>NC_090932.1:1424422527-1425708969 GCF_040938575.1 Ambystoma mexicanum
TTTTGTTTTTGTTTCAAAACGTGGAAATAAGACCCTAGGCGGCGGGGCAATACTGTCCAAGGTAATGCTAAGGCCCTTGCTATGCTCGGGCCTGTAACTACGGCCCAGGCGCATTACCTGGGGCGGTATTGGCCTGCCGCCTCAAGTCTTATTGCCACAGTAGTTCCTCTGCTTCTTTTAGCAGTAATAGTAATTTTTCTGAAACTTGGAGACATTTCTATACGGTAATGGCTTATTTGCACCAATTCAGGAGTACAGAATGAATGATACCGCAAAACCTTTCACCATACATCTATGGACTCATAATACGATGCTAATTCTGCCAGATGGGACAGTGGTAATAGTAATTCTTAACCACAGAATTAAAGCATACTTTGCTGCAGAACTCATTACAAGAACTGAAGTTTTGAATTTCTTTGAAAGATACCATGCAGAATTCAAAAGGAAAAGGTATGACACCTATTGAATTCCAAACTGAATGAAAAACTAAAGTTAAGCTAAGTATGCATATTGAATCAGGAACTGAATGAAAACTTGTAGTTAAGTTTAAGTGTGCATATTGAATCATGAACTGAATGAAAACTCAAAGAAGTGTTAAATCATGCACATTGAACATTAAACAGCATGAAACCTTGAAACAAAGAGAAACTGCACACGTTGAATATTGAACTGAATGCAACTTTATGGGCAAAATTAACAGATGATGAAAGCTAAAAAGGAGAGTGCCGTTATTAAAGCAGACTACGGAAAAGAGTGCATGTGTGAAAGAGAGTGCGACATAAAGGTGGGGTCCACGTAAGAGGGAATTCTTATGAATGGATACAGTGCTGCAAGGCCAAAGACTGGCAAGAGGTGTGTGAGACATGTCAAAGCCAAGAGGATTACCAGGAAAAACCAGGAGAGTGTGAACCTGTATAAAAAGCCAAGAAGCTGAGAAACAAAGTGAAGGTAAACTTGGACACATGATCAAATACAGACGAACCTGTGTTGAGTGAACAGAATAGAGTTCCTGGTTGCACAACTTGTGATTGGTGGACCCTGTGGTTTGACAACTGCGCATAGACCAGAGAACACTGAATGGTGAAAGTCAAAGATTTTGTGAAATATACTATGGAACACTGTAAGTAAGCTGGTGATGAAAAGCAGAAGGAGGGTCAAGTTGGCCTTACGCTGTGTTGAACTTTGAAATATTGAAACACAAATTAGTTTATTGTGTTGAAGTATTGGGGAAGGGAATCCTAAGACCAACGGAACTCCAAATGCTGCCTTAAGGACAGAGTCCTTGTTATTTTGAACTGTGTTGCTTGGAACTTGGGGAAGGGAACCCCGAGGACTGTGTGGAACTATATTCCCTTGAACTTGAGAAAGGTAATCTTGAGACTTTTGTGGAACTTTCTTGAGCTTGGTGAAAGGGAGCTAAAAAGGAAGCTAAGAGCTGGAAGAAGCTCATAAATGTTACGTTGAACACCATGGGCCTCATTCCGAGATTGTTGGTAGTCATGGCGCTATATGCGCCAGGACTGCCACATATAACGTGTCCGGCACCGGTGTACAGATCAACTATTTACTCCAAAAGCTGAGGGCCAATTTGAGAAAGGAATTCTTATGATGTCTGAAGGTTAATGTGATTTCAATAGGTGACATTGTTCAAACATCTAACAAAAACTCACTCTTATTTTTCCTTCATTTCCATTGAAAACATATGAGTCATGATCACTACTCCCATTACACCACAACCTTTTAGTAAAACAGGTGTGTTACACAAGAGATCCATATTTTTTCAGTGGAACACCAAGATGTGCTTCTTCAGATTCCCCAATCAAAGTTGATATTCTATAAGTAAATATACATTGCAATGCCTACTGATTTGAAACCTACCTGGATACCTTACACTGTGGAACTTTCAAATTATAGATGACCAAAGAAAAACAGTGGTCAAGTTGACTAAAATAGATATAAGATGCATGGTCTATCACAATCCATGTTGTGCATGACAGTTGTTGATTTCAACCTAAATGCATTAAAATACAAATGTTAAACACGGAATTTCATTGTCTGAACTTATTTTTCTAAAGCTTAAATTAATAATCTATATTTGAGCTGCAACACATAGTTGGTGGAAAATATGCCTGCATGTGTCACACTCCCATTAAATCACAGGAAAACAAATGTCCGAAACTTCAATTCATTATGATACCAAACTGGAAAAATTACAGAATTGCATAAAATAAGGTGAGAATCATGGTGATTCCTATGCTCATATTTAAAAATGGTAATTTGACTAAAGACCATTATTTTGACCAATGGTGATCTGGCTATCAAGATAAGTGAGTGTCCTAGAGCGTATGGCCAGGAAATCAACTAGTCCTGGAACGTGAGCCAGTAATGACCCATTTATATTTTTGAACATGGAGTTAAAATCATTCTGTGAGCAAAAGGCATGGATCAAATAAATTAGTCATCTGTCAATTGTGAAGGCACCATGAAGCAAGACACAGACAACAGACTCAAAGTTGAAAACAAAATGGTTTATTAAAACAAAAATCAGGATGGCGGAAGGCCTAATTTTCCCCATGGGAAGGTGGGATTTGCCTACCTGAACGAAACTAACGAAGGTCTGAGTCAAAGAGTTCAACTTAAAAGTCTGTTTGTGTACAAAATCTATCCCATCCCTTAAAACTAAACCTAAACAATCTGTAGGGATGTCAATAATCAAAGACATGGGGCCTCATTACGAGTAGGGCGGTAAGAGATACCAGGCACCGGTAAGGAGACCGGTGCCAGTAATCCCCTACCGCCCTATTCCGAGGTCCCTTGGCGGGGACCGTAAGGAATGTGTGTTCAGACCACACGTCCCTTACGGGTCCCGCTAAGGGACCAGGGCGCTAATAACGGGCTTGCACGTCACAAACCCGTTATTAGCGCCCTCCCCATTCCCATTGAGCCCTATGGCGGCTCAAATGGGAATGGGGAATGGCATGTTCAATGGGGATTTACCGGTCCCGCCAGGGTCGGACTAGACCAGTAAGTCCCCATTGAACTACACCGGTGCCGGACACGTTATATGTGGCAGTCCTGGCGCAAATAGACGGATCTCAAATGTGCATTAGTAAATCTCAGGAAAGGTGTACGTCTTTCTTGTTACAGTGTAGTTTCAGGGATGTTTTTTATATTATATTATAATTGATTTCTAAATATTCTCAGACAGAAAAGCATCATGGATGCCCATGAGCTTATATTCTATTCAACATTCATTCATTCAATCATTTGTGTTTACCTATACAAGCTCCAAATGAAATTTAAATATAGAAATATATACATTAAAACATCGAAATCATTGAGCTGCATTAGGAGTCAACCTCATCCACGGTTACTTGTAAAGCACAATACATCTAGATGAAACATGTGAATCCGATTTGCATCTTGCAACATTACATTGTCAAATTCGCAATTGCATTATTGTGTGTGTGGTTTCAAAAAGTCATGAGCTGCAAATACTCCCCCTATCCAAATGGCATGATGTCTACCATCATATACCAAATATGTAATCATCTTGAAATTGATAAATTGGTGTTTGTGGTTTCAAAACATTTTTTCAAAATAGCATTCAGGTGGGTTTATGGTTATAAAAAGTTAAATTAATACATGAGGCTGTTGTACATACAGTTTCCCATATCAAGCACTGCTACTTCTTAGAGTGATGTTGACAGCCTGTAACTTGCAGTATACAGTGTACCTTTAAAGGTGCACAACTTCAATTAACCCCCTTTCTCAGAATTGCATTACTATTCATGTTAATGAAGATATCTATGATTCTATTGTTGCAGAAGAATGTACTTAAAAACATTATTGAAATCAACCATAATTTGAAAGATCAACAAAGCAAAACAAATTCTTGATAAATGCATAATTATAGTAGTTTATCAAACCTGAAACAAAGGTGTTAGGAGACTGTGTTCGATTCGTTTGAATCAGAGCACAGATATACAGTCCGAATACAGCATGAATGTAAGGTGGCAAGGATGTTGAAGGAGCACAATGCGTCATATAACAGAAGCATGGCATCAGTGCATCAGTGCAAGGGCAAATAGCAATAAGGGAAAACACATATTTGTTTCAATGCATTTTGGCATGAGGGCATCAATTGCCCTACTCCTACCTATAAGGTCAATTGTGCACCGTTGCAAAAAGGCATTGAAAGAATATGCATTTTGCAGTAGGGCGATGTTTGCCATAGTTCTACTTTCACTTGCACTGATGCAAAGTCTCTGTAATATAGGCCAACACAAACCGAGCAAACAAATGTAAAATAAATGCTGAGATTATAAAATCTACTTTTGCTGAGAGTTTTGGACACCTTTGTGCTTTCGTATTCTGGTAGGCCCAAGATACAGCAGCTTTGATAGGTGGATGGCTGACACAGTAGAGAATCAACGTTTTATTAAAACATATTTTATTTGGCCATTTTACATAGTGCGCATGGACATCATCAGGCGCAGAGTGTTTATTTTGCTCCCAAATTCATAGATTCCATTTCATATATCAATTGCCTGGTGCTATCCTTGTGCCTCAACATCTTACAGCAAGAGAGGTACTGTTACTGAGTTAAATTTCTATTGCTGCCACTTTTAGGGCTGGAACAGAAATACCATCGCTTTTACTACAATGTTGAATTCCGAGTTTGACCTTGAAAAGGAGGATTTACCTCCAGCATGATGCTGGAGGAAAATACTCCACTTTAACTCAAAAAATTGGCAAATGAACCTCACAGAATTACTGCTTCTGATAAATGATGCAAACATTTGCATGAGTTCTATGGACTCCAGAAATGGAGATTTACTAAGCCATACCACAACTCGTAATCTCTTGGTAAATCCATGGCATCAAGTGGCGGTAACAATACTGATTGTGGTAAATTGACAGATTTACAACCAATGTACTTCCAAACTCATAATGTGGTCCACTGTATCCATCCAATACCAGAAAAAATAATTCCAGAAACCTACTAACTTACAAATAAGAATACATTTCAAATAAAGATCGGTGTGCCATAAGTACTTGCAACAGGTCGGTATCTTACTGGGCAATAACCCACTTGGAACGTTCCATATTTGGCAACTTTTTTAGTTTGAATCATGTACTTACCAGCCGCCCATACGTCAGGCATAATTACTTCTTGTGTCTTAATAGGTAAAGTCGACTGAGGTCAATGAGGTTTCTGATTTTACCAGTAAGCCGGTTGAAGCTGCACCTATCAGACAGCCGGTGGACACAGGTCTACTTGGCTACCATACTTGAACCAAATCACATTTCCTACAAGAAACACAATCTGTGTCGCCACTGGCAGCCAGTGCAAGAACTACTGAAGGGGTCAGATGTGGCACCGTGAGTGCCAGTCTTACTGCTGAGTATTGGAGTATCTGCATGCACTGGATCTGATACTTGGGCTCTCCCATATATATCCCATTGCAGTAATCCAATGACCCCATTATAGTTTCTGCAACCAGTGTTGTTCAATTGGATGGGAGAAGCAGGGCAATAATCTTCCTCAAGACCTTCAGTTTTCAGAAACCAGCAAGGCATATGGCAGAAATCTGCGCCTCATCCGAGCCAGTGGGCAGGAGCTGAACCCCAAGTCTTTTTACTGAAGCACAGGGCACAGAGCACCGGGCAGGAACCCAGCGAGTCGGGCCAGTACTGCAAATTCCACAGGTAATCTGTCTTTTGAGGCCCGAACACCAGATCCTCCGTTTTTGCTTCCATTTAGTTTTAGCCAGTTTGCCGACATCCAACTGCCTATTTTCTCCAGGCAGTCCCAAAGGTTTTCGTGGGGTTCGTTTGCAGGGAATCCAACCAAAACACCAACTGGATGTCATTGGCATAAGTGCAAAAAAGGACTCCAGATTCAGCAATAGGATCAGCCAGTACATACAGATTAAAAAGAAGGGGGGGCAGAGCTGACCCCTGAGGAACACCACAAGTCAGTTCCAAGGAAGAAGAAAAGCAGGTTTGAAAGGAAACAGTCTGAGAACGCCCTTCAAGAAAAAACTTGAACCATGCAAAAAGAGGTCCAGTAACCCCTGCTTGCTCCAGCCGGGTCAGTAGGATGTCATAATCCACTTTGTCAAAAGCCATAGAGAGGTCCAGGAGAATTAGTACTCCGGCCTCTCCACGGTCCAGGAGCAGAGCTAGGTCATCTAGCAATGAGATCGTAACTGACTCTGTTCCCATTATAGGTCGAAAACCAGATTGAGAGTGGCGGAGGCAGTGGTTTTCTTCCAGGAATTTAGAAAACACTTGAGTGATCATAGCTTCCATCCGCTTCATCATGGCTGGAAGAAGAGAGATGGGCCTATAATTGGCTGGAACCCGTGGATCCAACTTGGGGTGTCACCACTGCGTGTTTCCGAGCAGCAGGAACTTTACCCAAGGTCAACGAGTGCTGTATCGCATCTGTGAACATACCAATGGTCCTCTGTGGGAGAGCTTTCAAGATACGGAGGAGAACCGCATCTAAGGGACAGGCCGATTTCAGGCCCTGGAGCACCTTCAGTGTAGCATCATCATTTATACGCTCCAAAGTGAAACTATTTACCAGAATAGGAGAAGGAAGTTCCATTGTGGACAGCTCTGGGGGCTGTTCCACCTCCCCAGCTGCTTGGTTGCCTCTGATGGCTTTACGAATATCTAGAATTTTATCACAAAAAAAAACACTGATTGCATTATTGCATTATACTACGATTGTGCATCTTTTGCCACTAAAAACAGTTCCCTAGAAGAGCAGGTTGACAAAGTCGATCTGCATAGTATTTTGATTTCTCAGCCCGAATCATCTTATGGTAACAGAGCAATGTTTGTTTATATACATTATGCGTTGCCACATGGTAATACAGCCGCCATTTCCTTCCGAGACAGTGACACAGCTGCTTTTGATCTAAGCCCTGGAGAAAGCCAGGCCTAAGTGTTTGAGATCAGCTAAGCCCACACATATGTGTTTGACCACTCACCCTTATCCTCCAGAACAAATGGGACGGAGAGCATTCCCAAAATACATTGTGTCCATTTCCAGCACTGGAAGGAAGTACCAATAATCCATTAATTTCTCAAGAGAGAATTGTATGCTACAGTGGTAAACAAATGCAGAGTGTAATCAAATGTATTAAATACACAAAATATCCATTGGAAGGTATGTCATATTTTGACTTTTATCATGTTTAGAATGTGTTGTGGAAATGCTTTTTTGTTCATATTTAGGTCACATGCATTAAGCATGTTTTGGCTTGTGAAAAGGAATTTTGTTTTACACACGTTCAGACCTTCACAAAGAAATCTTGTTTCACATGTGCTGCTTCAAATGTCTCGTTGATTTTTATGATCCCAAAACTTTGAATTTACATTAAAGATGAGTATTTCTTTAGGTTCTATCTGATCTTAAATAAAATATTCGACAACTGCTTAAGATAACTATTATCTGTCATTGTGTTCCTTCAAACATTAAGCACAATCTAACGTGTCAATTGTGCTAGGTCAACCTCTGCTTCAAACATCATAGCACAAGTATTAGAATTCAAATGAGTAATATCAGGGTCGCGCAATCATCCATGCCTATTTCTGTTATCATCTATTTTCTGAGAGCCTGATTACCAGCATGTTCACAGTCAACCACGGACCTAGTGGTGCAGAATGTTTCAAAAAAGGTAGCAGGCGCTCCTCTCCAGAAAGAACATGGCATGATAACCCATTCTGAGGTCAGAGTTTGCAGCACACACTTTTTGCTCACTGTACCTTTCACAGATGGGAAATATCCATTTGCATATCAGTCTTTGTCCCGCCCACATGGGCAGTCCAGCACCAAAATGCTATGGCAATTCCTCCCTGAACAAGAGTACCAACAGCAACACCGTACACGTGTTTCAGCCTTGTTGGGCCTCATCAGTGAGGTGAAGCTGTGCCTCTCTGAGCACACTTAGTAGGGAGTCCACGTCTGGTTGCCCCAGGTAACTCAGGGTGACCAACCCCAAGTTCCTTGCAAATAGTTCAAAAAAGGTAGCAGGCGCTCCTCTCCAGAAAGAACATGGCACGATAACCTGTTCTGAGATGAGAGTTTGCAGCACACGCTTTTGCTCACTGTACCTTTCACAGATGGGAAATATTCAATTGCATATCAGTCTTTGTCCCGCCCACAGGTCAATCCTTCCACCTGAGCTTCAGACTAGTTGGCCATAGCTTTAACCCCTCAGTCAATGCCAAGAGCAGAATGCAGGGGACCAATCACACGAGTGACTAGGCAAGACACAACACCTAGGGAATGAAGTAAAACACAGGGTAGAATGGATACAGAGGTGAGGCATTCAATGCAGGTCCAATCCCCAGGCAAGGAGGAGCTAGAGATACAATTTAGAACCAAGTATAAGCTTATAAGACAGAACAAGAATGGCCCATTCAGTGTGGTGGTCTAAGAGGGAGGAAAGAGAGATAAGCAGAGAAAGAAAGACTCTTGACCATTTTGAAAGATCATCTCCCCTGCATCAAAACTTTAAAGCCACAAGAAGGAGGGAAATCACATGCAGTGGATGGCTTTAATGCAGACCCTGAAAGAGACCATGAGAAAGGAGACCAGGTTGCCAGAAGATTACTGAGGGCTGTAGCTCCGACCCTTGCAGTAGCCAAGGACCAGAGAGAGAAAGCCAGATCTTGCTATGATCTCAGTTCAGAATGTGTAGTCTGGACTTGTGAGTGATAGCAGCATGGACTGCATAGGCTATGAGCAAGTATGTATCTTAACAAATGAAATTCAAGATGCCGGTAGCCAATGGTTTCTTCACATGCACAGAGGTGCCTGCTGGACTAGTAACCACACAGACGTGCATGTAGAATGGAGTGGCTATCTTGATCTGCAGCCGAGTCCTGGGGAAAGGCAGATGTTGATGTCTGGGCACCCTGGAAGGCCAGCACTCCTGTGCAGATGCTTTATTAGCATAAACGCTGCTCTGTGCCCAAGGGCATTGCTTGCTATAGTCACTGACCTGGTGATTTTCAACTTTTAATCATTCATTAAATGTACATTACATGGGAATAAAGGCCTGTTCATTAAACATGAAGAAAAATGCTGTAGTCTACATTGATACATTTTTAATGTTGTGTTCTGCATGGAAAGAAATTAAACCCCCCCTCGCCACCAACCAAACCTCAACTCTGCCTATGACCATAGGCACTTTATGAGAGCAGCCGGTAAACTCCTATTTGAGAGTTGGTTGGCAAACACAGCAACGTTGATGTCATGTCGTTGGGGGTTGGACAATGATTGCTTTCATGGGTTTCCTTGTTTTCCACGAGACACCAAACTGAAGGTCCTAGCAAGGGCAAACTCTTTGGTCCTTGGCTCACAATTGTCCTTTAAGGAAGTTCCCCCAAAGGGACATTAATAGTTCCAATGCCTGGGGAGTGGGTACAATTTAGATGTGACTGTGCCTCTCTGCTGTCAGAGCAAGAATAGGACCCCTTTTCTATCGGCTGGGGTGTAGAGTTGAGCAAGTGATTGGCTGATGGCTGATTGAGCTGAACACTGCTTTTGAACAAGAAGTACCTCAGAAAATCTCCCCTCTGCTGTACTTTGCTAATACTCGTGCAGTGCGCCCCATGGAATGCAGTTGAGTCCAAAGGGGGGTCGTTTCAGCTGTTCGCATAGACAGATACATTCGACATGCACACTATTCGACTGCATTCTACCCTAAACATACATCACCCTAGGCCTGAGCGCCACCACCCATAGAATACAGCTGAGTCCCACGCAACATTTGGTCCAATTGTCCACATTGGTTAATTCTCTTGACAATTTGGCACAGCATCCATTCCACACCTGACAACATGGGTTGCTGTTAGGGGCATAGCCGTTCCCTACCTAGCTTTGATCAGGCTTAAATGTACACACGCATTTTAACACTCCTCTCACTACTTCCCAACTCACATTACAGTCTTTCAAACGGCGTTCATCCTCATAGTGCTTCGAGGACACACCAATGGCATTAAGCACTATACAAATGCCAAATAACATAGCATGCAAATACATCCTATGCATTGAATATACACCAAAAACCTGAGACCATATATAGTATAAAAAAGAATGAATAATAAATAATAAATTAGTAATAATTAACACTGCACACATGGATGGATAACACAAATATTAACAATGTTATATCCATCAGATGACAAACCAGCTTGAAGGACTGGCCTAAAGAATACTGTATTTTGGCAACATAACTGGAGATGGAAGACATAGAGGAAACCTTTTGGTGCATGGGTTCTGGCTACGATATAAGTATGATAGGACCACATAGACTTAACGAGTACTCTCATGATTGATTAAGGAGACCGTGAATGGAAACAGTGGTTGTAATACCGAATTACATCTAGTAGTAGACTGTTGCATAATTGTGTAATGAATAGATTGCTGTACAATTGTGACCAGGTTTAAAATTAATAAAGTACAATAAAGTAATTTTAAAACAATGCTGCACACGTTTGCCCCCGTTAATTTCTGGTGCTTATTTCCGGGGTTCCAAAATCAGAGTGTATTAAAAGGAATGCTTCAATCAGAAGAAAATAATGGAATGCCAGAGCCCAGGGGCTTTTGATGCAGGTGTTTGGAGACCCCATGCATGTCGACGAGCCACCTAGAAATGAATTGATGAGGCAGAACTGAAAACGCTGTCTACGGCCACTATTGAAGATAACAATCTAACTAGGCCCAGTTACATTGAGAACGTGCACGTGCAGGGAAGAGGGAAGGAGGAAAGTGCGAGGGGCAGAGGGGAGGAGTGTAAAGTGCTGAACACGTGATAGAACAACAGGTAGTGCAGCCAGCAGGTAGTAAGTGCGAGAATAAGGTGCAGACAACGGGTGTCTGATAAGTGCTGGAAGGGGACTGTAGGGTAGCAGATACAGACCCAAGTGCAAGGTTTGCCAGGAGGAAGTGCGGGTGTGTGGCTGGGAGGGCAGGGATCTGGGCCCGAGATCAGAGGGTAACTAGGTGTCCAGTGCCAAAGCAGATTATCACGGAGAGAGAGAGCGAAGGCAGAAGCAAAGAGGAAGGTCTTGAGGTGCTTCCGGAACCGAAGATGGTTCTCCTCAAGTTTCCGAGAGGCAAGGAGGCTATTCCAGAGGGAGGCCTCAGACGAGGAAAGGGATCTACCACCAACTCGTTTCTTGGAGAAGTAACTGAGCCTGCCACGATTCACCGTTAAATGAGTTTGCGTCCATCCATGAATCATTCCATGAATCAGTAGAGTTCTATATTGGGTCCTTGCAAAACATTGTAACTATTATGATGTTCAGAAGTATGGGTTCCACCCTGAGCAGCTTTCAATTTAAAGTTTTCAAATTCCCATGTTGCATGACTATGTATCTTTAGCTCTCTGACAGAGCACTATTCAGAGGGCCCTGGTGCCAAGCAGCTCCTCCTTAATGCAGAACAAGTGAATGACGCTGGAAGCTGTGATAGAGTCTACACCTGTGTGTGCTGTTTTAAGGAGTGTATTTTTATTTCCATGCTGTTTGATATATTGATGTTTTTTCCACTTTGGTGCTGCATTATGTCATAGTTAGAGAATGTAGCAACAAGGCTCAGGCCCGACTCCAGGAATTTGTATCGGGGTGGGCCAGGTTTGTGATCAGAGGGCCCAACTTCCATTGGGTGTGGGTGTATGAGTACCCTAAAAAAGTGCTGCCGTTAAGCCAGATTTCTCAGATCTGTGATCTAGCATAAAATGTCCGCCCAGATCTGTAAACATTAATTTACACCCTTAAATTGGTTTAGTTTGTTAGACTGCTTTAAAAGGCGCATAAGCCTGGATTCAAACCCAGGTTGTGAGGACCAGCAGTGACACATTTTGCTGCAAGACCACTTGAATGTCTGATAAAGATGCATTTTATTATTGAACTATGTGGCAGGTTTAAGGCAAAAAGATTCTTAGGCAAGGCTGACAGATGGACGAGGGTAGGTGGGTAATGGGTGTGGGCCTCATTGCGGGAGGAGTTAAAGGCTGTCATGTGTGCACCTAGCATTACATGTTTTTAAGTTGTCTTTTTCTACTATCAGAGCTGTGTGTTTAGGGGTATGACTCTGACTGGAAACAGCATGTACACCTCACCAGGATTTGCTGATATAAAGTGTTTTGCCCAGGTTCACTCAATGTGTTTAAGAGGGAAATCTGCTCTCGCCCTCCACCTGTTCATCCCTTCCAAAATCACAGGCTCTCCATTACCCCTTCCACAGTCTTCTACTCTCTTCTTCCATCTGCTCCTATTTTTCCTTCCATAATGCTCCCTAACTAATTTGACCTTCCATTTGCTTCTTACTTCATCTTCCATCCGCTTCTCCATCTCCATATGGAAAACTATTGTCAAAGCATGAACAATTTAAACTGTACACGGCAGAACCCTTAACAAGAGTCTGAGAGATTAATCCTAATGAACCGTGCCCTAAGAACAAAACATGTGTACTTCTTTCAACATAATGCTATAATTGAGCTATAAAAAAAACAAGATAGCAAAAGAGCAGAATAAATAGTGTGGCAATGTTTATCTACCCATTTTCTTTTCCCATTTGTTCTCCCCTTTCTATTCTATACACTCCTTCTTCACGTTTCACCGCCCCACTTTTCATCAGCTCCCCCTAACCACCATTCACATTTATCACCCCTCACACCTTCTCCACACTACTCGTACCATGTCGTCTTGGCTTGTTGGGGAGGCTCGATGATGGGCCCCAGTCCTTCTCAAAAGTTGGCACTCAACAATAACTCCCTCAATAGAGTGCTACTCCCAGCAGACCAAGGATGAGGTGCTTGTGGTCCAGTCATCTTGTTATGAAAGACAAACCCCCTCCTCCTCCTCACTAAAGTATGAAGCAAGGAATGTCATTGTCTGGTACATACTGTTTATATACTGTTTATAACTTTTAGGTGTCCATGATTACTTTTTTTTTACTTGTTTACTTTGATTTGCTATTGAATGTTGAAATTTCGTTCGAAAAATATGGCTCAAGAAAGATGTGTGTGTGTGTTGGTGTGTATGTGCGCGCGCGTGCGTGTGTCTTCTTGGCGAGACCTGACCTCTGCATTGCCCATCTGTTAAACCATAAGTGGGTCTGTTTTGGAATATCCAAACACAAAGGCCTGTTACCAACAGGAACCCCTTCTTGCCCTCCTGAAGGGCTTAAGGCCTGTGGCAAATAATTCTTCCTATGTGTTACAAGAGTAGAACCCATCTACACCATACATTCAAATGATTCTGCACCTCTGGAGAAAATCAATGCTCAGAAATTGTAAATATCAAATTCAAAATTCAAAGTGAAAATTTCAAACAAAAACAATTTTTATCATGTTGGGGTGGTAGGTACACCCTGAATCCTTCAAAGAAATAATACATGGATGGAATATCTCAGACTGTAAACTGAATCACTTCTTGGGGCACCTCATTTTGTCAGGGAACACACAGTGAGATTACATGATTTGCCCAGGATTAAACACTTTGGTTAAGTGGTAAAGCCAGAATTTGATCCTAGTCTGAAATGTAGGTGCTTGGCCACACATTCTCCCAGCTCAAGTTGATACCCATATGTATTAGCGTTTGGTTTTAAATGCCCAAACCCTAATAATTGCTTTTACTTCATTGCAGGAAATGTGTCATAATAGGATGGTTTTGGAGAGAGAAGGTTATTATTAACTGTGACAAGTAGCTACGTGTGATCTGGGGCAAGTAGTATGTTCAGGCTTTATTAGTCATGAGGAGGAAAGGGAGCAATCAGCAATAGGGCAGTGGTGCATTCACTGCATTGCATAATTGTGATCCTGTGAAAATACTGCTGCTAGATCTTGAGTTTCTTAAGGAGGAAAGGAACTAGATTCTTACGGGGCAGCAGGAAGATGTATTACAATGTTTCTTGAACTTTAGCAAGGAGCATATTCTGAGCTCTATGGACACACACAGATGAAATAAAAACATTTGGCACCGGGGAGATAGAAGGGTGCATTAAAATAAAGCATTGCACTCATGGTCAAGCAGTGTATTTTATCGTTTTTTTTTCCATCCATGGTGGGAAAACAATTAGCACAACAGTCTGTCCTGGGGCTGGGGAGCGATTCATAATAGCGCAGCCTTGAGGGGGAGCAATGGAAACAAACAACACTGTAAAATGAATGTATTACTGCAGATCAGCCTTGTGATCGTGGCAAAAGAGTATATATGGAGACGTATGTGCCATCACACACAGCACTGTGAAGGCCCCTTTCTTCCTCGATGCTTCCTCCTCAAGCACACCCCTGTTTGTAATAATTGGGTTACAATCTAAGATGCTCTCTCAGCAATCACAGACCGTTAGGGAAAAGGGTTGTAGAAATCATGTAGGTGTATTCATACATATGTTAAAATTTCCTGCTACTTTCATTAAGTTGAGGACACGCAAGAACACCCACTGGCCATCTTCAGGAATAAGAGCTCAGGTCTCAAATGACACTCTCGGAACACTCATGCATCATCACCCATCCCACATTCACTCAGCTGGCACCCACTCACAATCACCACCATTCTACCATCATGCAGGCATAACCAGCAGAACAGTTGCACACAACCTCATGCAAAGACTATATATCCCCAACCCACTGAAAGAGTCTGACTATTGCAAGCCAAGAGAACTGTAAATGTTGTATTCTGTAGAATGAAATCTGCATACAACCTACATCACATAGGTTTATTTTGATGACAACGCCATCTTGGACATGTCAGAGTACCTGTATGGTATGAGGTGCGCGTGAATAGGCTTCATGTAGCTCACTCACAAAAGAACATTGATACCGCCTTACAGCAACATTAAAGATCGTGGAGCAGGGCAGCCTGAATCAAATGCTTGATTCAAGGCAAGGACAACAGTCCTCCTCATGATCAGGAAGGTCATCAACCCTACCCTGGCCTGCATCACTGTGTGTGTTTCATCAATGGAAGGCCTCAGACCCTGACTGAGAAGCTCAGGAGCCGAAGGTAGGTGGGAGAAATCCCCCCTTGCACTCTGAGAACCTGGCCTTCTACCTCTGCACTGCTTGCATAGCTAGTGACATTTCAATCCAAACACGAGAGGTTTATGTCACTTTGAACACCTTTGCTATAGAGAAGACCACCCTAGTCCCGGCATATGCCGAAGGACTGTCACATTTATTTTCTGATCTCAGTGTTGATACCGGGTGCAAATAGTGAGCAGAGCTCACGCACTATATTTCATTGAACAGCTCATTTGACAGCTGGATAGTGCAGCAGTCACAAATGTTCTTCTTGCACAGCTCTTCACTCTTGAATGTAGAGCAGACAGACGCAGGATGCTATGCACAGCGTACAGCCTGTTCCAACACAGCAACTGCATACACTCTCACTTGATGAGGCAAGGAAGTATTTTGAGAGGCAGTGGATGTGTCTTCTTCACTGTGCCCCCCTCTAAAGCATACTGAGGGCTAGATTCTAAGAACGCCCCATCCCCAAAGTTTCTTGCTCAGCAATGACAGAACATGCGGGACCAAGGTTGTAGAAATGCTCTATCTTTATTCATACATATGTTACAGGTTCAAGTTACTAGCAGTAAGCCAAAGACAAGTGGGTACAACCACTGTCCACCCCCTGGTATACCAGCTCAGGTCTCAACTGATTCTGTAAGAATACTCACATATCATCACCCATCTGACAATCACTGAGCGGTCATTCACTCACAGTCACCCACATTCTAACATCATGCAGGGGTGACCAGTAGTCCACTTGAACAAGATTCCATAGCAAATGCCTCCTACTCATGGTCAGGATACAACACAGTCATCATTAAAATGGTGAACCACTGCTTCTACCATCCTGGGGACCCTGGGAAAGGGATTGCCTATGGCCAGGCTCAAGACTCTGCAGATTCAATGCTGAGTGAAGGCAGCTTGCTCTCGCTTAATCTGCCCCATCACTCGCTTCATTCTGTAACTTAAAATGGCCAACAGATTCACAATATGTGTCTGAAAACGTTCTAAATTCTATAAACTGGCGAAAACAGATTTCTGAAATGATGCTAGCTAATTTCCGGTGCACGATTCTAGGTTTGGGTAGCATGTCAATAGCATTTCATTTTGTTGACCGTAGGCCTCTAGTACTCTTCTGCAACCTACATTAGGTCATGGTTTCATTGTGTTTCTTTGAAAATCACACCATTTTCTCAGAAACTGTTACATATAACAAGTAACACTTGTTAAAGATGAAAATAAAGTACCAAAGCCAGAAATCACAAATCAACATATTTCAGGGGCAAAACGCTTGCTTGACTGCCTTTATCACAGTGCAGTCCCTTGTGCAAGGTCTGAAAAGATTTGAAAAGGTTGTCGAAATCAGGTACCTTGATTCATACATATGCACCAGCTTACAGTTACCTCACGTAAGATGAAGATAAGTGTGCACTCCCAGTGGCCATCACCATGTTTTGACCATGTAGTACAATGTGCAAGGTTTAAAAGGTACATTCGTTCTTTATCCAAACCACTTATGCACCCTTAGTGCAATTGTTTCATAATGATTTGCACAACTGTTGAAGCAGTGCAGAGCGAGGGCTGGGGGCTGCCATGGAGGGTAATTCCAACACATAGTGTTTGAGGAACCTATCAATATTGATACATGCGCTGCTATACTGCCCATGCTTGACAACATGTCATTATTGTGGGTAGGCAGTCTTTGACGGGGTTCCAGAGACAATTAAATCATGATGATTGATTGTGGAGCTCCCAGAAAATATGAATACTCATCAACAACATACGCTCAAGACTGGAGATCTTAACAAGCGAACATATCTCCAGAATATACATTGATGTAAAGTCCACCAAAAACAGTAGGCTCTTTCTTATTTGAATGTTTATCTTATTTTGTTTGTATTGTATATGGTTGAAACCAAAAACCTTTGCAAAAAATAAACATGCACAATCAAAAAAAGATATATAAAACAGAACAAATCACATGTAAAGATTATCACTACAATAACCAACCATCAAACAGAAACAGATGAAGAAGTGCCATCACATCATTACAACCCATAAAAACCCTAGAACTGCATGGGCCATCGTCTTGGGATATCCATACAATAAATAATTCCAAAAACTCTCAAGGTCATAGAAATTCATGTTTCTAACTAATTTACTTATAAATGTGATGTGTGGTTCGATTAAGGCTGGAAAGCAAACTATCACGTTTCAGTTTTTCTTGAACATTGGCATCAGCACATTACCTGCAGAAAGCTTCATCAGTAGAAATAAATCATTGTTCTCCTTAACAGTATAGTTTGTGTTAGCATAATGTCTAATCTCACATGCATACAATCACATCTAGACCTAAAATCAAGAAATGTGCACAGATAAGGAGCCAGCTGACCTTATAAGACAAAGAAGCCATACAACTAGAAAGGGACTTAAATAATGCCCAATTCAAAGTCATCAACAATGCACCTATCAATGACAAAGATCATATACTTGACTGGGTGTGCACCAGGAATCTAGCCGTCCAGACTGCCCAAACCCTACCATGAATTTGGCTGGATTACCATTCCATAGAGTGGCATATCCAACTGCCTAAGGAACACACCCAGTACCCTAGCTAACTGTATTCTTGGCAGGAATGATCAAAACTTAAATCATGCCAAGCTCTCATCCTGCCTTCACACCATCTTGAGGGACAGATTGGATGATGACTCAGCTGAAAATCTTCTTAAAGAATATCAAGGAGGACTCACTACTCTGGTTGATAGGTTAGCACCCCTAAAAAACAGATTGGTTTGAGAAAACCCTGCGTACCAAAAATGGTTTTGTAATGAACTAGTGGTTCTGAAAAAAGAGAAGCGCAGGCTAGAATCAACCTGGATTAAACATCAATCTAAGGAATGCAAAGGCGCCTCGAAACAAGCTGATAAAATGTATAGAAACAAAGTGACAGAGAGCAAGAGAAATTTCTATAATTCAGACATTGAACAAGCCACAAATAGCACTAGAAACCTTTTGAAATAGTAAAATCACTAGAGAAACCCAATGCCCTTCAAATCCCTTTCGAGCCCACCAACCAAGACACCTTGACGGTACAGTCCACACTTGAGGAGAAAATGATCACGGTGCGTAAGAATATAAAAGACAAATTACATTCCAGCGCCACCCAAGGTGATTCTGCCTTGTATAAAGACTGTTAAGCCCTAAACCAGCCCCACTCCACATTTTCATTCTCTATAATAGAGTTACAGGATATGGAAAACGTATTCAAATCTATGAGACCTACAGCATGCTCTGAAAACATTATCCCTTCTAAAATTCTCCTTCAACATCAGTAAATATTCTCACCCTTTCTTACTAGGTTTGTGAAAGGCACCTTTAGGGAAGGAAGGGTACCTAATTACATCAAGATTGTAGAAATTACCCCACTTCAAAAGAAATGCAACCTGGATCCCAAAGATAGGAACAACCTCAGACCTATCACTAACTGCAATGTACTTCCTAAAGTAATAGATAAAGCATCATGTATGCAGTTCATATCTTTATCGAGGCAGAAAACATTCTACATTTCAAACAGTCAGGCTTTCGACCGAACTATAGCACTGAAACTGCCCTGATGGATCTTCAATCATTCCTGCTGCATATCACTGAAGAAGGCAAAGTGGGCATCCTGACTCTTATGGATTTACCCACTGCCTTTGACCTGGTGAACCATGGTATTCTCAAACAAATTCTAGGTCACTCAGGTCACTGTTCAGTCAAAGCGGTGGACTGGTTCCTCTCATTCTTGTTGGACAGGGAGGCAAGAATCCAATGGGGAAAAGCACAATCTCCCATAGCTCCCATTTGGTCTGGGGTCTCGCAGGGGGCAAGCCTGTCACCATTACTTTTCAACCTATATATCAGACCCCTCTGATTGCTCCTGGACGATCTGAGTGTGTTCTTTAGCAACCATGCTGATGACACTCAGCTAGTCATTGAAATAACAGGGGTGTACGCCAACGATGCCACAACTCTATCAATGATCTATCATCTTGTGGAGGACTGGTTGTCAACAATCTTGATATGCATAAATGGCGAAAAAATCGAGCTAATGATTTTCAGCTCAACATCTGCACATGGCAAATTGGGCAATGAGTACACCAAATTCCAAATAGACACAAGCTGCATTCCGGTTCTTAACAAGATGAAGACACTTGGTATCCAATTGGAAGCCTCTCTCAACTCTGATGCATATGTCAATCAGATGACCAAAAGCTGCAACTACTCTCTTCACCTCTTGAAAGATTCCGGCCATACGTCACAAAAGACAATGGAGCAACCATCGCCCGATCTATGGTTCTGTCCAAATTGGACTATTGTAACTCCCTAATGATCGGCGCTTCCAGCAATAATGTTGGGAAATGCCAGGTGTTACAAAACAATGTGGTAAATAAACTTACAAAACATGTCTCTCACCACAGGAGGAACCTGCATTGGTTATCCTTCCAAGAAATAATTTATTTCAAAGTAGGATCAATTGCGCATGTGTGCATGGAGCCGCTCCAACTTATCTAGCTCTTATACAACAATACCACCCTGCTGGAGTATTGCAGTAAGCAGATACAAAATGTATCAAATTCCCTAGATACAAGCTTGAAAAAGGCCTGGGAAAATCGTTCACTGTTAAAGAAGCCAAATTCTGTAACTCCCTTCCCACCATCATCACAGGTAATGACAATCTGAGAACTTTCAAGAAAGCTCTGAAAACACATTTCTTTAAGTAGTTCCCTTGCATCCGCTGATCTACCCCGGCTGCTCCTGTCCTGTCATTGATGGTTGTTCCCTTGTGCATTTGTTTGCGCCCCGATGCCTGCAGGCTTTCGCCACTTTATAAATAAACAAATAAATAAATACATAAATAATGTATTGTATTCTAGGATGATGTGGGAAAGAGAGGAGTAAGCAAGAAAGGTGTCTAAGGTTACCATCCAGCTGTAGTCATACAAGGCTTTTTTTTTACCCTGCTAGAGCTATTAACAAGGTCTTCCACCCCAAGCCAACCTCAGTAAGAAAGCTCCTGCATATTTCTTAAAATGAGCACATAGTAGGTTCACGTCACTGTCATGAGGCCTACCTCCAAGGAGCCAGGTCCGACCCAGCAACCCCAGAGGCAGGCATCATTTCCCCCAGGGAAGTGCCAGCCGGCCCAAGCTGGGGCCCTTTGGACACAGTCCTGGCGCCTTAGGCGCCAGGCTCATGTTGGACCCCTGTCCTGGCGCCTTAGGCGCCAGGATCATAAAGCTAGACATGTATTCAAGTGTTTTAAGGTGCACTTACCTGATGCAGACCATGCTGCTACATCCAGGCCCTCTTGAGGCCTGAATGGAACTACTTTACCTGTGGAACTACTTTCCCCTGGGTGTGGTCGGGGAAGGGTACATACCTGATCGGTGGAAGGATACATACCTGGAACTTCTTCCAAAGCTATTTAAACCACGCCCGATCAGCAACTCACGCTTCGCGTTGTTCTGCTCCTCGCAGCTGGACGCTCACCGTGTCAGCTCTTGCTTCTGGACTTCAGCCACGCCTGTCAGCATCCTGGGTCACCTGCTAAGAGAGAATTGGAGAGAAAGAAGACCTTACCTGCTAAAGCTGCATCACGGAGACTTCACACCGACGATCCTGAAAGGGAAGACATCATTTTAAAAGCATTTCGCTTCGATCGCTGCAGCGCTGCATTTCACTCACCTTTCCTGGGCACCTCCATCTTCAGCAGCGATCATCCGGATCCGCAGCCACTTCCCAGAGCCTAGAGAGAAAAAGACAAGAACACAAGGTGAGAGAAGGAAGGGAATAGGAAAAGCTCAGTTTCCTTCTAAGACTTACCTGTTGGGTCATTCCCATTTCATTTCGGGTCCTGTCGCTTCCTGGCATTCCGGACCCCGGCCCCTATGGGGAAAAAAGACAAAGACATTAAATGATCGAATGCAAAGACATTACCCGAACGCTCATCCAGAACTTACCTGTCATTTACTGGAACTGCACGTCTCACTTCGGGTCGGCGCCATATCTCTGGCATTCCGAACCCCGGCCCCTAAGGGGAAAAAGACATAAGCGTTAGCGCTTGCTGCAATAAGACAATGAACATTATTATTAAGCTTGAACTTTTGAACTTGCTACAGAACTCTTACAGCGCCTTACCTGAATAGTCAAGCTTATTTGAACTCCCATCAAACCTCAATCCAGTGAAGTAACTGGGTTTAAACGCGCCCCTGCATCAGAAGCAGGATGGAGAACTCATCTTTCCAGACCCTAAGGTGAGACTTCACGGGGAATCGAGGAAGGGTATCGTGGAGGGTTGGAAGGGAGTGGGAGGCTTGAGCATTATTCCGTCAGTAGGTAATACTCCCTTTTCACGCACAGGGGAATATTCCTGCGAGCCAGTGAGTCCATCTTCAGAGTCCTGCGCTTCACCATAGAAGAAGCATCAGCACTCGAAGCCAGACCTGCGCCTCCGTGGGAATCAGGTGAGCGTGACAGAACGCGAAGCCTACCCACAATTTCCCACCCGGGCGCTATGGAGACTTCCGAGACAGATCAGCTGGCCCAGCTTTTGGGGGAATTACGGGCAGAAGTGCACTCAGCCCGCCAGGAGACTAACGCTCTCAAAAGAGAACTGATCCTATCCAAGGAAAGAACAGATGACCTGGCCAAAAGGTTATTGCAGGCCCAGGCAGGGCACACTCCTTTACCTAATTCCGGAGATACTTCCACATCAATGGGTTTGAATAACCCGGTACAAATCAATCTACCTGGACACATGCCTTTGGCCCCGCCTGAACGTTTTGCGGGGGATCCCAAGAAATATGCCGTCTTTATGAACCAATGTCATTTACACTTTCTATGCAGACCCGGGGCCTTCCCTAACGACCAGACCAAGGTAGCCTTTATACTATCTTACCTCAGTGGCAGTGCTGCCGATTGATCTATTCCATTGGTAAATCAGGATGATCCCATTCTCCAGAATTTTCAGGGTTTCCAGGCCAGCATGGAAAGATTGTTTGCTCGACACTCTCAAGGACAGGCCCTTGATAACGAACTGCTATCCTTACGACAAGGTAATCAGGATCTTCTGTCCTATGTTGCCACCTTTAATAGACTGGTTGAGGAAACTGGATTGCCAGAAAACAAAAGGATCACATTGTTTCATCGAGGCCTGCGCGGAGAGCTTAAGGATGTTCTAGCTCAGATAGTAGATCCACCCCAGGTCTGCGCAGACTACATAGACTTGGTGGTTCAACTTGATCACAGACTTCAAAATAGAAACGCAGATCGGTTCAAGTACGAAACCCGAGTACCGATCAAAACCCACGCTAACTCCAAGAGTACCGACGTATCCGAACCTATGCAAATCGGCGGTGTTAAAGGACCATTAACACAGAAGGAACGAGAGAGAAGGCGGCAAATGCAACTTTGCCTGTATTGCGGGACTTCCGGTCACTTTCTTCGAAATTGTCCGGTTAAACCACCTAAGAAGGTGGTTGGAGTCACAGATAACGATTTATTGACACCTGATTCGGGAAACGACCTAGCCCGACAAGCGTAGGGGTCCGCTTGCCGAGCTTGAAAACAAACTCTTTGACCTCGCATTTTGTTATGCCAATGGTGCTCGTGGACCCAAAACAGCCTCAGCTGTTGCATGCTATAAAAGCAGACATCGACAGTGGAGCTATTGGAAATTACATAGACCGTGAATTGGCTTCCAGGATTAAGCTCCCTCTCCGCCCGAAAGTAACCCAAGATGTCATTACTACAGTAGATGGAACCGAAATAGCCTCAGGGCCTGTAACGCATTCCACTGTTGAAATGACACTGGTGGGTCAGGATGGACATCGGGAAGCAATCGTGTTTGATGTGATCAAGGCCCCACAATTTCAAGTAATTCTTGGAATTCCTTGGTTAGAAACACATAATCCCAGAATTGACTGGCGAGCAAAGAAGATAAGTTTTCCTGATTGTGAACCAACTTGTTACCCAAGAAATCCAGTTATGGGTCTAGCCTCAGCAACTTCCACCCCTGTACAGCTACCGTCAGAATACCAAGAATTCCAAGACGTTTTTCAGAAGGAACAGGCTAACACGTTACTTCCCCATCGGTCTTATGATTGCCAAATCGATCTGGTACCCAATGCTCAACTACCTTGTAGTAGGATTTATACTCTTACGGAACCTGAGAACCTACATTTGCGTCAGTATTTAGATCAGTACCTAGCCAATGGTTTTATTCGCCCGTCCAAGTCTCCTGTCTCCTCAGCTCGTTCTTCGTGCCGAAAAAAGAGGGCGACCTTAGAACATGTATAGACTATCGCGCCCTAAATCAAATAACGATTAAGAATCGTTATCCTCTGCCCCTGATCCCTGAGCTTATCGACCAGGTGAAAGACGCTTGTGTGTACATCAAGTTAGATCTCCGAGGAGCTTATCACCTGGTGCATATAAAAGAAGGCGACAAATGGAAGAATGCATTCCGCACCAAATTTGGGCTCTTCGAATATCAGGTGATGCCCTTCGGTTTGTGCAATGCACCTGCCGCCTTTCAGTACTTTATGA
The DNA here is from genome assembly GCF_040938575.1 of Ambystoma mexicanum. NCBI lineage: Eukaryota > Metazoa > Chordata > Amphibia > Caudata > Ambystomatidae > Ambystoma > Ambystoma mexicanum. Next base: position 1,424,446,161 of record NC_090932.1, read on the forward strand.
ATGATGTTCTTCAGGAACTTATCGACGTCTGTGTCATTGTTTATATTGACGACATCCTGGTGTACTCCTCTTCAGAATCCGATCACAGAAAACATGTTAGGGCAGTTCTTGAGAAATTGCGCCAGCACAGACTATTTGCAAAGCTCGAAAAATGCGTTTTTCATACCACAGAAGTGGAGTTTCTCTGATTCATCCTGACACCTCAAGGAGTCCGAATGGACTCGCGAAAGGTGGACGCCATCCTCAAATGGCCATCTCCTAGCTCGGTGAAGGGAGTTCAGAGCATGCTCGGCTTCGCCAATTTCTATCGAAGATTCATCCCGGAATTTTCCCGAACAGTCCAACCCATCACAGCTCTCCTAAAGAAAAACAAACGCTTTGAATGGACTCTTGAGGCCGAACAAGCCTTTCAGGACCTGAAAACCAAATTCACCTCTGCACCTATATTGAAGCACCCGCACCCAGATCTCCCTTACATTGTGGAAACCGACGCATCCAGTTCGGCCATGGGAGCTGTCCTGTCGCAAAGAGACCCAGAACCTAACCAACTACACCCTGTGGCCTTTTGGTCCAGGAAATTTTCTCCTCCTGAAATCAACTACGCAATTACCGACAAAGAGTTACTGGCTATTAAATCTGCTTTCAAGGCTTGGCGTCACTACCTTCTCAGGGCAAGACACACCATCACCGTAATTACGGACCACAGAAATTTACAGTATTTAAAGACGGCCAAGGCTCAATCTTCACGACAACGCCGATGGGCTCTATTCTTTGCGGAATTTGATTTTGTAATTACCTATCGCCCTGGCTGCAAGAATGGTAAAGCGGACGCCTTATCCCGGATTGGCAAGGAAGAACCCAATTCGAGTTTAGAACCTGTGCCAATCATACCTGAACAAAGAATATTAGGCCTAACTTCATTGCAAACTATTGAGGACATCCAAACGCAAGTAAAACAACTTCTAGACTCTTCAGCCTTACTGGAATGGAGTCAAAAGGGTCCTCATTACACCGTTAAGTACTCATTACCCTACTTCCAGGAGCGGTTGTTTCTGCCTAGTAAAGAATTGCAAGAACTTGTTATTGCCCATCATCATGAATCATTAATGGAAGGACACCCTGGTATCGCTAAAACGGAGGAAAAAATCAAACGCCACTTCTGGTGGCCTTCTTGGAGAAAAGACATAAAGTCTTTTGTATTGTCTTGCGGAATTTGCGCCCAAAACAAGGGTAAAAAAAAAAGGCCAGCCGGCCTACTTCAACCCTTGGATATTCCACCGGCACCATGGCACAGCTTGTCAATGGACTTTATAACTGACCTGCCCCCTTGTGCTGGTTACAACACTATCCTTGTAATTGTGGATCTATTCTCCAAAATGGCCCACTTTATCCCTTTAAAAGGTTTGCCTTCAGCTTCCACCTTGGCCAAGAAATTTCTGGAGAATATAGTTCGCATACATGGTTTCCCTTCCATATTAGTCTCGGATCGTGGAAGTCAATTTATCTCCCATTTTTGGAAGAAGTGTTGCCAACTAGCACAAATAGATGTGCGGCTATCCACCAGCCACCACCCCCAGACCGACGGACAAACCGAGAGAACCAATCAGACTCTCGAGCAATATCTTCGGTGCATGTTACATCAATCCGAGTTAAATTGGAAAGACATCCTTTGGATCGCAAAATATGCATACAACAATTCAGTGCATTCTGGAACCGGACAAACTCCTTTTTTATACTTTGTATGGTCACCATCCTCGGACCTCTGATCTAGATCCACCTCTGACCCTGGAAATGCCTGCAGTAAATCATCTGCATTCCACAATAACCCAAGCCTTCAAAGAAGCTGCAACTCATTTACAGCAAGCCAAGAAAAAGTATAAAGAAAACGCTGATTTGCACCGAAGTAAAACTCCTCCTTACCAAGTAGGAGATCAGGTATGGCTAGCAACGAAACATTTACCCCTCAAGGGCCCGCGAACCTTCAATCCCAGATTCATAGGACCTTATCCCATCAAGGCTATAATCAATCCCTTGGCCTTTAAACTGGATTTACCGTCTAACATGCGTATTCATCCAGTTTTTCATGCATCACTTTTGAAGCCAGTACAACTAGGGAACCGACTGTCCAAGCCTCCAGACCCAGTTCAAATTGAAGGGGAATTAGAATTCGAAGTTAAAGACATTTTAGACTCCAAGGTGTTAAAGTCCAAACTCTTCTATCTTGTTGACTGGAAGGGATATGGACCTCAGGAGAGATCGTGCGAGCCTAGTAACCATGTTCACGCACCTCGATTAATACAAAGGTTCCACCAGAGATTTCCGAACAAGCCAAAACCCCCGGAGGGAACAACCTTGGGAGGGGCCTTGAGGGGGGGTACTGTCATGATGCCTACCTCCAAGGAGCCAGGTCCGACCCAGCAACCCCAGAGGCAGGCATCATTTCCCCCAGGGAAGTGCCAGCGCGCCCAAGCTGGGGCCCTTTGGACACAGTCCTGGCGCCTTAGGCGCCAGGCTCATGTTGGACCCCTGTCCTGGCGCCTCAGGCGCCAGGCTCATAAAGCTAGACATGTGTTCAAGTGTTTTAAGGTGCACTTACCTGATGCAGACCATGCTGCTACATCCAGGCCCTCTTGAGGCCTGAATGGAACTACTTTACCTGTGGAACTACTTTCCCCTGGGTGTGGTCGGGGAAGGGTACATACCTGATCGGTGGAAGGATACATACCTGGAACTTCTTCCAAAGCTATTTAAACCACGCCCGATCAGCAACTCACGCTTCGTGTTGTTCTGCTCCTCGCAGCTGGACGCTCACCGTGTCAGCTCTTGCTTCTGGACTTCAGCCACGCCTGTCAGCATCCTGGGTCACCTGCTAAGAGAGAATTGGAGAGAAAGAAGACCTTACCTGCTAAAGCTGCATCACGGAGACTTCACACCGACGATCCTGAAAGGGAAGACATCATTTTAAAAGCATTTCGCTTCGATCGCTGCAGCGCTGCATTTCACTCACCTTTCCTGGGCACCTCCATCTTCAGCAGCGATCATCCGGATCCGCAGCCACTTCCCAGAGCCTAGAGAGAAAAAGACAAGAACACAAGGTGAGAGAAGGAAGGGAATAGGAAAAGCTCAGTTTCCTTCTAAGACTTACCTGTTGGGGCATTCCCATTTCATTTCGAGTCCTGCCGCTTCCTGGCATTCCGGACCCCGGCCCCTATGGGGAAAAAAGACAAAGACATTGAATGAGCGAATGCAAAGACATTACCCGAACGCTCATCCAGAACTTACCTGTCATTTACTGGAACTGCACGTTTCACTTCGGGTCGGCGCCATATCTCCGGCATTCCGAACCCCGGCCCCTAAGGGGAAAAAGACATAAGCGTTAGCGCTTGCTGCAATAAGACAATGAACATTATTATTAAGCTTGAACTTTTGAACTTGCTACAGAACTCTTACAGCGCCTTACCTGAATAGTCAAGCTTATTTGAACTCCCATCAAACCTCAATCCAGTGAAGTAACTGGGTTTCAACGTGCCCCTGCATCAGAAGTAGGATGGAGAACTCATCCTTCCAGACCCTAAGGTGAGACTTCACGGGGAATCGAGGAAGGGTATCGTGGAGGGTTGGAGGGAGTGGGAGGCTTGAGCATTATTCTGTCAGTAGGCAATACTCCCTTTTCACGCACAGGGGAATATTCCTGCGAGCCAGTGAGTCCATCTTCAGAGTCCTGCGCCTCACCATAGAAGAAGCATCAGCACTCGAAGCCAGACCTGCGCCTCCGTGGGAATCAGGTGAGCGTGACAGACACAGAACAAAAACCTGAGCAAATACTGCATATGCTGTCTTGGCTGAAGGGTCCAAAATGACACCATATACAATTAGATTGGGCTGCTCTGACATTTTCAGTCACCTCCCACTCTATCTCTCAACATCCTGATCTCTATGTATGTTTGTATTTATGGGATTTATACAGCTCAAACATAGCAAAATGCTGTGGAGCTCTGTATTTGGACTCACAGAAGAGGGTCAAAATTGCAGGCATACTAGAGGATCTGGGTTGGATGGGAAGAGCAGGAGAAGGGAGTAGCTCCAGAGGGGAAGAATTAGGGTTTCGAGCAGTGAACCACAAGATGTTCTTTGGAGATCAGGATCTACAGGTTTTCATGAATTCTAGGATGGAGAGGTCCAGTCGTTTCTGTGCTGTTAATTTGTACCTGATACAGGTCGCATACCATAAAAAGGACTATTTTCTGTTTTTCCCGCTTTCAGGTCTTTATTCCAGCCTGTTGATTTTGTAGTGCAATGGTGCCTAGGTTTCTGGAAATGGTCAGTTGTATGGCCAGGTAGAGTGCTGATGTTGTTGTGACTGCTTTGTAGGTGATTTAGGCCATCATGAACATGATTAGTGCTGGCAGTGCACCTAATGAGGATGGGAATGATATGGTCAAATTGTCTGAGTCCTGTTTTGGGGAATGCTTCAGCATGCTGTGTGGCTTTCAGAGGGGTGAAGATGGCTTCTGGGACTGTGTTGCACCCTCCAGGAGGGAAATGACCAGGCATTGGACAACTTTTCTGACCCTCGGGACATGATGAATGGCTTGACTTTGCAGAAGAGTCCAAGCCAGTACCATGATAGTTCCATGATGTTTGGGTCTTTTTTTTTTATTGTTTGATTTAATTTTTAAAAAGAAAAACAATTTTTACAAGAGCCTTTTTCCCTTTAAGAAACAAAGTCAAATTCGAGAAGAAGAAGCTACATTTTCCTTTGTTTTCCTTTTGAAGGTCTCTTTATCCCAGGCTTTCCCAGGATCAATAGTCAAAGTAGATTGAAAGTATTAATAACCCGTGTCCATCAGGTTAAGAGGGCAAAACTTGAAAAAATCCTACTACCGTGATGACCCAAGACGTCTTTTCTCCACTCATTAGTCGGCATCACCATTCCCCTTCATCATAAAAGTTTAGGTTTCTAAACAAGTGTTCAAGGTCTATAGAGTGAACGGCTGATATCCCCGAACAATGTAATAATAGATGTTTAATGGTTTCCAACACCTCTGAAGGCTGGCAAAATATTCTTCAGATTGCTTCCTTCTTGACAGTACTTCCCTCGTGGGTAAGATGTTTAAACAAATTCTCAGGAAATTCTCCCGGAGTTTCTTGTTCAGACATTTTAGCAGATAGGAGTTTAGTTGATTTGCTTTGGTCCAGAAGAGGGGCAAATCTTTTGTCAATTTAGTGGCTGCCGATTTTTCCATCGTATCAATCCAGTCTCTCTCCAGGATACGTTGTTTTACTTTTACTGGATTCTGGATATGTTCTTCACTGGAGATGCCCACCCAGTGCAGAAGCGTTTGAATCCTTCCTGCCCAGGCCTGAAGCATCTTGCAGGATCCTGTAAGAATTTCCTGATGTATTTCTTTCAGGATCAATGGAGGGCTGGGTAGCAGGGTTTTCCGGTACAGCATGATTTCGTTCCGTGCTACTATTGATCCTAAAGATTCGAGTGAAAGCTCCCTCCTTATCAGGGCGATAGGAAGGGACTGTGGGAGGTTAAGAACCTTTCTCCAATAAAGCCCTTCCACTTTCAGCCAGAAATTTGTCAGTAGATTTGGTAATGCCTTAGCCCCATAGGTGAACAACTTTCGTTTTGTAAAATATTGGTACTGGGGACAGTGTGAAGCGCCATATTTGTTTGACACTGCTCGAGACTGAGAAATTAGAAGGCAGGTTTTTGTCATTATGCTGTCCTGCATTGGCACTTCCTTACTGCTTTTGTTCAAAATAATGCTGAGGTATTTGAAATTGTTTACAATTTCTATTGGTTGACTGTTGACTGACCAAGTGAATTTCTCTGTGTTCCTAGTATTCTTTCCCAGTGTCATGATTTTTGTTTTTTCAAGATTCATCAGGAGGTTGTTCTCTTTCAAATAGGCGTCTAGATTGTTTATCTGCCTCTGTAGGCCTATCGGAGTGAGGTACAAGAGAATGATATCATCTGCATACAGCAGCCTTGATATTTTGCTCTCTCCCAATGTAGGGGGAAAGAGCAAACTCTTTCTTTGCAGTCCTTGTAATTGGCCGTGTAGGCATTGTATAGGGCTGGGGCCAGCGAGCAGCCTTGTTTGACCCCTCTCCCTGTCTTGATCCACGAGGAAAGTTGGCCCTGATTATTCAGACGGACACACGTCCAAGTTTCACTGTGCAGAGCCTTTATTGGGTCCAGGATCTCTGCAGGGCAGGCGTGATGATGTCATTTAGCCACAGGATGGATCTGTCTACTCGATCAAAGGCCTGGACCAAATCGATAATGGCCATGTAGATTTTAGGACGGCCCTCCAGGACTTTGGCCTTTAGTACTCTCACTGCCAGAATATTTGTTGTTGTCCCGACATTCTTTACAATTCCCGCTTGTAGTGGGTCCATCAAGGCAGACGTAGGTAACCAAGTTTGTAGGCTGTCCAGGATCAGAGCTCCAAATAGTTTTCCTATGGAGTCCAACAAAGCTATTGGGCGGTAGTGTGAAGGATTGTCTTTAGAGCCTTTCTTAAAGATCGGCACCACAATCACCTTCTTCCAGGAGGGAGGAATCACTGATGACTGGATGCAGTTCGTGAAGACCTCCTTTATGAAAGCGGACCAAGGTTCTTTGTTTTTTTTCAGGTTGAAATTAGTAATGCGCTGGCCCTGGATCCATTCAGTTGTTTTATTTTCCATTGGATCGTTTCCAGGTCAGTCGGGATGGACCAGGTGCTTGTTGATCTTATGGGCTGGAGGTCCGTCCTACTCTCTGGGATGCCATAGAGATCTTTAAAATGGGATTCCCATATTTAGACCCCAACAGAGTTTTGGAGGACTTGGTTCGTCACTTTTGCGTCGCCTTTTATTAGAGACCAAAAATCTCATGCGTTTTTTCTGCAGATTGTGCGAAGCATATCCTCCGCGTCTTCCTGTAGGCATAGCAGTTTAGATGACCTCAACCAAGATTTGTAATTATTAACTGCCATGACTACCTCCTTCTTTTTTGTCTATGGAGTTAGATTTTGCCACAGCCTGTTATAGTTTTCTCACCCACCATCTTTTGGCTACCAACTGTTCGTTATATGTATGAGTTGGGCAACTTGTTTTTGCTCCCTTCGTTACTTTCCTGGATCTAAATACTGATAGCACTTTTGTGTAGTCAGCCAAGTTTGTAGCCCCAGTAAGTTGTCTGCCCTTTTCTTACACATACAACCTGATGAGTTTTATAATTGCTGTTTCTGGCAATCTTAACCTTGTGCCGCTCTGATTGACTTCCAGGTCGGGGGTAGTATAGCTTGCCTCTGCCCTGTGTGAAGACCAGTTAAGAGTCAAGATGTTGTGATCACTATGTTTAGTCCTGGTTACCTCGAAAGTTTCCTTTAAGGTCAAGAGGCTGTGTGAGATCTGGATGTAGTCAATATTGGCTGTTTGGTTCTTATTCACCCATGTCAGAGTTTTTTCCTCTGTGGACCCTGCAGACTGCTTAATATTGTGAATTTCTCTCGATTGTATTAGGTTGATCCATCGACGGGCTCTACCATGTTGAGAGTGGAGTCCGCGAGTTATGTCAATATTTAGGTCACCCATGATGATGATGTTACAAGATTCACTCGTTATCAGAAAGTCATCAATTAGAGATTCTACTTGGGTGATTAAAAAGTCATTGGTCACCCGTTTCGGGTTCCAATATAAATTGATCAGCAGGATCTCAGCCTGTGGGTTGTTTATTATGGGATTCAGGGTAGTAGCCCAGTCGATGGTTGTTGCCAAGATAAATTCTGTAGCTTTGAGTATTTTTGTCAGATTAAGTCCGCTCCCTGATCTAATGGCGGTAATGAGGCCCGATCTTGGTCTGCCCTTGTTTTCTTTATGGGCTGGTGAATGTGCCAATTGGTAACCATCCAGGGCCGGTTTTTCCATCAGCCACGTTTCTTGTAGGCACAGAACATCAAAACTGAAGAAGTTTACATCAGATTTAGTAGTCGGGTACATAAATCCTCGAGTGTTCCAAGATCCCAGCTTTGGTGACACATTAGAGGAGGCCGAAGCAAACTTGTCACCACTCAGGCACTTGCAAGATGACACTTGTGATGGCTATTTCCTTCTTAATTGCGACTTTTGGACTTCCATCCTATCTCTTTTTTGATTGTTATTGAAAGACAGCCTTCTTGCCTCTTGGTCTTTCCTGTCACACTTTGGCTCCACTAATTGGAACGTCCTGCGAGTAGACAGAGCAGTGAGTCTTTCCGCATCTGGTGCTCCCCAATCTTTCCTTGGTTTCCTGTGGGGGTCTTGCCAGGTGCTGCTATTATATCGAGAAGCGGAGTCTAAGTTGCCAAATCTGAATATTTGTCTGTCACTCTTGAATTGGTTATTCCTTTCTCCTCTCGAGTGTTCAGACTCTTGGCGGGCACAATCCATTGATTTTAAATCAGTCATTCTGACAATTCTGGGCTCGGGTATTATTGGTGGGTATTCACAGAAGAATGAATTAGGTGTATTATTGCTTTATGATTCAATCAAATATTCTTTCATTTTAGTATACCTTCCCTTTTCCATTATCAATGTTGTGAATTGTGCACCCAAGTGCATATGTGATGAAAGGGTAGATTTTCATTTTTCCATGGCGTGTCAACTAACATGAGTTACATACGGCCAGAATCTGTTTGAGTCCTGCCTGCAGCTCCTACAATTTTATTCACAAGCTGTAGTCGGATATATCTTCTCTTCATCGGGAGCCCCTCAACCCACAGGGTTTCCTGGAAGAAACTCCCACTTTTTTTAATAGTATTTTTATTGATTTTACAACAAGAAACTTGTAACCCTCCCCGTTTCCCTCCCCACCCCCAAGGGATAATCCGCCTGTCAACTCAGTTTTCCGGGCTGTCTCCACATTTGTTTAACTGAACATGTCCAGTATCATTATTTTGTGTGGGCACCACTGTTCCATATGGTCACTTTGAAGGTATTCCAGAGTTACAGCCCACTCGTCGTAGTTCTACTGAAGATTGTATGTGATGGGCTCCATTGTTATATGGAACCAAACTCTTCTTATCCAGTTGATTGCCATGGGCGGGAGTTTCTGCTTCCATTTTGGGCTATTTCCAACCAAACTCCGATCAGTAGCCCCATGAAGTTTCTTTTCTGTGTTTTGGTGAGAGTTTTGTCTTTCGGGTCCCATATCCCACATAGCCATCCTTCATCTCCCAATTCCCCCATTTCTGGGAACATTAACTTCATGTACGCCTTAACGTCTCCCCGATATTGCTGTAGGTTTGGGCAAACTCACCATATGTGTCGCCAGTTCCCTTCCCCGCCACATGCCCTCCAGCATTCATTGGGGGTTCCCCGGAACATTGCGTGTAGTCTTTCTGGTGTGTAATGCCATTGCAGGAGGATTTTCATCGCTTTTGTGAGTTTGGGTATCAACTCCCACGTGTATTCCCACCGTTCCCTGGGGATCGTTCTTCTTAGGGTCTTTTCCCATCTCTTAATGTATTGCCATTTTACTTCCTCCTCAAGGGTGTTTCTGTATGTGTTTGAGACAAACTTTTTTGTTCCATCGTTTGTCATAATGTGTTTTTCAAAAGGGGTTAACGCTGTTGAGGCCACTTCTCTTATTCTGGGCGAGTCTAGCAAATGGTATAGTTGGTCGTATTTATATCTATCCTTAGCGTTCAGATTCATTAGAGGAGTACATTCTTCAAACAATCTTATCTGTTGTCCCTGAAACATGTCCCCAACAATTTTGCAACCTGCTTCCTCCCATTTTGAAACCCCTTTTTCTCGCATCCCGGCGGGAATTCTGGGTTTTTAAATAGGGGCATAAAGGGGGCTGGTTTTTTTGTTAATATGCCTTTCTGTGTTGCCCTATCCCATATTTCTAGTGCTGCCTGCATAATTTCGCTTATTTGTAAATTGGGGTGTCTGTGTCTCCTCCCCGCCCATTGCAAGTGTCTCGTAGGTGTAGTAGCCACTGCTCTATCTTGAACTGCCCACAGCTTCTGGGAGTTATCTGGTATCCATTATTTCAAGCCCCATAATTGGGTGGCCTCATAATATCTTCTACAGTGCAGTAGTGCACACCCCCCTTCCTTCCTTGAGGTGGTGAGAACCGTGTTTGATACTCTCTGAGTTTTCCCCTGCCATATGTATTCCGTGACTGCTTTCGTTAGAGATTTAAAGAAGGGCGGTGGGAGTCTTATTGGCAGAGCTTGAAATAGGTACATGAGTTTAAGTAGGATGGTCATCTTGATCACCGTTATCCGCCCCCACCATGTTCTTGATAATGGGTTCTGCCTCTCCAGGTCCTGTTTAATTTGTCTTAGTAGATTAGGGTAGTTTTGGGAGTATAGGTGTTGTATCTTATGTGTCAGGGTGATTCCCAGATATTTGACCCCCATCTTTGCGACTTTTAATTGGAGATTGTCTGCAAACGATTGAATCTGTGCATTGTTTCCCACCAATACCAGAATTTCTGATTTCTGTCTATTAATCTTTAGCCCTGACAGGGAGCTGAATGTTTCTATCTCTTGCATGAGGATTGGGAGGGAGTTTTCTGGGTCCCCCACCATCACCAGCATATCGTCTGCGTATGCTGCTATTTAATGGTTGATGCCTCCCATTTCTATTCCCTTTATTTCCTTTTTGCTTCTTATCTGCATTAGTAGTGGGTCCAGAAAGATTGCGTATAATAAGGGGGATAGAGGGCATCCCTGTTTCGTCCCTCTCTCGATTTGAATCTTGTTGGATAGGCCACCATTCACTGCTACTCTAATGTTAAGCAAGTTGTAGTTGGCTTTTATCATTTTAATAAAGGATTCACCAAACCCCATTCTCCTCAGTGTGTGGAACAGGAGCACCCATTCTACTTAATCGGAAGCCTTTTCTGCATTCAGGGCCAATATTATCACTGGGATTTGTTTTATTCCTATTTTTTCCACAATGTGGCGGACCCTCCTGATGTTATCGTGTGTTTGTCTTCCGGGGACAAATCCTGACTGATCTTGATGGATCAACTTCAGGAGTACTTGCGTGAGCCTGGTGGCTAGGATTTTGGTATATAACTTAGCGTCCTGATTTATAAATACACCTAGGCTCAGCGAACAGTTCAAACAGCACATTGCTGCTCTCTTGGTCGTTCTCCCGCTATGTCCTACTAACTTATCCTACTCCCTTGCCTTTCAGAGCTGCCAGAGCACCAGGGGACCACTCTGGTGTTGACTGTGCGCGGTATGAATACTCTTTAACATTAAAACTAACATTAATGATTACAAGGCTTTTGACAATGGGTGTCCCTAATCAGGAGTTTGTCTTGCTCAAATTCTTCCTGGTGTCTTCCTGGAGTCTCATCACGTTGTTGGTTTTGAAAGACTCTGGCAACCATCTATCCAGTTCATCTTGTAAAGCTCACAATGCCACAGCTGTCTATAGAACATCATTGTTGTACTAAAAGCAAAGATATGGGGTTAGGGAAAAACAAATGGGCATCATCCTAAAACAAAAACAACATCAGCATTTAAAAGAAAAAAACGCATTGGGCACAAGTCATCCCAGTTGGGCAGGATTAGGAAACAGCATCAAAAGTGAGCAAAAATATCCCAGAGGCCGTGACCAGAGTAAATGGATGGCTCTCGCAGCCGTTCAAACTGGGCAAGGGGACACGACAGGGATGCCCCTTGTCTGCAATGCTTTTTGCGCTTGCCATAGAGCCGTTGGAGATTCTGTTAAGAGAATCACAAATGTGGAAGGGCTTCCGGTGGACAGAAGATTGGGAGGATAAGGTCTCACTGTATGCGGACGACCTGCTCCTGTATCTATCAGACCACATAACCTCTTGTCCTGCAGTGATACGCTTACTGAAGGAATATGAATCCTTTAGTGGTTTGAAGGTAAACTGGTCGAAATCCACATTGTTCCCACTGAGAGAGATGGGTAGCGTAGAGATACAGAACTGCCCCTTTCGTATAGAAGCTGACCAGTTTCGCTACCTGGGGGTTCAGATAACGACAAATCTAAACGAATATGTAGAAAAAAACCTCCACCCAATCATAAACCGCTTTGCAGAGAACGTCAAACACTGGAATGCTCTGCCGCTGACCCTACTGGGGAGAGCAGCACTATTTAAGATGATGGCACTACCTAGATTCCTGTACATACTCCAAAACGCCCCGTTACACATCCCCAGACGGGAGTTTCACAGAATCGACAGAATCCTCCGGAAACTCCTGTGGAACAATGGGCACCCGAGAATAGCGCTCCACATCCTGCAGCGCTCCATTTGGGAGGGAGGCATAGGATTGCCGCGTATACAGACGTACTATTGGGCGAGTCAGATGGCAGTGATAAATGACCTATTACATGGCAACCCCTCGCTACCTCATATTAAATCTGATACCCTGGATGGAGCAAGCATAACCCCACTAGAGTCCCTATACCAGAAAACTAATAGCAACACCACCAAAACAATGGCTGCTCACCGGGCATTAATCTGGGCAGAGGCGCATAAACACATAAACTGGGAAGGGAAAACCACGCCGGTACAGCCACTGTGGGTAAATAAACACATCCCTGAGCTGGACAGGCTCCCAAAATGGCGGAACTGGATAACTGCGGGAATAACAAAAGTGGGAGATGTGATTCGGGACGGGGGATTTGTGACATTCGAGAGGTTGGTGGAGGAATTCAACCTCCCTGTCACTGACCGATACCGGCATATGCAATTAAGTCATGCTCTACAGCGGTACTTGCCTAACCTACGGGACATGGCACACTGCACCCCCATAGAGAGGAACCTGGTACTAGATAGCATAGACGCCAAAATCACCTCAGTGATGTATAATGTTCTCACCTTGTTTGCCACACCGGAGCTATCGAGTCTAAAATCTAAATGGGAAAGGGATGTGGGAGAAATACTGCCTGAAGACTGGATAACAATCCTAATGTACCCGATGGAAACTGCCATTTCGGCCAGGTTACGCCTTGTCCAGCTCAAAATACTGCACAGAGTCTACTATCCACGGGTTGCATTGTATAGATGTGGTAAAATCACAGACCCGAATTGCCTGCGCTGCCACCAGGAAGAGGACACCTTTTTCCACATCATATGGGGCTGTCCACACATCACGCTATACTGGCAGCGCTGCTGTGACACACTTAGTAAGGTACTGGGTCGGACTGTGCCCAGAGATCCGAAATTGATGTTGCTGGGTGTCGAGGAAGAGGGTGAGATGTCTCGCACCGACAAGCTACTGTTTGCAACCACCACGGCACTGATCAAGCGCAACATTGCCAAGCTATGGGGCTCGGATGTAACCCCTGAGCATGCACAATGGATAGTTGATGTAGAAGCATGCATTGCGATGGAGCGAAGAGTATATGCGGCCAGAGGATGCCCTGGGAAAGCGGGGAAAATATGGGAAAAGTGGGAGAATGCACAATAAAACTATTGCATGACACAGGCCGGTGGCCAGTATGTAATGGCAAAGCAAGAGTGTATAAGTAATTGTTAACATATCCTTAAGCTGTTGAAAGACGGACCTTATTTTCTTTTATGATGTTATTGGTGGTTGGACCCCCTCAGGGTCACTGTTCCTTTTGTGTATTATGTAATAAAATCAATAAAATTGTTTGATCAAAAAAGTGAGCAAAAATATAATGTGTGTGTGAAAGCAGCATAATCATACAGAAACAGGAATTCGGGAGACACATCCGAATGTTGACCAATGTTAAAGTTGCTGAAAAATCGCTGCATTGTGCAGAAATGTCAAGATAAGAGAAAGAAAATCAAGGTTGTGTGGGAAAGCCAAGAAGGGGCAAGACCGTCAGGTTTGGCCAGAAACAGCAGATACGGGATAGTGAATTCAGAAAGGGAACAACATGCTCCGGAAAAAGATAGCAGGTTCAAAAAAGGAACACCATTTGCAGCTTGTGCAACAGGGTTCCTTTCCTCAAAGTAGGCTGAAAGGTTCCAAGAGGGATGTAGGTTTGTCAGTAATTACAGCATTTTATGGGAGGCTTCGGTTTCAGAGGAGACAGCAGCAGAAACCAGCAGGAGGAGAAGCAGACACTCGAGGTTGAGTTCCTTCAATCTGGAAGGAGTGGTAAAACAGGTATCCTAGCCAACTTCTAGAAAAGGAGGGGAAATCCATCCAGACCCAGAATGTAGACCAATTATCCAGGTAGAGGAATAGAGGAAGTCAGGGGGTGGTTCCAAGTCAAATGGGTCACAGAAGTGAAAAGCCAGGATAAAGCAATTGTCATAGCGGGGGACACAGTAGAAAGTTCGAAGTTTGTAGCGGGTAGTGACCGACTCCCCTATGCCATTATCTGGTACCCTTCTTCCCAGGCCCTGCATCACTTGCACATAGCTGCTCGTATTCCGTGATCAGCTGTATTTCGTATTCGTACTCTTTGATAATTTCTGTACCCAAGACACACTTGTGTACAAGCGCGTTATAAATTACTTATCATATCATATATCATATGAGCTGGAAGTGAGAGTGGGCACAGAGAAACACTATCATCAGACTTTCTGTTAGGATTATTACTAACTCCGTATCCTAGACCATTTTAGGAACTGGCGGGACTCCACTGATCTTCCCATTGATGCCCCAAATCTGAACCAGATCATGGCTCGTAAAGTAAAGCCTAAGTAAAGGAAAATAAGGCTGTCTATTTTTGTCTCCTCCAGCTTGGGAGACAAGAAGCAGGGGCCTGATAGGTCGGAATGAAGACAGACTGCCCATACTTATGGTATGAGGCATAGAAGAACTGTTTCCCTCTCCCGCTACCTCTTCATATGCCTGGCTTAAAGACACAATCGGATGCCCAGGGTAAAGGGATCACTGAGGGATGGGTGGTTCAGTGAGGGATGAGACAGCTAGGTACCTAATAGAGAAGACAACTTCCCCTCCCATTGCTTCTCTGGTCATACCATTTGTCTATGCAATGCACTGCGACGCTCTAGGCTTGAGTGAAAGTGGACAGCGGTATCAGCAATAGACATTGAGGACCACTTTACCCTTACACCTTTTCCCCCCACCCATAAAACTCACACCTAGCATCAGCCTCAGAACTCCCAGCGGTGTTGCCGCCAAAAGAGTACCATGAATCTGAAAGCCTGCGGAAGGCACTAGAGCAGATAGTTGCAAATAAAATCCAAAAATGTGGTGCGGAAAGGTCAAAAGGTGGCTGTGCTTCAGGCAAAGGTCATAATTCTGCTCTAGAAACTCCCATGACTTATCTCAAATTGTTTGCCTGAGCTTAACCAATCTAATGTTCAGACTCCCACTCTTACCTCCCCACTGCATCATGTACAGCTAATCTGAAATCTAAACCCATGGCATGCAAGCCATACAACACTCAGCATGATTCCAGAACTCTATGTTGTTTTCCTGTGGCATCAGTGCTGGCCATTGCATCGCAAGGCTTTCTGCATGACTGCAGTGCAGAGCTGGTGCGGGACTGCACCTGCTGACATTGGTGAGGTTATACCATTTCTGCAATCTCTCCTTCTCCTCGTCATCCACCTCACACCACTGACAGCGCCATCACCTTCCTCACTCAAGTCTGATCTGAAAGTGAGGAAGGGGCGAAGCACAAGCTGCACCAAATAATAGGCAACTCCCACTCCCTATTCCCCACTACTCGCATAGCATTTCAGGGATATTTTCTATAGCAATAAATATGTTAATATAATTTGTGCATGTTAACCAATTCATTTGATGCCACCCACATGGGATGCAGAATCAGTTTACTGCAAAGATCCATGTGTGAGCAGGGCACCTGAACGTAAGATTAAATAAATATATCCAGAAACCTAAAAGATAGCACACTGTCTCATTCAGTGAAGGGACACCTGTGCGTTCACTGTTGCAGGATTTGCATTCGGATGTGATTCATATTCAGGACTGAAGGCAAAAGTGGGCAGTTGGTCAGAGAAGGATGTCGCTGCCGGCGGCGAGGCGTGTAAATGAATGGCTTGTTGATTAATCCTCAAAGCTTCACAACATGTTCAATTCGGTTTCAAGCAAGGTCTGCTTGACATGCTACAGACAGTCAATTAAAAGTGTAATGTCAATGTCCTAGTATCAAAATGACTGCCAAAGTGCCGATTATGCCAAATAAATTACACATTTTAAGGACAGTGGAGCCCGTCAACCTTCCACGCATGATGAGCTCGTGTTCCCCCATCAACATCGATTTCTGCCAAGGGGAATCATTATTTGTTTGCTGTAAAAACAACAGCTGGCACTGAAGATGGCTGTGCCAAATAAGTAATACATTCTCTTCAAAAATAGAAATGTTCCCAAATTGTATGCAGTACATAACATTCCTATTTCTAGGCAGGTGGGACAAAAGCTTTAGTGATGCAAGTGGACCCAGAGATTGGCATAGTAATTGGGTGAAGCGTGGACGCCATGTCAGTGAGGGCAGTGCTGGATTAAGCTTCCAAGGGCCTAGAAGCAATCAGTGGCCCGACTGATTGAGCTTCCATGAGTACTGAGTGCCCCTGTGCAGAAACAAGCAATACGCCACTTTGCCTGCCCTTCTGTGCAACAGCATGTGCCCATTCTCTGATAGCCTGGGTGGGAGAATGTGGGAACAGTAAGCAAAGAGGGAGCCTGCAGGTCTAAGGTCTATGCTAGATGAGCAAACACCAAGACCGGTGTCCCCTTTCCCCAAAGGATACATAGGGGTATCAGGAAGGCTGGAGGAGTCCTCATTGACCATGTTCCTCAGGTCTGAAGAAGTAAATAGAACTTTGCCCACAGACTCCTTTCCCATTCGAAGCTCAGGCCTCCAGAATCACCTCCTCCTATCAGATACTGCGATTTCATTTTAATTCATTAAGCACTCTTCCTTCTCAGAAGAGGCAGCAGCAGGACACATTTCACTCACTGAAGCGGCACACTCAGGCAGCAGCAGTGCAAGATTTCCTGTCATGCCTGTCAATGACATGTCATATCAGGGCTTCTGATATCTTAGGCGCTCTACACTTGACAAAGGGCTTCATTATAAGTTTGCCGGATTGGTAACAAAGGTACCGGTAAGCTTGCCGGTACTGTTGTTACCAGACTGGCAAACTACGAGTTCTGCTTGTAGGTGCCTTCCCGCCCGCCAGGTCTGACCTTGTGGGCGTATTGGCACCCGCAAGCAGAGCATGTTGGATGCACCGGCAACATTCACGAATGGTGCCGGTGCATCCGATCTCGCCAATCCCATTTGAGCCCTGTGGGACTCAAATGGGAATGAGGAGCATTTTTGCCTGGCGCCCGCTAATGGGCAATTACCGGGTCCGGCAGGGCCGTAATGACCCGGTAATTGCCCATTCGCGGGTACCGAAAAAAAAATGATACCGGCGGCAGCCATGCCAGTTTTACCGGCACGGCTACCACCGGTCTCATAATGAGGCCCAAACAGTGGTCTTTGGTTTTACGCCACATCGGTGAGATGCTTAGAAAGCTGTCCTCCTCGACCACGCTAGACTAAACCGAAGGCAAAGAGAAGCAAAAGAAAGCTGTCCTCAATCAGAAACAGATGAAACATTGCTTGAACCAGAGAGAAAACCTCTGCATGAAAACAGGAAAATTAACAAAACCGAGTGTTAGAAAAACACTAGAGGAACACGTCTTCTAGCTTGCAATATTGAGATACAAGGATTCACCTGTTTATTCCATTTTTTGTGCTGAACTGCCCTTCTGGACCCAAATGAGACTCAGAAAACATTGGTGGCAGGGCTATACAAGGGAGTCAAAATAATGGTGGTGATGTTGAACTGCACTGAATATCAAGTCTTGGCATGATGGTGGCCAGCAGATGGAAACCCAAAAGCACCCTCTAGTCATCCTTCCACCTAATTTTGGGCAAATACGGGGGCAGTCCCTCTCCCATGGCCAAATGCAGAGGACTGTGCTTCCAGTGGCCCAAGGCAAGACCCGTTGCCATTCTGCAACTTCCATTCCCTGTCCTTGTCAGGCATGGATAGGACACCGGGGGCACCCTCAAAGCCTACATATGCAGGTGGTGTGGTGCGCATCTGGAAGCCTGTGGTCAATGCAGATTTTCACCAAACCTTTCCACACTGTGGTGTACCTGTCTTCATTCTAACCCTATCACAGACATGACAGTATGCCCTCTCAGGAAATTCGGGACCACCAGTCTCAGAAAGGAAACAGCAGAAAAACTGGGGAACCAACCAAAGAGCATGTACAATCTCAGCAAGTTCCCATGAATTCTCAAATGGTGGATGCCCCTTTCATGCAATCAGGTACCAGAGTTTTCCCCTAAGTAGGTGAGAGTCAAAGATACAATTAATATTGTGTTCAGGACCACCCTAACCATGACACTTCAAAGCAGAACTGGCTGCTGTCGATGTAGAGAAGGGTGTGCTTCTAAGGGCTTAAGCAAGGACACATGCAATACAGAATGAATATTCCTTGATGGAGGCAGGGCAAGATGGAATGCTATGGATTTGAATATTTGGAAAATCATGAATGTTCCAAAAAAACTGGGTGATTATTTGCACCAGACTATGGTAATTGGTAAATGACGGAACAATAGACAAACCTGATCCCTTATTTTGGAGGGGCGTTCCTCTTATGTATTTTAATAGCAACTTGAGTACTCCTTACTTGGGAACTATGAAGGTTGGCCAATATCTCTGTATTAAGTGTTTTGATAAAGGACATATGGTTGTGTACTCAAGGTATCCTCGAAGCCATTGGGAAATCAGAGTGATTAATAGTGAGATTGAACTCCAAGAAAAGCCAGGAACGGGCTTACTCACTTGATCAGTGGAAAATATAATTGTAGGCAAATTATTCGATTTTATTTTTTACATTTGTATAGCGCACAGACACCCCAAGGGCATTGTAGCACTGTTACTTGTAGGAAACTTAGTTACAGTGGGGACATAGTTCAAACATTTGACAGCATGGGTATTATACATAGTATGCATTGAAGGTCATTAGTACAGTAGACTAGTTGCGGTAGTGGAACATTTGCAGTATCCCCGGGGAACTGGAAGGTAGACACATCAGCAAGTTGGGTTGATCAGGCAAACAAGGTAGTTTTCATAGCCTTGCAGAAGGCAATGAGTGATGGTTTGGCTCGCATGGTAGTGGGTAGGGCGTTCCAGTGTAGTGAGGCATGGTAAGGGAAGCTGGTGCCACCTGCTCTGGCTCTTTTTTACCCTGGGTACGGAGAGCATATTGGCATAGGGTGTTCTGGTAGGTCTTGTGAAGGAGGCGGGGTGGATTCTTTGTGACAGATAGGCTGGTGCAGAGAAGTGGATGCATTTGTGGATGAGGGTCAGGGCTTTGAAGATAATCCTCTCCTTCATTTTTCTGTATTTGTATTTTATTGAATTTATATACCGTTTTAATCCAAAACACTTTACAAGAGGAACAAGCAAGATACAACAAGCATTAAATAACAATTGAAGTAAACCAGAAGACAGTACAAAAAACAATTAACATTATAGAAGAGGATTGGTGAGAGTAGAGAGGGACCAAGGTGTGAGAGGGAGTAGGAGGTATGAGTGGTGGTGAAAGCAGCAGTACGAGAGGAAGCAGAGGGTGTAAGGGAGAAGGGGAAAAATGTAAGAGATGAGAATTAGAGAAGTGCAGGAAGTAGGGTAGGAGGGAGTAGAGTAAAAGGAGAGGGTGAGGTGGTACAGAAGTAGGAAAGGGAGTAGGATGTGTGGATAGAAGTAGTAGCAGAAGTAAGAGACGAAGCAAAGGGTGTTAGGGAGGTGAATGAAAGAGAAGCTTTTAGATAGGTGCGGAAGGTAGGGAAGGAGGGAGTAGAGTGGATGGAGAGGGAGAGACAGTTCCAGTCGAAAGGAGCGAGCAGTTGGGAGCCAGAGGGTTACTTTTCTTGCGGCAGTGATGTGTTCTCTTTTAGAGATGCCTTGTGCCGCACGCAGGGCGCTATTCTGAGTGACTTGCAGTTTCTCAAGAATTTTGGTGGAGGTCCCTAGGAAGAGAACATTGCAGTAGTCCAGCCGGGATCCAGTGATGGCTCTGTCTATGCTGGTGCAGATGTCTTTGGAGAGAAAGGGCCTAGCTGCATTGAAACGTTTTGCATGGTAGGCAGCAGAGGAGGCGATTGCATTTACTTGCCTAGTCGTAGATAGATTTGAATCTAGATAGACACCTAAAGTTTTTACTGTGACAGATATTGGAATTCTGATGGAGTCGATGGTGAAGTGGCTAAACTGGGCATCCATTTGTTTGAGGGTGTCAGGGGATCCTACAAGTAGGAGTTCAGTTTTGTCAGAGTTTATGCAAAGACCGTTGACAGCCATCCATGTTTGGATGATATAGTATATGTTGTTGAGATTCGTGGAATCAGTGTCATAGTTCGCTGTGAGTGTGGGAAGGATCTGCGTGTCGTCCGCGTATTTGGTGTAACAGATGCCCATGGCGTCAAGGATGAGAAAGAGGGGGCGAGTAAAGATGTTGTAGAGGGTGGGGAGAGGCAAGAGCCTTGAGGTACTCCACATAACATGATGGTGGGTGAGGCAGTGGCTCGATCAGAGAAGACCCACATGGTCCTTCCTTTTAGGAATGTGGTGATCCATGTGGTGGCTCCTGGGGAGAAGTTGCCAGTGGAGGTGAGGTGAAGCCATAGGACGTCATGATATACAAGGTTGAATGCAGCAGAGAGATCGAAGAGAAGAAGCAAAACTGGTTTACCTTGGTCTCTTGCATCGTCCATCTGGTTTTTGAGGTCGAGTAGGGGTGGTCTCTTTCCCATGTTTAGGGCGAAAGCCAGATTCTCTCAGTTCCAAGAGTTTGTTCTCTTTGAGGAAGTGTGGAACTTGCAAGTATACTGCTTTGTCCAGAATCTTGAGTAAAAACAGGACGGTGGTAATGGGTCTGTAATTGTTGGCTGAGGTGGGGTCAAGTGTAGTTTTTTTATGAGAGGCCAGACAGATGCTTCCTTGAGGCGTGAGGGGACTTTCCTTGTGGCGAAGGAGGTGTTGACAAAGGCTGTTAGGGATGGAGCGAGGGTGTCAGCACAGTCCTTGATAATAGCGGCAGGACAGAGGACAGTTGGATGGCTTGATACCTTTCATGTGGTTAATCATATCTTTCTCCTGGATGGCTGAATGAGAAGGCGGGGAAGCATCCGATGGGGAGGATGGGGCGGGAGTGGGGGAGCTGGGGAGCACAAGCTTGGTGTTCATAATTTTAGTTTGAAGTGAGTTAAATCACTAAAAGACCCCTTGAGTATCCTGTAAGAAATTGTTAAAACATCAAAGGTAGGTCTTTAAGATCTGATTTGTCTTCTCGGTCTGTTCATGCATTGAGTGTGATACCCTAAGGTCAGAGCCCTCTTAATGCCTAGATCTTGACAAAGGGAAGAAAAGAAGCGGGATCAATACTGGAAACATCAATCAGATATAATTGTTTTGGGTAAGTCATGCAAACTGAACATGTCGGATGGGGAAAACTCTGCCATTTTTTGGTTGATGGTTTTTAGAAAGCACTGACAAATGAGCCATCTTGGTAAATTAATCTACTGTGATCACGATCAGTGTAGCTTCCATCAGAAGGGGTTGATAGTTATAAAATCAGTCTAAATGATTTCCCAGGGTTGGGATTGTATCTCATGGGGATATTAGGAGACCAGTTATTCTTTGTTTATTTAACTTCATTTGGGCACAGACCAGGCAAGAAAGGACAAAGAGATGGATGTCCTTGTGAGATGCTGGCCAGAAATATTGCCTGTGTATGAGTTCATTCATGGATTACTTCACTGGTTGCACAGATGCCTTGAGGTCCTGGTGCCAGGGGAGAACTGATGACCATAAGGACAACAGAAAATACAGTCTCTTTTTCAAAAACACTAGGCTGTCTTTCATTTTGTACCAATGGTTTGGTGCGTCTTAATTCCTCAGAGCTCCTTGACCTCAGTAGTATAATTGCGCACTGGAGACAAGAATGTATCTGCAAGAGTAGTTCCTAAAAAGCATTGATGAGGCAGAATTGTTTCTGTTCTTCCTTCTGGGACAGAATGCTTCTGATATCAGCACAAAAGGGCATCTGCTATGATGTTCTGCGAACAGAAAAGGTAAGTCATTTGAATGTCAAACTAGGAGAAGAAATAGACCCAGCAGGCCTGTTGCCTGTTTCTATACTCCACCTAGGCCAAACTGGAAAGAGGTCACTGATAAATCCATACTATCACTGTATATAAATTGTACTGCCCTTCAGTAAAATCCTCTCGAACAGTGAGGATTTCCTTATCGATCACAGAATATTGTCTGTGACATTTGGAGAACTTCCAGGCTATAAAGGCTACAGGATGTTCCTCCATTCCTGTATCTTCTGCGGTAACACCGCCACAATGGCCCAATTAGAGGCATTGGTTTCTACAATGAAGGGTGCTTGCATTTAGGCTGCTGTAGAACTGGTGCTTTACTAAAGGCCTCCTCAAGGCATGGAAGGCTTGCTTTGCTAGAGATATCCAATTCTGCTTATTTGCTTTGTTTATGAGGTCGGTCACGGGCACTACTAATTTGGAATAGCCCTGAATGAATATCTGAAAGAAGTTTGATAATCCTAAAAAGCACTGTGTATCTCCTTGACAGAACATGGTGTAGGGCAATAAGGAGTGCAAGTACCTCCAGTCAAACCATTGCTTTGCCTTTCTTGGTAATAACAAATCCCAGATAGTGATGAATGACAGTGAAAACTACATTTTTGCGGTTTAGTGAGAAGGTGGTTAATCCTGTTTCTAAATATTGTTTCTCAGCCATGTTGCGCATGTGTTTCTTTTTTAAGAGAGAAAATGAGGATGTCATTTACGTTTACAATTACTGAAAAATGTAGATGACCAGAAAATAAACTGTCCATAAATCACTGAAAAACAGAAGGGTATTGCATAGTCCGAAGGGCAGAACCTCGTATTCTAAGTCCCCGCATAGTTTTCTAAATGCTGTCTTCCACTCCTCCCCTTTTGTCATTCTGAGCAATTGATTGGCTCCCATGAGATCCAATTTGGGGTATAGTTTTGCCAGTTTCAGTGAAATCCGGATGTCAGAGATCAGAGAATAATAGGTATCAGTCTTTGATGGTAACTGGGTTAGATTCTTTGTCGTCTTTGCATGACTGAATTTCGGTGGTACCTTTCCTCGACAGAAAGATGCTTTTGCAGGTGATTTTGAAGGTATAAAGCATCCAATATGCAGATATGCATGAAGACAGGCTTTCACGACTTGTTTGTTTAGCTCTAACAGGGAAAGAATCCTCCCAAAACAAACTACCACATCAGAAATTAGATCAATATGGTAGTCGTAAACCCTATGGTTAGGTAGCTGCTTCACCTAATCAGAGGAAAGTTCTACATTGTATATTGATAACTCTTGTGAATTGATGAAATATTGCCCACTACCTGGTAACTCGGTAGCCTCTGGAATCATGCTTGATTTTGACCAACTGTTCCAAAGTACAGTGTGTAGCGCAATGTTTGGAGCCCAAAAACTTGGTGAAGGCATTCCAATTGATGTATGGGTCATGCAATGAAAACCAAGGTAAACCTAGTTGTGTCATATACTGAGGCACTGAAATTAAATCCAATGTGATAGCTTCATGATGATCTTTATTCGGCATGTGTCGGGCCAAGGTTCGAGAGGTAACAGGGCCTGAAGAGTTAGAGGTCCAAGCCACAGCTTCTATAAGCACTGCTTTAAAAGGAATGCTTTGTTATGTGGCCTACGTCAAATTGATAAAAAAGGACCAGAAACTACGAAGTCGGCAAGGCTGGTACTTTGACAGACTGAATTGGAAGGTGCAAAAGACCCTTGCGAGAAAAAGAAATGACATCCTGTTTTGTGCACAAGGTAAGGAAGGGCTGGTAAAATGGAGTTAAAATCTGCCTAACCGTGCTTTCCAGGCTGGGCTTGGCCATTTCCTTAAGATTTTCGAAGTGGTCAAATGAGAGAATCATGAACCAAGTGGTCCTTTTCAACGCAGTACAAACACGCGTCAAGCCTATGTCTTCTCTGTCCTTCTAGTACCAAGAGATGCCCTTGTGCTGCATCAATCTGAATGGGTTCTTCCTCATTTTCAGGAGGCTTGAAAAGTAGAGCACGAAACAGGAGTCTCCTCGGGTTCCTCTGACTTGGTGCCTTTTCCCTTCCTGTCTTCTCTCCTGCAATCTAGCAGCCAGTTCAATGACCAGGAAACCAGACTCCTGCAAGACTCTGGTTGGACCTGTAGGGCCACTTATTTATTTTGTTTTTTTTATCTTATTGTTCAAAGAGCAGACCTAGCTCGAGAGCAGTGGAGTACTATACATGCTTCTTGTAGCTATCCTTTGGGCTATCATCTTTTACCAATAGCACAGTATTTTGAGTCACAACTTGCACGTTGGTCTGTACATTCATTGCAACAAGTCCTTGGTCAGGTGTTGCTGGAAAAGCCAAGATTTGAGAGATTTGTGAAATTTGGCAAATTGTCGGGGCATTCTGAGATGATGCAGGGATCGAGTTCCAAAGAGTGGGTGTGTGACAAGAGAATTATTTGTTTACTGGTCCCCTCTGTCTGGGCAGGTTGCTATTCAAGCTGGTTGTTCCATTTGCTGCGCAAGATGCATGGGTCACCAGATATGTGTAGCTTAACCGCCCTTTGCGACAAAGCCAATGTAGTTCGCATAGGACAGGGGTGATTCAGTCAAATTTCTGCACACCTGTAATAAGACTTGCTGCATTGCAATGGACTGCTTTTAGGGGAGCCAATAGAGTGGTGGGATCCCTGTCTGAAGGGCATTTCTCCTTGTGTGAGACAACAATGGCCTGCACAAGGGTCCAGAAGTCCTGTGTCCAGATAATAGGTTTGATTTTTTAAAGGGGTGAGAATTGGAGCTCAATGTAGGCCTTCATGGATATGTGCTTCTGAGTGGACAGGCTACTGGTAAGTGTGAAGTCTATGGATTTAGCTGTATCTAGGGGTTGTGTATCAAATTCTAGGCACATATCATTGAGCAACTGTTGGACATTATGTTGTTTAGTGGGGGGACCGATGAAGACAATTCCGGTCTTGGATGGGTTCAGTTTGAGGTAGACAGTCGACATCCAGGACTGGAGGATGGCTAGATAATTGTGGAGGCGACTGATGTCTTGTGGGCATTTTACTCTCATGTACAACTGAGTATGGTACCTGTATTGATAGGTGGCTATATTGGGATCTTTGAGGAGTGTACCCATAGGATCCATGTACAGGTTAAAAAGGATTGGTCAGAGGATGGAGCCTTGATGGACTCAGCAGGAGACTGGGAGTTAATTAGAACACAAGTTGTTCATCTGGATGGCCTGGTGTCTGCCGAGAGGAAGGAGGTAAACCAGTTCAGGACAGTGCCAGGGAATTCCTTCCTGTCTATGAAGAGGGAGACGAGGATGTGGTAATCAATGGTGTTGAATGCAGCCGAGAAGTGAAGGAGGATGAAGAGGATTGAATTGCCCTAATCAATGATTTGGAGGACTTCATCGACCACCTTCCTCTTTAAGTTCTTCCTGCTAGCCTTTTTGTAACAAAGTAAAATGAGTAGATTATGGCCCTTCGGTTTTCATGGCAAGGTTTTTGAATTTTCTGACGTAGGTAAGTATATCCACTGTACCCTGTTGGAGGTCAAGCAGTTCCTTCTGTGCAGAATACATTTGGTCTTGCCTGGAAAATATATTCTTGAATTACTTAACAAAGTTTTCATAATTATCCAAAAGTGGACTCGACTCAATGAATAGGGGTTTTAACTAAGGCCAGAGCATTCCAGGCCCATCGTATATTCTACCTTGGATCATGGTGTTCCAAATTGATGAGGCTTAAGCGTAAACTGAAAAAGGCTGGCATCTAGGCATTTGTTATGTTTTCATGGATCCCCAGTGAATTTGTCACAAGCCAGCCTAAGTAGGGTTGATCCATGGAGACTGGGCTTCTGACAGCCAGGTTTAAAATAGCGCAGTGTTTTCATCCTTCATGGCTAACACCTAATCCGTCAGGGTGGCTGCTTCACGGTATGCTACTGCAAATGCTCCATTAAGGGATTCAGGATCCTTTTGTGTCTCACCCCGTCATTCCAATCAATGGCAGAGTTTACCAGGGCATTGGATGTCTTGGAAGCTCTATAGTTGACACAGTGTGCGATTGTTTTTTTTCTAACAGATTGGTGAGATGTTTGGAAATCCTTCCTCCTCCACCTCTTCAGGCCAAAAGAGGCCAGGGAAGGCTGGCTTCATTAAGAAGCAGAGCAAAAACTGCAGGAACCCGAGTAGAAAAACCTCTGCAGGAAAACAAGGAAAGCAATAAAATAGAGTAGCTCGAAAAAAACTAGAGGAACTTTTAAAATGCATTATTGAGCCTCAAGGGTTCTCCTGTTTCCTTCCTTGTTATGTGCTGAACTGCACTGGACCTGGAAGGAATTGATAAAACACAGGAGGAGGCTCTATACAAGAGAGTTGAGATGATGGCATGCTTCTTGGACTGTACTGAATGCCGGTCTGGACGTGAAGATGACCTGTAGCTGGAAATCTCATAATACCCTCCTAGACAGCCTTACCAACTTCTTTCAGTAAGTCAGGGGGGCCAATCCTTCTCACCCAGCTACATGCTGTATCTAAAACAATGCTTTTGACAGTCTAGGGCAAAAACTGACATTCTTCTGCAACATCCACGTCCAAGCCTTATCTGGAAGCAGCAGTACTGTACACACTTCACCCACTCTCTTACAAGTGCATCAGATATGACAAGAACTAAAAAGTCCCTCACTCAACAGATCCACGCTAAGAAGCATCAGTGTCAGCTTTGTCCCCACAAGTTCAGCATGGGCAGACTTTACCTAATCCACACTAAATTGAGTCAGGTTTTACCCCTGAATCTCAGCCATTTTTCTTTAGTTGCTCACAAAAATCAGAATCAATAGAGAGCGACAGTTAAAATAGATGTCTGGTTCCTGTCCAGCTCATGAACTCTGCTGACTTGAAACACCTCTGGCCTAGAGAAGAACATTTGTAACAGTGATTGGTGCAATGTTATCAGGGAACACCATGGAATCTGTTTACAGGAGACATGGAAAACCGACTATCACAACCTACAAGGTTACTCCTCTTTTAAAATTCCAGCTTCAAAAGGCGTGAGCGACCAACCAAGTGGAGGGCTCTTGATTTGGGTTGAATCCTCACTTAACTGGGGAATCTCATTATTAAATGGCTGTGACCGGCTCAAATGATGTTCAAGAGCTTCACATAGATATGGGTACTGATCTTCCCACCATATTATTTAATATCAATAATTGGTCTGGCACAATGGATGCAATTACACTGATGGAGAGGCGAATTTCACTGACTAGGAAAAAAAGTTGAAAGCAGAAAAATCATTTTTGTAAGGGGCCCTCAATAAACTATTAAGTTATTCAAGACCGATTAGACGGTGAGGACTAGGTCTAGGACATTCTGGACATTCTGGAATTAGGTGCTGAAAAACCAAAAAGGACCCATGTATTTGCTGTAGAGGTATCACATAATCTGTATCTGTATAGTTTGGTGTTTAGGGCTTGTAATGGGAGGGAAATGAAAGACTAGCCAGCTTGGCCAACCTCTGTGATGGGGAAAAAGTCAGTTCATATTGCTTATTGGTTAATCCAGACAAAGGATGGGCACTAAGTGTCATTGCTTAAAGTGCTTTAACTACTAAAGAGTGATCATCGCCCAACCTGCCTTGAGTTACGCAATGAGGCCTGGCAAATGGCCGCCCCTCCTAAAAGGGGCGTACATGTTGGCATATGTATCTCTGGACATTCCAAATATAGGGTACGCTGGGCGAATTTGGAGGAGAATAATGCATTGTCACATATATATGTCAAAATGTTGCCTCTGATAGAAACACTGTTAGGCACTGATCCCCCAAGCAACATAAAGATCATACCGTTTTATGAAGAGTTAGTAGCAGTTGTAAACCCTCTGGTAACAAGATCTAGAACTTTCCTACCACATATTAAATTCTACGATGGAAAATGTTGAGAAGCAAAACAGACACTCCTTTTATGGCTTAAGAAAGCACAGGGAACCAATAGAGATAAGTTAGCCAAGTTGAGACACCAATAGACTTAATAACTACGAAAAATCATTTGAAGCATGCAGCCTACCCTTAGAAAAGATAGCCCAGCTTTCTGGAAGCGTGTCACCTTTGGTAATGATAGCAAACTGTAAAATGATGCAGGGAAATATTACTGAAGGGGTGCGGTATGGGCACTTTCAAAACTCTGTAAAGATCAAGACCGCCCTTTATTCCGCCTAGCCCAAGAGGTTCTGAGCCAGCATAAGAAGACCACGCTGTGCTAAAATATACACTGGATGAGGTGAGAAGGGCCACAACCAGCCAAAAGGCTGGTAAGGCCCCGGGTCCAGATCAAAATTCCAATTAATCTCTTCAAGGCTGTATTAGATATTTGGACTACGATTTTGTGATGCTTTTTATTGCAGTGGCAGATAAATTTACTGTTTCATCTTCCTGGATCTCTGAAAAATTGTACCACTGTACAAAAAGGGTGGCTGGGAAGAAACTGCTACCTATCGTCCCATATCCTTAGTTGATGCAGCTGGTAGTTGTGAAGCAAATATTAATGCACCTATTTGAATAGGCAATTGTGGAGCATGTGCTAAGCCACCTTCAGGCATGGATTCAACTCGGCCTGAGTACCATCAAAAAGGCATTCATGCTATTTGTTCTATTTCAAAAGTGCATTGTACTGAGAAAGGTGAACCTATACGTGGAATTCATTGACCTGAAGATAGCCTTCAATGGTGTACTGATGTATCCTGAGTCAGGTAAGGACAATGAGCAGGAACCAGACTGACCCAGGTAAGTTGCAAATGAAAAATGGATGCTTTATTCTTCTTAGTTACAGATTACAGCATAGAGGGGGGAGAGAAGGTACATCACATCTCCTCTGGTCCCTTTCATCACTCCAAATCCCCAACTAACATCCTCAGAACCCCAGGCCTCCAGCACTCCACATTCCACACAGCATTCTCAGAGGCCTCACCTTGCATTCAGAAATACTCATTCAATCAAGATACAACACATCTCCTTCCCTAAAAAAAACACAATATTGAAGGACACTCCCTCACATGCCAGGACAAACAACCACAATAAAACTAAAATTCATTCTACCCTGGCCTGCCACGCCAGGGTCTCAGTACTGGCACTACCTAGCACAATCTTGCAACACTAGGACAATAAAAAAACATACGATCTCAACCATCACAAATATAACTAAATGGCCTTCCATCAGGTACTGCCACTCCCTGGCCATGGGTCTGCCACACCTGAGAACTAACCTAACTCCACCACCGGGGCAACTTCACTAGCCAAACAATCTCACCCCACCAGCACGGCTAACTTCTTGGCCAAACAACGTCATAAGCATCCATCTCTACTACCACAAAAAAAACACCATCTCCACAACAATCCACACCTCATCACTTCTCTCGCAAAACACATATAAAAGAATGAATAGGATAGTAAAGTAACTCACAAAACAAATAACACACTAAACAATAAGTGTGCGACCACACAGACATTGTGTGAAGAACCACAGACCCTGTGTGAGGTTCACAAGAACACTGTGCAATTTAATGCAAGCACTAAATGAATGGAATAAATG
Organism: Ambystoma mexicanum; assembly: GCF_040938575.1. Classification (NCBI taxonomy): domain Eukaryota; kingdom Metazoa; phylum Chordata; class Amphibia; order Caudata; family Ambystomatidae; genus Ambystoma; species Ambystoma mexicanum. The sequence goes on from NC_090932.1 coordinate 1,424,475,840, forward strand.
CTTGCACAAAAAATAAAATCACCAAAATTCTATTAAATAATTCAAGCTCAAGTTGGGGTGTCTAAATGACCTCTTACCAGTGTATAAAATCTCATTATTTCTCACAAAAACACCTGAAAACACTGGCAGTACTTTGTGGGCTCAACGGGAACTCCAATCCCTCTCCTCATATATGCAATTCTAATTCACTTCTAATCAAGTAAACAGCAGCACAAACCCCAACTCTGCTATACTCCACTAAATTCACCACTTGGGTGCTCTAACAATACGCATCTCAAAATTCAGCACTTGGATGCTCTCACAAATATGAATCTCAAATTCACCACTTGGATGCTCTCGCAAGTATGCATCTCAACACCACTTGGATGCTCTCACAAATATGCATCAAAACTCACCACTTGGGTGCTCTCACCAATATGCATCTCAAAATTCACCACTTGGATGCTCTCACATGTGTTTTCCACGCGATTGGCCTGGCACGAGCGGGGTACGCATATTCCGAGGAGTGCGCAGGGAGTTTTCCACGTGATTGGGCTCTCGCATGTGGGCTGTATGCGTATTTAACGCATTTTCGTAGTTGGGGGGTTGTATGCTGGTCCACTGGCCTTTGCGCCATGTAGGGGATTTGGGCAGATATTTTTGGCGCACGGGGCGGGTTTGGGGGTGTAACTGGTGCTGCTGCAGGGTCGGTGTGCCACGGCTGGCTATGGATGTAAGTATCCATGAATACGCTGTGCGACAAAATGGGTTTTGGCGCATACGGCTGCCGCACACGCACTCTGTGCACCAGCCGCGTGCACCACTTCTGCGCTTCATTCCATGAATTGCCCCCATAATCTTATACATGCTGCAGCTTAAACATGCATATGCACTAAAACCACTTAATGATACATTTCACTTAATGCACATATATCACTGTGAAAAATCTGATTTAGGGATGAAATTAGTACTTGGCAGAGCAGTGTTGATCAGGCACTGTCAGTGATACAAAACACAACTTCACTTTATATGAACATCCCAAAATGTAAATTCTCAATTCTGTGCAAGTAGAAATCACTTCAAATACTGTGCATGTTAACTTTGTCTCAATATTTTAAAGCGAAACATCATTTAAGAATTTCTCACTTAAAGTCAAACCCTGCGCATCATCATTTAAGAAATATGCCGAACAGGATTATATCAAAATTCTGTGCATGTTTACTTTCTCTAGCATCATTAAAATCATTTCATCTTCATTAATAAAACATTTGTGTCCTATGACATTTCCCATTAAAATACGTTGCAAGACATTTAGCTTTCAAACATTGTGCACATAACCCTCATAGTAACTCCTTGCACACATCACGTAGAAATTAGCACCCAAAACACACACTCATATTTAAAACACACACTCATATTTAAAATGTACACTCATATTTAAAATGTGTCTTTTCCTTTTGATTCATCTAGTCATGTAAACGGCAGGCTCTGAAAACCGCATTACCATTTCAAACCAAACTTCCACTTAGCAGTCGGAACTTCGGTATCACCCAAATTGTTCGTTTACAATTGTTCGAATGAACGATTGACCGAATTTAAAGGGTCACAATTGACCTTTTCACAATTGACTGTATATATATATATATATATATATATATCTCGCTTTGGTAATATATATATATATATATATAAGGGGTTTTGGGGGGGTTTGGGTTGGGTGGGGGTTGCGGGGGATTTCCCCCGCATATATGTTACAATTGACCTTCACAATTCGGTCAATTGTGAAAAGGTCAATTGTCATTCGAACAGTTTTAATACGAACAATTCGTATACAACCAGAACTTCAATGTCATATGTCATAAACGTGCTTCCATGGCAATTTCTTCCATGGCCGTTGCCATTTCATGTTTGTACATTACATGATGTTTGTACATTACATCCTGATTCAGTCAACACTGAACATAACTCACTCCTTTTCCCAGCACATCCGCATTATTTAAATTCAGTACCTGAAAACGTCATACAATGTTCTGCAAACAATCACTGCCTTTACAACTTCATTGCACCTCGCGTTCCGTTTATATATATATTTTTTTTCAGGCTGCCAGCACTGTTATCATCGAACTGCAACATCGCGGTCCGAAGCAAGTGTCCTCCTTCCATTTAGGATTCAATGCAGACTAGTTCTGCATACATCATCACGTTGGTGGATGTACATAGGCCTTTCTTCAAACTCCTGTTCCTCCGTGCTCGGGGAAAGAGATCATGGCGCCGGGTCTTCTCTCTGCGTTCCATCCTAACGGCATGACTGGAACGCATGGCCCACACGGCGTGCGAGACACCGCCGGCCCTCTTGACCCTCTCCATGGCCCCTAAATGTGCGCTCACCTAATTTCTATTTATTTATTTTTCTGTACTCCAAGGCAGGGTTAGTTCAGAGGACCACAAGTTCCACAATGCCGTATTCCACTGCAGTGCGACAGCGCTCGGATATGCTGCTTTATTCTCTTCCCCCTTGGCTGATACCTGCACACACCCAGTGTCCACTTTTCGTGGCAGATTTCATTCAGGCAGCTCTGCCTCCCTTGCACTAGGTCTGGGCTCTTCATGCTTGCACTATTCATGCCCCATGGATAGGTTTAGGCTTCTTCCGGTGGCTGCCTGCATTGGTACACGAGTGTCCAGCCTTAAGTAACCCCACATTTCAGGATTTATACCTTTCCTGGTCCTATCATGGACCTTCAAGCAGCTTGGAGACTTCCAGATTTCACATAAATTTGGCCTCAGCTCTTCAAATGGACTGCCTTTTTGTGTGAGGCCTCACTTTTTCTTCACCTTGAGTCTCCATCACTCATCACTCTCCCCCTCTTCTCTGGGCTCAATTTATTTAATCCTTGTTGCCAAAATGATGTATCCTGAGTCAGGTAAGGACAAGGAGCAGGAACCAGACTGACCCAGGTAAGTTGCAAATGAAACATGGATGCTTTATTCTTCTTAGTTACAGGTTACAGCAGAGAGGTGGGAGAAAAAGTACATCACATCTCCTTTCATCACTCCAAGTCCCCAACTGACATCCTTGTAACCCCAGGACTCCAGCACTCCACATTCCACACAACATTCTCAGAGGCCTCACCTTGCATACAGACAGACTCGTACATTCAAGATACAACATGTACCCAGACTAAAACTCTGGGAAGCGTTAATCAAAGTAGCAGTGCCACTGGGCCTGCTTAGGGCGTTTCAAAATCTCTACTCTCAAACACCAGTGCTACCATTCGTTACTGCACCCTTGAATTTGGAAACCGGATTTACCAAACACTATGTTCGGAATTTTTATTAGCAGTCTCATTGACTGCATTACCTTTTTCAAATAGATGTTTGCTTTGCAGCTAATTGCAAATGGATTGACCAGACAGAAAAAGCATGTCTCATCCCAGAAAGAAACAGCAATGCGATCCTGAAATATGCAAAATTGTATGGTAACGGTGCACTCTCACCCGCCCCGGAAATCTATAATATGCAGGCTAGAACTTTGGCATTATACAATTCTAAGCTTTGGGGATTTACTAAGAATGTGAAAAACGTAAATAACCAAGAACAAGTTGTTGGAAACACTATTGAATTTGCCTTTGATGTTGTTTCTTTTAACCTAGTTGTGTACTGGGTAAGATTGTGTCTTCACCTGCCTTGTAAAAAATATAGGGATGCTATGGGTTATCTTTTGTCACAGGTTGATTGATGTGATCTATCCTGGTGCAAACATGTCAAAAAAAATCTAACAGCATTGGGATCGATATGCATATGGCACTATACACACAGTACGGTAGATAAAACTAAAGTCATATTATCAAGCACATAGCACCCTGACACAAGAGACGGCTCCTAGCTAGTTCATATCTGTCTTGTAAAATGATTTCTGGCTTTGAGTGTTATCTAGATGTCATATAAGATTGCACCTAGGTACTTTTCCATTAGCATGTACCCGTCGTTCAGATTCTGATATCTGTCAGACAGCCTTGTGGATGATGCAGAGGGATTTGAATTTAATCCGTGCAGCAACTGGTAGCCAGTGAAGAGTTTTAAGGGCAGGAGAGATGTGGTCCCTGGGCTTCAGGCCAAGGATAAGTCTTGATGTCATATTCTGGATTAGCTGGAGGGGTCGTAGGGAGGAGGGAGGAAGTTTCAAGAGAAGGCTATTGCAGTAGTCAAGGATTCACACAAAATGTGTATGTTTCTCTTCCTCTAGAGTTTAATCCTATTTTCCTGATGAAGACGTTCTGAGTGATTTTCTTACGTCAAAACAGGTCGAGAAATTGGGGATGTGATCCTTTTATACATCTTGTTGATCCACTCCAGCAGTAGACCACATAGGATATAATTGCATTGGTCCTGTACATTTAATGCACTTTTCTTAAAATAAAAATGTCAATGTTGTTTGTTAGGTTCTACCACATAATTGTTTGGGTAGTACGTTTATAGATTGTTGTATGGTGGATGTTTGTGGATGAATGAGAGTATGATTTATTGTCAATTGTATGAAATGTTTTTAATAGTCAATTCCCTTGCAATGTGAATAATCTGTTTAGTGCTGATTAAATCATGATTAATTTGTTTATTTAAATAACATATCAGGTTCAATAAAATTCCTTTTGATACTTTGTTAATAAATCCTCTGCACTAATTTTTCTGAGCATAATTACTATATTAATACCCTATCCCAGATAGTTGGGTTTCCTGTGTCTTTCAGTGATACATATATTGCAGTAGTCAAGCCTAGAGAGATCCAGAGTTCTGGTAAAATTGAGCTTCTGGGGGGAAGGGAGAAAAGGGAGAATTCCTTTGAGAAGGAAGAGTTGAAAGCTGGACTTCTTGGCAATGTCCTGGATGTGAGGCACAAAGGAGAGAGATGGGTCGAAGATGACTGCAATGTGTCTGGATTGAGATGAAGGAGAAGGAGGAGAGTGTCAGGATTAGCCCAGCACACCATCAACGCTCTCTGTCATCTATACCATCTGGCAAAACCTCGCCAAGCTTTTCACAACGTTCAGTACCCCGTTTCACCCGCAGCCGCCTCAGAACTCACAGTGATGTTACCATGGCGTTTGTGGCGTCCTCTCCACAAGCGCAACGCTATCGTGTTCCGCAGGGGAGGAGTCAAACAAGGTCACACTCACCTCACACTCACCCGTTATAACTATTCCGGGTTGCCGCACTCGCTGCTTATGATTTCGAATCAAGGCTAGTGTTGCCCGAATCTTGCTCTTGTTCTTGACCCACCTTGCCCTCCATTTTTCCTGTGTTAGCCTCCCTTGTTAACGACCTCGGCCTGCCTCTCTGACCTGCTTCTTCTTTGCGGATTGCCTTACCTGCATTGCTCGCACGCTGCTTACTTCGGACCGTCTAACGACCTACTTCTGATTTTCGGATTGCATTACCTTCATTGCTTACACGCTGCTGACTCCGGACCATCCAACAACCTGCCTCAGATTGCATTACCTTCATTGTTCACACGCTGCTGACCCCGGACCGCCCAACGACCTGCCTCTGCTTTTCGGATTGCATTACCTTCATTGTTTGCACGTTGCTGACTTCGGACCGTCCAACGACCTGCCTCTGCTTCTCGGATTACATTATCTTCATTGCCTGCACGCTGTTTACTGTTCTCCTTATCACCTTGGGTCATTTCCATTCCCTTACTGCCTTGAGCGAACCTGCACCACCCAAACTCCAAAGTGCCTGGACTAGAGACTGAGATTATTGGCCCATAGGCCGACAGGCGTCCTCGTTTCCTCGGGGTAGTACATTGTACTAGAGACTGTCTGTTCCGCCTAGGCGTCCTCATGCCGGCGGGGTTTAGGGCTAGGTTTGGTGGTGTATGAGTTCCTCTGTAGTATTTTCTTAACGACCCACAGTGGTAAGTCATATCCATCTCATCCCACTGCTTTCTTCTTGATTTGGTATTTATGTAAATCTCCCGCATTCTTTCTGGTGCCCTGTTCTTGTTATGGTTCTTGGAGATTATTATTGTTCTGATATCAGGTGTTTCCTCTTCTGCAGTCAACGGTGTCTGAATACTTCAACTCATCTACAGTCAACGGTGTCTGAACACTCCAACAACGGATGCAGTGATCCCCATCTTTCGGCTAACTGATTCCTTTGATTAGAAATACAAAGGGATACATTGGTAGGAAGAACTCTACAGCTACGCTTCTAGTTCTTCTACTGGATTATCACCTCAGGACCAGCATCCTGATAGAGAGCCCATAGAGGATGGCCAGAGTGATACAGAGAACGAGGCAGCAGGGGTCCCAGTTGGAATTATCTCAGTCTTGCTGACATTGAGGCAGAGATCATTAAAGGTGCCCGAGGACTGGATGGCAGATAGGCAGCCTGGGATAAAGGAAGAAGCAAGAGAGTGAACAGTCAGTTTGAAGAAGAGTTGAGTGTTGTCTGTGTAGAAAGAGGACAACTGGAGAGATGGAATCAAGGGAAGCGAGCAGTTCTTCACGGGTGTTCAGAAGAGCGGTTTCCTTGCCTCTGGATGCTCGGAATACAGATTGATGGTCATAAAGACCACCAACAAGTTCAATATGTGAGGTAAGTTGGGGAAGGCCAGTTTCTCCAGGAGTTTTCTGAGGACAGGGGTGATAGAAATAGGGCAGTAGTTAGCTGTACAAGTAGGGTCCGCTGAAGGTTTTTTCAAGAGGGGGCGCACAAGGGAGTGCTTGAGGGAGGAGGGGAAAGATCCAGTAGCAAAAGAGTGAGGGCATAAATCAGCAGGGGCAAGGGAGTCAATGTTGTCCTTGATGATTCTGGAGGAGTAGGGGAAACCTGTTTGGAGGAGACTTTCATAGAGAGGACAACTCTGGTGACCTCATCAGGTATGACAGGGGAGAGAGAGGAAGAAGGAGTGTAGGAGGCTGAAGGACACAAGGGGATGGGAGAGGGGGTGAGGGTCTGGGTAGCAAGGGTGTTCAGGATGTCCAGAGTTTTAGTGGTCAAGTGTGTGGCCAGTGCATTGCAGAGGGCCCAGGACAGAAACAGAAAGGAGGACACAGCGGAAGGGTTGGCTAGTTCCATGCAGATTTTAAAGAGTTCAGCTGTGTTGTTGGAAGCACCCGATACTCGCGCCTGGATGTGGGCCCTTTTCTTGGTGCAGATGGAGAGTCTGTATTGTTGTTGGAGCAGGCGGCACGCCAGTTGCGTTTCACTGCTGCAAGTTCGGAGTCGTACCAGGTATTGTGCATTGAGGCAGTTTTAGGCAGATCCTCATGACTGGGACAAGAATGTCCAGAGTGCTGGTAATGGCCAGTTGGAGGTTGCTGAGAGCAGAGTCAGAGGTAGAGTCAGGGGTGGGGGGGAGAGGAAGGGATGAAGGTGGATGCGAAGGCAGCAGCTGACACTCGTTTCATCGGAAGGATGTTTGTGAACAAGGTTGGCAGGGCTGGAGGGGGTGCAGTCAGAGGGTCGAGGGGACCCAGCTAAGAGGAGAGGAGAGAGTGCTATGACCAGGATTGAGGTATGATCAGAGAAGATTGAAAGATCAGAGTTGATGAGGGCATCAGGAGTGTGTCCTGTCGGGTGGGTTGGAAGAGACGGAGAATGGAGAGGGAGAGCAAGGTGCAGAGGTCATTGAAGTGGGTGGATGCCGTGATAGAGGAGTCCAAGTGGATGTTGCAGCCACCCAAGAGAAGGAGTTTAGAGATGGTAGTGAGAAGAGAGGAGCAAAAATCAGCCCTTTCAGAGAGGCACAGGATGGAAGTACCAGGGGGACTGTAGAGGATAGAGGATAGAGGAAAAGGGAGAGAAAACCAGCTTGCAGACCCCACTCTCAAAGGAGGAATAATACTGTGTGGGCACGAGGGAGGAAGGAACCCACTCAGGGAACATTAAGGCAGCCCTACTGCCAGCACAGTTAGATTGTGGCTTGGAAATTATCTTATAGCCATCAGGGAGAACGGAGTAAAAAGCTTTGACTGAGCTGGCATTGAACCACGTCTCGGTACGAGCGAGAATTCTAAGGTCAATGTCTTCAAGAAGGAGGCAGATGTCGGCGGAGTGTTTGATGGCTGAACGGGCCAGGTGGAGACCAGGTGGAGGAGGTCACTGCCTTTGAAGGTTTTCTGTAGAGGAGTAGAGGGACGTGGTACACCGGTCGGAGGGGGAGGGATAGAGAGAGTGGTTTGGGGAGCGGCAGGTGAAGGAAGGAAGTTAATGAGGGATGGCAGGTGCCGGTCAAAGTGAAGGAGGTTGGGTTGAGTACCCTGTACCAGGATGGTGCACCAGGATGGTGCCATTGTAGTGGACATTAATGATACAGTCGGGTAATGAGATGCCTGCCAAGAGGACTTCCCACTTGGTGCCATCATTAATGGGAGAGGAAGTGGAGAGGGAGAGAGTGGAGATGAGATGAGGAGTTAATGGATCTGGAGATGGGACAGAGAAGAGGATATCAGTGAAGACCTGTCTGGACGCTGCGCCAACCCTGGCCTACCCATTACTTTTTTGTTCTTTTTATCCACGCTTCGTGAGAGAAGGAGGGTAGGTGATAGTGTAGCACTTAGTTTAGATAGGAAAGATGGTGAGAGCCATGAGGGCGTGCAGAGGATAGTTTAGGAAGGAGGAGTGCAAGAAACAATACAGCATTGGGGTCCACAAGGCTACAATCACACACCAAAATTCAAAATTGAAAAACAGAGCATAGAAAGCAAATGCAGCAGTGGGGTGCAAGATGTTACAAACACACACCCACATTTGAAGATCAAAAACAGGGCACAGAAAGCATATGCAGCATTGGGGTGCAAGATGTTGAAATGCACACACTCAAATTTGAAACTCAAAAACCGGGCACAGAAAGCAGAGCAGGAAGGAAGGAGGAGGTATAATATGTAAACCAGGCAGGGCAGATAGAAGGAGACACAATTATGGTTCAGATTGTGAGTGGGGGAGGCAGTTGGAAAAGTTTAAACATCACTTAAAGGTCATGGAGCAGTGGGGCGGGGGGGCAGGTTCGTATGTGATGGCCAGCTGCATCATGTGGCTGCTTCATAAATTGCACATTCATGAGGGTGGGGCCCTCCTAGCCTTCCCAGGCACAGACAGGCCCAGACAGGGCCTTAGGAGTGGGCCTTTCAGAAGGGGGCTGGCAAAGCCTGATGGCTTTGTGATTGGCTGGTTTGGCCATGGGCTAGCCAATAGGAGTAGCTGTGGGGCTGGTAGGGGAGGCACACCTCCAGTTCAAAAGGTGTTGGCCATCTTGGAGTGCTGCCCAGCAACCCAGAACAATGCCTAAACAAGTTCTGCCACGGTGCTCAAGACGATTACAAGCCTCACACAGTATGTAGGGGTCCCCAGCAGGATTAGCATGCCACTGATGTCATTACAGCAAATCTTTCAAAATAAAAAATTAAATGATTTTCTTTTCTTTTTTTCTTCAAACAATGTTCCTTTATCTGCAGGCACCACGGACAGTAGTGCTTACCTGCAAGATGCTTCTGTAGTCCCTTCTGGGGCAATGGTCCCTTCTGGAGGCTTATGGATGTTGCCTCTCTGCCTAGAAGCACACTGATGTTGATGCAGCTCCCCTTGAGCCCAGATGGCGGAAATGCCCTCCTGACAGGTCTCCCAGATGCTCACTTGATACCTCTAAAATGAGTCCACCAGACTCCAGAAGATCTCATTAGGGGTGTGTAGAAATATGACCGAATCACCCACATCCTATAAAAAGTTAATTGGCTCAATCTCCAGGCAAGGATAAAGCTGAAGACTGCATATATTATCTAAAAAGCAGTCCTGACGAGCACACCAGTGTACATGGCAGCTAAGCTCTGCATATCTGGTGGCACACTCTGCTTGCAAAGTAAATTGACCAAAAGGCAGAATCCCAATTAGTATGCAAAGAGAAGACCTACCGAATGGGTGCACTTGGACCCCTGCCCCTCCCTTGCCCTGCCTGCAGTTGCACAATCTGTACAGCTCTGTCTGAACATCATTTGTTTGTTCTCCCTTGTGTTCACCCCTTATTATGCACTTGGAAAAACACAGAATCATTGCCAGGCCTATTTTCTGCATCTAAACTGTTAAATGTATCATATTCACTTACTCTGCCTGTGCAGACCGTTATCATCTCAAAAAATTCAAGGGCTCTGAGCGATTGTTGTTTCTTCCCCATGTTCCAACCCTCCTTGAGCGATTTGAAACACTTGCCTCTGTATAGGCGTTCTATAAATACAAATTACCATACCATATGATACCACACCACTGCTCTTGAGTGAGGTCGGTGCTTTAAACAATAAAATACAAATACAAAATCTCCCTGTATGCTCCTTCTCCTTCTCTTGGATCTCCAACACCTCCACCCCCACACTTCTTCCAGCGGGTGCCCCAGAAAGATCTTAACTTAACCCACTTCTCTTCACAATCATCACATTCTTTGGCTTCCATTACCACCTTCTACCTGACAAAACCTAGATCTTCTTTGCCTTTCACTCCTTCAACTCGGACATACCACAATCATTCACCAGATGCCTCAAGCCATTTGCGACTGGATGGCACTATGCTGACTGATGTTAACCTCTTAGAAAGCTAGTATCTCCTTCCCTACAGACATCTTCCATCTATCACGCATGACATGCAGCCTTCAGCAAATCATCTTCTGAATTGCTGTGCAGGATACCCTTCTCAATATTAGGAAAATACTCCTCCAACTCATCCACTACTCAAGCAAAACGCTAATCCCAACACTTTAGCTCAGCAGACCTTGCTATTGCTCAAATCCATTAGGCAGTCTCTCCCTTTACTCCTTCTCTCCCCTCAATAAAGTCTTTAGCTTTGCTATGTGCGCCCCCTACAACTTATCTGAGTCTCCCATTGTTCATGTCAGAGACACATGCTGGATAACTCTCAATGCAAAATCATTCTCTTTATAAATGGCTTCTTCTCATCTACAAAGCCCTCTCAGTTTATAAAGTACTTCTCCATGTAGTATCCCTCTCGTACTCAACAATCCTCCTCTTTCCTCAACATTTCCACCCACTGTCTCCTGTGCCTCCTCCTGCCCCATTCATCAGAATTCCCTACCCCAGATATCAAATCCTGCCCCTCAGTAGAAGAGTTGAAGACCAGACTTAAGCTCCACCTACTAGTCAGAAAAGCTCTCCTGTCTTAGAACGCCCCATAAACTGACCACTGCCCACACCCCACTATGCTCTACGTATGCCTTGGCACTAGCCCTGTACTGCCTGTGATATTTTTACCAGTTCTATCGTATATGACCCCAGTTTATGGGTCATTACCCTATGCCCTCACCAAATGGTTACTCTCATTCAGAAATCTTCAATCTGTTATGCAGTGACTCAACCCAGGAACAGCCTCTGTCACTGTATTGCTTCCTGTGTACACATTATCCTTCCGAAATGACAAGTAAAAGCGGTGGTGGTCCCTGAAATGATACAGAGTGACATTCTTTGATGTATATTATCATCGAAGTATGATTAACTGGGTAGAGCTCTGGTTACAATCGGTATCAGGCGGCCAACATATCATGTCCATTTGTAGTGGATTCCACGTATGTTACTTTTAGACTGAGACCCCAACTTGCTTATGTGTGGCACCGAAAGAAAGGAGCAGCCTTAAATAGTGCATCTGTGCATGGTGATGAGCAAATCTCCTCTTCCTCCTTAACAATCTTTCTGCATCTTCTATTCTTTTGGGATTCTTCTGTCTCCACGTTTATCGGTCCCTCCTTTCCACTGTCTCCCTTCTACACGCTCCCATCATTCCCTGCGTCGGTGCATGTTGCATCATCCTTATGGTGACCCCTTCTTTAGCAGTCCACTTAAACCTCCCCTTCTTTTACCCAACACTGTCATCCATGCATAGAGCTCCTGATTCAGACATCTAACATGCCTCCTTCGTTTTCCTTATTTCTGCACTCTACCACTTCTGCACTAGCACTGCACATCATTTTTAGACCTTCGTTCCCATCACCCGCTTCTACAGCCTGCCTTTTGTCGTCCTTCCCCTCACTTTCCCTTGCTAATGCCAACCTCCCCACCCCGGTACACCTGCCTGCTCCCCTGATCAGCTACCTACCGCTGTGCATGATATCTCTTTTCCCTACAGCCATCACAACCTCATTTAGCATTTAGGATTGGTCAGGAAAAAACTGCTTTGAAAATGTGGTCCTCCAAACAGGTCAGTAGGAGAATGAGCCACAGAATGTCAGGGTATCAAACGTACTTTTAGAATGTGCTGGAAAGCGAGGTCATGTACAATGTGTAACACTTCCACTGTGGGGTGGCTTTGATAATGTGATGTTAAAAGTGAGGCTGACTTCCCTTATTTCATCGTTGAAGCAGAAGAGGTGGCTACCACCAGAAAGAGGCCAAAGTGGGCTGAAAGTAGCATGAGGCTCTTGAAAGCACCAGCATTGTGGGTGCTCTCTTGGAAGACCGGCAACAGACCGGCATGACACAGCACTCACGGGGCAAGAGAGGGACCAGAAGTGGGTTGGCTTTATCAATATAACAAGATCAAAGGATCATATGTAATGAACCCCAGATGTCTGCTAATGAAACCTACAGAATCTCTTTGCATCCATAAAACACGTCTGAGCTTGTTTCAGTCCGTTAGTCAGATACCTCTTGGGTGCACTTTACCTCCCATAAAAGCACAGAAAAATTAAAACAATCATAAAATAACATCACCATCCACAATATGATCATATACATACATTCAAAAAATACAAAATACTAAAAAGCAAAAATCAATACAGAAGCTCTACATTGTTGTGAGTAAGGTTGGGCAAAATTGTGAAATTCCATTCCGCCAGCTGCAGAAGTGAAATCTGTGAGATTTTGATCTGTTTTGTCGCAATCTGACATTCCGCCCCCCTGTGTATCGAAAAGAGTGGTGTGAAGTTTCTCGTGCCTCTGCATGAACCTAGCATGGATTGAAACAAAAAGCTGTGTAGTTTGTCATGCCACTGCACAAATCACAAAGAACAGCGCAAAGTTTCTCGTGCCGCTGCATGAACCAACTACGAATTATCAAAAAGACGCACAAAGTTTCTCGTGCCCTTGCAGAAAACTACCACGGATCAAAAAAAAACCTGCACAAAGTTTCTTGTGTCACAAACCTAGCACAGATTGAAAAGAGACCCGCACAAAGTATCTTGTGACGCTGCGCGAACCTATCACAAATTGAAAAACAGCACTAGGGTTCTCGTGGCACTGCACAGAATTAACACAGTTCGAAAGAAAGACCCATGCAAAGTTTCTTGTGACACTTCAAGAAACTAAATTGGGATCGAAGCACCATGCTCCGTGCAAAACCGGGCGAAATTTCAGGGGCAGCAGAACCGTAATGCTTATTTCGCGTAACGGGTTTAAGTAGATTCCAGTACAGATTCCGCACTTTTTCGCAGTGGAAAATTTCGCTCACCCCTACTTGCTATCCATACAAATTGAATTAGTGACAATGATACTTCATTGTATGTGTTCCAAGCAGAAAGGCTGGAGTAGGCTTGCAGTGTCAAATTCACACTTTTAGCAGTCTTTTCCTGTATTGTCTATATTATGGGCAAATTAGAATAAAGTTCAAATGTGTACCTGCAGATCATACGCAAAAGGCACAAATAGCCTAATACTCAAGCAAATGGTTCGAATATTGCACCATCTTACAGCAAACACTTTTAGGGGAATCATATTAAAATGTGCTTGTCTTACTAAGATTATACGTTTCCTAGATAGTTACCAATTTAGATACATTTGAGCAGAGTTTGGAACGGTGATAAGTTCCAAACACATATTTCTTGATGTATGAATCTCCATCTCTTCCCTTCTATTCTGATGTTTAGCCAATAGTTGCTTGTTCAGCTTTTTGGCTGCTGGTTTCTGTAAAGGTACTGCACTGTACTGCACAATTAGTGGATGCGGTCATGTTATTTTGTGAAAGGCAAACCAGTCAAGTCATGCACAGCCTACCGCAGCTAATGATGATCAGAATGAAAACAACTGAGAGAAGGATTCTATGGGTCTCATTACAATCCTGCCGGTCCGGTAACAACGATGCCGGTAGGCTTACCGGCACCGCTGTTACCAGACCGGCAGAGTACAAGTTTGCGGGCTGGATGCCCTTCCGCCCACTAGGTCTAACCCGGCAGGCGGAAATGCACCCACTCGCAGACTTCAAAGGTAGCACCTGAACCATTATGAATGGTGCCGGTGCTACCGTCTTCCCCATTCCCATTGAGTCGTACGGGACTCAAGTGGGAATGGGGAGTGAATTTTTCTGATGCCTAGAGGTTTTTACCAGCACGGCTACTGCTGGGGTCGTAATGAGGCCCTATGTCTTGGTTTGCCCTTCTGCACCCGGGATCATGTGGAGCTCTATATCCTAGCCTTATTTATTATTTCAGCCAAACTAAATCAGAGATTATTAAAAAAATACATACAAACAGATCAAAACAAACATGAATTTAAACAACATTTTTTAAGGGCTAGATGTACAACTTTCTCTAGCCATTGTACTGTTTAACTTTTTCTCTTAGCAGGTCTGCCTTATGTATGCGAAGACGTCATGATTTCTATTGCTGTTTAGTTTGAACGGGTATCTCAGTCTGGTATGCAGACACCCAAAGTACATTTCGGCAAGCAAGCCACCTGCTGAGATTTAAATATCAGCAGCCTTCCTCAGGGCGAGTTTAAACCACAAAAATCCTACGGGGAAGCAGACAAAAAAATGGAAATGAAGAAAGAAATCTTTTTAAAAAAATGTTTACATTCAGACACCAGTGTATTGCAAATGATTAAAATTGACTGTCCTTAGTCACATTGTCCAACACGAGGCACACCACGATTGCAAAATCATCTCTAGCCGTATCACACTTATTGGAACTGATCGGGATAAGTTAAGAACTTCTCTCCAAATATATCCTTCCAAATGTATAAATATTTCCTATTTGGAAAGTAAACTATTCTGGTTCCATTTAGTATCATTGGGGTTAGTTTCATGTGGTAGAATTCGATAAGCGAATTTAGTGTAAAAGCACATAATCGTGATTTGATGGATTTCATCAGTGAAATATTGCTTTATCTTTATTTTGCATCTTTTCTTACTGCATATTTAAAGCATTTGTGTTAGAAAAGATTAAGGGTCTCCTTACACGGTAGGCGGTAAGGGATTACCAGCACCGGTAAGGGCACCGGTGCCAGTAATCTCTTACCGCCCTACTATGAGGTCCCTCAGTGTGTCCCGTCCTGAACGTGTGGTCAGACCACACGTTAAGGACGGGACCCACTGAGGGACTTCAGAGATAATAACGGTACCGCTAATAGCGGTACTGTTATTAGCTCCTTCCCCATTCTCATTGAGCCCTATGGGGGCTCGAATGGGAATGGGGAATGTTAATTGGCATGGGGACTTACCGGGTCCTCCAGGGTCGGAATGACCCGGTAAGTCCCCATACCGCCTACCCGGACCCAGAAGGCAGTAGGGGGTAGCCATGGTGCTAATAGCGCCATGGTTACCTCCTACCGTGTAATGAGGCCCCAAGTCTAAATAGCACAATGAATCTACTTATTTTATAGGGATTTCATTAATGTTCCCACAAAGGTTCTTTTTCCGCCTTCTACTAGTTAACGTCACTATTACTGATTTTGCAGAATTCATGACTAATTTGTTATTAGTAAGAAAATCTGCTACCCCGTTGAGTGAGTGTTTCAAGCCTGCCGGTGTAAAATCTAACACAAGTAAATGATCTGCATATGTTAGGCAGAGAATACTATTATCGTTCAGTTTAGGTGGATATGCTCCCCGTTTTAACCTGTGTACCCATAGATCAGAGACATAAATTCAAAAGCGAAGGTACAATAACACAGCCCTGGTGTATGCCTCTGTTGATCATTATAGTACGAGACATATTACCCTCTGCGTTTAATCTGACCCTCACCCCATTTCTGGAGTAAAGCAGTCTAGAGTAGATAATGCATTGCACATATACGTTACCTGCAATGGACAAACAATACCCTTACATTTACCATCATCAGAAATAGGACATATGTGTGCATTGTGTTACAGGTCTACCACACAACATTCACCTATGGTACAGTTACACACAAGATGATATTCCCTTTAATCAGTGAGTATACTAGGATCATGGCTAAAACATACACAGAGGAACAAGGGGGGGTTCAGAAAAGGAAAGCAGTTTATGGATCTGCAGCATGTTCACCAACTCTGTAAAATTACATTGAGGATGTTGTGACTAGACGTTTAAGAATAGTCTGATTGTGAAAAAGGGTCCATTGTCAAAAGATTGATGCTTATGCATTATTGTCAGTCCACTCACCCTTCTGGGCCAAAGTGTGGCATAACAGGCAAAAGAAGTAGCATGATGGTGGTGCCCCTTTAGTAAATGTTCTATTAGTTACTGGTTGCTGTGTTTTCGTTATGGTGTTGTATGCCCAGGGTAAGCACTGCGATAAGTAGCTTGTGATCCCCAGAGCGGATCCCCAGGGTAACATGTGGCTGCGCACCCCATCCATGGGCCTCACCTGTGGTCTCATACATTCCACTCCCCTACCTTCACCCAACCCCTTTGTCACGCTGATCTGCAATAGTATCAAGGGGCCTACGTTGTGGCCTCTGACAGCCACGCAGTCCCAGCATGGTCTCTCTGAGCCACTTACCAGGCCCATATGTACCTGCACCCTCTCTGCAACTTCAGGTCACTCCCCACACATTGCTACTAACCGGCTCCTTAACCCTCCCTCACTCATATGGACTCCAGCCGGATCCTCATAAAACATTCTAATATTTCATGCCCACCATCCTTAAAGCAGCAAAATCACAATCTGAGTCTAAGAGCGCACAACGTGCAGAGCAGTGCCCTCATGTGCACCCTGACTCCCAAAGGTACGTGCTCTGAAGTGTAACACACCCCAGCACCACTCGCTCTGTTATTATGGATGCAAATGTTTCTGCTTCCACCTATGTTGCATTCAGCCATGTGAAAAATGCAAATTGCTCCCCCAATATTTGTGCAAATATTTCTGATTCCAACTGTGATGCTTTCAGCCTTTTTAAAAAGGCTGGTTGCTCCCCTAATCTTGATGAACATGTTTCTGTTCCCACGTATGTTGCATTTAGCCATGTGAAAAATGCCAATTGCTCTGCTAATCTTTAAGCAAATGTTTCTGCTTCATCTATGATGCATCCAGCCTTGTGAAAAATGTGCATTGCTCTGTGACTGATACCTTTAGCTCTGCCTTGGTTACAATCTAGACTGTGCCTAATAGCATTGAATGACATTTTTTTGCCTCTACCTGTGTGGCCCTTTGCCATGAAAATAATGCCATCTGTTCAGTGACTGACACCACTAGGCTGTCCATGAATAAATCAAAAACAAAATGTCTGGGGGAGAAACAACCAAAAGTAGTTTAAATGAAAAATTACTTTTGGTTTTCTCTCCCGTTGACATTTACGACAACCTGCACACCACCCCCATTCCCTTACTTACATTTTGGCATCACACATCGAAGTGTACCACTGCCTCCTCTGCCAAACCTCTGTAGTGCCGGTTTCCTTCAATGAGGTGCATGGGAACCGGCACCTTTTCTTTTTTTTTTGGTAAACTTTATTGTACATTGTACTGCATGCAGGATACACTTGTGCAACCACCCGTGCCATTATAGCAAACAAGGGTGCAGGGGACACCCCTGCGACCCATGCCACCCTTGTTCACTAGTATCCTTTCAAAATGTTCAAATGCACGAAATGTGGAAAAAAATACCATTTGTTTTTATGTTCAGTTATTTTTACAGATATCACACCACTATCCCTGCAAAGGATACAATCTGCCCTGTGCCTAATCATACTGTTGCTAATGTTTCCACCTCCACGTATGATGTATTTAGCCAGGAAAAAAAATGCCATCTGCCTCGTTGCTCACACAGTCTGCTCTGTGACCGACACCCTTAGCCCTGCCATGGGTAGACTTTAGCCTGCTCCCAATAGTATTGAAGGTGATGTTCTTGCATCGTACCGTGATGCCCTCATCCATATAAAAAAAAATGCCAACTGCATTGTGGCCGACACCCCTAGCCCTGCTAAGGATATCATCTGCCCTCTGCCTAATAACTGCTGCAATTGTTATTGCCACCACCTGCGGTGCCCCCAACCGTGACAAATATATCACCTGCCAGGCAACCCATAACAGATAGGAAAATGCTTCAAACATCTCAGATGATCCCCACAGCCCCAACTTAAATGACACCAAACCTACAGGGCTCTCCCTCAATCTAGCCCTAGTCAATGCCCACTCTCTACCAGCGCATAAACTTGACATCCATGACCTCCTTAAGGATTACCATGATATAATCAAATCCAAAATGACAGAGAGAGAAATAACTGAAAGTTATTTATTCAAAAATAACATTCGGTTTGTATAGGGGTACAGACCACTGCCCGCCTCTACTAAAGTTAAACATGATAGGCAGAACAATGGTTCTATTATTGCAGAAATCAAGGTTATAGCACCTTTATTAAAGGTAAAAAGTGTACATGGTGCTGCAATTTCTCGGTTAAAATTACCCATGAAGTGAAGGGTGCTTTAAATATCACACGTATATCATGAGTATATAAAAATATATTGTGAAAAAGAGATACAAAGTGAGAAATGCTTAAATAAATAATGAATGTCTCCCTCAAGAATTAATAGAGTAGGCAGACACAGATATATTTCAAAATGGATACCTCAAGTACAAAATTGTGTCTAGTGTTAAGGACAGGTGTGGAAATCCTGACTCATACTGATAAGACATGGTCTTTGGCAGCAGCTCACTGTGTGATAATTAAGTCTTGGAGGTTAAATTTAGAACCTGGCAGGAAAAGCAGACAAGATTAATGATGAAGTCAGATAAAGGCAAGGGGAACTACCAGTTTGAACAGACCAGCTGTATTACATGCCACCATTTAATTGAGCATATTTATTTCTCCATGGTAAAAGGGCTAATTAAACTTGGCAGGACCTCGAGAAGCAGGTAAGGGATTGACAGTTATGTGATTAAAAGCAGAAGTTGAAGAATATTTTAATTGTGTTCAGCTGGGTCTAAAATAGCCGATCCGTCTGTGCGTCAGACAGCAAGTGTTAATGCCAAGTATGCTAATGTGGGCTTGTGGTGCGCCAGATAAGTCATCCAATCGTAGGGAAGGGAGGGTTTTTCCTCTGGAGAAGAGAACCAGAAGCATACTTTGACCAAGTAGTAATTTGCATGAGGGTGTTGCATCATCCAAAATAGCCCATATAAGCAGGTAGAAGGCAAAATGTTGTTGTGTGCTTTTCCAGAAGTGTCTTGTAACCTCATCTAATAAAGACTGTTGTGGAAACCACCCAGACGCCTGTTCTTTTGCTCCTGTCTTTGCCACAATATGAATTTACAGATGATATCATATGATAGTTTATTTATATAGCACCTATACACAATGTGTTTCAAAGTGCTTCACGGCAATGGAGGGAACAGGAGAAAATGGCCATGAACAACAAGAATGTGAAATTAACTATCGTACTAGGCCAGGTGACATTTCAGACAGAGCAAGTGCAAAGACACAGATAGGAAGGAATAGGAAACAGACAGGCAACTACCGTACTAGGACTGACAACATTTCTTGTAGAGCCAGAATTTTATAAGTGGAGAGGGAGAAGGGATGAGAAGGAGGGAGAGGAACAAAACAAGCCACTATCGTATTAGGCCTGACGACATTTCAGATAGTGGAAAGGAGGGGAGGAGAACAAGTATGGGAGTGGGGGAGGAGACAAACGTTGTTGCTATTATACTAGGTCAAGGGACAATTCTGATAGAATAAGTGCATAGAAAGGAAAGGGAGGGCGTGAGGAGAAAGGGAGAAGGGAGAGAAGGAGAGAACAGAGAATAAACAGTGAAAAAGAGCAGAGAAGCAGAGGGGAGAGTGAATACAGTTGCAGAGGTAAGTAAAACACAAACAGGCCGATTCATGGAATAATTAGCGCGGTGCAAGTGGGCAAAAACGTGCGAATCGCAGTGGAATAGCGAAAATCGCAGTGCAAGTGCGAAAATCGCACGAAAAGCAGCGCACGTCGATTCGTGGAAGGCCGTGCGCGAGAAAACCAGCGGATGTGCGATAAAAAAGTGCGCGGCGCACGTTGGCGCACGTTGGCGCACAGGCCATCTAACAGCGTGCGCCAGGTCACAGCGAAAATCGCGCAGGCCACAGCGAAATTCGCACATAGCGCGGCGCACGCAACAAAAGTAGGCGGAACACGGGCGTAACACTTGGAATGGGGAACAACTTGCCAAAACGTGGGCGGCACGGGGGAAGTACAGGGCACAAGTGCGCGGAACGCCCACACGCTCGCCTACAACACGTATTCATGGAATAGAATAGGGGAAAAAAGCGCACGCTCAAACCAGCGCACAGGCACAAACACGACCGCCACAAGAAAGGAGGTGGTAGCGTCTCTGTGGCTGTAAGAAATGTGCGCCAAAAGGTGCGCCAACAAATAGCACCTATATACTGCCATGATGAATGTCCCATACTGTGGCCCTCCAGGAAAAATGACGTGCAAAGGGGTACCCACAAACACGGACACCCGCTGACAAAAAATACGTGTGCATGTATACCGGGGTGCGCGGGAAGTGTCACACGCGATTTGCAGGGTACGTGCATCACAGGGGTTCGCGTGAACTTATTCACGCGATCGGGCCTGGGGGAGCGGGCTACGTGTATTTCAGGGGTTCGCGTGAAGTTCCTCACGCGATCGGGCCTGGGGGAGCGGGCTACGTGTATTACAGGGGTTTGCGTGAAGTTCCTCACGCGATCGGGCCTGGGGGAGCGTGCTACGTGTATTTCAGGGGTTCGCGTGAAGTTTCACACGCGATCGGGCCTGGGGGAGCGGGCTACGTGTATTACAGGTGTTCGCGTGAAGTTCCTCACGCGATCGGGCCTGGGAGAGCGGGCTACGTGTATTTCAGGGGTTCGCGTGAAGTTCCTCACGCGATCGGGCCTGGGGGAGCGGGCTACGTGTATTACAGGGGTTCGCGTGAAGTTCCTCACGCGATCGGGCCTGGGGGAGCGGGCTACGTGTATTACAGGGGTTCGCCTGAAGTTCCTCACGCGATCGGGCCTGGGGGAGCGGGCTACGTGTATTTCAGGGGTTCGCGTGAAGTTCCTCACGCGATCGGGCCTGGGGGAGCGGGCTACGTGTATTACAGGGGTTCGCGTGAAGTTCCTCACGCGATCGGGCCTGGTGGAGCGGGCTACGTGTATTACAGGGGTTCGCGTGAAGTTCCTCACGCGATCGTGCCTGGGGGAGCGTGCTACGTGTATTTCAGGGGTTCGCGTGAAGTTTCACACGCGATCGGGCCTGGGGGAGCGGGCTACGTGTATTACAGGGGTTTGTGTGAAGTTCCTCACGCGATCGGGCCTGGGGGAGCGGGCTACGTGTATTACAGGGGTGCGCGGGAAGTTCCACACGCGAATAGCCTGGGCGCGTGAATTTGAGGGGTGCGCGGGAAGTTCCACACGCGAATAGCCTGGGCGCGTGTATTTCAGGGGTGCGCGGGGAGTTCCACACGCGAATAGCCTGGGCGCGTGTATTTCAGGGGTGCGCGGGGAGTTCCACACGCGAATAGCCTGGGCGCGTGTATTTCAGGGGTGCGCGGGAAGTTCCACACGCGAATAGCCTGGGCGCGTGTATTTCAGGGGTGCGCGGGAAGTTCCACACGCGAATAGCCTGGGCGCGTGAATTTCAGGGGTGCGCGGGAAGTTCCACACGCGAATAGGCTGGGCGCGTGTATTTCAGGGGTGCGCGGGAAGTTCCACACGCGAATAGCCTGGGCGCGTGTATTTCAGGGGTGCGCGGGGAGTTCCACACGCGAATAGCCTGGGCGCGTGTATTTCAGGGGTGCGCGGGAAGTTCCACACGCGAATAGCCTGGGCGCGTGTATTTCAGGGGTGCGCGGGAAGTTCCACACGCGAATAGCCTGGGCGCGTGTATTTCAGGGGTGCGCGGGAAGTTCCACACGCGAATAGCCTGGGCGCGTGTATTTCAGGGGTGCGCGGGAAGTTTTATACGCGAATAGCCTGGGCGCGTGTATTTCAGGGGTGCGCGGGAAGTTTTACACGCGATTTCTGCACGGTACGTGTATTTCAGGGGTGCCGGGGAGTCCCACATGTGATTTGACAGTGTGGGTCCTCCCAGGTGTACCCTGTACACCCTCCACGGCCCCTGCAGGCAGCCCACACCACAGGGGACTACCCTGCATCCCTGGTCATGTCCCGCAGGCAGCCAACCCAACATGGGCATGCCCCCCAGCAAAGGCACATGTCTCCTTGAACTAATGAACAGCAACACATGTCCCCTTGCACCCCCACCCCCCAGCACTGTGGGGCACCTGCCAGCAGGCCCCCACCCATGTCCAACTCATGTCCCCCACCACCCCCACCCCCCAGCACTGTGGGGCACCTGCCAGTAGGCCCCCACCCATGTCCAACTCATGTCTCCCACCACCCCCACCCCCCAGCAGTGCAGGGGCAGCCTCCACCAGGCCCCCACTCATGTCACCCACCACCCTCACACCCCAGCCACCAGGGGCACCCTCCACCAGGCCCCCACTCATGTCACCCACCACCCCCACCCCCCAGCCACCAGGGGCACCCTCCACCAGGCCCCCACTCATGTCATCCACCACCCCCACCCCCCAGCGACCAGGGGCACCCTCCACCAGGCCCCCACTCATGTCTCCCACCACCCCCACACCCCAGCAGTGCAGGGGCAGCCTCCACCAGGCCCCCACTCATGTCTCCCACCACCCCCACACCCCAGCAGTGCAGGGTCACCCTCCACCAGGCCCCCACTCATGTCTCCCACCACCCCCACACCCCAGCAGTGCAGGGGCAGCCTCCACCAGGCCCCCACTCATGTCTCCCACCACCCCCACACCCCAGCAGTGCAGGGGCAGCCTCCACCAGGCCCCCACTCATGTCACCCACCACCCCCACCCCCCAGCCACCAGGGGCACCCTCCACCAGGCCCCCACTCATGTCTCCCACCACCCCCACACCCCAGCAGTGCAGGGGCAGCCTCCACCAGGCCCCCACTCATGTCACCCACCACCCCCACCCCCCAGCGACCAGGGGCACCCTCCACCAGGCCCCCACTCATCTCTCCCACCACCCCCACACCCTAGCAGTGCAGGGGCAGCCTCCACCAGGCCCCCACTCATGTCTACCACCACCCCCACACCCCAGCAGTGCAGGGTCACCCTCCACCAGGCCCCCACTCATGTCACCCACCACCCCCACCCCCAGCCACCAGGGGCACCCTCCACCAGGCCCCCACTCATGTCACCCACCACCCCCACCCCCCAGCCACCAGGGTCACCCTCCACCAGGCCCCCACTCATGTCTCCCACCACCCCCACACCCCAGCAGTGCAGGGGCACCCTCCACCAGGCCCCACTCATGTCTCCCACCACCCCCACACCCCAGCAGTGCAGGGGCAGCCTCCACCAGGCACCCACACATGTCCCCCTGCCCCCAGGTCCTGACGATACTCAATCATGGCAGTAATGGGCAGCATACCCAGCACAAACACCCAGGCAAGGATTGCATCCACCCACATAGTGAATGCAATTACATGATACAACCCCAATGGCAAGTCTGTAAATGAACACATGTCCGTCACACACACATACACAATGGGTGCAAGTCAATGTCAAAACCCATATCATGACATGTATGAAACCAATGAGAAAATACCACAAGTGAAAGTTAAAAAGAACATGTATTAAAGATGAAAAATAAGTAAAAAAATCAAACATACAACAATGGCGATAACAAAATAAATGGTCCATGTCCGAGAACAAATGTAAAAATAAAATAAACAAAGTAATCCAAAAACAAATGTTGTCCAAAGCAAAATCATGTGGAAGTAAAATAATGAAAAACCATTACCTCATGGTGAACACAATAATTAATAAAAAAATAAAAAAAAAATTTCTTCAAAAAGCAAACTATATACACGAAAATTCCAGGGTCCATGAGCCCAACACCATAAATGAAACCTACTACTACCTAATGAAAATAATATATACAAAAAAGTGGCCATTGTCCGAGCGGTCCAAAAAAAAAAAAATTAATAAAGGAAACCTAACACTAAATAACTAAATAACTATATACAAAGGCAGCGGGCAAGTCCTGCGGCTCACTCGGTGATGTTGCTGGCCAGGGCATCATCGAACTCCATGTCGATGTCCTGGAGGCGGGACTCTGTCCTGGCCCCGAGGTCTCGCAGGGATAACCCCATGTCCAGCTCAAACTCCCTGCGAGCTTCCTCGAGGCACTCAGCCCGCCTCAACGCCCGACGCATGGAGAACTCCGCCCTGACCATGGTGAGCCGCTCCTCTTCCGCCCGCTGCCGCTCCGCACCTATCCGCTGGACCAACTGCTCCCACACGGAAGACACCACCATCCCAGGGTTGCCCTGCCCTCCGGCCGATGCCTGCCCCTCTGATCTTGAAGGCCCCGAGCCATGATGCCTCCCACGTCGAGCCTGCTGCTGCCTCCGACGCCACTGCCTCTGCCAGCACGACGGCATCCAGGCTGATGGAAACCACCGACGCCGTCGTGCACGTGCCCTGCCTGATGATGCTGTCACATCTTCCACCTGCTGGGGTCCAGTTGCTGTGTTGTCCACCCCTGCTGGACCTCCGACTCCCAACTGTGGCAGGGATGGGATCCCCACCGAGCTGGCTGCATTGGTCGGGGCAGGTCCACAGGGGGCCCTGGTGGCATCTGGGCTGGAAGACGGCAAGGAGAACGACTGGTGGATAGCCTGCACAGAGGAGGAGAGGGCCGCCACATTGGCCAACACATGCAGGAAACCCCCGAACATGGCCGATCCCAATTGGGCCACGTCGGCACGGTGCACTTCGTGATGACGTGCGTGCTCCTCCCGGGAAGCACGCACGGCATCACGAATCACAGCCGTGCGCATCGCGACCCCAATCAGGACCTTCTCCGCACGGCCAGGGGTTGCCACGTCCGCAGGTGGAGGGGAGTCAGGTGACATGGACATCCCCTTTACCTGCGGACGGGCCTGGGACGGGGCATCCCTGCTGGTGCATGGTGGTGCACTCACAGGGTCAGGGACAGCGACATGCACAGGCCCCTCCACGGTGACCTGTGCTGCCTCCTGCCCCTGGCCCTGGACTGCACCACTTGCACCAGCAGGGATGCCCCCACCAGGCCCCATGTGTGCCCCAGTGGCGGCCTCCTCCTCCTCTGTGCAAACCACCAACCTGGATGGCTCCTCACCGTCTCCCACCGTAGCAGGCCCCTGTGGGGGCTCACCACCCCTTCCGCTGCAGCCGTGGGGGCATCCCCGCCGCCTTGCTCCACAGCGCCGTCTCCGCCCTCTTCTTCACTAGCCGCTGCGTAGAGGGAGACAAAGAACACAAGCATCAGGGCACTGTACAATGGTCCCCTAGACAGGAAGCAATAGCAGATGAGCACCACTGTCAGAGTACACTTCCATCATGTCCCTCCACAACACATGGGTCAGTCCAGGCAAAACACACACAGTAACAGGCATGGTGCATGCCATGGACATTTCCATGCATGTCCAATGGACTCTTGAAACATTCAATGATATGTAACTCACATGCATCATGGCTCATGCCTATCACATGCACACACTTCACCTCAGTCACATCCATCTGGCCCCAAACACACCAAACACAGCGGATACAAGGGTAATTTGGCTGCTTCACTGAATCTGTGCATTGTCACACACATGTGTCATGCATCCATGGCATGCACAAGTCACAGACACGCAGGTCAGGCACACAGACATGGCTACCATATATGTACCTGGCATCAGCACCCATCCCTCACCCCCACCCATGTCCAGGTACAGAGACTGGCATGCTCTCATGTTCAAAATCTACATAGGGCTCCCCATGCGGCATTTGAACACATGCAACAACCATGTGGGTCACACATCACTGGTCGCACATGCATTACCATGATGTCCCTGCACACATACATGCATACATGGCCTATGGCACACATACAGGCAAGTATCATAGAACCAGCACACCGCAACATGCCCTGTCTCACACAGTAATGCTTGGACACTTACCGCTGAACTCCAGATGGGCCTCCCTCTCAAGGATCTGGGCGTGGAGCGCTGGGCGTACGCGTTCCAGGACCCTCATCTGGATGGAACTCATGCGGCCCCGGCCCCCCTCCACGAGGCGCCGGGCCTTCACAAGGGTCCTGGACCTCAAGTCCTCCCAGCGCTTCTTGATCTTCAGGACGTCGCGGGTTGCCACCCCCTCCGCGTTGATGGCAACCACACAGTCGGCCCAGATCCTCTGCCGTCCTTCCTTGCTGGCGCGGGACGATCCAAAGAGGGCATCATACTGCCCCAGGACATGCTCCACCAGGACACCAACTTCGGTAGCAGTGAAGCTGGTGCCCCTCTACCCCTCTGGCCTGGGGTTGCCACTGGTGCCAGATGTGGAAGTGCCCGACATGGCAACCCCAGAGGCAGGTGTGGGTGGGCAACTGGGTCCTGGGGCTGGGCTGTGGAGCGATGTAATCCCAGTCGGGAGTATTCAGTTCCAGCAGGGGTGGACACAGCAACTGGACCCCTGCAGATGGCTGATGTGCAGGCACCAAATGGCAGGGCACGGTGGCAGCAGGCAGGCAGGCAGGCAGGCAGCAGCAGATGGCACGTGGGAGGCTGCTCGGGGCACTGGGGGGCAGTAACTCGGCCTTCTGGGCAGGAGCGTGGTCTTCCGTGTGTTTTCGCGTGGCCAGCTTGATACGGAGTGATTTGGCACGTGAAAATCCTGCACGTCAGCGTGAAATCTGAGGAAAGGCCCTTAGCGCGTAAGCGCGTCAGCACGCATACGCGATTCTATTGGACCAGAGTCCCTCAGCGCGTAAGCGCGTCTGTGACGTGACCCGCACGGGTGTTCCCCACTCAGCACGTGATGACGGGGCATACGTGGAAATACTGCACGTCAGAGTGTCATCGCGTGTAATTGGACAAAAGTGCGCGTACACGCGATTGGCCTATGTACGTGTATTTAATGGGTGCGCGGGCACTTACACACGCAAGTACGTCAGCGAACCTGTATCCCGTGGTGCGTGTGAATTTCCACACGCTATTGGACTGGGAACTGGATTCCAGGGGTGCGCGGGTCACACGCTGTATCCCGTGGTGCGTGTGAATTTCCACACGCTATTGGACTGGGAACTGGATTCCAGGGGTGCGCGGGTCACACGCTCACCTAGAACACGCGCAAAGCATACATTTGCGGACTTTAACAATAACAAGCTCAGACGCCAGGATGAACATACCGTTCCTAGCAGCAGTGGCAGTGGGCTACCAAAGGAGGAGGAGGAGGATAGTCAGGGCCAGAATATTCACACCCAGAACCAGCCTTTTCGGGATGCCTGATGACCAGGTGTATGGGAGGTACAGGTTTCCACCACACATTATACTGGACCTGGTGAGTGAGTGGGAGGATGACCTCACATCACCCAGCCTGTGCTCCCAAGCACTCAGCCCCCTGGAGAAGGTCCTCAATGTACTGCACTTCTTAGCCACTGGATCATTTCAGCGGACAAGTGCCATAGTGGGTGGGGTGTCACAGGCCACCCAGTCACGCTGCCTACACCAGGTCTTGAACATCATCACTGCACGCCCATCAGTCCGCAGGCACATATACCTGCCCAGAACACCTGCAGAAAGGCATGCTGCCGCCCTGGATTTTTACGCTGTGGCACGATTCCCCAAAGTGCTAGGTGCCATCGACTGCACCCATGTGGCTCTACGTCCCCCCAGGGCATCTGAGCACATCTATAGGAACCGCAAGCACTGGCATTCCATCAACGTGCAGGTAGCATGTAATGCCAAGGGAATCATCACCTCAGTATATGCTAACTATCCCGGCTCCACCCACGACAGCTTCATTTACCGAATGTCCACCCTAAGCCGGGACCTAGAAGCTGGGCGGCATGGCGATACATGGCTGCTTGGTGAGTATGTATGCCACTGCACATGCATGCATGTTGGATACTGAGCAAGGTCACAACCCCACCAATGATACCAATCACCACCTCCACAGGGGACAGTGCCTACCCTCTCAGCCCCCACATGATGACGCCAATTCGGAACCCCACCACGCCACCCCAGGTAAGATATAACACAGCCCACATTACAACCAGGGGCATAGTGGAGCGCACATTCGGAGTGCTAAAGTCACGCTTTCGCTCCCTTGACCGTTCTGGCGGGCAGCTGTTATACGCTCCCCCAGTAGTGTGCAGGATCATAGTGGCAGCATGTGTCCTGCACAACGTTGCAACACGCCGGGGCCTGGCCGTGGACATGGTGGTGGCCCCACATCCCCAACCACATGCACAGCCGCTGCGCATGGAAGAGGAAAGGGCACGGGGGGAGGCAGCCCGTACACAGCTAGTGGCTAGTTACTTCACATAGAAATCACACCCCTGTGGAGTGCACACTGCCCTGGCACATTCCATCTGACAATCAATGATGACTCAACCTGACACTGATCCTGAATGTCTGGAGAATGAACCGTGAATACCATATCAGCCTGAGATTGTTCACCTGGAAGTGTCACAATGTGTGCATCCCTACCCACACAGACACCACCAATGCAGTTTTGTGAAGTTACACATTGAAGCAGCTAAAATGAATACCCACTTGCAAAATGCAACAAGAGGACAGTGCCATGTCAGCCAACCCAACCCCAGCACCGCCACACGACACACCGTGCCATGTCATGCTAATTGCAGGTAAACAAAGTAATCCCCACAACATGACATCAGTCTCATTATGTACAGTGTCCCTATTAGAAACCTGCAACACCTGAAATGCTCACAGCAATGCCGGACCAACAACATACTTGAGCACGTACTACCATTAACATGACATCACAAATGTTACATATTAGTAGTCTCACCACCTGGAAATGCCTGCACTCCCACCACTACCAACTGTGCAGTGTTGGCGCCATGTAGAGTTGTAGGTGCACTGCTGCCAACATGGACCCCATCTCCAGACTAGAGGTCCTTGTGTGGACATGAGGAAGGGACCTGCAAATTGGGAGGTAGACACAGAAGAAGAGTTACACATCAATGCAACATGCAGTGTACAACACAACAGCAATATGCACTAGGAATGTATACACAGTATTGACTACAGACTGCCCACACAGCTCATGGGAGTCCAACGTCACTGTGTAATTCACTGTCACTTGGGCACACCCTTTGCAAGCCCATGGAAACGGGAAGCAGGAGGGGTGTGTGTGACTCAAACCCAAGCATCTGAACCAAATACATTACAAGCCTGCATGTGCCCAGCCACAATGCATCGTATGCCCACAGGAACCACGGAAGCCAACAGATCGTCCCAAAAAAATTGGGAATAAAAGAAATCAAAATAAAAATAAAAATAAGAAACAATCAAAAATGGCCATTGATGGGCCTGGGGGGGTTGGGGAGGCCACCCAGGAGGTCCGAGGACAGGATGCACACCAGAACCCACCTGCGTGGATCCTGGGAAGATAAAACACCTCCATGGGATCATGGCCCACACGGCTACCCTATTGTGGGAGTATCACTGCTGTCGCTATTATCACCCTGTGCAGCTGCATCCGGAGGTGGTTGCACTATGGGAGGCAGCCCACGCAATGCCCTAGTCTGCTCCTCCATGGCTGCAAGCATGCGGGTGTGGTAGGTCTGGTTCTGGAGGATGAGTGTGCGGAGGTCCCCATGCAACAACTCACGGGATGCCCGGACCTCCGCCCTCGTTGCCTGCATCTCAGCTGAGAGCGTACGGGTGAGACGCTCCAGCTGCTGTTCTGTCCTTTGGTGTGTTGAAGCCTCAAGCTCAACAAGAGTCGTCCTGAGGTGAAGGAGCTCCTGCCTCAGGGCTTCCCTGTGGCCCTGGGACTCAATGGAGATGGCCTCCTGCAGAGTCGCCAGTGCCGCCCGCCTGTCCCTGTTGGACCCCAACATGTCCTCCCTGTGTGACTGGCAGATGGAGTCGGTTGCCTGCTCTAGTCGCTCCATCAGCCTTTCTGGGGGGACAATGGAAGTGGCCACCCTATCCATGGCCTGAGCCATCATCTCGGATGATGCAGCCTGTTGGGTTGCCATACCGTAAATGGATTGCTCCCATGCGGTATTGCCGGGTGGCGTACGGCCACCACGTCGGCGGGCACCACACCTGTCTGGGGCAAGGCGAACTGCGCCTTGCTGTGCCGGCACTGCCTGAGGCTGCAGGACTGCATTCCCCCTCTGATCTGCTGGCCCAGGAACAGGATCAGATGTCGCGGAGTGTGACCCTGCATCCGTAACCACCGAAGGCGTAGCTGCCAACACTGACATCCCCATGGAGGGTTCTGACCCTGGTGCAGGTGGGTGAGACAGAACAGAATCCCTCCCTGGAACACTCACCTGCGACGGCACGTAGGTCTCATCCGAATCAACACCTGAGTACAGCTCGGGGGAGGTGCAGCCAGAGACACCCCTTGAGAGCACGACCTGCAGCACTTGTGGGTTCTCCCCCACCACCAACCCACGTCCCTCACTGGTGGTTGGTCAGCCCTCGGACCCCTCCTGGGTCTGCACCATCTCCACAACCCCAGCAGTATCAGGTGCGTCTTCCCCTGCAAAGACATGAAAACAAAGAAATGGAAACAGGCATTAGCACCATGGCACACAATGAGGGCTGAGAAGCAAGAGAACCAGTACTTGATTGACACATATCCCACATGACTAAAACCCTCCCATGCATGCACCCTCACTGCGTATGAAGTGCAGGCAAATGGCACCCACTGATGACACCAAG
This sequence comes from Ambystoma mexicanum, assembly GCF_040938575.1. Classification (NCBI taxonomy): domain Eukaryota; kingdom Metazoa; phylum Chordata; class Amphibia; order Caudata; family Ambystomatidae; genus Ambystoma; species Ambystoma mexicanum. Next base: position 1,424,506,750 of record NC_090932.1, read on the forward strand.
ATGGAAGATGAACACATTTTCTGCATGCTGCCTGGCAGTGGCATCACACATTGGCCTGTGATTGCCAGGTGAAACACACATGCCATCACACAGATGGCATGTACCATTGCTATTGAGTGAAGATGGGGAGAGGAGGGCAGCACCTATTCATTCAGTCCAGTTCCCGCATGTAATTGCTTTTCTAATTCTAACAGGTCAGATTTTTCACCTGGAGCTGCCAGTCTGAAATGGTCCAATTGCACAGGGACATGTGTGTACAAATGATATCCAGGTAACAAAGTCACTCCACTTTACCATACCCATGTCAGACATGTGACTAGTGGACAGCGACATGCCTAGTGAAAGTGGTGGAATGCAAACAAACTGACTGAATGAACAGTGAAAAATAAGCAAATATGTTGTGGCAAGGTGACACTTCAAGGGCAACTGGCGTGCAGTTGGGCTAGATGTCTACTGTTGGCAGAAGGGATACTGCTATGGCCAAATGCAGCTGCGCAGGAAGGATTGCATGAAGCACATGGCTGACCAAATGGGTCATGTACACACACTCTCACCTGGCACACAAACAGAATCCCTCACACACACACCATGCACATGGATGACACACACATGCATGTGCACTCACCGGACAATGCCTCGTAATCAGCCAGATCTCCCACGCCTTGGATCTGTTCCTCCGTGACGTAGGTCCCAGCGACTGACTCATGTGGAGTGAGTTCCATGTCTACTACTGGAGACCCACCTCCAGTCACTAGAGTTGCGGCATGACTTGAGGCCAGCTTACTCTTTGCCCTGCGCTTTAGGTCATTCCAGCGCTTATAGCAATCATTGGCTGTGCGCCTCACGATTCCAAGGGCACTTACGATGTCCGCAACGGTCTGCCAGTGTGCCTGGCGTTGTGCAAGTGTGGTCTTGGATCCTGCAACAATGACCATCTCGTTGTCATGTCCGGACACATACTCGACAAGTGCATTCAGTTCGTCATCCATGAAGCTGGGCTTCCTGGACGGGCCGGACTGTGTAGCCGTGTCTGGGGCATCAGCCTGTGCCGGACGAGCACTCTTCCTCTTCCGCTTGGAAGGTGGTGGTGATCCTGAGTGTCCTGCGCCGCTCTGGACACTAGGGGCAGGAGCCCTGGTGGACTCTGTATCAGGAGTGTGGGATTGCACACTCAGCATGGGAGTTGGTGCAGGCATTGGCTCTGGTGTGATGGTGTCAGGGGGAATGTCAGCAGCATGGACTAGGACCGACACTGTCCTGGCTGGGTGTGTGAGGGCTGGGGTGGATGGAGCCGCAGCTGCCCCTGCAGCCTCTCCGCCCTGCCTCCTTGGTGCAGCAGATGACCTTGCTGCCCCAGATCCACGTGGCATGATGGCATCAACGTGCATCAGCGCACGTATCGTAGCCCTGCTGACCTGGAAGTCAGCCATGGAGTCAGCCAGGTCTGGTGCCACAAGGGGCTGGTCCAACAAGGGCTGAGCATGGATGGTGTCAGCCACATCAGCCTCAATGGGAGGGGGGGATGGGGGGGGAATTATGGGTGCCCGTGACTGGTCCTCCACACATGGGGGGACAGGCTCACCCTGCAAGTTACGACCACGTCCCCTACCGGATCCACCACGGCCACCACTTGTGGCTCTTCCACCTTTGCCACCCTTACGGAATCCTCGCCTCCCAGCCATGGCACTGATGTTAATGTGCGTATGGGAGTGGATGTAGACTATTGTCCTGGGCAATTGGGGGTCAAAGGGGTTGGGTACCAGATGGTAATTGTACCCTAGTGCTCTAGCAAGGCTGAATGTAACCCCTGGGGAAAGATGACGGGTCACGCAACGCACAGGAGGCCCAAAAAAGGGAGATGACGTGCACGCAACCCCTCCTAGACCACGTGTGCAGAAAGAAAAACCTGCACTACGCTGTGGCACCCAGTAACACAAGAATGAACGTATGCATGTCACACGCAGCCTAGAATGACCTCTGAAGGGGTAGGCTACACACGGGGCAAGCACAGATGTTAGATACGTGCGTGACTCACCGTCTGCCTGGTAAACGAGCGTGTAAAAGGAGCACGTTTGGTTGGCAACACCCAAGCCAAAAGAAGATTTGTACGCTGTCTGGGGAGACAGGACAACAGTAGAAGGGAACACTGTTTGAGGGAACAGGCCCAGGTAAACCAGTAAAAGAGAAAAAAGAGAAAAAGCTGTCAGAGGTAACAGGGAATACGAACTTGAAACGCCGTGAAGTAAATCGCGTGTGAAACGACAAGAAGTACAGAATTCACCCACTCGCTCTCCACGAAAAGCACGTACAAGGAAAACGTGTTCTACACGTACCTTTTATACAGGCCCACACGTCCAGCGTCACTTACACGGCGTGTATGCGCTAGGGCCATTTCCACCTATTACATGCTTTGTCACTTCTGCGTGTAGGGCCATTTCCACCAATTACACGCTTTGTCACTTCTGCGTGTAGGGCCATTTCCACCAATCACATGCTTTGTCACTTCTGCGTGTAGGGCCATTTCCACCAATCACACGCGATTACACTCTGACGTGCAGTCTTTCCACGTGTGCTCTGTCATCACGTGCTGTGTGGGAAACACCTGTGCGGGTCACGTCACAGACGCGCTTACGCGCTTTGGGCCTTTCCTCAGTTTTCACGCTGACGTGCAGGATTTTCACGTGCAAAATCACTCCGTACCAAGCTGGCCACGCGTACGCACACGGAATACCACGCTCCTGCCCGGAAGGCCGAACTACTGCCCCCCAGAGCCCGAGCACGCTCCCACCTGCTGCTGCCTGACTGCCTGCTGCCCCTGCACTGCTGGGGGGTGGGGGTGGTGGGAGACATGGGTGGGGGCCTGGTGGAGGCTGCCCCTGCACTGCTGGGGGGTGGGGGTGGTGGGAGACATGGGTGGGGGCCTGGTGGAGGCTGCCCCTGCACTGCTGGGGGGTGGGGGTGGTGGGAGACATGAGTGGGGGCCAGGTGGAGGCTGCCCCTGGTGACTGGGGGGGTGGGGGTGGTGGGAGACATGAGTGGGGGCCTGGTGGAGGGTGCCCCTGCACTGCTGTGGGGTGGGGGTGGTGGGAGACATGAGTGGGGGCCTGGTGGAGGCTGCCCCTGGTGACTGGGGGGGTGGGGGTGATAGGGGACATGAGTGGGGGCCTGGTGGGGGCTGCCCCTGGTGACTGGGGGGGTGGGGGTGATAGGGGACATGAGTGGGGGCCTGGTGGAGGCTGCCCCTGGTGACTGGGGGGTGGGGGTGATAGGGGACATGAGTGGGGGCCTGGTGGGGGCTGCCCCTGGTGACTGGGGGGGTGGGGGTGATAGGGGACATGAGTGGGGGCCTGGTGGGGGCTGCCCCTGCACTGCTGGGGGGTGGGGGTGGTGGGAGACATGGGTGGGGGCCTGGTGGAGGCTGCCCCTGCACTGCTGTGGGGTGGGGGTGGTGGGAGACATGAGTGGGGGCCTGGTGGAGGGTGCCCCTGGTGACTGGGGGGGTGGGGGTGATAGGGGACATGAGTGGGGGCCTGGTGGGGGCTGCCTCTGGTGACTGGGGGGGTGGGGGTGGTGGGAGACATGAGTGGGGGCCTGGTGGAGGCTGCCCCTGGTGACTGGGGGGGTGGGGGTGGTAGGAGACATGAGTGGGGGCCTGGTGGAGGGTGCCCCTGGTGACTGGGGGGGTGGGGGTGATAGGGGACATGAGTGGGGGCCTGGTGGGGGCTGCCCCTGGTGACTGGGGGAGTGGGGGTGATAGGGGACATGAGTGGGGGCCTGGTGGGGGCTGCCCCTGGTGACTGGGGGGTGGGGGTGGTGGGAGACATGAGTGGGGGCCTGGTGGAGGCTGCCCCTGGTGACTGGGGGGGTGGGGGTGGTGGGAGACATGAGTGGGGGCCTGGTGGGGGCTGCCCCTGGTGACTGGGGGGGTGGGGGTGATAGGGGACATGAGTGGGGGCCTGGTGGGGGCTGCCCCTGGTGACTGGGGGGGTGGGGGTGGTGGGAGACATGAGTGGGGGCCTGGTGGAGGCTGCCCCTGGTGACTGGGGGGGTGGGGGTGGTGGGAGACATGAGTGGGGGCCTGGTGGGGGCTGCCCCTGGTGACTGGGGGGGTGGGGGTGATAGGGGACATGAGTGGGGGCCTGGTGGGGGCTGCCCCTGGTGACTGGGGGGGTGGGGGTGGTGGGAGACATGAGTGGGGGCCTTATGGAGGCTGCCCCTGGTGACTGGGGGGGTGGGGGTGGTGGGAGACATGAGTGGGGCCTGGTGGAGGGTGCCCCTGGTGACTGGGGGGTGGGGGTGTTAGGGGACATGAGTGGGGGCCTGGTGGGGGCTGCCCCTGGTGACTGGGGGGGTGGGGGTGGTGGGAGACATGAGTGGGGGCCTGGTGGAGGCTGCCCCTGGTGACTGGGGGGTGGGGGTGGTGGGAGACATGAGTGGGGGCCTGGTGGAGGGTGCCCCTGGTGACTGGGGGGGTGGGGGTGATAGGGGACATGAGTGGGGGCCTGGTGGGGGCTGCCCCTGCACTGCTGGGGGGTGGGGGTGGTGGGAGACATGGGTGGGGGCCTGGTGGAGGCTGCCCCTGGTGACTGGGGGGGTGGGGGTGATAGGGAACATGAGTGGGGGCCTGGTGGAGGCTGCCCCTGGTGACTGGGGGGTGGGGGTGGTGGGAGACATGAGTGGGGGCCTGGTGGAGGGTGCCCCTGGTGACTGGGGGGGTGGGGGTGATAGGGGACATGAGTGGGGGCCTGGTGGGGGCTGCCCCTGGTGACTGGGGGAGTGGGGGTGATAGGGGACATGAGTGGGGGCCTGGTGGGGGCTGCCCCTGGTGACTGGGGGGGTGGGGGTGGTGGGAGACATGAGAGGGGGCCTGGTGGAGGCTGCCCCTGGTGACTGGGGGGGTGGGGGTGGTGGGAGACATGAGTGGGGGCCTGGTGGAGGGTGCCCCTGGTAACTGGGGGGGTGGGGGTGATAGGGGACATGAGTGGGGGCCTGGTGGGGGCTGCCCCTGCACTGCTGGGGGGTGGGGGTGGTGGGAGACATGGGTGGGGGCCTGGTGGAGGCTGCCCCTGGTGACTGGGGGGGATGGGGGTGATAGGGGACATGAGTGGGGGCCTGGTGGAGGCTGCCCCTGGTGACTGGGGGGGTGGGGGTGGTGGGAGACATGAGTGTGGGCCTGGTGGAGGATGCCCCTGCACTGCTGGGGGGTGGGGGTGGTGGGTGACTTGGGTTGGGGCCTGCTGGCAGGTGCCCCACAGTGCTGGGGGGTGGGGGTGGTGGGAGACATGAGTCGGGCATGAGTGGGGGCCTGGTGGAGGCTGCCCCTGCACTGCTGGGGGGTGGGGGTGGTAGGAGACATGGGTGGGGGCCTGGTGGTGGGTGCCCCTGGTGGCTGGGGGGTGGGGGTGCAGGGGGACATGAGCAGGTGTGCAGGGTAGTCCCCTGTTTTGTGGGCTGCCTGCAGGGGCCGTGGAGGGTGTACAGGGAACACCTGTGAGGACCCACCCAGCCTAATCGCGTGTGATAATTCCCACGCACCCCTGTAATACACGTACCCAGCAAATTGGCGTGTGATAATTCCCACGCACCCCTGTAATTCACGTACCCTGCCAAATCGCGTGTGATAATTCCCGCGTACCCCTGTATTACACGTGCCCTGGCTAATCGCATGTAAGACTTCCCGCGTACCCCTGTAATACACGTTCCCTGGACAATCGCGTGTTGAACTTCCCGCGTACCCCTGTAATTCACGTTCCCTGGACTATCGCATGTTGAACTTCCCGCGTAGCCCTGTAATACACATTCCCTGGACAATCGCGTGTTGAACTTCCCGCGTACCCCTGTAATTCACGTTCCCTGGACTATCGCGTGTTGAACTTCCCGCGTACCCCTGTAATACACGTTCCCTGGACTATCGCGTGTTGAACTTCCCGCGCACCCCTGAAATACACGTACCCTGGCACCCTGGCTAATCGCGTGTATAACTTCACGCGTACCCCTGATATGCACGTTACCCGCTTTGCGTTCCTTGTTTGGCAGCCCTGTAAACTGGTCCAGGGTTAGCGCAGCCCTTTGCGATGATTTAGCGATTTTGATGGCTTTTCCTTGCGCGAGGGCGTTCTTGGGGGCGTTACTGGCGCTGCTGCAGGGTCGCTGCGATACTCTGCGCCACGGCTGGTTTGGGAGCCTAAAATCCATGAATACGCTGTGCGCGGAAATCGGTTTTAGCGCACGTGCCTGGCGCAGACAATCGCACGCGGACACTCTGCGCCAGCCGCTTGCGACACTTTTCTGCGAAATTCTATGAATTACCCTGATAATGTTGCAGGAAACAGAGAATGTAGGCAAGGAATCACGAAGGGCACAGCATGATTCAGACCCACCCTGAGTGCAAGATCCCGGGGAGGAACAGCATGAGAGTTGAGAAGGTAAAACACCAAGTCAATGTGTCCATAAGGTCAAATCCAAGCGTTGGCAACAGGTTGGTGATGGTGAGACAATAGTGAATCGAGACAACTCCTGTAAAGAAAGATGAGAAGGGGGGAGAAAGCTTGATGGGAAGAAGACCCCTGTTTAGGTTTTTCCTCCTGTGGTAATTTCAGACAACCCACTCCTCTGACCCCCTTACTTTCCTTCCGGCGGCACACAGCAACGTGTGCTGCTGCCTTGCCATCCCTCTGCAATGCCTGTTCCTTTCACGCACATGGAAGAGAACCAGAGCTGCAGGGTCATTTCCTTTTTTTGTTATGGAAGCAGGGCACACAGCCCAGGAATGTTGATCAAGGGGAGCAGGTGCACCCCTGCAACACCTGCTCTCCTTTACTGACATTTTGGGCATTCTTTCTTTTTTCAATGCCTATTTGACATTTTCTCCTGTTTCTTTTTTTTTCTACAGTTTGCACGCTTACCCCTCATTACTACAAGCAAACTTGATGCCTTTGGTGTCACTGAAACATGGCTTCATGCAGCCTCAGGTCCAGCCCACCCTCTAGCAATCCTGAAAGGCTACAACATTTTGAGCAACGATATACTCACCAACAGAGGTGGAGGAATCGCCCTTATAGTTAAAGAACAACTTCACATAAGGCCATGTGACACCTCCCTCAATGAGCATTGCAACATCATACCAGTGAAACTGTCCACCTCCGCCACCAACACAATCACAGTGCATGTTGTCTACTACCCTCTGGGCCCTATCCTTACCTTTTAAGAAGACCTTCTCCACACGCTAGAAGACTATATCAATCCCTCATCAAAAGTGATACTCCTTGGAGACCTGAACCTGTGCCTCAACGACCCCTCGACCTAAGAGCGTCCTACATGGCCAACTCTCTCAATGCCCTGGTGTTCTACCATCGCATTAGTGCTCCCACCCATGCCAAAGATTGCACCTTGGACTGGATTGCAGACCTCATCTGCCTTGTCACCAATAAATCTAACTCCCCTTGCACGGGATCTGATCACCACATCATTGCCTTCACTTTACGATTCTCCTAACAAACCAATCCTATTACCACACTCCTACCAACACCCTGGAAACACAACTCTCACAAACTAACCGAAGATCACATCCTACCCTTTCTCAATGTCCTCAAACATGAGCACCTTGGCTCACAATATCCTAATGCACTAGTCAGGCTCTATGCCACAACCTTAACTACTTCAGTGGACGCCATTGCCCCATTAGCACTGAAAAAACGAAACCTGCAGGGCAAATCAACTCATGGTTCACCCCTGACCTCCTGCAACTCTGGGGAAAATAGCAACGCAAAATCACGCTGGAAGAAAACACCCTGAGACGCCCTAAGGCTGGCATTCACGAGGGCCTACAGGCTGTACAAACAAGCTATCATCCACGCCAAAGCTACCACTTTCAATGCCAGAATAGGCAATGCCAAATCCAACACCAAATAATTATTCACCATCCTCAGGGAATTGGAAGCCACCACCACTCCACCACCGACCCTTACTAAAGACAAAGCATGGTGCACCAATATTCAGAATGTCATGATATTAAAAATAGATATACTACATAAAAAAATCCTCACCAAATGATCAACTCTGAAACTCACCCGCCCAGACACTGCAGCAATTGCCCCTCCTACGGCCAACGAGAAAAGGCATCCCACTGTTTTGCTTCCATAAAGTCTCTGAACTGAAAACCTTACACATCCAAATAGCCTGAAACCCTTGAGATGTAAAGTTGATGCATGCCCAGCCTCCCTAATCAAAGATTGCTCTGAAGCACTGAGACCCTCGATCACTGCCTTCATCAATGCCTCTTTAGTGGCAGGCACAGTGCGTCTCACCCACGCTCTATGACATCTTCACTAAACCTCTTTTTGACCTTCTGGACTTCCTCGGCATAGCCTACACTAACTATGCCAATGATACACAAATTCTCCTCCCCCTCTCTGGAAACTATTCTAACGATGCTGAGATGCTAACTGCAGCCTACATGATCATCCAAGCATGGATGGCACACTACGACCTCTCTCTTAATGACGAGAAGATCAAACTCCTTCTTTTTGGACTGTCAACCATGTGAAAAAAACGCGACCCTAAATACACAGCCTTCAACATTGATGGCACCCAGATTCCAAGATCCCCCGCAGTGAAAACATGGGGGTTTATCTAGATGCCAACCTATCTCTGACTTGCCAAGTGAACGCCATTAGGTCAGGACCACTCCTGTTTTCAACCAATATATCCTTGTGGCTAGTGAATTTCCTACCACGCCTGGAACTATGATCAGAGTGCTACTTTCTTCAGTTGTCACATCTTCTCAGCTGGGTTTTTGTACAGTATTCTCTATTTGTTATATGTTCAGTCAGTGTGTTTGATTAAATAATTTATATTTTTATAGAACCTTGATTGGACATTCCCTTTATTTTGGGCTGTGATACTGTGTTGTTTGGGTCACTTCTGGTTCACTGTCACACCCCTCTTAAGCACATAGCCTTCTCTCAGCCCACATTAACAGAAAAGGTGAAGGAGGTGTAATGCTTAACGATTCCTGTTTTACCTTTATGATTGCATTGTGTTTTGGTTTTTAGATGTTTCAGGGCTGAGTGGGCCATGTTAATCCTACTAATATGTGTACTCCTGTGGATTAGAATCAAATTTGTCACAGTACCACCACACCTAACGTAACAACAGTATATTGCCAAAATACCACCAATGATATTTTCGAATACTCAATTGGAATATATTTTGCATTTATTTTTACATAATTCCCCTCATTGGTAATGGATTGTGTGCTCTAGTGGTTCATAATACCACTGCAAATTTTTTTATGGTACAGAAGTGTCACATTGTTTATTCTTTTATTCATTGAATGGAAAAGGTGGTGAGAAAGGGGCATTGAAAAAGGTGTTTATTCTAGTATTGAAGGGAAGCACTTGTGCTTCTATTTTGTACAGACATAAAAATCGTTCATAGCTTCGGGGGCTTTTTTACTTTCAAGATGGTATTCCACCATGAAACCATCAACAACATTTATCATTTGGGTCTCACCCTAAGTTACTAGGGGAATCCAGACGTGAACCCCTTGCTCACTGTTCTCAGAGAGGGACAGCTTCACCTCACTGATGATGCCCAACAAGGCTGAAACATGTGTATGGGGTTGCTGTTGGTACTCTTGTTCAGAGTAGAATTGCCTAGCATTATGGTGCTGGACTGCCCCTGGGCAGGACAAAACTGATATGCAGGGATATTTCTTTTCTGTAAAAGGGACAGTGAGCTAAAGACTTGCTTGAGTCTCTCTCAGGGGCTATCCTCCCAAGAACAGGTCAATGGGCTGTGTTTGTGCTGGTAGAGAGACTCCCAGAACCCCCTTTGTTTTGCATATTAAGTAACTTTGTGTCTCACCCTAAATTACTAGGGGAATCCAGACGTGGACCCCTTGGTCACTGTCCTCAGAGAGGAACAGCTCCACCTCACTGATGATGCCCAACAAGGCTGAAACACGAATATGTGGTTGCTGTTGGTACTCTTGTTCAGAGGAGAATTGCCTAGCATTTCAGTGCTGGACTGCCCCTGGGCAGGACAAAGACTCATATGCAGGGATATTTCCTCTCTGTGAAAGGAAGAGTGAACTAAAGACTTTGTTCAGTCTCTCCCAGGGGCCCTCCTCCCAAGAACAGGTCAATGGGCTGTGTTTGTGCTGGTAGAGAGACTCCCAGAACCCCCTTTGCTTTGCATATTAAATAACTTTGGGTCTCACCCTAAGTTGCTAGGGGAATCCAGGCGTGGATCCCTTGCTCACTGTTCTCAGAGAGGCACAGCTCCACCTCACTGATGATGCCAAACAAGTGTGAAACACGTGTATGGGGTTGCTGTTGGTACTCTTGTTCAGAGGAGAATTGCCTAGCATTTTGGTGCTGGACTGCCCCTGGGCAGGACAAAGACTCATATGCAGGGATATTTCCTCTCTGTGAAAGGAAGAGTGAACTAAAGACTTGGTTGAGTCTCTCCCAGGGGCCCTCCACCCAAGAACAGGTCAATGGGCTGTGTTTGTGCTGGTAGAGAGACTCCCAGAACCCCCTTTGCTTTGCATATTAAATAACTTTGGGTCTCACCCTAAATTGCTAGGGGAATCCAGGCGTGGATCCCTTGCTCACTGTTCTCAGAGAGGCACAGCTCCACCTCACTGATGATGCCAAACAAGTGTGAAACACGTGTATGGGGTTGCTGTTGGTAGTCTTGTTTAGAGGAGAATTGCCTAGCATTTCGGTGCTGGACTGCCCCTGGGCAGGACAAAGACTGACACGCAGGGATATTTCTTCTCTGTGAAAGGGACAGTGAGCTAAAGACTTGGTTGAGTCTCTCCCAGGGGCCATCCACGCAAGAACAGGTCAATGGTTTGTGTTTGTGCTGGTAGAGAGACTCCCAGAACCCCTTTTGATTAACATCATGCACTGAAGCTCTTGTTCACTTCAACTATGAGGGTGACAATATGTCTAGTTCTCACATGGAGGGTACTGTACATCTCATTACATGTTCCTTCTACTGTTGGAGTAGATGGTTCTATGTCATTATGTATGTAGCTTATTTTTTGGCAATTTACTTTGTTGAAATCACTTTGAATTTGAACTTAATTTGTATTTTTTAATGGAGGGTTCCCCCACCACAGCCCCCATTGCCCTTCACTATCACCCCACCACAACCCCGCCCCTTGTTCCCCTTACGCCACAAATATATGTACATTTTTTAAGTTAATCAAAGTAATTTCCACGCAGTAAATTACCACAAAGTAATTTACTTTGTGAAAATAACGGCAGACCGTATAGACATGTCCAATTTGCCCACCTAGCAATGCTTTTTCCGAAGCCAGTGCTAGCACCCATTAAACTGAACAGTACGAGATTGTGAGAGGCACCAGGGACAAGAAACTCAGAGTTACCAAAACTGCAAAAATATGACTGAAATTGCTTGTGATCTCCACAAACTATTCCACACTTCATAGAGGAATTGTGGAGCAAAAAGCAGGTGACCAGCATTTGAAGGACGACACTAGTGTCTGAAACAGAGTAGCGGCAGGTATTTAACCCTGATAGAATATCCTCAAACAGTAAATTTGGAGTCCAGAGTGCTGTATGATACACAAAGTATAATTCTAGGGCAACAGTCATTTGGCATAATTATGAGTTTGCTGGTACCCGATTGGTAATTCTGACGGGATACCGACTAACTAACACTTCCACCTCCTGATATCCCACTATTGCCAGGATATTCAGGGGACTGAAACACCAGTAAATGCCAATTCCATGGACTCCCATAGGCCTCAGTGGAGGTAATTGCAGTATTTGTTCTGCCGGTGGGGGCCTAATTTACCGCCAGCTCAGGGCTGGAGGTAAGTCAGTGCCTCCACTGGCAAACTTGTGTTTTGCCAGTCTGGAAAGATTGCTGGTGCCGGAATTACCAGCAATTTTACCAGAAATTATTCTGCATCAGCAAAATTATCATGAGGCCCCTTGAATGGATGGTTTCACATAAATGTATAATGTATCCCCCCTTACTACTTCAGACTTGTTTTGCCAGTGCTTTGTAGGCTCTGATTTTACATATAATAGGACATGTGATTGGAGGCCATGCATCCATTACTATGAGGTTACATCTTTTAAAAAGACATTGGGGTTATGTTCTAACCTTGGAGTGCACAGGAAGCCATACAAGGTATTAGCCATTTGCACCTTGCTGTTCTACTCCAGGGCTGTTGGTCACCATTTGGTGGCAGGATATGGGTATGATACATATTTTACATTACCGCTCTGTATTCCTCGCCTGCATTTAAAGGGCATATGATGTAATGTCTGCATGCGATTGTCATAGGGTAGTGGGTAGCGGCACAGAGATTGGGCTCTGCTTTCCCGCTCCAGGCACTTGGAGGAAATGGCAGAGGCTAGCTGAGCAACCATTAGCCTCTGCTGAATGGTGAATTAGGTCCTCCTGAGGAACAGGACAGAACTGTCACATTTTCGGTGGCACAATGCTCCTGGCAGGATCCCAGGTACTGGAGGCAATTTAAACAATTGGCAGCTACTATAAGAGGAACATACACATGAGGATGAAAACTACCACTCGGAAACTGTCCTCTGGCTGGTGGAATGTGGGTTTCTGACTGTGGATAACATTAAATGTCACTGGGCCTCATTATAACTCTGGTGCTCCTGTAATGAAGGGTGCCAGTAGGAGCGCCGATTACGAGGTTCCCGTTATTAACGGCACCGTTATTAGCTCCCTCCCCATTCCCATTAGCTCTATGGGGGCTCAAATGGGAATTGGGATGGGTTCCTGCAAGGAGGAATTACCGGGTTCTCCAATGTCGGAATGACCCGGTAATTCCTCATTGCAGGAACCCAGTATTGGAGACCGGTATGGAGGCAGCCATGGTGCTAATAGCACCGTGGCTACCTCCATACTTGTAATGAGGCACACTGAGATGACTGTATAATAAATAAATAAATAAATACATAAATAAATAGATAATGTTTAATCCGCTGATCATCAATTCATGCTTGTCGTTGAAGAGCACATGCATGATGATCCTGAGCCTTGCTGTCAAGTATCAAAGACCACATCAAAGGAAGCCCTGCCAAAGACATACACATATTTTGATATACCATAGCCCCCCTTTCACCCCTCTAAAATACACAGAACATTCTATGTCAACTCTGATGTAAATTCATGATACGTGCTCCCATGGGCTTTGTCCTAGTGGCAACAATGCAGCGTCATCCCATCTATAGTGCTTATGACGTAGCATGCGCAATAGTAAATCCTGAACCTGATAGGGGGTAACAACATGCATTGAAGGAAGTTAGGAAACACTCTTGTGTGCCAATGGAATGTGCACAGCTGACCAGTCTAGAAGCTCATTTCTGAAGGAAACTGAAGTTTCATCGATGGGCCCTTTAGGTCGGTGAGTGTATTTTTCATAGGAACATAAACATGACAGCAAATAACATCATAATAAGCGTAGGACATGTTAGGGAAGGGAAGACCGGGGGAGTGCTGGGAAGGGCGTGGGAGGAAAAATGGGAAGAAAAGTATTGGTGTAATATTGTAAAATAATTTGTCGCATGTGTTGTATAAGTTATGTGCAAAATGTAAACCACACAATAGATTAACAAAGACCATGCCATAATCATTCATAGGATGCAGCATTGTGATTTGTTTCCAAAGGTATTATAAAGTATTTGTTTTCACCCCTCAGATATCAATGTAAATCAATGTATGGGAAAATAGGCCAATTCGATGGAGTGGCGGGCTGTGTGTATTTTCTCAGCCGCCCATTCGTGTTTCCCATTTCACTTGATTGCTACATAGGGCCGATTTGCAACGCGTTTTTCAATGGTACTACGCCATTGTAAAAGGCTTTTGAAAATCGGGCCCATTGCATTCAGCTACAATATTATCGCCCCCCCCCCCACTATGAAACATTTAATTCATGTTCAGTATATATAGCCCTTCTAAAGAGTATGACATCACGCGGTATTTTAGTGAAATGCCTCCTTGTATGATGTCAGACACATCCCAATATTCTTGGAAAATTTAGCAAGCCAATGATTGCACGTTGCTTGGAAATCGTGGAGCAGTCGTGTATCTCTTGACAGCCATATCCCATTATCACAAAGTGACATTTAGCAGAGGAGAGTCTCGGTCTAGTGTTCCCCTGGGGAGGCCAGTGGCAGGGCTCGGTTCCAAATTGAACGTTGCAAGTAGTCAGGTGCCTGCACTAAGTTTAGAACACATCTGAAATCAATTTGCAAAGTAACATACCACTCAAGTATCAAGGGAGATAGAACCTGTGCAGCTTCAATAAAATGCAGACGGAAGGCTACATTGAACTAGAGATGTGATTGCTTGCATGCGCTCCCCTCAACGCAGCTGTTCCATGATTATGAACAAGATTGACATTGGCGATTGTATTGCCAGCTGTGCGGCCATTATACACATATATCCCAGCCATATAAATTGTGCCATATTCCCAAGAATAGCTAGATATTACTGTGACACTGAGGGCCTCATTCATGGAGCAGTGCAAAGTGTGTTTTGCAACTAAACATTCCATAAATCAAGCCCTCAGTGTTTCGATTAAGGGTGTGGGGAGACATAAAGGGCTTCACTTGAATCTTGGCTCGACTTCTTAAAAATACGCTCTAGCCAGTGGTCGAAGTGGGCGGGAGTGGTTGGGAGCGGTGCTCCTCTTCTTTAAAAAAAACATGTTTTACTGCTCCTATGCTGTTATTTTTAAAAGAAAGCGGTCTGGAAGTGTTGGCAGGCGATGCGGTTTGTAGGGAGCTGCTGCAGGCCAGCAGGGAACATAGATCTACTACTTCGCTGACTTGTGATGTTACACACAGCATACTGAACTCAACTCGAATACAGATGAAATCATCCTGATGCAAGTGCATCATCTAGCTATGCTACCACTTACTTGCTTAGCGTTAAAAGGAAACCAATTGGCTTAAACCACGTGGCAATGGATACAGTTATTAAGGTCATCCAGCGATACCCTTTCTGTTTCCTTTTCACTTTCTATTATCCTTGAATTCAATAATGCCACTGCGATTTGAGAGGCTTGAATCCGGGTTTGAACATTTTAACTCACTTCGAATTTCAGTTCCTAATATTTTGCATCAAACGAGTTGATTCAAACCTTCATTATTTAGATTTGAGTTCCAGCAGATTGGACCATCCCGAGTTCTGGATCTCGCATCATCCGACATGCATACCTGCTATTACCATCAGAAGCCCAGATATTCATCACCATTTTCTATATTTTTCCATCACATGTAATGCTACGTGCACCTGTTCATCTTCCATTTTATTGGCCTCTTGGAGCCACAGTACGCCCAGATGTTACCGAAATGTGCCAGAGTGAAATGATGGTTAGAGAGGAAACAGGCATAGGAAGGCAAGAATGAGATGGAGATTGCAATGAAGGCACATGAAAGTGCTACATATAACCAGACAGTGAGAATATTGGTAACTAGGGACAGAAAAGGGGCAGACAGCATCTACTCCACTGCATAGCAGAGAATCATTGAAGTAATATGTCCATGATCACACATGGTGCCAGGCATGCTCCACGAATACAATTATAAATGCAAATTACACTAACAGAGAAGGTTAATGTAATAACAGGTGACTCCTGATCAGGCATGACAAACATTTACATGGGAGCAGCAGGGATTAACAAAATTAGGAGCGCTTTTGCACCTTTTGCACAGTAGTAGCACCATGAAATATGCATGCACTGACACACACATTTGTATTCAGAATGGGGGGAAGTAATAGTAATGAGAGTGTGCCCTCTCACCAGCACAAAGACTGACGGTATATACATTATAGGATAGGAGAGCATGATCCTTATTTTTGGAACATATTAATAGATATATTGAGGAGAGGTTTGAGTAAGTGACTAGGGAATACTATGCACTATTGTAGGGGTTAAATATGTAATTACACAAGAAGTCACATTAGTATTTTAAGGCCAGGAAACATAAAGGATTGTGCCATTAAGCCAACAAAGTATTTTGTATGAAGCACACACCCTTAATAGTATGGCTTTCAAGAATAAAGTCATGGATGAGATAGAAGGTCTAATGATTGCAAGCAAGCTAGGGGTAGCACACATGAGGGAATACAACTGAAGGACAGTGATGGCTCTTGGTGAAGAACACAGATAGATTAATGTTATAAACAAAGGCTTGTTTAATGGAAGTGTATTTAGCAGTTAAGGAGTGCAAACAGAAATAAGGAGGATTTGGCACAAGTACTGAGTATGCTATAGAACAGTAGTATTCATGATGATTGGCTTATTAGAAGGAGTGAAGAGAAGGTGAATTTGAAGATATGGAAAAAGAAGGCATTATGCACAAGATTTGGAAAAACATATGGATAAATAAGTTAGAGTTTTGTGATGTTATGGCCATAAAGGGGGTGGGGGACATGAACACACACATACACACTGAACATGTATATACATCCCCACAATAGAAGACAATGGGCCTCATTACGACCCAGGCGGTAAGGGGTTAACGGTTCCGTAAAAAGTGGTGGTAAAACCAGCCGTTAAGGTGGGAACCCGCAAAGGGACCTTGAAGGTAATTACGGTACCGCAATTTGCAGTATTGTAATTACCGCCTTCCCCATTCCCATTGAGCCCTATGGGGCAAAAATGGGAATGGGGAAGGGCCAATGGTGAATGGGAAATTACCGCCCGTCAACCTTGGAATGGGGCGGTAATTCCACCATTCACCATGGCGGAATCCGGCATCAACCATGGCCCCAATAGCACCATGATTTAACGCCAGGGTCGTAATGAGGCCCAATCTTTGTATATGCACGAATAGTGCTGGCTTATGTAATATAAGAGAATATAGAGTTTATATTAATTTTGGAGTATATCCAGATCATTTTCAAAAATTATAGGGGAGAGGTTACAAGAAAGGACACAAAGTTATTTCTATAGTATATCTGTAGTATATCTGGATAATTTTTAAAAATTATAGGGGAGAGGTTACAAGAAAGGACAGAAAGTAACATACAACTGTGAGGGTCAAGAATGAGTGGTTATGAAGAAAAACATAAAGAGAGAACCCCTGTCAGTGTACAAAACATTGTATGAACATTATATATAATATATATATATATATATTTATTACATGGACGCAGTAGCGTCCATGTAGTTATGGTTAAGTTGGTGTTTCCATAGGAAGAGCATTTTTTGGGTGGCTTATAACTTCGCTCCCTCTGGACAAATCCTCACCAATGTGATGTCATCTTAGATGTCCTGGGTGTTAGTCTTAGCAGTGCACGGTGGTGGCGTGAGTTATGGTTGCTTAGCTTACCATAACTGGCGCATTTCAGGGGTTTTTCGGGTTTACTTGTAACCATAACATCCCTTTAACAACGTTTTTTTACTGAATATATATATATATATATATATATATATATATATATATATATATATATATATATATATATATATATATATATATATGTAGAAAATGTTAATTTATGCTATATAAAACAAAGTGTCATTTTTGGAACAGAGGATGAACGGTTATGGGCCTTAGTGGAGTATAGTGAAACAGTTGGAAGGAAAAACATTATGAGTAAAGGTGAGTACTAGTGGATGAAAGAGGGAGATAAGTAAAGAGAGAAAAGGTACCTGTGGAAACAAGAAGTGTGTGGATCTCTTTAACGATCATTATTAAAAAAAAGCAGACCCAGGTAAGTACAAGTGAAAGATTGTGAGGGATACAGTGGTTTCAAACTGATAGCATATCACCTAAGAAAAGTGTGGCAGTTGTGGGTAAAGAATAGTGCATGTATATTAGTATGGCCATATTTAGTGAAAAAGAAAGAGAAGACCTTTGGATGTGAGGAGGTGGAGTAACCCTTTTATGATTATGTTAAAGTAAAATAGTTTCAATTGGTTGATATATGTTTTGTTTTAATAATGGAACAAAGGAATATTAGGATATGAAAATGAAGTGATAGGCAAACCTTGTATGCATATATGTCACACTTGCATGCACTTAAATAGGACACACACTCATGTTCAGCATCATGAGTAGGTAGATTATAGTAGGAAGTGCGACAAAAGTGTTAATTATTTCTCACCAGAATAAACACAGCAAAGAAGGGAGAGACCGTGGTCCTGTGCCATCGGAAGAAGGATTATGAAAACAAAGACACAAAAACTTTTTTAGCAAAACAAAGATCAACACAGTTTACAAAAAAAAAATAGATCAAAGTGCACCATCATTTCTACTTAAAATCTGAGATTGCGTTCTACCTTGCCATCGATAAAGAGATGCCCCAGCATAATCATGTTAAGCAAATACACAAGCGACAAGGCCAGCATGCCCCAGGCAGAAGAAGGAAGAAAGGTCTATTTTAGGGAAGTGCAGAGTTCTCTTTGTTAGTTTACCATGACTAGTGCATCAATTTGGTTTCTGCAGGAAATAAAAGAAGAGTTTTCTCATGGATGCGCCAAGAAGAAAGAAGAAGAGCGGACTGAAGAAAAAGACAGTTCCTTTTTTGTTATTGTTTGATTGGTTATGTTGTCTGCTTTGTCTTTTTTAAACTAATGTTTATAATAAAGAAGAGGACAGTTTAACCCCAGTAGTGTAAAGCATGACAAACCATTTATAAATAACCCCTATCAAGAATAGAGGAGAAATGTTTCCTTTTGTAATTAAGAGAGGAGTTTGGAGATGACGTTTAAGCTTAGCACAGCAGTAAGAAGGACAACATGAGGTGTGAACCTATGAAAAGAGTGGGGCAAGGGAGGGCAAAACAACATATACGTGTGATTTTTGGTCTTACATTATAGGCATACTCAGGTATAAGCATAGATAAACACAGGTGACTTTAAGGTAGGCACAAGAGGGAGGTGAAGCAGCCATTCAGTTAAAGAAGAGGACATGTAGTAGAAAGTGTTTTAGGAAGTGGGAATACTTTCAGGAAATAGAAGCATTGGAGTAGTAATTGTTAGGTTTTAGGAGAAAGTGCTGATAATAAAATGCACTATTTCTCAAGAAATTCACCTATTCTTTTATATTTCAGATGGACAGGGAATACTGCACTTGAAATGAAGAAGGAATAAGAACCAGATTAAAGATAATCTAACATAAGTTAATCAAGATGATGATCAGTAAATGGACTTTAAGCAGACAACAAATGATAAAGGAACAGATGAAATGTTATGGAGTGGAGAAGAGTAATAACTTTCTAAATACAGGATAACAGAGGGAAACAGGAGAACAAATAATAATATGAAATGAATGAACTGGTAGGTCCCCTCAGAATAAAAGAAAGAAATGTTGTTTAACAATATCTCCCGATTCTCATAGTGGCAGAATCACTCACTTTGCATTTAAATTAATGTTTAATTGGGTAACAGGGGTGGGAACAAGATGGAAGTAAACACAGTTTTTGTCTGGTGATACATACATATACACAAATAATAAAAAAGGGCAAACTATGCCACACCTTTGACAAAAAAAGAATACATATACAATAGATTTGGCGAATACAATATGATTGGAGACATTATTGGTTCTTTAGAGGTGACTTTCACAATATCTCTCTGTTGAGATAGAGCATTGAGCTGAGAGGGGTGACTGAGATAGGGATGCATAGGTACATTTCATGTGGGAGAATGTAAACAATTGGTATGTGATCGAATAGTGATTGAATATGCCGATCAGAGGGGGGAATGTAGAGGAGTTGCCTCTTTCTCTCACTGGTGACAGACATGTAGATATGGTATTTAGGGCCTATACCATTCCCTCCTATACAACATTACACACATCCGGACCATTGTCCATGAAGGCAGCTAGGATGCTCTTATAATAGGCTGGTACATAAGGTAATATGTGATACTGCACACACCTATTTAGGGCAACATAAACCATAAAGTAATGCGTATATTGTGCGCAAAATTAACACATAATACAAATTTCTGATGTAGAGTATAGGTTAGCAAAAGACAGCCATTGCATTATAGATGTCTGCCAGCCTCAGAATTTAATGAAGGTTTTAAAGTGCTGTAAGCCAAGCTACAGTGACATTGCAGAATCAAATAGCAGAATATGTGGTTTTCAACAGTGTGACTCATAAAGTGAAATTGGCATACAGTCAGAACAGATAAAAAAGGAGAGATCACCTTGGACAGAATGTACTAGAAGTCCGAAAATTAAACAAGTCACTTACTAAACTTGTTTTTGTCCAGTTTAAAGGTTGCAACATATGTCAGATGATTCAGAACAAGTGGAACACACCTAGTCATGTTAATTAGCATAAAGGTCATGTGTTTCAGGAAGTGTTTATGTCCAATGAAAATCAAGTGATGTTTGATCTTTAAGTAAAATGGGCAATCAAAGCCTATGGAAATATATGGTTCATATTAGCATAAAATGACTGTGCAATCTGTTCCCATGTATAAAACCGTGGTGTAAGCAGTACAAAGTTGAGACATTTTCTTTTTCAGGTGTCCAGATGTCTCTTCCTTGCACAAAAGTATACTTAGTTCCAGGGATGGCTGACTGCAGACAATTATAACTGAGAATGAATCTCTTTACAGTTCCATTTCCCTGTCTTGTTACGGGCATGGAGGCATGCACATCATTTGGGTGTCACCAGGGGTCGCAACTGCGAGGTCTCCCTTGCTACCCCTAAAAAAATATATATATAATATGAATATATATTATATATATATATATACATATATATTCATTCTTTTATGGAAGCTCCTGGGCTTTTGCCAGCACCACGTGGCTCTTTGTTTCTGGAGTAGCTGGCATTCTTGTTCAGGTCTCTTAAAAAAATACAGGGTGTTCCAGAAGTGTACCACTTTGAGCAGTGACCCTAAATAAGAAAGAATACGAATAACAAATATGCCTTTCAGGAATTCTAAACAAAAAAATGCTAGACTCATTAAAGGTTTATTTCGCTGAGTTAGTCGGTTCTTAAATAACTCAAATTTGCAATCGAGAGAAAAATTTCCAAAAAGCACTTAGAGTAGAATTAGCATCCATGTCGGACAGTGTA
Source organism: Ambystoma mexicanum (assembly GCF_040938575.1). Classification (NCBI taxonomy): domain Eukaryota; kingdom Metazoa; phylum Chordata; class Amphibia; order Caudata; family Ambystomatidae; genus Ambystoma; species Ambystoma mexicanum. The sequence goes on from NC_090932.1 coordinate 1,424,527,819, forward strand.
TTTTGATGTTCGCAAGTTTTAGTTATAGCGTGGTTCTTTCTGCTGTTGTCTCAGTTATGATCATCACAAGACATTTCATCTTTGCGTCCTCGATCATTTGACAAAATCCTTGTGCCTAAAAGCTTGTTTGTGGTGTAGAAATGTTTGACCATAGCACATAAAGTGGCCTTTGATTTCACTGTGCCACAATTAATGCTTTGTTGTAATGTGTCTATCTTTCCCATCTCCCTGACATGCTGTTCAGGATGTTTGTTTGCATGTATGAGGTAACAAGTGTCCAGCATGTGGGATATCATGTGAGTGTGCTGCTTTTTCACGATTTTGCTAACCTCTGAAACATGAAAAGTAGATCCATGAAGGCTTGACATGTGGCAAACTTTGCACCAGACCTGCAGATGAACTGGCTTGCTGTTAAATCTCATTTACCAGTTTACTGGTATCCACTACAGAGCATAATTTGCTTTCTGATTTTGAGAACATTCAGACATGTAGGTGCTCATTTTACTATAGCCGGTAAGATAGCTCAGTGGGTTGAGTGCTGGCTGCTGCAATGTGTGTGCCTTCTGCGGGTTGCAACTTTGAATCCGGGCAATGCCAACTCAGCCTTTCATCCTTCTGAAGTGGTGTTGTTTGTATAGTTGTTGCATATAAAGCGCTTAAGCATAAGTGCTATATAATAACACATTATCATTTGGCCTTGGCCGTCTGCTTACATTCACAGTAATTTGGTAACATGGGCCTATACACACTGATATTAATGATATCTATGGTGACCCCATCTTGTATGACATGTATATCACATGTATATCACATTAGTGATATTGTAGCCATATTTTTCATAGTGTAATTATGAACAAGGAACAATGTTATGTGATGCCACTTCCTGTTTTGTCAAGGGGTGAAAGGTCATGTTTTATCACTTCTTATGATGTCACTTTAGGATGACTTTCTGTGATGTCATCAGAGGTCAACGATCGTGTGATGTCACTTCCGCTACCCCTGGCATTTTGGTGAAACTAAGTCCCAGCAGTGAGCGTGAAATTATTATAACAGAAAGGATTCTAATTGCATTCTTAATACTTTTGGTTTAATGTTGCCTCCATGGCATCTACTCACATATGAGCCTAAGCATTTGTATTTTTCTATAAATCCTAGCTCTGGTTGAGGGTATTCCATGCACTATTGGCTGATACCAATTCTTGCCCTGAAATCCGGTACTGAAGCATGCCCTCTAGATCTCAGCACTTCTGAGGTGAAAGACGTCCAACTGTCAACATTTGACTGAGACGTTTATGCCCAGTTGTAACAATGCAGCACTTTTTCAAGCAGAAATGTGCCTTTGGTCAGTGGACCTGCATCCGTCACCTCAGGAGTATGAGACAACAGGGTCGAGGTGAATCGTATTTGCATTGACACATGATGACCGATGAGCACTAAAGATTAATGACAGACTGAAATAAAATATTAAAGTGTTAATTGTTTCATGTCGGTGGGAATAATCAGCCAGAGTTTTCATAGGGATGTTTTGCGTCAAACCCCTGCAAGGTAAAGGGGGAGGTGAACTGGGTAGATAGGCGGATTGGCTTGTGTATAGGGTACAATGGCATTCTGTCAGTTTCTTCAAGATTTGGAAATAAAGGCCTTGCTTGTTCAATCCTTCAAAATAATCTGCCACCATTCTCTGTCACGTTCATACAGGTAAGAAAGGAATCCTTTGATGTGGACCTCTCTGAAGTAGTCATAATCGTTTCCTCTTATATCTAGACTATCGCATTTATGGCAGATTTGGCAGACAAAAAAAGGTATTCAATTTTTCATCAACAAAAGTGCTAAGGACACTTCAAAAAGTGTAGACCCATTACTGCTAACATGTTGCTGGTGTTGTTACACAACGACATCTGTTCTCTGCGTCACTCGCACTTGGGATCCAGAGCTAGAGTAAATACCATGGGAACACTGTCGGAAGCAGCCATAGCATTGTGGTGGTAGTGGTGCAACTTGACTGTATCAGTTCAGACACTTACACTGAGAGAGGACGCATTGTGAGGCTGTCCTCTAGCATCTCAGAGGAGTAGGCAAAGAGGCTGTGTTACTGGAGGAAGTACGGGCATACAGAGCATTCTGAGTACCCAGAGGGTAGTGAGAGCATGGCCGTCTAGAGTCGCAGAGGGACACCTGGTAGTGTAGCAAAAGCCGGGTTGGGGCATAGGGTGCGGGGGCTCGGGAGGGTCTTCCCGCACAGCCTGACATCTTCCCTATGTATCACTGGAGAATCTTCCTCTCCCGGCCTCCCCAAAAGCGAAAATCAACCAATATAGAGGCCCTGATTCAGGTGGTTGATTTCGCAAATACGCTGACTTTGACAACTCAAGACCCGTCAGTCTGGGAGAAAATGAACAACGAGACCACTATGATATTGCAGTCACCTGTTATTGCTGTGGCGGTGGAGACTTCCAAAATACCATCAGTGTCTGACGATGTAAATGCTGCCACCCTAGTCTCCACCGCAGCTTCTCCATTGTGATTTAGCAAATGTAATAGAACCTTTGTTAGGTGACTCAGTAGTTTTGGATGGATCTTTCCTTAGGATGTGTCACGCCTACAATGATGCTCTTGCACCACATCTGTCTACCAAGAAGGCCCACAAAGAAGCTCTAATTCCGAGCTTGGTAAGTGTCTCTAGCACCCCTCTACAACGGCCCCATACATACTCTCCATAAATGGACTTAAATTGAACAACTTAAATAGTTAAATAAAGCAGCCCTGTTAAAATGTGTGTCTCTGGATACATTGGGCCCAGCATCAATCTCGGCCCTTCATTTAGTGTTACAATCTCTATTACAGTTATACAACAACATTAAAGAGTTTGTTCAATAGAATGCTAGATAACTCTCAATAATTTCAAATGAACTATATCAAGAGCTGAAACAATGTAAAAAAGTCAACTTAAATACATCAATGGGCCTAGTCTTCAGTTTAGATGACTCACTTCCCGGTAATCAACTTGCCTTTAGTGCTCACAGAACCCCTCTCTCACCATTGGAAGATCAGGTATCCCCAGGTGAGTTGAAAACTGTTCCACTAGTGGAGGCCAGCCAAGAAACACCTGTGGATTTGACTACAGCAGCAAATGTTCAAAGTTTTCTACCAGAAGAAGGCTTCTCCCCACAAATCCATCTTATCTTGTTACTCAACATAGAAAATGTCGATTTGACCAACCTTTGGCAGTAAGGGCATCTAATGCTGGGGTAAATGTGTCTTGTGAAAGACTCCCAGTGAAGATCTCATCTACTGTCTCCATTAATATCAGTATGGAGCAAGTATCATCAGCTATAACTATAACATGCTCAGAGGAATCTAAGGATGAGAGAATCAGTGGCTTTGAGAAGTTACGATGAATGACTTACAGGTCAATTTATGGAATTAATGTGCACGGAAAATGGCAGCGCAAGCGTGAAAATCGCAGCGCAAGCGTGCCAAAGCCGAGCACATCGATTCATGGAAGTCTGTGTGCATGTAAATCCTGGGATGTGCGCTAAAATCGTGGGTGGTGCATGCGGGCGCACACGTCATCAAACGGCGTGCGCTATGCGCACAGCGAAAGCGCACATAGCACAGCACACACAACAAAATTGGGTGGAACACGGGGCGTAACACGCGGAATGGGGAACAAAGCATGAAAATGTGGGCGTTACGGGGGAAGTACAGGAGGTAAATGCTCACAACGCCCACACGCGTGCCTACAACACGTATTCATGAAATCGAACAGGGGAAATGCGTGCGCCAAAAAAGACTCGCTAATCCGGAAACACATACGCCAGCAGGAAGCAGGCGTACGCAGCCTCGCGCAGCATAAAAGTGTGCGCAAACAACAAACAAGCTCAGACGCTACAATGAATATACCGTTCCTCGCAGCAGTGGTCGTGGGACACCGCAGGAGGAGTAGGAGGATAACCAGGCCCTGAATTTTTACACCCAGGACCAGCCTTTTTGGGATGCCTGATGACCAGGTGTGTGGGAGGTACAGATTTCCACCACACATAATACTTGACCTGGTGAGTGAGTGGGAGGATGACCTTATATCACCCACCCTGTGCTCCCAAGCACTGAGCCCCTTGGAAAACGTGCTCAATGTACTGCACTTCTTGGCCACTGGTTTATTTCAGCGGACAAGTGCCATAGTGGGGGGGTGTCACAGGCCATGCAGTCACACTGCCTACACCAGGTGTTGGCCATCATGACTGCACGCTCCTCAGTCCGCAGGCACATATACATGCCCAGAACACCTGCAGAAAGGCAGGCTGCCGTCCAGGACTTTTACGGGGTGGCACACTTCCCCAAAGAGCTCGGTGCCATTGATTGCACCCATGTGGCTCTACGTCCACCCAGGGCAACTGAGCACATCTATAGAAACCGCAAGCACTGCCATTCCATCAACGTGCAGGTAATATGTGATGCCAAGGGAATCATCACCTCAGTATATGCCAACTATCCAGGGTCCACCCATGATAGTTTCATTTTCAGAATGTCACCCCTAAACCGGGACCTAGAAGCTGGGCGGTGGCGATACATGGCTGCTTGGTGAGCATAAATGCCTGTGTACATGCATGCATGTCAGATACTGAGTAATGTCACAACCCCACTAATGTTACAGGGGACAGTGCCTACCCTCTGATCACCCACATGATGATGCCAATTCGGAACCCCACCACACCGCCTGAGGTAAAATACAACACAGCCCATATTGCAACCCGGGGCATAGTGGAGCGCACATTCGGAGTGCTCAAGTCACGCTTTCGCTCCCTTGACCGCTCTTGTGGGCAGCTGCTATACGCGACCCAGTAGTGTGCAGGATCATAGTGGCAGCATGTGTCCTGCACAACGTTGCAACCCGTCGGGGCCTGCCGGTGGACATGGTGGTGCCCCCACATCCCCAACCACATGCACGGCGGCTGCGCATGGGAGGTGAAAGAGCACATGGTGAGGCAGCCCGTACACAGCTGGTGGCTAATTACTTCACCTAAAATCCTACCCCTGTAGAGTGCACACAGCCCTGGCACATATCAGCTGACAATCAATGATGATGAATTAAGGGACAGTCAACTGTCACAACCATACCAGCCTGAGATTGGTCACCTGGAAGTGTTACATTGTGTGCATCCCTACCTACTTAAAGACAACCAATGCTGTGTGACATGGAAAAACACATTCATGCTGCATGAATGACTACCCCCTTGAAAAATACAACATGAAAATAGTGCCATGTCACCCAACCCCTCCCCATCTCAGCTACCCAACACACCATGGCATGTCATGCAATGTGAAAGCAACAAAATGAATGCACATCACACGACACAAGTGTCACAAAGTGCACTGTTCCAAATGTAAACAGGCCACAGACAATATGCTCCCAGCAATCAATAAGAAACAGCACACATGAACAAATACTTACCAGCAACACAGAACAGCAACAGAGGATGAAACAGTGTCAAAATACGACAGTACAAAATCAAAGTAGTGCAAATCTCACAACCTGACTAAGGCAGCACATCGACCCCTTCCAACTGCAGAGTGTTGCTATCAGGCAAATGTGTCAGTGTACTGCATACAACATGAACTGCATCTGCAAAGGAGACGCCTTGTGAAGACATGAAGAAGGTACATGTGAATAAGGAGAAAGTCATGGATGCACAAGCACATATCTATACACCATGCAGTGTTCAATCCAACAACAATCCCCACTAGGGATGTACACACAGTTTTGACTACATACTACCCACACAGCTCATGGGAGCCCAATGTCACTGTGTAAGTTACTGTCACTTGGTCACACCGTTTGCAAGCCCATGGAAAGGGGAAGCAGAAGGGGTGTGTGTGTCAGGAACCCAAGCATCTAACCCAAAGACAGGACAAGCCTGCATGTTCCCAGCTGGAATACACAATGGATGCCCACGGGAGCCACACAAGGTAACACACTGTAAAAAAAAAAAAAAATGCCCATGTGTGGAACAGGTGGGGGGGCACCCAGGAGGTTTGAGGACAGGGTGCACACCAACACCCACATGCGTGGATGTTACGAAAAAAGAATACCGCCATGGGCTCATGGTCTGCACGGCTACGCTATTGTGGGAGAACTGCTGTCGCTCTCTTCACCCTCTGCTGCTACATCAGGAGGTGGCTGTGCTATGGGAAGCAGCTCACGCAAAGCCCTGGTATGGTCCTCCATGGCAGCAAGCATGCAGGCGTGTAAGGTTTCGTTCTGGAGGATGATGGTGCAGAGATCCCCATGCAGCACCTCACGGGTAGCCTGCATTTCTGCACACATGGCCTCACATGATGCCCGGATCTCCGCACGGGTTGCCTGGAGCTCTGCTGAGAGTGAACCTGTGAGCTGCTCCAGCTGCTGTTCTGACCTACAATTTCGGAAAGCCTCAAGTTCACCCAGAGTCTCCCTGAGGAAATGGAGTTCTAACCTCAGGATTTCCCTCTGGCCCTGTGACTCTACAGATATGGCTTCTCACAAGGTCTCCAGTGCCGCCCGTCGGTCCCTGTTGGATGCCAACATGTCTTCCCTGTGTGATTGGCAAATGGAGTCTGTTGCCTGCTGTTGTTGCTCCATCTGCCTTTCATGGGGGAGAATGGAAGTGGCCACCCTATACATTGCCTGAGCCATCATTTCAACCGATGCTCCCTGTTGTGCTGCTATACTGTACATGGAGTTTTCCCATACAGTATTGCCTGGTGGCGTATGGCCACCGCTTCGACGGGCACCACACCTGTTTGGGGCAAGGCGATCTGTACAACCTAAACTACCTATTGCTAGGCAGTAAGCCCAAATGCACTCCTACCGAATCTTCGTTCGGGAGTTAAATGTTGACTCTTAGTTGATCAATTAATACTCTCATGTGGAAAGAGTGTTAATTGAGTCTTGACTTTAACAAATTGCAAAATAGAAAAATAGAAAATAAATAACATCAATAAAGGGTAAACCGAACATGTAAGATCACTTTTGTAACCAATTATACAGATTTGGTACTTTTTAATACTTTTTAATACTTTTTAATAGACCTCTCCAGGTCTGTTTTTTCTAAACAAAAGAACAATGTACAAAAGAATTATTCAAACAATGGTGAAGCATCCAGGAATTCTTATTCCAATTTACAAACAGGGTATATCCTGGTTCGTGAAGGTACATAAATGCAACAAAAGCAGAAAGCAAGTAGCTCAAAGCTTAGCGTAATTATTTACATCCTGTAAATGTTCAAAGGGACATGTATACATTTCATTAACCAAATGTAAACCAGCGATATAAATTTGACAAACAGCAATAAGTTCCCTCTTGGGATTTTGTATTGTGAAGTAGCTCCATTCAGGGAAGCCCCTTTTAGTAGGTGACATAGGTAACCAACGCGTTTCGGATCAAATGATCCATCTTCAGGGTGGGGACTTCACTGTTCCTGTATGTAGTAGGGTAGTGATTGCTAAATGCGTTCTAAAAGCCTTTCCTGCGGGGAATTCAAAAGAGTAAACATTACCATTTAAGCTAATCAGTGAGGTTAACTAATGTAATTTTGAACCGAAATAAGTAGAGAGGTAATGGGTACTAACCTCAATCTGAGGCTGATAAAGTTCCAATTCGGACCCAGTCAACAGCTGTGATGCACCGGAGGCCGGGAAGTGACAGAATACGGCCGGGACACCCTATAAGGAATAGTAACAGGGTAATGATCAGACCAAGCAGTCATGAGTCATCTAGAAGGTCATAAAAAAGTTTTCTCTACGAGCTATGTCTAAGCTATCCACCGAGGGGATAGAAACAGATATTCAATATATATAGGAGCGCAAGCCTGGTATCTCGCTACGAGATACATGAAGTTCAATGCATCACGCCAAGTGTAGAGAGGCGGGTGCAAACAAAGTGCAGACGCAAGTGCGCCGTCCAAACAGAGTCTAAAGACTTACCAAGGTTGCAGAAAAACACCGAGTGAGCCGACCGCTGTAAGCGCAGCGGCTCCACTGCGGTAGGCATTTGTCGTTGTCCCGGTAACCCCGCGCATGCGCGCTGGGCCAGCCGGGGAATCCGCCATATTGGTGTGGGCATCAGGAGATGTCACCGTTGTTATAGGAACGGGCTATGTGTATGCGTAACCAAACATTTAGGAAAAAAAAACGCACTAATCGCGGAGAGAGGAGCTCCATAGAGTAATAGGTAAGAGCTCCTTGGAATCAATGTAACCCATGTAGCGGGGTCTCTATATTACATATGTAAAGGAAAGCACTCAAACAGACATTGCTTACTCCGAGATGCGAGTGGGGGCACCACCGCGAAACCAGAAGGATTCGCGGGGTGCCCCCATCTCGCATCAATATAAATGACAATTCTATGGGGGGGTATCTCAGGTGGCCGTATCTCTGTACTAAAAGGAGGTATTGAACTGGCGAGTCAAGTCAATATAGCTATATGCATTCCTGATCTACTAATCAACAAGTGACAAAGTCATAGAGTAAATGTATCGACAAGCCCATGGTAACAAATCGAGTGGACATAGAGGGGAATATGTGTTATCACACAATCTAGATGTTAAGGACACAGGCTCTAGATATTTGAGAACAAAAACCTAATAAGGAATAAAGAAAATGGAAATATGAGCTCAGAGTCACAATGGCGTGGGGACAACCCTATTTACAGCTTGGGGTGAAGCATTGTAGTCCATGAAACAATCATATGCCAGTTAACCTTGCAGCTGGGCGGACATTGTGGCAATTCAGGCTAATTTATACAAAGCACATTAAATCAAATTCAACATTCATCCCCCGGGGGTGCAATGAGTCTAGAAGATCAATCCATAGGATTTCACGTTGTGCTAATTTCCGTTGTACATCTCCCCCCCTGCTACCGGATGTCACTTGTTCTAAAATAACACATTTTAACTGCGCCACAGTGTGGCGTGCCTCTGTGAAATGCAATGAAACAGGTGATTTGGGACTCTTGTTGCGAATATTAGACTTATGCTCAGTCCATCTTGTTTTCGCTTTCCGAGTAGTCATTCCTACATAATAGAGTCCACATGGACATTTCAGTGCATATATCACATTTTGAGCATCACAGGTGCAGGAGTGTTTTAATTGTAAATGTTTGCCAGAATGGGGGTGTGTAATGTAATTGCCCTTTATGATGTTGCCACAGTGTTGACAATTGTAGCATGGAATAGTACCTTTGTGTTGGGTGGACGGACCCCCAACTGGGATCTCAGCTTTCACTAGGGTCTTTCGTATAGATTTGCTATTTCTATAGGCAAACGTTGGAGGGTCAGGGAAAAGATGTTGCAATTGTGGGTCCAATTGTAGCATGGGCCAGTTTTTTTGATGGCTTTCTTAATTCTTGTGCTCTGGACAGAGTAGGTGGTAACATATACCAGTGTTTCTCGAGATTTTGTTGGTTTCGGTACTAGTAGTGAGTCCCTGTTTATCTCACGGACCTTTCCTGATACATCTGAGATCAATGTAGAGTCGTATCCTCTTGCTGTGAATTTATTTTCCAGTGTAATCACCTGACGTTCATATTCAGTGGGTTCTGAGATGTTCCTCCTATAACGTAGAAATTGACTCAGTGGCACACTGTCAATGGTTCGTTTAGGATGGAAACTTGTGGCGAGTAATAGACTATTCCTGTCGGTTGGTTTGGTGTAAATCCTGGTCTCCAGTTTAGCTCCAGCCACGTAAATTTCCACATCCAGGAAATGTATGGTTGTTGTACTTGTCTCTGTAGTAAACCTAATGCGTGGATTCATCCGATTCATCATGTCAAAGAAATTGACCAATTCCTCTTGAGTACCAGTCCATACCCCAAAGACGTCATCAATGTATCTCACGTACAGTGATAGGTGTCTCTTCCATCTTGGTGATGTAAGAACATGTTCGTATTCCAGATAGTACATAAATGCATTGGCATAGCACGGTGCCATAGCTGCACCCATGCTTGTGCCTGAAATTTGGATAAAGTATCTATCCTGAAACTTAAAAAAATTGTTGTTAAGTACCAATTTCAAGAGGGAGAGAATGAACAGCCGGTCTCCTTGACATTTGTCCGATCTCAAAATAAGCCATTCTATAGCTTCTAGGCCAGCTTCATGGGCAATATTTGTGTATAAGGACGTAACGTCCATAGTAAATAATATATCTCTCCCTTCCACAAACTGCGTGTTCTTCAACAGTTGCTGGAAGTGCATGGTGTCCTTCACGTAAGTCGGCGTCTCTTGGACCAAGGGCTGAAGTATTTTGTCCAGATATTGTGCCAAAGGTTCAAGGATGCTGTTAGTAGCTGCTATAATGGGGCGGCCTGGAGGTTTTAACAGTCTCTTATGGATTTTAGGTAAGATATACATCACCGGCATGATGGGATGTTTATTGTCGAGAAAACGGCGTGTTTTCTCAGAAATTACGTCATTTTCTTCGGCCTCATCCAGGACTTTTTCAATCAGAGCTCGCACTGTTTCTGTTGGGTTCATAGGGACCTCAAGGTAAGTTTCCTCGTCTCTTAATTGGCCTTCAATTTCATCAAGGTAATCCTGTTTGTCCATCAGGACTAGGGCTCCTCCCTTATCTGCTGGTTTGAAGATGATAGTTTGATTGTCTAATAGATTTTTCAATGTCTGGCGTTCGATTTTAGTGAAGTTTCCTTGAGCATCAGTTTTGAATCGTATCTTCTTGAAGTCTTCAAGTACGGTCTTCTCAAAAGTGGATAGTATATAGTTATGTATTGGGGGATTGAAAGTACTTTTAGGAGTAAGCTCTAGGAATTCATGTGGTTCCTTTTCGATGTTGTCTTCTTCCAGGGAGTTGAAGAATACTTTAAGCTTCAATTTGCGCATAAGTTTAAAGAAATCAATCTTTTCCCTCAATAAGGTACTGTTATTCCTTGGAACAAAGGATAAACCTTTCTTCAGAACTTGTGTCTCCATCTTCGAGAGATGGTATGACGAAATATTGACTATCAGGGTTTCTTCGTCCCCTTCTTTCTCTGTGGATTTTTTCTTTTTTCCTCTTCGAGTCGGCTTTTTTCTAAAAAAGGGGAAGTCGTAGCTTCGTGGTTCGTGGGCTCGCTGGCTGGGGGACCTGGTGTTGTTTCCGCGGTCTGACCTGATATGGCGTCTAGTTCTGTGCTGGAAGCGTCAGAAGAGGTGTTCCCAGTAGATGGGTGTCCAGTCTTCCGTGGGTTGCTACTATTCTGTTTATTCGGGTAGTGCCCGTAATAGGCTTGCCAACTATAGACTATGTCCAACTTATAGTCTTGCGTGTCCCTTCTGAACTTCCTGATCTTTTTAGCTTCAAGTTCCTGTGTATAGTTTGCTAGTTTCTGATTGGTTTCTTCAAGAATTTGTTTGAGTTGATCTGCCGTGTAGGTTTTGCTTAGTGAAGTACCCCTCTGTGCTGGCACTGCCTGAGGCTGCAGGACTGCATTCCCCCTCTGATCTGCTGGCCCAGGAACAGGATCAGATGTTGTGGAGCATGACCCTGCATCCGTAACCGCCAAAGGCGGAGTTACCAACACTGACATCCCCATAGAGGGGTCTCCCCCTGGTGCAGGTGGGTTAGACAGAACAGCATCTCTCCCAGTAACACTCACCTGCGACACCACATATGTCTCACTGTCCGATTCAGCACCTGAATCATAGAGGTCTGGGGAGGTGCACCCAGAGACACCCGTGGACAGTATGCTCTGCAGGAGGATTGGGTTTTCACCCACCACCACCCCACGTCCTCCACTGGCACCCGGTTGTGGCTGAGATTCCTCCTGGGTCTGCACCACCTCCTCCACCTCAACAGCATCAAGTGCCTCATCACCTGCAAAAACATGAAAGACAAGAAATGGAAACAGGCATGAGCACCATAGCACACACATAGGCCTGACAATCCAGAGATCCAGTACATGAATTACACATGTCACACATGACTTGTATGCACTTTCAATGAGTTTGAAGGGGAGTCAAAATGCAGACACTGAGGACTCCAAGATGGAAAAGCAACACATTTGATGCATGCTGGATAGCACTGGCATCACAGTACAGCCATATGTTAGTGAATGAGTACTGTCACCCATCCATGTGAGATGGACATGATGAGATGAAAAATGCAAAATAGTTTGACAAAATACGCATGTGCCACACACTGCAACACATCCAGTGTACAATTATACAGTGATGGCAGGCAGATGGATACATCAATGGTTGGTCACTTCAACATGACAGGAAACAACAATCATGTTCCACATTCAAACAGGCCGCAAAAATTAATGTGAGCAGGCATTTACTCAATCAGCCTGAATGGTCAAATCATTCCCATAACATGGTAATAAATGTGGGACATTGTGGGGTGTAATCTATGACAGAAGCATGTCACATATGTGGCATTAGGGCAGAAAAATGTGTTGCAGAAATGGGAGGATTGAAACAATCAGGCTGAATGAACCCTGATAATTCCGAACAATGTTGTTGCAAGATGACATTTCAAGGGTCACAGCAGTAATGTTGTGCTAATTGGCCACTGTGGTCAGAAGGGATACTGTCATACCCAAGTGCAAGGCCGGTGAATGGTTTGGAGTAAGCACATGGGTGACCCATACAACACATGTGTACACACCCTCACCTCACACCCAATCATAACACATCACCCAAGCAACATACACATGGATTACACACACATGCATGGGCACTCACCGGACAATGCTCCATAATCTGGTAGGTCTCCCACAGCTTGGATCTGTTCCTCTGTGACAAAGGTTCCAGCAACAGACTCATGTTCAGTGAGTTGGTCGTCCTCTGGTGGAGACCCGCCGCCAGTCTCCAGAGTAGAGGCATGATTGGAAGCCAGCTTGTTCTTTGCTCTGCGTTTCAGGTCATTCCACTGCTTGTAGCAATCATCAGCTGTGCGACCAAACAAATCCAAGGGAACTAATTTGGTCCGCGATGGTCTGCCAGTGGGCCCTACGTTGAGCAGGCGTAGTCTTGCAGCCTGCAGTCACCACCATTTTGCGGCTATCTGCCAACATATAGGCCACAAGTGCATCAAGATCGGTGTCATTGAAGCTAGGCTTCCTTGACGTGCCGTAGTGTGTAGCCGTGTCTGGGGTCTCAGCCTGTAGTGCAAGAGCACCCTTCTTCTTCCTCTTGTAAGGTGGTGCGGATCCTGAGTGGCTTACGCCACTCTGGTTAGTAGGGGCAGAAGCGCAGGTGGACAGGGTACTTTAAGCCTGTAAAGGCACAATGACCAAAGGTCTTGGTGCAGGCATTGGCTGCAGGGTGATGGTGGCAGGGCCAACGTCGGTGTGATGGACGTAGACCGACACTGTCCCGGCTGGGAGACTCAGAGCTGGGGTGGATCGAACTGCAGCTGCCCCTGCAGCCTCCCCACCCCAGCTACCTGGGGCAGCAGATGACATTGCTGCCCCAGATCCACGTGGCCTGCTGACAGCAACTTTCACTGCCACACGTGGCTTAGACTTGATGACCTGGAAGTCAGCCTGGGAGTCATCCTGTGCCGGTCCAGTTGACAAAATGGGCCGGTCCAACAAGGGCTGAGCTGGGATGGTGTCAGCTACGTTTCCCACAACCATTGGGGGGGCATAGGTGGCCCCGATTGGTCCTCCACACACTGGGCTCTAGGGGCACCCTGCAAATCCTGGCCACGACCCCTACCGCGGCCGCCACGCCCACCTTCTTGAGATCGGCCACCTTTGCCTCCCTTACTGCTTGGTCGCTTCCCAACCATGGCACTGGTGTTGTTGTGCGTGTGGGAGTTGCAGTAAAAAAATTGTCCTGGGCAATTGGGGTGAAAGGGGTAGGGTACTAGATGAAATTCATACCCTAGTGCTCTAGCAAGTCTGTCTGTGACCCCTGGGGGAAGATGACGGGTCACACAACGCACAGGTACCCCTAAAACAAAAGTACACATGCACGCAACCCCTGGTAGACCACGTGTGTGGAAAAATGAACCCGCACTACGCTGTGGCACCCAGAAACACAAAAATAAGCATACGTGTGTTATACGCAGCCTACAATGAGCTCTGAAGGGGTACGCGACACACGGGGCAAACACAGTTGGAAAATATGTGCGCGACTCACCGTCTGCCTTGAAAAAGAATGTGAAAAAGAGGCACGTGTGCGCGTTGGCAACACCCCCGCCAAAAGAAGAAAAGAATGCAGTCTGAGGAAACAGGGAGTACGAACTGGAAACGTTGTGAAGTAATCGTGTGTGAACCGACAATAAGTATAAGAATCACCCGCTCGCTCTCCACAAAAAGTACGTACAAGAAAATAGCGTCATAATCGTACCTTTTAAGCCAGCCCACACGTGCAACATCACTTACACGCCTACGCGCTAAGGCCCTTTCCTCCAATAGCATGGTGACGTGCAGTTATCTCACGTGCTGTCTCACTATGCACCCCATGTTGTGGGAAACGCCCGCGCGCGTAACGTCACTTACGCGCTAAGGGCCTTTCCTCGGATTTCACGCTGACGTGCACTTTTTTCACGTGCCAAATCACTCCGTATCAAGATGACCACGCGAAAACACACGGAAGACGACGCTCCTGCCCAGAAGGCCATATTCCTGCCTCCCAGAGCCCCGAGCACACTCCCACCTGTCATCTGCTGCTGCCTGCCTGCTGCCCACCTGCCCTTCTATTTGGTGCCTGCACATCAGCCAGGGGTTCCGTTGCTGTGACCACCCCTGCTGGAACTGAAGACTCCGACTGGGATACCATCGCTCCACATTCCAGCCCCAGGACCCAGTTGCCCACCCACACCTGCCTCTGGGGTTGCCATGTCGAACACTACACCATCTGGCACCACTGGCAACGCCCAGGCAGAGAGGCAGAGGGCCACCAGCTTCAGTGCCAGTGAAGTTGGTGTCCTGGTGGAGCAAGTCCTGGGGCAGTATGATGCCCTCTTTGGAATTTCGTGCGCCGACAATGAAGGACGGAAGAGGATCTGGATGCACATTGTGACTGCCATCAACGAGGAGGGGGTGGCAGTCCGCGAGATCAAACAGGTCCGGAAGCGCTGGGAGGACTTCAGGTCCAAGACCCTCACCAAGGCCCGGCGCCTCTTGAAGGCAGCGGATGCCAAGGGGTGCCGGGTCCACCTGACTGACAACCAGATGAGGGTCCTGGAACAGATACACCCAGCGCTCCACGTCCAGGTCCTTGAGGGGCAGACACGTCTGGAGTCGAACGGTAAGTGTACATGCATACTGATCGGACGCTGTGCGTGTTGTGGTGTGCCTGGAGTGTTCAGGTTGCACATATGTCTTTGTAGGGACATGTATGGCTGCGTATGTACAGGGACGTGAACCTGCCACATGTGATTCCTTTCAAATGTATGTGTGGGTGCACACATGTAATGAATTATGAGTATGTACTGTGGTATGGTTGTGGTGTCACACATGGATGCTGGTTCATGCTGCATGTATCTGCACTATGCACATGTGCATGTGGGTCTATTTGACAAGTGTGCAACTGTGATGAAACATGGATGCATATGACACTGACATGTAGAAGGCTGAATGTGAGATGTGACATGGATGGCGATCTCATCTCTGCGACAGTTGGTGGAGATGTACACATGCTTGTAAGTCTGCTGGCATGTGTGCATGTGTTATGCACTCCCAGTGTTTCATGTGACGTCAGGCTCACCTTCGGCTGCTCGTGCTGTTGTTTGTGTATGGACGGTGCTGCCTGGTGCAAGATTCCTGTTGAGTTGCTCATGTGTGTGAGTTGAAATGACATGTGTGTTGGGGTGTGTGATGCCATGTCTGTAGTTTTACACTGCCATTCATGTGCAACTGTCATGTGTGTATCAGTCCATTGTAAAGTGCCCTGATGCCTGTGCTCTATCTCTTCCTGTCTGCAGCGTCAACTGATGAAGAGGGCGGAGAGGGTGCTGTGGAGCAAAGCAGCAGGGATCGCACCACCAGCCGGAGACGCAAGGCCGGGCTCCCCTCCCACGTTGTCATCTTGTCGGGGAGTGTGGAGTCTGGTGCCACATCCCAGGCTGCAGCTGCCGAGGGTATGTCCATGAGGCGGAGGTCGGAGGTGTACTCCGCGGCAGCAGAAGGGGCAGCTGAGACCCCACAGGGTCCGACAGAGGAAGATGCATGGAGTCATCCAGGTTGGTGGGGGGTTTGATGGAGGAGGAGGCCGTGGAAGGGACACACACGGGGTCTGGAGGTGGGGATTCCACTGGTGCTAGTGGTGCAGTGCAGGGGCAGGGACAGGAGGCAGCACAGGCCACCGCAGAGGTGCCTGTGTGTAATCCTGTCCCCGATCCTGTGACTGCATCATCCTGCACCAGCAGGGATACCTACGTCCAGACCCATTTTCAGGGAGGTGATGAGCACACAACAACTGGCCTTCCTCTCCCTGCGGATGTGGCAATCAGGACCAGGTTGAGCCTGTCCTGCTGGGATGGCGTTGCGTCAACGGGGCATGTGAGTTGACCTGCAGTGTTTTCGTGAAGACACTGCACGTCATCTCGGATGCCTCGTTGACCGCATTGACCTACTGGAACGGGTCACCAGGGCTGGATTCCTCCGTATGCTGGACCTTATTCCGACCCCCTCCTCACCTGAACCCCCTATGTGCCAGTCGTCCTCCATTCCATCTTCCCACCCATGTATCACCTGGGTACCCTGTGGAGCTGCCTCTGACCCAGCGGCCAGGCTGGTGGAGGACACATCCCTGCCACAGTCGGGAGTCAGATGCCCAGCAGGGGTGGCCCCCCACGACAACTGCACCACAGCCAGAGGAGGATGTGCAGGCAGCAAGAGCCAGGGCACAGGCACAGCAGCAGCAGCAACAAGGTGGGAGCGATGATGGCTTGGGGCCATCAATATCGGAGGGGCAGGCATCGGCCAAAGGGCCCAGAATTGGAAGTGTCTTCCGTGTGGAGTTGGGCCAGGCCATAGGTGCGGAGCGGCGGCAAGCAGAAGAGGCACGGCTCACAATGGTCAGGGAGGAAAACTCCATGCGGAGGGCACTGAGGCGGGCTGAGTGCCTCAAGGCTATTCGCAGGGAGTTGGAGTCCAACATGGAATCGTCCCTGCGTACCCTCGGGCCATGGAAGAAGACCGCCTCCAGGACATAGAGCAGGAGTTCGATGATGCCCTGGCCCGGGACATCGGAAAGTGAGCCGTTGGACTAGCCTGCCGCCATTGTAAATAGTTTTTAGTGTTAGGTTTCCTTTTCGTTTAGCTTAATTTTGGAGTGATTGGACTATGCCCCACACTTTTGTATATAGTTCTTTTCTTAAGTATTTTTTTGGATAGGTTTCATTTCTTTCGTTGGGCTCATGGACCCTGGATGAACTCGGTGTACATAGTGAGGATTTTATTTTATTAATCACCATGGATCAATGGATTTTTAAATGTACGTTTCCTTTGGATTTCATTTGGTGGACCGTGAGATTGGACACATGTTTTTTTTTCATCACTTTGGATTGGTTCTTCATATGTTTTTTTATTCTGTTTCAGACATACATTTAATTTCATCGTTTGAAATATGTTTTATGCTTTCATTTCATTACATTAATTTTGTTAATAATACATTTTTTTTCTTACTTCCATGTGTGGTATTCGCTCATTGGATTACTGCATGTGAAACAGTGGATTTAGACAACCACTTGCACCCAGTGTGTCTGTGTGAGGGACATGTTTTGATGTGCATAGTTCACCTTCGTTTTGTGTCATGGAATAGCCATTTCAGTGTGGGGTGGATTGGGGACTTGATTGCCTCTCAAGACTGGGGTGATGTGCTGTGGGATTTTGGTGCTCAAGAGGCCCATGATTGTTCATCTTTATGACTTGTTTGGTGGGACATGAGTTCGGGCCTGCTGGCAGGTGGCCCTCAATGCTGGGTGGGTGGGGGTGCTGAGGGACATGAGACGGGGCCTGCTGGCAGGTGCCCGTCAATGCTGGGTGGGTGGGGGTGCTGAGGGACATGAGTCGGGGCCTGCTGGGAGGTGCCCGTCAATGCTTGGTGGGTGGGGGTACTGAAGGACATGAGTCGGGGCCTGCTGGCAGGTGCCCGTCAATGCTGGGTGGGTGGGGGTGCTGAGGGACATGAGTCGGGGCCTGCTGGCAGGTGCCCGTCAGTGCTGGGTGGGTGGAGGTGCTGAGGGACATGAGTCGGTGATCACTAGTGCAAGGTGACATGTGGGCTGGCTGGGGGGCATGCCCATGGTGGATGGGCTGCCTGCGGGACATGACCAGGGGTGCAGGGTAGTCCCCTGTGGTGTGGGCTGCCTGCATGGGCTGGGGAGGGGGTCGAGGGCACACCTGGGAGGACCCACACTGGCAATTCATGTGTGTAACACCCTGCGCACCCCACTGGATACACGTACCCCGCTCAGACAGTGAAATCGCGTGTGAAACTTCCCGCACACCCCCGAAATACACGTACCCCGCTCGCACAGGGCCAATCGCATGTGAAAGTTCATGCGCACCCCCAAAATACACGTACCCCACTCGCACAGGTCCAATCGTGTGTGAAAGTTCCCCCCCACCCAGAAATACACGTACCCCTTTCGCACAGGGCCAATCACGTGTGAAACTTCCTGCGCACCCCCGAAATACACGTACCCCGCTCGCACAGGGCCACTCGCATGTGAAAGTTCCAGTGCACCCCCGAAATACACGTACCCCGCTCGCACAGGGTCAATCGTGTGTGAAACTACCCGCGCAGCCCAGAAAGACACGTACCCCGCTCGCACAGGGCCAATTGCGTGTGAAAGTTCCCACGCACCCCCGAAATACACGTACCCTGCTCGCACAGGGCCAATCGCGTGTGAAAGTTCCCGCGCACCCCCGAAATACATGTACCCCACTTGCACAGGGCCGATCGTGTGTAAAACTTCCCGTGCACCCCAAAAACACACGTACCCTGCTCGCACAGGGCCGATCGCGTATGAAACTTCCTGCGCACCCCAGAAATACATATACCCCGCTCTCACAGAGCCAATCGCGTGTGAAACTTTCCTCACACAGCGGGGTACGTGTATTCAGAGGGGTGAGCGGGGAGTTTTACAGATGTTTTCGTGGTTGGGGGGCTGTATGCTGGTCCACTGGCCTGTGCGCCGTGTACAGGATTTGTGCGCTGTTCATGGCACACGGGGAGGGGTTGAGGGCGTAACTGGCGCTGCTGCAGGGTCGCTGCGCTACTCTGCGCCACGGCTGGTTATGGATGTTGAAATCCATGAAAACGCTGTGCGTGGAAATTGATTTTGGCGCACGCGGCTGGCGCAGCCTGCCGCACACGCACACTGTGCACCAGCCGCATGCGCCACTTGTGTGCCAAATTCTATGAATTACCCCCATAGTGTTTTTCAATCGCTCAGTCTTGCTGCAAATCTTTTCTACTATACCAGCCATAACACTGAAAAATTCAAGTGACATAGACATGGTGGACTTGCCCAGAAAGGGTAGTGATTGCATTGTAGCCCACATCCACTCCAAGATTATGGCACGTTTAGCATTGAACCATCTGGATGATTTTCAGTGAATGGGACTGGATTTGCTGGCATTCTCAAGCCCTCAGTCACTGAGTTCATTCATTGATGAGTCTTCCTCAAGGCCGAATAAGAAATCGATAGGTTCTGCTATGACCTCAAATTTTAATCACAGCTTATCCGGCCAGACAGCTAAACATGAGGACTGGTCCTGGCTACTGAAAGCTCTGACAGAGAAACTAGGATTATGTAGTCTGGCCCCCTGCCTTTTCTCCTGGAATTGCTGTGGGTTTACACCATCAAGATCTTATTTAACACTGGTTACAGATTAAATATGGATATAATTATTTTTCCATGAGACTATGCTCACCAAGTCTTTGCATACTTTGGCTTTGAGGGGTTGCTCAAGGCACCCACAATGTGGAGTCACGGTGGCTATAGCTAAAGCTTGGTTCTAGATTGGTAGCCTCCTTTTAAAACTCTTTACTAGCTGTTTGCTTAACATTTGGACATACAATGGATATGAAGGGACTGCAATTTTAATTCTGTAAAATAAGATGTAGCTGTTCTTCATGAGCAAATTGAAGGCGGTCCTAGGTTCATGGGGTTGTGCTGGTCAGCAGAACAATATACTAATTTTAGGAGATTTTAATTGTAGATGTGCAGATTATTTAGTAGAGGATAAAAAGTATTTAGTTGCACATTGATATTAAGAGCAAATTCTTGATGAATAATGCCCTCCTCTGGAACCGGTTTATGGAAAATTGGGGCTTTGAATTGTTGTATCTAGCCATTCAAGTCCAACCAGCGATAGATGTTTCCTGTAGAAGGTGGGTTCCTCTTCTTGGATTAATCACATCTTTGTTTCCAGCACCCTCTTGCCCTTTTGCTCCAATGATCGTATATCATTTAAAGGGTTCAGTGAACACGCCACACTGGAATTCCTACTGGCTGTCCCTAAGGCACCAGTTTAATGTAACTTCCATGAACCCTTCTTAGCATTCAAATCAACTTTTAACAAAGGGACTGCAGTTACATGGAATCCCAAGTTAATTTAGAATTTCACAGCAACTTTCGAAGGATTAAGTCTGAGCCTTTCGGTAAATGCAGGTTGCACTATCCATAGTTACTCGGAATTGCTAACTCACTCTTTAGCGTTAATTTCTGGGAAAGGTCAAATTAATCTGCATTCCTGCCCCAGACATATATTTCATTGTATAATAGCCAGAGCAAAAAAAGAAAAAAAACATGATTATAGACTTGGCAAGATTCCATGATAGGAATATAGATGTCTTTCAATGAAAAAAATAAAAAAACTCCTACAGTCATATATAAATGTGTCAAAACGTCTTAAGGCAGATGTTTTTCATGCAGATAGTCAGAATATCTTAGAAGCATTGGGTACCAATAATATGCAAACATTTTGGGACCTGAGCAACCCTGCGTGTACACACAATAACTTACAAATGAATATGATGCCCAAGGACGTTTGGATGTTTTATTATTCCAAAATGTTTAAACAGACTTTATCTTCAAACTTTGACCCTACATGCAGTAGGGATTATGCATGTAATTGGGCAGAATCTTTCTCAACTACAAATGTATAGGAAGCTATAATGAAATTAAAACCATTGCAGGCGCGGTTGGAGCCGATAAATTAGCTCCTGTTACATTGAAACACAATTCAATGTTGTGGTTCCCAAGACTTGTTCCTTGAAATAATAGAAAAATATCTGATACCAAACAACAGGCAAGAAGCCTTCATTATACCCATCTATAAAACAGGGGATCACATGGCACCAGAAAATGATCGCCCTATTGTGATTTTAGCTGCCACTTTCAAAGTGTTTACTGTTTTATTACTGTAAGAATTGCATAGGTGGGTGTCAGACCCACACATCTTATGGACATTCCAGGGGGGCTTTCGACTGGCGTTGAGCACTACTTTAAATGGAATGATATTAACCCACTTGAACGCTCAAACAACATGCCCTGGTGCACTACTCATATATATGGTGAGTATTGACCGATCCAGCGCTTTTGACAGAGTAGAGTGAAATCAAATTTGGTGTGGAAAATGCGCTCGGCACTAATTGCTCATATTGAATTGCTTCATTCCCATACAAAAATCAGAGTCTCAATCTCGGCAAAGGGGAACGCAACAAGGGCAATGGTGACATGCCTGGGACTGGAGCAGGTATGTCTATTTGCACCTTCACTTTTTATTTTTTATCTGTCAGATATGGATAGCTTTTGGGCTAATCCCGTTGTTTTACCAGTGAGGTGGGGTCTATTGAAGTTACACTGGTTGGCTTATGTCGACAATATTCTTCTTTTTGACGCTATCCCGCTTGGTCTACAGAGGTATTTGGTCCTATTCTTTGATTTTGCAGAGGGAAACAATTTTTTAATGAACAGTGTGAAATCTAAGGTCATGCCCTTCTCCAATAGAAGTCCCCAAAACAATTGATCTCTACAGTTGTAGATCAACGATTGGAGTGGGTAAAATCCTTGAAATACCTGGGATTTTATTTATTCCAATCTCCAAAAAATGTAGCCACTAAATATAAGATAAGAGCGAAGGATGATTCCTTAATTCCACAGACAACTTTATATTTTTTAGATTACTTTTTTATTTCTTTGGAAGGCACCCTATGGAAAAAGTGGTTAGAACAGCCTTTATGCATTCCTAATGCAATTGTTTGTCATGAATTAGGGATCTCTTCACTGGGTTGTACAGTCTTGTGGAAGATAATTGGTCTTATGGAAAAGATTATGGATGCTGAATCCTCATCACTTTTTTATGATACTAAGTATGATCTGCTTGTACGTAATACACCCTTGTATTTAAATACTTACTTTGAGAACATGACAAAGGTATTGCTTTGTATTGGCAGTCATATAACTGAGCTTGTAATAAATCCAGACAAAGCTAAGCAGAAGTTGCACCAATATGATTGGTGCAATACAATAGATATGTTGCAGTCTTCTACTCAATACTCCAATTCTGCAAATATGTTGAGAAGATGTGGGGTTGCACCAAATTATCTATTCTCTTTTTTTTCTTGCCACAAAAAGGAGATATCTATACCTAAAATGTAAAATCAACCTATTTCCATCAATGGAGATTTTGGGCTCTAGGTTGGTTATATCGAGAATGTCTAGACTCTGCAGAGGTTGTAAACAAAACTCAGTAATTGAATCATTGAACATCTTGTGATCTACTGTCCTGCTTTCAACATTGTACGATTACAGCACTGTATGGGCACTTTTTACATGAATTTCGAAGAAGCAGGTGAACGTTTGTGGGGCAGTTTATTATATGGAAATAATGTATCTGATTTTAAAATTGTGTCGATTTCTTAATCAAATCGTTGTGTCATTAGCTGATTGAATGTGTTCAATTGTATCTTCAATTCAATGTTTATTGTACTGTTTGTTTTCTATGTTGGTTTTATTGTAAATTATATAAAAAGATTGTGAACAGTTTTACTGTAAAATCCAATGCACAATAAAAATGAAAAAGTTGCTGATATGCCAATTACTGAAACCTAGCAGCACAAATACATGGATTGTATTATATAGGGTTGTTGGTAAGTTCACCAATACACCCAATGACTAGCAGTCCTATTGAGTATCCAACTCACCAGGGACATCATTTAACCAAAATGCCAGGGGTAGTAGAAGTGACATGACATGACCCCACCCCCAAGTGACATCACGGGAAGCAATGGAAAATAACATTTCACCCCTTGACAAAACAGGAAGTGGCATCACATGGCATTGTTCCTAAGTACTCTACAAAAAATATGTAATGTGATATATATTTCATACAACAATGGATCACTGTATGTATCATTAGTTTCAGTGTTTATAGGACTGTATTACCAAATTACTGCCAATGCAAGCAGACGTTGAAGGCCAGATGATTATGACGTGTTATTATATAGCACTTATACTTACGTGCTTTATATAGAAAAATATATATATACAATATTACCCAACCTGTGTTGGCACTTATTTAACAACCTCAGAAGGATGAAAGACTGATTTGCTTTGCCGGGATTTCGATCCGGCAACCTGCAGATTACACACAAATTGCAGCAGTGAGTGCTGAACCCACTGAGCTATCTTACCAGCTATAGCTATTTTACCGGCTATAGTAAAATGAGCAAGTACATTTCTGAATGTTCTCAAAGTCAGAAAGCAAATTACACTCTGTAGTGGATACCATTAAACTGGTTGCTGTGATTTAACAGTAGGCCTGTTCATCTGCAGGTCTGGTGCAAAGTTGGCAACATGTCAAGCCTGAATGGATCTACTTTTCAGGCTTCAGAGGATGGCAAAATACATACCATTGGGAGGATTCATAACTGTGTATCAAAGAATTCGGAGTAGCGCAGGGAAAGCAGCGCACTCACACGTCATCCTGTACTCTGGGCACTTGTTACCTAATACATGCAAACAAACATCCATGACAGCATACCATGGAGATAGGAAGATAGAACCTTGCAACAAACCACTAATGGTGGCACAATTGAATCAAGGGCCGCTTTGTGTGCTATGTTCAAACATTTCTACACTGTACACAACCTTTTAGGCACAAAGATTTCGTCAAGTTACTGAGGACACTGAGATGAAAAGTCTTGTGATGATCATAACAGAGACAACGGCAGAAAAAAACAGGCTATAACTGCAACCTGCAGAAGCAAAATACATAGTCGGAAATGGATGCTTATTCTACTCTAAATGCGTTTTGGAAGTTTTTGTCTCCATTGAGAATTTGAGGTGTTTAAGAATAGACTAAATGAGTGACTCACCCCCTGAAGTGTGCATGAAATAAATCTTTCATGAGTCTAGCAATTATTGTATAGAATTCCAGAAAGACAAATTATTTGTTATTCCTATTCTTTCTGATTTAGGGTCACTGCTCAAAGTGTTACACTTGGAGAACCCCCTGCTTTTTTTAAAGGTCTGAACAAGAAAGCCAGCCACTCAGAAACAAAGAGCTACGTAATGCTGTCCACAGCCCAGCACTGTACATTTTTTGTTTAGGGGCAGCAAGGCAGACCCTCAAATGACGTCCCTGCAACTCACCAACACCATTTCTTTAAACCTAGAGTACTGTCTGAGAGGGAGACTGTTTAGATGTTGTGATTTGAATGGCAGAATCCATTTACTAGAAGAGCTCTTCAATGTCCAACAAATCTGTGAGTTTCCCCTGGCAAATGGAAATCTGTCACAACCATACTTTCTCTTAGCTTCTAATATTGGAATACAAAGCTAAGGGGCATCAATAGACAGCTGTATGATGTGATAGTGTGTTTTAGCACCAATAATACCTTCAAAAGAAATGTGAAGCAGATGATAGTTTTCTCTGGCAGGCGGCAGATTCACATTTGAGTTGAAGGGATATTTGGAAACTGTGTGCAGCAGAAGTATGCATATGTTGGCTTTTTAAATGGCAGTGACAATGGTTAACATTCACAAAGCCGAAACCAACCCAGGTATAATCACTGATAATGCCTTTTTTGCAACATACCATATGGGGGAAGTGTGTCTTTTTAGAAACCACACTTTCCTGCAGAGAATCCACCTTCACTTTGCATGACAAAAATAACAAATAAAAACCCAGGAAAGTACCATTGCAGATAGAATTGTGTCACACGTAGATTTACAGGGTAATTCATAGAATTTTGCAGAAAAGTGTCGCAAGCGGCTGGCACAGAGTGTCCGCGTGCGATTGTCTGCGCCAGGCACGTGCGCTAAAACCGATTTCCGCGCACAGCGTATTCATGGATTTTAGGCTCCCAAACCAGCCGTGGCGCAGAGAATCGCAGCGACCCTGCAGCAGCGCCAGTAACGCCCCCAAGAACGCCCTCGCGCAAGGAAAAGCCATCAAAATAGCTAAATCATCGCAAAGGGCTGCGCTAACCCTGGACCAGTTCACCGGGCTGGCAAACAGCAAACGCCAAGCGGGAAACATGTATTTCAGGGGTGCGCGGGAAGTTCCACACGCGATTGGCCCCGTGCAAGCAGGGTACGTGTATTCCATGGGTGCGCGGGAAGTTCCACACGCGATTTCAGCAGGGTACGTGTATTCCAGGGGTGCGCGGGAAGTTCCACACGCGATTTCAGCAGGGTACGTGTATTTCAGGGGTGCGCGGGAAGTTCCAGACGCGATTGGGCCAGTGCGAGCAGGGTACGTGTATTCCATGGGTGCGCGGGAAGTACCACACGCGATTTCAGCAGGGTACGTGTATTCCAGGGGTGCGCGGGAAGTTCCACACCCGATTCCAGCAGGGTACGTGTATTTCAGGGGTGCGCAGGAAGTTCCACACGCGATTGGCCCAGTGCGAGCAGGGTACGTGTATTCCATGGGTGCGTGGGAAGTTCCACACGCGATTTCAGCAGGGTACGTGTATTCCAGGGGTGCGCAGGAAGTTCCACACGCGATTTCAGCAGGGTACGTGTATTTCAGGGGTGCGCGGGAAGTTCCACACGCGATTTCAGCAGGGTATGTGTATTTCAGGGGTTCTGGGGAGTACTACACGTGAATTGGCCGTGTGGGTCCTCCCAGGTGTACGCTCCACAACCTCCCCGGCCCCTGCAGGCAGCCCACACCACGGGGGACTACCCTGCACCCCTGCTCATGTCCGGCAGGCAGCCCATCCACCATTGGCATGCCCCCGGGCCAACCCACATGTCACCTTGCACTACTGATCAACAATGCATGTCTCCCACCACCCCCACCCCCCAGCAGTGCAGGGGCAGCCTCCACCAGGCCCCCACTCATGTCTCCCACCACCCCCACCCCCCCAGCCACCAGGGGCACCCTCCACCAGGCCCCACCCATGTCCCCTATCACCCCCACCCCCCAGCAGTGCAGGGGCACCCTCCACCAGGCCCCCACTCATGTCTCCCACCACCCCCACCCCCCAGCAGTGCAGGGGCACCCTCCACCAGGCCCCCACTCATGTCTCCCACCACCCCCACCCCACCCAGCAGTGCAGGGGCACCCTCCACCAGGCCCCCACCCATGTCTCGCACCACCCCCACCCCTCAGCCACCAGGGGCACCCTCCACCAGGCCCCCACTCATGTCTCCCACCACCCCCACCCCCCAGCAGTGCAGGGGCACCCTCCACCAGGCCCCCACTCATGTCTCCCACCACCCCCACCCTCCAGCAGTGCAGGGGCACCCTCCACCAGGCCCCCACTCATGTCTCCCACCACCCCCACCCCCCAGCCACCAGGGGCACCCTCCACCAGGCCCCCACCCATGTCCCCTATCACCCCCACCCCCCAGCAGTGCAGGGGCACCCTCCACCAGGGCCCCACTCATGTCTCCCACCACCCCCACCCACCAGCATCCAGGGGCACCCTCCACCAGGCCCACACTCATGTCTCCCACCACCCCCACCACCCAGCCACCAGGGGCACCCTCCACCAGGCCCCCACTCATGTCTCCCACCACCCCCACCCCCCAGCCACCAGGGGCACCCTCCACCAGGCCCCACCCATGTCTCCCACCATCCCCACCCCCCCAGCCACCAGGGGCACCCTCCACCAGGCCCCCACTCATGTCTCCCACCCACCCCCACCCCCCAGCCACCATGGGCAGCCCCCACCAGGCCCCCACTCATGTCCCCCTGCACTCCCACCCCCCAGCATCCAGGGGCACGCTCCACCAGGCCCCCACTCATGTCTCCCACCACCCCCACCCCCCAGCATCCAGGGGCACCCTCCACCAGGCCCCCACTCATGTCTCCCACCACCCCCACCCCCCAGCCACCAGGGGCACCCTCCACCAGGCCCCCACTCATGTCTCCCACCACCCCCACCCCCCAGCAGTGCAGGGGCACCCTCCCCCAGGCCCCCACTCATGTCTCCCACCACCCCCACCCCCCAGCATCCAGGGGCACCCTCCACCAGGCCCACACTCAGGTCTCCCACCACCCCCACCACCCAGCCACCAGGGGCACCCTCCACCAGGCCCCCACTCATGTCTCCCACCACCCCCACCCCCCAGCCACCAGGGGCACCCTCCACCAGGCCCACACTCATGTCTCCCACCACCCCCACCCCTCAGCAGTGCAGGGGCACCCTCCACCAGGCCCCCACTCATGTCTCCCACCACCCCCACCCCCTAGCAGTGCAGGGGCACCCTCCACCAGTCCCCCACTCATGTCTCCCACCACCCCCACCCCCCAGCATCCAGGGGCACCCTCCACCAGGCCCACACTCATGTCTCCGACCACCCCCACCACCCAGCCACCAGGGGCACCCTCCACCAGGCCCCCACTCATGTCTCCCACCACCCCCACCACCCAGCCACCAGGGGCACCCTCCACCAGGCCCCCACCCATGTCTCCCACCACCCCCACCCCCCAGCCACCAGGGGCACCCTCCACCAGGCCCCCACTCATGTCTCCACCCCACCCCCACCCCCCAGCCACCATGGGCAGCCCCCACCAGGCCCCCACTCATGTCCCCCTGGACCCCCACCCCCCAGCATCCAGGGGCACCCTCCACCAGGCCCCCACTCATGTCTCCCACCACCCCCACCCCCCAGCATCCAGGGGCACCCTCCACCAGGCCCCCACTCATGTCTCCCACCACCCCCACCTCCCAGCCACCAGGGGCACCCTCCACCAGGCCCCCACTCATGTCTCCCACCACCCCACCCCCCAGCAGTGCAGGGGCACCCTCCACCAGGCCCCCACTCATGTCTCCCACCGCCCCCACCCCCCAGCAGTGCAGGGGCACCCTCCACCAGCCACCCACTCATGTCTCCCACCACCCCCACCCCCCAGCATCCAGGGACACCCTCCACCAGGCCCACACTCATGTCTCCCACCACCCCCACCACCCAGCCACCAGGGGCACCCTCCACCAGGCCCCCACTCATGTCTCCCACCACCCCCACCCCCCAGCCACCAGGGGCATCCTCCACCAGGCCCCCACTCATGTCTCCCACCACCCCCACCCCCCAGCAGTGCAGGGGCACCCTCCACCAGGCCCCCACTCATGTCTCCCACCACCCCCACCCCCCAGCAGTGAAGGGGCTCCCTCCACCAGGCCCCCACTCATGTCTCCCACCACCCCCACCCCCCAGCCGTGCAGGGGCACCCTCCACCAGGCCCCCACTCATGTCTCCCACCACCCCCACCCCCCAGCAGTGCAGGGGCAGCCCCCACCAGGCCCCCACTCATGTCCCCCTGCACCCCCACCCCCCAGCCACCATGGGCAGCCTCCACCAGGTCCTCACAATCCCCAATCATGTGTGTTATGGTCAGCCTCTACAGCCAAAAAGCCCTACCAAGTAACCCATTCACCCACATGGAAATGGAAATTACATGTTACACCCCCAATGTTCATAAAGCTAATTAACCCATGTCCGTCACACACAATGGCTGCAATTGAATGGGAAAACACCCAACATGACATGCATGAAACCAATGAGATGATACCACACAGTGAAGTATGAAAACAAAATTGTATTAAAAAAAATAAGAATGCAAAAGAAATGAAACAAACTACAATGGCAATGAAAAAAGATAAGCTGCATGTCCGTTTAAAAAAATAAAAACACCAAATCCTAATCCAAAAAAATGTTGTCCAAAGTCAAATGAAAAATAAAATCAATCCAATGAAGAACTATGTACAAAACTTCCAAGGGTCCATGAGCCCAACTGAACAAAGGAAACCTACAAAAAACACTAACTAAAATGCAACTATATACAAAAAGTGGAGCAGTGTCCGTCGACTCCAAGTCATAAGAACAAACAAAGGAAACCTAAAACTAAAGAACTATATACAAAGGCGGCGGGCAAGTCCAGCGGCTCACTCCGTGGTGTTCCGGGCCAGGGCATCATCGAACTCCTGTTCGATGTCCCGGAGGTGGTCCTGTTCCATGGCCCCGAGGGTCCGCAGGGATGACGCCGTGTCCTCCTCCAACCCCCTGCGGATTGCCTCGAGGCACTCGGCCCGCCTCAGGGCCCTCCGCATGGAGTTCTCCGCCCTGACCATTGTGAGCCGCGCCTCTTCCGCCCGCCGCCGCTCCGCATCTATGGCGTGGCCCAACCGCTGCCACACGGAAGACACTCTCTGTCCTGGGTCCTCCTGCCCTCCGGCCGATGCCTGCCCCTCCGATGTCGAAGGCCCCGAACCTTCATGGCTCCCACCATGTTGCTGCTGCTGCTCTGCCTCTGCCCGTGCACTGCCTCCTGCTGCCTGCACATACTCCGCCGGCTGGGGTGCAGTCGTAGATGTGGCCACCCCTGCTGGACGTCCGACTCCCGACTGTGGCAGGGATGCCTCCTCCACCAGCCTGGCCGCACCGTCAGAGGCAGCTCCACAGGGCACCCAGGTGACTGATGGGTGGGAAGATAGCACAGAAGACGACTGGCGCGTAGGGGGTCCAGTTGAGGAGGGGGTCGGAGCAAGCCCCATCAGACGGAGGAATCCGGCCTGGGTGACCTGTCCCAGCAGGCTGACGAGGTCAACGAGCCATTCGAGATGACGTGCAGTCTCTACTTGAAAAGACTGCAGGTCACCTCGCATGGCCCGTTGACGCAACTCCACACCAGCCAGGACAGGCTGAACCCGGACCTGGATAGCCATGTCCGCAGGCAGAGGAAGGCCAGTTGATGTTAGCTCATCCCCTGCCTGAAAACGGGTTGAGACGTAGGCATCCCTGCTGGTGCAAGATGATGCAGGGACAGGATCGGGGACAGGATTGCACACAGGCACCTCCGCGGCGGCCTGTGCTGCCTCCTGTCCCTGGTCCTGCACTGCACCACTAGCACCAGTGGAATCCCCACCTCCAGACCCCGTCTCTGGTGCTTGCACGGCCTCCTCCTCCACCAAACCCCCCACCAACCTGGATGACTCCGTGCCATCTTCCCCTGTTGGGCCCTGTGGGGTCCCAGCTGCCCCTTCTGCTGCCGAGGAGTCCAACTCCAACCTCCACCTCTTGGACCTCCCCCCGGCAGCTGCGGCCTGGGACGCGGCACCGGACTCCTCACTCCCCGACGAGATGACAACACGGGAGGGGAGCCGGGCTTTGCGTCTCCGGGTGGCGGTGGGATCCCCGCCACTGTGCTCCACAGCACCTTCTCCGCCCTCTTCATCAGTTGACGCTGCAGACAGGGAGAAACAAAACACAGGCATCAGGGCACTGTACAATGGACACATACACACATGACAGTTGCACATGAGTGGCATTGGCAAACCTCAGACATGTCATCACAATCCCCAACACACATGTCATTACAACTCGCACACATGAGCCATACCACAGCCATATTACAACTGCCACCACCATCCCTACACATACAACAGCATGAGCAGCCAAAGGTGAGCCCGACATCACATGCAACACAGGAAGTGCACCACACATGTACACACACCACCACACTTGCATGCATGTGTACACCTCTGCCAAGTGTCGCACTGTTCAGACGGGCATCCATGTCACATCTGCCAATCAGGCTTCCACATACCGCTGTCACATGCATCCATGTCCTGGGGCAGTATGATGCCCTCTTTGGATCGTCCCGCGCCAGCAAGGAAGGACGGGAGAGGATCTGGGCCGACTGTGTGGTTGCTATCAACGCGGAGGGGGTGGCAACCCGTGACGTCCAGAAGTTCAAGAAGTGCTGGGAGGACTTGAGGTCCAGGACCCTCGTGAAGGCCCGACGCCTCATGGAGGGGGGCCGGGGCCGCATGAGTTCCATCCAGATGAGGGTCCTGGAACACGTACGCCCAGCGCTCCACGCCCAGATCCTTGAGAGGGAGACCCGTCTGGAGTTGAGCGGTAAGTGTCCAAGCATTGCTGTGTGAGACAGGGCATGTTGCGGTGTGCTGGTTCTCTGATACTTGCCTGTATGTGTGACATAGGCCATGTATGCATGTATGTGTGCAGGGACATCATGGTAATGCATGTGCGACCAGTGATGTGTGAACCACATGGTTGTTGCATGTGTTTAAATGCCACATGGGGAGCCCTATGCAGATTTTAGACATGAGAGCATGCCAGTCTCTGTTCCTGGACATGGGTGGGGGTGAGGGATGGGTGCTGATGGCAGGTACATATATGGTAGCCATGTCTGTGTGCCTGACCTGCGTGTCTGTGACTTGTGCATGCCATGGATGCATGACACATGTGTGTGACAATGCACAGATTCACTGATGCAGCCTAGTTACCCTTCTATCCGCTGTGTTTGGGGTGTATGGGGCCAGATGGATGTGACTGAGGTGAAGTATGTGCATGTGATAGGCATGACCCATGATGCATGTAAGTTCCATATCATTGTATGTTTCAAGAGTCCATTGGACATGTATGGAAATGTCCATGGCATGCACCATGCTTGTTACTGTGTGTGTTTTGCCTGGACTGACCCATGTGTTGTTGAGGGACATGATGGAAGTGTACTTTGACAGTCGTACTCATCTGCTATTGCTTCCTGTCTAGGGGACCATTGTACAGTACCCTGATGCTTGTGTTCTTTGTCTCCCTCTACGCAGCGGCTAGTGAAGAAGAGGGCGGAGACGGCGCTGTGGAGCAAGGCGGCGGGGATGCCCCCACGGCTGCAGCGGAAGGGGTGGGTGAGCCCCCACAGGGGCCTGCTACGGTGGAAGACGGTGAGGAGCCATCCAGGTTGGTGGTTTCCACAGAGGAGGAGGAGGCCTCCACAGGGGCACACATGGGGCCTGGTGGGGGCATCCCTGCTGGTGCAAGTGGTACAGTCCAGGGCCAGGGGCAGGAGGCAGCACAGGTCACCGTGGAGGGGCCTGTGCATGTCGCTGTCCCTGACCCTGTGAGTGCACCACCATGCACCAGCAGGGTTGCCCCGTCCCAGGCCCGTCCGCAGGTAGAGGGGATGTCCATGTCACCTGACTCCCCTCCACCTGCGGATGAGGGGACCCGTGTCCGTATGGAGAAGGTCCTGATTGGGGTTGCGATGCGCGCGGGTGCAATTTATGATGACATGCGTGCTTCCCGGGAGGAGCACGCACATCATCACGAAGAGCACCGTGCCGACGTGGCCCAATTGGGATCTTCCATGTTCGGGGGTTTCCTGCATGTGTCGGCCAATCTGGCGGCCCTCTCCTCCTCTGTGGAGGCTATACGCCAGTCGTTCTCCTTGCTGTCTTCCGGCCCAGATGCCACCAGGGCCCCCTGTGGACCTGCCCTGACCTATGCAGCCAGCTCGGTGGGGATCCCATCCCTGCCACAGTCGAGAGTCGGAGGTCAAGCAGGGGTGGACACCACAGCAACTGTACCCCAGCAAATGGAGGATGTGCCGGCATCATCAGGCAGGGCACGTGCACGACGGCGTCGGTGGATTCCATCAGCCTGGATGCCGTCGTGCTGGCAGAGGCAGTTGCGTCGGAGGCAGCAGCAGAGTCAACGTGGGAGGCATCATGGCTCGGGGCCATCATCATCGGAGGGGCAGGCATCGGCCGGAGGGCAGGAGGACCCAGGACAGGAAGTGTCTTCCGTGTGGCTGCGGTTGGGCCAGCAGTTAGGTGCGGAGCGGCGGCGGGCGGAAGAGGAGCGGCTCACAATGGTCAGGGCGGAGAACTCCATGCGGAGGGCCCTGAGGCGGGTGCAGTGCCTCGAGGCAATCCGCAGGGGGTTGGAGGAGCAGATGGCGTCGTCCCTGCGGACCCTCGGGGCCATGGAACAGGACCGCCTCCGGGACATAGACGAGGAGTTTGATGATGCCCTGGCCCGGAACACTATGGAGTGAGCCGCTGGACTTGCCCGCCGCCTTTGTATATAGTTCTTTAGTTTTAGGTTTCATTTGTTTATTCTTATGATTTGGAGTCGACAGACACAGCTCCACTTTTTGTATATAGTTGCATTTTTGTTAGGGTTTTTTGTAGGTTTCCTTTGTTCAGTTGGGCTCATGGACCCTTGGATATTTTGTACATAATTCTTCATTGGATTGTTTTATTTTTTAATTTTATTTTTTCTTCTCCATGGAGCAATGGTGTTTGGATTTTATTTTTTTTCTGTCGGATTGATTTCATTTTTAATGTGACTTTGAAGTACATTTTTTTGGGATTTGGTGTTTTTCATTTTTTGGGACGGACATGCACCTTTTCTTTTTTTCATTGGCATTGTAGTTTATTTCATTTCATTTGCATTCATATTTTTTTAATACATTTTTGTTTTCATACTTCACTGTGTGGTATCATCTCATTGGTTTCATGCATGTCATGTTGGGTGTTTTCAAATTCATTTGCAACCATTGTGTGTGACAGACATGGGTTCATTTGCTTTATGTACGTTGGGGGTGTAAGATGTAATTTTCATTTACATGTGGGTGAATGGGTTACTTGGTAGGGCCTTTTGGCTGTGGAGGCTGACCATTACGCACATGGTTGGTGATTGTGAGGACCTGGGTGCAGGGGGGCATGGGTGGGGGCCTGGTGGAGGCTGCCCCTGCACTGTTGGGGGGTGGGGGTGGTGGGAGACATGGGTGGGGGCCTGGTGGAGGCTGCCCCTGCACTGCTGGGGGGTGGGGGAGGTGGGAGACATGAGTGGGGGCCTGGTGGGGGCTGCCCCTGGTGGCTGGGGGGTGGGGGTGGTGGTAGGCATGAGTGGGGGCCTGGTGGAGGCTGCCCCTGCACTGTTGGGGGGTGGGGGTGGTGGGAGACATGAGTGGGGGCCTGCTGGAGGCTGCCCCTGCACTGCTGGGGGGTGGCGGTGGTGGGAGACATGAGTGGGGGCCTGGTGGAGGCTGCCCCTGGTGGCAGGGGGTTGGGGGTGATAGGGGCCATGAGTGGGGGCCTGGTGGAGGGTGCCCCTGGATGCTGGGGGGTGGGGGTGGTGGTAGACATGAGTGGGGGCCTGGTGGAGGCTGCCCCTGCACTGCTGGGGGGTGGGGGTGGTGGTAGACATGAGTGGGGGCCTGGTGGAGGGTGCCCCTGGTGGCTGGGGGGTGGGGGTGATAGGGGACATGAGTGGGGGCCTGGTGGGGGCTGCCCATGGTGGCTGGGGGGTGGGGGTGGTGGTAGACATGAGTGGGGGCCTGGTGGAGGCTGCCCCTGCACTGCTGGGGGGTGGGGCTGGTGGGAGACATGAGTGGGGGCCTGGTGGAGGGTGCCCCTGGTGGCTGGGGGGTGGGGGTGGTGGTAGACATGAGTGGGGGCCTGGTGGAGGCTGCCCCTGCACTGCTGGGGGGTGGGGGTGGTGGTAGACATGAGTGGGGGCCTGGTGGAGGGTGCCCCTGATGGCTGGGGGGTGGGGGTGATAGGGGACATGAGTGGGGGCCTGGTGGGGGCTGCCCATGGTGGCTGGGGGGTGGGGGTGGGTGGGAGACATGAGTGGGGGCCTGGTGGGGGCTGCCCCTGGTGGCTGGGGAGTGGGGGTGGTGGTAGACATGAGTGGGGGCCTGGTGGAGGCTGCCCCTACACTGCTGGGGGGTGGGGGTGGTGGGAGACATGAGTGGGGGCCTGGTGGAGGCTGCCCCTGCACTGCTGGGGGGTGGGGGTGGTGGGAGACATGAGTGGGGGCCTGGTGGAGGGTGCCCCTGCACTGCTGGGGGGTGGGGCTGGTGGGGGACATGAGTGGGGGCCTGGTGGAGGCTGCCCCTGGTGACGGGGGGGTGGGGGTGATAGGGGCCATGAGTGGGGGCCTGGTGGAGGGTGCCCCTGGATGCTGGGGGGTGGGGGTGCAGGGGGCCATGAGTGGGGGCCTGGTGGAGGGTGCCCCTGCACTGCTGGGGGGTGGGGGTGGTGGGAGACATGAGTGGGGGCCTGGTGGAGGGTGCCCCTGCACTGCTGGGCGGTGGGGGTGATAGGGGACATGAGTGGGGGCCTGGTGGGGGCTGCCCATGGTGGCTGGGGGGTGGGGGTGGGTGGGAGACATGAGTGGGGGCCTGGTGGGGGCTGCCCATGGTCGCTGGGGGGTGGGGGTGGTGGGAGACATGGGTGGGGGCCTGGTGGAGGCTGCCCCTGGTGGCGGGGGGGTGGGGGTGATAGGGGCCATGAGTGGGGGCCTGGTGGAGGGTGCCCCTGCACTGCTGGGGGGTGGGGGTGATAGGGGCCATGAGTGGGGGCCTGGTGGAGGCTGCCCCTGCACTGCTGGGGGGTGGGGGTGGTGGGAGACATGAGTGGGGGCCTGGTGGAGGCTGCCCCTGCACTGCTGGAGGGTGGGGGTGGTGGGAGACATGAGTGGGGGCCTGGTGGAGGCTGCCCCTGCACTGCTGGGCGGTGGGGGTGGTGGGAGACATGAGTGGGGGCCTGGTGGAGGGTGCCCCTGGTGGCTGGGGGGTGGGGGTGATAGGGGACATGAGTGGGGGCCTGGTGGGGGCTGCCCATGGTGGCTGGGGGGTGGGGGTGGGTGGGAGACATGAGTGGGGGCCTGGTGGGGGCTGCCCATGGTGGCTGGGGGGTGCGGGTGGGTGGGAGACATGAGTGGGGGCCTGGTGGGGGCTGCCCCTGGTGGCTGGGAGGTGGGGGTGGTGGAAGACATGAGTGGGGGCCTGGTGGAGGGTGCCCCTGGTGGCTGGGGGGTGGGGGTGATAGGGGACATGAGTGGGGGCCTGGTGGGGGCTGCCCATGGTGGCTGGGGGGTGGGGGTGGGTGGGAGACATGAGTGGGGGCCTGGTGGGGGCTGCCCCTGGTGGCTGGGGGGTGGGGGTGGTGGTAGACATGAGTGGGGGCCTGGTGGAGGCTGCCCCTGCACTGCTGGGGGGTGGGGGGGGTGGGAGACATGAGTGGGGGCCTGGAGGAGGGTGCCCCTGGTGGCTGGGGGGTGGGGGTGGTAGACATGAGTGGGGGCCTGGTGGAGGCTGCCCCTGCACTGCTGGGGGGTGGGGGTGGTGGGAGACATGAGTGGGGGCCTGGTGGAGGCTGCCCCTGATGGCGGGGGGGTAGGGGTGATAGGGGCCATGAGTGGGGGCCTGGTGGAGGGTGCCCCTGGATGCTGGGGGGTGCGGGTGCAGGGGGACATGAGTGGGGGCCTGGTGGAGGGTGCCCCTGCACTGCTGGGGGTGGGGTGGTGGGAGACATGAGTGGGGGCCTGGTGGAGGGTTCCCCTGCACTGCTGGGGGGTGGGGGTGATAGGGGACATGAGTGGGGTCATGGTGGGGGCTGCCCATGGTGGCTGGGGGTGGGGGTGGGTGGGAGACATGAGTGGGGGCCTGGTGGGGGCTGCACATGGTGGCTGGGGGGTGGGGGTGGTGGGAGATATGGGTGGGGGCCTGGTGGAGGCTGCCCCTGGTGGTGGGGGGTGGGGGTGATAGGGGCCATGAGTGGGGGCCTGGTGGAGGGTGCCCCTGCACTGCTGTGGGGTGGGGGTGATAGGGGACATGAGTGTGGGCCTGGTGAGGCTGCCCCTGCACTGCTGGGCGGTGGGGATGGTGGGAGACATGAGTGGGGGCCTGGTGGAGGCTGCCCCTGCACTGCTGGGGGGTGGGGGTGGTGGGGGACATGAGTGGGGGCCTGGTGGGGGCTGCCCATGGTGGCTGGGGGGTGGGGGTGGGTGGGAGACATGTGTGGGGGCCTGGTGGGGGCTGCCCATGGTGGCTGGGGGGTGGGGGTGGTGGTAGACATGAGTGGGGGCCTGGTGGGGGCTGCCCATGGTGGCTGGGGGGTGGGGGTGGTGGTAGACATGAGCGGGGGCCTGGTGGAGGGTGCCCCTGGTGGCTGAGGGGTGGGGGTGGTGGTAGACATGAGTGGGGGCCTGGTGGAGGGTGCCCCTGGTGGCTGGGGGGTGGGGGTGGTGGTAGACATGAGTGGGGGCCTCGTGGAGGCTGCCCCTGTACTGCTGGGGGGTGCGGGTGGTGGGAGACATGAGTGGGGGCCTGGTGGAGGGTGCCCTTGGTGGCTGGGGGGTGGGGGTGGTGGTAGACATGAGTGGGGGCCTGGTGGAGGGTGCCCCTGCACTGCTGGGGGGTGGGGGTGGTGGGAGACATGAGTGGGGGCCTGGTGGAGGCTGCCCCTGGTGGCGGGGGGGTGGGGGTGATAGGGGCCATGAGTGGGGGCCTGGTGGAGGGTGCCCCTGGATGCTGGGGGTTGGGGGTGCAGGGCGACATGAGTGGGGGCCTGGTGGAGGGTGCCCCTGCACTGCTGGGGAGTGGGGGTGGTGGGAGACATGAGTGGGGGCCTGGTGGAGGGTGCCCCTGCACTGCTGGGGGGTGGGGGTGATAGGGTACATGAGTGGGGGCCTGGTGGGGGATGCCCATTGTGGCCGGGGGGTGGGGGTGGGTGATAGACATGAGTGGGGGCCTGGTGGGGGCTGCCCATGGTGGCTGGGGGGTGGGGGTGGTGGGAGACATGGGTGGGGGCCTGGTGGAGGCTGCCCCTGGTGGCGGGGGGGTGGGGGTGATAGGGGCCATGAGTGGGGGCCTGGTGGAGGGTGCCCCTGCACTGCTGGGGGGTGGGGGTGATAGGGGACATGAGTGGGGGCCTGGTGGAGGCTGCCCCTGCACTGCTGGGGGGTGGGGGTGGTGGGAGACATGAGTGGGGGCCTGGTGGAGGCTGCCCCTGCACTGCTGGGGGGTGGGGGTGGTGGGAGACATGAGTGGGGGCCTGGTGGAGGGTGCCCCTGGTGGCTGGGGGGTGGGGGTGATAGGGGACATGAGTGGGGGCCTGGTGGGGGCTGCCCATGGTGGCTGGGGGGTAGGGGTGGGTGGGAGACATGAGTGGGGGCCTGGTGGGGGCTGCCCATGGTGGCTGGGGGGTGGGGGTGGGTGGGAGACATGAGTGGGGGCCTGGTGGGGGCTGCCCCTGGTGGCTGGGGGGTGGGGGTGGTGGTAGACATGATTGGGGGCCTGGTGGAGGGTGCCCCTGGTGGCTGGGGGGTGGGGGTGATAGGGGACATGAGTGGGGGCCTGGTGGGGGCTGCCCATGGTGGCTGGGGGGTGGGGGTGGGTGGGAGACATGAGTGGGGGCCTGGTGGGGGCTGCCCCTGGTGGCTGGGGGGTGGGGGTGGTGGTAGACATGAGTGGGGGCCTGGTGGAGGCTGCCCCTGCACTGCTGGGGGGTGGGGGTGGTGGGAGACATGAGTGGGGGCCTGGTGGAGGGTGCCCCTGGTGGCTGGGGGGTGGGGGTGGTGGTAGACATGAGTGGGGGCCTGGTGGAGGCTGCCCCTGCACTGCTGGGGGGTGGGGGTGATAGGGGACATGAGTGGGGGCCTGGTGGGGGCTGCCCATGGTGGCTGGGGGGTGGGGGTGGGTGATAGACATGAGTGGGGGCCTGGTGAGGGCTGCCCATGGTGGCTGGGGGGTGGGGTGGTGGGAGACATGGGTGGGGGCTTGGTGGAGGCTGCCCCTGGTGGCGGGGGGGTGGGGGTGATAGGGGCCATGAGTGGGGGCCTGGTGGAGGGTGCCCCTGGATGCTGGGGGGTGGGGGTGCAGGGGGACATGAGTGGGGGCCTGGTGGAGGGTGCCCCTGCACTGCTGGGGGGTGGGGGTGCAGGGGGACATGAGTGGGGGCCTGTTGGAGGGTGCCCCTGCACTGCTGGGGGGTGGGGGTGATAGGGGACATGAGTGGGGGCCTGGTGGGGGCTGCCCATGGTGGCTGGGGGGTGGGTGGGAGACATGAGTGGGGGCCTGGTGGGGGCTGCCCATGGTGGCTGGGGGGTGGGGGTGGGTGGGAGACATGAGTGGGGGCCTGGTGGGGGCTGCCCATGGTGGCTGGGGGGTGGGGGTGGTGGGAGACATGAGTGGGGGCCTGGAGGAGGATGCCCCTGGATGCTGGGGGGTGGGGGTGCTGGGTGACATGAGCAGGTGTGCAGGGTAGTCCCCTGTGGTGTGTGCTGCCTGCAGGGGCCGTGGAGGGTGTACAGGGAATACCTGAGAGCACACAGCCAAATCGCATGTGGAACTTCCCGTGCACCACTGAAATCCACGTACCCTGACAAATCGCGTATGGAACTTCCCGCGCACCCCTGGAATCCATGTACACGGCCAAATCGCGTGTGGAACTTCCCGCGCACCCCTGTAATCCACGTACCCTGACAAATCGCGTGTGGAACTTCCCGCAAACCCCTGGAATTCACATGCCCTGCCAATTCGCGTGTGAGACTTCCCGCGCACTCCGGTATACACGCACACGTATTTTTTGTCAGCGGGTGTCCGTGTTTGTGGGTACCCCTTTGCACGTCATTTGTCCTGGAGGGCCACAGTATGGGACATTCATCATGGCAGTATATAGGTGCTATTTTTTGCCGTACCTTTTGGCGCACATTTCTTACAGGCGCAGAGACGCTACCGCCTGCTTTCTTGTGGCGGCCGTTTGTGCCTGTGCGCTGGTTTGAGCGTGCGCTTTTTTGCCCTATTCTATTCCATGAATACGTGTTGTAGGCGAGCGTGTGGGCGTTCCGCGCACTTGTACCCTGTACTTCCCCCGTGACGCCCACATTTTGGCAAGTTGTTCCCCATTCCGAGTGTTACGCCCCGTGTTCCGCCTACTTTTGTTGCGTGCGCCGCGCTATGTGCGATTTTCGCTGTGGCCTGTGCGATTTTCGCTGTGACCTGGCGCACGCAGTTAGATGGCCTGTGCGCTAACGTGCGCCGCGCACTTATTTATCGCACATCCAATGGTTTTCTCGCGCACGGCCTTCCATGAATCGATGTGCGCTGCTTTTCGTGCGATTTTCGCACTTGCACTGCGATTTTCGCTATTCCACTGCGATTCGCACGTTTTTGGCCACTTGCGCCGCGCTAATTATTCCATGAATCGGCCTGTTAGTCTAGATCTGGTAATGTAAACCCACCTGATTAAACAACAAAAAGTCAACCTCTAGCTCAACTCCTTGATTGATGTCCTGGCATTGGAAAAGGGTAGCATAGCAACCTCTATGATTTGCATGAAAATGCCTCCAAAAGCTGGGCTCGACTAAGTGCCAGGCTATTATGCAATAAAGACGAGCATACTCGTCCTTGTCACTTAAGGGGTTAAATGGCCATTGGTTTGAAGCTAAATACACTATATTGATTAAATACGATGAGGGTCACCAAAGAGGAGGCAGAAGGAAGTCCAATTTGACTGAACTATTTTGAGAGCGAAAGATAATTGGGTAATTGAACAGTATCTGACCAGAGAGAAAATAGGAAGATGGGGATACTATAAACAACATTATGACATGATTAAGCCCGCTGCCACTCTGTGTGATAACTGGACACTGATAGAGAAGGACAGGGAGGACTGGCCTTGCATTGTAATCGCAATGCCGTAGAAACAGAGCGACACTATCTGTTATTTTGTTCTTGCCACTGAGCCGGCTGGATTAAGCCATTGCTAATTCAATTTGGCATGCATTCGCTCCAGAAGGCCTATTCATAGTTAAAATCGGCAGGGAACCAGGCAGTGTTTTTTCTTGGAGAAAATGCTTGCATAATCCCGGGATAAAAACAAAACCACATTCTTGCCTGTACCTGGCACAAGAGGAAATGTATTATCCCCAGTTTCCCAGTCCTTATATTTTCTGGCAGAGGGCTTTTAGATGTCAATGTTGTAACTAATTCAAGATATCCTACCCGTTTTAGGTAATGGAAATATGTGTTTAAATAATTTCAAAGCGGCTTGTGTAGTATTTTGTTCTTCACCTGAGTACTGTGTACTGTGAGCTCAAAAAGCTTTATAAATGATCTCATATTTTATTTATATGGCACCTATACAGTGTTTCAATGCGCGATGGGAACAAAAGGGAGCAAGACAACGATCTTACTAGGCCCATTGACATTGCGATCGCGCAAGTGTAATGGAGAGGGAAGGAGAGAGCTGCCAGGGGAAGGGTAGGAGGAGCAAGTGTAAGACATAGGAATAAACATTGGAAAGAAGCATTGATTGATTGTATTTTGAAAGGCCCCGATATTTGCCATATTTGCCCCATCTCACTTTATCATTGACCCCAGATGTTTGTCTCACATTAGCTAGCAAAGATTGCCCCAAATCACTTTTAATGGATCTGTGCCGCTTTCACTTTGCCCATTCGTTGTCCGATGATGTTTTCACTCCAGAATGTTGCAGTGTTCCATCTTCTTATTGCCCCCTCCCATTGTCACATGTTTCCAGAAAAGTGGTCCACACCCTTTTACAATGGCTCTATCCGATTGTGCATTGCCCTAGAAGATTGCCTCTTGCCTCTTTCACATTGACCCAAAGTAGTGCACCTTTGCACATGCACATTGTCCTGCAAGATCGGTCATGCTGCTCCAAAAATGTGCCTTGGAAGGTTAGCATAGATCTCAGATAATTGCCCTGGGGAATTCCAGAATATATCACCTAGAACATTGCCTAATTCTTATGTTAAGCATCCTTATACCAAATCATCAATTTGGCTTCATGTTTCACCATAACACTGTACTAAGCCATTTTCACAATGCCCCAGAACCTTTACATAATGCACTTTCATATTAACTAGGATTTTCTAAGACATTTTTGCATCGCCCCAAAATGGCTAAATGCCATTTTGTGTTTTCCCAGAGCATCTTTCCATGTTGTATGCATGTCGTATGCATATTGTACAGATTATTGAACCATGCCTGTTTCACAATAAACAAGTAATAAAGTAATGCTCAGTTCAAATTTTCCTCAGATATTGCCTCATTTTCACATTCCCCAAAAGAGTGGCCATTCACCTTTAGCATTGCCTGACAATTGCCCATGACATTTCAACATTGTCCTCAAAAATAGAAAACTCTCCTTACACACTGGCCCCAAAGAAGTCAGACAGCACCGTAATATTAATAGCAGAATTGTCCAATGCATCTTTCCCATTGCTCTGAGTACACTTCCCTATGTACAGATACCCTCCAAATGTACTCACATCACACAGACAAACACACACACACACACAAACACCTACATACCTGCCCTGTGGTCTTTGTAGCATTTTGCTCTTCCCAACCCCACATCTATGGCGCATCCAGGTACAAGCTGGGATGAGACGTCTTTGAGTGATTTCTAAACCACTCAGGAGCAGCAGGGCAGTTGCAAAAGACTGAAAGAATACCATAACCCTGCTTTGTTCCTGCTTGCACCTTGGGATCGCGCCTTAGGTGTGGCTTGTGACAGATGTGAAGAGGGCCTAATAAAGAAGCAGTATTCTCTGCACCTGGCATAATGTTACTGGTGAGAGCTAGCAGGGCCTAGGGCTGTTCAATATTATCACTTGGCAAACCTAGGCTCAGACCTAATTGAAAGAGTTACGCTGAAGTTGGCCACTAGTCATTGACACATGTGAAGCAGAGTTCATGATGCTAGGATCTTCCGAGTCTTTGCATTTGGACAACATCTATGCAGTAGCCCTTGGATTTTCAAAGAATCCACATACATGAAACTTCTTTGATCATTCAAAGGCAACCCACTACAAATTACAAACACTCGATCTCAAATGCAGATTAAGTTTCAGAGTGAAGGACCTTAGAGGATAAACAATATCAAACCAGACTTAGAATTTGATGTGTAGTGCCTTCAATGGAGTAGTCGTCAATGGAAGTCAGCCTTTCGGGAACACATTGAGGCACTGTCCACAATGGAAACAATGGTGATCAGGGCCTCATCTGACTTTCTTCTATGTCAGCATGATGCTTCAGAGTCCTGGAGGACTTAATTGCCTAATAAGAACCCAACCCTGAGGGTCCAATAGCTAGGTTGCACCTCAGGGCTTTGTTATCCTAACCTGCTACCCGTCTTCATCATTTTTGCTGCTGTGCTCCTTGGGTGAATACTGGATATTCTATTAAAGTTCTACATCAGGTTCTCTGAGTGGGACTCTCAAGAGATTATGTGCACGTTGAGATTGTGCTTGTGAGGAATTTGCATCTGGCAGGAGTGCAAAGATCTGGCTTTTTTAATTGTATTTAAAATGATGATGGGGTAATTCCGTCTCCTAAAGGGTTGACCTGCCAACCAGATTCCCCTTTTCCATCAAATCCATGTCAAAAGCACTGCCACATCAGTAGCATGGTCCACGGCCCCTGCTCTATGCCCACCAAGTACCTAAAACTATGATGATCATAAGGAGCCCATGCTGGTGGCAGGGTAAACTCTAAATAAAAGCTATGCCTAAGTTTGTTCATAGTGCATGGTACTACTTAGGTTGCTTCATCTCTAAAGGCCTTTTGGTCTCAGTGAGAAGGGAAAGGTGTGGGATTATGATAGGCAGGAGGGCCCTGCCACTGGAAGGAGGCTTTCAACATCTTGATTTTCATTCGGTCTCTGTAGCAAAGCAAAGCACTTTGGGTGTGACATCAGCAGGGCAAAGTCCACTCTGTTCCAGAGCAAGGATTGGGCCACTAAGGCAGGCTAGCTTTAGTCCAATCACCCAAGGAAATGTGCCCATGAAAGAAGAAATCTTCCACCCCTTCCTCAGATTAGCTCCGTTCCTCTCAGATCATTTAAGGCCACAGATCTGTTCTCAAGATCTCACTAGACTTCCTTTGGCAGAGTTGTACTTTCCAAAGTTCTCAGCTTGAGGTGAAAAATGACTCCTCCAAGACAGAAGGAATGTATGTCCCCTGCCACTCAGGGGGCACATAGGGACTAACCACTGCTGTGGATCAGGACCTATGCCTCTGTAACGGAATTTTCTGTGCTAGGACAGCAGAACCTGAGTGCAACCCTCCTAACCATGTGTCCCCAGAGTGGGCCTCACAGCAACCGCAGGCCTAGAACAGCCAAATCTCCTTGTTCTACCTCACCAAACCAGTTGCTCTGTGTTCACTGCACCTGGAACAAGAGGTAA
The DNA here is from genome assembly GCF_040938575.1 of Ambystoma mexicanum. NCBI lineage: Eukaryota > Metazoa > Chordata > Amphibia > Caudata > Ambystomatidae > Ambystoma > Ambystoma mexicanum. The sequence continues at coordinate 1,424,572,033 of NC_090932.1, forward strand.
GTTACTCCACCTTCTCGATCATTGCTTGCACCTTTTAACAGCTTGACACAGCATCATGTCCTTGCTAAACCTCTTCACCTGTTGGCCCCAAACCACTGCGCAGTGCCAGAACCCAAACCGAGTCAATAAAAAAACACATGTTCAAATGAACCATGGGTTATAACCATGGATCAACCCAGCTAGCCCTTGAACTGCCACCGCATTGATCACACATCAACGCAACCTAGATCACCACTTCAACAACCTTCTGTAACTGTTTCAAACCACTGGAGTGTCATTCATCATCCCCTCCCGGCAGCTAAAGCATAACTTAGCCTAGGCAACTACAAAGCATTCATGGGACTGCCAGACCTAAAAGTATGAGAGCCGAACCTTCTACCAGACAAAGCATCTGCATTTGCCACCACTCGGCGCCCGCTTGCTGCCAGGGCCTCCACAATCCTACGTGCCAGAACAGAACCTGATCAGCTCACATCCACGTTCGACCCTGGGTCTGACTATGCCAGGCCACCAAAAATTGAATCCAGGTACTGTTGACTCTGACCTGTCCCCATTGGTCCACTTGAACCCAAGAGACTGGTTAGGTCAGGGCGCTCCTGTTTTCATCCAAGATATTCTTCTTATGGTTAGTACTTCAACTAACATCCCCGGTCAAAGTGCTATTTTCTCCAGTCTGTTGCATCTAGTCTGTTCTTCATTTAGGGTGGGTTTTTGTATAGTATTTCCTATGTGTTCTGCGTGCAAATGGTGTGTTTGACTAAAATATATTTATTGTTATAGAACCTTGATTGGACATTTCCTTTATTTTGGACCATGATACTGTGTTGTTTGGGTCACTACTGGTTCACCTTCACACCCCTCTTAAGAGCATAGCCTTCCCTCGGACCACGTTACCACAAAAGGTGAAGGAGGTATATCTCTTAACTGTCCCTGTTTTACCTTTATGATAGTGTTGTGTTTTGGTTTGTATAGTTTACCCCTATTCCTCCTTGTACTCCTGTAGAGCAGAATCTAATTTGTCGCAGTACTCGCATAGCTCCTTTACTTGAAAATAAACAAGCGGGGCAATTTCTGAAGGCAACCACCTTTGACAGGAAAATACAAATACATCTTTTTCCTCAGAATGTGCAAATCTGTCTGCTACAGGGGTTGTCAAAACACTTATTATGCACCCCAAACAGGTTGCACACTCAAATACATGGAATTATTTACATTCCCGCATCCCCATTCGGAAAAGGGTGGTTGCATTTTGGGACAGAAGATTTTTAACCACGGTCATCACAACTGCGTTTCAAATAATTATTTCTATACAACCTGCGTTTGCCAGAGCAGTCGCCAAACTATTGGAAGAGCTGATAAGGCGTTTTCCTGTGTGGGACCAAAACATTTCTGGTCTGATTTCACAAGTCTTTCTTAATGAAAAGATCTGGACACACTTCCTTCTCTCTTAAAGGGAAAGACAGTGGGCATATTGTTAAAATGACAACAGCGATGCACTAAAATCATATTTGTAGGAGGCGAATGTGCCTTTTTTTACTCGGGAGCTTTGGAAACCAGAGCTGGAAGCAGGAGAAGGAACAGGGGAGGATTAAGAGGAGGAAGGGAAGTTGATGTATGTACTTGTAAAAAGGAGGTTACAAAGGGAAAGAGCTCCCTATCCTGGTGTTGCGTCCTTATTGTGCAGTTGAGTACAACAATATACACCACGTATTTTGTAACATAACAATTTGAAATTAACTAAACTCCGTTTTGTGACCTTCTTTATCCCACCCTAAACCGTGTGTGCGGATTTTGCTTGACAGCATTTCGTGGGTTACTAAAATCAGTCTATTAGTCACGCAGTCACCCACGCATTCCAGGATAATTACCAACAACGTAAATAATTTACACAGACCAGCATTGTGGGCCTTGAGGTATTCTGATAAAGAGTATTGAACGCTCAAATAACTGTTAACACATGTACACATCTATGGCCTACTGCACAATTATGAGTTTACTACTGCAACCATTGCAACAGAGCTCATGCTTGCGGGAAATTGCAAAGACCACATGCAGAAAAGACTCCCGACTCATGGAATTATTTGTGTGAAAAACGCAGATTTGCGCGCCTTTCTCTCCGAAAATCCCCACACTTCAAACAGGGATTTTCGGGCAGAAAGGCTCGCAAATCTGCGTTTTTCACGCAAATAATTCCATGAATCAGGCTGTCAGCATGATATAATTACCCTCAGAGGCGGAAAAACAGACAAGGGAGAGGGAGCAGCCATTTGGAAAACAAGAAGCAGGATCTTTTCTGAACACCAGAGGCAGGTAACCAGCCAGCCAGCAAACATGAACGCATCTTGAGATGGCAGACAGAGGAAACAGAAATACACTGTGGCAATCAGAAAGCAAGACCCCAACCTTTAACACAGATTGAAAGCAAAACCAGCACTGAGGAAGCACAAAACACAGGGAATGATGAGCAGCCTTAGACTGTGCTCATATGCTGAGATTAGGAGGTGGACTGTGTGTCGCAACAAAGGGGCACAACAGAGGACCAAGGCACATCTTTTGATACAGGCCAAGGAAGGAGAGATGGAACCAGGCACTATACATGGCAGTGAACAAACTGGCAGAGACAAATGCCACACAGAGCAGGAAGATGAGAAGGCAATGGATAAGAAGTGGCAGGTTTGTGTGACATGATATGATATGCTATATGTTATGATATGATATGATATGATAGGATATGATAGGATAAGTCATTTATAACAGGAATACACAACTGTTTCTAGGTGTGACAAGACAAGGAAGGGGAAGACAAAGGAAGGGGAAGACAAAGGGGAAGAAAAAAAACAATCTAACTAGCCCTTGCGTCAAGGGGGAGGGAGCGGAGAAGTGCAGGGGGAGAGAAAGGGAGAGTGCAGTAGCAAAGCTCAAGTAAGTACTGCCAGGGTGGCCGGTTCTAAGTAAGTGCAAGGAGGTAGGGGCCTGTAGTGGTGCAGATACAGTCCCTAGTGCACAGTGGGCCCAAATGCAGTGCATGGGGCTACTGGTCGTGAAAGAGCCTGGTCCCCATAAGGTTCAGAGGGAGGCCAGGTAACCACTTAGTGCAGCAGACAAGAACATCAGCACAGGGAGAGAGGGAGAGAGAAAGCAGAAGCAAAGAGGAAGGCCTTGAGTTGCTTCCGGAACATGAGGTGGTCCTGCTCAAGTTTGATAGAGGCAGGGAGGCTGTTCCAGAGGGAGGCACCAGCCAAGGAGAGAGATCTACCTTCCACTCTCTGCCTGTAGAAGTGTCTGACCCTCAGAGTTGGAGGTGAATGAGCAGAGGACTCGAGAAGGAGAGTGCTTAGGAAGAGAGAGTTGGATGTACTGTGGTCCCCGGACCCAGAAAGCCTGGTGGACAATGCAGAGGGTCCTGAACTTGATCCTTGCAGCCACCAGGAGCCAATGGAGAGATTTCAGGGGTGGAGAGATACGATCCGTGGGCTTAAAGCCAAGGACAAATCTCGCAGCCCTATTTTGATCTCGGCCCACAACCATGGGAAGATGAAAAATACATTTTCTCAAATAGTTCTGAGCTTGGCAAGTGCCAAGAGAACACCAAAGTTTTAAGTTTGCCTTTAATATTACCCCTGCAATTATAATTACAGTGTTGCCCAGTGAGGCATTCACCTAGTCCAACTGGACACCTCCGTCCCACTAGCAGTGCTAAACAGCCATGTGGCAAATGAAATGGGTGAAGTGGTGGGTGTTGGGATTGGAGAAGAGGAACTGGAGTGTGTGATGGTTGTTCAGTTTCGCGAAGAGGGTGAGGTGACGTGTTGTGGTGAGGGAGTAGGGTTTTTTGATGGGTGTTGGTATTAGGGAAAATAAAGGGTTGTCTTATGGTTGTTCAGCCTAGCAAGGAGCATAAGGGGTGTGATGAACATTGAAATTAAAGAAGCAGGCATGATGTGTTATTTTAATAATACATTTCAGAAAAGGCTTCTATCTACAAGCCCACACTAAACTGGCTCAGACCAGGCTTAACGCCCAAAGGGATCAGGCCAGGTCCATGGGTCAACAAAACATTTTTCCTATAAAGACTTTTTTTGTGGTTAAAAATACATTTTTCAAACAATTATGATTTTAAAAGATACTAACAAGACTCTAGAAACTAAACTCTTGATTAGAGTCAAGCCTACAAAGGTTGTACGTCACCCTTTTCTCTTAATTAAGCAGACCCTATATTCCAAAACCAAATCACTGGACCGTGTCTCCACTTTAAAAAAAAAACAACCAGGAAATGAATAAAGTCATTGATATCCAGAGAAAGTGGTGGGGCTCGGGGTCCAAATGCCATGTAGTTAGTAATGTCCAGAGGGTCCTAACAGGTCACCTTCCAGAATTTGGTGTAGGTTGGTGAAACGGTTTGGAAGTGTATAAGGAACAACACTTCCCCAAGTCACAAACCCACACACAAATTTTGACTTGTGCTGAAACCCCGGGAAAGGGCAGGGGTGTCCACATGTCATTTGTTCATTTGTCTGGAACGGTCCTAACAGGTAACTATGAAAAATGTTGTGCAGATTTGTGAAACAGAGTGGAATTTTGTAAGGTACACCCTTTGCCACAAACCCACAAAGACACACACAACGTTTGACTTTTATGTATAGAAAGATAGATATGTAGCTTGGGAACAACATGTACTGTCTTTGGACAAGCTGCTCTTCTACAGAGGTCGAGTGCTCGTGTTGGCGAGCAAAATGTGTCAGCAGGCAATTTCGCCTGGCCTGGTCACACAGGTATGTTGAGTAAAGCACTCACTTTATGTGCCTGAGTTTCCCTTCTGTCTGGAGAGTGACACAGAACCCTCTTAGAATTCTTCTGCTAGACTGCGTGATTTCAGCATACCCCAGGGCACCTCACACTTAAAAGTAAGCCTGCCTTATCATTAACCAGTCGTGCAATCCCTGGGCCAAACCAAGTTCTATGGTAAGCTGTCAGCTATCGCAAGAATGTTAAGTTTTATTTTTGCATTTCATGACCGTTGGGTACCACATGGCATATGAACAGAGATCTTTGCATTGCCAATACAACGGTCATGAAATCACAAGTGAAAAGCTCAGTTCATTTGTGGTTTTCTCCATTCCTTGAAAACCCGCATTTTAATTCAGTTGTGTTGCTGTGGTGTTCCTAACCTGCTTTAATTTGCTCTGACCCTACGAGGACATCCATTTTCCACATGGAGAACGTCTTCCATTCAGGAAGGAAAGTGAAATGAAATGCACAGACATATGCCCTCATGGCTAAGAAGTGTAGTGCAAAGGCATCATTGTTTCAAAAGATAATAAACAACATGACATTTTCTCTCTGCTGGGGGCATGTCAGATGGTTTCAGAAAAGAAACCTTAGGTGCAGCATTCCCAATTGCAGACCACCTTGCAGCTTAAATAACAGTTCATCATGGTTCCATGTGATATAATCGCGGCAAAAATTGCCATGGTAACAAAATATTGCTGCACAAATGCTGCAGTTTTTGCGCCGCAGTCCATGTAAAACATGCGGGGGACACCCCCGCAACCCCTGGACCCATTATACCATTTAAGGAGAGCGGGGGACACCCCCGCCACCCCTGCTCCCCTTAAATGGTATAATGGGGCACACTTTTACCGGGTCAAGCGGCGGCATTTTTGCCGCTGTCAGGGTGATTATCCCGGGGCCGGCAGAGCCGTCCGTGGACCTCCGGGCTGGGAGGCCCCAACTCCTCCTGTGTGTCCCAAAAGGAGTATGAGACACACACAAGGAGCAAGGTGGTTCTGCTGTTTATTATAACAACGGCAGGGATGGGTCTCGGATCGTACACCTCCGTCCAGACTTTCACTCTTAGTGGGGCTCGCAGGCCCTTTTTACAGCAGTATGACGCGCTATCTGCGTCACCTGGGAAAGTTAGCAAAAAACCTATTGCCACTCTGGATTGGTTCCCCGAGTGGTAGGGTTAGTATAGGGTACATATGGAGAAGGATGTTAGTGGTTAAGGATGATTCAGGTGGTATACTTGGGCTGTCCCTACTATTAGATACTTGAAAATTGCTACAAGGGAACCCCTGGTGATTGGCTAATACTACTGACGTCAGTGATGAGCCCCCCTGTGTTCTGATTGGTTCTCCCGCGAGCCCCCAAGACTGGGACCATCGTCGTTCCCAGCTCGCGGTGTACCTGTCATTAGCAATAATGTGCAACTATGTGTTTGTGCAGGCAACGTACCGGTTTGCTCGTAGACTTGTGAGCGGGTTGTTCCCATCGCTGCAGGTGTCCATCTTGCCGCTTCGTTGTTGCAACCTGTGTCCCAGACGTGGGACCCAGGCGAATTTCTGTCTCGTGGGTCTGGCGCCTTGTCAGATTGGCTTGGTCACGTGTGGAGAGACCGTAGCTGGAGCGGAATTCTGCACATTCGATTTGTATTTCGTTTCTGTGGCTTGGCTTTTTTTTACAGGTGTAACCTTGGCGCTGGGCTGGTTGCACGTGAATTGCAACATCGTGGCCCTGGCTGTGAGCTCTCGCTGGGGCTCGTTCTGCATGATCAGCACTTGTACTCTTGCTCTGAGAGGATTATCATGGCGAGGCTCTTGCTTGCGGCCTACTCGGGCCTAGTTCATGGGTGGCGGTACATAATCCATTGTATGGAGATCGTGGGTTGACAGGGCGTCACAGCAGTGTTAGGTATACATGATGGTGTCTTCACATGGCGTGTGGTGGGAGAAGCGTCAGCAAGCGTATACACGAGCTCTTCAGGCGTCTTGCGTTTCTGCATTACTATTAAAAGGCCTATGTGAAAAATAATAACGATGCACGTCAGTGGGTGTGTCAGTCACCTACGTCACAGCACTGAGTATGTTCTTCGTGTAGGTTGGTGTGTGAGTGACCAGTGTGCATGGTGGCACGTGTGTTCTTGGCAGTTGGCTAGGTCGTTATGGCATCTCTAACTATGTGGATACTTGTGGCTGTTGTCTTAGTCGAGCTCCTCCATGCCGCAGGTGTCGGCTTGAGTCGGACAGGCTGGTGGGCATACCCTTATGTTCCTGAACCAGGGTATTTTGTCATCTGGTAGATACACAAACTCGTCCCGTGGGGAGGGCCTGGGCCGTGATCCTCTAGGTCATGGTATTGATGAGATTGGGGGGAGCTTGTTTTCCCATTCTCCCACTTCACCGCAATATTTTTTTACCGCAACATTTTTGCCGCGATTATATTACCTGATACCGTCATCATATTGTCCAGTGCACTGATGAGGTTCTGAACCTGTTTCCTGGCGATTAGAAATTAAGGTTGGATCAAGTATTTCTTTACCTCATACAAACAGTTTGTGCATTCACTATAGCATAACTCGTCAAGGGGTTTTTCCACTCTTTGAGGAATATATTGATCAAGTGCATCAACCTAAGTTTAAATGTATATAGTATGTTTAAGTGCTATCAGGGTTTAGAAGATAGCTCAGTATTTTAAGCACTCATGTCAGAAGCAAAAGTTCATATGCCAGATTACAGTACATTATTATTATTATTATTATTATTATTATTATTATTATTATTATTAAGATATTTATTCAGTGCGACCAAGCACTCGGTAAGCAGCAGAGCGCTTTAAAATCATAGGGGGAGTAGAACAAGTTAAGGGAGCAGAGACATATCTGAGTAAGGCCTTCCCTCTCTCTGAGGATGTAAACACTTTGGTAATAGAAACACCTACTTTGCTAAAACATAACTGCATCAGAAAGTACTAGATATGAAAACAAACACGGCATTGTGGTTCCATTGCTCTAGAGCTCTGTCCAGAGGCTATCAAACAAGTGTTTTAAAAACGGTGTCAACACACTTTCTTTAGACCATAAAGCTTTAGTCAGGAGAGGTGGTTAGGCAGCAACATTTGAGACTTTGCAACCTATGTGTTTGAGGCTCATATCCTGGCTTTGCCACTGAACAGTCATGTGATCCAGGACAAATCATGTGATCCCACTTCAGCGTTGTGTGAAAAGGTTAGCCGTCTCATATTCCAGTGGCATTGGTTAGACCATTTCCTGCCTGTTCTCGTCCTCTAGGCCATTTGAGTGGAAGGGGTACTATACAGGAGAGAGCTGATCAAATGTTTCTGGCCCCTAATGAGATTACTTTCAGATCTGCTTATTTGACACAAAAAGGTTTGCTTTTTTTTACAATGTGAAATGTTCTTCACATCTTAAATAACAATTTACATATTTGTGTCTAGAAATGAATTTACTCTGCTGACCTTATCACAAGGTTTACTTTATTGGATGTACTACATGTTGAATTAGAGCAGTAAAATGTAGCTGACATTTTTGAGGCTCCCTTAGTATTCCTACTTGAATACTTCACTTGATGAAAGAGAAAATACATCTACAGAAAAGTAATTTTAATTTTGTATAACATGGTTTTTTATAAGGAATTTTTGGAAATAGTCTCTTTTTGGTTCATCATGTAATGTGGGTACTTTCTAAATCAGGTCTATAACATTGTATTATCCTATATATGCATATTGTTTTATGAAAATAACTGGGCAGTGTGTAAAGGTGGCTGGTAGCAGTGCTCCTATACTTTTTTTAAACGTGTTTCTTATCCTATACTTTTGTTTTAAAAAGAAAACATTCCAGAATGTTTTTTTTTTAAATAAAAGTCTAGGTAGAAGTTGAAATATGCACCTCAATGCACTACACTCAACATTCCATCTCACGTCTTTTGACACACTTGGACCACTGGTGAACGAGAGCTACCACTTCATTTTTGACATACAAGGCATGAAGGTGGTCACAGCTGTATTAATGGACCACTATTGGGCTTCGGGTTTGAAGGCACATTTGCAGCTCCCTCCAAATTGGGAAGGCCATGCTCCATGGTAGTAATAAGTGAGCCGGCTCTGGTGGTGCCACAAAGTGAGGTGCAGATTGGTGATTTTCCCCTAATGAGCGCCAACACCAGAAATAAAAGGTCTCTTGCCCCAAAACATACACGAAGGGAGAACTTTTTTCACATGACAAAATGTATTTATTTTGTTGTTTATTTATAATGCACTTAATACCAGCGACTGGTTTTGAAGCACGGGATCGGGATTCAAGCCTGTGGCGTGCCACAATGTCTTGCTTCCAAGGCAAATGTGTTGCCCCTGATCTATCCTTCCTACTCTACATACCGACATACCAGACAAACATAAACTATTCGCAGAACGCAATGTTCTTTGCCTCCACATTTTTAATGGGGGTTCCCCCCCACCCCCCATTTATTTTTACTAGCTAAACCCAAAAACAACATACACATTTTTAAAATAAATTAATTTTTTTTTTCAGCATTATTTTCTTCGACATTTTTGCATTCGACTTTTTTTTCGATATTATAACTGGATACCGTTTGGGACCTCATCATGGCCATGGAGGGTGGCATTTGCTCAAGACTCATCTTGCTGCATGCAAATATCAGCAAACAATGAGCAGACTGGGTCCCTCACAAAGGTCATAACGACCGCACAAGAGATGCACACTAAAATGGTTTTAGAGGTGGAGGACATTGAAAATGATGGCTCATTCAATTATCTGTTTTCATGGGTACCCACCTTATTGGTGAACACATTAAAAATATTACAGGCAATACTGGTACTGGTCTTGACACCGTCTGTGTCCTGAAACTAGCACTGAACCAATGTAAAAAGGCCAGCATGAAAGCACTGGAAGTGACAATAATAGTAATAGTAAATGTGGGTGATCAAATACACAGATATCCAGACCCAGATGAATCGCCCGTATGTACCAAATGGGACATCCTATTGGATCCCTGAGGGACAATGTTCACATGTCATGTTAATCCCCACAACTTCACCAAAGCTTAGGTGGATTGTGAAGGGGATGGATATTTCTGTTTTATGACAAGCTATCCAGACGAATATGGTCATGAAAATATGGCTACCAAAGTATGGCTGTAATGGAACAGGCAGTGGTGAGTCGGTGGTCAATGATTCTACAAGAGGGGGATTGCAATGGGGCAGTTGAATATGCAGGTATCACCTACGGCCCCATCTCGAATAAATATGCAAGTACCAACTCCTGCCCCTAGCCGTCACCATTTCTGTGCAGGTGAGAGAAGATACAAGCTGAGGCAGCCCTACTGTGCTATGAGTCTAGGGATGAAAGACGAGACAAACTAAGACAAATCCAAGAAACAATACTTTAAACAATCAATGTATATGCTTCTGCAATAAAGAATTAGTTAGGTTGTGCAACACTAGTGGGAATCACAGTTAGATAGCAGAAAGCACAAATAGTATTCTGTATATAGCATAGAAGAGAGGAGAATTCCAGAGGGACTCACTACACTGATTGAGCAGATAACATTATGGACAGGTACGATGCAGCATACACGGTCAGAGAAACCAACATATGGCAGACGCATAAGGTGAATATAACATGACCAGACATGAATACAGGTCGCCAATATGGAGGTTAGACGTGCAGGAGAATAGCCATTTTCTCTGCTTACAGGCCACAGCAGGCCTAGAAGTTTGAAAGGCCTCTGATGAGATGCTAAATACATAAAATACATTTATTTTAGAAGCCTTGAAGCTGCCCAGACAGTAGTTCGTAGCTGACACCAAGGTCAGACAAATTGAAGAGAGTAGTGGGTGTGCAGAATGCAGGCACAAGATAACAGTTCCCAGGATGCAAATCAGCAGTCTTCCAAGTTAAGTGAATATATAGGAGCACACACAGCTATTGATGTCTAGGTGCAGGAGAATAGTAGGGTAAAATACTCCATAGAGAACAGATGAAGGGTTTAACAAGTGATCACAATGAGTACAACATGCACGTCTGAATTAGCTAAAAATGAAGCAAAGAAGAGGAAAATAATTCTCCAGCACTGTCCCCTAACATGCGATCAAGACATGAAGAACACTGGTTATTCATTATGAGCCAAGAACAGATACAACACCTGCTGAACTCCCTAGCACACACACAGACACAAGATGATACACAACACCAATGCAAAGAGGCAGATAGGGCACATGGTTTGGGAATGATAGAGAGTACTTTTAATTGTAATTATTACAGACCCTGGACTTCTCTACCCTCATGCATTGATGTCTCATCAAAGTGTCCAAGGTTGGTGAGTAAATGGCCAACCGATGGGAGTCCCTCTTGCCACACCACCTATAATGAACAGAGTCAACTCATCAGGTGTAGTTGTAATGCTGTAATGAAAGAAGTACCTGTGATCGCCTGGACCCAGGATGGGCCATCCGATATGTGTTAGCCCATGATGGAACTAACACATATATAGTCTATATGTAGCTTGTGATACTAACCATTCCAAAATACTCATAGGTTTTGTAATCAATATTGAATTAGGACATCATTGATGGCATGTTTTTAATTTAAAAACCGCTCCAACTCATTGTAATACTGAGAGCTGATTGAATGCTGTTGCAGCCGAGATTCTGTGTTTGCAATAAAGGTAGGTTTTTGCTGGGCACTTTTAGGGCTCCATTATTGTGCATTATCTGTTATGCTATTGCAAATGCGGGGCCTTCTTTACACCAATACCCACTTGAGTTAAGATATTTATATCACTGAAAAGCAACAAAAAAAATTAATGAAATATTTATGTTATGTTATTTTGATTGATACATCACGCCACTGCCATTTCCATGGTCACCATTTCATTAATTATATTTTTGACCGAGGATACAATGTTCTCTTCCCTTATAACTTAGATTAACTTATTAAACTAAACACAGTGGTTCCAAACAATGTGCATGCTGCTTTATTTTAGGTTAAACTTTAATGTATATGATTCTTTTGATTACTAATCACATTTCAACAATTCTACAAACATCCTTATCATGGGATGTATTGAAGTGCAAGAAGACACTTTGAGCACACTTTATTACTGCACCAAGAAAATGTTCAAGCGCTCTTAGTGGTTAAAGTAGTGTTGAAATGTATTGGTGGCCCTTTTACGCGTGTTTCGGCGTGTTTCGGCGTACTGCCTTTCTCAAACCAGGGCTGTTTCCTGTGAAGTCATTCTCAAATATTGCGATGGTGACAAAAGCGTTGAATATTACTGGGACGGTTCAGTCCACACCGACGCGGGACGTGATAATTCGAATCTTTGCAGTACGGTTGAGATTGATCCCAGTAATATTAACCACTAAGAGCGCTTGATCATTTTCTTGGCGCAGTAATAAGGTGTGCTCAAAGTGTCTTCTTGCACTTCTTGACTAACGGAGTAGGAGAACTCTAAGTCTCCATTTTCTTTGAACACACCAATGCGACAGTGCAAATTTGCAAACACTAGGTCGCAGAGGTCTACAAGTGATATCATCCAAAAAGTTTCCCAATAGCACTATGTATTGAAGTGCAATTGTTGAACTATCAACTAGAGATTACAAAGTCTTGAACACAATATGCATTTGACTTTCTTACCCCAGCTTTGTTTGACTAGAAGTTGATGCTTCTCCTGCATACTAAAATAAGCTTCCCTATGTTTTGCGAAGTTTTCAATTGTTGGGATAAGCAATTAACCCTTCCCTTGTTCTTAGTCATTCCCTGGGCTAGTACAATAGCACATTTTGTTGCCTGACTCGGCTGCGATATTCATTCGTTTGCACTAAGTTGAAAATATACAATTTGGAAGATTTAACAAAAGAAGCATGCACCTTTACTGTAAATAATAAACGCATAACTATTTGTCTAAAGAAACTCAAATCTTAAGACTGCCTACAGTTGGGTAAATTAACTGACCTTAAAGCCAAATGATGTGTTTTTGTTTTAGGTTACAATGATCAGTCCTGAAGATGGCAAAGCCTAAATTGCACAAGCTGCCCAAACACTCATACAAGATCGTCAAGTGGGCTAGACAGTCAATATATGATTTTCATTCCAGTGTTCCATTATTTTTAGTATAACTGCCATAGGTTTTTTTCAAGTCATTTATCATTTGATTGTAATTTGTTTTGTTGTATTAGTATTAATTGGCAGTGTTCCTATATTGTAAACATTATCCAACTACTCCCAGATTTGTCTCTGGGACAGTTCACTGCATTTCTCTGAAGCATATTTTGGGGGTTTGCAGGGTTACAGAGTAGAGAAAATGGAAATTAGTGATGGGGTTAGGGGAGGCAGAACAATGTTAGTTGTTGTGCCTCCTCCCCCATAAACATTTCATAGATCCAGTGCACGATATCACTAGGTAACTGGGAGCAAACCTATGCCAATGGAAAAAAAGTGTGCATTACATTATTAAAATAATAATACATTTTATTATTCTGGCAACTTATTATTGGATTTTGTTGCAGTATATATTGACTTCTTGGTCTATTTCTAAATGCAATATAGGGTGGCTAATGTTGTTATGGTTTAATTTACATGTTATTCATATACATGGAAGCCTGCACAACTTGTATCAAAGGCTGCAAGTAATATTGTCATTACAGATGTAAACCTGCAACAAGAATGACATCATTACTCTTTTTATAGTGAAGTTGTGACTTCACAATGGCTGCCAGAGACAGCTAGCTGTGTGAAAGACATTCTCAGGAGAAATGCTACAAAAACACCTGATTAAAACCATGGCAAACCTTTCCGATTGCTTTCTTTTGAATTCCCATTTTGTGACCAGTCACAGCCATTAGTTGTTAAATATGGACACATTTATAGTATTAATTTTTATGTAATGTGCTGCTGGTCATTACCACAGGAAAACAGGAATCGTGTGCATGAATCCACAGAGCCAGCTTTCATTTGGGTAGGTCTTGTTTATTAAACTGTTTAAAAATATCTGTTTGCAATAGAAAAAATCACCAGCTTTTGAAAGTGGCAGGGACAGTGCCTACACAGGCCCTCTGGCCATAGTTGCATGCCATTCGCATAGGACATTGTGGGTATGTTAACCTGCATCTTTAAATAATACCCCACCAAAGAATCTTTTGTAAGTACATTTATTAAAAAACAATATTGTTATTTTGTAATAATTTGTAATAACCCTAATACCGATCAGATGCCAAAAGGCCTGCTTTATTGTGCTGCATGCCCTCATACCTGCAATGTTGCAATGTTGCTAATACATTTTTCTTGGCTCCTGCATTGCAACCATGGCATGAGTTGGTATCAGGAGACACCTGCATCAAGTCAGTGTAGAATGACAGATGGATCCATATATGGCATTCAATTGAAATGCATTGTGCATGCAGTGAATGTGTTTTCAATGTTGCTTTCTATTCATCCCAGTGCACATTTATTTTTCTGTAACAGGATGCAGCTATCTATGGTGCGTGTGGAATAAGCACAAGTGGGAAGATTTTGAGACCAGGGTTTTACTGTCAATTTCAATGTGTTCATTATATAGATTATTTTCCACCAGTGGCCGCTATATTTCTGATTTGGATGTATGCACTAAATATTTATATACTTCGATGTTGGGGTGTGGAAAATAAGTACCCATTTCAAAGACAGTATCAGCTTAGGCTGCCCTCCCTTTGCTAAATTGCCTCCCGCCAATAGATCACACCTGATAGCAGCTGGGTTCCATGTGAAAATAGACAGTACTTTTGACTGCATGAGGGCCACATTCATCCCTGAATGTAATGCTGTGCCCTTCACCAACTTTACTTATGTACCTTTAATGTGATTGTGGTTCAATCCATTCATCACACAGACGTTGGTCCTGCACTTTGGTAGTGATTGCTATGAGACCAGCACCTTCACCTTGGTGTCATATGAGAGTGATTGTTACCCTGGTCCCAAAGACACTGAAGTTGTACCAGTGGTCAATTCCCGATCAATCCCCTGATGGTCATTTGAAAGCTGTTCCCAGGCAGCATCTGAGTTCATACATGGAGTTGAGGGTCAAGTCACAGACATGACATTTAGATGTTATGTTATGTTGATCTATGACATTGGTTTCATTTCCTCAGATACATTTTGGAGTCATATGTATTCTGGTGATAACACAGTGATGAATGTAATGTCTATTATATGTGGCAAGAGATATTTAAGAATGTTCTATCACTAATGTAAATGGAATTTGTTTAATGGACTACCCTTACTACGTTTTGCCCATGTGAATTTAAATTGAATCTGTAAAGACACGTTTTGTATGATAAGAATATTGTACTTGTATTTGTAGTGTTCTCTTCCTTCAAAAAAGCACAATAACAGTAAACAAAATGTGATTTATACCATACACCACTGACATTTATGTGGTCTCTAGCCACTCTTGTATGCACAATACACCATTAACGTTGATTAATTATAGACGACAGCATTTATTTCTAAACAGATCTTTATTTCCATGTAGTGTGCATACAATGTGACATTAATAGTTGAAAACTACTTATTTTGGGAATTAAAGCAAGGAAAGGCACAGAGCAAATATTGCAGCAAAAGAAAAGATCAGCATTGTGGCTCTGTGGAAAATGTCACAATGATGTTATGTCATGCCACAGCATCCCCAGAATGGGACAGTGTATCAGAAATAATCAAAACATGTTCTAACGTGAAGTAAGAGTTTTCTTGTAAATCATATAACAACTGGTCTGCAACCGATGGCTCTCAAGATGTTTTCAACTACAGCTCTCATCAGTTCTAGCCCTCATGGTCATTGAAGAAAGTTCATGAGAGTTGTATTCTAAAACATTTACAGGCCGATTCATGGAATAAATGTGCGCCGAAAATCCCGGCGCAGAGGGGCCAATACGTGCGCTGCGCCGAAAATCAGCGCAAAGCGCAGGGAAACCAGCGCACGTCGATTCATGGAAGTCCCTGCGCAAGAAAAGCAGAGGACGTGCGCGGAAAAAACGCGCGGCGCAGGCCGGCGCACAGGTCAACCAACGTCGTGCGCCACGGCCACTGCGCCATCACTCCGAGCGCAGCGCACAGCTCTAAAGTAGGCGGGACACAGGGCGGGACACTCGAAATGGGGAATAAAATGGGGCACAACACTCGGAATGGGGAAGAATGTGGGCGGCACGGGGAAAGTTTAGGAGGCAAGTGCGCGGAACGCCCACACGCTCGCATACAACACGTATTCATGGAATAGAATAGGGCAAAAAAGCGCACGCTCAAAGCAGCGCACAGGCACAAACAGGCACAAACACGACCGCCACAAGAAAGCAGGCGGTAGCGTCTCTGCGCCTGCAAGAAATGTGCGCTAAAAGGTGCGCCAACAAATAGCACCTATATACAGACATGATCAATGTCCAATACTGTGGCCCTCCAGGACAAATGACGTACAAAGGGGTACCCACAAACACAGACACGCGCAGAGAGAAAAAATAAACGTGTGCGTGCATACCGGGGTGCGCGGTAAGTTGCACACGCGATATGGCCGGGTACGTGGATTTCAGGGGTGCGCGGGAAGTTCCACATGCGATATGGCAGGGTACGTGGATTACAGGGGTGCGCGGGAAGTTCCACACGCGAAATGGCCGGCTACGTGGATTTCAGGGGTGCGCGGGAAGTTCCACATGCGAAATGGCCGGCTACGTGGATTACAGGGGTGCGCGGGAAGTTCCACACGCGAAATGGCCGGCTACGTGGATTGCAGGGGTGCGTGGGAAGTTCCACACGCGATATGGCAGGGTACGTGGATTTCAGGGGTGCGCGGGAAGTTGCACACGCGAAATGGCCGGCTACGTGGATTTCAGGGGTGCGCGGGAAGTTCCACACGCGAAATGGCCGGCTACGTGGATTTCAGGGGTGCGCGGGAAGTTCCACACGCGATATGGCCGGCTACGTGGATTGCAGGGGTGCGCGGGAAGTTCCACACGCGATATGGCAGGGTACGGGGATTTCAGGGGTGCGCGGGAAGTTGCACACGCGAAATGGCCGGCTACGTGGATTTCAGGGGTGCGCGGGAAGTTCCACACGCGAAATGGCCGGCTACGTGGATTTCAGGGGTGCGCGGGAAGTTCCACACGCGAAATGGCCGGCTACGTGGATTTCAGGGGTGCGCGGGAAGTTCCACACGCGATATGGCCGGCTACGTGGATTGCAGGGGTGCGCGGGAAGTTCCACACGCGATATGGCAGGGTACGTGGATTGCAGGGGTGCGCGGGAAGTTGCACACGCGAAATGGCCGGCTACGTGGATTTCAGGGGTGCGCGGGAAGTTCCACACGCGATATGGCCGGCTACGTGGATTGCAGGGGTGCGCGGGAAGTTCCACACGCGATATGGCAGGGTACGTGGATTGCAGGGGTGCGCGGGAAGTTGCACACGCGAAATGGCCGGCTACGTGGATTCCAGGGGTGCGCGGGAAGTTGCACACGCGATATGGCCGGGTACGTGGATTTCAGGGGTGCGCGGGAAGTTGCACACGCGATATGGCCGGGAACGTGGATTCCAGGGGTGCGCGGGAAGTTGCACACGCGATATGGCCGGGTACGTGGATTTCAGGGGTGCGCGGGAAGTTCCACACGCGATATGGCAGAGTACGTGGATTTCAGGGGTGCGCGGGAAGTTGCACACGCGAAATGGCCGGCTACGTGGATTTCAGGGGTGCGCGGGAAGTTCCACACGCGAAATGGCCGGCTACGTGGATTACAGGAGTGCGCGGGAAGTTCCACACGCGATATGGCCGGGTACGTGGATTTCAGGGGTGCGCGGGAAGTTGCACACGCGATATGGCCGGGTACGTGGATTTCAGGGGTGCGCGGGAAGTCCCACACGCGATATGGCAGGGTACGTGGATTTCAGGGGTGCGCGGGAAGTTGCACACGCGAAATGGCCGGCTATGTGGATTTCAGGGGTGCGCGGGAAGTTCCACACGCGAAATGGCCGGCTACGTGGATTACAGGGGTGCGCGGGAAGTTCCACACGCGATATGGCAGGGTACGTGGATTTCAGGGGTGCGCGGGAAGTTGCACACGCGAAATGGCCGGCTACGTGGATTTCAGGGGTGCGCGGGAAGTTCCACACGCGAATTGGCTGTGTGCTCCCAGGCATTACCTGTACACCCTCCACAGCCCCTGCAGGCAGCACACACCACAGGGAACTACCCTGCACACCTGCTCATGTCTCCCACCACCCCCACCCCCCATCCACCAGGGACACCCTCCACCAGGCCCCCACCCATTTCTCCCACCACCCCCAACCCCCCATCCACCAGGGACACCCTCCACCAGGCCCCCACCCATGTCTCCCACCACCCCCACCCCCAGCACTGTGGGGAACCTGCCAGCAGGCCCCCACCCATGTCCAACCCATGTCTCCCACCACCCCCAACCCCCATCCACCAGGGACACCCTCCACCAGGCCCCCACCCATGTCTCCCACCACCCCCACCCCCAGCACTGTGGGGAACCTGCCAGCAGGCCCCCACCCATGTCCAACCCATGTCTCCCACCACCCCCAACCCCCATCCACCAGGGACACCCTCCACCAGGCCCCCACCCATGTCTCCCACCACCCCCAACCCCCCATCCACCAGGGACACCCTCCACCAGGCCCCCACCCATGTCTCCCACCACCCCCACCCCCAGCACTGTGGGGAACCTGCCAGCAGGCCCCCACCCATGTCCAACCCATGTCTCCCACCACCCCCAACCCCCATCCACCAGGGGCACCCTCCACCAGGCCCCCACCCATGTCTCCCACCACCCCCACCCCCAGCACTGTGGGGAACCTGCCAGCAGGCCCCCACCCATGTCCAACCCATGTCTCCCACCACCCCCAACCCCCATCCACCAGGGACACCCTCCACCAGGCCCCCACCCATGTCTCCCACCACCCCCAACCCCCCATCCACCAGGGACACCCTCCACCAGGCCCCCACCCATGTCTCCCACCACCCCCACCCCCAGCACTGTGGGGAACCTGCCAGCAGGCCCCCACCCATGTCCAACCCATGTCTCCCACCACCCCCAACCCCCCATCCACCAGGGGCACCCTCCACCAGGCCCCCACCCATGTCTCCCACCACCCCCACCCCCAGCACTGTGGGGAACCTGCCAGCAGGCCCCCACCCATGTCCAACCCATGTCTCCCACCACCCCCAACCCCCCATCCGCCAGGGACACCCTCCACCAGGCCCCCACCCATGTCTCCCACCACCCCCACCCCCAGCACTGTGGGGAACCTGCCAGCAGGCCCCCACCCATGTCCAACCCATGTCTCCCACCACCCCCAACCCCCCATCCTCCAGGGACACCCTCCACCAGGCCCCCACCATGTCTCCCACCACCCCCACCCCCAGCACTGTGGGGAACCTGCCAGCAGGCCCCCACCCATGTCCAACCCATGTCTCCCACCACCCCCAACCCCCCATCCGCCAGGGGCACCCTCCACCAGGCCCCCACCCATGTCTCCCACCACCCCCACCCCCAGCACTGTGGGGAACCTGCCAGCAGGCCCCCACCCATGTCCAACCCATGTCTCCCACCACCCCCAACCCCCCATCCGCCAGGGGCACCCTCCACCAGGCCCCCACCCATGTCTCCCACCACCCCCACCCCCAGCACTGTGGGGAACCTGCCAGCAGGCCCCCACCCATGTCCAACCCATGTCTCCCACCACCCCCAACCCCCCATCCGCCAGGGACACCCTCCACCAGGCCCCCACCCATGTCTCCCACCACCCCCACCCCCAGCACTGTGGGGAACCTGCCAGCAGGCCCCCTCCCATGTCCAACCCATGTCTCCCACCACCCCCAACCCCCCATCCGCCAGGGGCACCCTCCACCAGGCCCCCACCCATGTCTCCCACCACCCCCACCCCCAGCACTGTGGGGAACCTGCCAGCAGGCCCCCACCCATGTCCAACCCATGTCTCCCACCACCCCCAACCCCCCATCCGCCAGGGGCACCCTCCACCAGGCCCCCACCCATGTCTCCCACCACCCCCACCCCCAGCACTGTGGGGAACCTGCCAGCAGGCCCCCACCCATGTCCAACCCATGTCTCCCACCACCCCCAACCCCCCATCCGCCAGGGGCACCCTCCACCAGGCCCCCACCCATGTCTCCCACCACCCCCACCCCCAGCACTGTGGGGAACCTGCCAGCAGGCCCCCACCCATGTCCAACCCATGTCTCCCACCACCCCCAACCCCCCCATCCACCAGGGGCACCCTCCACCAGGCCCCCACCCATGTCCCCCTGGCCCCTGGTCCTGACGATACACAATAATGGCAGTAATGGCCAGCATACCCAGCACAAACACCCAGGCAAGGATTGCATGCACCCACATAGTGAATGCAATCACATGACACAACCCCAAAGGCAAGTATGCAAAAGAACACATGTCCGCCACACACACATACACAATGGGTGCAAGTGAACGTCAAAACCCATATCATGACATGTAAGAAACCAAAGAAAATATGACACAAGTGTAAGATAATATAAAAATGTATTAAAAAAAAAAATAAGTAAACTAATACAACTATCTGGCAAAGCAAATAAAAGGTCCATGTCCGGGAACAATAATGAGAAACCAAAAAACAAAGGATAGAAAATCAATAGATTTTGTCCAAAGCAAACACATGTAGTATGAAATGAAAGAAAAACCATTACGACATGGTGTAAACAATATGAAATCAAAAAAATGTATCTCCCAAAAAATCACAATATATACAGGATTGTTCAAGGGTCCATGAGCCCAACACCACTAATGAAACCTAATACTAACTAATTAAAAAAATATGTACAAAAAAGTGGCCATTGTCCAAGCGGTCCAAAATAATAAAAAGAATAAAGGAAACCTACCACTAACTAACTAACGAAAAAACTATATACAAAGGCAGCGGGCTAGTCCTGCGGCTCACTTGGTGATGCTGGCCAGGGCATCCTCGAACTCCATGTCAATGTCCTGGAGGCGGGACTCAGTCCTGGCCCCGAGGTCTCGCAGGGACAACCCCATGTGCTCACCAAATTCCCTGCGAGCCTCCTCGAGGCACTCAGCCCGCCTCAATGCCTGATGCATGGAGATCTCCGCCCTGGCCATGGCGAGCCGCTCCTCTTCCGCCCGCTGCCGCTCCGCACCTATCCGCTGGCCAAACTCCTCCCACACGGAACACACCGCCATGCCAGGGTTGCCCTGCCCTCCGGCCGATGCCTGCCCCTCCGATCTTGATGGCCCTGAGCCATGATGCCTCCCACGTCGAGCCCGCTGCTGCCTCCGACGCCACTGCCTCTGCCAGCACGACGGCATCCAGGCTGATGGTAACCACCGACGCCGTCGTGCACGTGCCCTGCCCGATGATGCCAGCACATCTTCCATTTGCTGGGGTCCACTTGCTGTGTCGTCCACCCCTGCTGGACCTCCGACTCCCAACTGCGGCAGGGATGGGATCCCCACCGAGCTGGCTGCATTGGTCGGGGCAGGTCCACAGGGGGCCATGGTGGCATCTGGGCCGGAAGACGGCAAGGAGAACGACCGGTGGATAGCCTGCACAGAGGAGGAGAGGGCCGTCAGATTGGCCAACACATGCAGGAACCCCCCGAACATGGCCGATCCCAATTGGGCCACGTCGGCACGGTGCACTTCGTGATGACGTGCGTGCTCCTCCCGGGAAGCACGCACGGCATCACGAATCACAGCCGTGCGCATCGCGACCCCAATCAGGACCTGCTCCACGCGGCCAGGGGTTCCCACGGCCGCAGGTGGAGGGGAGTCAGTTGACATGGACATCCCCTCTACCTGCGGACGGGCCTGGGACGGGGCATCCCTGCTGGTGCATGGTGGTGCACTCATAGGGTCAGGGACAGCGACATGCACAGGCACCTCCACGGTGACCTGTGCTGCCTCCTGCCCCTGGCCCTGGACTGCACCACTTGCACCAGCAGGGATGCTCCCACCAGGCCCCATGTGTGCACCAGTGTCGGCCTCCTCCTCCTCTGTGCAAACCACCAACCTGGATGGCTCCTCACCGTCTCCCGCCGTAGCAGGCCCCTGTGGGGGCTCACCCACCCCTTCCGCTGCAGCCGTGGGGGCATCCCCGCCGCCTTGCTCCACAGCGCCGTCTCCGCCCTCTTCTTCACTAGCCGCTGCGTAGAGGGAGACAAAGGACACAAGCATCAGGCTACTGTACAATGGTCCCCTAGACAGGAAGCAATAGCAGATGAGCACCCCTGTCAAAGTACACTTCCATCATGTCCCTCCACAACACATGGGTCAGTCCAGGCAAAACACACACAGTAACAGGCATGGTGCATGCCATGCACATTTCCATGCATGTCCAATTGACTCTTGAAACATCCAATGATATGTAACTCACATGCATCATGGCTCATGCATATCACATGCACACACTTCACCTCAGTCACATCCATCTGGCCCCAATCACACCGAACACAGGCAAAACAAGGGTAAGTTGGGTGCGTCACTGAATCTGTGCATTGTCACACACATGTGTCATGCATCCATGGCATGCACAAGTCACAGACATGCAGGTCAGGCACACAGACATGGCTACCATATATTTACCTGGCATCAGCACCCATCCTTCACCCCCATCCATGTCCAGGTACAGAGACTGGCATGCTCTCATGTCCCAAATCTGCATAGTGCTCCCCATGCCGCATTTCAACACATGCAACAACCATGTGGGTCACACATCACTGGTCGCACATGCATTACCATGATGTCCCAGCACACATACATGCATACATGGCCCATGGCACACATACAGGCAAGTATCATAGAACCAGCACACCGCAACATGCCCTGTCTCACACAGTGATGCTTGGACACTTACCGCTCAACTCCAGACGGGTCTCCCTCTCAAGGATCTGGGCGTGGAGCGCTGGGCGTACGCGTTCCAGGACCCTCTTCTGGATGGAACTCATGTGGCCCCGGCCCCCCTCCACGAGGCGCCGGGCCTTCACAAGGGTCCTGGACCTCAAGTCCTCCCAGCGCTTCTTGATCTTCAAGACGTTGCGGGTTGCCACCCCCTCCGCGTTGATGGCAACCACACAGTCGGCCCAGATCCTCTCCCGTCCTTCCTTGCTGGCGCGGGACGATCCAAAGAGGGCATCATACTGCCCCAGGACATGCTCCACCAGGACACCAACTTCGGTGGCAGTGAAGCTGGTGCCCCTCTGCCCCTCTGGCCTGGGGTTGCCACTGGTGCCAGATGTAGAAGTGCCCGACATGGCAACCCCAGAGGCAGGTGTGGGTGGGCAACTGGGTCCTGGGGCTGGGCTGTGGAGCGATGTAATCCCAGTTGGGAGTCTTCAGTTCCAGCAGGGGTGGACACAGCAAGTGGACCCCTGCAGATGGCTGATGTGCAGGCACCAAATGGCAGGGCACGGTGGCAGCAGGCAGGCAGGCAGGCAGGCAGCAGCAGATAGCACGTGGGAGGCTGCTCAGGGCACTGGGGGGGCAGTAACTCGGCCTTCGGGGCAGGAGCGTGGTGTTCCGTGTGTTTTCGGGTGGCCAGCTTGATACGGAGTGATTTGGCACGTGAAATTCCTGCACGTCAGCGTGAAATCCGAGGAAAGGCCCTTAGCGCGTAAGTGCGTCAGCACGCATACGCGATTCTATTGGACCAGAGTCCCTCATCGCGTAAGCGCGTCTGACGTGATCCGCACGGGCGTTCCCCACTCAGCACGTGAAGACGGAGCACACGTGGAAATACTGCACGTCAGAGTGTAATCGCGTGTAATTGGCCAAAAGTGCGCGTACACGCCATTGGCCTATGTACGTGTATTTCATCGCGTGTAATTGGCCAAAAGTGCGCGTACACGCCATTGGCCTATGTACGTGTATTTCATCGCGTGTAATTGGCCAAAAGTGCGCGTACACGCCATTGGCCTATGTACGTGTATTTCATCGCGTGTAATTGGCCAAAAGTGCGCGTACACGCCATTGGCCTAAGTACGTGTATTTCAGGGGTGCGCGGCCACTTACACAAGCAAGTACGTCAGCGCACCTGTATGCCTGCTGCGTGGGAATTTCCACACGCGATTGGAGTGGGAACTCGATTCCAGGGGTGCGAGGCTCACACGCTCGCCTACAACACGCGCAAGGCATTAATTTGCGCACTTTTCAATAAACAAGCCAGATGCCAGGATGAACATACCGCTCCTAGCAGCAGTGGCAGTGGGCTACCAAAGGAGGAGGAGGAGGAGAGTCAGGGCCAGAATATTCACACCCAGAACCAGCCTATTCGGGATGCCTGATGACCAGGTGTATGGGAGGTACAGATTTCCAGCACACATCATACTGGACCTGGTCAGTGAGTGGGAGGATGACCTCACATCACCCACCCTGTGCTCCCAAGCACTCAGCCCCCTGCAGAAGGTCCTGAATGTACTGCACTTCTTGGCCACTGGATCCTTTCAGCGGACAAGTGCCATAGTGGGTGGTGTGTCACAGGCCACGCAGTCACGCTGCCTACACCAGGTCTTGAACATCATCACTGCACGGCCATCAGTCCGCAGGCACATATATCTCCCCAGGACTCATGCAGAAAGGCGGACGTGCATCCAGGAATTCTATGGTGTGGCTCAATTCCCCAAAGTGCTTGGTGCAATTGACTGCACACATGTGGCTCTACGTCCACCCAGGGCAACAGAGCACATCTATAGAAACCGCAAGCACTGGCATTCCATCAACGTGCAAGTTGTATGCAATGCCAAGGGAATAATCACATCAGTATATGCCAACTATCCAGGGTCCACCCACGACAGCTTCATCTACAGAATGTCTACCCTATGCCGGGACCTAGAGGCTGGCCAGCATGGATATACATGGCTGCTTGGTGAGCATGAATGCCACTGCACATGCATGCATGTCAGATACTGGGTCATGACACAACACCACTAATGATACCCATCACCACCTCCGCAGGGGACAGTGCCTACCCTATCAGCCCCCACATGATGACCCCAATCCGGAACCCCACCACGCCACCCCAGGTAAGGTACAACACAGCCCACATTGCAACACGGGGCATAGTGGAGCGCACATTCGGAGTGCTCAAGTCACGCTTTCGCTCCCTTGACCGTTCTGGCGGGCAGCTGTTATATGCTCCCCGAATAGTGTGCAGGATCATAGTGGCAGCATGTGTCCTGCACAACGTTGCAACACGCCGGGGCCTGCCCGTGGACATGGTGGTGCCCCCACATCCACAACCACATGCACGCCCGCTGCGCATGGGAGGGGAAAGGGCACGGGGGGAGGCAGCCCGTACGCAACTGGTGGCCAACTTCTTCACCTAGGAATCACAGTGCTGGCTAGTGCACACTGCTCTGGCACATACCATCTGACAATCAATGATGACACTACCTGACAATGTCTGAAAATTACTTGACAATAAACTGTCAGATACACATCAGCCTGAGATTGTTAACATGGAAGTGTCAATATGTGTGCACCCCTAGCTACACATACACCAGCAATGCATCACAACGCAAAGACACAACTCCATCAATCTAATATGCATTGCCACAGGCGATTCACTACATGACAACATTGCCATGTCACCCATTCCCTTCACAGTCCCGCCACTGAGGACACCATGTCATGGTATGTGACAGCAAACAAACTGGCCATCACAACATGACACCAGTGTCACAAATAGCAGTGCCCCAATTGGAACATAGCCGCACTTGAGCAGCTAACCGCCCTGGAGCCACTACTACACACCTGTGTAAGAGTAATTTCAATCAAATTACACACCAACCCACCCTGAAGCCCACCCAAACAAGACACAATGCATGTAATCAATGGTAGTCTCATTACCTGATTCTGCTGGTATGTCCTCACCGTCCAGATGTACAGTGATGGCGCCATGCAAAAGTGTCAGTGCACATCTACCGACATGTAGTCTGACTCCAAAGAGTATGCCCTTGTGAAGATCTGTGTGAAATACCTGCAAAACATGAGCAACATATGTAAGTAGAGGCACATATCAAACCATCATGCATAGTTAGGTGCAACAACAATGAACACTATGAATGTCTACACAGTATTGACTATGGACTGGCCAACAGCTCATGGGAGTCCAATGTCACCGTGTAATTTGCTGTCACTTGGGCACACCCTTTGCAAGCCCATGGAAACGGAAGCAGGAGGGGTGTG
The DNA here is from genome assembly GCF_040938575.1 of Ambystoma mexicanum. Lineage (NCBI taxonomy): Eukaryota > Metazoa > Chordata > Amphibia > Caudata > Ambystomatidae > Ambystoma > Ambystoma mexicanum. Next base: position 1,424,598,081 of record NC_090932.1, read on the forward strand.
GATGTCTGCTACCCAAGCATCGAAACCAAACTCAGGACAAGCCTGCATGTGCCCAGCCACAATACAGTGTATGCCCAGGTACCCACACAAGGCAACACTCTTGCAAAATAAAAATAAAATTGAGAAAAAATGGCCATGAAAGGGCCGGCGGGGGGGGGGGGGGGGGCACCTATGAGGTCCGAGGACAGGATGCACGCCACAATCCACCTGTGTGGATCATGGGAAACGAAAACACCCCATAGGCTCGTGGCCCACACGGCTACTCTGTTGTGGGAGATGAGTCGCTATGGCTCTGGCCAGACCCTGCAGCTGACTCTGGAGGTGGGGGAGCTGCCTCAGAAGATGGTGTGACAATGGGAGGCAGCCCACGCAAAGCACGAGTTTGCTCCTCCATGGCTGCAAGCAGGCGGGTCTGGTAGTTCTGGTTCTGGGTTATAATCATGCGGAGGTCCCCATGCAGTAACTCCCGGGATGACCTGACCTCCGCACGAGTTGCCTGCATCTCGGCCGAGAGCGTCCGTGTCAGACGCTCCAGCTGCTCCTCTGTCCTTCTATGGGATGAAGCCTCAAGCTCTAACAGGGTCGACCTGAGGTGACGGAGTTCTTCCCTCAGGCCTTCCCTGTGGCGCTGGGACTCCATGGAAAGTGATTCCCGTAGAGTCGCCAGTGCCGCCCGCCTGTCCATGTTGGACGCCAACATATCCTCCCTGTGTGCCTGGCAGATGGACTCTGTAGCCTGCTCCAGTCGCTCCATCAGCCTTTCTGGGGGGACAATGGAAGTGGCCACCCTATCCATGGCCTGTGCAATCATCTCGGATGATGCTGCCTGTTGGGTGGCCATACCGTAGATGGATTGCTCCCAAACGGTATTGCCAGGTGGCATACGGCCACCACGTTGACGGGCACCACACCTGCCTGGGGCAAGGCGGACTGCGCCTTGCTGTGCCGGCAAGGCCTCAGGCTGCAGGACTGCATTCCCTCTCTGATCTGCAGCCCCAGGAACAGGATCAGAGATTGGGTGGTGTGGCCCTGCATCCGTAACCACCGGAGGCTGATCTGCCGACACTGACATCCCCATTGAGGGCAATGGCCCGGCTGCAGGTGGGTCGGACAGAGGAGATTCTCTCCCAAGAACACTCACCTGCGACTGCACATAGGTGTCATCCTCCGAGTCTACACCTGAATACTGCTCGGGGGAGGAACCCCCAGAGACACCCCTCGACAGCACGACCTGCAGCACTTGTGGGTTTTCACCCACAAACACACCACGTCCCTCACTTGTGGTAGGTCGGCCCGGGTTGCCCTCCTGGGACGGCTCAACCACCACATCCCCAGCATCAACAAGTGCTTCGTCCCCTGCAAAGACATGAAAGAGAAAAATGGAAACAGGCATTAGCACCATGGCATGCAACAAGGGCTGATGAACAACAGAGGCAGTAGTTCTACGACACATGTCCAACATGACTGGGAGACCTCCTATGCATTCACCATCACTGGGTCTGTAGGGGAGGCTCAGGGCATACAATGTACAGATTGGAGAGCAACGCCTGCTCACCTTGCTGCCTAGCACTGCCATCACACATTGGCCGGTGATTGCCATGTCAAAGGCACATGCCATCACACACATGGCATGTGACATAGCCACCAAGTGAAGAGGGAGAGGAGGGCTACTTTTTTGGATTTCAACCACTCTGGTCCTGACATTGCATCGTCACATCAATGAGTAAACATGTTGTACATGGATCTGCTAGTCCAAATTGGCCACGATGCACAGTGCCTTGTCTACATCAACAAAATGCAGTAAACAATGTGATTCCACCTCCCCATCACCTGTAAAGGATTCATATTGCATTCGTGAAGCACCGGTCCAGAAATGTATGAAGGTACAGCGGAGCACTGAGGGGTGGTGGGGCAGAAGGGGATGCCAGTCAACAATCCTACTGGTGCTGGTGTCATTCATGTCACGCAAGTGCAGGGGTGGGTGGCACAATGAAGTGCAAGGGGAAGTGGCGGCTGGAAGTGCTGTACAAGGTAAGTAGGACTTGACGTCAAGGGCAGATGGTGTTAGGCGCAGACAAGTGCTGGGGGGGTGGCCTATAGGGGTACAGAGACAATCATGCAGTGCTGTGGGCTCGGAGGGGACAGGGGAGGTACACACTGCATCTGGCTCGGCAAGGTCCTTGCAGATTTCTATGTGTCCTGCAGAGTTGTCACATGCCGCAGATATGTGCCCTTGGATTGGGGATCTCATCTTGGTGAAAAGGGTGAGGCGCTATTGCCTTTGGAGCATGTGGCAGGCCAGTTTGCCAGAGGATGGCCATGATGCAGGACATTCCCTCTCTGCCACCCGGCACCTGTGGTTTGGGTTCACAAGATCCGAGTCATGCCAGGACTCTGCATTGGCATGGGGCTTCAGACAGGTGGTCATGACCGTGGCAAAGACATCCAGTGTACCTGACATGGAGTGGAGCATGGAGTGGGCCCTGTCAGGATGGGAGTGAGCCTAAGGGGGAGCTGGATGGGGGGGAGATTTTGGCAGCATGAGCCTCGACTGACACACACTTCATGGGTCGGAATACCAAGAAGGTGTGTGACAGTGGTGAGGGTGGCTTTGCCTGTGGGGTGGTGAGGGTGAGCTGGGAGGAGAGGAGAATGTGATCACTCCAGGAGAGAGGAGTGCAGAGATGGACGGAGAGGGGAAAGTCAGATGAGATCAGAGCATCAAGAGTGTGCCCTGCAGAATGAGTAGGGACAGACGGGAGTCTAGAGGGTGAGAGGGAGTTGCTGAGGTCACAGAAAGGTCACGTGGGGGCGTCAACAAGCATGCAGGTGGATGCGTACAGCACCAAGGCTGAGGATTTCTGTGTCTGGGGACATGAGTGAGGAGGAGAGGTGAGGACACTCAGAAAGGAAGTAGTACATTTGACCAGTTTTCCCAGACACAGTACGCACTGTTTGAGAATGTCAAGGTGTGGTGGAGAGAGACGTCACACAAGCCATTCCAGAGTGGAGTAGGTCTAAGTAGGAGTGACAGTGGCAGGAATACCCTCAGGGAAGCCAAGGGCACACCCCCCCTGCACAGTAGTGGCGGGCCAAGGAGAGGGTCTCCTGAACATCAGGTAGGAGTGTGTGAAGGATGCAGACAGAGCTGGCCGTCAGACATGTTTCCATGAGACCAAGGATGTCAAGGTGCATAACCTCATGTAAGTGACAGATATCGGAGGAATGCCTGATGCAGCCGCAGTGAAAGGAGTGTAATTGTGGAGGAGGTTGACAGCCTTGCAGGACTTACGGGGAGTGCTAGAGATCAGAGGTGCAGCATGTGTAGGAGTTGGAGTGGGAGGCGGAGAAGGTTCATGGGAGGGTGCAGGGAGGCAGTGCAGGATTGATGAGGAGAGAGGAGGGGGGACAGCAGGAGAGGTAAGGAAGTTGATGAGATGTGGGTAGCATTTCTCAAGGAGATTGAGGTTGGCCTAAGGGCCTTGGACTGAGACGCTCCCATTACCATGCACATCAATAGTGGCCTCTGAGGATTGGAAGGAGGCCAGGAGTACACCCCAACGGGTCCCACCATTGATGGTGGAAGAGGAGCAAGGAGAGAGGACAGGGAACATGTGAAGGGTCTATGGGACAGGCAAAGGCATGTATGAGCAGATGTCAGTGAGAGTTAGCTTTGAGTAGGCTCAGATGCACTGGTCAGCAATAGGGTGGGTCGCATTGGAGGGCAGGGTGCCCTCATTTGACTTTTGGCAAGCAGGTGTCGTGAGTAGGGCACGATGGTCTGAACTGTAGAAGTCATGGAAGATAGACCATGAAGAGCAGCATGGAGTGTGAGGGAATGGGGCTCGAAACCAGACGGTATCAAAGCCCACAGGTAGGAGGTGGATGTCAAGGCAACATCCACAGTATGACAGCATGTTGGTTGGCATTTATATACAGAGGACGCATTAGCATGTGGTATCATTGCATGTCAGGCATGTGAAGATGAAACTTGAATGGCTGGGGGAAAGTATAGGAATGGTATGTAAGACATCAGATGAATAGACAGGGGAGTATGAGCAACAATGTAGTGACACAATGACAATTCAAGGGCAACTTCCATGGTGTCGGGCCATATGTGCACTGTTGCCAGTAGGGATAGTGCTGTGGGCAGATGGTGTTGCACTGAACATACTGGATGAGGCACATGGGTGCCACTATCAACTCTGCCACACACCCCCTTGACAGGCACCCAACATGAATGCTTCACACACACACCATGCACATGGATAATACACACATGCATGTGCACTCACCGGATGATGCCTCGTAATCAGGGAGGTCTCCCACACCTTGGAGTTGTCCCTCGGTGACGTAGGATCCAGCTACGGACTCGTGTGGTGTGAGTTCGATTTCCTGTGCTGGGGACCCACCTCCAGTCACCAAGGTTGCGGCATGACTTGAGGCCAGCTTATCCTTTGCCCTGCGCTTAAGGTCATTCCAGCGCTTCTGGCAATCACTAGCTGTGCGCCTCACTACTCCAAGGGCACTTATTCTGTCAGCAATGGTCTGCCAGTGTGCCTGGCGTCTGGCATGTGTGGTCTTGGACCCTGCAACGATGACCATTTCCCTATCATGATCTGACACATACTGAACAAGTGCATTCAGTTCGGCGTCTGTGAAGCTTGGCTTCCTTGATGGGCCGGACTGTGCAGCCGTGCCTGGGGCATCAGCCTGTGCCGGACGTGCACTCTTCCTCTTGCGCTTGGAAGGGGGTGGGGATCCAGAGTGTCCTACGCCGCTGTGGACACTAGGGGCAGGAGTCGTGGTGGACTCAGTACTGGGTGTGTGGGATTGCCCACTCAGCATGGGAGTAGGTGCAGGCATTGGGGGTAGTGGGATGGGGTCAGGCCTGATCTGAGGTGCATGAACTAGGACCGACACAGTCTTGGCAGGGTGTATGAGAGGTGGGGTGGATGGAGCCACACCCTGGCTACGGGGGCCAGCAGATGACCTATCTGGCATAGATGCGCGTGCCCTGATGACACCAATGTGCACCGGTGCACGTGCAGTGGACCTGCTGACCTGGATGTCAGCAATGGGATCACCCTCGGACAGGTCTGGTGCCACAATGGCCTGGTCCGACAAGGGCTGATCAGGGTTGGTATCAGCCACATGACTCTCAACTGGGGGGGGGGGGGGCATGGGTGTCCCTGACTGTTCCTCCAGACTGGGGGGGACAGGGGCACCCTGCAAGTCACAACCACGTCCCCTAGTGGATCCTCCACGGCCACCACGTGTGGCTCGGCCACCTTTGCCACCCTTACGGCTTGCACGCCTCCCAACCATGGCACTGATGGTATTGTGCGTATGGGAGTCGGTGTGCACAATTGTCCTGGGCAATTGGGTGTCAAAGGGGTTGGGTACCAGATGGTATTCGTACCCTAGTGCAGTGGCAAGGCTATATGACACCCCTGGGGAAAGATGACGGGTCACGCAACGCACAGGCACCCCAAAAAAGTTAAGGAACGTGCACAATACCCCTCCTAGACCACGTGTGCTGATGGAAAACCCTGCACTACGCTGTGGCATCCAGTAACACAATGAACGTATGCGTGTCACACGCAGCCTAGAATGACCTCTGAAGGGGTAGGCTACACACGGGGCAAGCACAGAAGTTAGATACGTGCGTGACTCACCGTCTGCCAGGTAAAAGAGCGTGAAAAATGAGCGCTTTTGGTTGGCAACACCCCCGCCAAAAGAAGATGTGTACGCTGTCTGAGGAGACAGGACAACAGTAGAAGGGGACACTGTTTGAGGGAACAGGCCCAGGTAAACCAGTACAAGAGGAAAAAGAGAAAAAGCTGTCAGAGGTAACAGGGAGTACGAACTGGAAACGCCGTGAAGTAAATCGCGTGTGAAACGACAAGAAGTACAGAATTCACCCACTCGCTCTCCACGAAAAGCACGTACAAGGAAATGGTGTTCAACACTACCTTTTATACAGGCCCACACGTACAGCGTCACTTACGGCGTGTACGTGCTTGGCCCATGTTCACCAATCACACGCTTTGACACTCCTGCGTGTAGCTCACTTTTCACCAATCACACGCTTTGTCACTCCTGCGTGTGGATCCTTTTTCACCAATCACACGCTTTGACACTCCTGCGTGTAGCTCACTTTTCACCAATCACACGCTTTGTCACTCCTGCGTGTAGATCCATTTTCACCAATCACACGCTTTGACACTGCACGTGCAGGTAACTATTGACGCACATATGCTGGTGACGGGTTTTCGCGCGATTCGCTGAGTGTGGGGTTTTCTCGTGCTAAATCACTCCCTATCAGGCTGTCCACGCGTTCAAACACGAAAGACCACGCTCCTGGCCAGGAGGCCAAATTAAAGTCCCCCAGAGCCCTGAGCACGCTCCCACCTGCCATCGGCTGCTGCCTGACTGCCTGCTGGCCACGTGCCCCACAGTGCTGGTGGGTGGGGGTGGTGGGAGACATGGGTGGGGGCCTGGTGGAGGGTGCCCCTGGTGGATGGGGGGTGGGGGTGGTGGGAGACATGGGTGGGGGCCTGATGGCAGGTGCCCCTGCACTGCTGGGGGGTGGGGGTGGTGGGAGACATGGGTGGGGGCCTGGTGGAGGGTGCCCCTGGTGGATGGGGGTGCAGGGGGACATGATCAGGTGTGCAGGGTAGTCCACTGTTTTGTGGGCTCCCTGCAGGGGCCGTGGAGGGTGTACAGGGTACACCTGTGAGGGCCCACCCAGCCTATTCGCATGTGATAATTCCCACGCACCCCTGTGATACACGTACCCTGGCCAATCGCGTGTTGAACTTCCCGCTACCCCTGTAATACACGCACCCTGGCTGTTCGCGTGTGATAATTCCCGCGTACCCCTGTGATACACGTTCCCTGGCCTATCGCGTGTTGTACTTCACGCGTCCCCCTGTAATACACGTTCCATGGCCAATCGCGTGTTGAACTTCCCCCTACCCCTGTAATACACGCACCCTGGCTGTTCGCGTGTGATAATTCCCGCGTACCCCTGTAATACACGTTCCCTGGCCTATCGCGTGTTCTACTTCACGCGTACCCCTGTAATACACGTACCCTGGCCAATCGCGTGTTGAACTTCCCGCTACCCCTGTAATACACGCACCCTGGCTGTTCGCGTGTGATGATTCCCGCGTACCCCTGTAATTCACGTTCCCTGCCTAGTCGCGTGTAGTACTTCCCGCGTACTCCTGATTTGAAGATTGCCCGCTTTGCTTTCCTTGTTTGCCTGCCCTGTGTAGTGGTCCAGGGTTAGCGCAGCCCTTAGCGATGATTTAGCGGTTTTGATGGCTTTTCCTTGCGCGAGGGCGTTCTTGGGGGCGTTACTGGCGCTGCTGCAGGCTCGCTGCGATTCTCTGCGCCACGGCTGGTTTGGGAGCTTGGAATCCATGAATACGCTGTGCGCGGAAATCTGTTTTAGCGCACGTGCCTGGCGCAGACTATCGCAGGCGCACGCTGTGCGCCAGCCGCGTGCGCTACTTGTGCGCTGGATTCTATGAATTAGCCTGTTAGTGGGTCCCAGGCTGGACACGCCAACATATAAGATGACAGTGTGTGCTTACTGTACAGCCTGCACATCTGATGAAAGGGTACAGGGCGTGCATCCCTGGCCTTCATCACTCGGCTTCCATGTCATGATTCCTGAATGGACAGCTGGAAAATACAAAGTTATGTACATAGCATGCTTATACTCATAGCAGGTGTTCTGTAGAAGATTTAAAATGTCATTATTTTCTCTGTAGTTAATAAAGATTGCTGAATACCCTGGGTCTATGTCGATTGCAAGCGCATATAATAACAGATACTTTACATTAGGCATGCTGGAGGCTCAGCTGTCTATCAGGTGGGCAGGGGGCAGAGAAATGCAATGCCTACCACTGACTGTACTTGCCAGGGACAAACATATGTGCACCCCAAATCAAAGGAAAAGAAGAGGTTTAACCATTTCTGGATATGACTAAAGTATTGTAAATAACGATAGACCTACTATATCATACAGTTTAGTCAATTCAGGACACAAATTAACACAATATTGTTACTGCAGAGGCATGCTTTCCTTTGGCCCAGCCACCTCCACACAATATGCCTGCACCTCAATTTCAGCTCTGGCCTCAGGGGGGCCGAGGCAAAGGATGCCACCTTTAGCATACAGATATCTCTACAGCCTGAACAATGGCCAGTGTGCATAAAATACCAGTCCATATTCTGAAGTACTACTGCTGCACTCAGCTTTGGAATATTTACTGACCATATAAGCAAAGAATATCTCAGAGTACTATAACCTGCCATGGAAATGCTGCACTCACCTCCAAAGCATACATGGGACCGGATACCAAAACATTCCAAAAAGCTGCCCCCCAAACCTGCAAATGTGGAGCATGTGAACTGTGTGCTCTTGTTTTAACTGAGTAAGTAATGTACCGTCCAGTAAGTAATGGCTCGCCTGTTTCCTTTTACTTATTGCAATGTTTTCTCTGTATGTTCTGATTCATTATGGATTTTTATACCAAACCCCACAGTCAATGGGCGTTGCCATCTTTCTCTCTCTCTCTCTCTCTCTCTCTCTCTCTCTCTCTCTCTCTGTCTCTCTCTCGCCCTATCCCTCTCTCTCCCCCACCCTCTCACTCACTCTCCTGTTCTGTCTGTGTCATTACTGCAATGTGTTTTGCGCTTATGCCTTGGTAGGTTACTGGGATACACATGACATACCTCACATTAAACAATAGTTGCAAATACGTATTTGTTGGAATCCAATATCCCACTTAATGATTTGGGTTAATTGAACAGATACAAGATGTTTTATACTGTTCTCAAAAATAAGCCAATGGCTATCAATGTTTGAAACTGTCCTTTAATTCATTTAAATAAATCCCCTATAGAAAGTTGCTTCAAAGCAGTGAAACATATGAGGTTTTTAAAATATAAAGAATATTGTGAAAATGAAGAAAAAACATTAAGCAAAGTCATTACTATTTTTTAGAACGAGATTAATAAAACATATGATGGAACAACAAAATGGAATTGATCTTCATTGAAAATTTCAAGGAAATGACCGCTGAGGTAATCAAACAACCTTCATTAATGTTGTTATGTTAACACCTCTATTTCGGTGGGCAACCATCTCGCCACGGCAACCAAAACCCAACATTAAAATGGGGAGGCAAAAAAGATGAATGGGAGGTACCTAAGAAGTCAAAGTAGTAGTAGTAATTGATATTGCACCTTTTCCCATTAATATGGTCTCAACGCGCTTGTGGTGGGAGTTGAGACTATTGGAACATTCTTAGAACAGGCTTAGCATGTGTGCGCGCATTTGGCAAAGAGATCAAGCATGAGGAAGGATGCTGAGGGAGGTCTGGAGAGAACGCAAGTGCAAGAGAATCTTTATGTGTCCAGCTAGACCGAATTTTGATTGTAGGTCATCAATGTATTCTAATGGCGGAGGTGTTGAGGCTTAATCTAGTGTAAGGAGGAGAAACTGTTATGCATCCAGCGGGATTGTATTTGTCGTAGGTTGTCACTGCATTCTGATGCATGTGGGTGGGTAGCCATGGCTGCGGCAGATTGACGTGGTGCATTTATATGTACCTTGAGGCTCAGACGGGGCTTTGTTATTGGTGCCACTGTTTGGACAGGTTGCACCTATGAGAAAGTCCTCGAAGCTCACTAGCAGGGTTGCCATAATAGGTCTTCTAAGCGTCATGAACAAGCAATCATAATGCATCTTCCAAGCGTGAAAGGAAAGACTGGTTGCCTGCTGTCTTCTGGGTGCAAAGGTGGCTACATTCTAAACCCAAAATGACCAAAGAGCCTACATTCTGCTAACCACTGCATTCCATGTAATAGACACATTTTACAATTGCCAAGAATCAATAAATTGGCTACCCTCACAGAATAGACTAGGTGCAGCATTCTGGCCGGCTCGACAACCTTACAAGTGATATATGGAGGCTCTTGCATGATATCTTCTAGGTGCAATGGCTGCAATCTGTTCAATAAATTGAATACCTCCACAAATCTTCAGAGAGCAACACCCAGGTCACCGTCACAAATGATTCACGGGGCATCACATTGGTCAACCAATTTAATCCTCTAACTGCAACATGTCTGATACCCTCATGGATATCATAGCTACACGGCTACATTTATAAATTATCTAAGTTCTAGACATTGGCCACCTTTCTGGATCATCTGATTCAACATGTTGGCCACCCCATAATCCATATGAGTGGAACACATTGTTGAACCCCCATACCCTTATAAGTGCAATACATTGCTTATCCCCAGAATCCAACTGAGTGGGACACATTTTCAAAGCATGAAATAAATTAAAAAGATCCTGGTTCTTAGAATAGCACAGGTTTTAAAGTGCCTGTTTTAATTGGGGGCGGGATATATTTGATAAAAAAGAGTGTTGGATGCCATGGTAAGCAGCAATCATATTTCAAAATACCATTGTAACCACACTGATTGCTTTGTTAAACGATAATTATGTAATGCCTCCTTAGTATTTATATTGGCCTAAGCCTAATCGCGCTACACGTAAAACCGCGATACAAAGTTCCGATTTTGGGTTAAATTCAACACCATTTTAAGATTCATCCTCCATTTTGATTTCTACTCGTGTGTTCTTGTTTCTAAAATGGTGGACTATGTTTTCAACTTGCAACCAAGCCTTCCGACCTTTCAGTTCTGTTAATGTTTAGGCTGTCCGAGAGCCAACTGTTTAGACTGAGCAATGAGACCTTCTGCTTCATATGAACTGCTGTTTAAGTGTTGTCTGTGCTCACAAGACTTATCCTTGTATAAACATTGGGACAATGAAGAACAAACCTCGAGCGTATGTATTGGTCGACCAGTATTGTAAAGGAACTTGGTACAAGGCTTACCGCAGGATGGGAGAACATACATTACTATTGTTTCTTCATGGAAATGCAAACCTATGTAATCATTTGCATAATATTGTATAATCTGTATGTGAACTAGGCACAAACTCTAGACCACAAATTATTAACGTGAAGAGAGGCTGGACAATATTACACAAATTGTATAAAAGGACGAATGTTTAGATGTCTAACACTCTCTCAGCTCTCCTTGTCAGCTGGTAAACATCGCAAGGTGTTGGGAGCCAGATAGTTAACTGTTTTGCTTTGTAACTGTACAGTAATAAAAGATCTGTGAATCTTTTCAGCCCGCGATTGGTGTATTCCCTTTGTGATACTCAGCCTCGATATTTCTTTGCTCTTTCATCGTATCCAAATTATTCTGTTTCTGCTGCTCGTGCTCAATTTATATTGTTTGTGTTTTAAAGGAATGCTGAACCTAACTGATTCTCAAGAAATCATCAGTATACTAATCTGCATCTCCAAGTGATGTATGGTTTTCGTCGGAGCAGCACTTACATTTGCATGCTCTGAACAATGCAACCCATTCTTATTCACCATAGCCATCTTCTGCTAAAGTCACACCCATGTACGTCAAGTTCAACTGCTCTTGCTGCATACTTGCCAACCCTACCGAGGTAAGCAGTAGGCTACTGCTTTTGTGCAGTCCTACCACCTACAGATTTCATACACAAATCCCACCACCATTTATATCTGTTAGGTCAGGGGCGCAACAAGACCTACATTTTTGGGGGAGGCTAACAGGTGATGGGAGGGGCCACTTCAGAAACGTGAGCAGGGCACATTTGGATGTGCCACCCCCTCGGTTCTTTTCCAAGGCTTGTCTGGCGTGGGGCCCAAGTATCAAATGGTAGCGCCCCAGTATAGGTGTGCACGCACACACATACACACTTAAACATCTGCTTCACCATACACTCGCTCATTTGCATGCGCATTCAACGCCATTACATCATACACTACTTCACACATACTCATCCACACTCGGGAGGATAGCTCAGGGGCAAACACAGAGCAACACAGGTTCGATCCCCGGGTCCGCGCTTAGAAACCTCTGGGTATTAAGCATGCTATAAATAACATATCATATCATACTCACATATTCACACAAACATTACATGCACGCTCCTTGCACACATGAATACATGCATAACAAGCTAACATGTAATGACCTTTAACACTGCTACGGGCACTGCGAATTTCAGAAAAGGCTTCCCTTGCTTCTCTGCCTAACAATATGCAAGTGTGCTCATCAGTCGATTCCCCACAGATGTGAAAGAACACATGACATTGTTATATGTTTGCTGACTTTTTGGGGAGGAGGCTGATGTGCATATTTTATTTGTGTTAGGGAGAGAGGTGGGAGAAGCTTTAACATTCTGCTGCGTTTGTACAAAAATGTGTGTTCTGCTTGAACACAGTAACACTTTAAAGCTGCCGGTTTCCGGAAAGTCTGCCCTCTCCTCTCTGACTAACAAAAAGCTATGTGCGAAAGCCCTGACCCTCAGCTCCCATTTCGGAGGGTCGCGGGTGGGGGGGGGCAGTATGAAGTCTGGTTAGCTCAATGATGTTGTGCTGTGTGTCAGTCTGGGTGGCAAGTTTATGGGGCTCTGAGCCGCCTGGCTGCCTTTCAGCCTGGTCCCAGGACAGCCAGATGAGTTGCAGCAGCAATGTATTCACTTTGATTTTACTGGGGGTGGTGGGACGACTAATTCATTTGATTGATGAGGCACATGACTTGACAAGCTGTGAGGTCACCATGCAAGAGTCACCCAGGTGTGCTGCTGCTACCTGGCTGATCTCTGCTCTCTGTGTGTTTCCTGAAGTGCATGCACTGCAGAAATGTGTTTCTCGTCTGTTTGTCTGGCAGTGTAAAGCCCTCTAGTCTGCCATGTCTTAGTGATTCTTCTGCAAAGTTAGTCAAGAAATTTTGGCGTGAAACCCAGAGTGACTTCTTTTTATGTTAATACAGAGGGCTAGCGCTTCGCTACTTGCATTTATTTGCAGGATAGCCTGGGGAATTGGAATCTTTGCTCATGGTAGGATCTGTACAAAGATCTCAAATCGTGTGCCAAACAAGTGAACATTGCCTGGCAGTTTGTTCTGTGAGAGCCAATTCTTCTGTTGGTGATAACAATAGGATCTTCTGGTGTTAACTCACAATTGCATTTAGCATAATTTTAAATTTCATATGCAAAGTTGTCTGTGCAATATCAGAATTTGAAAGCCCAGCAGAGCAAGAAATACAGATAAGCGGAGCCGCCGCCCACTTATTTCACGCAGATCACTACTTTATTCACAGCTTTTGACATTAGGAATACACAGAACTCTCTCTAAAATTCATTTCTGTAAACCCTGGCAGGTTATTTTGCATTCTTGCTTAGATTATATATATGCTTGGCAATAATTACCAAAATGCAACATGATAGAAGCCTTGAAGCTGGGAGTTATCAATGTGCACCGAACATTGGACAACTTGAGATTGCCTTAAACGTTTCTAAAGTTCGAACTAAGTTAAAAGATAGTTACCAAACACGATACATTCTGGCCTTTATCCAGTCCTGTTTTTTCTTTGCCTTCTGGGACTTTTACTCTGGATTTTATAATGGGGAAATCAAAACCGTAAACCCCAGAATGCAAAGAAAAAAACAGTACTGGATAACCACCTACAGATTTGAATGGACTATGTTTGCCACTATTTTAAACATGTCGACATTCCCCAAAATAGCTAGTTGATAAACCCATGTGCTTGTGAGTGACCATTTGACAAAGTGTGCATCTTATTGTTATAGATAACGTACAGAACATTTGCACGACAAACACTCTTCATTATCACTTATCCTGTACATAAACCTTAATTGCTGCCTATTACCGAAACTTCATGAAAAAATATATCACTGTTACTGGTATGTTTTAAGATGGAAAGCTGTGGTAGTTTGGTCAAAGCTGGGCACAGTGCTCAGATGTTATTCATAAGTGTTATTGCATGGCTAAGCTATCCTACATTGGTGTAGCCAGTCTGGACATATATGTTAAAGGTGGCATAACATTTTCACTAGTAAAAACAACATGACAAGTGTTCTTACGTGGGTATAGCAACATACCATACATATATACAGCAAATCATACATTTGCCGCCGACAATCTCTGCCTGAATGCCAGCAAGACGGAGACCCTCCTCATCAGCACACCGTCACCCCCCTTTCCTATCACTCTTTGTCTGGCCTTCCTTGGCCCTCCTCCCACCCCCCCTGCAAGGCTAAGAACCACTGAGTCTTTTTTTATTTCTCTGCCCACATCTCTGATGTCTCTAAAAAGTCAAAATTCCTACTGCACCCCCTCAGAGGTATTCTGCCTTTCCTCTCATTCCCCCAGAAGCTCACTGTCTCTCGAGCTGTGGTTCTCTCTAGGTTGGACTATTGCCACAGCCTCTTTTTAAATCTACCTGCGTCTACTCTCGGCCCTTTGCAACTTATCCAGAACAGTCTTGCAAGACGTATCCTTGGCCTTAAGCCCTGGGATCGCATCTCTCCAGCCCTGAAATCTCTTCATTGGCTCCCAGTGGCTGCAAAGATTAATTTCAAGACCCTTTGCATTGTCCACAAGGCTTTCTGGGGCCGGGGCCCAAAATACCTTCAGCTCTTCCTCTGTAAATACCTTCCCTCCCAAGCTCTTCGCTCGTCCAGATCTAACTACCTCAGGGTTAGTCGTTTTTCAAAAGGAACAAGCTGGGGATAGATTTCTGTCTTCAGCTGGGGCCTCCCTCTGGAATAGCCACCCTGCCACTCTGAAACTTGAGGAGAACCATCTCCGGTTCCGGAAGCACCTCAAGAACTTCCTCTTTTCGTATGCCTTCTCTCCTCCTCTCCCCTGCTGATCAGTTCTGTCTCGGCATTGTGCACCTGGTCACCCTCTGACTTTTGGGCCCAGGTATCTGCTCACCCTGCCACCCATCCGCACTGCCTCCTGGCAATCCCTTGCACTGGGGATTGTATTTGTAACCCTACAGATCCCCCCACTTTTTCAGCACTTACCTTGCACACCTTGTCTGTTGCCTTATACCTAGCGCTTGCCACTGCTTGTTGCTCCTATTATTTATCTTTTATTTTTATTTATTTAATTTATTTTTATTTATTTATGATTCTTTTGCCCAGCACTTTTCCACCTCTTCCCCCTCCCATGCGCTTTCCCCTTTTTTCCTCTCCCATGCTCTTTTGCATTCTCAATGTCAATGGGCCTAGTAAGATCGTTGTTTTTGTTCTGCGTTCTTTCCCCTCACTTGCCTTGTCGCGCTCTGAAACACTTGTGTACGAGTGCGATACAAATAAAATATCAATATCAATATATTGTGCACCCAGAATGCACATGTATGAACACAACCACCGTAAAAATGCTTCAGTACTAGAATATATTGTGGGGAAAGCATAATGAAAATGCTCTCGCTCACTGTTGGTGACTTGCATCTGTTGGATACCTTACAAAACCAAATCCAAACTGTGTGGCTATATTTATCCGATAGTGTGCTTTATATTATATTATCTTTATTTGTTTTGGTTTAGAAAAACCTTTACAAAAATATTCATTTTCATTACAGAGAAATACAAAGTAAAAACAGCAAAACAGCAAAACAGAAACATATTCACATTTTCAAATAACAGAACACAGTTCATCTCCTGTATCTAACATATTGACCCAATTAACAAGTCCTTATCATAAATTTTCACACATTACCTAACCAAGTCGCCAAATAACAATCCATAAATTCATCCTCATTGCTCTTACATAGTAAGAAGACCAAAACCAGATTAAAATAAATGAAAAAATAGAACAATGAAAGGAAATTTAAAACAGAGCACACACATTTCTCAGAAACGTTGCTACCCTGATATTCAAGTTGCCATTGCTGTTGTGTAGCATTTTATACCAAATAAATTCTCTATTTACTTCTGCAGTATTATGGACATATTGCGCAAAATATAGGAGTCTTTTTTCCCTCAGTGCTGGGCATACCAGAAGTATATGTTTCAGGTCCTCAACCATGCCTTCTATACCACAAAACCTACACCACGGCCATATTGGTTGAACCATTGATCTGATTGACAGTATTTGGTTTGTGGGCAATACGTTGAATCTAAAACGCATAAAATCGTTACGGATTGTTTTATTTGGATACTTTATTAGGTAACTTTCCATTACTGGCAACCATTTATTTAAAGCACACACTTGAGGGTAGAGTTTGGTACTCAGTATCGCATTTTTAGTATGGATCCAATCGAAACCCAGCACACTTTCCTTCACTCTTATTGGATTATTCCTAAGGGAAATCGTAGAGATACCCATTAAGTTCAAGTTCTTATTTATTTCTTCATTTAATTCCACTATGAAAGGATTACAAATATCCCGACCTGCATAGTAGTATAAAGTATTGGTCTCTAAGGAATTGCATTTTCTCCATAGCGTCATCCGTTTCCATGTCACTAGCGCCTGAAGTGAATTTAAACCCATTTCGTACTTGATTAAGTTGTACGGAATACATTTTGGTAAATAATACATTACCGATTTCCAGATGTAACTTTCTGTCGAGGCCCACAGACCTTCACACGTTAAGGAATGGAATTCAGCCCCATATATTAAAAGGGGAATTACTTTTTTCATATAGAATTCTCTCAACGGAGACATAGAGAATTTCCTAAATTTTACGTCCAATGCCCGCATTTGAGAGATAGCAATGTCTGCCATGAGTTTCAATTGCGTCATAAGCAGGGGTCTGGACTGTGCCCCTGCTATTGAGAAGCCCAGATATTTCAACTCCGATTTTGCTTTAAGCCTGATGTTCCCAGATACCCAAGATAACGTGTTCGATTTCTTATTCTTCCTCCCCAAGTGCACAATTACAGTTTTGTCCGGGTTAACCTTAAGAGCAATTGAGGTAGTAAATCCCTCAAATGCTCTGAGCATGCGTTGAAGTCCCACCTTAGTGGTGTCAATTAGAAGGAAATCGTCCGCATATGCCAACCAGGACATGCATGTGTTCGAAATTCTTGGTGGAACTAGTCCCCTATTTAATAAGGCCCGGTTTGCGCTGCTTACATATAGGTTGAAGATTGTAGGAGCCAATCTACAGCCTTGGCACAATCCATTGTAAATTGTAAATTGCTCCGAAAGGGTACCTGCAGAGTCAAGTCTTACTTTCACATCAGTCTGAGAGTATATTGCCCTTACTATGTCTAACAAAATTGGAGGCATGTTTAATGTTCGTAATCTTGACCATAGTGTGTTCCTGTCCACCATGTCAAAAGCGGAACTCAGGTCCATAGATGCTATAAAGACCGATGTATCTGCCTTTTTCATTGCTTCTGCTCTTAAACAATACAAGATTAGCCCCCCACATTCGGTCCCCATATTTTTCCTGAAACCAAAATGTCTCATATCCAAAATTTTGTTTTCATCAATCCATTTTTGGATGTCTCTTAGAACAAGTGAGGCAAAAAGCTTGGAATCCGGGTCAGCAATGGCTTTTGGCCGGTAACTCTTGGGACATAATCGGGAGCCCTTCTTGAAGACAGGTACAATAATGGATACCCTCCAGGACAGGGGGAAAGACTTGGTCAATAAGATATTGGAAAACAAGGTAGACAATATTTTAGCCCATAATTCGGGATCAGACTTGAGAATTTTGTTGGACAAGTTATTAGGGCCAGGTGCTCCTGAATTTTTAGATTTTACAATTAGGTTTTTTATATCCCAAGTGGTGAAATTAAGGAGCCAATTTATTTCATGCTTCCTTAAATCCCCCTCCCCCTCCTTATTAGGAGCAAACGTGTTTGAAAAATGGCCCTGCCACATTGCTTCATTAATTGGGTTCACTAAATGTTCTTTCTGTGGTTTATTCCAATTATTGATTAAATGCCAGAAGTTTCTTGAATTTGGGCCTCTTAATGCACTTAGCATTTTTCCCCCTCACTCTGATCTTTATTTATTCTTTGCTGTATGGACCAGTTTTTGTAGCTTTGTTTAACTTTTTTTATCCTTACAGCTGTATTTTCTGAAGTAAGTCCCGATTTCTTAATTAGTCTGATCTCCTTTCTCATTTCCCTCTTTTTTTCTCTAATATCGATATCAAATTTATGGGATTGATCATTCTTCCCTCGGTTGTCCCTTATATTGGTGTTACCCAATTTTGCCACGGCACTACCGATATAATCGGTAAAATTGTTGGCCACATATGTCTTTCTTTTCTCTAATTCTGAAAAGTTCTCAAAATCTGCTACCATGGAAGCAGTAAATTATCTACTTTTTTTTCCCTGTCCATATAATTCTATTCTCAATTGAATTGACATTTAGATCATAATTATATACAGTTTTAGGTTCGGTAAATACAATAATACATATTTCCAGTGACAAGATGCCGTGATCGCTAAAGGAGGTCTCAATGCACTCAAAATTACCCGAACTATAAAACAAGTCGCCAGAGCAAATAATATAATCCATTATTGAATGGCAGCCTCTAGCTTTCCATGTTGGGAGATTGTTTACCAGAATTTCCAAGGCCCATGTCTCTGCAAAGTGGGACCACAACCTCCCCCTACAAATTGAGTTATCCAGGCTTGGAGAAACATCCCCCAATCTACTAATCAAAACATCCCCCATGAATGAATCCCCGTGAATTACTGCATTGAGATCACCCGCAATCACTATCTGGCCACCTATGTTGATTAACAGCCAGTTCTGCAGGAGGGACCCTAAGTTGCATAGCTCCGCCCATAATTGCCTGTCCGAGAGTTCAGCCGGATTCCAATATGTATTAATCAACAAAAAAGGTGTGTCCCTATTATTGTATAACAATGAAAGGCCCACCGCCAAGAAATGATTTGCAAAAGCCCATTCTCCCCTAATTTTCGGGTTTAGATGGTTTTTTGCAGCTATAAAGAGGCCACCTTTAGGGCGACCTCTTCCTCCCCATTGTGCCCCTAAAGAGGATACTGTGTAAACCTCCCAACATAAAGGGACCCTTGACCAAGTTTCTTGAAAGAAGAGCAAATCATATTGTGCCAAGTCCCTCATTAAATTCACATTATTTAGGAGATTAACCGAGCCTCTCGAGTTCCATGTTAACAATTTCCACTTGCCATTTACCTTAACTAAAGTGGTTTCCCTAGTTTCTTGAGGCTATCAATTGACTCTCTCAGCGTCAATGCTAGCCATCTCCAGTCTTATAGTGTGCTTTAAACAACACTATTTTAACACATTATTTAAAAAATGTTCAGGCGGAGGGCACCCTCACTAGACGCTCCTGCATATTTGTGGGAAACAGTTACACCCTTCTAATGAAACAATATTTAAAACTCACCAGCCACTACTGTTCATTTAGTAATCTGATTTCCTATGGCGGCTTAGAGGATCGAGGAAAGGCCCCATCAGACCATAATTTACTGTGATCTATTCAGGACCATATGTCAGGTGATGTTATTATCATGCTGATATTACAAATCAGCGCATCCGTTCGCCATTTCTTAGTTTTGCTATTTTGTAATATATCATTTCTCAAACAAATAAAAACAGTAAGCACAGCAATATTAATACTGTAATAAAAATTCCATTGCAGAAATCTAACAATCTGATTAAATAGCCAGTATAAGATAGCATTAATGCAAATATAATTTCTAAAACAAATAAAGACAACTGTCAGCACAGCAATTTTAATATGTATATAAAGATTCGATTGCAGAAATCTAAGGCTGTAATTAAATAGCCAACATGAGTTATCAGTAATGCAGGTTATAGGTTGCCACAGGTAAAAAACATGAGACACAATATCTCCCAGCAATGTCAGTGCTAGCACCACCCTCAGTGTTCCTATTGTTCTTTGGACTGGTTCCAATTGCCACTGCCATCCATATACAGTGCTTAGTACTGTTGCTACTGTACTGTGAGCAGGAATACAGCACCACCACTGTATCCAGAGACCTCAAGCAGGACACTGATTCACTACTGGTGTCCCCAAAGATGCTCAATGCAGCAAGGCTGCAAGGTACGCAGACTCTCCTCCATGCTCCTACAATTCAGAAAAGAATTGAAGACCCTCCTCTTCATGGAATTTCGCCTCCTCAACAGCTAAGCCATCACTTTGCCCTGGGGCCACCTGGCTCACTAGATGCCACCCGCCCCTCTCCTCAGAGCCAACTTGTACATCTGTACCCCTCTTCTGTGCCCCTCTCTATCCCACCCTGACTGTATGTATGTTCTGTTACCTCTGCAAAGCGTTCCGTCATGCATCTGTACTGTTGAATACCTCTGTAAAGCACTCTGGTATGTATCTGTACTGTTGCATATCTCTGTAAAGTGCTCTGGTATGTATCTGAACTGTTGCATATCTCTGTAAAGTGCTCTGTTGCTTCTCAAAGCTAGGCCTAATAATACAACAATAATAATAATACATTATAAAGTGCATTATAAAGTGCAAGTATGCTAGCATTCCTGACAAATGTGTTGGGATGTTATCACTGGGTCATGAAATAACAGGCAGTAACTGTGGAAGACAATAGAATGTTTTTGAAAATCATGATATTGAAAGAAAACATGTAAAGCAAGTTCTACAACTTTAAAGAGGGGATCAACGAGGGTGTGACAGCACTGGCATCAGAGAAGATCTACCCACACCCACAAGCACAGGCCACAACATAATTCTGGTTTGCAGTTAGAGCTGTACAAATAAACAATCAATACTTTTGTAAACCATCACAGGTGGTCCCCTTAAAATATTGACTCTCATGTTGCCCTCCTCTAAAAGTAAGCACCCCCCTTCAACACCGTAACCTGCATTCAATCGCATTTTGTGCAGCTACGATTGTATATATAATCTGCATTCTAACCACTACCATCACCCAAGAGTCTGAGCGGAAAGAACAAGGTGTTATGGTAGGTGTATTAAAATGCCTGTGACTCTGTCCTCAATTTACATGCAGCATGATCATTTGCATACTTAAGATACAACATTGCCATGTTCGGCTGTTCAGATATCCAACTCCATCCAACTGAATGTATTGATGAATGAAGCACAATATATGTAAATGCTTATGTAGTATTGTGAAGAAAAAACACATCAGTCATATATGTTAAAAGAAGCTGTTTCAGGTGGATTATTGTGGCATTATTATTATTAACGGTGCCCGGGGGCATTACCTCGGGCGGTATTGGCCCGCCACCTCGTGGCTTATTGCCATTAGTATGCCAGCCCGTTAGACCGGGGTACTAATTGCTTTTTTTCTGTTCCAAAACATTTTTCGGAAGAGAAAAAAAAGAAAAAAAAACGGCAAAAGAAATGGCCTACGCTATGGAAAGGGAAAACGTAGTCCATTTTCCCTTTCCATGGCGGCCATCGGGAGCGGATGCGCTGGGAACAGAAGTGTTCCCAGCGCGTTTGCTTCCAAGACCAGAAGAAAAAAGAAGGTAAGTGGGATCGGGAGATCGGAAGGGAGGGGGTGGGGAGGAAGAAAAAAAAAAACGTACCGCGGTCTCCGGCGGGGGACGATGGAAGCCTCCAGCCATGTGGAGGCTTGGAGCGGGGATGGCCCCGCTCCGAGTCTCCACACGGCTGGAGGTTTCCATCGTCCCCCGCCGGAGACCGCAGGATAGAAGGTAAGTAGAGTGGGGAGGGAGGAAAGGCTGGGGAAAAAAAAATCTTACCATGGGGAGGCTCGGAGCGGGGATTGCCCCGTTTCGAGCCTCCTCATTGGCTGAGGGGCTGCCACGCCCCTCGCCGGGAACAGAGTAGCCGGCACGCACGGCGTGGACGGGAATACCATGTGGTATGGCTCGCAAATGAGCCAATCACCACACGGTATTCCTGTTCAGCCGCGCGTGCCGGTTACTAATGAAAGTTAGAAACCTCACAAAGATGCGGCCCTTCTGATAGCTCGGTGAAATCTCAAGGGCTGCAAAACTCCCTTAGTATGAATAGTTTATCTGAAGCCCGAATATAAGTTTGAAAAGACATTCAGTAATAAGTGAGAGAACGTTTATTTTTGCCAAAGAAATTCATAATTGGGACCATGCCATCGTTTTCTTTTCTGTCCTAGTCAATAACAAACGTATATAAAAACATGTGGGCACCAATTAAAAGTAGTTATGGTGGTGAATAATGATGCCTGAGACCCAAATACTCTGTGGGGGTTTCCCAATCCATAAGGCATTCACCCAGTTGATAGGCGAACGTCAGGATCAAAACCTACCCACAATATATTCAGAGAGAAACTGGCAACACATCAGTCCGATTTGCCACCACTGCTAGAAGGTACTTCGTGTGTTTCAATGTCGTTTCTATTTGTTTAAGACACTTCTACACAAAACCCATTCGATAGCACCCCTTTGACAAAACCACACAGATGCAAGCAGGTGCTACAATAACTATGTGCCTAGCTATCTGTTCATATTACTCTGGTGAATACGTTGTTTAATCCACATACACAAGGATATCTTCCACAGGGAGGAGGATGTCTGAGTCTCCCTTGCTAGGTTTTGGAATTGGGATCTGGTACCAGTGGTTCAGATGAGCTGTAAAATGAGGGACAAGCCACTCCTTTCCTTTCCAGGGCCAACCCTTCAGCTTAACGTGTTACAGAATAGAGGAATGTGTGCAGGCTATCGCTCGCTGCTGCTCAGTGTGCAGCTAAACACCCTTCAAATTGGCACACAAATTCAATCACAGAGAACATCAGGCAAATACTTCTGCACCGCACCATCAGCTGCAAGGCTCTTTCCTCCATTAGATTAAATACATTATAATCACCTATTTCGGATGGAAATGGAAACTGCACACAGGATTAAAGGGATCCAATGACTGCAGGATGCTTTATGTTCCTTTTGCATATTATACATGCAGATATCTGCACATCTTACACCTTTGCACAAAGAACACTCTGCATTAAAGTCCATTAAAAACTGAAGATAAATGTAAAATAACTAAAAAGAGGCTCATTAATAACTAGATATGTCCAGCTCAGACCTACGCAGGGGCTGTAACTGGGGATCTGTTGAAAAAGGCCTTTAAAACCTTAATTTTCATATTTTTAAAGTTTTATACCCAAGGTACTTTAATGTCTCCAAATCATGCTTACAAGCAAAAACCTGTCTCTTGTGGAATTAGCAGAACACATAAGGTAATTGGTATAGAAGTCAAATCTCAACAAATATACCAATCACTCGTGATTGGTTAACTGGCAATAGCATTCTGGTAAATGAAGTCACACATTTATAATGTATTCAGAAATCTTGAATAGTGTGCGCACCTAAGGCACGATGATCATTGCTGACCCCTGTTTTAGTACATTTTACGTACTTTTTTACATTGTGATGTTCTCATAGCCTCCACACTGCCCAAAGCAGCAATTGAATCTTCGAAGATAACACAGTCTAATCACTACTAATGCTACTTTCTTTACTTTAAAAAAAAATTGCTTATTTTGTTTCACTGATTTCTGCATGGTAAACATTAAAATGGTATGATTTTTTTGAAGCAGTTGAATTTTACATACAAAAACATGCCATGCACGAGGCAGATATTGATGACAAGCTCATGTCCTTATCGCACATTTTATTTTGTTGTGTACCTTGAAAACTAAGAGTTGATCACTTTGGGCTCATATCCGAGTTCCCTGTAATTCGGCGGCGAGGGATGGTTGTTTGCACTTTAGCATAGACAAGTCCCCATAGCCAACATTTTACTCATTTGCAGAGTGGAGTGCACTGCCCTTTTGCACTCTGCCATGCAAACGAAGTAAGCACTGCCTGCCAAATATTCATGGCAGACAGCATTTACAACTTCTATGGCGTATGTCTGCTTTTTGCTAGATGCAAAATGACATTCTAATAGCACATACAAAACCTCCAATAAGACAGATTTTACAGTAACCAATACTTATATTGAGAAACATTCAAATAAAATATAGTTTAGCTTTCAAACGGTTTGGCAATCCCATTGATCAATATTAAAATTCACATTGTATCTCCTGTGCAATCCCTAGTTACAATGATATGATAGTTTATTTATATGATATGATAGTTTTTTTTTTTAATATATATATATATATATATATATATATATATATATATATATATGTATATATATATATATATATATCTTTTTTTATTGTAGCTCTTTGGTTTACTCAAGAAAACCTTTAGCTATTTTTACCAAACAAGGAGCAGACAACAACATAAAAGAGAAGAAAATGTCATAAAAGAGAGAGTGGAAAAAAAGCAAGTTCAACTATACAAAATCAAGACGAGAGTTCATTCAATCGTTAAAGAAAGCTTAAAGAACATTTTAAAAATCAAGAATAATTGAATAAAAATAACCCAAAACAACAAGAATAACATTTTCCCAAACTTCTGTTTTACAGATATGCTAAAATATTTATAAACTTTATAAAAATGCCTATTTCTTATTCCCTTTCTCTTTCTTTTCTTTTATGTTGCTTAGTGTTTAACACCGCAAAAGTCTGCTTGATTTCAGGTCCTTTTCACTGTTCCAAGAGGTTCGTCTAGTCCCTCAATTTTTTCAAAGATGAACTGGATAAATTTTGTGACCGCAAGATTGTTTGAGATCTTATCTCCTTCCAGTAGGTATGACCACCAAAGTTCAATGTCCTTGAATCTGTATTTAAAATATTTTTACAGCTCTTTGGTTCATCTCTCTCTCTTTTTCTATAATGATTGGTTCTACTTGGCCAAAGATTCAAACGCAGCTTTAAGAAGCCTTGCCTCAAGAACCAATTGGGGAAAAGAGTTAGGTATTTGGATAGTATATTCAGTTTTCGCGGGACTGCCCAGAATTCTTCATAGCCTCGATATTTAGTGAGCTCGTCCAGTGTATCAATCCAATCTCTAGTGTACATTTTTTGTTCACGTGATCTGGATTGTTTAAGAAGGATTCTTCCGTTTCATTTAAATTAAGAAGGATCATCTGGCATATTTTGTCCCATTCAGTCCATAATGGTTCCGACCTCTCTTCCATTGCTTTTTTTATGGCCGCAAAGCCCCCCTTTGTTGCCGGTTCTAGACATCTTCTGTAAAAAGACAATATCTTCCACTCCACAATGACTTTCAGAGAGGATAGTGCCAGCTCTCTTCTAATTAATTGAATTGGGAAAGATTTTGGCAAACCCAAAATAGATCTCCAGAACTTGCCTTCTAGACGTGACCATATTTTGTTGTCCAATAAGAGTGAGGTTTCTGATCAATAGGTTAGGATTGCCACTACTTTTGCACGATAGAAGTCTATCAGTGGTTTCATGGAGAATCTACAAAATCGCGCCAGTAGAATCTTAGCTTGGCCTATTAGGTTTCCAAGTTTGTTTTTTAAGTCCTGACATCTCGGGGCTTCATATCTGTTGGTGTTGATACAAACCCCCAGGTACGTAATAGCTGTCACTTCCGTTATCTTTTTATTGGATAGATACCATTGGGGTGAGTTTATTTTTTTCTTCTTTTTGTTATTAGAGAGCGTCAAGATCCTAGATTTTTCAGGATTGATGGTCATTTTGTTTTTGACTACATATGTTTCTAATGCTTTTAGTTGATGTTGAAGTCCTATAGGAGTCTGATCGATTAAAACTATGT
The DNA here is from genome assembly GCF_040938575.1 of Ambystoma mexicanum. Taxonomy (NCBI): domain Eukaryota; kingdom Metazoa; phylum Chordata; class Amphibia; order Caudata; family Ambystomatidae; genus Ambystoma; species Ambystoma mexicanum. The sequence continues at coordinate 1,424,623,643 of NC_090932.1, forward strand.
CGTCAGCATAGATCAATCGACCAATTGCTATATTAGCAAGTTTTGCTGGAAAGGATCTTATATCTACAAAGGCTTTTTCCATATCTGAGGAATATAGTTTATATAATTCTGGAGCTAAGGGGCATCCTTGCTTAAGCCCAATGGTCGTAGGAATTGTGTCCGATAACAGGCCGGCTTTATTTAGTTTCACTTTAATTGAGGTGTTCGAGTGTAATTCCTTTATGTTGTAAAGTAGAATTTCTGGGCAATTCCATTTTTTTAATTTCCTCCACAACCTCTCGCGATCAACTGCATTAAAAACCTTTGAGAAGTCAACAAAAGCTATATAGAATTTCGCCTCTTTGTTGGTCAGGGTTCGAGCTTTCAACAGATTTAGAATAAAGATGTTTAATGGAGTGCCTTGTCCTTTTACGAACCCAGATTGCCATTCGTCCTTACGGCCTGTTTGTGTTGCCCAATTTGTCAAAGATTTTAAAAGAATTGAGGCAAAGATTTTTCCAGCCACATCCAGAAGGGCAATTGGCCTGTAATTTTCTGGGACTATTCTTAGGCCCTTTTTAAAGATTGGCACCACAATACTCGTCTTCCACGAAGTCAGTAGTTTCCCCGAAACCAAGATATATTTGAACAGTTGGTGTAGGTTTTTAGCCCATTCCGCTGGGTCCTTTTTCAGACCTTCATTAGTCAGGCCGTCTGGCCCCAGTGCTCTAGAGTTCTTTAGCTTTTTAATCATGTCTTCTAATGTCTCACTGTCTATGGTCAGCAAACTTTCATCCCATTTTGGTATAATCCAATCCTTTATAAGAGGTTTTAGAACTGGTTGTTGTTGTTTGTAGTATAATTCCCATTGTTTCTCTGTGACTGGATTTGTTATTATGGCATCTTGCAAAGTCTCTTTGTTATGTATTAAGGCCCTCGTCTCTGCTGTATTTCTCTCACATATCATTCTTAACATTGCCTGGGAGTCGTGGTTTAGCATTGTTTTTTGTGCAACTTTCTCCAATTTCTAAAGGTTTGTTTAATTTCTCGTACTTTATCAGTTTTATTTACCTCATTCGAGACTTTCAGTGATTTTAGCTGTTTCCTCATAGTCTTTTTTTTATCAGCCACGGCTTGATCGAATATATGTCAATGTGACATTATTGGTTTTGTAGTGCCGGGTTTAATTCTAGTAAGGAAGATTTTTAGCAGAGGAACATAATCGATGGTTTGCAGAGGTAGCTGCAGATACAAATCATTTAGGGTGGATGTCAAGTTATCGTTCAGCGTAGGTAATTTTGCTGGATTCATTTTAACTCGAGTTCTCCCAGTGTTGATTTCTATCTTGAATGGATATATTTCCTTTACGTTCTTAGGAAAAAAACTAGAACAAGTAAGTTTGATAGCATTGTGGTCACTAGCCTTGGTCGGTTGCACCTCAAGTTTTTGAATAAACGTTGACATATTAGTTGAAACTGTCACGTAATCTAAGATGGCTTTGGATTTCAGCCCTCGCCAGTCGGTTTCCCTGGGATGTCGCCTAACGTGACTCCATTTAGGATTGTGCAATCTCTAGATTGTAACGTGGACCTCCAATTGACCCCTCTTTTGTGTTTGGTTGTGGCCATTTTCGGTACGTCTTCGAGTACTTTATTGTTTTCGTCTAGACAAGTGCAATTAAGGTCACCCACCAATATTATCCATGGGTCATGCCATTTAGCTTTCAGATCATCAATTGCCTCTGCTACGTCCCTTGGAAGGGATTTGTTTCCTTTAGCTCCTGGCACCCAGTATATATTCATCAGCACAACGTGCTGGTTGGTGTTGATCATCTAGGGGCGACGATGTTTCCAGGACTAAGATTTGAATATTTGGAGTCAAGTTCCAAGAATGAATCACATTCCAGTTTAGTTCTTTTTTTATCGCTATCAGCAGACCCGCCATTGGTCTTCCTTTTTCTCCTTTTTTTGCTGGGTTTATATTTACTGAATAGCCTTCGATCAGGGGAGTTTCTCTCAACCACGTTTCCTGCAGGCATAGTACATCTGGCATTTCTTTTTCAAATTCATTTTTTGTTAGAAGGTGGTTGAATCCCCTTGTATTCCAGGAAATAAGGGACCATGTTTCCTTTTGTGTTACTTTCCGGCTCTATAGTGTCTTCATTTTTCCTGCTGCTAAGTTGGCCATCCATACCCATCTCTCCTGTTCTCCGTCTTGAGGTTGGGTAACCTGCGATTGTTTCATGGCTTTTTATGCGTATCGTACACCTCTTGAAAGCGAGCTTTCTTTGAGATAGTTTCTTGATCCAGTACCCGTGGTTCAGTTTCTTTATTGTTTTTTTTCGGTTACCTTAAACCCCTTCTTTCTTATGGTCCTCTCTTCGGATAGTAATAGCTGGTGAATCACCTGAGAGCATGTGGAAACCTGAATACTATCCATATACCTTTTGTCAGGAAATTCTATCAGGGTTATATCACTAGAGCTGATTACTCTCAAGGCTGGTATATGGTGGAACAACCTTAGGACATTTGCCGGTTTAGAATAAGACCGTCGTCTGTATGTACTAGTCTTTCCAAAAGAAGACCTCTGCCCTTTTTCCGGGCTTAATCTGCGTTTCGGCAGTCTCAAGGGACTAGTCCGGAAATCATCAGTTCCACTGATCTGCTCACTTTCTTCTGTGGTATATTCCTTGAATTCCAAAATAGGTATTGGGCTGTTTATGTTTTGATTTTCCAGGTTTCTTGTTGGACTTTTAATTGGTATGTTTGAGCTTCCCGTCATTGTTGTCTTTAATTTTTTCTTACTTACAGTTTCGTGCTTGACTGTATTATTTTCCTTTTTTGTTGTCTGTACTTGTTCATCAGTTATTTCAATTTCCTCTTCTTCTGAGTCACTATCAGTTGAGACGTTGTCATCCGAGATGGAGTAAGTGGACATATCCATTAATTCATGATCGGAGTCATCCGTTTCTGCTGCTTCATTGTTATTTAGACTCGTACTTGTTTGCATACGGCTACCAATGTTTCGATTTACCACAGTAGTTGCTGCTTCCTTTGGTGTGCTCAGACATTTGAAAAATGATTTGCTTTTATTTGATTTACATACCCTCAGCAGTGGTTGATTTTTTGTTTTTTTAAGTATCTATAATGGTTGAGTAGATTTCGCTTTCTTATCATTCGTAGCGATTTGCTCCCTTCGTTGCGACACAGTGATACCTTCCACCTGTTTTACATCCTTTTTTTTAAAGATTTTGCATAATTTTGAATTCTGCTTATCTATTTTTGATACCTCAATATCTTTTTTGTGCTGCGAAAGGTCTAAGGGTTTTTTAGGTGTGTGTTGTCCTTTTTTTGTGATCTGTTTTGCTTTCTGATCGTTGGTCGCCATGGCTCCTCTTTGAGTTTGGTTTTCCGCAGAGATTTTCGAGGTATTTGCCACCAGTTCATTATTTTCTTTATTTTTTTCCTTTCCTTTTATTGTGTTCATTGTATCTGTAGTTGTTTCTTCTTTCCTCGGAGTTGGGATTGAACATTCGACCCGATTACTTAGCTCTTCTAAGGTCCCTTTTTCAATCGTATTTCCATCGTATTAATGACGTATGTTCCAGTATGTTCTTTCAAATGCTCTTCATTTGCATTTTCTTCTATTTGTGGTTGCATTTTTGCTAATTTTTTTGATTGAAAAACGGAGCAGTCCGAACCACCTAGAGAGTCTCTCCTAGGATCTTTCCATCGGTTTTCCTTCTCTTTCATAATTGGTTCTAGGATGGTGTGTAACATATCGGAGATTCTTTGCTCAACATTTTGCATATTTTTTTGGATGGCCGATATGAATCCTTCAATGAGGATTGTCTTAGAATGAACCATTGCTAGCAATGTAGTGTGGTCCTTCAGAGTATTCGTAGCATCTTCGTGTAGTTTCATGTAGGGGCCAGGATCGCTGCCATTGTTGTAATCATCAGGAAGTCATCCTTTTCACACTTTTCTCCCCCTGTCTTAGGTTTGTTGGTCATCTCCCTCTCTTTCTGAGGTGCTTCTATCGTTAATGATAGCGTGTTCAAGTTTGAGTCTTGGTCATTTTCTGTTTGAATTAACTGGTTATTGGTTTCCCCTTTCATGGTTTGAACGGCCGTCTCTACAGTTTGTGGCTCTTTATCTATTAAGATTGAGTTTTCCAGCATAACAGCGTCAGGGATTTCGTTTGCCGTGGTGTTTTTATGAGTTGGTTTCCTTTTGGGTACATTCCCAGAAATGCCTGTCCTCCAGTTTAGTAGGGATTGTTTCCCAAAAAAATGATTATTTCTGTCTTGAGCATCCCCTGAGGATAGGGTCCTGGGTTTCCATATTTTTTTTTTCTAGGTCTGTATATCTTATAAAGTCCATTCTAATTGGTTTAGGGGTTATTGTTTCACCTTTCGTTCCGTTAAAGGTTCCTTTTGCTGTTTTTGCTAAATCTTCCACCGCAGTATTGGGTTCTAACCCGGGAATAACCTCAGATTTTTTTTTCTACTGTTTTTGATCTTATCTCTAGTACAGGTGATGGCTTCTCTGACACATCTTCCTTTGAAAGGTCAGTTTCCCTTGTAGCTTCTAAGTCATGCTCATTTTTGTCGGATGTTTCATTTGCCATAAGGGCCAGAGTTTCCTTAGACTGCTTTGCATCAGCTGAACTTTCCTGAGGCTGAGGTGATTCGTCCGTTTCAATCATATTGTCAAGTTGATGGAATATGAAATTGTTCCTGGGTGGGTTGACCTCATTGCTCTCTGAGTTTAATTGTATGTCTTCCTGTAGAGGCTCCTTCCCTGTTTGATTGCCGATCTTAACCTCTATCATGAACGGACCGAGTACTGCTCCTTGATTATAATCTTTCGTTCCGTGATTCGGAGTCATACTTTCCTTAACTAGCACTGATTCGTTATCCTTGTCTTCGGATAATATTAAATAATCTATATGGTTGTTTGGTAGAGGGTTGTCACCCAATCTAGTTGATAGCACTACTTCTGCCATTAGGTATTTGGAGATCGTATGTGTATTAGTTTGGAACACTGATATCTAACCTTCAAATGGGGCTGTAAGTATCTTTTCCCCTGATGTTGTCTGGTTATGTCAGTTGTTTGCAGTGTTCGGGATCAAAAGGGTCGAACCCCAGCAGTCTCCCTTTCCTTAGGGCTTTAAATATAAATTTTGATCGATTCGCAGGGTGGGATGAAAGGGGTCAAGCCCCAACAGTCTCCCTACCTCAGCAAAAAAATAAATAAATAAATAAATAAAAATAAAAAAACAACTGCTGATGTTAGCTTGCTTATCCTTTGGTCATATGACTTGTTTAGCTTTGGGATATCCCCCAGATGTACAGATGATTTATTAAAACAAGTGACCCTCCTGCACGTGACTTCCGCTGGGAGTTTCCTGTATCTTTTTCGTGCCCAGCCGACCAGCCAAACAGCCCAAACAGCAGCGCCCTTGTCCCCGCAGCGGGCCCCGCAGATTGCCCTCAAATAAAAGCCCAGAATGAGTCACGTGATCAGTCACGTGACCGCGCTCTGCCTCCTCCAGGAAGCGAGCGCACTGCAGCGTTGGGGCTTCCAAGATTAATGCTGGGAGATCAAACAGCTGGCTGCAAGTAGGTAGAATTCACGATTTTTGAGTCACCAGTATCCACACGGATTGGATTAATGTGTTCCCATAGTTAAACACCTCCAATTTGGGGGTTTATCTAATGCTGCCTGAAGACTGAAAAGGTGTCTTTGGTAAAGTAAGACCTTGTGTTGCAACTATACACAACGTGTTTCAAAGTGCTTCACGACAAGGGAGGGGACAAGGGAAAATACAAAACATTCTTACAGGCCATGAACAAAAGAATGTGAAATTAACTATCGTACTTGTCCAAGCAATGTTTTAGAAAGTGCTAAAACACATGTAGGAAGGAAATGGCAAACAGACAGGTGACTACCGTACTAGGCCTGATGACCGACATTTCAGATAGAGCTGGAGGGGGAGGGTGGGAAACAAAAAAGGAGGGGGGGACAAACAATGTTACTGCCATACTATGTCCATGGACAATTCAAATAGAGTAAGTGCATAGAAGAAAGTAAGAGGGGGAAGGAGAAAGAGAGAAAGGGAGGGGAGAGGAGAAGAGAACAGAGAATAAAACAGTGAAAAGAGCAGAGAAGCAGAGGGGAGAGCGATAAACAGTTGCAGTGGTCAGTGATTTGGGGGCACATGGGAAACATCACAGGGGACCAGAGGGGTTGGGGGGCACATGGGAAACATCATGGGGGGTTAGCGGGGGAGCACATGGAAAACATCACGGTGGATCAGAGGGGTTTGGGGGCACATGGGAAACATCACAAGGGCCCAGCGCGGTGGGGGGCACATGGGAAACATCATGGGGGACCAGCAGGGGTAGGGGGCACATGGAAACATCACACGGGACCAGCGGGCGTGGGGGGAATTATGTTTGAAAGTCTTTGCGTATACACCAAGCAAAGAAGAAGAGACATATTAATACATTAATGCAAATTTAACCCATAACAAAATATAACAAATGTCTTAACTTCGTGATTGATGTAGAAGGAAAATGCAATTATAGCTAGTTCTGCGTACCCATTTCAATCAAACTATGGAAGAAACTGCTATTGTAGAGACTGGTATTTTTTATCATCGAGGCAGAACCTGGATAGGATATTCTTAGATTTTGGTGTTTTTATTTGTCTGGCTTTGCCCTGTGTAATGACGTCTGTGAATATAGACCACTTCTGGAATAGCAATTGTACTTTTGATGAGCAAAGTTACATACCAAGATCAAGGTAAGATGTTGCCAAGAACAGTATTGTACTCCCTTGAAAGTGTTTTCCAACACCCTGTTGTGACATCCAGACCTGTTCTATTAGCAATTACAATCTTACAGGCTGGGGATTTTACATGGTTATGAAGCATGGATTTGCTGTTTGTCATTTCATCAAATGGATTTGCCTCCTGTTCTTCGAATTGATGTCTACGAATTTGAATAGATTTGTCTATATATTTGACAACATTTCGATATGCAATTGGGTCGAAGTTCCCAATGGCATGCACATCTATTTATCAAAGGTCAAGAAAACATGGTGCCAAGATGAGCATTCTGTTATCTTGAAGGAGCTGCCCCACACCCCAGTTTGACATCTTGGTATATTTTCTTTTGCAAATACAGGACTCAGAGTCACACCAACCAGAAAAGCACACACGTATACACCAACTGTAGATGGTAGGCAAAGGTAAATGGTTATTTTGTGGTTAAACACAGAAAGCATTAATGACATTCCATGCTGTAAAATCATCCTTATAGTTCATTGGAATATTTTAAAAGAATTGCCACAACTACTTGGAAAGAGGGCTTCCTACAGCGTGCAGCTGCCTAACTGTGTGCAGACACACTGGTGCTGAATACATGACAATATAGTAGAGAAACATCAACAAAGCATCCTCTGTTTGATTACTGCGATATTTACTTGCTCCATGCTAGTCACAGGCATCAGGGAGAAAATGGCCAATAGAAGTTTCAGCATGAATACCATGTCACACCTTCTTTCAAATAATCCCAGGTCTTGTTTTTGTAGCTAAGCTACTCGTTTTCATAGATGTCCACATTTGAGAACGGGCTCGAAGGTCATCTGCAAAGAGACTTTTTGATTTGAACCAATCCATTACTCATCTCGCACACTATTTTGGGCACTCTCGAAAACCTCACGTAATAAAATTCTTTATATAGCATGACATGCGCTTCTTATTTTTTCAACTAGTTTCAGGTTTTGATTTTTGATATGAAGTATTCTGGTGCAGAGAATCCAACAATGAATTTGTAGAGTGGCAGATGAGGGTACAGGCTCCTTACTCATAGTCTTTGAGTGTATCCCCCACACAAATATTGTGTTCAGCACATAGAATTATTTATATGGGCTTCACTTCCACTGGTGTTGTTTGATTGCCCTGGTTCTGTGCCTGCGGCAGATCTCGTTTGTCACTGAGTTTTCCCTGTTGTTTATTTGACGATAACAAAGCAAGATCTTTAGAGAGGGAAAGAGAAGTTCATGAGTAGGTGTTGGCTCTTTTGTGGATTCAATTATACATAACACTAAGATGCATCCCCTAATTTAACACTCCATGGTGTACACTCCCACCCCTCATATCTGCTGCACAGGGTAGGGTGTATTTTGAGTAAACATTTACATTTATTGAATAAAAGGGAACCAAAAGTGGTGCCCAAGCTTTTTGTTGGGGAAGCCACTACAAGAAAATATAGTTACATTTGTACCTATTTGCAGAAACAAGAATTGGGCCACTGTCCAAGGCTTGTGGGATTGACCCAAAACCCTGACGATAAAAATAAACACCAAGGGAATCAATAAGAAGTACATTGTGTGCAAGACAAACAACGTTTTATTATATGCGAATATGCCTGGGAGTGTCAGTCAGTCCCGTAAAACCGAGAACTGAAACCACGCTAAACACCCCCATTTCGAGTTACATCTTTTATAACTGAAAATCACAAATTATCATAACCAAAACATATCAGATGCAGCATAATACCACTTTCCCCATTGGCTAACAGCTATACAGAACTCTAAGCATCCTCTATAGTTAATTACCCAATTGGTCATTCATATCTAAATACAATCCCTTACAAGATTACCTAAATGTACAGTCAGCAGAAAACCCTGTGATGTAATTGGTCCACGAAATTCAGGTTCTTTGTTGCAACAATGGACTCTCCTTATTGGCAAAGGTGACTTTGTCCAACTCGCGATCTGCATACCCCCGACAGGACCCAATCAAGGAGCAATGCAAAAACACCAAGGTCAACTCCATTTGGGTATACAATTGCTTCCTCATGTGACCAGACAATTTGACACTCCTAGATAGTGCATTCGCCCTTGCAGCTGTACTCTTTGGCATCACCTCTTGCTACTCCCATCTTAGAATATGTCACTTCCCCAGCACGTCTCTTACCCCATCTCTCTTGGGATCCAGGTGCTTTATAAAAAACACAGTCATGGCAATGTTCTTGAGGATGAATTTGTCATATTTATTTCCACTAGTTGCTCAGACACCTGTAATTCAAATGGACGGGCCACTTCGCAGTGGGGAAGTATTACTCAAAACCAAGCTCTACACCTTGGCCATGCCAGACACCAGTCTCTATGCTTAAGAGATTTGTCCTTTACAGCGGCAGCACTAATCTAATTGTCCGAAACCAACATTACATTCTCAGCTAGGCCTGGCACAATTAACTGCTGTCTGTGCTGCGCATCTACCTTCCTCCATAAACTTGGCTGTAGGCACACTTGCTAGGGGAAAGGATGCATAAACTGTAATTAAATGGACAGAGCACACACTGCAAAGGACAGCCTCATTCTCTAACTACCAGGAGCTGCAACTTCTCATGATGCCTAATACAAAATGGTGGTACATTTGCTCATGCGGACCACAGTCCTCATGTTACTACAGCATAACCCTTATGCTATCTCAGTGCTGGACACCTCGGCTACCCTTTCAAATGCTACCAAAGGTTTTATTGAATATAAAATAAAACAGTATATCCTAAGATCTCCTTAATGAAGCCAAAGCACAACATCAATCATGACTACTAGCTACAAAACTATTAAACCCTCCCTGAATCTAACCTCTAAATATAATAAGAAAACGTATTACATTGTTGCTCCTTCTTTCATTGTGTGAATCTATGTGATGCTCTTTGAATTGTGTCAATGTTAACTACAAATAGTATGTGTGCAGAACTGCCAACCCAAATGGCAAAATATTGACACTGAATGACCAGCTCCTCTTGCTAATTTATGCAGCCTGACCCTCTTTCTGCAGTTGGCCCATTGTATTTGCATCCCAACAGGCTCACTAATTTAAAGTGCACAAATGCACTTGTTCCATTCATGAGATTATGATGTGTCTAAATATCGTTAATAGGACATTCTAATTTTTAAGCAACACAATGTAAGTCCATAATTACATAATCACTTGTCAGGCTCCACAACATATACAAAATGTGGAATTTCTCTTAAGATTGACATATTTTACATAGATTTTATTGTCTCTACTATCAACAATAGGTATTGGTATCAGAGAGAAGGTGCATGGAAAAACAACAGTAATGTGAAACATATTTGAAAGGATTTCCCCTACATGCAGGTGTGGATCTGTGGGTTTCTTGCATGTAAATGTAAATAAAATACACGCTATGTTGTCTTGCACCAAAATCTACATGCTTGAGTTTGGGAAGGCTGTGCCATCACTTAAGAATGCACAGAATATTGAATTATCCACACAATTCGTCCACCAAAGCTTTTGATTTTCTAAAATGATAACAACTATGTCCACCCAATCCCCTCGGATAATCTGGGTGTATTTAATAAAGGATCCTCTCACTTCAACACAAGATCATTGGTGACATCATTGGTGACATTTGTTCATTCAAAATTGCATCAGTCTCTACAGAAATGGAAATACTAAACTCTCTTTCATTTCAATCTGTTTTTGTGTTGATTTATACATTCACTGCCAGGCTGTGAAGCATGTGCATTGGTTCATAGACTCAATTGTTGAATGAACATCTGTTTTATAAGATTGGACATCTGTTTATATCCAGATACTTAAAGTAATCTCCTGGGATTTTAGACCTACCTCCATTCAACAATGCATACAGAGTCAAACAAAACTTAGTCATTGTTCTCCTTTGCGTTTACAGCAAAATGCAATTAACACACTATGCCATTTTTCTATGTCTTTCTGCTTAAAATACAACCATATCATACGTGATGTAATAAACTGGCATGAGAAAATGCTTTACAAGTACAGTTGCATGTGCAGTACCTTTCAATCATGCAAACTGAGTTTTCTTCTGTGCTTAGAATAATTTCTCACCTGTTTATTTTTGCAATGAGAGTGTAAGGTTCTATTATGAATTTCATTTTCTTCTTGTGTAACGGGAAGTTGAATGTTTTTACTAGAAAATATGTGTTGTCATGTTTTCAACTTATACTTTTCAGATGTTCTTCATGTGTAGCAGAATCCATGTCATGTGTTGTGTTCAGTCCCTCAGGAGAGCAGGTAAATATCTGCATCCCACAGCTACATACGTTGCATGTTAATGGAAGAAAAATATGACACGTGAAATAGCAAGACACCATTAAGGTACCTATCACTTTAGATTCAGGCAGTCTCCATTTACCCTGAAATAGTGCACCATCAATACATGACTATATCTCAGGTATTTCTGCAAGTTTTTGCATCCTTTAAATGTGTGCCACACCCATGTATCGAGGGTCAGTTGGCTGCTGTGTTTTATGCATTTCATTCAGTGTTTTTGATTTGATGTCTGGTGGCAACTAATTGCACCATCCGCATGGATCAGCAATGCATTGCATATGGAGGGGAAGGATTGTTAACCATAATTCACATAAAAATTCTCGCAAGATTCCACCACCCTCCCTGGCCTGTCCTTTATATTTCCTACAATTTCCCTGTGAAGGATTGCCATCTGGCAAAGATGTTAGTGCCGTAGCTTTTTTGATATGTATTAATACAAAAGAAATGTGTGTAACTGCATCTCAGAATAGAGTTGTTGCTAACCGGGACACCTTTTCATCAAACACCATACCAAAACCTTAGTGTACACCTGTGCGCTGCTGCATCAGTATGCTGATCTGCAGCACTGCTCTTCATTGGCATAGAGCTGGTTCAGAGGTCACAGGTGCACTGTCTGACAGCTGCTGTGACAGTAATGTCACTACAGTGTAGAGCTTGCATTTAAAATATGCTCCTCTGTTCCAAAGCTACACAATTATGATGAACCATCATCCTGGAGGAAGTTTCATTTGGAAACATATGTCAAACCTGAATTTGGAATATGGTGGCTAGTAATTCACATATTTATTAATGCCACAGGTGACCTGTTTCATAGACACGTCAGCACTGTGAGCCCAGACCAGCCTTGGAAATGGTGAGTGTATTCTACCTGGACTGGCTGTATTGACTGCAACCAGCTGGACATAACCAGTCAGAGACGGCTCTAAATTGATTCTTTGTGAGGTCAGATAACACCTCTCTCCAGTAGGATAGTCCTCAGCAAGAGCTATCCTGTGAAACAGGATTAAAAAGGAACACCCTAAAAAAAATGACTCTCAGACCAGAGTGTTTAATTCCAAAGACCCTTTGATGCATTGGGGTTTCCTCATAGACACAATGGAAAAACATTTTTGCTCACGCCTACAGCCCAAACCACTGAATGGATTTGCACCAAACTTGTGTGAGTTGCGGCGGCTTTGTACCAAAAGCCGGCTTTTTAAAATTTGGTGTAAATCCATCCAATATTTTTATTTTTAAATGGCCAAAAAGTTGGTCCCAAAAAAGTAATGATATCTGCGTCCAGTCTTCGGACTCACTTCTTGGTTCGGTTTCCGCGGACACCTCCGGACCGATCAGATGGCCGCGCGATGTTCACAGACATCAAATGCACATGCTCATTGATCAATTCAAAATTTGAGGTGCATCAAAACTTTTGAAATGGACCCCATGTTGGATTTGCAGACTGCGAACGACTTGAGAAAAATGTATTAAAAAACACATTACACTTGTTAAACAAATGAAACAATCTCCGGGGAGGTGATGGGTGATGAGGATGCAATGAGATTTCCCAACAAAAAGCCAAAAATCTGGTGTTTTCTCTTCTGCGAAGACTGTGAACCTCTAAGATGTTCGGGGACATTGCTGGTATGTTCGTGAACTTGACAGAAATCTGAGGACATCCATGCATATTTCTGCATTTTAGAGTCGGTGAAAAGCAGTTTTTCAATGGCTTATAACTTTGGTGCGATTGAATGAAACTGCAGGAAATGTTGCAATATTATTTTAGACCAAATTATGAATGCTTTGGCAACATTTAGAGCTGTTTCGTCAAAAGAGCAAGCATTATTAGAGGGGCAGGGTCTCAAAGTGTTTGAATGGCTTATACATTTGTTGCCGTTTGCAAATCTGTGTATAAGTTTGCAAAAACATTTTAGACCCAATTATGAATGCTTGTGCAGAGTTTGAATGGATTTTGTAAAGTGGGGGCTAAGTTATATCACTATATTTTGTACAAATATTTTGACACTTTTCAAAAATTAAATATGGACGTTTTTTCAGAAAAATTGTGCCAGGAGCATTGGGAAGTAACCGACAGCATGGTTTTGCAAATGTGTCCATGTTTTATTTTTTGAAAAGTGTCATACTATATGTACACGAAATAGTGCTATACCTTTGGGGACTGAGGTATAGCTTGTCATGGCCATGAGGGACTGGCTAATGGGGTTAAAGCGGGCATGAGAACCGCAGACTGGCTATATGGTAAAGTTTTTCAAAATCGGGATAGGTTTTAATGGGAACAAAAATTCTGCTTGCGGCTACTCCCCGAAGTGCTGGACGGATTGCAGCAAACTTGCGCGAGGAGCATCATCAAAGACCTGAAACCATGGTTTTGCAAATCTCTCCTGTGTTTTATTTATTCCATAGTGTCAAAATGTAAGTACAAAAAATAGTGATATAACTTTGGTGCCTGGACAGTGGGTCTGGCCCTCTGCAATGACAAATGTGTACTCTGACTTGCTTATTGGGGCAAGCAAGCTGACCGAAGCCCTAGGTTTGAATGGGAAAAACATGTCTGCTTGCGGCTGCAGCCCAAAGTGCAGGATGGGATTGCAGCAAATTTACGCAAAGTGCATCAGCTAGTACCTGAAAGCATGCTTTTGAAAATCTGTCCTGTGTTTTACTTTTTAGAAAGTGTCAAAATGTCAGTTAAAAAATTGTGATATAAGTTTTGTACCTGGGCTCTGGGCCTGGTCCTCTGCAAGGACAAATGTCTACTCTGATTTTCAAATTGGGGCATGCAGCATGGATGATGCACATGCCCCATGGATTTAGGAGACTGGCCATGGCTGCAAGCCTTGAGCACCAGCCATTGGTCACATTATGAGGATGTAGCGAACACTGAACTAGGATGCAGGGTAGGTGTGGTGGATAATAGGGGTGGTTTGGTGGGACTGTGGTCATGTTAGAGCCTCATGCCTTAGGCAATTCAACCATGACTTTCATTCCCAGCATGTGCTGCTGATAATGACACACATCAGGATGCATTGCAAAAAATTGCATAAAATGTGTTTGTTATATGTGGAAAGTGGAATTATTAATAACTTTTATACAGTGATGTAACATCATAAAATATGTTTACTAATACAAATCTATCAAATTCACTGACAAAACTTGCTTAAAGGGACATTATGGTTAAGTTGCACTAATAAAAACCTATGAAATGCAGTGAAAAAACGTGGTTAAAAGGACGTTATGGTTAACTGTAGTAACAAAAGCCTATAACATTCAGTGAAAGAAACTTTGTTAAAGGGGCATTATGGATCAGTTGTACTAATAAAATCCTATCAAAATAATGTGTTAAAGGGTTGTTATCCCTACAAGTAAAACCGAAAAACCAAATAAATGTACCAGTTATGGTAAGCTATGCAACCATATCTCGCGGCACGGCCATTAATTACTAACAGTAACACCCAGGACATCAAAGACAATGTCACAAATGACATCATCAATGACATCATGTTTGACACCACATATCTAGGGTAGTTGTTTTGGTTCAGTGACAATATTAATTTTAAGCTGAGGACTTCATGTGGTTATACTACATTGTTGTTTTTGGACTAGACAATTTTGTGCTTGCATAATTTGATGGACTTAAAATTGTTCTTTGTTTTTTTTAATTTAATTATTTATTTAATATTTTGCATTTATTTGCAGTGCACATAACACATAGGTATCTAGGCACTATTCTCATTGAATTGTGGCAGTGCAGGTTATTTCTAACGTGCTCAGTTTTTCCAAGCGCAGATCCTGGATTTGAACCTGTGTTTGCTCAACATGGTCTTGCTTCCAAAACTCAATTGTTGCCACAGAGCTATCCTCCCGTCTTCTAGTGGTATTAGAGGGAGATCTGGTATAGATTCTGTTTTTTTACTTTTCTTTTTAAAGGATTTGTTTTTTAAGGAACAGGGTACATATTAAGATGGGGCTATATATAGGGTGTAGCCTGTTGTATTCTATGATGCAAGGAATGTCAGTGTTGACTTTGGTTGAATCAAAAGTTAAATTGAAATAGACCATTGAGCATACAGAAACATCAAAGTGCTAAGTAACTCATACCATCTTTGAAGATTGTGCTGCCAATGTTGATTAGTTACCTCGTCTAGAGTTAGACCTTGTGACTTGTGAATAGTGATAGCATAAGCAAGCAATAGAGGGAATTCTTCTCTGCGTACATACATGTCTTTGAAAAGTTGGAAAGGTGCTATGTGTGGCCTATTCTTTAAACTTCTACAGGTTTGTCAAAATGAATGATGACAAACTGAATGTTGTCATGTGGATATGTTTGAAAGCCAACAACTGTACCAATTGCTCCATTAACTTAACATTGCACTACGTCAAGGTTATGTTTTAGAATTACTCTGCAGTTTAGACACAGAGTTAATAGTGTTTCTAATCCAGCTGTGTTGGAGATACATTTCTTGAAGATATTTAGACGTGGTGTTGCTTGTTGGCACATAGGGAGTGTCATGCGATTCACGTCTAGTTGTCTGTGTAGATAATATGCATTATGGGGTGCCTTTCCTTTTTTCAATATTGTGTCATTGAATTGGGTACAGCTTGCAAGTGTTGGCATTAAGCACATGCATTTTACATTTTGCTGAGTTCATTGCTCCATGACATCAGGGGCAGATGTCTATTGTCCATGAAGCTCATGGAATACTGTAGTTTTTAAGATGGATTTTGCATCTTTAGTAAGCAGACCAGTTCTAATATGCTTTTTAAAAATGTTAGCATAGGTTAGATCTGCAGACTCATACATGTTTTAGGTTAGTTCTCTGTAGCAAGAGATTTACATTTTAAATGCTGCCGAGAGTATTACGGAATTGTTTGTGTCCTAATTTTTGGAAAATGGGTTGAACTATTACTGGTGTTAACTGTAGGTGATCTCTGCAAACAATAACATGTTTTCCTCTAAACAGTTCTTCGTAGTCAGTTTTAAGGACGTCTTGCATTCTGAGATTAATTAAAGCCAGCATGAGGTTGGAAACCATGCTTACTACATCAACCAGGAGGACTTTCCTTTATGCAGAATTCTGGATACTTCAGTAGCAGCTTCTGCTGAGAACTTGTATTCTAATTTGTGTTGGTGCTCTACTTGGAGTAAAGTTACACCTCCAATGTTGTAGGCAGCGAGAACTTTGGGGGCTGTTACAACTGCTGAAAGGTTGTTTGTCAACTCTTCTAGACATTTCCTGATTATTTGAATCAAGAAGGTTTTGTCAGAACCAGCTTCTCCACTTAAATACAAGAGAACAGGTTTAGAACCTGTACAGCTAAACATTTTAGTTTCATGTTTAATTCCATATTCAATTTCTGCAGTGACTTCTAGGAAAAGTGTGTGATACAAGGTGTTTTCTACCTCAGTCATGGCTATTTCTACTTCATTTTGAATGAGTGATTTTCCAAGTTGGTCTTGGCTTTGTGAGAAACCTGAGTATGTTCTCACAGGTTGTCCTCAGGATCCATTGCTCAGGTTGCCAGTGAAGGGCCATTGCCCTTGGGTCCCAACCCTGGGGGGACCAGTGAGGGAGGATTACCTGGGCAGTGGATCTTCGGGACTGCGTTGAGATGGAATCCCCCCATTCAATGCCCCAATACATCCTACCCACCCTTGTTGTTCATTAGATATTGTCACCCAGGACCCATCCTACCCCTCAGCCTTTCCTCACAAAAAGGGAAGATAAAAGATACTGGATGGCTAGCGAGAACATACCCCTTACACCTATTGACCCTAACAGTGTCTTTCCTTCTTCAAGACCTCTTGTTTATGATCAAGTAAGAGGAGGAAAAGAGTCAAGTACATGAGATCGGGTGAGAAGAAAGATCAAGCACAACAGAGACAGGACATTGGTGTTAATATCCTTCCATCTGTTACCCATCAAGACCACATGGAATACTATTAAGACCCATGGCTGAATAATAAAACATCAGAGAGATGGAATACTCTGTCCCGAGGGGAAGCAATCTCATTGAACAAACACAAGGCTAGAAGATGTTCCTATCTCTGTTGTCGATCTCCTATTAGTATTCTAGTAAATAAACATAACCATCAATCTAATCTCTTATCCCATTTCACTTTAAAGCCCTCTCCCTCTGGGTATTTCCAAACATATTCCATCTCCCCCTCTCCATTTCCAACAAATACTGAGACAAGGAAGAGGCAACTATGATCCGTAAAGATTACCCATAGGAATAACATGGGGAAAATAAGGGTAACCTAGAAAGAATCCAAACTGTCCCACTAATAAAGTCAGGCAGGGTCAGGCATTCACTAGTAACTATTGACACCTGACTCCACTTGGCTGGTCTTTTTGATACAAAAGGTGTGGTCTCACACAAAATGATGAGCGAGTAGGCGAGTTGCCCAGGACCAAGTTGCCCAGGACCAGAGGCCAGAGACCGGGATGCCAAGACGCTGAGGAGCTGCAGCTCACAAGTACAGAAGCGTGGCGGATGAGCCGTATCTCCAAGGAGCCCAGGAGAGTCAGCAGATGGGATCCAAGGGGCATGATGCTAGTATCCAGTAGCGACTGCGGATGCAAGTGCTCATTACCCTGGGCCAGTGAGGCAGCACAGGAGTGTCCGAGGGGCAGGTGGGGAGACCCTGACCTTGAAACGAAGAACCGTTGAAGCGTGGAAGTCAGCCTGGTGAGTCTGAAAGCATTGCAGAGCCAGGTTGTGAAGAGCGTGAAACAACGTGGCATGTTAAACGAGTAAGAAAGAGGACCGTGTTTGTTAAAGTATTTGAGTTAAGTTAAAAGCAAGACTTCAAAGATGTGAAAGTAACAGTGTCTGCATGAAACGGGAGAGAGATGCATGTGTGTGATGTAATAAGTGAAATAAAAAAGACATTTATTTATTTATTTAACATTTATGAACCGCGCCTAACCCGTACGTTTCTGGACACTGGAGATACAGGGTAAGACAATGTACAAGTGTTACCCGGAGGCAATCAGATATAAACATATGATATACAGGTAATACATTTGTAGAATTTACAAGATGTACAGTTGCAAGGAGATACAGGTAGGATAATTTACAGGTGTTACGAGAAGGCAACCAGATATACACATATCATTTATAAGTAGCACATTTGCAGATTTACAATATGTACAGTTGCAGTATGCAATTTACAGTATGGAAGTTCTCAGTGCTAAGGTTGTATGTGCAATAGAGTAGGTATGTAGTGGATATGGTGGTTGCTCCCATTGTGGGAGTACTATAGATTGGATGTAAGGAGACATGTTTTGAGTTTTCTGCAGAATGGGGAACGGGGGGGTCAGCTCTGATAGCTAAAGGGAGGGTTTTGAAGCCTTTTGCTGCTACTACTCGGAAGCTGCGTCCCCCAACTTTGGCTCTTTTGAATTTGGGCACAGTGAGAAGTTAGGCTGAGGCGGAGGATGTAAGCCTGGTAGTTTGAGTTGGGGTGAGCAGGTTGGTGAGATATTTAGGTGCTGTGTTGGTGAGACATTTTGAATCTGATTCTGTCCTTAATCAGCAGCCAACGTACTTTGCGTCTTGTTTCGGAGATATGGTCTCTTCTAGGGATGTTTAAGGCAGCCCATAGGGCGTTGTTTTGTGTGATCTGAAGTTTTTTGATGCCACTGGTCACTGTGCCAGCCAGGAGAAAGTTACAATAGTCGAGTTTTGATACGATGAAGGCTCTAGTTAAGGTCAGGCAGCTGTCGGTCGACAGGTAAGGTCTACATGCATTGATAAGCTTGGCAGTGTAGGCTGCTGATGAGATAGTTGTGTTGACTTCTCTGGTTAAGGTTAAGGAGGAGTCCAGGTACACACCAAACCTTTTGACTATTTTCGAGATGGTAATAGTATTCCCATCTATTATGAAGAATTTGTATTTAGGGTCCAGTTCATTTAGGCATGTTTGGGTGCCGACCAGTAGTAACTCTGTTTTGTCAACGTTTAGACAGGGTTCATGTTGGGCCATCCAAGATTGAATCATCTGATAGATATTGTTGAGTAAGGTGGTGTCTTTATCGTAGTCTCCTGAGAGATGCAATAGGATCTGCATGTCATCCGCATAATTTGTATAGGACACTCCAAGTTTGTCTAGGCATTCGAACAAGGGGTTGATAAAAATATTATTTAACGTTGGTGATAAGTATGATCCTTTGGGCACACCGCAGAGAACTGGGGCCGCATTTGCTAGAGAGAGGATAGATTCTATCGAGGTGATGGCTTTTGATGAGAATTGAAACCATAAGTGTAAAAGAGCCCAGAAACCCACGGAAAAGTTGCAAGAGTCAGGAAAATGTAAAAAGGGACAAGAAGCCCATGGAAAAGGTGCAAGAGGCACGGAAGCATAAGAAAGTGAAAAAGGGGCCAGAAGCCTGTGGACAAGCATGTAAGTGGCATGGCCAGGAGGAGGATACAAAGGATCAGAGTGGTCGCGCTGAGGAAAAGTAAAGAACCTGGTATTTTCAAAAGCCTCTGATTCTACCCTATGACAGAGTGATGTGTAAGAGAGACTAAATGTAAAGTAAAGGCATATCCTGCCCAACTGAATTGGTGTTTGGAACTAGAGAGTCCGAAGCTTGAGGAAAGGTGCTCTGAGGAATGAAAAAGGAACTGTTTTTGCTTTGAAAGCTGGAAGAGGCGTGAGCTTGGGGAAGGGAACCCTGAGAGGCCTATTGAGGAGTAATCTTTGTGATATTGACCAAACTTGACCTTGCGAGAAGACCAACCGGAACCAACTCTGGTTTTGCCATTTATTTGTTGAACCACCATTTGTCCTTTTGAAAAGTCATCCAATCACATTTTTGTACAGCGTGAGGGCAATCAAGGTTTCAGACACAGACAGACTTTTATTTTGGACTATTAGACAATGATGGCCACAAGAAACATCATTTAAGGGAACTTTCCTGTTAGAGTTAGGGCCACTCAGGCATTCTACCAACCCAGGAACCTTAGTAAATAAAGGTTTTAAACAAATGCTTTTGAGTCTGTGTGTCTCTTGATACCATGCTCACAGCTTCCTGTAAGAGAAGGTTGGCTGCCTTCATGAGTGTCTTTATCTAGTAGTTTCAATGTATTTGTCTTGTTGGTGTTCATTGTCCAACATTTGTTTGTATTATTTTAAATTGGCATTTGTTATACTCCTTTCATTTGCCTTAAATGCAGCATCAAATGTTACATGGGCACCATATAAGTCTTATTTTTCTCTCCAAGGTTTGAATTGTTTCAGTAGGGCCATGTAATAAGGTTTTCTATGTTGTGGAGATTTAAATAATAATTGTACATGATTAATTAGGCTGGGCTTGGTAAGTTTCACTAGGCTTGCTTCACATTTTGCCAGTTGTCTCATCTGGCATACTATTGTTTTTGTAGGAGTAGTTTTGGGCTATGATATATAGGCACAGGTTTGGATATCTTGAGACTGCAGTGGAATTGTATGCAATGAATGTCTATATTTGCATTCCAGAACAGGGCGATGATTGCACTGTAATCATTGCTGTACTTGAATGCCTCATCTCTTTTGCTGTTTTATGTGCTTTGAGGGGATTTACCTTTTGCACTCTGTCTAACAGAAGACATCAAGCTATTTATTTGTCCTTTGGTGGAAACTGGTCTATGGATGCCAAAGCAACATTTTGCATAGTATTTACATATGTTTTTATATCGACGTCAGTAGTATTTGCCATAATTATGGTTTTGGAAGTGTAAGATATTTGTACGTAGGTCACTATGTGTGGTTTCTGAATAGATGTCACAGGTAATGTATTTTTGAATACGTTGTAAAACAGTGACATCACTGTCATAGCCACATTTTTGTTAGCATCTTTTATCCACAAAAGCATGTTGATGTGTGGTGCTCCTCTGGATTGATATTCTTTTCTCCAAAGAAGAGTTGGACCTCCTAAAGTGGAGGGGTAGTTTGTTTTGCAGGTCAAGTGCAAGATGGCAATGAAGCAGTGGTGAAAGTATCAGTGTGACTTCGGAACCCATGTTCTTATGTACCGCATATGTTTTCCAAGAGATTTGTGACAATGTATTTATTTATTTATTTTTGACATTTATATAGCGCACCTAACCCGTGGGCATCTAGGTGCTTTTACTTAAGTAGGATGGTTACATTGATAGCTTGCACAAGTGTTCAGTTACATGGGTTTCTTTCATAAGTTACAATCATTAGTTACATTCAGTTACAATCACACATTAGACTAGGGTCCTGTTAGTTACGGAGGGCACTTAGGCAAGCAACACCTCAAGGTTTGGGGTGCTGCGTCAAACAAATAGTTAAAAAAGTCAGAAGAGGGCGACATAAGCGTTTGGAATGCACAATTTGGAAAGCCTTGCCTCATGTTGTGGGGTGATACGTCGAACTTGCAGTTACTGGTAGGCAAGGTGCGACACAGATTTTGGGTGCACAATTTGGAAAGCCCTGCCTCATGTTATGGTGAGCTACCACAATCATGCAGTTACAGGTTAGCCAGTATTTACAGGCAAGTTAAATGTGACACAGCACAAGGCTGCATAAAAAGTGAAACCAGTGGTTACACATATGATATGATATGGCATTTATAATGCGCCTATACACAAGTGTTTCAAGGCGCGACGAGGCAAGGAGGGGGAACATAGGGAGGACAGACAATGATCCTACTAGGCCAGGTGTCATTCAGATCACGCAAGTGCGTAGGAAGGGGGCAGAGACAGTGCACTACATGGGAATAGATAATAACAATAAATAAGTAACGGCCAGCAAGTGGCACGTGCAGGCTAAGTGCAGACATCAGGTGTCAAGGGTTGGTAGGGGGACTGTAGGTATACAGAAACAGTCCCCTATTGCAGGTGTTGCTAGGCGGGCAGTGCAGGTGTGTGACGCTGGTGGGGAGGGACCTGGGCCCGAGATCAGAGGGTGTCCAGGTGGCCTGCATAGTTCAGGTTACAGCCAGGAGGTCAGCAGAGCAGAGGAGGAGAAAAAGCGGAAGCAAAGAGAAAGGTTTTGAGGTGCTTCCGGATCCGGAGATTGTTCTGCTCAAGTTTAAGGGAGGCAGGGAGGCTGTTCCACACGGAGGCGCCCGCCGAGGAAAGAGATCTACCACCAACTCGTTGCTTGGAGAAGCGACTGACCCTGGGGCAGTTGGAGGCGGATGAGTGAAGAGCTCAAAATGGAAGATATTTAGGAAGAGAGAGTTGAAGGTATTGAGGCCCCAGGCCCCAGACGGCCTTGTGGACGTTGCAGAGGGTTTTGAACTTAATCCTCGCAGCCACTGGGAGCCAGTGCAGTGATTTCTGTCCTGGAGAGATACTAACCCTGTGCTTGAGGCCAAGAACAAGTCTTGCAGTCCTGTTCTGGATGAGTTGCAGAGGGCAGAGAGTAGAGGCAGGCAGATTTAGAAAGAGGCTGTTGCAATAGTCCAGCCTGGAGAGAACCAGAGGTCTGGAGACAGTGAGCTTCTAGGGGAAGGAGAGGATAGGGAGAATACCTCTGAGGAGATGCAGCTGGTAGTGTGACTTCTTCGAGACGTCAGGGATGTGAGGAGAGAAGGAGAGTGTAGAGTCGAAGATGACCCCAAGGTTTTTAGTCTTGCCAGTGGGACCAGGAAGAGGGCCAAGAGAGGCCAGCCCGAGAGCTACAGGGAAGGAGGGAGTGGGTGTGCCGATGAGGAGAATCTCAGTCTTATTGGCATTAAGGCAGAGGTCGTTGGTGGCACACCACTCCTGTATAACAGACAGACAGTCAGAGATGAGGGAAGGAGAGGAGGAGGCCGAGGGTAGCTTGAAAATGAGATGTGTGTCATCCACATAGCACTGAAAGTTGGGGCAGAGAACGGCGATGTGGTGGGCAAGGAGTGCCATGTATTGCTTGAACAGCCAGGGTGAGAGGTTAGACCCCTGGGGGACTCAACAGGTAGAGAAGAAGATAGTGGAGAGGAAGGACACATGTTGGACCTGGAAGAGTCGGTCAGAGAGGAAAGAAGTCAGCCATGCCAGAGCCTGAGCAGTGATACCCAGGTTATCACGGAGACGGTTGAGCAGGATGGCATGGTTGACCGTGTCAAAGGCAGAAGAGAGATCAAGGAGGATGAGGACGCAATGGGTTCTAGAGTCCAGGTTGGAGAGCAGGTCTTCACGGATGTTCAGGAGAGCAGTTTCCATGATCTGACAGCTCTGAAGCCAGACTGATGGTCATGAAGACAACCAACAGATTCAGTGTGGATATTAAGCTGGAAAATGGCCAGTTTCTCCATCTGCTTGCCCAGGAAGGGGGTGATGGAGATTGGGTGATAGTTAGCCAGGCAGGAGGGGTCGGCAAAGGGATTTTTAAGAAGATGGTGCACAAGGGAGTGCTTCAGGGGGGCTGGGAAGACTCTGGCGAAGGAGTGATTGCAGAAATCAGCCAGGGCGGGAGCCAGGGAGTGGATATGGTCCTTGATAGTTTTGGAGGAACAGGGGTGAACCTGTTTCGATGAGACTTTCATAGATCAGACTTATCTAGACACCTCGTCTGAGGAGAACAGGGGAAAGGCAGAGAAGGAGGGAGGAGAGGTGGCTGCAAAAAGGCCAGAGGAAGAGCAGGGCGTAGAGGGAGGGAGGTGATATGAGGAGATTGAGGACAGGATGTCCTGGGTTTTAGAGATGAAGTGAGAAGCCAGTGCCGGGCAGAGGGCCTGGGAAGGTACAGGAGAGATAGAGACTGCGGCAGGATTGGCCAGTTCCTTGCAGATTTTAAAGAGTTCAGCTGAGTTGTTAGATGCCGCAGAGAAGCAAGCTTGTATATGGGCTCTCTTCTTGGTTAGTACAGAGAGCAGGTATTGCCTTTGGAGCAGGCGGCAGGCCAGTTTGTCAGAGGATGTACATGAAGCCCGCCATTTCCTCTCGGCCACCCTGCACTTGTGTTTTAGGGTGATGAGGTCAGAGTCGTACCAGGAGTTGCACTTGGCTTTGGGCTTCAGGCGGATCCTCATGACAGGGGCAAGGATTCTTGGCTAGGACAGAGAGCAGGTATTGCCTTTGGAGCAGGCGGCAGGCCAGTTTGTCAGAGGATGTACATGAAGCCCGCCATTTCCTCTCGGCCACCCTGCACTTGTGTTTTAGGGTGACGAGGTCAGAGTCGTACCAGGAGTTGCACTTGGCTTTGGGCTTCAGGCGGATCCTCATGACAGGGGCAAGGATGTCAAGAGTATCAGATATAGCAGAGTGAAGCGTGGAGAGGACCGTGTCAGGGTGAGAGTCAGCTTACGGAGGAGGTGGGGTGAGAAGGTGGCGGCAAAAGCATCAACTGATACCCACTTCATGGGTCGGATGACCGATAATGTGGGTGGCAGTGATGGAAGTAGCTTGGCCTGAGGGGTAGGGAGGGTGAGGTGGGAGGCGAGGACAAAGTGATCATTCCAGGACAGAGGAGTGCAGAGAGGGACAGAAAGGGGAAGGTCTGAGGAGATCAGAACATCCAGAGTGTGCCCTGCAGAGTGAGTTGGGCCAGAGGGGAGAATATAGAGTGAGAGAGAGTTTCAGAAGTCACAAAAGAGTCCAGAGGGAGGACAGGAGGCATCCAGGTGGATGCTGAAGTCTCCAAGAAGGAGGAGTTGAGCGGTTGAGGCCTGGAGTGAGGAGGAGCGGTCCGCCCACTCAGAGAGGAAGGAGGAGATCTGACCAGATGGCCGATAGATAGTAGCCACAGTAAGGGAAAGGCTAGGGGAGAGAGATAGCCTGCAGACGAGGCATTCAAAAGAGGAGTAGGCCTGCATAGGAGTGACAGAGGCACGGATCCACTCAGGGAACATCAGGGCTACACTCCCACCAGAGCGGTTGGTCCTGGGCGCGGAGAGGATCTTGTCATCAGGTAGGAACGTTTCAAATCTAGTGACAGAGCTGTCCGTGAACCATGTCTCAGTGAGACCGAGGAAATCGAGGTCAAGTTCTTCCAGCAGGTGGCAGATATCAGAGGAGTGTTTGACAGCAGAGCGAGAGTTCAGAGTGGCAATATGGAGAAGGTCGCCATCCTTCAAGGACTTCCAGGGAGGGGGACAGATCAGAGGTACGCCCTTCAAAGGTATAGAGAGAGCCCGAGTGGGGGCAGAGAGGGAAGGAGAAGGCAAGGCAGCCAAGGAGGCAGCAGAAGGGGTGGACGAGGTAGCCATGGAAGGGGGAGAGGGGACAGCAGAAGAAGAAAGGAAATTGATGAGGAGCGGGAAGCGTCTATCAAAAAGGTGAAGGTTGGCCTGAGGGCCTTGGACCAAGATGGTACCATTCGAGTAAACATTAATGATGACCTTAGAGGAATGGAAGGAAGCCAGGAGGGCGTCCCAATGGGTGCCACCATTAATGGGAGAAGAGGAGAAAGGAGAGAGCACAGAGACCATTTGAAGGGTCCATAGGTCTGGCGAAGGAATGACAAAGGGGATGTTGTTGAGAGTTTCCTTGGAGGAGGCACTGGTGTAGATGTCAGCGATAGGGAGGCCTGGGTTGGAGACCAGGATGGCCTTTTTAAACTTCTTCCTACCAGATTTAGTGAGGAGGGCAGGATAGTCAATAGAGAAGCAGTTTGAAAAAATAGGAGAGACAGAGAGCACCATTGAGTAGGTAGCAGAGGAGAGAAAAGAAGAGGAAAGGAGTGGGAAAGGGTAGGGAGAAGCTAGGGGGGACAGAGGGAGGAAGCAAGCAGACGAGACAGCTAGCGGCAAGACAGACTGAGCAGTTGGACAAGAGGATGAAATAGGAATTAAGGAACTAGTACCATGCAGTTATATTTTAAATAAACGTTTGAAACCACCTAAGTAGGGAGTTTGATAGTTGAGGGGGTGAGTAGGATGAGACTTGCAACTGGCTTCCCCTGCGGACACCTGCAGACACACCAAGGAGCCTCCTCTGAGGGAGTCACCCTTTGCCTAGGGGCCCTTAGCCGTGGGGCTACCGGGCAGTGGGCTGCCCAGGATGGTCAGTTATGACAAGGTGGTCACCCAATCAGGGGTCGGGTGGGCGGGCTGGACAGAAGGAGGGAGTGGGACCGGGAAGTGGATGTAAGGGGAGTAGGGAGGGAGAAACCAACAAGCGCTCCTGGCGCCAACAGGACCGGCACACTATCAAACCTGCAAGATGTTACAGCAGGCCAGGAACAGCTCACACCCGCGTCGCCAGATCACAAACGTGAGCGGGGAGTGGAGCGGGAGGGTAGTCTACGAAGACTAACCCCAACCAGCCAATCAGGGGTTGGGTGGGAGGAGGGAGGGAGTGGGACCGGGAAGTGGATGCAAGGGGAGGGGGAGGGAGAAACCAACAAGCGCTCCTGGCGCCAACAGAGAAGGAAAACAAAATGAATTGGGCACAGATTTTACTCGCACAGAATCACTGGGGGCCCCAAGGACCGGAACACTATCAAACCCCTTAGGTTTTTTTTTTGTTTATTTTATTTGTAACGCGCACCAGACCCGAAAGTATCAGGGCATGGAGACAAGGATATTTTAAGCTTGCAAAGTTACATAATGTAATACATTGGCATTAACAAATTTACATGTTACATGTTGAGATAAGTGGTTTATAAAGTTTCATAATATGGTTGTGGAATTTACAAATGTACACATTAACATGTTACAAATTGAGGTGGGAGGCTTACAGAGTTGCATAATGTAGCACAGAGGAATTAACAGATGCGCATACTCCAAATTAAGGTATACAGCGTACAGGTTATAGTACAGGGCATATCAGAGTTGGCAAGAGTATACAATAAGTAGGGTGGCAGTCATGTAAAGGTAGGTACTGTTGGGAAGGGTTAGAGGCCCTTCTCTCCCTAGTCATGATGTAGATATCATTCAATTTAAAACAATTGATAATGTTGCACCTGAAGTGTCGGTTTGTTTGGTTTTCCCTCAGGTGTGGCGGAAAGGTGTTCCATAGTTAGGCAGCTTTGACAGGGAAGCTATTTCCCCCAATGGTAGCTTGTTTGAATGGTGCACCTGTCAAGCAGTGGGTGTAAGTTGATCTCGTGGGTCGGATAATCAGTCTTTTGTTGAACCTCTTAGTGAGGTATGGGGATGCTGCATTGTTGAGGGCTTTGAAGGTTAGGGAGGCAGTTTTAAGTTTGATTGTATCAAGAGTAGCTAGCCAGTTATTATTTCTCCTTACTGAAGAGATGTGATCTTTTTTAGACATATCTAACACCGCTCTTAAGGCATTGTTTTGGAGTAGTTGCATTTTCTTAGTGATATAATTGTTGGCACCAATGTAATGAGCGTTACACTAGTCCAAATTAGATAGCACATGTGCTCTTTCCAATGTGGTACAACTGCTTGTAGAGAGGAAGGGTTTAGCTGATCTAATGAGTTTACACGTGTAAACTGTATCAGATCCCATGGCATTACTTGTTTTGTCATGGTGAGACCAGAGTTGAGGTAAAAACCAAGTGTTTTTACCTCCTTCATCACCTTAATCGTGTTGCCGTCTATGTTAAAGGAGGTATATTAATGGCCGAGTTTGTTAATATTGGTTGGGGTCCCCAGGATGATGAGCTCAGTTTTATCATCATTCAGGCATAGGCCATGGAGTGCCATCCATGCCTGGATGATGAGGTATATCCTATTCACCAAGGCCAAATCCTGATTGTAAACCCCTGTAAGTGGGAATAGAATATGAGTGTCATCTGCATAGTTAGTGTAGGTGACACCAAGACAATCCAGATCATCAAAGAGGGGCTTGGTGAATATGTTATACAGAGAAGGGGAGACGCAAGAGCCCTGGAGGACACCACATGTAATGGGGATAGGATCAGCTGCTTCTGAGGTAGAGAAGACTCTCATTGTTCTTTCGCTCAAGAAAGATTGGATCCATGCTATGGTGTGTTGTGAGAAGTGTGCAGCAGATTCTAAATGGTTGCAAATGACAGTATGGTCCACCAGGTCGAACGCTGCTGAGAGATCTAGGAGGAGTAAAAAGGCACAATATAAATATTAATATTTCTGTTGCCTACTTTTGATACATATTTCTATGTATTACACTTAACAATAACAACATGAAATGGAACAATGCAGTCATACACAAGTATATGATTACGTGTGAAGCATTCATTAGTAGTACTTATCGTTATATATTCATACAATTTAAAATAAATATATGTAACATCATACAATGGATTGAATTTCATATAATAGTCATCAATTACAATACTTCCTTCCAGGGTAAGTACCTGATCCAGCTAAATCTATTTCAAATATTTCAAAGATAATATAATAAGTAGATGTGGTAGTAAAACAAAATATGAATAGATAGAAGTAAAAATATGTTTTATAAAAAAAATAGGCAATGTTCCTTACCGTAATAACATTAAATGAACACATTCTTTCTATATGACAAGTTTTGTAAAACAATATTGCATATAAAAGGAAATACGTACCTGTGTGCAGTGTTATAGTATTGAATCTATGCATTCACAGTTTGGTTCATATACAAAAGAAATCAATTACTTATACTACATCATTACATTTATAGAAACTAAACGAAGAATAGAAAGTAAATATTTAATTATAAACATAGCAATTGTATTGATAATATTCTTAGTCATTTCTTTTGATAATAAATGATGAATTGTGATTCAAATATAACAGATTTCATCCCGAAGTACATACAGCTTATATACTACTCCTATTTGTAATAAATTCTGCATTTACTTACATTTGTATGCAGTATGTTACATATAAAGAAACAAGGGCAGGCTACAATAAGTACATAAATGGTTTGTAACAAAGCAGAGTTGTCATATTTCAAAATGTAATGCATCAGATAAGTGATATCAGTGATGTCATGTAGATGTCATTAGTGATGTCATCAGATATCTGATATATGATGTGATCAATGTGGTCATATGCTTCGCAACAGGGGGTGCAAAGTTAATGTGGACTTGCTTCAAATGCGAGTGCTGAATTTCAAGTGTTTTGTTGCATTAAATCTGATCACCTTAACTCTCTCCTAACCAAGGTTTTTTCACTGATCATATATGTTTATATACAGCTGAAGCGATTACCACTGACATCTGTTACTCATGGGAATCTTTATATTTACTATATATTTATTTCCTAATAGAGAAATGTCAATATCCATGCATATTGTACACATGGTGTAGGATTCTTAGAAGACTTTCAATATTTCATTGAGAGCCTATTCAATCCAACTAACTCTGATATGTTCACATACATTAGGCAAATAACCTTCCCTCCTCCAATGACTCCTATTCTTGACTATACCACACATATAGCTTATGACTAGCACTCCCACCCCACTGCCACATTTTCAATTACCTGATAGTCATGAATCGGCCTGCCTTGGCCCTGCAAAAGGTAATCTGACTTCTTCCTATGTTCACTAGTTTTATGTTTGTTGTAATATGAACATGTGAGCACTAGAATTTCTGTAACCAGCTGAGTATTAGCAAAATCATCACCCACACTTTAAAACCCATCTGCCAGCCCAGATCTCTGATACCAAACAGGGTACCTCTGTGCTACCCCACGCTTCTTAATCCCTGCATATATGCAACACCTTCGTATTGTGTTCAATGTCCTGCTTTGGTTTTCCCCTGCTTTTTGAAGCCGCACCCCCGCAATTTAGTGCATTATAACGCTCAACAATTAAGCAATATGACCCGAGCGGCGGGGGCATTACCGACTCAGGTAATGCCCCAGTGTCGGTAATGATATGATATGATATGATATATGATATGATATGGCATTTGTAACGCGCCTATACACAAGTGTTTCAAGGCACGACGAGGCAGGGAGGGGGGGGACAAGGGGAAGACAGACAACGATCCTACTAGGCCAGGTATCATTCAGACCGTGCAAGGGCAAGGGTAGGGGAAGGGAAAAGTGCAAGGGGAAGGGGAGGGGGGAGTGCATTACAAGTAAGTAGAATAAAAAAATAAATAAATAAATAGGGCCAGCTGTTGGCAAGTGCAAGGTAAGTGCAGACAAGTGCTGGGAAGGGGGGGGCTGTAGGGATACAGAGACAGTCCCGCAGTGCAGAGGTTGCAGGGAGGCAGTGCAAGTGGAGAGTGGCTGGGCCCAGGACCGGGGTCGGTGAGAGTGGCCCAGTTGCAGATTCAGTGCAATTTCAGTGTAAAATTTAGCAGGGGAGAGGGACAGAGAAAGCAGAAGCAAAGAGGAAGGTTTTGAGGTGCTTCCGGAACCGGAGATGGTTCTCCTCAAGTTTCAGGGAGGCAGGAAGGTTGTAATGCCCCCGCCGCGAGGGTCATATTGCTCCCCGGCCCGCATTATGTGCGTGACCGGGGCACTAAAATCATTTGTTTCTGTCCCGAAACGCTGCGGCATTTCGGGACAGAAAAAAAAAGAAACGACCAAGAAAATGGCTGCCATGGAAAGGGGAGTCCGTTTTCCCTTTCCATGGTGGCCATCGGGAGTCGACGCGCTGGGAACAGAAGTGATTCCAGCGTGTCCACTCCCGAAAAAAAAAGAAAAAAAAGAAGCAGAATGTAAGTGGGGTTGGGAGGGCGGAAGGGAGGGGGGGAACAAAAAAAAAATACGTACCTGCATCCCCGCTGGGGGAAGATGGAAGCCTCCAGCCGTGTGACGTGCGGAGCCTCCACACGGCTGGAGCCTGCTATCGGTCCCCAGCGGGGATGCAGGAGTACAAAGGTAAGTGGGTGGGGAGGGCAGGGAGGAGGGAGGGAAGGAAAAAAAAAAAAGAAAAAGCTTACCCGAGTCCCCCGCGGGGGTGAAGGCGGCCGCTCAGCCGTGGGGAGGCTCGGAGCGGGGATGGCCCCGCTTCGAACCTCCTCATTGGCTGAGGGGTTGCCACGCCCCCCACTGGGGACAAAGGCCGTGGAATGCCGATAGAGGGATTCCCGGCCTGGTAATGACTCGGCGAGGGCCAATCAGAATGGCTCTTGCATTCTGATTGCACCCTCGCCGGGTATTAATAAAATAAAACGTCATGTTCGATTTTCAAGCTAAAATGGTATTTGTTTTTCTTCATTTCATGTGTAAATGTTATTCACAAATTAATGTTATATTGTGATAACACGCTTTAAATAAGAAAAGGGAATTCAGCAAGTTCTTTGCGATTTTCTTACCCTGAATTCAGAAACTCAAATGCTAAATGTGATTTACCATGTTCCCACAGTAGCAGATTTCACAAATGGGAGAACAGCTTTTCATTTTTCAGCTTGACTGCTTCGTGGCTTTTTGAGAAAGGTAGCCGCTGAACAGGCCTTTTCATTGGACCTGTCTTTTCTGCCTCACGTAAACTGGCGCATGACTGACAGCGAGCACATTGGGACTTAAACAATTTTAAAACGGCCGGAGGAACCGCGTGCTTACTTTGCCACCTAGTTCATTCATGTCCGGCTCTTTATGCCAGATTCGTGCCCACACTCACAGCTGAAGGCATTTTGTTTAATTAAGAATTGGAGACGTTGGGGAATTTCAGATCAATCAGAGGTGGTACTGAGGCAAATGTACTGATGACGTCGACCCTTAATATCAGACATATCTGCTGGAACTGAAACAAGCCAGTGTCAGGGAATGTCGAAATGCAATAACTACAGATCTCGGATTCTTATGGAACGTCTTCAGCGGATATGTTCTGAGCTCTGCAATAAAGGTAGCTGTTGGCTGCTCACAGAGGCTGCCAAAATGGCCGACGCTATTTCATTGCATTATTTACATCCGAGCTCTGAGATGGGGCTGAAATCGCTTGTATAAAATATGAATAGGCAGACTATGGCATACCAATAAGTCACAGTGAACACAGGGAAAGGCAAAGAGTTGTTTCAATGAAAGTATACAAATAAGCATTTGGCACAGGTTCAATTGATTCCAAAATGTTTGTATTTTCTGTATTTTGTATTTGAAGGCAACACTTTCTGTGTATACGCTTTTATGGGTGTTTGGGAAGTTTCATTGCAGGGTTCCCTACATTCGTAAGATAGTACCAATGCAGATACATTGTCCAGGTGAACTAAACAGGCAAAGGGACAGCAAAAGGGGGCCACAGTGACAAGACATGATTAAAACATGAAACAAGTAGGATTTAAAGTTTGGCGCATTTACATATAATACAGGATTATTTTAAGCAGCATGTACGTGGGTGTACGCGAAATAGTGGAGAAGGTGGATACACGAGAGAGGGCAATGCCAAATAAGGAGTGGAGTGGTTCTGAAGTAGAGAAGACTCTCATTGTTCTTTCGCTCAAGAAAGATTGGATCCATACCGTCCAACTCGTGATGAGGCCCACAGTTTTAAGTCTCAACAAAGTGGTACAAAATTGCTATGCATTTATTTATTTTATTGATTTTATTTGTGGCATTTGTTACACGCCCAAACCCAAGGGTATCACAGCGTTGGTTACCTAAACATCACTTTTTACC
Source organism: Ambystoma mexicanum (assembly GCF_040938575.1). Lineage (NCBI taxonomy): Eukaryota > Metazoa > Chordata > Amphibia > Caudata > Ambystomatidae > Ambystoma > Ambystoma mexicanum. The sequence goes on from NC_090932.1 coordinate 1,424,656,138, forward strand.
GATTTACAGATGCTAGTTTCAAACATAATTTCAGCATTGTTTTGGGGAAGCAAACTCATACTTTCTGGAACCTTATAAAAAAAAACAAGCACATAACTCAAGCTCATGTTCAGATAAATCCGATACCAGAATCCAGCTGGATTATATTTTACAGTAAACTTTCAGCTAGGGAAAGAACAACTACTAAAGCATTATTGCCGCTGGAGAATTGATCAACCTGGTGTGCCCAGCGGAGAAGATTGTGTCTCTAATCAATAAAGCAAAAATATCTAGGGAGGGGAACAGGGTAGAAATAACAATCATGGTCATATTAGGACTTGTGACATTCAGAACGTGCAAGTGCAGAACAAGATGTCCTTGGGAAATGAGGGGGGGGGTGAATTGCTGGTTTACAATGAAGTGCTAAGGTTTGAGGGAAGGGTGATAAGGGGGGAGTGCAATGGGGAGGCCATAGGGCAAGTGCCAGGGAGTGCAGATAAGTGTAGGGACTGGGAGTGGGGGGGGGGCTTGGAGCCCTGTGGTACTCAGAAGAAACCAGGCAGCCAGTCACAGAGGCTGAATGAGGGTATTGGCAGAGTGGAGGAGGAGAAAATGAAGGTTTTGAAGAGCGTCTGGAACTTGAGGTGATCTGGCTCAAGCCTGTGCTTTGTGAAGCGTCTGGATTGCAGAGAGTTGGCGGTAGCAGGGCATAGCAAGGTCCCAGGCCCCAAAAAGCCTTAGGGATGATGGAGAGAATCTTGGATTTGATCCTAGCAGCCACCCGGAGCCAGTGAAGAAAGATTAGGACTAGAGAGATGCGCTCCTTGGGCTTGAGGCCAAGGATATGTCTTGCAGTCCGATTCTGGATTAGTTGAAGAGGGCAAAGAGAAAATGCAGGAAGAATGAGGAAGAGGCTGTTGCATTAGGCAGGCCTAGAGAGAACCAGAGCTCAAGAGAGAATGAGTTTCTGGAGGAAGGTTAGGAAAGGGAGAATGCCTGGGAAGGGGGTACAGCTGATAGGGGGCCTTCTTGGAGGAGAAAAGGATAGAGTCAAAGATCACGGCAAGAATGTTTTGCTTTGTAAGAGGGTGATGGGGGGCCCATAGGGGACGGCCAGAGAGGGGTGTGGATGGTGCAAGCAGGGGTTGCAATGAGAAGGATCTCAGTCTTACTAGCATTAAGATAGAAATCTTTGGAAGCTGAATAGCGTCCAGACAGTCAGGGATGAGAGAAGAGGAAGATGAAGAAGAGGGGGAAGCTTGAAGGAGAACTGAGTGTCATCAGCATTGCATTGGAAGTGGGGAGAGAAGGGGAGATCAAGTGGGCCAAAGGGGCAAGACAGATGTTAAAAAGCCACAGCAATAGACTCGAACCCTGAGGGACACCGCAGGTGGAGTGTGAAATAGGGTAGAGAAAAGGGCCCTGTTGAACCTGGAAAGGTCAGCTGGAGAGGAAAGAGGAAAGCAAATCCAGTTCCAGGCCAGTTATATTATCCCTTTCACTGAGCAGATTTATCTGGATGGCATGATTGACCCTGCCATAGGCAGAGTGAAAATGCAAGAGAGAAGAACAGAAGGAGAGTTGGGGTCTACATTAGAGAGCAAATCATCACAGGTTTTCATAAGAGCAGTTTTTGTGCCTCTGGCTGATCTGTAGATAGACTGGTGAACATGGAGAGAGCCAAGTGATTCCGTGTTTGCCCAGGATATTCTAGAGCTTGTAGAGAATGGGTCCACAACCATGAATAGTCTGCACATGCACCAATCAGGATTTAGAAGGGGATTTAGCACCTCTAAAAATGGCTTAATCTTTTATGTATTATAAACCCAAGCTTGAAAGCATTTTATACTGCCGTTATAGACCTGTTAATGGCTTATGAAAGTGTTAACAAGAAGAAACTTTGTCTAAAACTATATGCCTGGGGCCTACCTGAACCGCTGTTGGAGACATTAAAGTATTTGAACTCAGATACTTCGTTACAATTCAGACTGGACACTAAAGGCCTTGTGTCTTTAAAGGTCTTCAGTTAAAAGGGTTTGATATAGGACTGTGTTGCAGCCCCAGCCCTATTCAATCTTCATATCACAGACCTGGATGATTCCTTAAGCAGGGTAAATTCCTTTCCTCTGAGAATGGGCCCAATTGCCTTCTGTTGGTGGGCTTATACAGGTGATTTGGTACTTTTTGGACCTAACGTCAATTTGATCTGTAAAGGTGCCTCGAAGCCTTGGAGGAATGCATGACTTTTAATTATTTGGTGATTATTTATTTATTTATAAAACTCACTGCGAAACCAATGCATTTTTGGAAGAGAATTTACTATTGATAATAGAGCAGAGGACATGGGTCCTTTACATTGGGGTGATAGAATGTGACTTGAAGACCAGATGTTGCAGGGGAAGGTGGAAACATAAGCTAGGGATGAGAATAGGACAGAATGACATAGAAACGGGACAGTGGAGATAATGCTTTAATAGGATAGTGGAGAATATTTTCCAACTACATCTGATAGTGTGATTGGGCAATAATTTACATAAAGGTCGCCGTTCTTGAAAATAGGTGCCACAATGTTAGTCCATAAATAAGGTGTGCCTTTCAGTGTGGAATTAGAGAGGCCATTCGTTCTCGCTATTCTACATATGTGTGCAGAACGGGAAGTTGAGGACTTTTTCGAGGGATAAAAAAGCATAGTTGGGAAGGCAATACAGGAGACTAGGAAAGTAGTCAGATCTAGAAAGATTGAGATGAAATAAGAGAGAGCCAGAAGTCGGGTTTGGCAGAGTCAAGAGTAGAGGTAATATTTTTGAAGAGCAATGAGATTGAGTTAGAGATCATAGGAGTGTTTTGACCTTTGCCAAGTGCAAAGCATTTTCTGCATTGTTGTTTCCAGGGTGCAAATGAGAGGTGGAATCCAGGGCCATGAAAGGAAAGATGTAGGAGTGAGTGTAGTAAGAGGGTAGTCAGAGGAAAAGGGAGCATAAATAACAGTTTTAAAGTTAATGGATGCTTCTTCCGTGGAGGGAAATTTGAGTACAGCATAGGAGGAGAGAGAGTGGTGTAGCTCTGAGGGGTAGTCAGGGAGATTGGAAGAGGGAAACGTGCACTTAATAATAGTTGTAGTAGATGGAAAGAGTGGGGAAGAAACAGGAGTGGACATTGAGACAAAGACAATAGAGTGGCTGGAGGGAGAAGGCGTGGTGGAAACATTAGAGGCAGAGAGTTGAGAGGAAATGAGAAAAAAGTCAAGGGTGTTTCTATTTGAATGGGTGGGCAGAGAGTGGACAGAAGAGAAGGAGTGTTAAAGTAGAAGACAGTTAAAGTCAGTGAATAGAGCAACAGAGAGAGGGGGGAGGTTGAAGTCATGGCAATGATTGTGGCAATAGTATATTAGAGTCAGATGGAATTTGCATTAGATAGGGGAGTATGAGAGATAGGAAGTTTGGAGGATGAAAACAGTCTACACCACCACCCCTGCGTTGAAACGGGGGGAGAGAGTCAAGGTGTATGGTCACAAATGGCAGAAAGGCTTGCAGAGTCAGAGGGATACATCCAGGTTTCAGTGAGGTAATGAAATCAAGAGAAGGGGAAGGAGAAAGAGAAATGAAGAATTCTGAGCTAAAGGAGATTTTATTGCAGATAGACTGTGCATTCCAAATACCAATATAGCATGAGATGTAGAAACATACTGACATTGAGTCTGAGAAATAGAGAGGCGTTTTGGGGCAGTTGTGAGAAGAAGATGTGTAATGGAAGTTAGGGTTGGAGTAGGTTTTGTGAATAGAGAGACTAGTGGAACGACAGGAGAGGTGGCGTAGAGGAGAAGAGATAAGGATGGGAAGAGAGTTCAGATAATTCTGAGCGGAGGAGAGTGCAGAGAGAAGTAGAAGCGAAAAGAAGAGGTAAGACAAGAAGTTCATGGCAAGAGTGAGGATGAGAAGAAGCAATTAGGGCAAGCAGCAGGATATAGCAAAGCAAAGGCTTGTAGGCAAAGAGTTAAAGAGGATGGTCAATGGATGGTCTTCACCCTTCAGTGTTCTGCCCTTCACTTGGAAGCCCCTGGATGGATACACCTAGGGAGTTCAGAAGGGATGACACACACTCTTTTCACCTGATCACCTAGTACATCAATAATTGGTCTCATTGATATTGTCCATGGTGTTACTGGGATGAGGAGATATCCTCCTGATTGGTGTTCCCAGAGAAGTCTCTTTTGGCCTTCAGCTAGAGCTAGGGCTGATCCAAGATGGGTGAAGGAAGTGATTTCATCAATCCAAGATGGCAGACGGAAGTGTTGTCACAAATTCAACATGGCTGCTAGACGTGTAGTTCATACAGAAAGTGAAGCCAAAAACCAGAAGGGGTGACACACACTCTCTTCACCAGATTGCCTAGTCCATCAGTGGTTGGTCTTCCCAGAGGAGCCTCATATGGCCTTCAGCTGGAGATAGGGCTGATTAAAACTACAACAACAAAAGTCATGACCATAATGGCTGCAAGGAAAAACTAGTGTTTCCCATGGAAACCTAAGCGATACAACTAGAAGTTGTGCATCAGTTTACCCACCTCGGTGTTTGCATATGGAATACAATACAAATATGGAATATTATTAATAGTCTATGCACAAAGCACAGAGTCTAAGCACAACAATTATGATTTGTGCTCCAAAATGCAAAAACCAATGTCCAATATGGTTGATTTTTGTTTCTTCCAGTCTTTGTTTCTTCCAGTCCCGAAATATTTTAAAGCTAAAGTGATGACAAGTTTAATTTATGGCGCTGAATTTTGTTATCTAAAACTTGGCATGCTGGCCAAACCTTGATGCTTTTTATGGAAAAAGGTTATGGCCCTTTCAATTGGTGTTTTTGGGTCCATAACAAGGTACAAACTCAGGTTATTGTCTTTTGAAACACTGATCAATTGGAGAAGACCAATCTTATTCTGAAACATTTTAGATCCTCCACCTCATTCAATGGTTTGCTCATTTAAGTTACTACTGCAGAGTAATGATTGTAATTCTAAACTACAAGAACCCTCCAGTACAGGCTCGGGCTGGACTATAGAAAAATAGGGCAGTGTCCAAAACAGAAACACAAAATGCTAGCATGAGCCAGTTTATTTGGTCAAAGTGGGCCACTTTTCTGGCCAATTTGGGCAAGTTAGATAAGTTACAAAACAAAAGAGGCGGTAGCTGTAAGGTTTCAAATTAATTTTAACCTCTGGTATCATTCTGGGAAACCCTCTAGACCATCATTCTTTGCCTGCCAAGCCACTACAAAAGGGGAAACACCCTATGCAAATAAGGCTTGGTCCCACCACAAAAGGGGCCATCCTGCCCGAACTACTTGATATGTTACTTCAACATGCAGCTAGCAGTCTTGACCACCAATGTTACTGAATAGATATTCTATATAATCAACAATTTGATTCATAATTTATCCAAAAAAACTCCAAATTGTACTACTCAAAGAGTCTGTCATAAAAAGGAATGAATTGCTATTCGTAACTGTGGGCCACTTTTTCATTGGTGCCCAAGACAATTTTATGCCCCAGGCGACCCTGCTCCAATGTAAATCTACGTCCTGATCAGGTGAGCTCTAACCCCAAAACCGCCATCTTTGAATGATCTTTATATCCTCAGAAGCAGCTTTAACTAGGCTGAGAGCAACATTGAGCAAAGCACACAACCACCAGAGGCACTACTTTCAGCTGTGTGATGCTAAATGGACACATTGTAGGACCTAGAAGAACAATCCAGCTGATCAGGTGACTCATCACCCCAAAACTGCAAGAATGGTCATTCCATCATCAGAAGATGCTTCAACGGCTGAAAACAACATCAAGCTCAGCCTTGATCGCAATCTGCCATATTCTGTTCCGCTCCTCCCATTGTTGGTAGCTCTTTGTCACCCCTCCTACTTTGATATGATATGATAGTTTATTTATATAGCGCCTATACACAATGTGTTTCAAAGCACTTCAAGGGAAGGAAGGGAACAAGGGAAAATACAATGACATTCTTACAGGGCCATGAACAATACGAATCTATCATACTCGGCATGGCAACGTTTCAGATAGTGCAAGAGCTAACACACAGATAAGAAAGGGAGGCGGTGAGTGGGAAGGAAAAGGGAAACAGACAGGCGACTGCCATACTAGGCCTGACGACATTTCTGGTAGAGCTGGAGATTAAAAAAAGGTGAGGGAGAAGGAGAGCAGAAAGGATGGAGAGGAACAAAAGAAGTGACTATCACACTAGGCCTGATGGCATTTCAGATATTGCGGGGGGGGCAAGTAAGTGGAGGGGGAGGAGACAAAACAAGGATGCTATCATAGTATGTCCAAATACAATTCTGATAGAGTAAGTGCATATAAAAAAGGAAACGGAAGTAGAGGGGGAGAGAGGGAGTAGGGAGAAAAGGCGATAGGAGGAGAGAAAAGAGAGTAGAAACAGTGAAAATGGAGAGGAGAAAAGTGAAAGGGGGGCACAGGGACATCACAGGAAGCCATAGAGGGGGCGCACCCATACTCATGAGGGGCCAGAGGGTGTGGGGGGTACAAAGGGAAAATCACGGGAGACCAGAGGTGGGTGGGGGTACATACGGGCATCACAGGGGACCAGAGGGAGGTAGGAGGTACAAAGGGAACCACAGGGGAGCAAAGTGGAGGTGGGGGTACATACGGACATCCCGGGTGACCAGAAGTGGGTCAGGGGTACATACGGACATCATGGGGGACCAGAGGGAGGTGGGAGGTACAAAAGGAACATCACAGGGGACCGGAGGGGAGTGTGGGGTACATACAGACATTGCGGGGACCAGTGGGAGGTGGGGGGTACAAAGGGAACATCACAGGGGACCAGAGGGGGTTGGGGGTACACAAGTAAACATAGAGGACAAGAGGGGGAGTCGGGGGTACAAAGGGAACATCACAGGGGACCAGAGGGGGTGTACAAACGGACATCATGGGGGACCAGAGGGGATAGGGGTAAATACAGACATCACAGTGGACAAGAGGTGGTGGGGGGCACACACGTACATCATGGGGGACCAAAGGAGTGTGGAGGGCATACATGCACATCACGGGTGACCAGAGAGGGATGGGAGGTGCAAAGGAAACATCATGGGGACCAGAGGTGGGTGGGGGGTACATACAGACATCAGGGAGGACAAGACGGGGTGGGGGGTACAAAGGGAACATCACAGGGGACCAGAGGCGTGTGGGGGTGCAAAGGGAACATCACGGGAACCAGAGGGGGGTGGTGGGTACAACAGACATCACAGGGGACCAGAGGGGAGTGGGGGGGTACAAACTGACATCACAGAGGACCAGAGGGGGTGGGGGGTACATACAGACATCGCTGGGCCCCAGAGGGGTATGGGGGACACACACATACATCACAGGGGATCAGATGGGTGTGGGGGAACATATGTACAACACGGGGGACCAGAGAGGGTTGGGGGTACATACGGACATCACGGGCACCAGAGGGGACTGGGGGGTCCATACGGACATCGCAGAGGACCACAGGGGGCTGGGGGGTACATATGGACATCACAGGGGACCAGAGGGGGTGTGAGGGGTAAGGGAAAGCAGGCAGCATTTTGGAAGCAGATAGGGAGCAGACAGGGGCCTTCCTTGCGGGCCTTCGTTGAACGGGCCAGCTCCTGCTTCCTGGTAATGGTGATCCTTTTGTTGGACAACGTGTTGCCAAGGTAACACGTCCTGCAGAAACAGAATGCCACATACATGAACATTTCCGTATTTTGAGAAAGCCTTATCCAGCGGGGCCAGAGAGGGCATAGTCCAGCCAGCAATGTTAAGCCAGGAACAAAGATGCTCCCCTCGCCACCGCCGCCACACTGCTCGGCGGACTTAGCCCTGAACCATTATGCGATGAACTCGGGCAGCTCCTTTCTTCCCCCTCCCGTCACATCACCTCATCTACTTAGGTGAATTCAATCTTCCTTCTCCTAAAACTATGCAAAAATCAGACTTACATTCTTTTCTCAATTAACACACTATCCACTCACTCCACAGGCAACACTCTTGACCTCCTTTTCATCTCAAAGGGCCTCATTACGAGTAGGGCAGTAAGGGATACCGGGCACCAGTAAGGAGACCGGTGCCGGTATCCTTTACCGCTCTAATACGAGTTCCGTTAGCGTGTCCCTCCTTTAGCGCCTGGTCTGACCAGGCATCATGGACGGGACCCGTAAAGGGAGTTCAGAGCCAACAAATGTACCGCAATTTGCGGTACCATTATTAGTGCCTTCCCCATTCCTATGGGGGCTCAAATGGGAATGGGGAATGGCTTTTTCAATGGGGACTTACCGGTCCCGCAAAAGTCGGACTACACCGGTAAGTCCCCATTGAACGAGACCGGTGCCGGACATGTTATTGGTGGCAGCCATAGCGCAAATAGCGCAATGACTACCACCAATCTCGTAATGAGGCCCACACTCTCTCTCAGCAACTAACTCTACTGTCACACCATCCCTTTTGGACCATTCCATTGTATCCGCCACCATTGTCCTCCTCCCGGCAACCTTTTCTTCTCACCTACCACTTCCATTTCCAAGAGAATATTTAAACCCTGTGATATTCCTCCCTTCCTTTCTGTCCTGCAGCTCTTACCCTTCTCCTTCTCTCCAGATACTTTTTCCACCTTCTAGTTTGTACTTCACGAATCCTCTTTGCATTTCTCACTTTCACCTCTAAATCCCAGAATCCTCCAATCTGGGACGTCTCATTCATAGGCTGTCTCCACACTGACATTTGATGGCTCTTGAGCAGATGGCGGTGCTCCCACTCTATACTATCTACCCATGACTCTCTCAAGTCTTCTCTTGATAGTAAAAACAAAAATACTTTTGTAGAACTGCGCAGTTGCATTATAATCCTCAAAGTTTAATGGGAAAAGTGTGTTATATGGTGCCCTTAATGATGACACATGTTTTGGCGTTTTCTGCCTTTTTTTCAAACCAGGGCTTATGGTATATAAAGTCTCAAATTAGAAAAATAACAAGTATCAATAGAAGAACAGCCATATGCAATGATTTTCAGTCCAACATAAGAATATACAGTAACATGACAGACAATCAAGGATTGGTGATGGGGTGAATTTGTAGGAGGTGAGAGAAAAGAAACCGGGAACATAAAATTGTAAAAAATCAAATAATCATTTGTAACATTCATAGGCTTAGTTATAACAGCACTGAGACACAGGTAAGTGTGTTCATGTTTGTTTATACTTTAACAACGTAGGTCTAAATTTGTCACTCATGTCTTCATTTTAATTTGTAAATATGTAAGTCACATCTGTTGTAGGATTCATAATGCACATAAGTTATTCCAAATGATTTTATTTATATTTATATAGCGCGCAAGAAGCCCAGGGGTATTGAGGCGCTGTTACTTGCAATAACTTAGTTACATGGTACAGGCATGAAAGCGATTGATAACACATTATGAATACTACAAGATATCATACTGTTGTTACAGATATTGCATTGGGACGTATATTACAACATATATGATAAGTATTCATGCTGATGTGTCGGGTCTTATGTAAAGAGGGTAGTTTTCAGAGTTTTGCGGAAGGTGGTGAGGGAGGCCTCCCCTCGGATAGTGGGAGGTAGGGCATTCCAGTGAGTGGGCGCTAGATAGGGGAAGCTGGATCCGCCCGCTTTTACTCTTTTTACTAGTGGCACCGAGAGCATGTTGGTGTACAGTGATCTGGTTGGCCTGGTAGTGGAGACGGGGTGGATCCTTTGAGAGAGTTATGCTGGAGCAGTGAGGTGAATACACTTGTGGGTCAGTGTCAGGGCTTTGAATACAATCCTTTCCTTTATTGGGAGCAAGTGGGCTAGTTTTCTGGCATCAGAGATGTGTTCTCTTTTAGCAATGCCTTGGGCTGCCCGGAGAGCATTGTTCTGTATTACTTGTAGTCTCTCTAAGTTTTTGTTGGAGGTTCATACAAAGAGTATGTTGCAGTAGTCTAGCCTAGAGCTGGTGATGGCTCTGGCTATGTTGGTGCAGTTCTCTTTGGAGAGAAAGGGTCTGACTGCGTTGATAAGTTTGGCATGATATGCAGCTGCTGAGGCTATTGCGCTGACTTGTCTATCCATGGATAGGCTGGAGTCTAGGTAGACTCCCAGAGTCGGAGACCGGAATTTTGATGGAGTCAATGGTGAAGTGGCTGAATTGGGCATCTAGATTTTTTAGTGTGTCGGGGGAACCTACCAGGAGGAGTTCTGTCTTGTTAGAGTTGAGGCATAGACCGTTGTCTGCCATCCAGCCTTGGATGGTGTTGTAGAGGTTGTTGAGGGTCAGGGAGTCAGTGTCATAGTTCCCTGTGAGAGTGAGGAGGATCTGTGTGTCGTCGGCGTAGTTGGTGTAGGATATGCCCATAGCGTCAAGGATGAGGAAGAGGGGTCGTGTGAAGATGTTGTATAGGGTGGGGGAGAGACAGGAGCCTTGGGGTACACCACAAAGTATAATGGTTGGTGATGTGGCGGCTAGGTCAGAGAATACTTGCATGGTTCTGTCTTGTAAGAAAGAGGTGATCCAGGCTGTGGCCTCTGGGGAGAATTTGGCAGTGGAGGAAAGGTGGTGGCATAAGACACTATGATCCACAAGGTCGAAGGCCGCAGATAGGTCAAGGAGTAGGAGAAGTGCTGGTTTACCCAAGTCTCTAGCATCGTCCATCTGGTTTTTCAGGTCAAGTAGGGCGGTTTCGGTCCCGTGTCTGGGGCGAAAGCCAGATTGGCGGAATCCAAGGAGTTTGTTCTCTTCAATGAAGTGCTGGACCTGCAGGTAGGCTGCTTTGTCCAATATTTTGAGGAGGAATGGGACAGTGGTGATGGATCTGTAATTGTTGGGTGATGTGGGATCAAGAGTTGGCTTTTTCAAAAGAGGGCGTACCCAAGCTTCCTTGAGGGAGGCGGGGACTTTCCCTGTGGTCAAGGAGGCATTCACAAAGGCTGTTAGGAAGGAAGCTAGCGCTTCCGTGCAGTCTTTGATAATGGAGGCTGGGCATGCATCGCCTTTGCAGTTAGAGGGTTTGATGTTCCTCATTATGTTGATGATGTCTTTTTACTGAATGGGTTTGAAGGAGAAGGGTAGGGGGGGATCCGGGGCAGGTGGTTGGAAGGGGATATGCTTATTGGGTAAGGCTTGTTGAGTGGCTAGTATTTTGTTTTTGAGGAGGCTTAATTTGATTAGCATGGCCGTTTGTATTTCATCACACCAGTCTTTGTCTTTGATGAAATTCTGGGGGGCGGGAGTGGGTGTCTCGAGCTCCCTGAAAATGGCGAAGATTTCTTTTGTGCTAGATTGGGCTTCCGAGATTCTGTATTCAAAGGATTTGGCCTTTGCTTGGGTGATTGCCTTTTTGTATTTGGTGGATAGGGCTTTAAAGATCATCTTGTCTTTTTCAGAGTGGGACGTTTGCCACTGTGTGAGTGCGGCTTTTTTCTCATTTCGGAGTGTGAGGAGGTCAGGGGTGAACCAAGAGTTGGAGTGGGTAGTGGGTTTGGATTTGCGAGGTTTGAGAGGGGCAATGGAGTTGATAGCTGCTTTAATGGCAACATCATAGGTTGTTGCGAGTGTTTCTGGGTCTGATGAAAAAGGTGGTCTGAAGGCTGGGCCTTGGAGGAAGGGCAGTGAGCTGGCCGGAGCTTCTGGCGAGGCAGGGTGGGAGCGGTTGAGGTGAGGGGGCAGCAGGGGAGCTAGTGGTGAGGATGCTAAAGGTGATGATGTGGTGGTCAAACCATGGGGTGGGATTGTTTCCTGTGATGATGAGTGGGCAGTTGTGCTGTGCTATCCAGTCGAGTGTTCTGCCCTGGGTGTGAGTTGGGCTCAGGATGGTGTTCTTGTAGCCTAGAGCATTGAGGGCAGAGTCAAGGGATTTGGCTGCTACGTCCTTGCTATCCCGGAGCCCTAGGTTGACATCCCGAAGGAGAATGGCTTTAGACTGTTTTTTGAGGTTGTCAGAGAGGAGGTGGATGAGAGAGGCTTGAAAGTCTCCTGTTGGGCCTGGAGGGCGGTAGACAGTGTGTACAGTAATGGTGCAGTGGGGAGAGAGGGTTATTTTGACTTGGAGGGAGACGCTGTTGTTGTTGGTCAGCGATTTCTCTACCTTTCTGATAGAGAGGCAGTCTTTGGCAATAATTGCTAACCTCCACGGGCGAGGGAGAGCGCGGGGCCGGAGGCCTCATGTAGCCATGTTTCTGAGATCATGAGTAGATCCAAGTCCTGGGAGGTTAGGAGGTCGTGGATGTCTAGAGCGTGGGCATTGATGGACCTAGCGTTAATCATGGCGCATTTCAGGTGGGGTTCAGTAGTGGCTGGGGGGGTTCATGATGAAAGAGGGTGAGGTGGAGGGGGGGCTGCACTCTGGGTGTTAGGGGAGATACACAACACAGATTTGACACTGGGGGGTTCATTTTCAGCGGTAGTGGACACATGTGGCATAGCATTTGGCACAATAGCATTCAAAATGGTGGTTGAAGAATTGCATACCGCAGGTTTTACACTGGGGGGTTCGTTTTCAGAGGTGGTGGACACATGTGGCATAGCATTTGGCACAATAGCATTCAAAATGGTGGTAGAAGAATTGCATACCACAGGTTTTAGACTGGGGGGCTCATTTTAAGAGGTAGTGGACACATGTGGCATAGCATTTGGCACAATAGCATTCAAAATGGTGGTAGAAGAATTGCATACCGCAGGTTTTACACTGGGGGACTCATTTTCAGAGGTAGTGGACACAAGTGGCATAGCATTTGGCACAATAGCATTCAAAATGGTGGTAGAAGAATTGCATACCGCAGGTTTTACACTGGGGGGGCACAATGCTACTGATTGTGCTTTACTCCTTGTTATAATCCATTAACACTCAAATTTGAAAAATAGACTCCTGTTAATTAAACTAAACAAAGACAATTGGTATGGAAGGTGTCTCCTTACCATTGTTCTTCTAATTGTACTCTAATCCAGCATTTGATTAATTGGGTTAGATCCCTGCAAAACAAATGTAACAATATATCAGGCTGTCAACGACCCTTTGATGTTCTGGTTTTGAACAATAAGATACACGTTTTTCTAATCTCGAAATCGGGACAGTCATCCTCACGTGGGCTTTTTATTAGATTAGTGTGCTACCGATAGTTCTAAAAGCATTCTCTTAATCTGCTCAAAGCATTCTTTTAATCTACTCGTGTTTGTTGAACGAGATACAACTTCCCAAAACATGCGCGTGTCTCCCATTTTACGAAGCGTTTACTGTTTGTGGCATACGCGTCATATTGCATACTGCCTAACATATAAACTTGTTTATTGATTCATACTGATTATTAAGCTTGTATGGTTTGTGGCTACTAGTCTTTATAAATGCGACAAATCTCGACGGTCTCTTACCTCAGCTCCGTGTTGCAATACCTCGCGTTGGCTTGTTGTCAGGACGCGGGTTGCTGTTGTCATTAACTATATGTTGTGTCTGGTTGCTAAGGTGATGGTAGGACAGTTGTCTCTTTTCTCTTTTGATACTTGTGTTGATACTAGATGTTTTTACAATGCTAAACATCCATCTTTTGGCCATTCTATGTCACGTTAGCATATATACTAAATGGTAGCTGTCCCAATCATATTGCAGATTCATATCCAGCATTATACAGTTTGTACAATAGTCTGGTCTAAATGCCATTACCTGGATATTATAACAATGTATTCCACGCAGTGCATATAGTTGTGAGTTAAGCTTTAAAATTGCATTGATGTGAAAACGTAGTTCCACAAACCTGGTTGGTTTGAATTAAAGAGCTAACGATAGCTTTAGCTGTGTTTCCATCAAAAAAAGGTGGGTAATTAGGTTACCATGAGTTATTCAAGGTGTGCTCCTATTGTGGGTACTTAAACTCAGATTCTATAACTCGCACCTAAGGTGCCTCATCCATGGGGTGTTGCCAGGTAAATCCTATGGATCATGTGACTAGGGGTTGTCTAATGTTCAATAACTCAGTGTATAGCATTTATCTCAGTGTATAGCATTTATCACGGTATATGTTTATATTTAACCCATTGATATTTCAAGTTACACATCACTCCTTCTTCTTATTCTACTAAGATGTGCTATTCCTACTTCTATAAGAATAATACCATCTCATTATCAGAATTGAGGCCTGTAACAGTTGTTTTCAATTTACGTATGAGTCTTGCCTCTGCTTCTTTGAGTGCTCTTTCTTTGTTGCCACCTCTTCTTCCAAGGACAATTTTTGGGAAACCAATAAATCTAATTTCTGATTTGTTCTCCATTTTGTGCATTGCTTACCAATGTTGAGCAATGGTGAACCTTGGGTCTTGACTACCAGTTGTAGCCAGATGCTCTCTGATATGTATTCTAAATTCTCTAATCGTACTTCCTATGTACAGTTTTTGACAATTACAAATGATGCCATCGACCAGTGGTAGTTGAGTAACTACCAGTGCTTCTGTAGGATCTTGGTGATAACATGATGGTTACTTCTGTATTTGGTTATGAAACCAACTTTTGATTGTTGTTCGGGTGAACGACCATGTATTTGGTCCTGCAGTAGATTCCTTGCTGGATTGCGATTTCCTTCCCATTTCTGTCACAACATTTGTTGGTCTTATCATGTGCAAAACGGGGTTACCAGACATTTGGTCGGAAAAATGAGGTCGACTGGACAAATTGTCGAACAAATTTGGTCGAAAGTCAAATGGTCGAATTTTTTTATTTTTTATTTTCACCCCTTTTTTTGGGGGGGTCCCCCCAACCCCCTTTTTTTTTCTAAAAAACCCTTTTTTTCCCTCAACGAAAACCTAAAAAATACATATATAAATAAATAAAAAATTCGACCATTTGGGTTTCGACCAAATTACGTCGACCATTTGTCTTTCGACCAATTTACAGTCGACCACTAGTCTGGACAGCTATATACTTGGTACATGTCCCGCATTTCTGAAATCCGATGTTTTCTGCTTGTAGCCATGTGTTTTCCATTGTACTTTGGATATTAGGTAATAATGAAGGACTTATTGTGTTTCTAATGGTGTCTGCTCTTCTGAATGCGATCTTGGGTTTATCATCCACATAGTCTCTGATGTTCTCGTCTAGCTTGAGTAACTACCAGTGCTTCTGTAGGATCTTGGTGATAACATGATGGTTACTTCTGTATTTGGTTATGAAACCAACTTTTTATTGTTGTTCGGGTGAACCATTTCCCTTGGTTGTTTGTAATGTCTGATCTTGGGTCAGTTCACTGCTTCTTTTAAAGGCCCTTCTAACACAGTCCTTGGTATATCCTCTTTGGTAAAATATATATCTTAATAATGCGCATTCTTTTATAAATGTCTCTTGTACACACCCATTGGAATATTACATAAAGTCGGTCTGTGATGGCAACTGCTTTCATTGAGTGTTGAGTTTACCTCTGTATCTTTTCTCTAGGTCCATGTTTCTAGTCTGGCATCTTCCAAGTGTATGGTTAAATCCAAGAAGTTCATTTTGTTATTATCACATGTACCTGTAAATTGTATGGCATGTTCATTATGATTGATTCTTCTTGTGAATTTGTAAAATAGCTCTGCTGTCCTGCTCCAAATTAGTAGGACATCGTCCATATATCGAGTCCATAAGATCATCCTTTTGCTGTATGCTTCATCCGTACATACCACTCTGTCCTCAGAAAGTCCCATAAAAAGGTTGCCAGGGCTGGGGCATATCTCGTGCCCATGGCCACAACTTTTGGTTTGCTGGTAATAGAGATTGTTGAACATAATGTGTTAAAGTTCAATGTTATTTGTAACATCACTTTAATCATTTGGATTGTTGATAGAATTATGCAGACTCCTCTTTGAAGGAGTAGTCAATGGTGGTTATTGCCAAATGGTATTGTATTGATGTGTAAAGTGCCTTTACATCTAGCATGGCCAATATGTAGTTCTTTTGCCATTTAATCGTTTTCAATTTCCAAATCGCACTCGTAGAGTCTTTTAAGTATGATGTTAACTTACTGCCCTCGGTCTCAAAACATTATCTAAGTACTCGGTGGCCCATCCTATTCCACTAAGGATGGGTCAACCTTCTGGAATTGTGTCAAACTTCTTATGTATCTTTGGGAGAAAGTACATGGTGGGTGTGATTGGTTCCTTTATAGTCAGATAACTTTTTTACTCCTCTGAGATGAGTCCTTGTCTAAACCATCCCAAGATATATTTTTCTGATTGTTCAGTCATCTCAATTTTAGGATTGGTGGTCAAGATTTTGTAACAGCTTGGTGTTTGTAAATGTCTATTGGCCATTTCAAGGTAATCTGTCCTGTTCATAATAACAATATTTCCGCCCTTGTTGGCTTCTTTGATTACCACATCTGTCTCTGAGGCTAGGTTCTGCAAAGCCTTGGATTCATTGTAAGTTACGTTATACTTAAGAGTATGTGATTGTTTCTTGGATTCCTTTTGTGATGTAGTATAGAAGTCTTCCGTGACAGCTTTGTAGAATGTGTCAATAATGTTGTCCGGTGGTAGTTGTGGCACACATTTCAATTTTGGTTTTAGTTGTTTAATGTATCTGGTTTAATGAAGAGCTCTGGTAATACGTTTCACATATCAAACGTTTCTGGTTCCCCTAGCGATCTAACAAGATATGTGTCTTCAATTTCTTTAATAGTTTAATCACTTCTCTCTATATGTACTGGTCTTATGTAGTCTGTTGGTGCTTTAGTTGATTTTTTTTTTAATTTTCAAACAAATTTAAAGAGATCTATGTGTATTTCTATGTTGCTAATTATTGATGTAGGGACAAACAACAGTCCCTTATTAAAGACCCTTCTTTCGTCATCTGTAATTGTTCTACTTGAAAGTTTCAGCACAAGATATTTTATTTCTTGCTCCTGTTTACCTCTCTTGCGCTTGCCCTCATGTACCTTTTTTTTTAAATTCTCCAGTGCTTCTGGGTTTCCCGAATCTTCTACCCCCACCACCCCCTCCTTCCTCTCCTCCTTGAATTGCTTGGGTTGTTCCTGTGGTTATTGGAATCTGAAAACGGACTTGCTTTTGTGGGAAATTTTTATATCTCTTGATTTGGTTCATGTAACCCTGGCTGGCCTTCTCTGGTCCTTTATTATGTGCACTAGATCCTTCTGTTGCAGTATTATCTGTTTCTGAATCTGAACAGATTAGGATTTTTGTTGCTGATCATAATTCTCCTGAAAGGTATAGACTCTATCCTCTCGGTAGTCTCTTTCATCTCTATAACATTTCCTTAATTTTCACAATTTATCCTCCTCCAGGTAGTTGTTAAGTATTTCATACATCTTCTCATAGTTACTTGCATTCATTGTTTCCAATTATTTTGTTTCCATTATTTCTTTTTTAAGGCACTCTATTTCTTCCATAGCACGCTTGTGTTCTCTCGTAACATATTCTATTAACAGTTCCAACATCATCTTAGAGCTGCTATTCATATTTTTTTCCCACAAATCTGCAAGAACTTTATCTTTATCATTGTTAAAATTCAAAATATGAGAATCCTGAGACCCCTCGGTATAAATTCATTCTTCACTTAATTCTCTAGGGAAACTATTTTCCAAAACGTGTCTATTGTTCTCTTGGAAGTCCTTTCCAATTTCATGAATTTAGATCTCAGGTCTTCTTTCTTGGGGTTTGAGTTGGTAAAGGGATGGGTCATGCTTCATCTTGCAGTAAAGTGGTTATCACTGTCCTCCTGTCTGTTTCATAAGTATTCAGCCATGTCTCTGCCGTTATGCCAGTCCTTATTTAAGTGTAGGGTAAATAGTGACCAGCCCCAACAAAAGCCAACACTATTTATCCTTCTCTTGATAGTACTAAAAGGGATTTCTACCATTCTCTCATTAACACTGAATCCAACCATCCTTGCAAACTCCAAGACACCCTAGACTCACTCCTTACTCCTTTTAAATCCACTATTAACTCTACTTAAGCCTTGCTGAATATTTCAAAATCACAGAATCCCCCCTGCCTCTCCTCATACTCGCTTGACCCTCTTTCACTGCCTCCACCACACACTTCAGTCATACCAACAGTGAGGAAGTTCTTGTACTGCTGATGAAGGCTAACCCCTCCTGGCCCTATAAGATGCTCTTGTGCCTCAGCGTCTCAAACCTATTGCCCCACTATTGGCTTCTCACCTCGCTAAGCTCTTCAACCTGTCCTTCAACTCCATCTGTTTTCTCTCTATTTTCAAAACAGCCAGGGTCATCCCTCTCCTGAAAAAGCAAATTGATGATCCAGATCTGTCCACCTACCTTCGACCTGCGTCACTTCTTCCTCACTAATCTAAGGTGCTTGAAAAAGTTTTATTCAACTGCCTTATTAACTTTCTCGGCACGCACATCCTTTGTGAGCCCTCCAAGGTGGTTCCCGCTCCTGCGACTTTACTGAAACTGCTCTCATAATCCTGCTCTCATGATCCTGCTCCCCAATCTTCCAAGACTTATCTGCTGCCTTTGATACCATCAATCACTCTGATCTCTTCAATCCTCTCGCTCTGGTTTGGATTTGCGATGATGCACTGGAACGAGTCCTAACTGGCACCTCGTCAATTTTCGGTTTCACTCTTATACGCATCATAGTAAAAACACACACCATTGCAAGTAATTTAAATAGTCGTCCATGTATCAATCACATGAAAATCCTCAAAATGTTGAACTAGTGTAACATAAACAGCTCACTCAGCCGACAGCGTAAGACAGTAAAAGGTACATTTCTTTTAAAAGTCCAGTCCATGAGTCCATGCTGCACCAGGCAGCATCAGTCAATTCCTGAAATTCCTGAAAAAATGTTAAACAAATATTTACTGTACAAAATCTTACACACAGAACAGCACACACACACCGGCACAGATGCCAAATTCACATAAAAGCAAAACTTAATTGCATATATCTTCTTAGGATTTTCACTCTGGTGAAGTTAAACACCAGCAGGAAATCATTAGTTCCAAAAATACCATAATCCACAAGTGAAATTGTATATATTCCTAGCTACACGCTAAATCACATATGCATGCTGAGTCAAAAACCTAGATGTGTAAATACAATACCCTCTGGCTGAAGTGAAAAATATGGCACGAATATGGCGACTTTACAATGAGCGACAGTCGGCCGCATTATCAGCAAAGTCCATTGCTCATTGCTCTCGCAGACAGTCTCTTGCCTGATCTGCAAGTATGACTTCAAGGCAATGCGATCTCCCACTACAAACCCCCCCCCCCGATGAATGTAGTAATCCATAACCCACCAACAGTTGTGTGCACTGGGTACCAGGCTCCTCCATGATCAGTCTCCCCTCACTGCCTCTGGGTCTACCACAAACTTTGGAGCTGTAACTGTAATCCCTATGGTCCCCTGCCTCCTTGCAATTACCCAGAATCGCGCCGCTTTGGCTGCACTTACTCAGAGCAATGCTGCCCTGACTGCACTTCCCCCTCCCTGGCACACCCCCTCTCCCTTCCCCCTGCACTTTGCGTCGTTGCACTTGGATGATCTGCGAAACACAAGGCCTAGTAAGATCTTTTGGTTTGTCCTCCCCCTGTCTTTCCTCCCATGTCTTGTCATGCCTAGAAACACTTGTGTACAGGTACGTTATAAATGACGTATCATATCATATCATTTAAATCAAATATATATTTTCCTTGAAATGTGCTGTCCTCCTGCAACTTGACCCTGCTTCCCCAAATAAATGTCTACATGCTGCCTCTCAAAGCAGGACAGACAAGGGTGCCCAGCGCACTCAGGAATCACTCCACTTTCACAGGTGTCCTGTCAAAACAGCCACTGTGATTCTTCGGGGAAAGTCTGTCTACAAAGTCTCTCTATTCCCTCTCACACTTGAGGGGAGTGCTGCCCGCTTTGGGCAACAGTCTTTCAGCTGGGGCCACACTCTCATGTGGACATACTCATTACTTGCCACTGGAAAACTGGAAACAGGCACTCACTCCTTTTCCTGGCCCTGGGTGGTGGAAAGACTCCTTGGGAGGCAGTGGGACATCTTCTTCCCAGACTCATGCACCTTCTGACTGCACCCCGCTGCCCCAGAGCAGCTTACTTGTCCTTTATTGTCCTTCATATCTGCAGATATCTTCCTTCACCTCCTTAAGCTTCTTTCACCCCTTGGGCCCAGATCAGGAACAGCTTGCCACCAGTTGTTACAAATGAAAGATCCACGAGGAAGCAGGTAAGGCTTCACAAGTTCCTGTATTCATGTACTTCCAGTAACAGGTTTAGTGATAAGGAACAAGGACAAGAGCAGGAATAGAAGCCACACTGGCTTCCACCACCCAGGCTACATGTATACAGCTGGGTGGAGCACACATTCACACAACAACATTCCAACTCTGACATAATAACATTCCACCTGTAACATCATTCAGTCCCTGACACCATTCAGTCCCTGCAAACATTCAAAACAGGATGTAACACCTCATATGTGGGTTCTAGTACCAGCTCTTTTTAGACCCAAAACCTTTTCTCCTTTCCTGAACTGTCCACTGACCTATCTACCACAATCTTTGACTGTCTCTTTACCATTATATTGGATAGCCTCACATTTTATTGTGTTGAACTCCTCCAAAACAGAGGTACTTTTCATTCCTGCCAAATCCTCCCTATCTTCTCCTCCCTTGTCTATCCAGTTCCCTACTTCCCTTCAGCTAGAAAATCTTGTTGTCATCTATGACACTTCAGACACATGTTCTGCCTTCATCTCTAAACTGCAATGGTGCATCCTAAATATCAGGAAAATCAGGCATCTCCTTCCCTTCAAAACTGCCAAACATCTGACAACTCTTGTCTTCTCTAAACTGGACTACTGTGGCAATATCCTCTTTCGTCTTCCAAACTATGCATTTTGTCCTCTTGACAAGATTATTAACTTTGCTAGCAGGACTCTCTTGGTACTCCTTTGCTTCACCCCTACTTCCTACTATCGCCATACAGGCTAGCTGGCTAACGATGTAAAACACGGCTAACTTCAAACTTTTCCTCCTACTGTATAAATCCATCCATGGTAAGGTACCACCATATCTATCCTCTTCTATCAACAACTAGAAGCCTTCGAAACTACCTCCTTCACAACCCTGGTGGCACATCGCCCTCCCTGTGCTTCCTCTCACTTCTGCACTTTCATTCTTCTTGCTCCGCTTACTTGGAATTCCTTCTGCTCTACAATTCGAAACATGGTCAACACTGATGTATTCAAACGGACATTGAAAGCCCCCCTCCTGGTTTCTGAACTTTCCGCTTGACTCACCTCTCCAGCCTTACTACTTACATCTTCCCTGACCACTAACCCAACTCTTGCTTTCCTCTTTCCCACCACACTGGCACTTACTAGTTTGAAGCCACAGCTAATGCTTACCTGGCTAGATTGCCATCTCCCTGAAATGTATCCTAACTTTGACCACCTCATTGTTCCCAGCATCTGACCAATATACCCCTACTCAAACACAGTCATCATGCCACTGCAACTCTCCCCATTATAAGGGGCTCAATGCTATATTACCTTTTGTACGATCCATTGTTGGCAAACGAGCTCCCCTCTATATGAATGCAAATAAAAATAATCACATAAAGAAATAATGAATTCACCAGTTGGATTGGTACATGTGACATTATACTTTAGAACTTAATATAACGTGTCAATTCTTGATCAATAATCCTCTGGTGCTAAAAACGGACTTATGTGACTTTGCTTGGTGTACAACCAGATCTTCTATTGTACACTTTAAGTTATTCAGTCAGCTATTTTCCGATGAAAAAAGAAGAGCCTTTGTACCAACATATTTAGTTAAATTGCCATCTTGGATCTTAAGAAATCACTTTATGCAGCTGTGCTTAAACCTATTGCTTACAATAGAAGGGTATCCAGTAATATTATCCGTATATATATGGTTGCCATACAAATGGTTGACGGGAAACGGCAGTGGCGACTTTATATATGGTGACCGTATATATGGGATCAGGTGGAGCGGGGGTTGCAGGGGTGTCTCCTGCTCTCCTTGAAAATAAAAGGTATTGAGTTTTGTGGGGGAGTCCCCCGCATGTTCAATGTGATAATGTCCCTACAAACCAAGGCCATTAATTGGTGACATTTCTGCAGGGAAAGTTGCAGTGGCTAGAGCAAAAAATCAAGCTTCAATATGGAACATGTAGATTCTGCAAATGAGTTGAGACCTTGGAGCACCTGTTTATTACTTGCAATAAATTGAAAGACTGAAGAGTGTCTTATTTTATGTATTTCATTAATGTATAACATTTAAAATTTTGTGGAATTTTTGTTATGAATATTGGGAGGTTGTTATGTCTCCTTAATAATTGCTGATGCTAATTACATACATTTGCTTATGTCTATTTTGAAGTCTATCAACGTTTAATACTTGAAATATTTTTTAGTCTGTGTTGTTTAATTCTGTGGAACAATTTATTGTGAAATCTGAATGGTTGATTGTCTGTTTTCGAGTTGGACCTTTATGTGATAATTAGGTGTAAAAGGTTCAGGGGTCAAGTCCTAAAAATAAAAGTGGGGGGACTCATCAACAAACGCAATGGGATATGATGTCGCCAGAAATTAGCATGTCAAAGTGAAAAATGTGCATTTCATTAAATTGGCTTTGCATAGCCACCCACATTGCACAGGACAAATGGAATTTGCTTCTCATAAAGTCAACACACACACAAAACCAAGTGAGGATATTTTCTTCTAATAGTATTTTTGAAAACATTAAAAGGTGTACATGTTTTAAACTCTAAGAACCAATACAAATTTTCTCCCTGGAACACGCAGTGACGAAATTGGACATTTCAGCTTTAGTTGTTTGCTCTTTTTCATCGCGTGATATGGTGCAGTGGTGAAGTGTCCAGCCTGCAAACCTGACGAATGAGGTTCCATCCCCAAGGTCAGCTTTACTTCATAAATTCAAAGAAGACACTAAATGTTTCTCATTTTAGCTGGGGGGACAGAGTCCACCCTCTGAAAAAAGTGGGAGACTCCGTCCACCCGCGTGTACCCTCGATTTAAGCCCTGAAAAGGTTTATTAGTAAACAAGAATGGATATTAAATAAAACAAGTACAAAAATATATTCTAATGACCAGCATTTACACATTTGGTTGTAAGTCAATACTGCATGGTCCTAAAATAGCGTGAACCACTCTCTTGTGCACCCTCTTCTCAAGAAACCCTCAGCTGGCCCGCCTCCCCAGCTAACTATCACCCGATCTCCATCACTCCTTTCCAGGGCAAATTCCTGGAAAAAATGGCCATTTCCCAGCAAGAAGCACAGAAACTGCTCTCCTGAACATCCATAAAGACCTGCTCTGTAACCTTAATTCTAATCTCCCTTCTGTCGTCATCTTACTCGATCTCTCTTCTGCCATTGACGCGGTCAACCATGCCATCCTGTTCAATCGTCTCTGTGATAACCTGGGTATATCTGATCAGTCCCTGGCCTGGCTGAACTCGTTCCTCTCTGATCGACCCTCCCAGGTCCAACTTGGTTCCTTCCTTTCCTCTATCTCACTCTCTACCTGTGGTGTTCCCCAGGGGTCTAACCTCTCTCCCTGGATGTTCAACCAATACCTGGCACCTCTCGCTCACCACATTGCCACTCTCTGCTCCAACTTTCAGTGCTAAGCTCATTTTTAGGCTCCTCTCTGCCACCTCTTCTCCTTCTCTCATATCTAACTGTCTCTCTGCTATCCAGGAGTGGTGTGCCGCCAACGATCTCTGCCTTAATGCCAGTAAGACACAGAATCTCCTCATCGGCACACCTGCACCCTCCTTTCCTGTCACTCTCTGGTCGGCCTCCCTTGGCCCTCTTCATGCTCCTGCCTGTGAGGCTAAGAATCTTGGGGTTATCTCGACTCCACACTCTTCTTTTCTCCTCACATCTCTGATGTCTCTAAGAAGTCAAACTACCAACTGCATCTCCTCAGAGGTATTATTACTTTCCCCTCCTTCACCCAGAAGTTCACTGCCTCTAGAGCTCTGGTTCTCTCTAGTCTGGACTACTGCAATAACCTCTTTCTATTTCTGTCTGCTTCTACTCTCTGCCTCCTGCATCCCATCCAGAACAGGACTGTGAGACTTCTCTCCAGCACTGAAATCTCTGCATTGGGTCCCAGTGGCTGCAAGGATTAAGTTCAAGACCCTCTGCATTGTCCACAAGTACTTTCCGGGGCCTCGGTCCTCAATACCTCCAACTATCTCTTTGCAAATACTTTCCTACTCGAGCTCTTCACTCCTCCACCTCTAACTCCCTCAGAATCAGTCGCTTCCACAAGCAATGAGTTGGTGATAGATCTCTTTCTTCGGCTGGTGCCCCCCTATGGAACAGCCTCCCTGCCTCTCTGAAACCTGAGGAGAATCATCTCCGGTTCCGGAAGCACCTCAAGACTGTCCTCTTCTGCTTTCTCTCTTCTTCTCCCCCCTGCTGTTTCCTGTCTGCATTGGTCACTTGGCTACCCTCTGATTCGAGCCCAGGTGCCTGCCCGCCCCGTTGCACACCCGCAATGCCTCCTGGAAACCCTTGCACTTGGGTCTGTATCTGTAACCCTACAGTCCCCCTAATTGCACATTTGGACACCTACTGTCTGCACTTACCCTTGCACTTGCCACCTGCAGGCCACACTTCTTGTTATTGTTTTGATCCCATGTACAGTACTGCACCCCTCCCCTTTCAAAGGCATTTATCCACCCTCTCTCCCCTGCACTTCTGTGATCTCAATGTCACTTGGCCTAGTAAGATTGTTGTCTCTGTCCTACCTCTGTTCTCATTTCCTTGCCTGGTCGCGCCATGAAACACTGTTAGGCGCATCTTTCCATATCTTTTCTTTTCCCAGAGACTCTCCATAGTCCAATCAATTGTTATATCAAGACTGGACTATGCTAACCCCCTCTACCTCGGAGTCCACGCTTACCAACTGAATAAACTTCAAAGAGCACAAAACGCTGCAGCCAAACTGTTACTAGCGCTCGGCCCGAAAGATCACATCGCCCCAGCCCTTAAAACTCTGCGATGGCTTCCAATGGCCGGAAGGGTGACTTTCAAAACCTTATGCATGTCTCATCGAGCATTGCATAAAACCGGACCTCAATATCTTCAAGACAAGCTAAAACCCTATCACCCTCCACATACTCTAAGATCAAGCTCAGCCGGCCTCCTAGTCATACCTAAAACAAACTCAATCAGGTTAGGCGGATCATAATTCTCAGCCTTAGCGCCCTCGCTGTGGAACGCTGTCCCACCCCACATCCGCCTAACTGAAGATCTAATGTCCTTCCGCAAACTACTGAAAAATTGTCTCTTCCCCTGAAACCAACCCGCACGCAAACTAACTCAAACTGAATAATAGCATCTCAATGACACCAACCCAACAAACTACTAGAACTCGAATTACAATAGGACAAATAACAATACAACATCAAGATCCACACAAGAAATCGACAACTAATAACTGCAAATGTAAACCAAAAAGACAAACAGAATAGAACAAGTGAAGTAGATCAAAAGCAGTGAAGTGCAAAAAAAAGAATAAATTGTACGAAAACAGTAATGAGGTTTAAATTAATGAAATGAATGTAATGAGTGCAATGGACAAAAAGAACAAAATGGGCAAAATGAATAAAGATGAATACAAGAGACTAATAAGTACACTGACAGATGACACCGACCGTACGGGTGCATGGCACAAATGGAAAGTATAGAATAGATGATTCAAGTTCATGAGACGAGTGTAGTGCATGTAACAGATAGAGAGCACGGAATGGATCCAGCGAGTATGACAAGTGACATGGCCTGAAATTGATAATGCATGATGAAGGAACAAAGTGTATGGAGCAGATGAAATTGTTTGAATGGATGAAGCGCGTGGAATGGATGAGTGCGCTAAGCGGAGGAATGCGTTGAGCAGATGAGTGTGTAGATCGGACGAATGTATAAAACGGATGAGTATGTTGAGCGGATGAGTGTGTTGAGCGGATGGGGAGTTGAGCAGATGAGTATGTAGAGCGGACGAGCGTGTAGAGCTGATGAGTGCGTGGTATGAACGAATGCATTGAACAGATGAATGCCGGGAACGGATGAGTGCGTGGAGCGGATGGCTGTGCAGAGCGGAGGAATGTGTAGAGCGGAGGAGTGTTTAAGAACAGAGGAATGTGTAGAGTGGATGAATGCGTAGATCAGACCAGTAGGTAGAGCGGGCGAGTGTATGGAATAGATGAGTGCGTAAGAGCGGAGGGGTGCGTGAGAACAGAGGGGGTGCATAAGAGTGAGTGAGTGCATAAGAGCGGGTGAGTGCGTAGAGTGGGTGAGTGCGTAGAGCTGGTGAGTAAATAGAGCGGGTAAATGCGTAGAGCGTAATAGGGCTTAAAGCGGATGAATGCCTTGAGCGGACGAGTGTCTTGAGCGGACGAGTGCCTTGATCGGACGAGTGCCTAGAGCAGACGAGTGCATACGGCGGACAAATACGTAGGGCGGATGAGTGCGTAGAGCCGATGAATGCGTACAGCGGATGCGTGCATAGAGCGGATGAATGTGCAGTGTGGACGAGCGCGTAGAGCATGTAGAGCGGATGAGTGCCTAGCGCGGATGAGTGCCTAGAGTGGATGAGTGCCTATAGTGGATGAGTGCGTAGAGCGGATGAGTGCATTGAGTGGATGAGTGCGTATAACGGATGAATACGTAGAGCTGTTGAGTGCGTAGAGCGGACGGAAAGGGTGAAGTATGTGGATAGAACGAGTGATGTATGTGGATAGAACAAGTGATGTATGTGGATGGAACGGGTGACATATGTTGGATGGAACGGGTGATGTATTTGGATGGAACCGGTGACGTATGTGGATAAAACGGGTGAAATATGTCGATGGAATGGATGAAGTATGTGGAAGGTACTGATGTAATATTTTAACAATGTGAATTCCAGTACTCCGCTCGTGGAGTGCATGGAGCGGATTGGAGTGCATGGAGAGGACTGGAGTGCATGGAGCTGACTGGAGTGCATGGAGTGGACTGGAGCAGACTGGAGTGCATGGAGCAGACTGGAGTGCATGGAGAGGACTGGAGTGCATGAGCAGACTGGACAGCATGGAGCAGACTGGAGGGCATGGAGCAGACTGGAGTGCATGGAAGCAGACTGGCGTGCATGGAGCAGACTGGAGTACATGGAAGCAGAATGGAGTGCATGGAGCAGACTGCAGTGCATGGAAGCAGACTGGAGTGCATGGAGCAGACTGGAGTGCATGGAAGCAGACTGGAGTGCATGGAGCAGACTAGGGTGCATGGAGCAGACTGGAGTCCATAGAGCAGACTGGAGTGCACAGAGCGGACTGGAGCACATGGAATGGACCGGAGCGCATGGAAATGACCGAAGCGCATAGAATTGCGTGACTTACATGGAATGGTTCGGAATGCATGTAACACATCATATCACATCACCACGCTTACTCTCTGTTGGGGAGAATTCTCTGTTTAGGCTGAATTTCCTAACCTAGTGAGTCCCCCAGAAGCTTTGCTGGATTTCTGGAGTTTGTTTTTTTTGCATCCTGCCAAGAGTGAGACTCTTTTCCTCCCACTCTTGGACATGAATGTGGTTGATTTCTTTGAATGTCCATGTGTTCTATGGGCTATGGGGTCTTTTACTCCATAGGGCCTCATGTGTTTTGCTATGTGTGTTACACCGCACCCTCCGTGCCGTAACACTAGGGTGTCTAGAGGATCCCCACCATAGACTTCATACCCTGGGACTGACTACTGTCTCCCAGGGCATGTAAAGTCACCATTGGCTTTACTAGACCTAAATTTACTACCAGAACTAGTACAAACCATCCTATTGTGGACGTACTGGTAGGGGTAATTCGATTACCCCTGGGTCTGTTGTTCGAAGGGGCACTGTCCCATCCCCCTTGTCAAGTATTGGCTGGTGGCAGTGGATACTACTTTTTATATTCGACCGCAAATATATTCCTATGGGATTCTTCCCATTGTTGGAGGCTAATACTTTTTCACATTAGTCTCTAACATACCACCGGTTTATTTGTCTTAAATAAATCCACCGTTTGGTATTTTCTGCCAGAACTCGGTTTTTAAAATGGCGTATGTGTTCGCCTCTGTAACTCCGAAGCAAAGGTTGAGCCCTTTGTTCCATTTTTGGCGGGCTTCTGCACAGAAGCCCTCCAGAGTGGTGCCATTCTGTCTGGGTACCACAGGGGGTGTGGGAGTGGTTTTAGGCACCCTGGACTGAGTTGCCTTGCCAACTCCGGTCACACTCTGGTTTGATTGGCCCGAGTGGTGAGCCGCCCCGCTCACCACTTAGCATGTTTGATTGACAGCTAGGCTGAATGAATGGGGGTTTTCTGCATAAAAGCAAGGCTTTTGGGACTGGAACTTCAGAAGTCGCCACAGGACCTAAGAATCCGACGAGGGTAAAGCTGACCCGACCTGCAACTACGACACCTCCGTTGGAGCCCTGCTGAACCGACACACCACTTCCCAATGACAGAGGAGATCTCCCTGCTGGAGAGTCTTCTTCCCCTGACTGGTGGGAACAACCAGACCCTTGCTTTTACTTCGCTTCCAGGACGTCTAGTGGCCGAATTGCCCGTGCTGAGCAGCCCGGCAACCGGATAGCCACTAACCACTGTACCGCGACCAAAAGGCGGTGCCTTGTGACTGAGCACTCCACGGCTGGTCTCTTCCCTGGTGGTGCAACGATCTTCAACTTTCCTCGACGATGAGATCATCTCATCTTCTGGCAAAGCCCCGACTTGCATCCACCACCAGTAACAACTGCCCCTGCCGGAGCTGTCTCTTCACTTTCAAGGTACTGTGTCCGCCTGGCTTCCCCTTGTGAGGGTTAGCGTGAGGTGTCTTAAATCCTTACCTTTCCACTGGGTCGCCTCCAGACCTTCTTAACCTTTTGTTCTAAAACTGGTCCAACCTTTCTGTGACATTTTGCTACAAACACTTGAAGTGCATTTCCACTGTGATACTTTTTGGGACATACATCCTTGCCTCTCTCCGAGTGGGCCTGGCCTCTGGACTTTGTGATTTACAGTAGACCCTGCCTTGCTCGCCTTGCATTTGTTTCGTAAAAGTGTTGGTACTGAGTTGGTTTCATACCCTGCCTTTTTCTCTCCCTTTCTAACGAATACTAGAGTGCAATCTAGGTTAAAGCATTCACCTCTGTCTGCAAATAAGTGGTGCCGTTGAACCTAGACTTGTCGAAATATTGTTATGGGATTGATAGATACTTATAGTAACTGTGATTGAAGTTGTTTGCCATATTAGTGCCAGTGTGTTTTCGATAGATGTGTTTTTAAATAAATAATTATATATCTTTGCACCCAAGCTCTGATCTGTGTCTGCTTGTTCTACTGTGTAAATTGCCCTATCTTGTATACTCCAAATGCGGCCTAACTTGTCTTGAGAGAAGTCTGACTGCTCAGCCACAGCTACCAGGTAAATCTGGGTGTACAGACTGCTACCAATTGGGTTTACTGCTAACTCC
Source organism: Ambystoma mexicanum (assembly GCF_040938575.1). Taxonomy (NCBI): domain Eukaryota; kingdom Metazoa; phylum Chordata; class Amphibia; order Caudata; family Ambystomatidae; genus Ambystoma; species Ambystoma mexicanum. The sequence goes on from NC_090932.1 coordinate 1,424,685,679, forward strand.
TGTAGACTTAAACTTTTTGCAGTGGTCCCAGAGGGAACTGCACAGGTTTCTGCCTAACACTCTCTTCTTTACACCACCATTCAACTAGAACACAGAGATACTATGACACCATTCGGTATAGCTTTTCTCATACCAACATCTGTCTCATACTTCCCATCACTCTAACTAAACACTGCTGGTTACACACCACCCAGCCAGGCGTTCTCCTCAGGCATAAAGCAGCCACAATTGGTCTGGATAAATCCTGCCAGAACGAACACATACTCTTGATCTCTCAACCACCACACCAACCACTCAGAAGCAGCTATTACACGAATGCCACACCAGCTGCACACATATCCGGTGCTCACACACACCTTTGACTCTCTCTACTCGCTCCACTGACTTGAACTTCGGTTCCCAAGGGCGTTCAACCTACCAGTGCCTTCAGACCATACCGATGGTACATAAAGCGCTATATAAATGCAAAGTAACATAATATAACATAACTTGTGTATAGGCGCATTTCAAATGCCATACCATATCATATCATAACCTGTTTACAATCTTGTTTCCAATCATAATGAGCCGTTTTTTCCCAAAATAAATTGTCAAACTTTAGGGATTGCATTACTTCTGAGATGCCCCACAGAAATGTATAACTAATGAAGGCTATATCAGACTGTGCCCGACATTGCCGTTGGATGCATCACTGTGCCTATGTATGTGCAAAGTGCCCATCCTTACATTGAATCCCTAAGGATTCTGCCTGCTTTTTTAAGTGGTTAAAGATGCAGAGATGCTTAGGGCTTTAATGAGATCAGCCCTCAACAAAATGAGGTACCCAGAAAGTCAGTTGCTCTTTTTTTAAGTGTGTGGGTATCCTGCCGCAAGCTACAATTACCGTCTCTGCCACCTGATATCCTGGTTAGTAGCGGTGCCAGTGATTCAGACATTTCTTTGCAGATAGAGGCCTGAACTCGACAGGTCAGGCCATCCTGGAGATACATGTCCCCCACTGGCAAAGTGGGCGGTCCAGAAAAAAAGGCAGAGAAGCAATTACCTCCATTTTTTCTCGACTGCCACATTTGTAATGAGGCCCACTGTCAGTATCTCCTCATAGAGAAGGAAAATGTGCTGAATGTATTTGCTGTGCCATGCTCTCTCTGTGTTGGAAAACCTGGCAAATATGGCATGGCTTTTGCATCTTGTTTAAACATGAGTTCCTGAATGGCCCCATATTATCCGTCAATCACAGTAAGGCTATTGGAGTGCTGTTCTCCATTTCATGTTGCATTCCAATGTGGCATATGACTCCCTCTCAATAATACAAAATGCGGGAAACAAGAAAGTGGTGGACCGTCCCAGAATTCTAACCACGTCATTGTCTGAGTCATGGTGGGGGGTTCAGCCATTCCACACATGGGATATATAGAGAGATAGCATTTGGCTCAACATGAACAAGATGCAACACATGGTAGGGTCTGAGTGGGCAAGTCCCACCAAAAAATAAGTAAAAGCCCACTCAGCTGTGCTGTGTGGGCGTTTGCACATGTTAGTGTCACTGAGGTAGGCCCAACTATATTACCTTCAGGCCCCACTTGTTAGACAATTCTGGCTACGCCTCTGCATGGATTATGAATGGTTAATTTAGGCAATTGTTACAGACGGGACTGCATATTCCAAGGGAAAATCCTGCACTTGTTAGTTTTCTATAAAAAGCCTGTCCTAGAGCATTCAGAAATCATGTCTTGGTCCACGTCTTTGATCACAAGAGAATGCATAGAGTTATTACTTCGTCTCCTGAGGCGGAATTACAGAAACTGCAAGGTCTCAATTGTAATTAGCCCTAGGGCAAACATTGCTGAAGCACACAAAAACATTCTTGAAATGAAATATTGCAACACAGCATGTTTTTCCCTGGCACAACCATGCTTTGAAAGTGTTTTTGGCACCTTTGGAATTGTAGCCGCAATGCTAATTCCCCTTTAACCAGTGCAGCGTTTCTGTACTAGGAGCCACAACATCTGCATCCCACTAATAATGTACAGTTCAGGCAAAATAAAGCTGTGCAAAGTTACGTTGAACTTTACTTATTGTTGAGTTGGGAATCCTGGGCATCCTGTGGTGGGTAACATCCATTTGGCTGATGCTGTGGAGACAGCTGGTGCCCCAAATATCTTGATTGCTTGTTTGGGGCCCTATAGTAGGTTTCCAGGGCATTTTAGGCTCAAGCATTCCAGGCAGATCTATTGCCTCCCGTGCTTTTTCCATTATTTTTTCATCTGTGCACACCTTTCCACCCTCCCCCTTATCCCTTTCCTAAGCATTTGCTAAGCTTGGGTGGCGGTTGAGGCTTTTCATGGGGAGGAGGGTCAGTAGGGGTGACTACGAGGAACTGCTTTTGAGCCCCTTGTGTACCCGCTTTTCCTGGCTTGGCCCCCCTTCCGTGGAGCTAAACTGCTGGGCTGGCATTGTTAGCCTTCTCACCTAGGTCTTTGGAGGTAGTCTGCACCAGGCCGTGGCCTGGAGTTCTTACGATATTAAGAGAAAGTGTGCTTGCTTCCCCTGCTGTCTGCACCTGAACTTTGTACTAGGGCACTGGAACCTTAATCTTTTGTCTCCTTGTTACCATCTTTCTCACTTTTCAAATTGGTGCCTTCTGTGGACTGATACCAGCCCTGTCCGCCAACTTTTTGCCACTATTCCTGGACCTCCAATTTAACTTCTCCATGGTCATTTCATTCCAATTTTATCGCCACTGCAGCCGGTCCTACATCCTTTCCTGCCTCCTGTGTCATGTCTGGTGACTGGCACAGACATGTGTTTCCACGTGACTGATATTTTTAGGAGCCCCTTGCACATCTGTATCCCCCGGCACCATATTCTATGGATGACACCCTCCTTGAAAGCCTTTGACTTTCATTATTTATTTCTGTCTGTGACAAATCATGTGCTGACTGGTCATTAACTTCTTTATTTTCTCTTATTCCATCTTTTTTTTCTCCCTTTATGCCTCTTCCTATCCCATCTAGGATAACCAATCACACTTCTCCAGTGCTTCCTTCTGCTCGTCCATGTAATGCTTTCAACTTGTCCTGTCCTCCTGCTTCCTTTGATGCTCTTCCGCAATTCTACTTTGGTCTTGTAAAATACTCCTTCTATCTGCAATAAATCACATTCTATTCTTGAACTTTTTCTCTGTTCTAATTTTCACTTTCTCTGTTTGACAGAAACTTGGATCACTCCTGATAATTCTGTAACTCCTACTTTTCTTCACACTGCCTCTACTTATTTTTCCCATATCCCCACCCACTTAGGCACGGGGGCACTAGAATTCTCTTGAATTCCTCCTCAACTCTTCTGTCTCCTCGATCTAACCTCCCCAGCGTTCCCTGCCTTGAATACCATTTTCCTCCTTCTCCAATCCTTTTACTGTTTCTCTTCTTGTTATTTATCGTCCCACTAGCCCATCCATTGACTTTCCTGAACATCTTCACCCCCTTCTAGCTCATCTTCTTCCCCTTTTTTCCATCTTGGGGATTTTAACGTTCCTGCTAATAATTATTAATTCCCTCTGCTGCTCTCTCTTGTTGATTTTTACCATTTGCATTTTCTTCCTTCTCCTTCTTCTCAGCACTCTGGCTTTTGCCTTGACTTAAACTTTTCTTCTTCTTCCTCTCACCCTACTGTTTCTTATTCTCCCTTCTATGCCTCTGATCATTTACTTATCTTTGTTTTCTTCTCCTTTTCTGTCCCTTCTGTCTCCCCACCTACTATCTGTATGCACCGTAACCTCTCTTATTTTGACTCTCCATCTTTTCTCTCGTCACTCTCATCACTGAGCTCTTCCCTTCCTCCAATTTAGCTTTTTTTCCTCCCTTTCTCCTGATTTAGCTGCTAGTACTCTACACTTTTCTGTACAATCTATTCTTGACTCTACTTTTCCTCTACATCCTTTTTCTCCTACTCACGAAACTTCCCAGGCTTTGATTGCTCTAAGTCTTATTTCCCTCTGCTGCAGCATACGTAAAGCTGAGCAGCTTTGGAAATGTTCTCACTCTTCTTCTCAGCTTAGTACATATTCATTGCTACATTCTTTTTTTGATTCTGCCTGACTTATTGCAAAGAAATCCTACTTTTCCGAACTTACAATTTTGCTATCTAAACACCCTCATAGTTTCTATTAGCTTCTACACAATATTCTTTCCCCCAAAGCCCCTGATCCTTCTGCTTTCTCCTTCCTTTCTTCTTCTTATTTCACTAACTACTTTATAACTAATATTTGACTAGTTTTTACTCCTTTTTTTCTCCTTCTTCTGTTCATCACTATACTCTTTTTCATTGTTCTCTCCTCTTACAAATCTTGACACTTTTGCTCTCTTAACTTGTGCTCATTCCACAGCTTCTCTTCCTGACCCTCTTCCTTCTTCTCGTATATACCAAGTATATTCCAATCTTCTTCCCTATCTTACTTCTCTCATTAACTCTTCACTTCTACACTCTTGCTTTCAAGCGACTTTCAAGCATGTGCTTATTCTCCTGATTTTAAAAAAAAAAAACTTCTCTTGATCCGTCTTCCCCAGCTAACTTCCGTCCCAGTACCATTCTACCTTTTTGTCTCTAATATTCTTGAACGGGCTTCCTATACCAAGGTAACCTGTTATCTGAGTCTTCTTTCTCCTCTTCCCCCCTGGCAGTCTGGTTCCTGCCCATCTCACTCCATCAAAACTGCACATGTCTCTAATTCCCTACTCACAGCTTGTCACTCTAAACTTTCTTCTATTCTTATTCTTCTCGATCTATCTGCAGCATTTGACACTGTGGATCACTCCCTTCTTATCTCCTCTCTTCCACCAAGGGTATTTCAGGGTTTGTTCTCAAATGGTTCAGCTCTTATCTTTCGCAACTGACTTATTCTATTAATTGGGCTGGACACTCTTCTTCTTCACGTCCTCTTCTTTATGGTGTCGCCCAAGGTTCTGTACTGGGACCTCATATTTCTTTCTCTCAACACTGCTCCTCTTTGCTCTCATCTCCTCTTTTCACCTCTCCTTTCATATTTACTCTGATGACACCCAGATCTTTCTCTCATTTTCTTCTTTTGATTATGTTTTTAATTCTACTGTCTCAAACTGTCTCTTAGCTGTTCAGAACTGGATGTCTTCTCATTTACTACATCTCAATCCCTCAAAAATGGTAGTTCTGTTCTTTCCCTCTTCTAATATCTCTCCCACCCCATCCCCTTCACTTTTCTTTCCTCCATCAAATCTTTCCTTTTCTCTTTCAACACACAACCTGTTCATTATCTTTGATCCGCTCCTTTCTTTTTCCCTTCATATCACTTCTATTGCTTGCTCCTGCTGCTATACTCTGTTTAACATGTGTTGTCCTCGTGTTATCTTTCCTTTCATGTCACTAAACTTCTTTTTTCTTGTTTCTTTTCTTGTATCGACTACTGTTCATCTTTATCACTTGGTCTCCGTGCATGGCATATTTTCCCTCTTCTTTCTATTTATAACTCTTCTGTCCGCCTCCTTTTTTCTAAAGCCCCCTTGTTACCCAATTACAGCTTCTTTACTTTTATTGTCACTACTTCTTTTGAATACCGTCTTTTGTATCACTTTCTTTCGATTGCTTTTAAATGTACCAATGGTTTGGCCTCTCCGTATCTCTCCTCTCTACTTTCATTGTATGTCCACTCACATCCCCTGCAATTAAAGAATCGATTTCTTTTGACTGTTCCTGAGCCCCCTTGTGCCACGTCTCATTTCCGCTCTTTTTCTCTTATATCACCAAAACACTGGAACGCTCTCGCTCTTTCACTTCGTTCCTCATCTCTTCGTATTTTACAAACTAATCTTAAACTGTACCTTCTTGCATCTCTAGTCCTTCAAAACAAATTTCTGTCTTTCTCTCTTGATGTAACTTTCTATTAATTTGTATCATTTTGATTGTACTGTTTTTTTGATTCTTTTATTTAATAGCGCCTTTTTGGCGAATGGCGCATTATATATTTAATAACACACAAATACACATACACATTTCCTGAGTACTTTCTGACATGAAGAGCAGAGATCCTAGGGTAAGCAGCCTGCCATCATTACAGATGATGTGCTCTCCATATAATATATGACTGCAGCCCGGTATCTCTGCTGCAGTGTTCCAGGTGCAGAATATGTGTAACAACCTGCTATTCTTCATTTTACAAAGGTGCCTGTGGTGCCAAGTTTATGCATGGGTTATCGCCCCTTGTTAAATTCCTCTTCATTCCTGTGGTAAGACTGAAAATGAGAGAGCTTTCCAGCACGTAAAAAAAGGGTTTTATTTTCTGTGCTTTGCGCGTACGGTGCACAGCTGGTGACGGGGCATTGAATGATTCACAATATACTATCACTATTATTGATACTACTGCTCACAATCCGGGCATAGGCTAGGCTATGGCCAGGCTTATTCATGCGTGCATTGAAGATTCAGCCATCTGAGGAATGCACAATTGAGAGAAATATCACCCTCAAGGCAGCATAGATGGCTAATTTTAAGCATTGTATGAGGTGTCCAGTGGAATTCCCAGCATGTTGCGTGATATTTCTTTTGCAAAATCTCACTCCAAATTATGGTTAATGCATTTTGCTATATATCATCAATCAAAATAACCACTTCCCTCATTAAAACTTGGTGTTTGTGTTACTGGAAAGTGAGCATTTTACGAAAGTTGCTTTGACCCCAGTACAATAAATATTACAGCACCTGCAAATTCATTAAGATCAGAATGTATTTAAGGATCATATTCCAGTGAAATTAATATCTCATAGGAAGCGCTGCCTTTTAAAAAGATAAATGCAGAAAGATGCCAACCAAAGTCGAATGAGCAGTATTTCATGTTCTATGTATATCGTTAGCACCCCTGGCAGGGAAGCCAGCCAATCAGGAGGCAAGGGACGCGAGTTGAAACTGCTACTCTATGCCTTTGTTACAAGCTGATTAATGGCCAGTTTCCCCGCCTGCCATATTTCTCCCACCGACCCAGAAGTACATTTTTCCCACACCCCCCCTAGTCCCCACTTACCTGATTGATGCGGCAGATGCCACTGCCGCAGCTTCTGCAGCTTCTGCCACCACTCCGTTTGGCTGCCATGAAAATGGAAGAGGGGCGCTGTACAGATCCCTGCACTTCTTTTACATGGCAGCCATGTTTGTATAGTATTTCCCTTCAATGAACAGCATGCTGCGAGGCGACCCATTCACGGAAAAAAATACCTTCCAGTTAGCCCCGTCCCAGCCAAAGGGAAGGGTGCTAATAGTGTTAAGCACCCGTTCCAAGGTCTGGAATGGGTTTTAATTTCCTGCAGTAATTGTTAAACTCCCTCGCTTGGCTTGGGCATTTAACTTGGGCCCCGGGCCGGTAACATCCATCCCTCCACGTAGAACGGGTGCTTAACACTTAATAATTTAACTATGTAAGTATTCGTCAAAGGTGTGTTTCACTAAGATTTTTTACAGAAGAACCTTAAGGAAAAAGACCTCAATTTGCCCTCTTCTTGCACTAATCAAATATCGAGTAAGATGCAAACTGTACACTACTATGATTTGTAAAATATAGGACTACATTGTGGCCAAAGAAGTCAATCAATCAATACAGGTTTTATTTTGCGACTTTCGCATAAAATGCAAAAATATATGGATAAAAACACAGTCCGGCACACATTTCGTCTAGATAAAAACCATAATCTATATACATTTAATACAATGGGCCTCATTAGGACCCTGGCGGTAAGGGGTTTACGCTAGCGTTAGCTGCGCCGACCCCTTACCGCCAATTCCGAGTTCCCAGAGCGCCATGGTCATTTTTCCGCCCGCTTTTTGCGGGCGTAAAAATCCATGGCGCTATGGGACCTTGGTGTTAATTACGCCACCGTAATTTACGGTGGCGTAATTAACTCCTTCCCCACTCCCATTATACCCTATGGGGCCGAAATGGGAATGGGGAAGGGTAAATGGGTCAATGGGGACTTACCGCCCCGCCGACCTCGGAATGGGGCGGTAAGTCCACCATCCGCCATGGCGTAAACGGACTTTATGCCATGGCGGAAAAGTCCGCCGATGGCGGAAAAAATCCGCCAGGGTCGTAATGAGGCCCAATATATTAATCATAGAACTTTCCCTTCCCCGAAGCCGAATAATCATGAGGAAATAATTGCTATCCACACAAAACAGAACAAAGGTGCAAAATAGACATACATTAGGCAATGCTAAAAAAGTACTTCCTAGACCCAGGCAAGATGTTTAATAACATCATAGTAGTTCCAGCGTAATTAAGTAAATAGACATTGAAACCCCACTCAATTGTTTCCCCAAACCTATAGAGGGAAACAACCTGAAGGCAATTGAGAATAGGACCTAAGCAAAAAATCTGTCCCTCAAACCAATTCTCATTGAATCTAAGTAAAAATCTCAGGTTTGGGAAACATGCACCATCCACAACATTTTCCATAATTATGGATAAACAACCTTGTGTGTGTCGCAACCAGTGTATACGTGTGTTCTGAAGCAAATCTCAACTTTTTCTTTAATCAGCACTTAATTTGGAATACTTGTCATCACCCCGTATTCTCTGGATTGTGGGTAAATTGCAATCACTTAATATTGTGATGGGGCCACACTATTTCCCACCTTTAACAGGTATTCTTTTGGATCTGGGTAGACCTAACAGGTAGGTCCACTGTTAGGCTAGTAGGATGACTCACACAGGGTGAGTGTTTGAGGCTGAGTGGCTCATAATTGCATCAAGCAAAGTTGGCTGATGGTTGTGATCCTGCGTTATTTCTAACACTCTTAGCCAGAGTACATGACTTATAGTCCAATATATATATTTCCTAGACTGACTTAATACTCCCAGAAGCTGCACTCTATGAGCAACAACGCAAGTGAAGAGGAAACCATTAAATTTACTAACTATGGGGAGTAAAGGAAACAGAGCCCAGAAAGCCCCTTTCTCCAGGGCTTGCATGCTATGTTCCTAATAGATGTTGTAGGAATGGGCCTTTGATCAATTTAACCCAAAGCAGGCCCACCCTTAAAGAGTACATACAAAATTTGTCCGTAAAGCAAGTGTATTTTACAAATGACCGTGAGGGGTTAGATGACATCATAGAGTCAAACTAACCTGTCTCCCGGAACCACACAAGGAACACACATTTTATACAATTTGCAACAGTTAAAACACTTCCAAAGGTTTTGCTACAGAGTCAATCCCCCATACACTATTGGTTAAACCCATACAATGTAACCATATTCCCTTTAGTTCCCACACTTCTTATTGGTTACATTCATCTAAGCACCATCCTCTTTAACTTAAAATGACATGTTTCAGATTTACACTGCACCCCTCTTTTGGGCTTTTGCATATTTTATCATATACCCATCTCCTAGTTACACAGTTTATAGAACGTTCAAACAATTTCAATGATCACAGTTTCCATCTGGTTAGTAACCTATACCCCTACTTGTGATGCACACGGCTATTCTATGGAAAGTCCATTGATGTGAAGAGTAGCAGAAGAAACATATATCTTTTTGATCTATTGTTGGTTTTATCAACCAAAAGTGTTGGTGTCCACATTCCATTCTATACTATGCAGCTTACCTTTCCAGCTCACATGGTCCCAACCCACGCCTTGACAACTATATTGAAAATCCATGATTTATCTGTGCTCCTTTCCCCGCATGCAGCCCTCACTAGGTTTAATTGTCCGGCCCCAAAACCGAGCCCTACCAGGTGGCCTGAATCCTCCCATGATTCAATGACAGATTCCTATATACTTACATATATTCCATCTCCCATTCACAAAGTACCTAGGCCATAAATAAGGTCTGCCCAAAACTGACCATCTGATATTCATTGTAACTGCTGCTGTCTTTCCCCAACCTTGCAAAACTATTTTCTCAGTTACACAGAGTTCAATTGCCCAACAAAGACTTTCGGCCAGCACAATTGCTAACTTATCAGAGAACTCTGCAGCAAAACAGATTTGTATGATCACACTTCTCAAAACCTATTTCCATAAGGACTAACATGTATGTGTACCTATACATGTATGTTTAGGACTAAAACATCCCCTCACACTGATTTACCCATTGCAACTCTCCCACCTCACATGGACATGTAGAGTTCCGTGCTGCCTGGTTGTTAAGCGCTATGTGGCATGACACACCTATATTGTGTTTATATTGTATCAGCAGTTTTGACATTTATCATGCAGCGCACATGTAATTTGAAAATGTATCAACTAAAACATAAACAACACTAAAAATAATGCATATCTTATTCCCGTAAACTACACTGGACTCATGTTAAGTTGTCACATCATATCAACATTGCTGTCACCCCAGCCAACAATATGGCGTGCACAAGTCAATCTTCCCTTTATGCCTGGGATACTTATCAACTACCCCGACATCCCCCCTTCAGTTAATACATTAACTGACCAGCCAATTTCTAGGTTATCAATCTCACCTTCTTGGGGGAATGAAACCTTACAGCCATCTCTCAAAGTAGTCCCTGCACACCCATGCTCCTCAATCCCAATTCACCCTTCCACCAATTCAACAATCTACAGGTTGTTCTACATATACACACCAACCTGGTGGAGGACACAAAGCTACTCCTGCATTTATTTCAAAATCAGTACCCATGTGCAATGAAGTGGCAGTGGCCCTAGCCTTAGACAGGGTCACGACAATCATGTTATGCATTTCTGATAGTGTTTGAAGTCTCTAGTCTAGGCGATACCCTTATGCAATCCCAAATTATCCCAAACCAACATAGAAGCCTTCAGTGTGCATAAACCTGTCTTTGCGCTACTCCTCTGGAATCTCACACCAGCAGCCAAAGTCAATTTTAGTCTGCCTAAAAAACTGTTTGTCTGTTTGCAACTGCCAACCTACTTCAGCCACAGTTGCATAGTTACATTTAGATCGTCTATAATTGCCAACCTATTCTAGCCCACAGCTGCATAGTTGCATTTAGATTGTCTAGAATTGCCAACCTATGTTTAGCTTGCAGTTGCATTTAGACTGTCTGAAAACTGTTTTAGTAAACCTGCCACTACCAATCTATTTTAGCCCATAGTTGCATTTAGATTGTCTAGAACTGCCAACCTTTCCTAGCCCACAGTTTCATAGTTGCATTTAGATTATCTGAAAAACTGTTTTAGCAAACCTGCCAATCTACTTTAGCCTATAGTTGCATTTAGATTGTCTAGAATTGCCAACCTATTTTAGCCTACAGTTGCATAATTGCATTTAGATTGCCTCGAATTGCCAACCTACTTTAGCCCGCAGTTGCATAGTTGCATTTAGATTGTCTAGAATCGCCAACCTATTCTAGCCCACAGTTGCATAGTTGCACTTAGATTGTCTAGAATTGCCAACCTATTTTAGCCTACAGTTGCATAGTTGCATTTAGATTGTCTAGAATTGCCAATAGGCCAACCTTTGCAAATACTGCTGTACCTAAATGCACTGCCCATGCCATTATTGACACCTGATTCATCACCTGACTACCTTGTTTGAAGCCTCTAGTCTAGGCGATACCCTTATGCGACCAACGATGCTTACCCAGTTATTTTGCACTAATCATAGCTGTTGCTAATCTACGTGCTATACCTACTGTCTTTTATCCCATAGCTGTCTAATATATTACTGTGACACCTACCCTATTCATTAGCGCCTAGTCCATACTGGACCGAGCATCAGTATGTTCCCTTCAGTGACTAACCTGCCTATCTACATGATAGTCCCTACTTTTTGCACTCCATTCTATATCATGACATTCACTACTCCCATTAGCAGATCTCTGCCTACTCTGACCTCCACTACCTTGCTCAACTCGACCACTATACCATCAATAGACATGATAGATTCCACTAACCACATCTTATCTAAGCCATGCCTTACCACGGACAGGAACCTACGCCTTAGAGCGAGACTAGCTAAATTATATGAGCCCACCCTCAGGTCGCTCCCCACCTTCCCAGGAACAAGGACTCTAGGTACACCCTTAGCTCCTCATCGTGACCCTAGGCCTACCAAAAACACTGCCAAGTGCAGGAAACAAAAAACCCCACAAAGTCCCCAATCAACTATTCTAACCACTACGAGCCCCCAGATAAAAGGAGCCCTAATAAATGCCAGATCATTGGTGGCACATGCCACGGAAATAGCAGATCTGATCCAGAATGATGACCTAGACTTCCTTGCTGTCACCGAGACATGGCTACACCCTGCTGCAGGCCCTATGCTCATGCTAGCAGTCCCTGATGGCTACTCTATCCTGAGACATGATAGATTAAAATCCAGAGGAGGAGGTATCGCTATCATATACAAATGCTGCCTTGATATGAGACTAACTACCCCTATTGACATCCACTCTTGTGAACTACTATCAGCCAAAGTCCCCCTGACCAATGCCCAAACTCTGAATATCTATCTGATATACCGTCCACCTGGCCCATCCGAAACTTTTGTAGGTGATACCAATACCATCTTAACCAATAACCTTAAAAGCTCATTGCAGGTACTCCTACTCAGTGACCTGAACATGGGCTTCAATGACCAATCAGACCTGCTTGCCACAACCACAGCCAATACCTTATCAGAACTAAAATTCACTCAAAGAAGTAATACCGCCACCCACAACAAAGGTAGAATACTTGACTGGGTGGCAGACCATAACTGCCAGGCTAATATCGGTGTCCAGTCATTTGGTCGACTACAAACTGGTCGACTGCAATTTGGTCGACGTCATTTGGTCGAAAACCAAATGGTCGAATTTTTTTTTTTTTTATTTATATATGTGTTTTGTGGGTTTTCGTGTTAAAAAAAAAAAAAGAAAGAAAAAAAAGGGGGTTGGGGGGGGGACCCCCCCCAAAAAAAAAAAAAAAGGGGTAAAAAAAAAAAAAAAAAAAAATTCGACCATTTGGTTTTCGACCAAATTGATTCGACCAGTTGTCCAGTCGACCAATTGATTTCGACCAAATGACTGGCAACCCTAATATCCTGTCTATCTCACCACTAGCCTGGACGGACCACCACCTTGTGTCCTTTATGCTCTCCACTAATAGACTTCCACCCCCTCCTGCCATTAGAGCTCCACCTACTCTAACCAGAAATAAAAAAAGTATCACTGTGGATAGACTTATCCCAGAACTACTTCCCACTCTGAACTCTCTCCCAGGCAACACTGATCCCGTGATTGGTTGAAGAATATAACAGAATCATGACCACTTCCTTCGACCAGATTGCCACTGCCAAACTGAGACCTAGCAAGCAGAAAACCCAACTGAATAAATGGTATACACCCTACTTAAAAAATCTAAGACAACAAAAAAGAAACTGTAAGGCCACATGGAAAAAACATCCATCTGATGCTAATAAGATCAAACTTACTAAAATGTCCTCCCCCTATAAAAAAGAAATTTGCCTAGCAAAACTATTATCTTTTGACACCTGTATATCCCACGCTAAATCAGACATAAAGGAACTTTTCTCCATTCTCAAAGAAATAGAGACCCCGATAGAAGTACCTGACACATGTACGAAAGACAAAAAATGGTGTGAGAACATCCAACATGCCCTAGCCAATAAAATTGCCACCCTACAAAACAAAATCTCATGCAAAAGAACTGTCTTAAATGACCCCCCTGCACCCAAAATAACTGGTAATACCAACACCAATGAATCAAGCAGATTCAACTTTACCAAAGTTTCCATTCCTGAAGTGGAAAGAATTATTCTGTCCCCCAAACCCTCGAACTGGAAGGGCGACCTATGCCATGCGCAGCTTATCAAGGATGCTGCCCGAGACCTATCCCCCTTCACCACCAAACTCATTAACACGTCTTTCTCTACTGGCTTCATTCCCTCTAACTTGAAACAATCATGGGTACTCCCAGTCTTAAAAAAAAACACTCTTGACCCATCCATACCCACCAATTACAGACCTATCACTACTGTGCCTTTCCTTTTAAAAATCCTGGACAAGGTAGCATACACGCAAATACAAAAGCACTTGGAACTACACCACCTGCTAGGAGCCAGACAATCAGCCTTCCGTCCCCAACATGGTACGGAAACTGCCCTTATCGATCTTAAGACCCAAATCGATGAGCCTAAAGACTCTGGCAAATCAGCACTACTCCTCCTCTTAGATCTGTCAGCTGCTTTCGACTTGGTCGATCATACTATTCTATGCAGCCACCTAAAGACAGCAGCACATTTCTCTGATGATGCGGTTACATGGATCAGATCCTTCTTAAACGGCAGAACAATGAGGGTTTTTCTCACCGCTAGCAGCTGCAGACCCCATACCAATCACTTGTGGCGTGCCCCAGGGATCTTGTGTCTCGCCCACACTCTACAATATTTTCACTAAGCCCCTATTCGATGATCTCTATCATCTTGGTATCACCTACACTAACTATGCAGATGATACTCAGATCCTCCTCCCGCTTTCAGGGGATTATGAAGAGGATTTGGCCTTGGTAAATAGAGTGTATATTAGCCACACATGGTCTGTGCCTGAATGATGATAAAACTGAGCTCATCATCCTGGGCACACCGCTCAACCAAAAAAAACTAGGTCCCAACTACGCTTCATTCACAATCGATGGCAATACTATTAAAGTAGAACGTGAGGTAAAAACACTTGCAGGGTAATTCATAGAATTTCGCAGAAAAGTGTCGCAAGCGGCTGGCGCAGAGTGTCCGCGTGCGATTGTCTGCGCCAGGCACGTGCGCTAAAACCGATTTCCGCGCACAGCGTATTCATGGATTTTAGGCTCCCAAACCAGCCGTGGCGCAGAGTATCGCAGCGACCCTGCAGCAGCGCCAGTAACGCCCCCAAGAACGCCCTCGCGCAAGGAAAAGCCATCAAAATCGCTAAATCATCGCAAAGGGCTGCGCTAACCCTGGACCAGTTTACAGGGCTGCCAAACAAGGAACGCAAAGCGGGTAACGTGCATATCAGGGGTACGCGTGAAGTTATACACGCGATTAGCCAGGCTGCCAGGGTACGTGTATTTCAGGGGTGCGCGGGAAGTTCAACACGCGATAGTCCAGGGAACGTGTATTACAGGGGTACGCGGGAAGTTCAACACGCGATTGTCCAGGGAACGTGTATTACAGGGGTACGCGGTAAGTTCAACACGCGATTGTCCAGGGAACGTGTATTACAGGGGTACGCGGGAAGTCTTACATGCGATTAGCCAGGGCACGTGTAATACAGGGGTACGCGTGAAGTTATACACGCGATTAGCCAGGGTACATGTATTACAGGGGTACGTGGGAATTATCACACGCGATTTGGCTGGGTACGTGTATTACAGGGGTACACGGGAAGTTCTACACGCGAATCGGCTGGGTACGTGTATTACAGGGGTGCGCGGGAATGATCACACGCGATTTGGCCTGGTACGTGTATTACAGGGGTGCGTGGTAATGATCAGACGCGATTTGGCTTGGTACGTGTATTACAGGGGTGCGTGGGAAGTTCTACACGCGATTGGCCAGGGTACGTGTATTACAGGGGTACGTGGGAATTATCACACGCGATTTGGCTGGGTACGTGTATTACAGGGGTACACGGGAAGTTCTACACGCGAATCGGCTGGGTACGTGTATTACAGGGGTGCGCGGGAATGATCACACGCGATTTGGCTTGGTACGTGTATTACAGGGGTGCGTGGTAATGATCAGACGCGATTTGGCTAGGTACGTGTATTACAGGGGTGTGTGGGAAGTTCTACACGCGATTGGCCAGGGTACGTGTATTACAGGGGTACGTGGGAATTATCACACGCGATTTGGCTGGGTACGTGTATTACAGGGGTACACGGGAAGTTCTACACGCGAATCGGCTGGGTACGTGTATTACAGGGGTGCGCGGGAATGATCACACGCGATTTGGCCTGGTACGTGTATTACAGGGGTGCGTGGTAATGATCAGACGCGATTTGGCTTGGTACGTGTATTACAGGGGTGCGTGGGAAGTTCTACACGCGATTGGCCAGGGTACGTGTATTACAGGGGTACGTGGGAATTATCACACGCGATTTGGCTGGGTACGTGTATTACAGGGGTACACGGGAAGTTCTACACGCGATTCGGCTGGGTACGTGTATTACAGGGGTGCGCGGGAATTCTCACATGCGATTTGGCCAGGTACGTGTATTACAGGGTTGTGCGTGAATTATCACACGCAATTAGGCTGGGTGGGTCCTCACAGGTGTTCCCTGTACACCCTCCACGGCCCCAGCAGGCAGCCCACAAAACAGGGGACTACCCTGCACACCTGCTCATGTCCCCCTGCACCCCCAGCCCCCAGCAGTGCAGGGTCACCCTCCACCAGGCCCCCACTCATGTCTCCCACCACCCCCACCCCCCAGCAGTGCAGGGGCACCCTCCACCAGGCCCCCACTCATGTCTCCCACCACCCCCACCCCCCTGCCACCATGGGCAGCCCCCACCAGGCCCCCACTCATGTCTCCCACCACCCCCACCCCCCAGCAGTGCAGGGTCACCCTCCACCAGGCCCCCACTCATGTCTCCCACCACCCCCACCCCCCAGCAGTGCAGGGTCACCCTCCACCAGGCCCCCACTCATGTCTCCCACCACCCCCACCCCCCAGCAGTGCAGGGTCACCCTCCACCAGGCCCCCACTCATGTCTCCCACCACCCCCACCCCCCAGCAGTGTAGGGGCACCCTCCACCAGGCCCCCACTCATGTCTCCCACCACCCCCACCCCCCTGTCACCATGGGCAGCCCCCACCAGGCCCCCACTCATGTCTCCCACCACCCCCACCCCCCTGCCACCATGGGCAGCCCCCACCAGGCCCCCACTCATGTCTCCCACCACCCCCACCCCCCAGCAGTGCAGGGGCACCCTCCACCAGGCCCCCACTCATGTCTCCCACCACCCCCACCCCCCTGCCACCATGGGCAGCCCCCACCAGGCCCCCACTCATGTCTCCCACCACCCCCACCCCCCAGCAGTGCAGGGTCAACCACCACCAGGCCCCCACTCATGTCCCCCTGCACCCCCACCCCCCAGCAGTGCAGGGTCACCCTCCACCAGGCCCCCACTCATGTCTCCCACCACCCCCACCCCCCAGCAGTGCAGGGTCAACCTCCACCAGGCCCCCACTCATGTCCCCCTGCACCCCCACCCCCCAGCAGTGCAGGGTCACCCTCCACCAGGCCCCCACTCATGTCCCCCTGCACCCCCACCCCCCAGCAGTGCAGGGTCACCCTCCACCAGGCCCCCACTCATGTCTCCCACCACCCCCACCCCCCTGCCACCATGGGCAGCCCCCACCAGGCCCCCACTCATGTCTCCCACCACCCCCACCCCCCAGCAGTGCAGGGTCACCCTCCACCAGGCCCCCACTCATGTCTCCCACCACCCCCACCCCCCAGCAGTGCAGGGTCAACCTCCACCAGGCCCCCACTCATGTCCCCCTGCACCCCCACCCCCCAGCAGTGCAGGATCACCCTCCACCAGGCCCCCACTCATGTCCCCCTGCACCCCCACCCCCCAGCAGTGCAGGGTCACCCTCCACCAGGCCCCCACTCATGTCTCCCACCACCCCCACCCCCCTGCCACCATGGGCAGCCCCCACCAGGCCCCCACTCATGTCTCCCACCACCCCCACCCCCCTGCCACCATGTGCAGCCCCCACCAGGTCCTCACAATCCCCAATCATGTGCGTAATGGTCAGCCTCCACAGCCAAAAAGCCCTACCAAGTAACCCATTCACCCACATGGAAATGAAAACACATGTTACACCCCCAATGTTCATGAAGCAAATGAACCCATGTCCGTCACACACATATTTTCCAATTGAATGGGAAAACACACAACATGACATGCATGAAACCAATGAGATGAAACCACACAGTGAACAATGGAAAAAAAATGTATTGGACAAAAATACGAATGGTAAAGAAAGAAAAATAACTACAATGTAAATGTGAAAAAATAAGCTGCATGTCCGCATAAAAACACAAAAGTAGAAAATCAAATCCATAAAATTTTGTCCAAAGTGAAATGTAAAAACTCTCCATGCAACAAAGAACTATGTACAAAAATAACAAGGGTCCATCATCACAACTGAACTAAGGAAACCTCCTAAAAAACCTACCTAAATATCAACTATATACAAAAAGTGGAGCAGTGTCTGTCGACTCCAAATCATAAGAAAAAACAAAGGAAACCTAAAACTAAAGAACTATATACAAAGGCGGCGGGCAAGTCCAGCGGCTCACTCCGTGGTGTTCCGGGCCACGGTATCATCGAACTCCTGTTCGATGTCCCGGAGGCGGTCCAGTTCCATGGCCCCGAGGGTCCGCAGGGACGACGCCGTGTCCTCCTCCAACCCCCTGCGGATTGCCTCGAGGCACTCGGCCCGCCTCAGGGCCCTCCGCATGGAGTTCTCCGCCCTGACCATTGTGAGCCACGCCTCTTCTGCCCACCGCCGCTCCGCACCTATGGCGTGGCCCAACCGCTGCCACACGGAAGACACTCTCTGTCCTGGGTCCTCCTGCCCTCCGGCCGATGCCTGCCCCTCCGATGTCGAAGGCCCCGAGCCTTCATGGCTCCCACCATGTTGCTGCTGCTGCTCTGCCTCTGCCCGTGCACTGCCTCCTGCTGCCTGCACATCCTCCGCCGGCTGGGGTGCAGTTGTTGATGTGGCCACCCCTGCTGGACGTCCGACTCCCGACTGTGGCAGGGATGCCTCCTCCACCAGCCTGGCCGCACTGTCAGAGGCCACTCCACAGGGCACCCAGGTGACTGATGGGTGGGAAGATGGCACAGAGGACGACTGGCGCGTAGGGGGTCCAGTTGAGGAGGGGGTCGGAACAAGCCCCATCAGACGGAGGAATCCGGTCTGGGTGACCTGTCCCAGCAGGCTGACGTGGTCAACGAGCCATTCGAGATGACGTGCAGTCTCTCCATGAAAAGACTGCAGGTCACCTCGCATGGCCCGTTGACGCAAAGCCACACCAGCCAGGACAGGCTCAACCCGGACATGGATAGCCACGTCCGCAGGCAGAGGAAGGCCAGTTGACGTCAGCTCATCCCCTGCCTGGAAACGGGTCTGGACGTAGGCATCCCTGCTGGTGCAAGATGATGCAGGGACAGGATTGCACACAGGCACCTCCGCGGCGGCCTGTGCTGCCTCCTGTCCCTGGTCCTGGACTGCACCACTAGCACCAGTGGGATCCCCACCTCCAGACCCCGTCTCTGGTGCTTGCACGGCCTCCTCCTCCACCAGACCCCCCAGCAACCTGGATGACTCCGTGCCATCTTCCCCTGTTGGGCCCTGTGGGGTCCCAGCTGCCCCTTCTGCTGCCGAGGAGTCCAACTCCAACCTCCGCCTCTTGGACATCCCCCCGGCAGCTGCGGCATGGGAGCGGAACCGGACTCCTCACTCCCCGACGAGATGACAACACGGGAGGGGAGCCGGGCCTTGCGTCTCCGGCTGGCGGTCGGATCCCCGCCGCTGTGCTCCACAGCACCTTCTCCGCCCTCTTCATCAGTTGACGCTGCAGACAGGGAGAAACAAAACACAGGCATCAGGGCACTGTACAATGGACACATACACACATGACAGTTGCACATGAGTGGCATTGGCAAACCTCAGACATGTCATCACAATCCCCAACACACATGTCATTGCAACTCGCACACATGAGCCATACCACAGCCATATCGCAACTGCCACCACCATCCATACACATACAACAGCATGAGCAGCCAAAGGTGACCCAGACATCACATGCAACACAGGAAGTGCACCACACATGTACACACACCACCACACTTGCATGCATGTGCACAACTGTGCCAAGTGTCGCACTGTTCAGACGGGCATCCATGTCACATCTGCCAATCAGGCTTACACATACCGCAGTCACATGCATCCATGTTGCATCACTGTTGCACCCTTCTCAAATACACACACATGCACATGTACACAGTGCTCATACATGCAGCCCAAAACAACATACATGCGTGACATCACGGACATGTCTACTTACATACACATACATACAAACATGTGTGCACGCACAACTGCATTTGCCATGCAAGCCTACACACACAAGCACCATCCATGTCTCACACATTACAGCCCTCGCATGTGTCAGCCCCACGGCCATGTACACCCCCACCCATACTCGACCCCATACAAACAGATGTGCAACCTGCACAATACCGAATAATCACCACACGCACTGCACACAATCAGGATGCATGTACACTCACCGCTCGACTCCAGACGGGTCTGCTTCTCCAGGACCTGGACGTGGAGCACTGGGGATATGCGTTCCACGACCCCCATCTGTTCTTCCGACAAGTGGCCCCGGCGCCCCTTGGCATCCGCTGCCTTCAAGAGGCGCCGGGCCTTGTTCAGGGTCCTGGACCGGAAGTCCTCCCAGCGCTTCCTGACATGTTGTAAGTCCGGACTGCCACCCCCTCCGCGTTGATGGCAGTCACGATGTCAGTCCAGATCCGAGTCCGTCCTTCCTTGTCGGCGCGGGAACTTCCGAAGAGGGCATCATACTGCCCCAGGACTTGCTCCACCAGGACACCAACTTCGGTGGCACTGAAGCTGGTGCCCCTCTGCCTCTCTGGCCGGGGGTTGTCAGTGGTCACAGATGGTGTTTGCCCCGACATGACAATCCCAGAGGCAGGAGTGGGTGGGCAACTGGGTCCTGGGGCTGGGCTGTGGAGCGATGGAATTCCAGTCGGGAGTCTTCGGTTCCAGCAGGGGTGGTCACAGCAACAGCACCCCTGGCTGATGTGCAGGCAGCAAATGGCAGTGCACGTGGGCAGCAGGCAGTCAGGCAGCAGCAGATGGTAGGTGGGAGCGTGCTCGGGGCTCTGGGGGGCAGTAGTTCAGCCTTCTGGGCAGGAGCGTGGTCTTCCGTGTGCTTACGCGTGGCCAGCTTGGTACGGAGTGATTTGGCACGTGAAAATCCTGCACGTCAGCGTGAATATCGAGGAAAGGCCCTTAGCGCGTAAGCGCGTCAGCACGCATACGCGATTCTATTGGACCAAAGGCCCTCAGCGTGTAAGCGCGTCTGTGACGTGACTCGCACGGGTGTTTCCCACACAGCACGTGATGACAGAGCACACGTGGAAAGACTGCACGTCAGAGTCTCATCGCGTGTGATTGGTGGAAATGGCCCTACACGCAGAAGTGACAAAGCGTGTAATTGGTGAAATGGCCCTACACGCAGAAGTGACAAAGCGTGTAATTGGTGGAAATGGCCCTACACGCAGAAGTGACAAAGCGTGTAATTGGTGGAAATGACCCTAGCGCGTACACGCCGCGTAAGTGACGCTGGACGTGTGGGCCTGTATAAAAGGTACGCGTAGAACACCACTTCCTTGTACGTGCTTTTCGTGGAGAGCGAGTGGGTGAATTCTGTACTTCTTGTCGTTTCACACGCGATTTACTTCACAGCGTTTCAAGTTCGTATTCCCTGTTACCTCTGACAGCTTTTTCTCTTCTTTCGCTTTTACTGGTTTACCTGGGCCTGTTCACTCAAACAGTGTTCCCTTCTACTGTTGTCCTGTCTCCTCAGACAGCGTACAAATCTTCTTTTGGCGGGGGTGTTGCCAACCAAACGTGCTCCTTTTACACGCTCGTTTACCAGGCAGACGGTGAGTCACGCACGTATCTAACATCTGTGCTTGCCCCGTGTGTAGCCTACCCCTTCAGAGGTCATTCTAGGCTGCATGTGACACACATACGTTCATTCTTGTGTTTCTGGGTGCCACAGCGTAGTGCAGGTTGTTCTTTCTGCACACGTGGTCTAGGAGGGGTTGCGTGCATGTCATCTCCCTTTTTTGGGCCTCCTGTGCGTTGCGTGACCCGTCATCTTTCCCCAGGGGTTACATTCAGCCTTGCTAGAGCACTAGGGTACAATTACCATCTGGTACCCAACCCCTTTGACCCCCAATTGCCCAGGACAATAGTCTACATCCACTCCCATACGCACATTAACATCAGTGCCATGGCTGGGAGGCGAGGATTCCGTAAGGGTGGCAAAGGTGGAAGAGCCACAAGTGGTGGCCGTGGTGGATCCAGTAGGGGACGTGGTCGTAACTTGCAGGGTGAGCCTGTCCCCCCATGTGTGGAGGACCAGTCACGGGCACCCATAATCCCCCCCTCCCCCCCTCCCATTGAGGCTGATGTGGCTGACACCATCCATGCTCAGCCCTTGTTGGACCAGCCCATTGTGGCACCAGACCTGGCTGACTCCATGGCTGACTTCCAGGTCAGCAGGGCTACGACACGTGCGCTGGTGCACGTTGATGCCATCATGCCACGTGGATCTGGGGCAGCAAGGTCATCTGCTGCACCAAGGAGGCAGGGCGGAGAGGCTGCAGGGGCAGCTGCGGCTCCATCCACCCCAGCCCTCACACACCCAGCCAGGACAATGTCGGTCCTAGTCCATGCTGCTGACATTCCCCCTGACACCATCACACTAGAGCCAATGCCTGCACCAACTCCCATGCTGAGTGTGCAATCCCACACTCCTGATACAGAGTCCACCAGGGCTCCTGCCCCTAGTGTGCAGAGCGGCGCAGGACACTCAGGATCACCACCACCTTCCAAGCGGAAGAGGAAGAGTGCTCGTCCGGCACAGGCTGATGCCCCAGACACGGCTACACAGTCCGGCCCGTCCAGGAAGCCCAGCTTCACGGATGATGAACTGAATGCACTTGTCGAGTATGTGTCCGGACATGACAACGAGATGGTCATTGTTGCAGGATCCAAGACCACACCTGCACAACGCCAGGCACACTGGCAGACCGTTGCGGACATCGTAAGTGCCCTTCGAATCGTGAGGCGCACAGCCAATGATTGCTATAAGCGCTGGAATGACCTAAAGCGCAGGGCAAAGAGTAAGCTGGCCTCAAGTCATGCCGCAACTCTAGTGACTGGAGGTGGGTCTCCAGTAGTAGACATGGAACTCACTCCACATGAGTCAGTCGCTGGGACCTACGTCACGGAGGAACAGATCCAAGGCGTGGGAGATCTGGCTGATTACGAGGCATTGTCCGGTGAGTGCACATGCATGTGTGTGTCATACATGTGCATGGTGTGTGTGTGAGGTCTTTTGTTTGTGTGCCAGGTGAGAGTGTGTGCGCCTGAGTCGTATGGGTCAGCCATGTGCTTCATGCAATACTCCCTGTGCAGCTGCATTTGGCCAAAGCAGTATCCCTTCTGCCAACAGTAGACATGTAGCCCAACTGCACGCCAGTTGCCCTTGAAGTGTCACCTTGCCACAACATATTTGCTTATTTTTCACTGTTCATTCAGTCAGTTTGTTTGCATTCCACCACTTTCACTAGGCATGTCGCTGTCCACTAGTCACATGTCTGACATGGGTATGGTAAAGTGGAGTGACTTTGTTACCTGGATATCATTTGTACACACATGTCCCTGTGCAATTGGACCATTTCAGACTGGCAGCTCCAGGTGAAAAATCTGACCTGTTAGAATTAGAAAAGCAATTACATGCGGGAACTGGACTGAATGAATAGGTGCTGCCCTCCTCTCCATCTTCACTCAATAGCAATGGTACATGCCATCTGTGTGATGGCATGTGTGTTTCACCTGCCAATCACAGGCCAATGTGTAATGCCACTGCCAGGCAGCATGCAGAAAATGTGTTCATCTTCCATCTTGGTGTCATCAGTGTGTGCCATTTGCCTGCACTTCATACGCAGTGAGGGTGCATGCATGGGAGGGTTTTAGTCATGTGGGACATGTGTCAATCAAGTACTGGTTCTCTTGCTTCTCAGCCCTCATTGTGTGCCATGGTGCTAATGCCTGTTTCCATTTCTTTGTTTTCATGTCTTTGCAGGGGAAGATGCACCTGATACTGCTGGGGTTGTGGAGATGGTGCTGACCCAGGAGGGGTCCGAGGGCCGACCAACCACCAGTGAGGGACGTGGTGTGGTGGTGGGGGAGAACCCACAAGTGCTGCAGGTCGTGCTCTCAAGGGGTGTCTCTGGCTGCACCTCCCCCGAGCTGTACTCAGGTGTTGATTCGGATGAGACCTACGTGCCGTCGCAGGTGAGTGTTCCAGGGAGGGATTCTGTTCTGTCTCACCCACCTGCACCAGGGTCAGAACCCTCCATGGGGATGTCAGTGTTGGCAGCTACGCCTTCGGTGGTTATGGATGCAGGGTCACACTCCGCGACATCTGATCCTGTTCCTGGGCCAGCAGATCAGAGGGGGAATGCAGTCCTGCAGCCTCAGGCAGTGCCGGCACAGCAAGGCGCAGTTCGCCTTGCCCCAGACAGGTGTGGTGCCCGCCGACGTGGTGGCCGTACGCCACCCGGCAATACCGCATGGGAGAAATCCATTTACGGTATGGCAACCCAACAGGCTGCATCATCCGAGATGATGGCTCAGGCCATGGATAGGGTGGCCACTTCCATTGTCCCCCCAGAAAGGCCGATGGAGCGACTAGAGCAGGCAACCGACTCCATCTGCCAGTCACACAGGGAGGACATGTTGGGGTCCAACAGGGACAGGCGGGCGGCACTGGCGACTCTGCAGGAGGCCATCTCCATTGGGTCCCAGGGCCACAGGGAAGCCCTGAGGCAGGAGCTCCTTCACCTCAGGACGACTCTTGTTGAGCTTGAGGCTTCAACACACCAAAGGACAGAACAGCAGCTGGAGCATCTCACCCGTACGCTCTCAGCTGAGATGCAGGCAACGAGGGCGGAGGTCCGGGCATCCCGTGAGTTGTTGCATGGGGACCTCCGCACACTCATCCTCCAGAACCAGACCTACCACACCCGCATGCTTGCAGCCATGGAGGAGCAGACTAGGGCCTTGCGTGGGCTGCCTCCCATAGTGCAACCACCTCCGGATGCAGCTGCACAGGGTGATAATAGCGACAGCAGTGATACTCCCACAATAGGGTAGCCGTGTGGGCCATGAGCCCATGGAGGTGTTTTATCTTCCCAGGATCCACGCAGGTGGGTTCTGGTGTGCATCCTGTCCTCGGACCTCCTGGGTGGCCTCCCCAACCCCCCCGGGCCCATCAATGGCCATTTTTGATTGTTTCTTATTTTTATTTTATTTTGATTTCTTTTATTCCCAATTTTTTTGGGACGATCTGTTGGCTTCCGTGGTTCCTGTGGGCATACGCTGCATTGTGGCTGGGCACATGCAGGCTTGTAATGTATTTGGTTCAGATGCTTGGGTTTGAGTCACACACACCCCTCCTGCTTCCCGTTTCCATGGGCTTGCAAAGGGTGTGCCCAAGTGACAGTGAATTACACAGTGACGTTGGACTCCCATGAGCTGTGTGGGCAGTCTGTAGTCAATACTGTGTATACATTCCTAGTGCATATTGCTGTTGTGTTGTACACTGCATGTTGCATTGATGTGTAACTCTTCTTCTGTGTCTACCTCCCAATTTGCAGGTCCCTTCCTCATGTCCACACAAGGACCTCTAGTCTGGAGATGGGGTCCATGTTGGCAGCAGTGCACCTACAACTCTACATGGCGACAACACTGCACAGTTGGTAGTGGTGGGAGTGCAGGCATTTCCAGGTGGTGAGACTACTAATATGTAACATTTGTGATGTCATGTTAATGGTAGTACGTGCTCAAGTATGTTGTTGGTCCGGCATTGCTGTGAGCATTTCAGGTGTTGCAGGTTTCTAATAGGGACACTGTACATAGTGAGACTGATGTCATGTTGTGGGGATTACTTTGTTTACCTGCAATTAGCATGACATGGCACGGTGTGTCGTGTGGCGGTGCTGGGGTTGGGTTGGCTGACATGGCACTGTCCTCTTGTTGCATTTTGCAAGTGGGTATTCATTTTAGCTGCTTCAATGTGTAACTTCACAAAACTGCATTGGTGGTGTCTGTGTGGGTAGGGATGCACACATTGTGACACTTCCAGGTGAACAATCTCAGGCTGACATGGTATTCCCGGTTCATTCTCCAGACATTCAGGATCAGTGTCAGGTTGAGTCATCATTGATTGTCAGATGGAATGTGCCAGGGCAGTGTGCACTCCACAGGGGTGTGATTTCTATGTGAAGTAATTAGCCAGTAGCTGTGTACGGACTGCCTCCCCCGTGCCCTTTCCCCTCCCATGCGCAGCGGCTGTGCATGTGGTTGGGGATGTGGGGCCAACACCATGTCCACGGCCAGGCCCCGGCGTGTTGCAACGTTGTGCAGGACACATGCTGCCACTATGATCCTGCACACTACTGGGGGAGCGTATAACAGCTGCCCGCCAGAACGGTCAAGGGAGCGAAAGCGTGACTTTAGCACTCCGAATGTGCGCTCCACTATGCCCCTGGTTGTAATGTGGGCTGTGTTATATCTTACCTGGGGTGGCGTGGTGGGGTTCCGAATTGGCGTCATCATGTGTGGGCTGAGAGGGTAGGCACTGTCCCCTGTGGAGGTGGTGATTGGTATCATTGGTGGGGTTGTGACCTTGCTCAGTATCCAACATGCATGCATGTGCAGTGGCATACATACTCACCAAGCAGCCATGTATCGCCATGCCGCCCAGCTTCTAGGTCCCGGCTTAGGGTGGACATTCGGTAAATGAAGCTGTCGTGGGTGGAGCCGGGATAGTTGGCATATACTGAGGTGATGATTCCCTTGGCATTACATGCTACCTGCACGTTGATGGAATGCCAGTGCTTGCGGTTCCTATAGATGTGCTCAGATGCCCTGGTGGGACGTAGAGCCACATGGGTGCAGTCGATGGCACCTAGCACTTTGGGGAATCGTGCCACAGCGTAAAAATCCAGGGCGGCAGCATGCCTTTCTGCAGGTGTTCTGGGCAGGTATATGTGCCTGCGGACTGATGGGCGTGCAGTGATGATGTTCAAGACCTGGTGTAGGCAGCGTGACTGGGTGGCCTGTGACACCCCACCCACTATGGCACTTGTCCGCTGAAATGATCCAGTGGCTAAGAAGTGCAGTACATTGAGGACCTTCTCCAGGGGGCTGAGTGCTTGGGAGCACAGGGTGGGTGATGTGAGGTCATCCTCCCACTCACTCACCAGGTCCAGTATAATGTGTGGTGGAAACCTGTACCTCCCATACACCTGGTCATCAGGCATCCCGAAAAGGCTGGTTCTGGGTGTGAATATTCTGGCCCTGACTATCCTCCTCCTCCTCCTTTGGTAGCCCACTGCCACTGCTGCTAGGAACGGTATGTTCATCCTGGCGTCTGAGCTTGTTATTGTTAAAGTCCGCAAATTTATGCTTTGCGCGTGTTCTAGGCGAGCGTGTGACCCGCGCACCCCTGGAATCCAGTTCCCAGTCCAATAGCGTGTGGAAATTCACACGCACCACGGGATACAGCGTGTGACCCGTGCACCCCTGGAATCCAGTTCCCAGTCCAATAGCGTGTGGAAATTCACACGCACCACGGGATACAGGTTCGCTGACGTACTTGCGTGTGTAAGTGCCCGCGCACCCATTAAATACACATACATAGGCCAATCGCGTGTAGGTGCACTTTTGTCCAATTACACGCGATGACACTCTGACGTGCAGTATTTCCACGTGTGCCCCGTCATCACGTGCTGAGTGGGGAACACCCGTGCGGGTCACGTCACAGACGCGCTTACGCGCTGAGGGACTCTGGTCCAATAGAATCGCGTATGCGTGCTGACGCGCTTACGCGCTAAGGGCCTTTCCTCGGATTTCACGCTGACGTGCAGGATTTTCACGTGCCAAATCACTCTGTATCAAGCTGGCCACGCGAAAACACACGGAAGACCACGCTCCTGCCCAGAAGGCCGAGTTACTGCCCCCCAGGGCCCCGAGCAGCCTCCCACGTGCCATCTGCTGCTGCCTGCCTGCCTGCTGCCACCGTGCCCTGCCATTTGGTGCCTGCACATCAGCCATCTGCAGGGGTCCAGTTGCTGTGTCCACCCCTGCTGGAACTGAAGACTCCCAACTGGGATTACATCGCTCCACAGCCCAGCCCCAGGACCCAGTTGCCCACCCACACCTGCCTCTGGGGTTGCCACGTCGGGCACTTCCACATCTGGCACCAGTGGCAACCCCAGGCCAGAGGGGCAGAGGGGCACCAGCTTCACTGTCACCGAAGTTGGTGTCCTGGTGGAGCATGTCCTGGGGCAGTATGATGCCCTCTTTGGATCGTCCCGCGCCAGCAAGGAAGGACGGCAGAGGATCTGGGCCGACTGTGTGGTTGCCATCAACGCGGAGGGGGTGGCAACCCGCGACGTCCTGAAGATCAAGAAGCGCTGGGAGGACTTGAGGTCCAGGACCCTTGTGAAGGCCCGGCGCCTCGTGGAGGGGGGCCGGGGCCGCATGAGTTCCATCCAGATGAGGGTCCTGGAACGCGTACGCCCAGCGCTCCACGCCCAGATCCTTGAGAGGGAGGCCCGTCTGGAGTTGAGCGGTAAGTGTCCAAGCATTACTGTGTGAGACAGGGCATGTTGCGGTGTGCTGGTTCTATGATACTTGCCTGTATGTGTGCCATAGGCCATGTATGCATGTATGTGTGCAGGGACATCATGGTAATGCATGTGCGACCAGTGATGTGTGATCCACATGGTTGTTGCATGTGTTAAAATGCCGCATGGGGAGCCCTATGCAGATTTTGAACATGAGAGCATGCCAGTCTCTGTACCTGGACATGGGTGGGGGTGAGGGATGGGTGCTGATGCCAGGTACATATATGGTAGCCATGTCTGTGTGCCTGACCTGCGTGTCTGTGACTTGTGCATGCCATGGATGCATGACACATGTGTGTGACAATGCACAGATTCAGTGAAGCAGCCAAATTACCCTTGTATCCGCTGTGTTTGGTGTGTTTGGGGCCAGATGGATGTGACTGAGGTGAAGTGTGTGCATGTGATAGGCATGAGCCATGATGCATGTGAGTTACATATCATTGAATGTTTCAAGAGTCCATTGGACATGCATGGAAATGTCCATGGCATGCACCATGCCTGTTACTGGCCCTCATTACGACCCTGGCGGAAATCGGAAAACGATGGCGGAGATGCAATACCGCCATAGAATAGCGCTCGGTGCGACTATGACACGCCACCGCAAAGTACGAAGCCATTAGCGACACCGTAGTGAACGCCAACGCTAACTGCACCAAGGACGCGCGCGCGCGCCATGCCAAACCGTAAATACCACCATGGCGCAAGGGTACGCCAATTCCGACCCCAGCGGACATGTACCTAACGCCATCAAGCATGGCGGAAAGCACCATTCCACCATGGTGAGAAGTACGGCATCGCGAATCAACCGTAAACGGCCCCACTGAGTGCCTGTACACCGCTCCCTGCCCACAAAGTACAACTCCTCGTAGGTTCAATGAAGTCACCAGTGAAATGTACAAGTCACCCATGCATGCCAACGAACAAAAGATCCACAAGAGGGGCCAATGGGAGCTGCTGGGCACAGATGGCACGAATACAGAAGCCATTCCAATGGACATGACCACATACCCCCCCCCCGAAACGCACGCAAACCCAGCCACCTGTGACCAGCAATACTCCGAAATGCACAACATTCCACCAGTCCACCTGGCTGACCGGCGTCTGTTACACAAAACCCAATCCCCCGCCCCTGAGCATGACAACATTCAAACAGTCATATTGCCAGCCCCCATCCCTGACCTCACTGGGCCCCGTTGGCAAACGCGTCCAGCACAGTACCACGCGACTATACACCGAAACCGGAACCCAATGCAGATCTCCTCACAACACATGGCTCCCCAAATAGGAATATGCCACATCACTCGCAAAGAAGAACGCTACACGTCCCATCTCAGAATAGAAATTTAATGCACAACCAAATCACCAAGCTCATACAGCCATTAGTCCATGAACTACAATACACATATCACCATCGTGGGCTGCATCCGCAAGGAATGACCAGCTACTACTCGTGTGACGCCCTCTCCCATCATGGTACACAGAGCCACATTCACGTACGAAAAGGCAACATGGAAGCGCACAGAACCGCAGGCCCGTCCCAATGGGGAGGCACTAGTCCAACTGAAAGGCCGAAATGTTGCTCCGAGCCACTAGTACTGCGTAAGGGCATGTGGGCCATTGGCGATCGTCCCATAAGATCGTAATGCTGCTCCACTGATGAACACGAAGCAGCAGGTGTCGGGAGTACACGCCATCTGCAGGAGTGGCATACAGATGGCAGTTGCAAAAGGGCAGGAGATACCTGTCAACCAACAGAAAAGACAAAGAACAGATTGCCCATCAGAACTACATTCGAACAACTCACTCCAATGACCACACTCAATCCACAGCCATATGCATGCTAGCCCACTCCAAAGGATCACCACCACCCCAATACCACTTGCGACTCTCAACTATCGACACCGAGGTGTAAACACCATCCCAAACGAGTGCACCTGTGCATGCGTCTGTCAAAACAGATTCAATCAGATGGGAATGTTAACGTGCATGGACACTAGTGTCTGAAGGCGCGTCGAGACAGGGAGGGCTCAACAAGGGCAGATAGACGATGGACCCACTATGGCAGCCCTGCATCACATAGCGCAGTGGAGGCGGATAGATCCCAAGAAGCCCTGTACATGGCAAACCCTGTATCAAATCACCTGCCCATGCATCCATTCATCATTCCCGCATCCTGTCATGAAAACGCCTGAATATTTACTCACAAAACATTCGGAATTTCCATTGAGTCTGTGCGTCATGCAGCCTGCAAAATCCACAGTGTCCCAGCCCGTGATTTCAGTGATGTGAAGTTACATGAATTTGGGAACGTCCGGCCTCATCGCCCACGTCACAAATGCGCATCCCAAACTATTCATATCAATCATTGCTTCCTCGCCATGGCCTCTGTCTCAAGGACATCGAACAATATAACGTTACATTTGCAGTCAGACCTGTGGGCATCTCCCCGGCGCTAGCTGAAAACCGAAAGCGCCGGCCTTCGAATTCCTCATTTGCAACATCACGTCGAGAAGCCATCTGTGGCCGTTTGAAAGCACAAATTAATCCATCTAGTGCAGCTGTGTGTGTAAAAGTCAACTGCCATCACCCACTAATGGGATGGTCCGGCCGTCGTTGCAACCCTGTACAGTGATGCATGAGGGCCCACCGTCACTCGAGTACTACGTTCCACGGACCCATCACAAGTCTGTACGCGACTGCAAAGATTGTATGTGAAACAATGGGACCCTAGCCGATTGCACATATCAACAAATATCACACGGTCATCGTGTACAAATACATGATTGCAATAGCAAGGTGCCGTTCCTCGATTAGCAGCGTTGTGTGCGGGACGTGCTCGCCCAAAGTGGAGAGCAGCTCGCACAGGTGGAATGACTCACCACAGGTGGAGGCCATACGGCCTGAAAACACATAAAATGCACACCCAGTCTCCTCCCACAACCACACCCACTCCGAAATGCTACCGGCAGGACTCGCGATGTTGGCCCTGGGGGACCTAATCGCACTGCAAGTACTGCAACTCCAAGAAGACGACGAACACCAACTACAAGCGGCCGCACGGAGGAGACGCAGGGGGAGGAGGAGGCCAAGGCAGGGCCCGCAAGGGCCGCCAGCACAGCCACTACCACCACGCAGGCAGCCCGCAATCCCACGCCTCCGAGCACGACCGTTCAACCTCACTGATGAGCAGATCCACACCCTCTACCGTTTGGACCGGGACACCATAGCCGCAATAGTGGACATGACACAGGCTGACCTTGTCAGCATGATAGACAGCCCAACCGCCATTCCACCCCTACTGAAGGTGGTGTCTGTACTCCACTTCCTGGCCACAGGCACCTACCAGCACACAGTCGGACAGTTGCATGGCATTTCTCAGCCACTGTTCTCACGGACACTGTTGCAAGTGCTCGATGCCCTCCTGAAGCACGCTGACGACTACATCTCTCTACCACGCTCGGAGCAGGACATTACCAACACCAAAGTGGGATTCCATGCACTTGCGGGCATACCGGGTTGCATTGGTGCCATCGACTGCACCCATGTGGAATTGGTCGTCCCACATGCCATGGAGGCCCAGTACCGCAACCGAAAACAATATCATTCCCTGAATGTACAGATGGTGTGTGACTCCAACAGGATCATTACACATTGTTGTGCCAGATTCCCTGGATCCACCCATGATTCTATGGTCTTGAGGAACTCTACCATACCACGCTACATGGAGCGACACGCAGGGAACAGATCCTGGCTACTCGGTGAGTCTCTTTTCATGCATGATGATGCGGGGCATGTGCTGCGGCAATGACCTGGCAGGGAGGGGGTGGGGGTGTGCGTACGTAGCTATGGCATTCCACATCATACGTTTATCGTCCACATACAGGTGATGCTGGGTATCCACTGAAGAGATGGCTCCTCACACCAGTTCGGAACCCACGGAACCAGCAAGAGCAGGACTACAACCATGCCCACTCACGTACCCGTGTAGTCATCGAACAGGCATTCGGCCTACTGAAGACTCGTTTCCGCTGCCTCAGCAGGTCTGGCGGGGCACTCCTGTACCGCCATGAGAAGGTTGCAAAGATGGTGATGGCATGTGTCATGCTCCACAACATTTGCGTACGTAGAAATGTGCCCATGCCCCCTGACGCAGAACTGCAAGCACCTGATGATGGTCATGATGAGGGTGGGGATGTGGCAGCACCTCAAGGAGTCTGCGAGGCACCGGAGGGCCGTGACATTCGTCAGCATCTCATTGATGCATGCTTCTAGCACTCACGCCTGTTGGCTGATACATGGACACGGGACTCGTGGCACTGCGTGTGTCTGGTACATGCACAAAATGGACAGTACGCCTAGGATGGCCTAGTACACAAAGATCATTGTCCACACATCTCATTGGTAGATCGTGCACTTGTTTATGGCATATGTGATATCATGTTGAACACCCTATCGACCCGCCACCCAAGTGAGCCCAACACACCCCCTCCACCCTCCTACCTCCCCCCCGAACACCAGTGTCCAAAGATGCTCATTGTCAGTGGGCTGTCGCTATTGCAAGCCCCCTCTGCGGGTGTCAGGGGCACCCCTGCCTGTGGAGCGCAGGTTCCTCCCTGATCTACGTTGGGGGCTGCCCTGGACGGAACTAGCAACGGAAGATGTCTCTGCCTTCTCACGTCCTTGCATGTCCCTAAGGGTTTGTGAGAGCTCCGTGAGCACACGGCGCACTGCAGCAAGTTCGGCACATACGTCTTTGGACGTCGCATGCAGTTCCCCCCTCAGGCTCTCGGTGCTTCTCTCCATTTGGTCTCTCAGGCTCTCGGTGCTTTTCTCCATTTGGACTCTCAGGGTCTCGGTGCTTTTCTCCAATTGGACTCTCAGGCTCTCGGTGCTACTCTCCATTTGTGCCCTTAGTGTCTCTGTACCTCTCTCCATTTCTGCCCTGAGTGTCTCAGTTGATGTTTCTATGTCTGCCTTAGTGCGCCCACATTCATCGGCATGGTCCTTGAGGAGCGTGGCCAGTTGCTGCTGTTGGCCCATTAACTGGTCGAGGGACTGTTGCCTCTGCTGGGCCATGCCCATTTGCGGGGGTGTCACAGAGGGCCTGTTGACCTCATGTTGCCTTGCCACAGGGCTTGGGGGGGATGGCCAGTCCTCGTCTTGTGGGTTCCCCTGCGTGGTATCCTCATGTTGTACGGGATGGGACAGACAGGGGGATTGTGACAGGTCATGGATGGATCTGACTTCCACATCCCCGTCTTCTGTGTCGGAGCATGCTGCCATCAATGGGGTGTCAGCTATGGTGCTGCTGCCACCAGAGGCAGTGCCTTCTGTGGCATCCGTTGGGGGGACCTGTGGTGGTGGTGTTGTGGGCATGCTGGCTGCTGGGGTGCCTGTTGATGTTCCCTCCTCTGTGCTGCCACCTGATTTGTGCTGCTGCCGTGTCTTGATGCGTGCAGCTGAGGTGGAGGGTCTTTGGCCGTTGGTCTTGGCCCTCTTTGCAGGTGTGCTGGTAGGGGTGTCCTGATGCTCGTCGTTTGGATCGGACCCTGTGGTGGAGTAAAGGAGGGCGAGGGTTAATAATGGGTCTGTGGGTATTGGAATGGCATTGTATCACATGCATTGGGGTGGTACATGAGGGTGATTTGGGTCGTGGCCTTGGAGGTGCTTTCATTTGTGTGTGGGGTGAGGGTGCAGTTGTTTGGCAGCCTGCAGTTAGGGTGTGCCTGCTGGACGTGTGGTGGGTGTTTTAGGGGTTTTTAATTATTTATGTATTTATTGTGGTTTTAAAGTGCGCTATAAGGGCGATGTGTGTGTTCGTTCTCCTGGACATGTGTTTCTGTTGCACTATGTGGACACATGGTTATTCACATGATGGAACATAGTGGATTTGGCATTGTTTTATCTGGGCCACCTACCTGATTCTTCTGATGTCTGCACTCCTTTCTCCATCCCTCCGACTCCCTCTATACTCTCCATTCCAATGGTGGAGGCACAGATTTCTTCCCAGGGGGTCAACTTGATGGGTGACTCTGCACCTCCCCCGGTGGCTGTGGCAATGTTGCGGTTGGCAGAGAGTATGCTGCGGACGCGTATCCGCAGGTCGTCCCACCGCTTTCTGCATTGCTGTGGGGTGCGGGGTGCGGTCCCCACCGCGCTTACCCGCTGTGCTACCAGAGCCCATATGGCCTTCTTGTTCGCAAGTGCCGTCCTGGTCATTTGCGTGGAGAAGACGACGGCAGCATTGTCCTGGAGGGTCTCTGTTAGCACGGTGAGTTCCTCACGGGAGAAGTGGACCTGCCGCTTGCGGTCGCACGCTTTCTTCGCTACTTTTCCCATTATTCTTGCTTTCGCTAGGGTGGATGACGGGTTGGGGTGTGTCTCAGGGTAGTGGTTTTGGTGGTTGTGTGGTTTTAGTGGTTTTATAGGTGTACGGCGGGATGTTTCCCGTTCCGGGGCCATGTATTTGCTTCCGTTTCCGTATTTTTCCGGTCACCGTACTTTCCGGTAGGCGCACTCTGCGGTTTCCGCTGTGATGGGTGGCGGTATTGCACCTAGGGCGCCGTACGGCGGCGGTGTGGGCCGTTTTGGGGTCATTTCCGCCTTCGCGGACTTTGCACTTCCGCCATGGCGTGGTGCTCGTGCCCGATGGGTCGGAATGGACCGCTCTTTGCTCCTTCGTGCAATGGCGGAAACGCTATTTGCGCTGTTGCGGTCCGGTCAGTCAATTTCCGCCAGGGTCGTAATGAGGGCCACTGTGTGTGTTTTGCCTGGACTGACCCATGTGTTGTGGAGGGACATGATGGAAGTGTACTTTGACAGTGGCGCTCATCTGCTATTGCTTCCTGTCTAGGGGAAAATTGTACAGTGCCCTGATGCTTGTGTTCTTTGTCTCCCTCTACGCAGCGGCTAGTGAAGAAGAGGGCGGAGACGGCGCTGTGGAGCAAGGCGGCGGGGATGCCCCCACGGCTGCAGCGGAAGGGGTGGGTGAGCCCCCACAGGGGCCTGCTACGGTGGGAGACGGTGAGGAGCCATCCAGGTTGGTGGTTTGCACAGAGGAGGAGGAGGCCGCCACTGGGGCACACATGGGGCCTGGTGGGGGCATCCCTGCTGGTGCAAGTGATGCAGTCCAGGGCCAGGGGCAGGAGGCAGCACAGGTCACCGTGGAGGGGCCTGTGCATGACGCTGTCCCTGACCCTGTGAGTGCACCACCATGCACCAGCAGGGATGCCCCGTCCCAGGCCTGTCAGCAGGTAGAGGGGATGTCCATGTCACCTGACTCCCCTCCACCTGCGGACGTGGGAACCCCTGGCCGTGTGGAGAAGGTCCTGATTGGGGTCGCGATGCGCACGGCTGTGATTCGTGATGCCGTGCGTGCTTCCCGGGAGGAGCACGCACGTCATCACGAAGTGCACCGTGCCGACGTGGCCCAATTGGGATCGGCCATGTTCGGGGGTTTCCTGCATGTGTTGGCCAATGTGGCGGCCCTCTCCTCCTCTGTGCAGGCTATCCACCAGTCGTTCTCCTTGCCGTCTTCCAGCCCAGATGCCACCAGGGCCCCCTGTGGACCTGCCCCGACCAATGCAGCCAGCTCGGTGGGGATCCCATCCCTGCCACAGTTGGGAGTCGGAGGTCCAGCAGGGGTGGACAACACAGCAACTGGACCCCAGCAGATGGAAGATGTGACAGCATCATCAGGCAGGGCACGTGCACGACGGCGTCGGTGGTTTCCATCAGCCTGGATGCCGTCGTGCTGGCAGAGGCAGTGGCGTCGGAGGCAGCAGCGGGCTCGACGTGGGAGGCATCATGGCTCGGGGCCATCAAGATCAGAGGGGCAGGCATCGGCCGGAGGGCAGGCCAACCCTGGGATGGTGGTGTCTTCCGTGTGGGAGCAGTTGGTCCAGCGGATACGTGCGGAGCGGCAGCGGGCGGAAGAGGAGCGGCTCGCCATGGTCAGGGCGGAGTTCTCCATGCGTCGGGCGTTGAGGCGGGCTGAGTGCCTCGAGGAAGCTCGCAGGGAGTTTGAGCTGAACATGGGGTTATCCCTGCGAGACCTCGGGGCCAGGACAGAGTCCCGCCTCCAGGACATCGACATGGAGTTCGATGATGCCCTGGCCAGCAACATCAACAAGTGAGCCGCAGGACTTGCCCGCTGCCTTTGTATATAGTTATATAGTTAGTTAGTGTTAGGTTTCCTTTATTTGTTTTTATTATTTTGGACCGCTCGGACAATGGCCACTTTTTTGTATATATTTTTTTCATTAGGTAGTAGTAGGTTTCCTTTATGGTGTTGGGCTCATGGACCCTGGTACATTCCTGTATTTAGTTTGTTTTTTGAAGGAACATTTTGTTTTTTTCATTATTGTGTTCACCATGTGGAAATGGTTTTTCATTCTTTTGCTTCTACTTGATATTGCTTTGGTCAACATTTGTTTTTGTATTCCTTTTTCCTTTTTTGATTTTTACTTTTGTTCTCCAACATGGACCATTTATTTTATTATCCACATAGTTGTATGTTTGATTTGTTTACTTATTTTTAATCTTTAATACATTTTTTATTTTTACTTCCACTTGTCTTATTTTGTCTTTGGTTTCATACATGTCATGATTTGGGTTTTGACATTCACTTGCAGCCATTGTGTATGTGTGTGTGACGGACATGTGTTCATTTACATACTTGCCATTGGGGTTGTGTCATGTAATTGCATTCACTATGTGGGTGGATGCAATCCTTGCCTGGGTGTTTGTGCTGGGTATGCTGCCCATTACTGCCATGATTGTGTTTCGTCAGGACCTGGGGGCAGGGGGACATGGGTGGGGGCCTGGTGGAGGGTGCCCCTGCACTGCTGGGGTGTGGGGGTGGTGGGAGACATGAGTGGGGGCCTGGTGGGGGCTGCCCATGGTGGCAGGGGGGTGGGGGTGGTGGGAGACATGAGTGGGGGCCTGGTGGGGGCTGCCCATGGTGGCAGGGGGGTGGGGGTGGTGGGAGACATGAGTGGGGGCCTGGTGGAGGGTGACCCTGCACTGCTGGGGTGTGGGGGTGGTGGGAGACATGAGTGGGGGCCTGGTGGAGGGTGACCCTGCACTGCTGGGGTGTGGGGGTGGTGGGAGACATGAGTGGGGGCCTGGTGGAGGGTGTCCCTGCACTGCTGGGGTGTGGGGGTGGTGGGAGACATGAGTGGGGGCCTGGTGGACGGTGCCCCTGCACTGCTGGGGTGTGGGGGTGGTGGGAGACATGAGTGGGGGCCTGGTGGAGGGTGACCCTGCACTGCTGGGGTGTGGGGGTGGTGGGAGACATGAGTGGGGGCCTGGTGGGGGCTGCCCATGGTGGCAGGGGGGTGGGGGTGGTGGGAGACATGAGTGGGGGCCTGGTGGGGGCTGCCCATGGTGGCAGGGGGGTCGGGGTGGTGGGAGACATGAGTGGGGGCCTGGTGGAGGGTGACCCTGCACTGCTGGGGTGTGGGGGTGGTGGGAGACATGAGTGGGGGCCTGGTGGAGGGTGACCCTGCACTGCTGGGGTTTGGGGGTGGTGGGAGACATGAGTGGGGGCCTGGTGGACGGTGCCCCTGCACTGCTGGGGTGTCGGGGTGGTGGGAGACATGAGTGGGGGCCTGGTGGAGGGTGACCCTGCACTGCTGGGGTGTGGGGGTGGTGGGAGACATGAGTGGGGGCCTGGTGGATGGTGCCCCTGCACTGCTGGGGTGTGGGGGTGGTGGGAGACATGAGTGGGGGCCTGGTGGAGGGTGCCCCTGGTGGCTGGGGGGTGGGGGTGGTGGGTGACATGAGTGGGGGCCTGGTGGAGGCTGCCCCTGCACTGCTGGGGTGTGGGGGTGGTGAGAGACATGAGTGGGGGCCTGGTGGAGGGTGACCCTGCACTGCTGGGGTTTGGGGGTGGTGGGAGACATGAGTGGGGGCCTGGTGGACGGTGCCCCTGCACTGCTGGGGTGTGGGGGTGGTGGGGCACATGTGTGGGGGCCTGGTGGGGGCTGCCCATGGTGGCAGGGGGGTGGGGTGGTGGGTGACATGAGTGGGGGCCTGGTGGAGGCTGCCCCTGCACTGCTGGGGTGTGGGGGTGGTGGGAGACATGAGTGGGGGCCTGGTGGAGGGTGACCCTGCACTGCTGGGGTTTGGGGGTGGTGGGAGACATGAGTGGGGGCCTGGTGGACGGTGCCCCTGCACTGCTGGGGTGTGGGGGTGGTGGGAGACATGAGTGGGGGCCTGGTGGAGGGTGACCCTGCACTGCTGGGGTGTGGGGGTGGTGGGAGACATGAGTGGGGGCCTGGTGGAGGGTGCCCCTGGTGGCTGGGGGGTGGGGGTGGTGGGTGACATGAGTGGGGGCCTGGTGGAGGCTGCCCCTGCACTGCTGGGGTGTGGGGGTGGTGGGAGACATGAGTGGGGGCCTGTTGGAGGGTGCCCCTGGTGGCTGGGGGGTGGGGGTGGTGGCTGACATGAGTGGGGGCCTATTGGAGGCTGCCCCTGCACTGCTGGGGTGTGGGGGTGGTGGGAGACATGAGTGGGGGCCTGGTGGAGGGTGACCCTGCACTGCTGGGGTTTGGGGGTGGTGGGAGACATGAGTGGGGGACTGGTGGACGGTGCCCCTGCACTGCTGGGGTGTGGGGGTGGTGGGAGACATGAGTGGGGGCCTGGTGGAGGGTGACCCTGCACTGCTGGGGTGTGGGGGTGGTGGGAGACATGAGTGGGGGCCTGGTGGAGGGTGACCCTGCACTGCTGGGGTGTGGGGGTGGTGGGAGACATGAGTGGGGGCCTGGTGGAGGGTGCCCCTGGTGGCTGGGGTGTGGGGGTGGTGGGAGACATGAGTTGGACATGGGTGGGGGCCTGCTGGCAGGTGCCCCACAGTGCTGGGGGGTGGGGGTGTAAGGGGACATGAGTTGGTGTTCATTAGTTCAAGGAGACATGTGCCTTTGCTGGGGTGCATGCCCATGTTGGGTGGGCTGCCTGCGGGACATGACCAGGGATGCAGGGTAGTCCCCTGTGGTGTGGGCTGCCTGCAGGGGCCGTGGAGGGTGTACAGGGTACACCTGGGAGGACCCACACTGTCAAATCACATGTGGAACTTCCCGCGCACCCCTGAAATACACGCGCCCAGGCTATTCGCGTGTGGAACTTCCCGCGCACCCCTGAAATACACGCGCCCAGGCTATTCGCGTGTGGAACTTCCCGCGCACC
Source organism: Ambystoma mexicanum (assembly GCF_040938575.1). Lineage (NCBI taxonomy): Eukaryota > Metazoa > Chordata > Amphibia > Caudata > Ambystomatidae > Ambystoma > Ambystoma mexicanum. Next base: position 1,424,725,402 of record NC_090932.1, read on the forward strand.
CCTCAAATACACGCGCCCCCAGGCTATTCGCGTGTGGAACTTCCCGCGCACCCCTGAAATACACGCGCCCAGGCTATTCGCGTGTGGAACTTCCCGCGCACCCCTCAAATACACGCGCCCAGCCTATTCGCGTGTGGAACTTCCCGCGCACCCCTGAAATACACGCGCCCAGGCTATTCGCGTGTGGAACTTCCCGCGCACCCCTGTAATACACGCGCCCTGGCTATTCGCGTGTGGAACTGCCCGCGCACCCCTGAAATACACGCGCCCAGGCTATTCGCGTGTGGAACTGCCCGCGCACCCCTGAAATACACGCGCCCAGGCTATTCGCGTGTGGAACTTCCCGCGCACCCCTGAAATACACGCGCCCAGGCTATTCGCGTGTGGAACTTCCAGCGCACCCCTGTAATACACGCGCCCAGGCTATTCGCGTGTGGAACTTCCCGCGCACCCCTGAAATACACGCGCCCAGGCTATTCGCGTGTGGAACTTCCCGCGCACCCCTGAAATACACGCGGCCAGGCTATTCGCGTGTGGAACTTCCCGCGCACCCCTGAAATACACGTGCCCAGGCTATTCGCGTGTGGAACTTCCCGCGCACCCCTGAAATACACGCGCCCAGGCTATTCGCGTGTGGAACTTCCCGCGCACCCCTGAAATACACGCACCCAGGCTATTCGCGTGTGGAACTCCCCGCGCACCCCTGAAATACACGCGCCCCCAGGCTATTCGCGTGTGGAACTTCCCGCGCACCCCTGAAATACACGCGCCCAGGCTATTCGCGTGTGGAACTTCCCGCGCACCCCTCAAATACACGCGCCCAGGCTATTCGCGTGTGGAACTTCCCGCGCACCCCTGGAATACACGTAGCCCGCTCCCCCAGGCCCGATCGCGTGAGGAACTTCACGCGAACCCCTGTAATACACGTAGCCCGCTACCCCAGGCCCGATCGCGTGAGGAACTTCACGCGAACCCCTGTAATACACGTAGCCCGCTCCCCCAGGCCCGATCGCGTGAATAACTTCACGCGAACCCCTGTGATGCACGTACCCTGCTGAAATCGCGTGTTAGACTTCCCGCGCACCCCGGTATACACGCACACGTATTTTTTGTCAGCGGGTGTCCGTGTTTGTGGGTACCCCTTTGCACGTCATTTTTCCTGGAGGGCCACAGTATGGGACATTCATCATGGCAGTATGTAGGTGCTATTTGTTGGCGCACCTTTTGGCGCACATTTCTTACAGCCGCAGAGACGCTACCGCCTGCTTTCTTGTGGCGGTCGTGTTTGTGCCTGTGCGCTGGTTTGAGCGTGCGCTTTTTTGCCCTATTCTATTCCATGAATACGTTTTGTAGGCGAGCGTGTGGGCGTTCCGCGCACTTGTGCCCTGTACTTCCCCCGTGACGCCCACGTTTTGGCAAGTTGTTCCCCATTCCGAGTGTTACGCCCGTGTTCCGCCTACTTTTGTTGCGTGCGCCGCGCTATGTGCGAATTTCGCTGTGGCCTGTTCGATTTTCGCTGTGACCTGGCGCACGCTGTTAGATGGCCTGTGCGCCAACGTGCGCCGCGCACTTTTTTATCGCACATCCACTGGTTTTCTCGCGCACAGCCTTCCATGAATCGATGTGCGCTGCTTTTCGTGCGATTTTCGCAATTGCACTGCGATTTTCGCTATTCCACTGCGATTCGCACATTTTTGCCCACTTGCGCCGCGCTAATTATTCCATGAATCGGCCCGTTGGTTTTTACTTTGACTCAAACCTCTCATTCACCAAACAGGTCAACTCACTAGCTTCCTCTACGGCCGATATGTGCAAATTGATACGCACCGGTAAGCCATTCCTCTCTGATAGTAGCTGCATCACTCTGTCCAGAGCCCTTATCCTGTCACTCCTGGACTACTGTAATGCCCTCTATCTAGGATCGACTAAAGCCACTATTAAAAGAATTCAAACCTACAAAATAATGCCCTCGGAGCGGCCCTAGGCATTTCTAGAAGAGAACATATTTCAGAGATCTGTCGACAGAACAATTGGCTCCCAACTCACGACAAAGTACTCCTAAAAATCTTTTCGCTTACCTACAAATCACTCAACAATGCTGCACCTATTTACTTAAGGGAGAGATTCCACAAACAAACCTTTTTGAGACCAGCAATACTAGCTAACAGAGATTGTCTCTCCATACCAGGCTTCAAACGTGCAACAATTGGTGGCAATAGCTTCCCAGTGGAAGTGGCCAAACAATGGAACTCGCTGCCTCCTAGTCTAAGAATAGACCAGTCTTACCACAAGTTTAGATCCAACATTATCTTATGGTTGAAAACTAATAACCAGCATTACTAACCTTGCTTAGGACACAGTTAGAACTGATCGGACAATTTCCGGTATACACCATATGACATGATACCTGAACTACTATGGTAACCCCCCTGCACTGATCTCATTTCTCTTAAACTTTCTGTATTCTATGCCTGTATATATGTTCCCTTACACATACACCCTGTAATGTAAATATTGTAATTCTTTACCTGTATGTAAAACTGTATACTTTGTTGTGTAACCAAGCTTCACATATACTTGTAACTGCTGCACCCTGTTACCCGAGGGTATGATGCACATTATAAATAATAAACAAACAAACTTCTACCTCATCAGGAATAAATAATCTAGGGACACCAGAAGCACAGGGATCAGAGAGCAAATATAGCTCGACTCTGTCGCTCTCTCTCTCTCTCCCTACCCTCTTCATATATTTATACTACAAATTATCTGATGTGATGCCATGTGCTTCATTTACTGATTCTAAATAAACATCATTATCATTACTTACAAAATCTATTTCAAGGTCTTGTGCTCTTACTCATGTTTCTGCTGTATCCATAGTATTTGATTCCTCAATCCCATTTGCATTTCTACTATTCCTACTATTGAGAACATATACCACATCATGAGAGAAATAGATCTACACATTCTCATACACATTTTTAAATGCATTCTTTTGTTTTATAGTCTGAATAACAATTCTCGTTCTCTGTGCACCCCTTCCCCCTTTCACTCTCATGAACTGCATCTCCCTAGAGCACACTTATATTTTTAGGACTGCTCTTCCGCTAGTATCAGTGGAGGGACTCCGGTATCCCTTTGTACGTCATGGATGTGGATCCAAGTAGTGTTTACCTCCACTTTGACAGCGGAGATCACTCGATGAGGCCCATAGAAATGCTGTTCACTCCAGGGCAGACAAAGGAGTGCACCTAAACCAAGTCACCAGGGAGTTGCTGTTGATCTTCTTGTTCCTTGCTGTCATTTTCTGTTTGCTGATGTGATGCTGTAACCTGTGAAGACATACTTGTACTACTCTTAATCAAGGCCCGCAGATATTTCCCAAACCCGTCCCCAAGAATGTCTGCTGACTTCTGTGTCTCTGAACCTGTGTGTTTGGGTGAGAGTGGTGTATACAATCTACGCCCCTTCACCACCTCACGAGGACTGAGGTGTTGATCTTTCCCTGGATTATTTTGTAAGTAAAACAGGACCATTGGAAGATAGTACAATTCACTACTTCATTTTGACAACTGCATTTTAAGCAAACCATCAACCCTTTCAATTCATCTATTGGCTTTTAGGTGATACACTGACCCCAACCTGTGCTTGATCCCCAGAATCTCAGCATATAATGCATTAAAAAAAATAGGTCCCATTATCTGATCTCAAGACCTCAAATATTCCCCACGGTGGAAATACCTCTGTCATCAAAAATGTAGCTGCCAATTTTGCATCAGGGTACATGCAGGGACCAAGCTCAAGCCATCAGGACAATAGACATACAATTATAATCAAATAGCTGAAATGATTACATTTCTGTGTCATATCGACAAAGTCAATATGAAGTTATCTGAAAGGGCCTGAAGGCTGGGGAATTACTCCTCTCACTGCTTTCATGATATTACCAGGATTGAATTATTTACAAACTATTCACTTCCCTACGATCCTACTTACCTGTTCATGAATGTTTTGTATAAACCACTCCTGGAGTTCTGTTGTTATTTGTTGTCAGGACATATGTGCCTGGTAAAGTAGTTTCACTAGAGCCACAAGAAGCAGTTCTACTGGCATTATTACCTTCCCTGTCAACACATGATATGATATGATATGATATGATATGATATGATATGATATGATATGATAGGATATGGTATGATAAGATATGGCATTTATAACGCGCCTATACACAAGTGTTTCAAGGAACGACAAGGCAGGGGGGGAACAAGGGGAGCCAGACAACGATCCTACTAGGCCAGGTGTGATTCAGATTGCGCAAGTGCAAAGGAAGAGGGAGGGGAAAAGTGCAAGGGGGAAAGGGAGAGGGGAAGTGCAGTACAGGGTTAGTAGAATAACAAAATAAATAATAAGGGCCAGCTGGTGGCAAGTGAAAGGTAAGTGCATACAAGTGCTGGGAAGGGGGGCTGTAGGGATACAGAGACAGTCCCACAGGGCAAGGGGTTGCCAGGGAGGCAGTGTAAGGGAGAGTGGCTGGGCCAAGGACTGAGATTCAGTGAGTGGCCCGGATTGCAGATTCAGTGCAGTTTCAGTAATTTTAGCAGGGGAGAGGGGGAGAGAAAGCGGAGGCAAAGAGGAAGGTTTTGAGGTGCTTCCGGAACCGGAGATGGTTCTCGTCAAGTTTCAGGGAGGCAGGAAGGCTGTTCTAGAGGGAGGCACCTGTTGCGGAGAGAGATCTACCCCCAACTCGTTGCTTGGAGAAGCGGCTGACACTGAGGATGTTGGAGGCGGATGAGCGAAGGGCTCGAGAAGGAAGATATTTAGGAAGAGAGAGTTGAAGGTATTTTGGCCCAAGGCCCCAGAAGGCCTTGTGGACAATGCAGAGGGTTTTGAACTTAATCCCCGCAGCCACTGGGAGCCAGTGTAGTGATTTCAGTCCTGGAGAGATACGGTCCCTGGGCTTGAGGCCAAGGACAAATCTCGCGGTCCTTTTCTGGATGAGTTGCAAAGGGCGGAGACTAGAAGCAGGTAGATTTAGATAGAGGCTGTTGCAGTAGTCCAGCTTTGAGAGAACCAGGGCTCTAGAGACAGTGAGCTTCTGGGGGAAGGAGAGGAAAGGAAGGATACCTCTGAGGAGGTGTAACTGGTAGTGTGACTTCTTAGAGACGTCGGATATGTGAGGAGAGAAGGAGAGTGTGGAGTCGAAGATGACCCCGAGGTTTTTTGCCTTGCAGGTAGGAGCAGGAAGAGGGCCAAGAGAGGCTGGCCAGAGAGCTGCAGTGAAGGAGGGAGTGGGTGTGCCAATGGTTAGAATCTCAGTCTTACTGGCATTAAGGCAGAGGTCATTTGCGGCACACCATTCCTGGATAGCAGAAAGACAGTCAGAGATGAGGGAAGGAGAAGAGGAGGCCAAGGGTAGCCGGAAAAATAAGCTGGGTATCATCCGCATAGCACTGGAAGTTGGGGCAGAGATCGGCAATGCGGTGGGCAAGAAGTGCCAGGTACTGGTTAAACAGCCAGGGAGAGAGGTTAGATCCCTGGGGGACACCACAGGTAGAGAAAAAGATGTCAGAGAGGAAGGATCCCAGGTGGACCTGGGAGGGTCGATTGGAGAGGAAAGAGGTCAGCCACACCAGAACCTGACCAGTGATCCCCAGGTTATCACGGAGACGGTTGAGCAGGATGGTATGATTGACAGTATCAAAGGTAGAAGAGAGATCAAGCAGAATGAGAACACATGGAGTGTTAGAGTCAAGGTTCGAGAGCAGGTCCTTACGGATGTTCAGGAGACCAGTTTCCGTGCTTCTGGCAGCTCTGAAACCAGACTGATGGTCGTGGAGACTACCAACAGATTCAGTATGGGGATTAAGCTGGGAGATGGCCAGCTTCTCCAGGAGCTTTCCCAGGAAGGGAGTGATAGAGATTGGGCGATAGTTAGCCGGGCAGGAGGGGTCGGAAGAGGGTTTTTTAAGAAGGGGGTGCACAAGGGAGTGCTTGCGGGAGATTGGGAAGACTCCAGAGGCGAAGGAGTGGTTGCAGAAGTCAGCCAGGGCAGGAGCCAAGGAGTCGATGTGGTCCTTGATAGTTTTGGAGGAGCATGGGTAGACCTGTTTTGACGAGACTTTCATAGATCGGACTTGTCTTGAAACCTTGTCAGCAGAGAAAAGGGGAAAGGCAGAGAAGGGGGGAGGAGGGGTGGCTGCAGAATGGCCAGAGGAAGAGCAGGGAATAGAGGGGGGGAGATGATAGGAGGAGAGTGAGGACAGGATGTCCTGAGTTTTTGAAATGAAGTGAGAGGCCAGTGCCGTGCAGAGGGCCTGGTAGGGGACAGGAGCGGTAGAAACTGCAGCAGGGTTGGCCAGCTCCTTGCAGATTTTAAAGAGTTTGGCCGAATTGTTAGATGCCGCAGAAATGCGGGCTTGGATAAGGGCTCTCTTCTTGGTGAGCGAGATCCGAGTCATACCAGGAGTTACATTTGGCTTTGGGCTTCAGGCGGATTCTCATGACAGGGGCAAGGATATCAAGAGTATCAGATATAGCAGAGTGAAAAGTGGAGAGGGGTGTGTCAGGGTGGGAGTCAGCCGAGGGGAGGAAGGGGGGCGAGAAGGTGGCAGCGAAAGCCTCAACTGACACGCGCTTCATGGGTCGGATGACCGAGAAGGAGGGTGGCAGTGATGAGGTTGGCTTTGCCTGTGGGGTAGGGAAGGTGAAGTGGGAGGATAGGAGAAAGTGATCACTCCAGGAGAGAGGAGTGGAGAGAGGGACAGAGAGGGGAAGGTCAGAAGAGATCAGAGCATCAAGAGTGTGCCCGGCAGAATGTGTCAGCCCAGACGGGAGAATAGAGAGTGAGTCACAGAGGTTGCAAAAGAGTCCAGAGGGGGGACAGGAGGCATCCAGGTGGATGTTGAAATCTCCAAGAAAGAGGAGTTGAGTGGTTGCGGACAGGAGTGAGGAGGAGAGGTCCGCCCACTCAGAGAGGAAGGAGGAAATTTGACCAGGTGGCCGATAGATAGTAGCCACGGTAAGGGAATGGCTAGGAGAGAGGGAGAGTCGGCAGACAAGGCATTCAAAAGAGGAGTATGTCTGCGTAGGAGAGACAGTGGCAGGAATCCACTCAGGGAAGATAAGGGCCACACCCCCCAGCACGGTTGGGCCTGGGCACGAAGAAGATCTTGTAGCCGTCAGGTAGTAGTGTGTCAAAGCTGGTGACAGAGCTGTCCATGAACCATGTCTCAGTGAGACCAAGGACATCAAGGTCCAGTTCCTTAAGAAGGTGACAGATGTCAGAGGAATGTTTGATGGCAGAGCGAGAGTTAAGAGTGGCAATGTGGAGAAGGTTTCCAACCTTGAAGGATTTCCGGGTAGGGGTACAGATCAGAGGTACGCCCTGCGGAGGTGAAGGAGCACAAGAGGGGGGAGGGAGGGTGGAGGCAAGGAAGCCGAAGACAGAGGAGGGGGGACAGCAGGAGAGGAACGGAAGTTGATGAGGCGCGGGAAGCATCTATCGAAGAGGTGAAGGTTGGCCTGAGGGCCTTGGACCAAGACCGTCCCATTAGCCTAGACATTAATAATGGTCTTAGAGGAGTGGAAGGAGGCCAAGAGGACATCCCAACGGGTGCAACCATTAATTGGAGAACAGGAGAAAGGAGAGAGCACAGAGACCATATGAAGGGTCCATAAGTCAGGAGAAGGCACGAAAAAGAGGATGTCAGTGAGAGTTTCCTTGGAAGAGGCACTGGTGTAGGTGTCAGCGATAGGGAGGCCTGGGTTGGAGACCAGGATGTCCTTTTTAAACTTTTTCCTACCAGAATTAGTGAGGAGAGCAGGATAGTCAATGGAGAAGCAGTTAGAGAAGATAGGTGAGATAGAGAGCACCATGGAATAGGAGAGAGGGGGGGAGACAGACAAGAGCAAGCAGGCAGGGGGTGAGCGGCAAGCCCTAGTTAGCACAATTCGGAACAACAGTGCATACAGTAATGCATATTAGGTAACCAGTGGAGAGGCCACCTAAGTTTGAGATTCCTGCAAGGGGATAAAAAAGCCCTAGTTTAACACAAGTTGCACAACACGATATGCAATTATGTTGGTGGTACCATTACAGTCAATTAGCGCTGCTCAAATATGAGAATCATAGAGAGGGAGGAAGAGGCCTAGGTATCACAGTGCAATAATAAGGCAGGCGGAATTTGCAAGTGGAACAGCAGAGGATTACAGCTGGTGAGCAGAGGGAAAGGATGTGCAGGAGGTCAAGGAGAGGGGGCAGGTGCCTGGTGTCCCCTGCAGACACCTGCAGACACAAAAGGGAGCTGCCCTTTGCCTGAGGGTCCCTTACCCGTGGGGGCTGCCGGCAGGGGGGGCTGCCCAGGAGGATCAGTTAGGAAGAGAGTGGTGGGGGCAAGCGGGGAGGTGGGCGGTCAGGGATGCGGGAGGGAGGAGTGGACCAGGAAGTGGCTGCAGGGGTGGGGGAAGGGGAAACCAACATGCGCTTGGAGCGCAGAAGAAACAAAACAAAATAATGCAGCAAACAAAGAAACAAAACCTCACAGGACCTCGAGTGTCAGATGGGGCCTGATTCTGCTACTGGACTGCCAGCGAGCTGCTCTCTCAACGCTGTGCTCTCAGAAGAGGTCGAGCAGGGAGAGCAGCCGTCGGGTAGTCCAGAGAGACTATCTGTGGCACCAATCAGAGGGGGGGTGGGCGGGCAGGGAGGCGGGAGGGAGGAGTGGACCAGGAAGTGGCTGCAGGGGTGGGGGAGGGGAAACCAACGTGCGCTCAGAGCGCAGAAGAAACAAAACAAAATAATGCAGCAAACAAAGAAACAAAACCTCACAGGACCCCGAGCGTTGGATGGGGCCTGATTCTGCTACAGGACTGCCGGCGAGCTGCTCTCTCAACTCTCTCAACGCGGTGTTCACAACAGGTCTCTAGGCGAGAACATACACTCCCTCTTCGCCCAGAGCACCTTTTCCTCTTGAGGTGTCTTTCCCTACATTTCCACAAAGGGACTGCAGTATATGGGACTGGCAATTGTACCCGTTGGGACAACCTTTTCTTTTTTGGAGTTTCTGCGTAGGGCAAATATGCTGCTTCCTTTGCTGCTCTGTCTGTGGATTCATTACCAAGTGCTGTTAAACCAGTTCTGTTAGTATGTGCTGCGCTCTTTACTGTTCCTACCTCTAAGTGCAATATTAGTGCTTTGATTAGTCAGGATAGCAGCACGGCATGCTGGACTGGGGTACCGTCAGATATTTTAAACACTCTTTTCTTCTATCTAGAAAGAATGTACCATGGAGGTGACATATGCAGAGTCAGAGTAGATAGTGACTGCCTTCCCCTTACTCATTTCTAACACCTTGATGAGTGCCACTAGTTTTGCTGCTTGTGCAGAGTAATAGGGAGACAGTTGCTTCTCCTCTACAAACCCAGTGTTCCCCATTCGCAAGAGCTACAACAGCCACCCCTGTGTGCCTCTCACCAGTGCCCTGATCAATTGTTGATAACCAGGCAACAGAGAGTACCTTGCCTTCTTCCAAGGCATCCTCCTTAACATTCGTCCTCTCTTCTTCTTCTCCCTCATAATTTGCACAGTCATGAACAACGTTATCATGTTTCACTGATTCCGCTAAGCATGTTGCTATATTGACTAGGTGACACCTTACAAGATGTGCACTTTGGGTTGTCAAAATGAACTTGGACTTTTCCAAGATAGCAAAAACGGAATGCTCCACATACATCACCTGGCAGCCCATAGTAATGATTGAAGACTTTTGTATCGCAAATGCTGTTTCTGCGAGAGCTTGTTCACACGGGAACCCACCTTGCATCACTGAATCCAAAAGCCTGCTGTACTAAGCCAAGGTCTTGTAACCTAATGATGTTTTTGATCCAGGGCCACTGTATTTACCTTTCCATCTGTATGTGAAAACAGAAAAAATGGTTTCTGATAATTTTGGGTCATTAAAAATTGAGCATTACTGACCACAGTCTTGAGTTCCCTGAAAACATGTTCTAATTTCCTCTGACTATCATATCAGACCCTTCTCCTTTTGTGTTTCCTCAAGCACTTGAAATAGGCGCCTCGCATAACTAGAGTAGTTAAAGATCCAACACCTACAATACTTACAGAGCCCCAGAAACTGCTGCATCTGTTTTACCATAACTTGCTGAGGAATATTCTGAACTGCAGTGGATCGCTCAGGCATCACCTTTCTCCCTGGAGACGATATTACCTGTCCCAAATATCTTACCTCTGTCTGGCAATACTGGTATTTATTTTTGTCCACTTTGTACCCCATTTCCGTGTGCAGGTTGAGGATCTTCATTGTGTCTCCTCGACAATGCTTCTCTGAAGAACTACAGACCAATAAGTAATCCACATACTGAATTACGGTACTGTGCACTTGTACATTTCCCAAATCCATTTGAATGACCCTGTTAAAAATATCAGTGATTCACAGTGCTCCTGGGGTAACCTTGTGTGCGCAAATCTCTGCCCATGATACGTAAACGTTGTGAGGTACTGGGAATCGGGGTGTAAGGGGAAAGAGAAAAAGGCATTTTTTAAATCAATTTCTGTAAAATGGGTTGACCCAGTAGGGATGTTACAGTGAATGGTGGCAGGATTTGGTACCACTGGAAACAATGCTTCAACAATGTTGATCAGAGGATGGCAAATCCTGGGCTATCCTCTAAATGGACTGGTTTGCTTTCTTCACAGGGTAGATGGGCGCATTACATGGGGATACAGATGGTTGTATAATGCCATATGGTCTAAAAAATCCCTTTGTCCGCCTCCCTAGACATGGGGTATTGCCTAACTCATGGCAATATTACTCCTGATCTTAATTTAATCTGTACTGCTCCTACACTTTTCAACAACCCCAAATCATGAGGATTGCTGGTCAACAAGTGGTCCAGCACTTTCTCCACATCCTCCTTCCAATATGGTGATGTTTTCCTAACGACAAGCATAGTCTGGTACTTTTTTTGCTGTTTCATTACCTGGCAAGTCACCCCAATCTCAAAGACCATTTCTCTTGTGCCTTTCCGCATCCACCAACAAATGCTCATCGGACACGTCTCTTAACAATGAGGTTGGATCGATGCACAACACTGTGCGCCATTCACCTCTTTCCTCATCTGTCCCTGAAAGAACCACCTTTACCTCCTTGACAACCACTGCTTCTAACAGAATGGTAACAATAGTCCCTTCTGCTACCACCTGTGACTAGGCAGGCCAAAACAAAAATTCAAGAGGTATACACCATGTTGGATCTTGTATTCCTGGGTCCCAACTCAACACTATCATCACCCCATACAGAAAAAAATCCTGAATTACTTCTTGATAACGCACCAAATTGCCTGCAGGCCTCATGGCGCACACAAAAACAGTACAAAACAGGGAAAATCAGTTGAAACAGAGAAAATCAGAGAAAAGAAGTCGGCAACACCCTAGGGACTAGGGTGTGTTAAAGAGATGGGTCTTAAGGTTCTTTTTAAAGATAACCAATGAGATTGAGCCCTTAAGGTGAAGAGGGAGTGAGTTCCATAGAGTTGGCACAGTGACACTGAAGTTGGTTTTTCCAAATTTGACGGAGTGAAAGCGAGGCTGACTGAGCCTTACCTGCTGAGTAGACCTGAGTGATCGACCAGGGACATAGCGCTGTATGCACTATGTCAAGCAGATGGGTGCAGAGTTGTTCAAGCATTTAAAAGTAAGAGCGAGTATCTTAAAGGATACCCTGTACTTGATGGGAAGCCAGTGCAGTTTCGTCCGGGCCATTTTGAGTGATCTGCAAGGCAGCGATGGTACCAGCATAGGTAGAAGACTGTTGCAATAGTCCAACCTGGAGTTTACAAGGGCAGATGCGAGAAGGGAAATATTGCTAACAGATAAAAATGGACGCATTGCGCACAATTGCCTGTTAATCCAGCCACATGATGCTCGAGTTTTAGCCACATGTGGGCACATGGAGAGCTCAGCGTCGATAGTTCTCAACGCTGAGGGTCTTAACGCTTTGGGCCACCGGAATGGTGACATTGGCAATCGTAAATGACGGATATTGCTCAGAGAGGTTCTTTAACATGTGACTAGATCCAGAAATGAGGACCTCTGTTTTGTCGGCATTCAATGCCATAAAGTTCTGACTTATTCAGGAGTGGATGATGGAATAGATGGCAGCAATGTCTTTAGAGTCTGTGGAGTAAGAGCCTGAGAGTTTCAGGATGACCTGGATGTCATCAGCATAGTTGGTATAAAAGACATCCAGGTCATCAATCAACAGGCGCAAAGGGAGAATGTAAATGTTGAAGAGAGTGGGGGACAGAGAAGATCCCTGGGGAACACCACGTGTGAGCAAGGAGGGTATAGAAGATGAATTTTGGATCACCACACAGGCATTCCGGGTACCGAGAAAAGAGGCAGGGGAAAGCACTGCTTCTCTCACAGGGTGCAATCCTGGAGTTGAGCGTAGTATGCCGTCTTTTGAAAAAGTAATCAACATATTAATATTGCTCAGGGGGTCCATTCCAAAAAGATTTGCCAGAGTATTCTTACAGTATAACAAGGGAACAGAAAAGATGTGCTTACCTACATTGATATGCAGATCCTTAGTGTAAGGAACCGACGGGACAGACACAGAAAGTACCTGTGTGTCCATCATTTTGCCTGAAAGGGGAAAATCACCTTCTTTGATGCATGATGTTGATCCCCTGTATTGATCATAAATGAAAACATCTGCTCACCTACTGTTACTTCTATTCGAGGTTAGTCTTCCGGATCAGTAGTAACCGATAGAACTAGACACATCAATGTTCACTGTGGGCTGTCCTATTCCTGATACCTATGAGCACCAGGAGGTGAAAAAGGATTTCCTCAGAACACACTTGCTGCAGTCTAGTGGGTGACTATACCATGAAGTAGAGGGTTTTTATCCAAGCCTGTACCGGTGCCTGGGCTGACACAGTTGTTGGGGGTGCATAGATCTGTGCCATTCCAGCTACTGGGTTTTGATCAACCTGGACTTGCTGCGACGGCACAGAGCTTGGGACATATAGCAAAGACATGGGATTCATGTGTGGGGGACCTCCATTGAAATATTATGTACGGCTTTGACAGTCCCGTGAATGTGTCCCATTCTCCCACACGCCCAACACTGCACTCCATACCCTCCATAGCCTCCTCCCATCGGGCCATTAAACCGGGGCCCATCCCTCCAACCCGACGTATTACCCACCCATAAAAATCTACCCCTACCCCGTGGAAACCCTCTCATTGGTCTCAGTCCAGTTACGTACCCGTCCATCTATACTTGCTCCATTCCGGTTTCCATTTGTCCCTGCTGTCCTAATTGTCTCTACTGTCCCTCTGTGGATTTTGCTATCATTTCTCCTTCTAAACAGATATTTGCCAGCTTTTCGGAAACAGCTTAGCCTCAGCCTTTTGTACTGTTCCATGCTTTCCTTGTCCTTCTCCTTTTTACAAAAAATGCACAATGTGTGCTTGAATCTCCGAATGTACACGATTTGTTCGTATCAATGTGCCTGGGCTCAATTTGGCAGTTTACATTTTTTTTTTGCATTTTGAATGTAAATATATGCAGGGGGAATCCCTCCTTAGTCTCCCCCAAATTCCCCTATATTATTTATCACCCCAGATTCACCCCCCGCATACATTTTCAGTCAAAATGGGCGCAAAAAAATCTGCCAAATCGGTCCCGGTCAACTTGCGTAGTGCCTGAATCTCCTGCAAACGTTTGCCGTCTATTCCTCCCTCTTTATCCAGGTCGTGCTGGACTTCTTTGGACATGTGGTAGAATATCGCCACATTCTTGTCCCATGCTTCTCCATTCTCTGCCCTCCACATTTCTTGAATTGAATATGGGTAGTAGGATCCTCATTGTTTTTGCCAACATAGAGTTTATATCGGGCATATCAGGGTACATCATTCTCAATGCCCCCCAAACTTGCACCCTATAATTAATAAAGGCCACTCCATCATGGGTTTGTGTTTAATTGAACTACGGGGTATCTCGCTTTTTTCCAGAGCTGATCTGCCTATTCCTCCATCAAGGCGGTGAAAAGGCTTTTCATGTCCCCATTTGCTAACATGATACTGGTGGTTTGTTTTTCCAAAGCATAAATCCACTTCCCCGCCACCTGCAGAGAGCGAAGAAAGCATCTTCATTAGATTATTCTGGTCCATGTGTGACCACAGGACATAATACACCTTCCCCTGACCCTTGTGGAGTAATGGGAATTGATTTGCCCCTGCTTTTACTGGGGCTTTCCCCATCTGTCCTTGGCCTCTCCCTACAGCCATGTGAGCCCCAAAGCACATCTGAAGGCCCCATGGTGTGCTATCCCTGATTACTGCTGGAGCAGAAGGCACAACTACTACCTAATGTTCTCTCTGCCCATCATCTGTTTCTCATTCATCCTCTTGCTCCTCTGCCTTGTTATCACCTCCCCTAATCTTTCTATAGGGCTGCAAGCATATTCGGCACTGCTGTAGCATGTTGCATCTTTTTCTCCTTGTTCTGGTTCCGTTCCTGTAACGACACGTTCATCCTCCAAATCCAGATATTTTCCCTTTATAACTGTTCTATCTAACCTAGCGAGGATCTAGCCATGCCTCCAACTCCCTTTTCCATGACTTCTTTCACTTCCCTATTACCTTCTTCCTGTATTTCACTCCTGCTCTGTTGTAACTGCATTACTTCATTCTCTGCAAACCTTACTGCTTCTTCCCATTTCCGTTGTTCCTGCCTCTATGCCTCCATCCAGAATCTACCTTCTACTCTAGTTACAGGGGGCACCTTCTCCCTTGTAAACTTCTCATCACTGCTTGCTATAACAGTTGTCTCCTGCTCTTGTTCCTTCAGCTCCAATATCAGTGCTGGTCTAAATGCCAAAAAGATATTTCTCATTCCACCTTCCATTTGAGACCCATCAATAACTTTAACTAAAGAAGGTGTTATTCTCCTGCCAACGCCATGCTCCCACCTTTCGAAGAATGGAGCTGATGGAGGGGTCACCCCTGTCTGTCTTGTAACCACTGGAGTGGTTAACGGAGAGTATAGAGGTTCAAACTCAGGGTTAGTATATCCTGGTGCGGGCGATAAGGGATAGAACCCATATGGAGGCAGTGCAAAGGGAACTCCTACACCCTCCATTCTTGTCCCCTCCTCAACAGTCATCATTTTATGGGTCTTTTTGTCCTTCTTATACAACCTCCATAACTCCAAGCTATTCAATCTATTCTCTAATTTTGAACGTTTATAGTTAGTTACTAGGAAAGTATGCAAGTTCTCCAACAAACCCTTATAAGCCCCTTTGTTAGGCAAGGATTTCAAAATGTTGCCTTTCTTTTCCCTCAAGCATTTTCCATGGTATTTTAAAATCTTCAACTTATATCCAGGGAGCACCTGACATAAATGATTCAATGGAGTCTTCATGCTTGAGACCAATATAACTCAAACACATTCTCAAAAATCACGATATAAACCCCATGAACCAACCCCACAACACAAACAATCACTACCCACAAAGGTTCCCCTTTTCCTTTCCCTTTTCTAAAAAATAAAATGTTCCGCTCTCATTCTCCTTACCCGCCTTCACCACAACCATCTTGGTAATCAGGCACTCCTCAGGCATCCACTAAAGACAGAATATTTTTAAAAAAGACACACCGGCCAAACAATCCTCTTTGCTTCTCTGAGATGTCTCCTTTACCCAAGCATTAAAAAAATGTGCAATGTTTTTCACTACATCACCACTGTATCGCTCTCTTCTTTACTAGTACAGGACCCTTAACTACTGTGCTGTCTTTTCCTGACTACCAGAAGATACCCTTCACTACTTTGACAAACCAAGAAAAACAGAGGCTCAGGCTCCGTCTGCACAATCAATACAAAGTAAGGGGTTACCAAAGGTACACTCCAGAAAGGTAGTCTTACCATAAGAAGCCACCTCACTCTAAGGTAAGGGCTCTTGCCAACCACACAAGCAACCTGAAGGGTATCAAGACTATCCTTACAATGGACGTGCCGGTGCGGGAGACTGCACCTCTAAAATAACAAACTAGGTAAAAACATGCGACATAGAACACATTATTCACTCTTCCAAAAACACATACCCTTCCAATGTACTTGACCTCATCTAACCTGACACACACCTATTTTGACCTATCCAAGAATGAAAAACAAACATATTTCTTCTCCCCTTTTCCCCTCTTGCTTTAACTGGCAAAGATGCACTCTCAAAAAAAGTGAACCCGCAAAGTGCTCCGACATGGTTCTCCTTTAATATGGCTTGCACAGCCGGGCCACAGTAACAGTATCACACCTCGGGAAGGGGGGGGGGGCACAGGCCTCTAACCAATATGGTACCTGTAGCCCTTGATGAGCATGAAAACTGGTGCCCGCAGAGAAACTCAATAGAGCCTGGGGCCCACCCAGGAACACCAAATTAATTAGTTTG
This sequence comes from Ambystoma mexicanum, assembly GCF_040938575.1. NCBI lineage: Eukaryota > Metazoa > Chordata > Amphibia > Caudata > Ambystomatidae > Ambystoma > Ambystoma mexicanum. The sequence continues at coordinate 1,424,741,881 of NC_090932.1, forward strand.
CCTTTGCTCACTGTAACCCAAAGCAGGCCGTAAAGCAAGTTGATTGTACACATGGTTGGGAGGGGTTAAATGACATCAAAGAGTCAAACTAACCTGTCTCCACGAACCACACAAAGAACACACATTTTATACAATTTGCAACAGTTAAAATGCTCCCAAAGGTTTTGTTACAGAGTCAACCTCCCGCACATGTTTGGTTAAACCTATACAGTGTAACCATAGTCCCTTTAGTTCCCACACTTCTTATTGGATACATTCATCTAAGCACCATCCTCGTTAACTTATAATTGCATGTATCATATTTACACTACACCCCTCTCTGGGGCCTTTCCATATTAGGTCATAGCCCAATTTCCATCTCCTAATTAAACAGTTTACACAACTTGCAAACAATTTCAATTATCACAGGTTCCATCTAGTTAGAAACTTTTACCCCTACTTGTGATGCACATGGCTATTCTATGGAAATTCCGTTGATTTGAAGAAGAGGGGAACAAACACATTTCCTTTTGATCTATTGTTGCTGTTTTTATCGCTAAAATGTGGTTGTTTCCACATTTCATTCTAAACTATGTGACTTACCATTCTGGCGCACATGGTCCCAACCCACACCTTGACAACGCTATTGAAAATCCACTCTCTATTGGTTTTCCTTTCCCCACAAGCAACCCACTTCAGGTTTAATTGTCCAGCCCTAAAATCCAGCCCTGCCAGGTGGCCGGAATCCTGCTGTGATTCAATGATAGACTCCTATGTACTTACAGAGATTGCATCTACCCTTCACAATGTACCTAGACCATAAATAATGCCTGCCCGAAACTGACCATCTGATATTCATCACAATTGCTGCTGTCTTTCCCCAACCTTGTAAAACTAGTCTCTCAGTCACACAGTGTTCAATTGCCCAAGCCAGGTTTTCAGCCAGCACAATCCCTAACTTACCAGAGAACTCTGCAGCAAAACAGATCTGTATATTCATACTGCCCAAAACCTATTTCCCTAGAGATCCTCATGTATGTGTACCTATACATTTATGTTCAGGAACACATCCCCTCACACTGATTTTCCCATTGCAAATCTCTTATCGCGCAAGCACACGTAGAGCTCCTCACTGCCTCGTTGTTAAGCGCTATGTGGCATGACATGCATATATTGCGTTTATATTGTATCCGCAGTTTGACATATATCATCCTGCGCACATGCAATTCGAAAATGTATCAACTAAAACACTCATCTCATTCCCATTGGCTACACTGGATTCATGCTAAATTGCTACATCATGTGAACATCACTGTCACCCCAGGGACCAATATGGCGCGAGCTATTCAAACTTCTCTTTACCCATGGGACCCTTATCAACTACCTGTACAATGTCATCCTTGCTTTATCTCTCTTTATCAACCTAACTTCTTTTTCAATTTTTTCCATGGAACATTTTAAAAGATGATATCTATGATTGTAGAGAAAATTCAAGGCTCTGTAATACAAAGCATAAACATCTCCATGTTCCTTATAATGTTGAGAAGTCTGTTCCTAGGAAGACACTCTGTGGACATTATTAGATTTTCCAGGAAAATCACGTGCATGGAACCTATTTCCAAAGTGAAAGTTTAATGATCCTCAGTGCTAAGGGTGCAATAGTGCCACTCTGGAACCCGTTATCTTAGTCCAACTCTCCACCCAAAGGGAAATCAGGATGGTATTACTTCTGAGATACCCAGCAGTAATGTATGACTAATGTACGCTGTGACAGCATGTGCCCGACATCTCCATTGGATGCATCATTACATATAAGGCACAACCGGGAAGGCACTGTTACACACCACTGCTTTCTTCACCTTCACTCCACTGTGCTTAACTCACTGATATAATAGAACTTAACAACCCTCTCTGACTGTATATCAAAGTCTACCACTCCCATCCTTTGAGAGGAGGCCCTCAGGCATCCCCACCTCAAAAAAGAATGGGAGCAGTGGTGAGCTGGTGTATATAGCAATATAGTATTTCAGACTATGCAATATGCCTATACCTTGATACCCTTTTGTCTGGGAGTTAGTACACCTCTGGAGATCAGCGTGTGCACTAGGACCCCAACCAGCCCATAAAGCTAGGGGTTGCCCAATAGAACTTTCAGATGAGGTAGCAGCACCCGTGAGATGGATGGGGATGCAGATTAATACGCTAGTATCAAATCAATAATGACAACTCAATTGTTTGGCAAAAGGAGTCTGTTTAATGACAAGTACAAAAGACGTGGAGTTCATGAATATCAGCAATCGCTCGATCTTCCTTCTCGCTTCAACAACTCCAACAAACTTCATAAAAAACACATCTTTTATACTAAAAACTCGTCATCACTGATGTTTATTGCTTAAAATGTTGCATGTAATTCTATTGGTTGTAGGAAAGTAACTTTAATATAGGTACAATATTTGTATATGGTAACAGAATGAGGGGATTGGACAAACACTGTCAGGTGGGGCATCTAAAACCTATCTTCAAAATGGCTACTGTAGACATCACTAAAAGTACACGTCTCATTGGTTCTACTAACTACAGGACCCTAGATTACTTGGTCCAATGTGATTGGGTTGGCAACAACTCCACTGATACTTTTCCACTAGCTTAGCAGTATGCAGAATAGCCGGCCAGGTGCAGGGAGCTCGTCTGCACCCCCACCCTTCCTCCAATTATTGCTACAATCAATCATCACCTCAGTGGTTATGTGTCAATTATTTCTTTGTGGTTGGCCTCGAGACTGCTTCTTGGTCTGGAAAAGTTAAGATATCAGTGTATGGCACAAGGCCACACGTAGGTGTGAAAGTTTCATCCCTTCTCGTTTGGCTGGTCACGGGATTCAGACACCATGAAATTGTCTTATTCTTCATGCAATTCGTGTATTTGCTTTAATTATGCCAGCAATCTGCCTTTTGTGGCTTATCTTGACCTTTCTGAACAGGTTACTCTGTTCTTTGCTTTATTAATTGTATCCACTGTTGGTCTATTTCAGCAGATACGACCTTGGCTCCTTGGCACGATTTGCATGCATCTGAGTTTCTTTCTGTCTCTCATGTAAACTAACTGAATAGCCTCATCATGCGTATGGCATAAGCTTCTAACATTTTGACATCGTTATTTTACTTTTAGGTTCATGATGTCCTTTATCCATGATGTTTTGTTCTCTTTTCGTCATTCGCATGTCATCATATCTTCTATGTGTGAGTCAGTCCAGGTTATTGTGACGTCACCATTCGTCTTCTTTCAGTATCTTTTTAGCTTCTTCAGGGACTGTGCTCCGACATTCTTCATTTTGTTTCATTTGTCAATATGGCTTTCTCAATGGGTACCTTACTGTCAAGGTTTTCTTAGATGTCAGTACTTCAACAGGGGCTGTTCTTTTGATAGGTACTGGATTTATAACCTTCACACAGGGATTAGCAGTATGGGTGAACCAGGGTGGCACACAGGCGTAGGATCTATATTGTTTACTTCAAAAGGAAAGCAAGGTTGAGGGGTTAATCACAATATAAGCGATAAATGTGGGGTCTGCCAGGGGACAGGACATGTTTATGGAGCCAAATTGTGTTCCTCAAACCCAAGCCTTTGCCCGGTCATTCACAGGTCAGTGATGAACTGTGGAAGGTGAAAGATACAGTGTTTGTCATGGAGCTTTTTTTTGCGCCTAGACTCCCGTGGGAACAGGCCTTCTGCAGGGACGCAGAGGGGAGGTGGGTGAGGGAGATAACTGGCTCGCTGTGCATGGCCTTGAGGGGAGAGCTGCAGCTCTGTAGGCTTTTCTTACGTGTTCATCTTTGTTCCATGTCATTAGTTGACATTTTCTATTTGGGCTACAATAAATCCATTTTCCCAGATAATTTCTATGCTTCCTTGGATATCAAAACTTTGTTCCTTCTGGTGCATAAATGATGACTTTTACAAAGTCCCTTATTTCTTCATCAGTCAGGTCCTTGGGTTTCCATCCTAGTTCAACATCAATCATGATCTTCATCCCTTTGGCCTTTTTCACAGTTTTCTGGCACTGAGAGATTATTATCTTGATAACACAGAATCCGAGCAATATCATCACTAGCAGGGCTCCTAAGAATTTGAATGCATCTGCCATCCACTGCGGAACACATGAGAATAGTGACCCAAACCAACTGTCATTGTCCACTTCATCAGTTTCATCAATCATTTGATTCTGTAATTTCGTCAGCATACCTATGGCCTCTGTTAAAGTTCAATTTTCTTCATCGTGAGATGGTGTAAATGTGCAACATGATTCTCCAATTTTTGCACAAACACCCCCATCCATAGCTGTGTTCATGTCGAGGACATACCTGTTCTGGAGAGTCATCAGTCATCAGTTGGATTGCTATTAACTCTTCTTTGATTGTGTTGAATACTTTTATGGTCGTGTTGCTGGTTTGCAGTAACTCCCATCTGGTTATCTGCAACCATTTAGTATTTGCTCCAACCTGAACTCTTGCCATAAAAAATTGTCGTGAACACTGATGAGGTTAGGCTAAAAAGTCTGTGGTCATAGGGGATTTCATGAAAAGCTTCTTCTGATTTAGCCAAAAAGTATTTCTCTCTCTTCATTCTATTCATCAGTTCCACAGATCTCCTAATCCTCAGGTGGGCATCTGCTTTTGGGAAGCTGTCAATATTCAGATCACTTTTTGAAATCACCAATGCTGGAACATGGACATTCACTATTGTGCATATACCTCCCCAGTTTCTCGGCAGTCTGATATATGCTTTGGATCCACATGCCCAATAATGATCCATGATCACTGCAGTACCATGTACCATTCCTGGGGCATCGAAAATTCATCCACAGTTTTGATTCTCCCCCATTATTCCTGAAGCACAATTTGGAACTCTCCAATGGCACTATCTGTAAGGGTCCTCCTTTATCTTCCACCAATGTCAATAGTTTTGCCAGCTTCCCCAAGTGTGCTGTGCTGTCCAGGTAGTCATTTAGTTTGTTATCATCTCCTTGTATGCTTCTCTTGATTCTTAAAGTTTCCATGTAGTTTGCTATAACCACATCCTTGAACACGTCCGTACAGCTTCTTCTTTTTAGAGGATTCTCAGGTATTTCCATCCATGGTTCAGGCTTCTTCATCTGTACCAATTGGGTAGAGGACAGCCTGGCAATTCTTTCCTTGTCATCGTGTATTTTCCTAGCTCTGGCTATGAACGGCTATCATTTGTGCACATGAAATTTTCTCTGGGATTGCACATGTCTCTTTGACTGCTGGACTAGGGGTGCTTATCAATGCTGTCTGTGTTGGTTTCTTCCCCAACTCCTTTTGTTTCTTTACAAGTTCAGCTTTTTTAATTTTTCTTTTCACTTCACTTGTAGTAGAGCTTTGCATCGTTGGTTGTCCAACCTTCTCCCATTCTTTGGATTGAGGTTCTGCAGTTATTGACACTAGACCTGGTGTATGACCTGGTGTATGTGCACTCATCGTTTGCATGCGTGTGGTTGTCAGTAACCTTTTTTCATTCTTACTCTGCTGACCCCGTCTCTGGCTTTTCAACTTGCTTGTTACCACATGTGTGTCATTGATAATCACATCCATTTCAAGTTCACTCACTCCTTTGTCAAACCTTCTAGGAACTGGAATCACTATAAAGGGTCTGGGTGATTTTGTCGGTGTCATGCGTACATCATTAGGTGGGTGCACTGGAATCGGAACACTTTGTGCACCTATGAAAAATGCAGTTTGAATCATCAATGACAATGAAACAATGATGAATACAATGCATAGATACATTATGCCTCTGTAGGTTAGGTGGCAGCACTTAGTTCTGGAATAATAAGAGTGTCTCTCCTTCTGAGGGATGATGATGCTGCTGTTTAGATTTCCCATCTCTGTCATCTAAGGAAAGAATACTAACGTTTAATACATTCTATGCAACAATCTCTGGATTCTGCTGTCTCTGCTTGTCGGTTGCAGGTACTGGAACAATTATCCTCCTTTGTCTGGACAATGGATTGTCTCTTGTTTCTGGATAGAGTTCTTTTTTCTGTATTTGAAAAATGTCACTTAAGACAACAAGTTCAGCAAGTCCTTTTTTACTGTACGTGTTCAAAATACACAAGCTCCCAATCTATACCTCTTATCTGTTTCACTCCGGAAGACATGTCGTTTCCTTGTCAGTATAAACAAGAGTGAAGTCTCTGGCAACACTTTCTCGATCTGTCCCTCGGCGGAACGTTTAACATCTTCTCTGATAATTCTGCTGATGGTTAGACAGTTCAACCTGCATCACAATGCCATGCAGGAGCATGCTCATCTGTGTAGAATTAGCTGGATTTCTGATGAAAGTGAGGACGTCAACACCGGCAGGTCTCCCCACAAGTTCAAGAAAGTCCTCGATCAGGCGAAAGAAGACATTGCTCGCCAATCTGCTGTCTTCTGGTGGCAGGGACATTTGCCCTGCCCTTGTTGAATTCTGGAACAGCTTGGTACTCACTGTGAGCAGCTTCTGAGATCCCGATGAGTGTGAAGAGCAACCTGCATTATGATTCAGTTCAGGATTATACTCAAACGTTCTGTGTTTGCTGGATATCGAAGAAATGTCAAGTCGTCAGTGTGTCTCCCGACACGATCTGGGCAGTCTGCAATTAAACAAAAGAATAGCACGCTGACAAGCCTAGTAGCTTCTTCTTCTGCTTGGGACATTTTTTTTTCCTCTCTGTATTCCGGAAGCAGGAGGAAGGGTCTTGAAGAAATTCAATGATGTTATTGAGCCATCCCATTAACGACGGGTACGATCTCAAGACAAAGTCAAAGTAATTTAGAACATTGTTAGTGAGGTCACTGCAGTTGGACACCATAAGTGAGTCCAAACAATGCTCCTGTTTGGAATGAGTCTGGATACTGTATTTTCTTTCAATGTGTGTGCCCTAGATCAAAATTAGGCATATCCTTTTCTTATCAAGGCTTCAGTGTGCCTCAGTCCAAAGTTCAAAATTAATAACCTGTTTTGTGGCTTATGCATGCAATTCTCTTCTTCACCCTGCAACTAGGATGAACATAGTGCCAGTTGGTTATGTCCTTATCCCCTTTTATGCATAGAGGAAATGTCCAAAATTAAGCCACAACCTTGCACAAAAGTTCTTTGCCTCTGCTTTGCTGGTCATGCATCTTTCTTCCTCATCATGGATCTCGTCTGCATGTGCTGTGGTTCTTTCCCATCATCTGTAGCCTCTACGCGTTGGGGTGTGGGCAGGGGGCCTTCTCGGATGTATGGCTAGAGGTCACCCAGAAAGATCCAAGCTCTTCTTCCTTGTAGCTTAATTGTAGAGGGGGTGACATCTTCCACTGTGAAGGGTCAGTTGAACCTTGGCTCGTCCCACTTCTTTCTTGTGTGATTCTTCATCAGGACCGTGTCTCCAGGGAAAATTGGTGGTACACATACACTCTGAATTGGGTTTGCAGTAGTTTCTCCTTCTGTGCTCTGTGCTGCCTTGCACCCTTTTTATCATCGCTGTGGGTGTCCTGAAATTACAGTAAGACAAGATGTCATGCAATTCAAGTCATTTTGCATTTCTGATCGTAAAATTTCCCCTGTTAGCTGAGTATCACATCTAGCTCTATCTCGGGGTGTCAATGGAGTAAGCATCCTACTGCCTGTTGCTATTTTGTGTGGCGTAAGATGATGGTCAGAACCAGGCTGGTTTCTGAGTGCGTACAGTGCCAATGGAAGGCAGTGAAGCCATCCCTTCTTTAGAGTAAGCTTCAACTTGGCTATCCTTTCCTTTAACAAATCGTTGACCTTCTCACATATCCCGTTACCTTGCGGGTGATACGTCGACGAGAAATTGTGCTTTATACCAAGCATCAAGCTGATCTGCTCAAATACTGCATTAGCAAAGTGAGGACCATTATCTGACCTCATGACTCCCCACCTGGGAAATACCTCTCTCAACAGAAATGTGGCCGCACAGGTAGAGTCTGGGTGTGTACATGGATCTGTTTCTATCCATCTAGAGAATGGACACACCAGAACAATTAGATACTTGTACCGGTTACATACTTGAATCATATCAACATAATCAACATGCAAGTGCTAAAAAGGTTCATTGGGCCTTGGCATGACTCCTCTAATTACTCTTAATGTACGCCCAGCCATGAACTGTTGGCAGATTATACAGTTCACCATAAAAAATGCAACGTGTTCCGCTATATTCGGTATAAACCAGTCTTCAGCGATCGTTGATGCTAGATTCTCTTTTGACATGTGCACTGGATAATGCAATTGTTGCAATGCTCATTTTAACAGGGCTATAGGCATCACTGGCTTACCAGTGCTGTCTCTTCGCCACAAGCTTTTGGAGGGGTTTAAAAATCACCCTCTCCACTTCCATAGGTTCTTTTCCTCCTGTGGTGCTTCCCCTTAGAGATCCATTAACTGGGTTTGCCCATGTTATTATAACCCTCAGGTTCACTCCGTGCAACAATAATGGTTTGGCCCTTGGTTGCCATACGCTTGGCTTCCGTGTCTGCTGCTTGATTTCCTCGTGAGATAAAATATGTCCCCTTCGTGTGGGCGACGCATTTCATGACCGCTATGCCCACTGGGAGCTGTAGTGCCTTAATGAGCCTATCCAATAAGGCTGCGTGCTGCACTGGAGTGCTGTCCGCTCTGAGGTAGCCCCTCCTTTTTCAGCCCGCTAGGCCTGTGTGCACTGTCAATGTCACATAGGAAGAGTCACTGAACACCATCACTTCCTGGTCCACAGGATTCTCAATAGCGAGGATCAACGCCAATAATTCTGCAGCTTGCGCTGAATAATGAGATGGTAATCGTGCACTAATGAGTACTCGAAATTCTCCATTTGCTATGTGCTTCACCACAGCAGTGCCTGTGTACCTTTGCCCATCATTTTGATCGATTCCCGAGGAACCGTCAATGAAGACAATTTCACCTCCTGTCAATGCATTTTCTTTCACTATGGGAATTTAGTCATAGAATTCTTCATAGTTCACACAGTCATGGATTGGCTCTCTGTCAGTGACTGGCTCTTCTCTAAACATAGCTGGGTTCACTATCTAACATCGAATTATCTTAATCAATGGATTAGATATGATTGATAAGCAGAAGCTCTCTGAGATGTCAATGTGCCTTTTGGTTTCTCTAGAATGGCAAATAGTGCACGCTCAACGTACAATGTCATTGAGCATCCCATCACAATGGTTGTAGTCTTCCATATGGCGAACGCTGCAGCAGATAGACTTTGTTTGCAAGGGAAGTGACCTCTCATCACTGGGTCCAAATTCCCACTGTATTATGCCAGGGGCTTGTACCCCAACATGGTTCTCTGTGTGAGTAGTACTGCCGTCATAACACTGCCATTCGTGTGTGAAAACAGGTAGAATTCCTCTGCATACTTGGGAATCCCTAAAACTGGTGCCGTGCAAATGGCTTTCTTGAGTTCAGTAAACCCTTCTTCCATGCTCTCAGACCATTACATTTTTTCTTTCGTCACCTATGCTTTCTTTATGGCCTGTAACAAGTGCTAGGTATATGAGCTGTTGTCAAAAACCCATGCCCTGACATAATTGCAAAGACCTAGAAAACTCTGCATCTGTTTTATCATGTGTGGCTTGCTGTATTCAGTATGGCTTCAGCCCTTTCAGGGGTAACCCTTTTCCCCTCATGCGAGATGAGCTGGCCTATGTACAGCACTTCTTGCTGACAATATTGTAATTTCTCTTTGTCAACTTTATATCCTTTCTCAGCTAATATAGTCAATAGCTGAATAGAATCGTGTCTGCATCTTTCCTCTGTCGTGCTGCAAATTAAAATGTCATCCACATATTGCAAGACAACACTCTCTAATGCAACATTGCTTAAGTCCATCTGCAGGACTCTGTTGTAAATCTAGGAGACTCACAGTACCCCTGGGGTAGCCTTGTGCTTTTCAGACGCTTATGTCTGAATGTAAATGACATCAAATCTTGTGAGTCTTTGTGCAATGGGATTGAGAAAAATTTATTTTTCAAGTCAATCACTGTGAAATATTTTGCCTCAATGGGTATATTACTTAGAATCGTGGACTGGTTAGGGACCAGAGGGAACTCTGCCTCTACAATATCATTTATCGGGCATAAATCTTGAATTAGTCTCCACAACCCTCCCTTTGATTTTTTATTCGGATAAACTGCAGTGTTGCATGACGACTCTTACGTCACTAAGATGCCTTGTTCCGTCATAGCAGAAATTGTCTTAAAAATCCCTTCATCTGCTTCCCTAGACATGGGATATTGTCATGCCTTTGGCAAGATTGCTCCTGGCTCCAATTTAATCCTCACTTCTCCGACTGCTTTCAATAAGCCTACGTCATAGGGGCCTGTGGTCCACGCTGAGACAGGCACCTGGGCCATGTCATCATCCAAATATTGAGGACGATTCTGTGCCAGCATCATTCTCTGTGCCACCTCTCTTTTGATCATTCTCACCCAAAAAATGAGATTTACCTCAACTGTTGTTTCCTCAACATCTGTTTGTTCATCAAACAGATTGTCATCAGTGACGTCAGTCAATATGTATCCTTCCTCAATGACGATTACTGTGCACCATTGTCTGCCTTCATCATCACAACCATCAATCCATGCCATTTTCCCTCGCACTATGGCTGTGTATATTGTCAAGGGAAATACTTGTCCCTTTTCCTCATGGATAGGTATTCTTGGTATGAATAGAAACTCATCCGGGGTCCTCATGGTTTTGTCTGCCAGGCTGGTAGCCCTGCCATTGATACACACACTCCATACACAAATATTTCTGGTGTCAGTGGGACAGCTGGTTGTCCTGAGTATGCTCTAATCATTTTGCATACATTCAAATAATGCATTCCTGGAGTGGAACACACTATGCCCTTCTCCGTGAACAGATTGTCATCTTTAACTTTGTCATTAGGTCACGTCCCAATATATTGACTGGGGTTGCCTTTAATATAGCAGTGGCACATTCATGTCACATTCTCCTATAGAGACTGTAAATTCACTTGCAAAAGGAACAAAACTTGTTGCTCCTGTGAAGCCCTGAGTATTTATGGCATCACCGTACAAGGAAAACTTCCCTTCACGTATACACGAGTGTGTTGCACCTGTGTCAACTAAGAAGGAATATACTTTATCCCCTATAACAACATCTATCCTTGGTTCCTCATGAGGGTTAGGTGTCACTGATAGGATAGAACACATCAGGTTTCCCAGTGAGCTGTCCTAATCCATATACAACTTTGTCCCATGCTGAGTGAATGGATTTCCTCCATCACCAGTGTTATTTCTCATTCCAGAATTCAGTACCTGGCCTGCACTTGTTGTCTGTGACAGCTGCTTAGGCGACAGTTGAGACTGTCCTTGTGGAAAATGTGTCATATTCTGAGGTTGCATGCTGTGTTGTGCTCCCGATGCTTGCTGCTGCACCGTTTGATTTTGTGCAACTCCATTTCCACAATGCTGTAAAAACACAGGTGGATTCACCATACCTGCTTTTGTTCCTTGGTCGTTGCCCATTGGACATATCTGATTGCCATTTTGCTTGTTTTGAAAACTTCCCTGATTACCTTGGAAACCTCCCTGATTACTCTGCCATTCTCTTCCTCGAAAGCCTCTCCCTCTTGGGTAGAACCCATTACTACCCTGATTAACCTGCTATTGGTTATTGACCTGCTGTATGTTCGATCCGTCTGTGCCAGTTATCATTGCTCCTTCAATGGCATATTTTGACAATTTTGTCTGTACTAATTTTGCTTCTTCATCCTTTTGCGCAGCCTCTTTTTTTGCGATTCTTCTCTTGCAGCAATATGCAATAGTGAGCTATGGTCAACTGTATTTCAGACCATGGTTTGGCCTCGATTCCTACCAATTTCTTGAGCTGCTTCTGCACTTGATCTGGAAGTCCTTGGCATAAGATATGGTAAAACACGGGTATAGATTTCCCCCAAGATTCACAAGTTTCAAGCACCCATGCGTCTTGGAAATTCTGAATGTAAAGCAAAGGATCCTCTAACTCCTTCATTGTTCGTGTCATTCTAGCTCCCATATCAGATGTATCCAGGTATAGCAATTGTAACCTGCACGTGTCCACACATCGTCAGCTCGATCACCAAGTATGGCGAGTAAAAGACCCTTGATATCGCCTATAGCTAACGTGTTCCTCCCATCATTTTTTCCAACTCATGTATATATTTTCCGGCTCTCGATGTCAACATTGGAAGTTTATTTTTCAGATTTTCTCGATCCATCTGTGGCCATGGAATATACTGCGGCCTCGTTCCTCCTTTTTCGAGCAATGGGAATTGTAATACATGGTACTCCTTTTCCTCTCTCATCATTTTTCTATCCCGCATTGCCAACTACCTGGCAATGTCCTTAGTCGGCTCCATAGGGTGGTGGAGACACCCCCCTCTGACCGTAAGATACTCTTTCGTGTCGGTCTGACTGTGTGGCTGACTCTGATGTCTTAGGTGCAGATTTGCTAGAATCTGACCATCTTATCCCTTTTCCTTCAGAGAAGCGTTTTCACATCTTCTCTCTTCTTCCTTTTCCTCACATTCCTCTCTTTCTGCATCTGATATTGTCTGTGCCCAACTTGTGCAACTTTTCTCATCCTCCTCATTCCTGTTTAGCGTCAGCCTATCTGTGGACAGCTCTCTGTTTCTGCTACTTTGAGAGGCATCCTCAGTATCATACAGCTGCGTGCTCCCAAGCCTCTCATCCTCTCCTCTCCCTTGGGATACCTATTCCAGCCCCATTTTATCATATATTTTATCGATCATTTCTCAGATGCTTCTGGTGTCAAAGTCATCTTTGATATTTGCCCTAGACGTGCCTGCTACTGAATCGTACTCAGGAAAGAATTCTTCTATGTCTTCCCAATCTACTACTGGATCAGGTTTTTTAACCTCTCTCTCCAGATATTCCAGATAGCATGCTCTCTGTCTTTGCTTATGTTTTATGTCGTCATTGAATTCTCTGCGCTTCCTCACTTCCTCTCTGACCCTATCTTCTTCCTGTTTCTTTCTATCTCTGCGTTCATTTGCCCTTCGTATTTCCTCATCCCTTCGTATTTTTATTCTCTCTCCCTTATCCTTTGTTCTTCTTCTTCTATTCTCCGTTGTTCCTGCCTGCTCTGGTCATTAGCTGTTCTTTGCTTATGATCATGTTTCCTTTCTTGCTTCTCACGATACACTGCTCTCGTCTCTGTCTATCTTTTTTCCTGATTCTTTCATCTCTTAATCCTTTTTCCTTTTCCTTCTCTTTCCTTTTTAAATTGTCTGGCTCTCCCTTTTGTCTCACGTCCTCAATGCCTTAACAATCGAGTTTCAATAGAATTTGACCTCCCATCCATTTGTTCTGTGTGAATGCTATCTAATCAGTTCTAACCTCATCTCGATTCCATCTCTTACCCTCTCTCTCTGTATCTAGAGATGCACTTGCTTTTGCCTGGTCTCCTTTCTCTTTCTCGTGCCTCTGCTGTCCCTCGGGACTTCGGAGGTGATATCTCTAGCTCTGTCTTTGTCTGGGTTTTCGACTCATATGCCGAGTTGCTATATCCCGTGGCTGCTTTAAGCTCCCTCAGCGGGTATAATCCTTCGTTTTTACTGGCTTTGATTTTTGTTTCAGATGGGGCGGGTGGCGCAGAAGGTGTCTCAGCCCCCTCTGTGCGTACGATAAGCATTAAATCTAAAGGTGGCTCCTCCTCCTTATCCTCTTGGTACATCTTCCAAAGTTCTAAACTCGCTAGCCGTTTGTCTAACTTCTTGCCCGTGTATGTGGCCTGCAAATATGTCGTCATGTGTTGCAGGACTGTTTTAAATAGCAATCCTCCTTGAGGCCATGGCATAAACATTTTGTGGGCAGTTCCTTTAACCCATTCTGCACTGTACTTTTTCAGCTTAGGTGCATGTTTTGGCAACTGCTTGCACAAGTGTATTAGCGGTGTAACGTCTTCCATGCTTAAATCTGTTCAACTTCTCTTTATATAAAACATTGCTATGTTTTTACGCTTCTTAACCAACCCCAAGAATATGAGCGAGCACCAATCGTCGCACGCTCCAATCCCGTTTTTCCACAAAAAAATGTTTTCTTTTTCAAACAACAACCATCAATTCATATTATACAATATCTTAGCTAAACAATCATGGCATTTTTGTGCTAATTCCTCCACAAAATGTCTTATTCTATGACGTCAGAAAAAAGAGAAAAGAAAAAAAAAACATAAGACAGACGTGACAAACTAGACAGACTCCGGATGGCTACACAAATCTCCTGACCCTACTATTATTCTGACATGGAATATAAATCCATCCCTTTCAGATCGCTTCTTTCATCGATTCTGGTTTTCTACTGCACCCTTTTTTTCAGGGCTTTGAATGCAGGCTTCTTCTAACCGCTATATTGAAGTGTAGGTATTTGGGCGTATCCTCTCTCTGCTCAGGTATCCTCCTGGTATACTCCCTGTAACTCGGGTAACCTCCCGGTATCCTCTATCATCGGATATCCTCCCGGTACCTTTATCTATTGCTCGGTCACCCTTTAGTCACTATTTCCTTCCCCTTGTATACATACATTCCACTCTACCTCTAACTTTACTGTTGTCCCGCCTCCCACCGTTGCCTTCCCTTACTTGTTATAGTGCAAGCAACTTTTTGTCAAAGCGTTCAGTCTTTTTCACTCTCTGGATCCTCGGGATCTCTGCCTTCGTCACCGCCTCTCCTGCTTTTCGCTCCATCGGCTGCTCGTTGACGTGGGAAGGGGTTTGTGGGTGAAAATACAGGTTCCTTCAGACCTTAACCTGCAGGTTTTACAATTCAGTCTAGCCACTATCTACGGGGAACTTCTCGGTCTACTTAGTCGGATGGCAAAGGACTTGTGATTTTGCCGAGGACCTACAGTTACTTTATGTCGACGGTCAATGGGTGTTTTATCTAATCGATAACCGACAAATCATCCTTTCTCTGCTAGCAAGTGTCAGTAGGACCCCAACCGGCCCTGGGGGTTGCCCAATAGAACTTTAATATGAGGTGGCAGCACCTGTGAGATGGATGGGGATGGAGATTAATACTCTAGCATCAAATCAATAATTACAACTCAATGGTTTGGCAAAGGGAGTCCGTTTAATGACAAGTACAAAAAATGTGAAGTTCATGAATATCAGCAATCGCTCGATCTTCCTTCTCACTTCAACAACTCCAACGAACTTGATAAAAAACACATCTTTTATACTAAAAACTCATCATCAATGACGTGTAACGCTTAAAATGTTGCACGCAATTCTATTAGTTCTAGGAAAGAACTTTAATATAGGTACTATATCTGTGTATGGTAATGGAATGAGGGGATTGGACTAACACTGTCAGGTGGGGCATCTAAACCCTACCTTCAAAATGGCTACTGTAGACATCACTAAATGTACAACGTCTCATTAGTTCTACTAACTATAGGACCCTAGATTACTTGGTCCACTATGATTGGGTTGGCAACAATACGTTTTCACTAGCTTAGCAGCATTCAGAATAGCCGGCCAGGTGCAGGGCGATTGTCTGCACCCCCAGCCTTCCTCCAATTATTGCTACAATTAATCATCACCTCAGTGGTCATGTGTCAATTATTTCTTTGTGGTTGGCCTCGAGACTGCTTCTTGGTCTGGAAAAGTTAAGATATCTGTGCATGGCACAAGGCCACGCGTAGGTGTGAAAGTTTCATCCCTTCTCGTTTGGCTGGTCACGTGATTCAGACACTGTGAAATTGTCTTATTCTTCTTGCAATTCGTGTATTTGATTTAATTATGCCAGCCATCTGCCTTTTGTGGCTTATCTTGACCTTTCTTAACAGGATGCTTTGTTCTTTGCTTCATTAATTTTTTCCACTGTAGATCTATTTCAGCCTATACAACCTTGGCTCCTTGGCATGATTTGCATGCGTCTGAATTTCTTTCTGTCTTTAGTTTTCGATTAGCTTGCTGAGGTGCTTTTCTCATGAGACCTTTAGTGACCTTTGGTTGATTCTGCTCTAGTGCATAGTGGAAGTATACTTATATAAAGTGCTCCTGTTGAGGTAGATATGCTTAGGTGGCGCTTGCAACCTATCTATCTTACTACTAAGCATAAGCAAGCCTCACAATTCTTTGCTTCTTGTGGTTCCATGTATATGAACACGTGTAATCGAACTGAATATCTTCATCATGCTTATGGCATAAGTGTCTAACATTTTGACATTGTTATTTCACTTTTAGGTTCATGATGTCCCTTATCCATGTTGTTTTGTCTCTTTTCGTCATTCGCAGTTCATCATATCTTTCATATGTGAGTCAGTCCGGGTTATTGTGATGTCACCATTCATCTTCTTTCAGTATCTTTTTAGCTTCGTCAAGGACTGTGCTCTGATATTCTTCATTTTGTTTCATTTGTCGATATGGCTTACTCAATGGGTACCTTACTGTCCAGGTTTTCTTAGGTTTCGGTACTTCAACAGGTGCTGTTCTTTTGATAGGCACTAGTCAGAGCCCCACTGCGGCTCTCTGCTGGTTTATTTGCTCATCATACGTCACATATTTCGGCTGAATGTTCCTGGTACTTCAAAATGAATGGTTGGAGTGCGGGTCATGCTTGGGACCTCCTCTACAAGGGGTCTGCAGTCTTTGGCTCTGCAGATTTGCTTTTGTCACTACTATTCCCATGAACCCTAACCAGCCTTGTCAATGGTAGGGGATCATGGAAGTTGTAGTCCAAAACATCTGGAGAGCCAAAGGTTGCAGACCCCTGATCTTAGTGAATGCAATCATGAAGGATTTGCAGTGGATCTGTGGGACAATTTTAATCCTGCAAGTCCTCTGCTATAGTGCCAATCCTCCACCCTCTCAAAGGGGTGCATGGTATAAAAATGAACAGCACCACACGAGTGACAGCCTGTCTTCAGCCAACCAAGGAGGTGTACTTTACTCTGACAATGTTCCATAATGGTCGGTGCAGAGGCTGACAGTTTCCTCATTTGAATGCTGATTCACACCATAGAAAGGGGACCTATGTTCTATGAATAAGCTGGTGATGGCTCCTCTGTGCAGTTTAGGAGCTGGAGCCATAACTGGTACATAGACAGCATCAGAATGTAGAATTGTTTCCCTCTATCCAGGAAGCTTGACTATAGGTGTTCTGTATGGGCTGCTGTCTTTGAAATTTAGGTTTTCCCCCTCTATACAGGAAGCCCGAATCTAGGTGTTTTGCATTTGCCATTGTGTTCTGAAATTTAGGCTTTTTCCCTCTGACCAGGAAACTCGAATATAGCTGTTTTGCATTTGCTGCTGTATTGAAATGTAGGCTGTTCTCCCTCTATCCAGAATCTAGACATCCTCCCCTCCATCCAGCATCATTCTACCACCAGTAGGTGCTCCACCACCTCTACTGGGTCCAGCCGAGCTTCAATCTAGTGTTACAGCTGTGTTCTGAGTGAAACAACTGCAGAACTAAATCTGGGTAAGAAAGGCTGGCAAAGGCTGTCTCTTAGCCTTTTCGCCGAGCTTGCCCTCCGCCTGACGCAGTACTCTCTTCACTGATCTGGGTTCCTTTTTCGTGTACCTGATTGTCTGCACCTGGCTTGCTGCTAGGCCGGCTGGTGAGTTTGTCGTGCATTGTGCCGCTTCTCCATCCGTCTCTTCTGCCCCTTCCATCTGACTTCTCTCTCCCTCCACGGTTCTTTTCAGATTCCCTATCTTCTCTAATTGCTACTCTATCACCTCTCCTATCTCTCATTTGAAGTCTGGAAGGAAAAAGTTCAAGAAAGATCTTGTGGTCTCCAATCCAGGCCTGTCCATTGCTGACACCTATGTCAATGCTTCTTCGAGGCAGACTATCACTGACATCATCTTTGTCATTCCCTCTCCAGACCTTTGCATTCCCCATATGGTCTCAGTGTACTCCCCTTTCTCTTCTTCGCCCATTAATAGTGGAACCAGATGGGAAGTGCTCTTGGCACATTTCCCATCATTTAGGGGCATCATTAATGTCTACCAGAATGGCACTGTCATGGTTTTGGGCTCTCAGCCCAACCTCCTCCTTCTTGATAGATGTTTTCTGTCTCTCATCAACTTCCTCCCTTCTCCTGCCACTCCTCCTTCTGCCACCCCTCTGGCCCCTTCACTGGCACCAACAGGCGCACCAAATTCCTGTACCCTGTCTTGAAAGAACTTCAAAGGTGGCAACCAGCTCCACTTAGCTACCGTGAACTTTCGCTCTGCCGTTAAACACTCCTCTGACATCTGCCACCTCCTTGAAGACTTTGACTTTGACATTCTCACTCTCAATGAGACGTGGTTCATGGCCAGCTCTGTCACTATTTTTGACACACTCCTGCCGGAGGGTTACAATATCCTCTCTAAGACCAGGCCTAACAGGTCTGGGGGCAGAGTGGCCCTGATCTTCCCAGAAAGGGTCCCTGTTACTTTCATACACACTCAGTCCTACTCTTCCTTCCAATGTCTCATCTGCATACTTGGTGTCTCTCTAATCCTCTCGCTGACTCTTGCCACCATCTACAGGACTGCTCGTCTGGTTTCCCTCTTCCTGTCGGAGTGGTCTGACCTCACCTCTTTTCTCCCGGCCTCCACCTCCAATATTCTCTTTCTCAGAGACTTCAATATTCACCTTGACTCCACTGATGTGGCCTCTGGCCTCTTCCACAGCCTCTGTGACTCCCTTTCCCTCACCATTCTTCCCTCTCGTCCAACACACTCAGCTGGACACACCTTGGATGCTCTCATCTCAGCAGACATCCCCAACTCCAACCCTCTCACTACACCTCTATCCTGGTCTGATAATGCTCTTGTGTCCTCTCACCTGGATCTCTTGGGTCCCTCGGCTAAGCCTCTGCCCACACGGCCAGTCTCCTTCTCCGTCATTCAACCGATGGAGCAAGTGTGAGTTGCTGTTTTTTATGCCACTTTGATTCCCCTCCCACCCTGGCCACTTACTCTCTCATTTACACAGCCGTTGCTAACCTTCACCTCTCCATCTCCAACACTCTGGACATCCTTGCCCCTGTCATGTGGATCTTCATGAAGCCTGCCTCCATGTGCAACATCTGGTATGATTCCGACCGAGCCTCTCTGAAACACAAGTGCAGAGCTGCTGAGTGGAAGTGGTAGGCTTGGAGCACATCCTCTGACAGACAGGCCTGCCGGCTGCTCCAAAGGCAATATAGACTCTTCATCTGCTGGAAGAAGATCACCTTTTTCCTTGCCTGCCTCTCTGGGGCCACTAACGACATGGCTGAACTGTTCAGGATCTGCAAGGTACTCAACATTCCTACTGCAGTCTCCACTTCTCCTCTGCCATACCTGACCCTCTGCACTGGCCTCTCACTTCACAACCACAACTCAGGACATCTTGTCCTCACTCTTCTCTACATCCCTCTCTTCTCCCTCACCCAATCTCAGGCCTCCCTTGGTCCCCATCTCTGCTTCCCTCCTACTCACCTTTTTCTCACCCATATCACCGGCTGAGGTCTCGAGACAAGTCCACTATTTGAAAGCCTCTTCCAAACAGGTGCTCCCCTGCTCCTCCTGAACTATCAAGGACAACATTGCCTCAATAGCTCGAGCCTTGGCTAATTTCTGCAATCAATCCTTTGCCACTGGCTCCTTCCCGCTACTCTTCAGGCACTCCCCTGTGCACCCTCTCCTCAAAAAGCCCTCTGCCAACCCCTCCTTCCTGGCTTACTACAGCCATTTCTCCATTACCCCTTTCCTGGGCAAACTCTTGTTGAATCTGGTCATCTCCCAGCTGATCCACCACACTGAATCTGTTGGTTGTCTCCACTAAAACCAGTCTGGCTTCACAGCAGGTAGATGCATGGAAACTGCACTACTGAACACCCGTGAAGACTTGATCTCTAATCTCGATTCCAACTCTGCTTCCGTTCTCATCCTTCTTAATCTTTTCTCTGCCTTTAATACGGTCAATCATGACACCCTAAAAAATCATCTCTGTGAACCCATGGCATCATGGACGTGGCACCGGTTTGGTTGAACTCCTTCCTCTCTGACTGACCATCCCAGAATTCAACTGGGACCTTTTCTCTCCCCCATCACACTCTCCACCTGCAGTGTCCCTCAGGGCTCTATCATCTTACTGTGGCTCTTCAACATCTACCTTGGCCCTCTAGCCCATTTGATCTCTGCCTTCTCGCCTCACTTGCAGTGTTATGAGGATAACACGCAGCTCTCCTTCAAGCTTCCCTCCACTGCCACTTCTTCATCGCTCATTCCTGACTGTCTGACTACGATTCAGGCATGGTGTGTTGATATCGATGTCTCACTTAATGCCAGTAAGACAGAAATCCTTCTCATTGGGACCCCAGTTCCCTCATTCCCTCCTAGGCCCCATCCCCTCTACCTCTTGAGAGGCAAAAAACCTTGGTGTCTTCTTCGACTCCTCTCTCTCCTTCTCTTCTCACATCACTGACCTTGCCAAGAAGGCCCACTTTCAGCTGCACTTCATCAGAAACATTCTTCCTCACCTCACCTTCCCCCAGAAACTCAATGTCTACAGAGCTTAGGTCCTCTCTCGGAAGGACTACTGAAACAGCCTCTTCCTCAATTTGCCTAATCCCTCCCTTTGCCCCCTTCAACTAATCCAGAATGGGACTTTGAGACTTATCCTTGGCCTCAATCCCAGGGACTGCATTTCCCCGGCCCTAAATTGCAGTGAGGATCAAGTTCAAGAATCTCTGTATCATCCACAAGGCTTTCTGGGGCCTGGTACCCCAGCTCTCTCTCCCTAATAACCTCCCTGCTAGAACCCTTATGTCCTCTAGGTCCGACTCTCTGCAGATCAAGCGCTTTTCCAAGCAGAGAGTGGGGGTAGAACTCTCTTTTCTGCAGGATCCTCCCTGTACTCTCTGCATTCCCCTGGCACTTGTCACTTGGCCCCCCCAAAGCACTCGTCTAGCCCAAGGGCTCCTCTGTAATAACAAACTGCACTTGCCACTGGACAGAACGCCAAGCACGCTTTAACCTTCTTTTGGAACCATGTGCAGTTTAGGAGATGGAGCCGTAACTGACATGTAGACAAGCATCAGAAATGATCATTAACATTGTATTTCTGTCAGTGGCAAATAAGAGAATATTTAAGAAGAAAGCAATTACTGTGAGACTGTGGCTGCCTATATGCTATTTTCCTCTCAAGTTTAGTCTTGACTATTACTGTGTACATTGTTGGATGCATGGTTGAATGCATCTAGTCCCGATTAGGAGGATTACTATCAGGGCCTTTTGAAGTGAGCACCTAAATGCGCCAGTGCATATAAAATGTGTGGCTGCATCTGTGGTCCGCTCAGCCGTATTATGATGCTTTCCTGGACAGTTAGTAAAAAAGGTGTGGGAATCTGGGCAGTACCCGGTTTACCCAGTTCCTGTACCTTTTGCAGCCTTGACAGGGAAATGTCTGCCAATGGTGGCCACTGTGTATGTGCACAGTGCCATTCATTATTTTGAATCCCTAAGGATTCTGCCTGCTTTTTTAAGTTAAAGATGGCAGAAATGCATCAGGATTCAATGAGATCTGCCAATATCAGTATAAGGTACCCAGCAAGTCAGTTGCCCTCATTATATGTTTGCCAGTATCCCGCCGGAATTACCGTGTGAAAATCGCAAACAGCACTAACCGCATCTGCCGCCCGATATCCCGGTGCAGAATAGATGTAACTACCTCCTATTCTTCATTTTTACAAAGGTGCCTGTGGTGCCGAGTTTATGCATGGGTTTTCTCCCCTTGTTAAATTCCTCTTCAGTCCTCTGGGAAGACCGAAAATGAGATCGCTTTCCAGCACGTAAAAAAGAAAAAGGTTGTATTTGCTGTGCTTTGCACGTACGGTGCACTGCTGGTGACTGGGCATTGAATGACTCACAATATACTATCACTACAATCGTATGAGGTCATACATTATTGATACTGCCGCTCACATTCCGGGCATAGGCTAGGCAAGGGCCAGGCTCATTGATGGGTGCATTGAAAATTCAGCCATCTGAAGAGATGCACCATTCAGAGAAATAACACCTTCAAGGCAGCATAGATGGCTCATTTTAAGCAATTTATGAGGTGACAAAGGGACTTTCCAACATGTTACATTGCATTTCTTTTGCAAATTCTCGCTCCAAATTATTGTTAATGCATTGTTGTTTATTTCCATTTGCGCTTCATCGATCAAGATAACCACTTCCCTTATTAAAACTTGTGTTTGTGAAAAAGGAAGTTACTGGAGAGGGAGTACGTTAAAATAGTTGCTTTGGCCCTAGTACAAGAAATATCACAGTACCTGCACATTAATTAAGATCATAATGTATTTATGGATCATGTCACAGTGAAACCAATATTTCCTAGAAAGCCCTGCCTTTTATGAAGATTAATGCAGAAAGATGGCAACCCCATGTCCAATCAAGAATATGTCATGCTCTATGTATATTATTAGCACCCTTACCAGGGGAGCCAGCCAATCAGGAGGCCCAGAACGCAGGCTGAAACTGCTAATCAAGGCTGCATTCCAAGCCACCTGATGGCCGGTCCCCCCCCACCATCTTTCCGTCACTGACCCAGCAGTAATTTGTTCCCACAACCCACTGTCCCCACTTACCTGATCAGTGTGGTGGCAGCGGCCAATGCCACAGCTGCTGCAGCTTCTGTCCCCACCGTTTGGCTGCTATGGAAATGAAAGAGGGGCACGTACAGAGCCCAGCCTTCTTATTCCACGGCGCCCATGGTTGTATAGTGTTTTCTTCGGTGAACATGACGCTGAAAGGTGACCCATTTTATCAAAAGAAAATATTTTCCAGTAGTCTTGTCCCAACCCATGGGACAGATGCTAATAGTTAAGCACCTGTTCACTTCACTCTGACCTTTTAACTCGAGCCCCGAGCCATTAACACCTGTTCCAGCCCTTGGAACAAGTGCTTAACACTTAATTATTTAACTATATAAGTATTCAACAAAGGCGTGTTTCTCCACGATTTTGTACAGGAGAACCTTAAAGAAACAGACCTTAGTTTGCAGTCTTCTTGCACTTATCAAATATCAAGTAAAATTTCAACAGTGGACTACTATGATTTGTAAAATATAAGACTACAATGTACATACAAATATTGTCAAATAAGTAATACAAGTGTTATGTTGCGACTTGCTCATAAAACCAAAGAATATATGGATAAAAAGAAAGTACGACACATATTTCAACTAGACAAAAAAAATCTTATACATTAAATACAATATTTAAATCATAGAACTCTCCCTTCCATCAGTCCGAATATTGTGCAATAATCGAGAGGAAATAATTCCTAGCGAAACGGACACAAGGCGCCAAATAGGCATACATTAGGAAATGCTAAAACAGTACTTCCTTGACCCAGGAAAGATGTTTAATAACAGTATGTTCCAGCGTAATCATGACTTTCCAACATTATAAGAAAATTCATCACTTTGTAGATGGCCAATTCCTGTGTACCCAACACTTCCGCAGGAAATGTGCCCCTGCAAAGTCAACATATCACTCAAGCATGTCAGTTTCCAAGCAGGCATGCTTCCTTAACGTTGTAATGCTGAGGTTCCTTAGGCAAGGCATAAGCCAAACGTTCCTGATATTGGCTTTTCCGGGCCAGGAAAACAGAAAGTGGGCCAGTTCCTCTCTCTCAGGAAGCAGTAGGAACATCTTTCAGAGTTCCTCTATTTCCATTTTATATATAATGGTGCAAGGGGCAATGTCCCTAACCACAATTTAATATTTAGCATTATAAGAAAGAAGGGACAATTTGATCCATGCATGCTTTACCACCCAGGGCTAATGTGATGTCAAGTCATCCATTGCAAGAGTATTTCCCCATCATTTTTCCATCCTGTCCTGCAATCCCTACTGTGAGAAACCAGAAGGCATCTCACCCGCTAGTCCCCAGGGACTTGTGATCCAGGTGGCCAGGACATGGCCATCGCTTTTGGATCCATTCCTGGGGATGGACCAGTGTGGGAGGATCACCTGGGTGAGGGGTTCTCGGGGAGTGGGTGTGGGACACTGGATGGTGAGATGTGTTATCCCCCTCTTCCCGTATCACCTTCATCCCATCCTATCCAATGGGATATTTAGAATCCCAACCCCCTAACCCCTTTTCCTGCATGAACACTTTCTCATGGACAGCCCACACTGGGAGAAAGCAGACTCACACCTGCACCATGTACATGACCTGTCCCAATATTATGGTCAGGCGAGGTCAGGCAATCGTCAACAATCACTCACACCTCACTTAAATTACACTTCCGCACATGGATAAAAGGTAGGGCATGAGAGCACACTCTGAGCGAGGCAAAACACACAAAGGTACAGCTGTTTCCAGTTGGCAGTTGAACAAGGGGAGAAAGTTGGCCAGGCATGAGAGGTTTGTGAGAGGGGCAACACCCTTGACCTCGTTGACAGGAAGCTGTTACTTTCAAGAAACTTTCAAGGCAGAAAACGTAAGACCAGGAACCAAGGCTAAAGAATACTGCATTGTGTGTCGGAGATATCAAGGGTCCTCCCGCAATAACTGACCAAGGTGGGGAGGAGCAGCAGATGCTCTGTATCGTCATTGACTCCAAGATCAAAGAAGCGACAGAGAAAAACACAGCCAGTGAGTTGGGGAGACTGGTCTGTGTTGAAGTCAAAGTTGCAAGTGGCAACATTGTTAAGTGAATGCTGGAAGGAGCATTGTTAAACATGTGTGATGAAAGACATGACTGAAGCTAAATTGATGGTGTAAATTTGAACATTAGAAACAACGATACAATACCATTGACAGAGTGGTCTGGCACTGTGAATGTGCTCAATCGAAGGTCTCCATATGGTATCTTGATGAAAGGAAACAAAAGCAGAAGATCGATGTGAAGTGTAAATTGTGTGAAATGAATCGAGGTGGTCCTGCGACGGTTTAAGCAAAACCCATTGCACATTTGAAAGTCTTCGATTCTGGTGTCAAAAGGGGATCTGAGCCCGAACGAGGGGGATCCATCGTCCGAACCCGAAAAAGGGAAGACCAAGTCGTTAATCTTGTATCAAAAGCGGATCTGAGCCCAAACAATGGGTATCCATGGTGCGAGACCGAACGAAGGAGACCAAGTTGTGAACATTGTAGAAAAGGGGTCTGAGCCCAAATGAGGGGGACCCGTGGTCTTAGCACGAAGGGGGGAGACCAATCTTGAACTTGTGAAAAGGAAACCTTGACAAAGGTAGGGAAGTTTTGTGTTTTGTTTGCTGCATCTGGCCCTCTGCATTAAGAGACCCTCATTGGGAAAGAGAACCTTTGGCGGAAGACTCTGATGCCTATTTGTTGAATTGTTACCTCATGGCCAAGAAGCTAGAGTGTGTGTGAAACCCGCACATGCCACCTTTCCCCGTGCTGAAAATCTGGGGAAGGGAAGCTAACTGCTCAACTATCCAGACATATCATTTCTTGAACACTTTTATTTTGCATGCATTGTTATTCCACACCATTTTGTATTTATGACAGACTCCAATAGGAATGTGTTATTATTATGTAATGGTCGTAGCTTGCTCCCATATTTATGTTCGGATAGGCGTTTTACCAACCCATTGAAGTTCAATAAACACCCTTGAACTGTGATCACTTGTGTCTGCCTTCACTGTTTGATACCATGCCTTCCTTACACTACTCATAAAAAGAATATTGTTCACTTCCCTGACTTTATGCATCCCAATCTGCTTAGAATTCCCCCAGATGTGCTCTGAATTGAAGTTCATCAAATTCACTTTAATTTACTTAAAGAAAGGGGGGATGGATTCCCCCAGAGCATTCAACACATCTATCAACACCTTTCTGTATTGGCTGAGAAAGTGGAAACTCATGACTCTCAACCAATACAGAATCAGCTTTATTTGAGCTTCATAACTAATAGCCACGACCCAAAACTCTAAGCATAGGAACATTGCAAGTGATTGCTTCCTCTTTCGACATAGCTTTCATAACAAGGAGGACATTAATTGAATGTGATTGCCCCCCTATATTCACCATCCCTCTAACCCACGTTTTCAAGGAATATAGAGACCTCCTCTAGGTGCCACATTCACAACACATTGCAAGTGCAATCTTGCGACAATGGTTTCTGGCTTTTAACCTTGGAGTGGACTTCAGTAGAGATCCAAATAGTAGCCCCCACACCCTCTAGGATGTCCACAATTCTATTTTCAAATGGACACATAAAAGGATGCATATTTCTGCTTAAAACCATTAGTTAGACACCAGGTCTATTGCACACAGGTGACCTGGACAGTTTGAAAAAGATAATAGGGCTACGGTAACATCACTAGCTCTGTCACTGGCTGATACATTTTAGCACACAGTTTTTTCAACTGAAAGCCTCATAAAAACTGCAGCTGCATTTTTTTTAATATATGGAAAGAAGCTCTTAGTTTTTTTAGTGAAATTACAGTGTAATACATTGTTCTGATTACCTACTTTATTATTTATTTTTACATTAATAATTGTATAATTTTGCTGTTGTCTTTAATGTATTTACATTCTCTGCATTTTATTGTGTTTTTTCTAATGTTTTACTGCTGAAGGTTTTGTTACAAAGCAAATATGCACATAAATAAATTAAAAAAAAGATAATGGGCTTCATTAGGGGCCCAGCAGTAACACTGCCAGTGCTACCGGTGGTTGCCGCCAGACACATACAACATTATCAGCACCTGACTTCCTGGTGCCACCGGGCTATTGCAAGTCTGGCAGTCGGGAAATCGGGTGCCGGTAATTTTGTTAATCCCCATTCACAGAGAGTCCACTAGGACTTATGAGAGTGGGGCACAGAAACACTGGCACCGTTGTTATCGGTGCTGGTGCTTCCGTGACAGCTTTGCTATTGTTTCCGCTGTGCCCGGTAGGGATAGATCTGTTGGCCACAGCGGCTCCGGCAAGCAAACTCATACTTTGGCAGTCTGGAAACAAGGGTGCCAGTGAGCTTACCGGCATCCTTATTTCCGGACTGGCAAACTCGGCATGAGGCCCAATATCAATCTGATTTCTTTCGTTTGTTTTTCAGAACTGCTAAGTTCCAGGAATTCACTTTCACAAGTGTTTTAAAAAAGGAAAAGGATGCCTTGATGCTTTTTCGATAATTGAACAGTGGGGAGGAGGGGGTTGAAGATGCCAATCAAAAGCTATCAAGTCAGCTCACACAAGTATTTGTTTTTGGTCATTGAGATTCATTAGTAAGACCATAGTAAAAAATTGTTGACACTCCACTCAATTGTTTCCCCCGAACTGATGGACGGAAACAACCTGAAGGCCATTGAGACTAGGCCCTCAGCAAAAAAAACTATCCCTCAAACCAATTCTTACTGAATCAAAGTCACAAATACCAGGTGTAGGAAGTATGCACCATCCACAATATTGTGCATAATTATTGATAAACAACCTTTTGCGTGTCTCATGCACGTTTGTGCTGAGGCAAATCTCCACTTTTAAAAGACATCTCTTAACTTGGAGCACCTGTCTTTAACCCTGCATTCACTGTATGGTGGGTCAATTGCAATCACTTAAGGATTGTGATGGGGTCAGATTATCTCCCGTCCTTAACAGAACCACTGTTAGTCTTTTGGATCTGAGTAAACATAACAGGTAGATCCACTGTTGGGTTAGCAGTGTGACACAAACAGAGGTAGTGTTTGAGCTGAGTGCCTCATAATTACATAAAGCAAAGTTCCCTGTGGGTTATGATCCCTCATTATTGTTAACGCTCTTAGGCAGAGTACATGACTTCCCTTCCAACATAGTTATTTCCTGGGAAGTTAGTACCCACAGAAGATGCACTCTATCAAAATCAATGCAAGTGAAGAGGTAACTAGTCAATTTAATAACTGTGGGGAATAAGGTAAAAGGAACCCCAAATTACCCTTTTTCAAGACCGTGCATGCTATTTGCCTGTTAGATGTCATCCTTGTTTAATCTCTCTTTATCAACCTAACTTCTTGTCCCATGTTTCAATGCAACATTCTTAAAGATTGTAGAGCAAATTCAAGGCTCTGAAGAGCGTCATGTTCCTTTTAATGATGAATGATGTTTTCATAGGAAGACACTCTGTGGACTTATTAGCTTTTCCAGGAAAATCATGCGCATATGACCTATCCCCAAAGTGAAGTTTGATGATCCTCAATGCTAAGGTTGCAATAGTTCCACCCAGGAACCAGTTATCTTAGTCCACCTCACTGCCCAATGGGCAGTGATGATTGCATTACTTTTGAGATGCTTAGCAGCAATGTATGACCAATGTAGGCTGTATCAGCCTGTGCCTGAGATCCTTATTGGATGCAAACACTGATATAATGGTGGTTACCAGCTACTCTGACTGTATATCAGAGTCTCATCACTAGCTTCCTTTGAGAGGAGGCCCTGAAGAGGGAAAATGGAACAATCCCCTCCCCCGATTCTCATCCAGACCATGGCCTAGGATGTCATGACCCAAGCACCCACCTCAAGAGGAATTCGACCCACTCACGGCCACCCCAGACGTCAAGATCCACTGTGGCCATGCCCCACAAAACCAAGGAGGCTGCCCATAAATCAAACCACGTGCCTGAGCCTCAGGTGAAGCTGATATCGACTGCATGAGCCAACTTGATTAGACAGCAACCACTACTACCGCCATCATTAGAGATGCCTTGACGACATAGCCAGAACAAGAACACACATGCCACCAAGCACATTGGTTATACACACACCGATCCACATGAAGAACTTACTCAGTGCTATGACGTAGAGGACCGCTTACACAAACAAACACACACATTGTTGCTATTTTTCACATAGGCCAGCTACAGCACCGCAGAAACGCAAGACGCCAGAAGAGCTTGTGTACATGCTTGCAGGCGCTTCCTTGCCACTAACACCCTGAAGATGTAAGCCCTGCATATGGACTAATGCATATGAATCCTCCAAAACCAGAGCGTCCAGGCCGGAGCAGCTCAGACAAAGATGCAAGGTGCTGATCGCGCAGAACAAGGCCCCGACAAGAGCCCCAGCTAAGGCCGAAATGTTGCAATCGACATGCCGCGCTCCCCACGCCTAGGTTACACCTGCTACTGCTAAACGCTCCCCGAGCCAAAATACAAATCAAATGCTCATAATTCTGCTCCAGCCACGGTCCCACAACACATGACCAGGCCAGCCTGATACAATGCCAAACTCCAGGGACCAGGGAAGCGCTGGGGTCTCACGTCTGGAACACAAACTGCCACAATGAAGTGACAATTCAGACACCAATAGCGATGGGAAAGACATGCACACCAGCTAATGGTCAGACCTGTCCAGTGTCTGCCACTGACCCATAGACATACTTTGTTGCCATCACCAGGTAGATCGCAAGCTGGGAACAACGATGGTTCCAGACTTGGGGGCTCACGAGTGAACCAATCAGAATACGAGGGGCACACCACTGACGCCATTATTGCTTAGCCAATCACTAATCGTCCCCATGTAACATTTCACTTGTAGCAATTATTAGGGACAACCCAAGCATACCACCTGAGCCTTTCTCAACCACTAACTACCTTTCCTGTATGTGCCTATACTAACCCCACCACTCGGAGATCCAATCCAAGGTGACGTTAGGTTTGGGGGCTAGTCCTCCCATGTGACATAAGTAACCGGGTCATACAGCTAGAAAAAGGGCCTGCAAGCCCACCAACAGCGAGTGGTCTCTCGGATGCCTATGACCTGTGAGCCCGTTCCTGCCTGTTTTGTGTAATAAACAGCAGCAACTCTTTGCTCTTGTGTGTGCCTGGGATGCGGGAGGAGTTGGGGCCTCCCCAACCCCGGAGGTCCTCGGACGGCCCTGCCGCCCCCCGGGAAAAATACCCCTTTGGAGGACTACAGGACCATCGCGGAACTCTGAGATGACCGACAGCGCAATTTGGAGATTGGCCAGCGGGAGCCGAATTGATAAGTATCCCGCCCACGGTTGGCGAGTGTCCAGACGTGGTCCAGAGGAGCGGAGGTGGTGAGCTGAATGGGAGGGGTGACCTCAGTCGAGCAGCACCGGCAGGCAAGAACTCCATGTGAGTATGGCATACACAACCAACAATACAATGTTGTGTGGGAGGTGGGAGGAACTGTAAACAGGGTGTCGGTTGGCTCTTACAGGGTGTTAAGAAAAGATTTTGGCCATCACATGACGATCGGTTGTAAGGTATAATGGGGACTGGCACAAGGGCCGTCACCTCTAGTGTTACAGAGTTGGCTGGATGGGGCTTAAAGCTCCCACGTGTGACTAGCGGATCACGCTGATTGGTCGAGATCGCGGACACCTGTATAGGCATCCTATGAGTTGCTGTTGTAGATCAATTAATAGATGGAGATTCCTATTGATCGAGTGTTTGAACTCTGTGAATAGATGATGTATTCCCGTAGGAGGTAGCTAGATTGTTTCTCAGTGTGGAAGATAATTGGCTGATTAAGCTCCCCTAGAGAGGGGGCATATCACACACGAGACGATGCAGCGTGCGCAGTCCGATTATAATAACAAAGTAATTGACGGATACTCCACTCCAGATGTGGTGGGAAGACAGCTGTGGGGATAACGGGGAACAAGTTTGTCAAATATGGCGCGCATTCATCCCTTGTTGTAATTGTACGTACTGGGAACCCTTTGTAGTAGTAGGTGACGTCACCCATAGGGCTTGTATTGGATACTGCGGTCTTCTTCCTCCAAGAGTGGTCGGGGATCGGGGCAGGGATACGCAGTAAGGGAGGGGTGAAGGGGGAGAGGCGGCCGCGCATGGAGAACACCAGCACGCGCTCGACTACAGGGGTTGGAGGGGGATCAGAAGAGTGTACACTGTGCAGACAGTGAGGATAGAGGAAAAGGAGGAAGAGTTAGAAGTATGTTGCAGGTGCGCCAAGTAGCGGTGGCACAGTAAAGGCGGGCAGCTCAGAAGCACGCCGCGCGGGGCACGCAGCCTCAGGGGGCTGGTGCACCAAGGGTCGAAGGGGGCCCTAGCTCCAGAAGGAATAGCATAAATGAAGGAGACACTGCTGTAGGAATAACGAGGGCAGTGACGCCAAGCACAAACGCATTGTAATAAAAAAGGTTTTCCTTGCAGCAGAGAATCGGAAGACCCCAGTTTATGGGGCCAGGTAACGGTGGTGCTGAGAAAGTAAAGTTTTAAAGATGTCTGCGTATTATGGAATAGGGGCAGGGTATAGGGCCAGCACTTTAACAACAACACCCCAACACATCTATGCAACACTAACACTGCACAGAGATAATAGTAAAGCACAGCATCGAATGGACACAAGGGTCAGATAACAAAATAAGGATACCATGGCCACCCAACAGTAGTTTGACAAGACCACCCAAAATACACTTCTAGGGTATTTACATAACACATGGAAGGGGAAGAAGTTGGCGAGCCACCTAGAAGTTTTCGACCTCTGGAAAATGTTCCTGGGGTGTGCACCAGGGGTACCAGGGATGTACACACTGCAGGGAAAAAAAGAGGAAAAGGTGAGTGGAGAGGGCGGGGGCACAGAGTCCGGGAAAACACCCTGAGGAGAGTGAGGGAGAATCAGAAGGATCGTTCGTGGTCGCAGAGGTGAAGAAAGAAAGTGAGGAAGTGACACCCACTAGTAAAGAAATAAAGAAAGAAACAGAGGGGCTGTATCCATTGAGAGAGTTGAGAGAAGCAACACAAGCACAACTAAGAGCAGCCGAGGGATATTCCAACCCTGCATACAGCCCACCACCCTGCGCGCCAGCAGACAGTTACCAAAAGGGGGTGAGCGCGAGGAGTGCAGTGGATACGAAACAAACACAGGTAAGTACCGGAGGAGGAAAAAGGGTGCAGCTAGACTTAGCAAGCATAGGACCAGACAAATGGATAGCAGCACAGGTGCTTTTGAAGCTTCGAGGGACATTAACTGGGGAGGAGGAAGAAGCGGTAAAGAAGGCAAGTATCTTTACACACAGAGACAGAATACACACAGAAGGGGTGCGAGGTAAGTAGAGAAGAGGAAGCAGACTGACATTGGAGGACGAGGAGATGCTAGAGGTAAAATTTGTGGAAATGAGGGAAGCACGGAGCGAACTGATCGAACAGTTCAAGAGGGAAGAGCGGAAAAGGAGGAAGAGAAGGAAGGGAAGCAAGGGGTACAAGGTAGTGGTAAAAGGGCAAGAGGAAGAACAGAGGAAACAAGAGGAAGACCGTATATGGGCGATCGCAGAAAGGGTGGCACGCATGGAACAGCGGGAGGTTAGGAGAAAAGAAGAGGAGCGAGAAGAAAATGACAGAGAAATGGGGCTGCGGAGAAAGAAATTTATATAAAAAAGTGCATGAAAATATGAAGAGGGGAAGGTTATAGAAAGTATACTGGCAAAGGAGGGCGGAATATGGGGCAACAAGGAGAAAGAAGAGAAGATGCTAGAGCAGGTAAGTGATGCAATAATGAATGAGCTTTGCAAAGTATGAACGGAAGTAGGTGGTGAAGCGGGCAAGCAAAATAATACAGCGTAAGGAGAGGTGCGCAAGGAATGCAGGGCCAAGACATACACATAAAGCAATAAGGAAGTAGTGACAACAACGCAGGAGGGAGGAAAGGAGATGAAAGGCGAGTACATAGACATAGGGCCTCATTACACGGAAGGCGGTAATGGTTAACGGCCACCGTTAATGGTAACGGTGACCGTTAACCATTACCGCCTTACTACGAGGTCCCTTAGCGGGTTGGTGCTTTAACGCCTGCTTTTTGCAGGCGTTAAACACCAACCCGCTAAGGGACCTCGGAGCTAATTACGGCACCGCAAAATTGCCTTCCCCATTCCTATAGAGCCCTATGGGGCAGAAATGGGAATGGGGAAGGGCAATGGCGGAAGGGGGATTTACCGCCCCACCGACCTTAGAATGGGGCGGTAAATCCCCTTACCGCCAAGGCGGTGCCGGTAATTTACCGGCATGGTCCAGGGTGCTAATAGCACCCTGGATCACCGCCTTCCGTGTAATGAGGCCCATAGACTTATGGACCGTTAGAGTAGGAGGAAAGCGCATAGGCCCAGGATTGACATTTTCAGATGGGCTCTGAAGTGAGGAAGAGGATGGATCTTGTGGAGGACAAAGTTATGGAAGCGGGGAGGGGTTTAGCAAATTATACATAACACGCACAGACTGCGGGTCATCATGGGAATGTGAGATGTGGGAAGAAGAAAACACAGCAGAGGAAAAGGAAAGGCAACTAAAAGGGAGAATGCCACGGCCACTGACGCTGCCGGCGCAACACACACCATATGTTACCAGACTAAGAGACCTCCCATGGCGCACAATGGAAGAGCTAGCTAATACACACAGGGAGGGTAACGGGGTTCTGCAGAGAAGGAACAAGAGCATAGGACGTGAAAGAGTAACACAACACATTACTGATTTTATTGAACAACTTTCTGACATGGAAGAGGACAGTGAATACACTCGCACATCCCCACCCAGACGTACACCAGGGGAAGTAAAGGAGTACACTCTACTGCCATTACTAGAGAGAGGGGGAGCAAGGCCACAATATGTCCCATGGACACATGCAGACAAGGAAAACATCAAATGCAGACTCCCATCATAGAGCGCAGGGGCAGGGAAATGGATATATGAAATGGAAAAAAAACTGCAGGGCAGAAATTAGCGGTGGGTGATGTAAAGGGGTTACTCATTTCAATACCAGGTGACGCAGCAGCTGACATTTGGAAGAGGGCGAGATTCCCAGGAGTAACTATAAGTGACACATCACATGATGGGGCACCATTTGCAAATTGCAGACACGCACTGTGGCAGGCACTGAGGGTGCAATACCCAGACACTTCAGATATAGGAGCAATAACGTCACACGAAATGCGTGAGAATGAAGATCCTGTTTATTACATCTAGGAAATTCAGGAGAAGTGGCGCCTGGAAACGCAGGAACCGTGCGATAAAACACTGGCAATTTTTTATCATATATTGATTCAGGGTCTTCCAGAGCCAGTACAGAGACAATTAAAGCAATTAGTAGGGATGGAAGATAAGGCATGGCCCGAGATACAGCTCACAATAGTGCATCATTGTAGACTATGGCAAGAAAAGATAACACAGAAGGAGGAAGACAGAAAGGCAGAGGAAGCGAAACTAGTCCAAAAGAAACTGTTCCAATATGCCATGGATGGTGCACTGATTACAGGCTCCACCCCGGCAACACTTGCACAAGACACTACACAACAACAAACAGCATCACTACAGCAAGCACAAATGATGACACAGCACATGCCACCACCCCAAAATACACAGCACAATACACAACACAAATGGGAGGTGGTTACACTCAAATGGGAAACGGGTACACAAACAACTACCGGGGGAGGGGCGGACACATGAGAGGGAGGATTTGGGCCAGCAGCACCACTACAAGGGGGAGGGCTCCGGGGGCAGAACCAATATGGGCAGCAGGGATACTCAGTCAGCACTGGGGGAAACCCATGGCAAGCACAGGAACCACCAACGTGCTGGACATGCGGCATGATAGGAAACATGTCACACACGTGCAGAGTAAGACTGACACAAGCAGGATAGGGGGAGCAAGGGTAACAGGCTTACAATGGGGACAACAATTATACAAACAACAACAGCCGCAGCAGGGGACAGAACCCCTAATACAACCGCAAGCACCACAACCACCGCCTCAGAAACCATTACAGACATACACACAACCACAGCAGCAACCACAACAACAGGCAGCAACAGCACAACCAAAACACATCCAGACAGTACAACAGCTCACACAAATACAAGACAACAAATTACTACCCACAGATACACCAATACAACAGACACAACCGGGAAGGGTGACAATATTGGGTCACAACCCATACACAGGGAGCGGACAGTCATTGTATTCACAATAGGGCAGCCCACAGATGTCTTTGATGTGTCCCATCCTATCTGTAACACCTAACCCTGCGGAGGAACCACGCATAAAGGTGGCGATAGGTGACAAGACATTTTCTTTCCTAGTTGACACAGGGGCCACTAGGTCCTGCATTAGAGAGTGGAAGTTCAACTTGTCAGGCCAAGCTATGCACACTCAAAGATTCTCGGGGGCTCGAGGACTGGTTCCTTTCACTGATGACATCTCCTTATCTGTTGGAGATCACGACATGTCTCTACCACTGCTATACTCAAAGCAGTCACCCGTAAACATACTAGGGAGAGATATAATGAGCAGGTTGAACATGACTATATCCTTTACTGATAAGGGAATAGTGTGCTCCACACCAGGCATCAACATGCTCACAGCACGTCACATACTTCAGGCTTACTGTGGCAAAACAGTAGGGAGGGCAGAGCCAGTGGATGGGGACCTCCTCCAATGTGGCACGGACATGGCACTAGCATGGCTACCAGGAATTGAGGGCAAGGTGTGGAGGAGACCAGCTGCTTACCTCTTCAGACCAGAGACACAGACCAGTGAAGGAGAAGGGGCTATAATATCAGTGGACATAGAAAGCATTGTGGCAACCACAGACTACATTGCAGTTCACGCACAGTATGGGGAGGGGAAAGCATGGAGAGCCGTAATAGCACTGGCAGAAGGATGCAGGCTAACACAGGTGTCAGATGAGGAACTGTTCTCAGGCGAAGCAGGAGATGGGGAAATGGTGTTCCAAATGAACGTCTACATTTGGCTAAGAGTGACATACAAGGAGGTAGCACAAAAAATAGCAATGGCAGTAGAAGCACCTACCACTACCCAGGTACCCTTCTGCGAGGAAGATTTAGCTGCAGTACCCACCTCCTTATGGACCACTAGTCCATATGACGTAGGCTTCATAAAGAGCATTGGAGGAGTAAAAATAAAGCTAAAGAAAGTTGCAATGCTGCCCAGGGTAAAAGAGTACCCACTATCCAAAGAAGTTGATGAAGGGATCTATGAAACAATAACTGCCCTAGTGGATGGAGGGATATTGGTACCATCAGAATCACTGTGAAACACTGCGGTGTATCCGGTGCGCAAAGCAAAAGGAGGGTCATGGCGTTTTATACAAGATTTGAGACCCTTCAACCATATTGTAGAGGCAGAATACCCCATAGCAGCTAACCCAGCTACTATACTGTGCGGGATACCAGAAGAGGTGTCACGTTTCACTGTGATCAACCTCAAGAATGCCTTCTTCTCAATACCTCTACACCCTGATTCACAAGGCTTAACAAGCTTCACATACTGCAACACATAGTGGAAACATACTAGACTACCACAAGGATACTGCAAGTCACCATCGATTTTTAACAGAGTAATACAAATGGACCTGGGGAACATTGAAATGGAAAGTACAGTAGTAAAATATGTCAATGACATCATCATCTGCAGCACCACTGAGGAGGAGTGCAGAAGGGACTCTATAAAGATGCTCACAGTGCTGGCTGAGAACGGATACAAGGTTGACAAGGGGAAGTTACAGTACTGTCAAGAACAGGTGCCCTATATTGGGCAGATTATTTCACAGAAAGGAAGGAACATTGCACCACAAAGAGCACAAGTAATAACAAACACACAACAGCCGCAGACAATAAAAGAATTGCAGCAGTTTTTGGGCCTTTACAACTACTGC
Source organism: Ambystoma mexicanum (assembly GCF_040938575.1). Taxonomy (NCBI): domain Eukaryota; kingdom Metazoa; phylum Chordata; class Amphibia; order Caudata; family Ambystomatidae; genus Ambystoma; species Ambystoma mexicanum. Next base: position 1,424,778,554 of record NC_090932.1, read on the forward strand.
AGGGCATGGGTCTTTGATTACAGCTCATACATAGGACCACTGCTCGAGGCTATTAGAGAAGCACAGAGGGGAGAAAAGAAGCTGGGATGGACAAGGGAAATGACAGAGGCATTCAATGAGTTAAAACACGCCATCTCAACTGCACCAGTACTAGCTACCCCCAACTATGAAGAACAATTCTACATATTTTCACATTGTGATACTGCAGTAATGAAAGCACTACTGACCCAAAAAACAAGCATGGGACATAAGCCAGTGGCATTTTACAATGGCCCTTTGGATCCTGTAATGATGGATCAATTCCCGTGCGAACAGAGCCTAGCCGCAGCAGCATTTGCGGTAGAAAAATCCTCCTCAATAACAATGGGATGTCCCACAACACTGTACGTGGAGCACGCTCTCTTTGCAATACTGAATAAGCCAAAATCCACACTGATCACACAAAGAGCTACATGTTACGAGATAATACTGTCCAGACCCGAGCTCAAAATAGTGAGATGCAGTAATGTTAACCCAGCATGATTCATAGCAGAAGTGGTGGAAGATGGAGAGTGTGCACATGACTGCACACAGGCTATTGAAATTAACTCAAGCACCAGGAGGTGGAAGAAAATGCCCTTGATGGGGGAGAGATAATGTACATAGATGGGTCATAAACAATTGACCAAAGCGATGGGATAAGAAGAACAGCAGCAGCAGTAGTACGTTTGAGGGAATACTGGTCCTACATTCCAGTGAAATGTGTCCAATTACCACAACACTATTCAGCGCAAGCAGTAGAACTAGTAGCACTGATTTTAGCGTTAGAAGAAAGCAATGAAAAAAGAGTAACTATATATTCTGACAGTGCATATGTTACATCAACAGTACACTCAGGACTAATAAAATGGCAAAGAAGGGGATTCAGAAGAGCAGACGGTACCCCAGTACAACATGCTCTCCTACTGGCTGAACCAATCGAAGTAATTAATTACCCAGAAGTGGTAGCTTTGGTAAAATGCCAGGCCCACACTAACAGGGATGACCCAATATCAAGAGGTAACGAAACAGCAGATGCACATGCGAAACATTCTGCGTATTTTGGCGAGACATGGGCCCTCCCAGAAAACCAAAAAGATAAGGGGGGGTAGAGAGATGTCAATGAAGGATGGGTACACACACATCCCAGAGACACAGATCATGGAATTACAGGCAGCAGCACCAATGGCAGAAAAGGAGCTATGGCTTAAAAGAGGATGCGCCATGTCCCCCACGGATGCATTATGGTGACAGAATAATACTGGAAAGGTTGTGATGCCCCTGGCACTATTGAAAATAGCCCTGACCCAATTACACTGTCCCCCACATACAGGGAAAGAAGTAATTGCTGCACAAATAAATGAATCATGGTTCTGTCCTGAGCTAAACTCACATGTTGCAAATTTCATTAGAAACTGCCTCACATGCCAGCAATTTATGGCCGGTCACACATTGCAAGTGATCAAAGGTACAATACCCCGGCCTGAAGGACCATTCCTGCACTTACACATCGACTACGTTGACATGATCAATGTATGTCAAGGCTACAAATACATGATTGTAGTAGTATGCCCATTTTCAAGGTAGATCGAGGCTGGTCCCTGCTCCCATGCAGACGTGTTCAGAGCAGCCAGATTTCTGGTGAGGGAGGACTTCCCAAGGTGGGGGTTATGCAAAGTATTACAGTCAGACAATGACCCACACTTTGCCAATGAACTGTTCCAGCACGTAACCGCCCTTTTGGGAATTAAACATAAGTTTGCATGCGCATATCACCAGCAAGCAAATGGCGTCTGCGAATGCCTCAACGGCCTCCTAAAAGAAGAGATAGCAAAGATCCAACAAACAACAAAAAAAGTTGCCTGTACTGCCTCCCTTTGGCCTTATTTGAGTAGAGAAATAGGCCAGGGTCGGACCACCACCTCACAACCTACGAGGTGGTGACCGGAGGTCAAATGCACCTCCCACTCACACCACCATCAAGGACCACAACTGACTGCCATGCCACAAGTACTGTTTTTGGTGAATAAATGCATGAATATGTCTCTTTCTTGGTTACTATTGCCGCTTTTATCTCTCAACAGATCGAACGGACACAGTGCGGGTCGAAGAAAAATCAGCAAAGAGAAGCAACCAACAAGGAACAAGAACAACCAGTACAGTGCACAGTAAAAGAAGGAAACCAGGTTCTCCCATGCAACTTCCGCAGAAGTTGGAACAATCCTCGATTTACAGGTCCGTACTTGGTGGACAAAATAGCTCCTAGAGCGGTGAAACTCATGGGAAAAGACGTGTGGACACACATCCACATCAAGCCCTACAAAGCAAAGACCCACCCTCAACTTGGTGAAGGGGCCAATGCTTCAGCAATGACAACTGACAAAAACAACGAAAAAGTGCAGACAGTACATACCCCAAAGGACTCAACCTACCAATCACCCACAGCCCACCTTATGATCACAAGATCCCAAACAAAAGCATATGAGCTAGCTAAAAATTAACTCCCTCCACCACCAACTAATGAAGAACCTTGTCAAACAACTTGCAAAATACAAAAGAACTGTGTAAACACGTGCATGTTTTCTTCTCTTTTTGTCTCACACATGTAGGTATTGCGTATTGCTACTGTGTATATAAGAAAGATAAGAAATATACATCATTGCCCAGGAGTAAATGCTACCCGCGGACGATAACACCACAGAAGCACTATCACACCAGTTTGTATACGTTATAAAAAGGCCAAAATACTTGAGAAGAAGAAGAATACGCCTATATTATAACACGTTCCTTATGATAATAGCTCAATCATTTCCACATCTCCACGCAGCACTACCCACCCTTAGAGATAGGACCGTAAGGAAAGCGTGGGAGCAGCTTTTCACCTGCGCATTGAATGATTATTTGATAAGCAGGGCTTGACTAAAAGATACTAACACAATAATGCATATTTTGAGCGATTTTCAGGCGGGCACCTATATCATCTAAAGTAAAGGAGCTGCAGGACTGCAGCAAAGGTAAGAGATATGCCAGTGGTATTAGCAACTGAAATAAAAAATGTTAGGGAAATTCTTTACCACTGGTTTGGTTACTGCCACTGTCTGGCAGGCCTGCTATGCTTTTTACGTGATGGCATCTCCCTCTACTAACACCTCCCCTACCATGGCTGCAACGAGCATGGTGTCAGGTGGTACAAGTAGTACGGGGCCAAACATAAAGAGAGATAAGCGTAGTGTTTCTATTGATGTACATGGGGTTGACACATAGCTTACAGAATCAGCACACGTTTCTAACAACATGTGGTACAAGCACATGTCCAAAATTGGTAAGGATACGACTAAGGACAATGTGTGCTCGCTGATCCCATACTCCATGAGCGCCTCAAGAACGTTTGTGGCAACTGAAGTACCTGCAACAACTGCTGAATGCTTGTTGTACCTAGCACTGTTCCAAACACATGGGCAATTCCAAGGGAAAATAGCAACACTAAGATGGAAATCAAGGTCAACATACCCCTATGAAGATAACTTCATTAAAACACTACCAATGTATGATGAAAAGTGGCTACTGACTAAAGGGCTCAATTACATAACAGAGGGACCCAACAAAGGAGAGACAGAAGAAGTTACACTGAATTACCTACCATGCAAGTGGTACGCAAAAGAAGTTGCCGGAGAACCAGGATGCTGGGAAAGGCCACTGATATTAATATATGGCAATGTATACACTAAGGATGGATGGGTGGACAGAGTTGTGAGAAGCAAAATATTGACTTTGGTAAAGTCTCTGGTAATGACAGTGCTAGTAGAAAATGACAAATGCTACAAGGAATGGACAAAGAGTGCAGCACTGGTGACATAGTTAGATAAAGAGGAGGAACCTATAACAATACTTCCACTCACTGCGCCCGCCCTGTGTTACCAGCATGATGGAGAAGTTGACTTTGGAGTAAATGAAGGTTGCAAGACAACCATAAAGATTCCTGAGGGGGGTGTAGGAACGGCAATTCTGATGGATTACTACTGGGCCTTTGGATCGAAGGCATACAACAGCCTGCCACAGTTGTGGAATTGAGTGTGCACAATGTTACACATCAACGTACCATCACTGGTAGTAACACAGAAACATGTTAACACGGAGAGCTTCCCTAAGATGGATGAAGGGAATAAAAGGAAGAAAAGGTCACTACACATGGGAGGAGGAAAGAAATTGAACAACACTGTCCATCTATCAAGAGTAAAAAGACAAGGAGAACCACTGACAGGGAACTACCTGTGGGGAAAGTCAGAAACTGCCCTAAGCGACATCCCACCAGCACATAGACTATTTAGCAGGGCGGCTATGTTCTTTTCCTTCATCATACATCCAGGGGTACAGGCATATGCAAATGCGAAGTGGCTTCGGATCACTAGGTGGGAGCTAATGATGACAATAAATTCAACAGTTAACGGATTCAATGCAATAAAGGAAGAGCTAAGAGCGATAAGGATGGTGGCCCTACAGAACAGATATGTGCTGGACCTCCTAAAAGCAATGGAAGGAGATGTTTCTGCAAAAATTGGAAGCTTGTGTTGCACATTTAATCCTGCCATCAACGAGGAAAACAGCACGCTATCTGAGGCAGTGTCACAACTGGCCAAGATGCACGCCAAGATGGAAGAAGAAGCAAAGGGAGTGAAGAAAGGCAGAAGCTGATTCTCTTATATTTGGTCATGGATGCCATCTTGGTTATCAGATGGTCTTAAGGTTACAGCAGGATGCATCATTTTAGGAATGGTTCTTGTGATGGAGATAAAAGTATGGAAGGAAAGGCCCAAACATACTGCTGAAGAAATGATTGGTATACACGTTCTAATGCCAGCTGAAGATGACAATCACACAGACGTCATTATTAAGGAACGTGAACGACTGCACCAGCAAATAGAAGAATAAGACTTGTACTCTCCATCAATAAAGGTTGAGAACCCAAGGAACCCGAAAAACTATGTAGGGAAATGGGTTTATTGCAAACCCGGTGGCGGATGTGTTTATATGCATTGGTCATCTGAAGTTCATGTGGACCGATACAGGCACTTGGCCGAATAACGAAGGTATGGCGAGTATGAGGAGACAAGAGAGTGGACAATTTTGTGGCCGACAAGTCGACCAGAGGGGGGACTGAAGAGGGAAAATGGGATGATCCCTTCCCCCAATTCTCATCCAGACGATGGCCTAGGACGTCACAACCCAAGCACCCACCGCGAGAGGAATTCGACCCACTCACGGCCACCCCAGACGTCAAGACCCCCTGTGGCCACGCCCCACACAACCCAGGAGGCTGCCCATCAATCAAACCACATGCCAGAGCCTCAGGTGAAGCTGATATCGACCGCATGAACCAACTTGATTAGGCAGCAACCACTACTACCGCCATCATTAGAGATGCCATGACGACATAGCCAGAGGACAAGAACACACATGCCACCAAGCACATTGGTCATGCACACACCAATCCATATGAAGAACATACTCAGTGCTATGACATAGATGACCGCTTACACAAACACACACATCATTGTTATTTTTCACATAGGAAAGCTATGCACCACAGAAATGCAAGACGCCAGAAGAGCTTGTCTACATGCTTGCGGACGCTTCCTCGCCATTAAAAACCCTGAAGATGTAAGCCCTGCATATGGACTAATGCATATGAATTCTCCGTCGCCCTTCGCGACCCTTATATCATGTACCGCTGTAAAAACAAAATCAAAATATCGAGGCTGAGTACCCCAAAAGGAAATACACCGAACACAGGTTACACAGGAACATACAAAGTACTTTATTTTATACTGAATCCAGTTACAAAAACAGAGCAAAATCAGATAGCTATCGGCCCTCAGTACAACACAACGAACTCCAGCGTGGTTCAATGTGTTCAGTGAGAGACGCTGTACATTAGAATGCATTGGCTTTCTATACTTTTTGTGAGCACGATGTCCAGCCCGACTTCGGGTTAAAATTCCACTAATACATCACTGATCTAGGGTTCATGCCAAGTCTCGCACAACCGCATATAACTGGTTTACTTTTAATACATATATCAACAAGCCTATATGACAAATGTGTACATTAGGAGGAATGATATAATTTCTCTTTTGACAAACCCTCCTTTTGGCCTATGCCAAGTGCTAAAACTACTTTGGATCTCCTTGCAAATAACTCCATGCATCATCGTCCATGCACCCTGAATCGCTGTCGGAAATAGCTATTGCCATTAGGTAATTTGCTAAAATTTCTTTCAACACATATTCTTTGGAAGTTTTATCTGGGGCATACACTTTATGTCCTATCGAACCTATCGCTTGTGCGCAACATCCCCCTAGCATCGAACACATACCAGGTAGACACTGAATACAGCAACAAATAAACAATTGGATTCCCAAAATAATCAGCAAGACCGAAAGTACCTTCCAACCCCAAGATAGCAAGAAGTCCCAGAACCAAGCGGTAAGATCCCAGTTTCCCTCGGGAACAAGCACTTCTGAACTAAGGACGTGCAGATTCTGTATTGCCTTGAAAATGGTTGGGGAGGAATCTGGTACGAAAACACAGCAAGCGGACCCCACTAATTTACACACACCACCACGTTCAGCCAGAATGACATCTAATGCCATCCGGTTTTGAAGTGCTTCTAGTCTTATCACCTTCTGTTCTAACGTCATATTATAAAGTATGTCTGTGGTCCGGTTGATGGTCCTCTCCAGTACTCTCGCTAGTTTTCTGATATCCTCTGAATTCGCTCTCTACCCCCAAAATGGCACAACTGATTTTCCTATATCTCCCAAGATTTGTGCTTGGGTGTCACCATTCTTGTGGACGAGCCTTTGAAACTTCTTTTGTACTAGCTATAAACACCACAGGTAACAGGATCCCTAAATAACAGGTTCCCTGCCAATCCCTGGGCAACAATGGGAATGCTACATTACCACAGACAAAGTAGACAGGTTTGCCTACATACAAAGGTCTGTTTTCCCCAGTCAAATTTGCAACATTGGCACAACCTAGAAAATCTCCCATTGACTGAGTTCCATTCCTCTGAATGCAAAAAGAAACTGAATCGGGGCTATGATTAACAGTGTAAGAAGGAGGCATGGCATCCTTATTGCCTATTGGAGCCATTTTAAAGGAAATCAAAGATTGGAAAGGATGAGACAATCTGTCAGAAGGCCTAATAGAAGCAATGTTAGGTTTACTCCTGTTTGAGAAAAGCGAGCATCCCAGGGGAGTCAAAACACGTTTCTCAAAACTATTCAAATTGGTGCCATCAAAGTTACCCGAGATGCTATCATTCCAACGGCCAAAGAACAGTGCTCTAAGAGAGGCATAGCAAGCAGTTGTCAAAGGTAAAGGATGAATATACCAACCTAACCCCTTATCCCCGTGTTGCGGTAATGTGAGCAGACCCAACAGTTAGACTTATTAAAAATGGCATGCGTAGCATTCATGATAAGTAGTAGAGTATTATTGTGGTACCTTTGTCTATGCTGAGAGTCCCTAGGGGACAGAGTATGCAAATGCACAAAGGGAGTAGGAACAGCAGGTATACTTTCAGTGGGCAACAAAGATTCTATAGGATGCATTTCCTAAAAGTACCACAATCCTAAGACAGTGACTATTATAAACCCACATATCATTACAAAAACACAGCAATACGTTTTCGGGGCCGAGGCATTTTGTGCATTGTCCCGGTTGGTCACCCCATCATTTACAAGTCCCATACGAGCGGTAGCAGGTATTGTAGTCTTCAGACGGATACCCCATTGTTGGTTTGCTGGCGACCTCCCAGCCGCGCAACTTCTTAATCCTTCCACAACCCTAGCCAACAGAATCCCCTTTCTCAAATTTGGGCAAAAACAAGCCCTCGATGATCCGTTTCTTCTTCGAATGCACAGCCGAACCATGCCGTAAGTCTATCAGCTGCACAGCAAAACCGTGCCGTAAGTCTATTTTCTTGGACGCAGATTGTACCTTACTTTTCCCGGTACTGATTGATCCGGAAACACTATGTCGTCACTTCCTGTTGGAAGCAACGTGTCGGAAATAAGTGAAGATGCCCAATTTGAAACAGCAGTTTCCGGATGCAAAACTTTTGGAGAGTGTGGAGACAAAATGGCGGCTTCCCCAAGCCTCACGGGCTCAGAGAGAATCTCCGACACACTCTCAGTGCTACTTACTGCTTTGGGATCATTGGTTGCAGTATCAGCGAGGGGTTCTGTTTTTTCTGTAACGTGTGGCACAGGGTGAGGAAGTTTCTTGACGCGGGACGCGTGGATCCAGTTCTTTCTCCCAGAGACCCGCACCGCTGTTTGGGTGACCAACAGGACTTGGAACGGCCCATGCCAGCGAGGCGCAAGGCAGGAAGAGCGCTCGAATGCCTTGATGAGCACCCAGCTTCCAGGCCATATGCTGTGGCCCGGGCCCTCATATCGCACAGGTAAAGCATCTCGTACCTGGTGAAAAATCAAATACAGGTTTTTAGTCAACTGACTGCAACAGTCTGAAAGTAATACATTTTCAACATGTCTCAATGAATTGCATTTAGGAAGGTTCCAAATATTGGCAGGTCTCCCCATTACCACCTCAAATGGAGAGAGCCCAGTCTTAGTTTGAGGGGTTGTACACATAGACAATAACATGATCGGTAAGGCGTCCGGCCATTGCAGTTCGGTGCCGGCACACATCTTAGCGAGCTTGTTCTTGATGATACTATTGTGTCTTTCTACTTGTCCGGCGCTCTGAGCATGTCTGTCCGAATCAAACCATTTGTCCATTTGTAACGCCGCACATATCTGCAGAATTACAGCAGCGACAAAATGTGGACCATTGTCCGACCAGATAACTCTTGGTAGCTCGAACCGCGGGAAGTATTCCCTTAACATGGTTTTTGCAGTAGTCATGGCTGTAGCATCCTTAACGGGGAAAGCCTCAACCCATTTACTAAAAGCACAAATGACGACCAGTACATATTTCCTATTGTCACATCGTTCCATTTCAATAAAGTCAAAGTGGATAAATTCAAAGGGGACAGAGGGTTGCACAAAATTTCCCCTTGAAGTTACTGTCCCCTTTCCCACATTGTGTTGTAGGCAAATCAAGCAATCCTGGATGTAGCGCTGGACAATTTTTGAAATTTTGTCATTTACCCAAACTTTCTCTAACATTTTTGTAATCTTCTGGGGACATATATACGTAAGACTATGGACCATGATACCATCATCATTATATACATGTTAGGGAGTAGCCATTTCCCTTCCGCTATATCCACCCAACACCCGTCATCATCAAGTTTCCCCAAGCCTTCAGCCCACCTATGGGATTCTTCTAACGTGGCATCAGCTTCGATATCCCATACAGACCCAACACCCTCATCTATTGCATAAGCATTTATAGTCTCCCTCAAAACATACATCCATGTAAGGGGATCGCTAGCAGTTTGCCTAGCTATCTGATCAGCGAAAGCATTCCCTTTCCCTATGTCATCTGTAATCTTTCGATGTGCTGCACATTGCATAGCTGCTAACTGAGTAGGGAGTGCAAGCGCTGAGAGCAGTTGTACTATTATGGAGCCATGTTGGATTTTAGTGCCATGTGAAGTTAGGAACCATCTTTCTGACCAAAGTCTCCCAAAGTTGTGAACCACCCCAAAGGCATACTGACCATCAGTATATATATTTACTGCAAGCCCTTCGGAGAGTTCACAAGCTCGGGTCAATGCTATAATGTCTCCGGCCTGCGTAGAATTATGCGTGATTCTCTTAGTTTCCACAACCGTGCTTAATGTGGTGATTGCATAAGCAGCTGTGGATGTACCATCCAGAGGTTTTAAGCAGGAGCCATCCCAAAACAGTTCTCCTTGTGGGTTATCCAAAGGAGTGTCTTTCAAATCAATTCTACCATTTGTCTCTTGTTCGGTAGTATACAACCAATCATGTGACTCTTCATCGCCGCAAGTAGTATCTTGCGGGAAAGGTGGGAGTTCAGCCGGATTAAGAACACATCACCTCTTAATTTGAATGTGAGGAGCAAACAAGATCAATTCACATCTTGTCAACCGTGCACAAGTGAGGTGTTGCATTTGAGTTCGGTTCAGTAGAACATCTACAGAGTGAGGCACCATCAGGGTTAGATCATGGCCTAGGACCATTCCCTCACTCTGTTTTAAAGAGGCAGCAGCAGCAGCGACAGCTAGCAAGCATCTTGGCAAAGCGCATGCTACAGGATCAAGGGCGGCCTATTCTTCCCCCAATGTTCCTGCGTTAATACAGCCAAAGCACATCCATCACATTCATGCACAAACGACACAAAGGCCTTTTCATAGTTTGGTGTGCCCAAAACTGGTGCAGAGCATAAAGCAGTCTTAAGCAAGTCAAGCGATTGCTGGTGTTCCGCGTTCCACGGCAATGGTGAAGAAATGCCCTTCTTTGTCAAAGCCAATATCGGTTTGATCACTAGTGAAAAATTTGGGATCCACAACCTACAGTAAGAAGCCATACCCATCAAGGCTCTAACTTCCTTCTGTGTATTCGGGACAGACATGCCAGAAATGTGTTTTATTGTTTCAGGTGTCAATCTTCTTTCCTCCTTTGACAGGAGATAGCCTAAATTGGCGACCTCCTGGCAACAATATTGACATTTTTAAGTAAAGCTTTGTGACCATTCTTAGCTAGATGGATAAGCAATAACACAGTTCCCTCCTTACAGGCACTCTCGGAATCAGCAGCTAAAAGCAAGTCATCGACATATTGAAGCAATGTACAAGTAGAGGGCAATTCAAGGGTATCAAGCTGTTCTTTCAAAGCCCTACTATAGATGCCAGGACTCTCCCAGCACCCTTTAGGTGCACGGGTAAATGTGAACGAGCGTCTCTCTAAGGTGAACGTGAACAAGTATCTACTATCCTTGTGTATAGGAATACTATAGAAAGCATTCTTTAGATCCACCACACTAAAGTAAGTAGCTGTAGCTAGAATCATGGTTAGGATTGTCATTAAATCAGGCACAATTGGAAATTGTGGAGCGACGACTTTATTAATGGCACGTAACTCAATTATGAAAAGGAATGGAATTGCATTATCGCCTTTCTTGAACACGGGTAAAATCGGACTATTACACAAACTTCCTGAAATTTGTTCAATCACCCCGCGATGCACAAAATAGGAAACAATACATTTCAGAGCTTGCTCACCCTCAACTGAAATCTTATATTGGGGAATGCGCGGGAGCTCAATTCCATGTTTCAAAACTGTCTTAACAGGTTCAATCTGTAAAACACCGACATCATTATCATCAACAGCCCACAAGCTCTCTGGTACATTAATGAATTCTGGCAGAAAAGGTCTAGTCAAGTATTGCGAGGCAGAAAATTGCTGTGGTGAAATCGTCAAGCGCACTCCATCAGAAGAACAATAGATCACTGCCTTTAATTCTTTTAACAGATTCAACCCCAGCAAGTTCTCTCCACAATTCGAAGTCAACAGAAATGGACAGTGGTCCGTAAAGGGACCCAAAGAAATAGGTACCGGCGAAGAAACCGGACAAACAACTGTGTGCCAGAAAACCCTACAGAAACATTGGTTTGCCCTGACAGTGGAATGTTTGGAACCCGTGAATGATCAATGGAACACTTCTGTGCTCCAGTATCTATCAAAAACTGATGTTTCCTATTTCCCATCACCATTTCAACGTAGGGACCTTTCTGATTGACGGGAATAGGTGTAGGTTTCAAACCCTGCTTCGGGCAATCCTAACAAAACAGCATGTCATCAAAAGGAAGCTCTTCAGATAAATATGCAGCGGAAGGATGATCAAATATGTTCCTGGTGTCCACACTCGAAATCTGATTGTCCTGCGAGAAAGGTTGCTGAGGATCCTGTGTAAACTGACCTCTACCAGGGCCACCTACACCAGGGCAACCTCTGGATCGTCTACCCATATTCCCGAATATGTAATTCGACCTTTGTCGAAGGACGGGGCATTGTGCACGCCAATGACCCTCTTGACGACAATAGGCGCACTGGTTAATGTTCACAGGATCCAAGGGCACATTCCCTTGCGGGACATACTGACCTCTAATCTGAGAACTACCCACTCTGGGGCCTCTAACAATTTGCTGCAATAGCACTTTAGTTTTCAAATCACCTTTTCGTTTTTCAACTCTATCTTTTTCATTATTGACATGGTTCTTGTAGTACTGAGCCATGTGCAGTACTTCTGATTGCGATTGCGCCTGCCAAGCGCTCTCAGAAGACATCATTTGCGACTGGATGTCATCCAGCAATCCATGCACAAATTTGCCCACAAATCCCAGACTCTGTGCCTAGGTCTTGTCCACTGAAATCCGAGAATACCTGTTTGAACCAATTAAAGAACTCGGTAGCACCCTCACACTTTCCTTGGACACAGGCCTTAAGTTTGTCCCAAATAATTCTTTTCTCTGGCAACCTTCAGGACAAATGTCGGAGGAACCTCTCGCATAGGCAACTGAGAAGTAGGTGACTCTGAATGCTTACTAAGCAACAGAGCTAAATCGAGCAGTCGAAGAAGTGTCAAGTGAACAAGCCTTCTTGTAAATACTCAATAACTTTGTGGGACAACTAATCTTTCTTTTTACACAATCATCCTGTAGGTACTCTATCATTACCTGTATCACTTTCCTCTGCAATTCTGGCGTATACTGACTATATGTTTCATATACTTCAACTGGAGTTATCGACATATCCGAAATCCATCTAAGTGCTTCCTTCGTACAAATTCGTGCTTCCTCAGATATCGATTTACAACAAGGAAGGAACCGTTTCTATACATACATACTTTCCTCCTCGTCATCCTCATTCTGCAACTTTTGTAACTCCTTTCTATACCCAAATAACCTCTCGACATGCTTATTTACTTTCTCCACAGTGTCTCTAGAAAACGCTAAGTATTTAGATCACTTAACCCTTGCGGGAGTTCTGTATTATTTAACTTTCCCCACATTACACATAACTGAATCCCTAAACCTTCAATAAAAACATTTTTCTCAGGCAAATTATCCATATTACAAAGTGTGGCAAAAACATTAGCTTGATCATCCTTCTCCATACAATGCTTAGCCCATGCAATAAAATCACATTTCTTGTCTGGTGGTACAGTATTGCGAGTGACAACCTTCGACCCTGCACCTCGATCGACTACAAGCGGCTCAGGACCACTTGGAAGAGAGGGAGCAGGCACATTCAATGGAGGTACTGTCACTGGTGCAATAAGAAGAGGTGGAGGAGCTGGAGGAAAGGGAACATTAGGAGGAGCAGGAACAATGGGAACAACAGCAGGTAGAGCAGGAATAACAGGAGGAAGAGGCAAGGCAGCAGGAAGAGGAACATACGGAGGTGGTGCAGAGGCACCAGGCCTTCGTTCATTTAACAATTTATCTATAAATTCATCAGAAGCATGGAGGTCTTTGGAAGGATATATTTTTTTAATTCCAAGTGAGAAAGCCCTATCCATATTCTTGGTCGATTCAGAATGTTTATCTCGGTCATACAATAATGCTTTTTCGGCATTCGTCTTATGACAGCGCGCATGTTTTTCTCTACTTTTAAGTTGTTGCAACGCTTCTTTTTTCCAATTCTGCAAAACATCAAATGCTGCAGGTCTAGCCTTTTTCTTTAATAGAATTGACTCTAAATACTCAATACGAGGGATCTCAAAACTGCCATTGATTGGCCACTGAATTTCAGAGGCATGTCTGGTTTTCTGTGCCAAATGTCATTAAATACTATACTTCCAATACTTCCAATGCCATGCTTACAGTACATAGTAAATGCCGGCGACCCCTCCTGTGGTGCGGGACGGCTAAATTCCAAAGATTGACTATCGCTGCAGAACAACGCCCTGAAGCAGGTAGACAATTTCCCAGGCATATTAAATTATTGGTGTTACCTGGTCAATAATTGTGTCTGCAGATACAATGCGCCAAATTCAAATTTTCAGGGTTGAATTAAGAGTCGGGTCACGACTCACCTGAACAAACCTAAAGAGGTCCGATCGGATTTCAAAGAATCTTACCTAACTAATCTTACCTCGTGTATGGTGATTTCGGCAAATCTGCTTGCCTCGATAAGTGGACCCTCGTCAAGATGCCGTCTCGGACCACAAGCTAATCGTCCAGGAATTGGGTCATGCAGCGCTGCTGAGGTGTCGCGTCGCGTTCAGTGGGGCCCCTTTTTGTCACACCGTCCGATCCCGGTCCGATAGCGTGTGTCAACCTTCGACAATCCGGCATCAATCTTGAGGGTCCCTATTCGGGCGCCAACTGTGAAAACAAAATCAAAATATCGAGGCTGAGTACCCCAAAAGGAAATACACCGAACACAGGTTACACAGGAACATACAAAGTACTTTATTTTATACTGAATCCAGTTACAAAAACAGAGCAAAATCAGATAGCTATCGGCCCTCAGTACAACACAACGAACTCCAGTGTGGTTCAATGTGTTCAGTGAGAGACGATGTACATTAGAATGCATTGGCTTTTTATACTTTTTGTGAGCATGATGTCCAGCCCCACTTCGGGTTAATATTCCACTAATACATCACCAATCTAGGGTTCATGCCAATTCTCGCACATCTGCATATAACTGGTTTACTTTTAATACATATATCAACAAGCCTATACGGCAACTGGTATTTTGGGATTTCCCATGTAGGTCTTCTTAAACATTAATACAATGTAGTTAAACAAGAGTTCTATGTTCAGTATTTGACTACATTGTCTTTTTTGTATACTCGTGGATTAGTTTCATTGCACGAGTAATCCCTTACACACAGGTCAACGAAGGACAAAGTCTCAGTTCACGACCTCAACAAGTGGCCTGCAGGCAAGTTACATATTAGCTACGTACAGAGGTCAAGACGGCCATGTTGTATTTTGGAATTACATCGTCCACCATTTTAACTCACAGGGTGACTTTTACAAAGCGAACATAAAATGGCGGATTTACCTAAAATGGCGGCTTCATTTGATTTTAAGGTCAGGACCTTGCAACACAGATTCCTTCGCAAGCGAGTTACGAGCAGCTTGGCGTAGGCCAATATACATATATTTATTACATTAGGAGGCACGATATAATTTCTCTTTTGGAACCGCCACCCATAAGCCAGGTCGTGGTAGGCCGCAAAACCAGAGTGTCCAGGCCAGAGCAGCTCAGACAAAGCTGCAAGGTGCTGATCGCGCAGAACAAGGACCCGACATGAGCCCCAGCCAAGGCCACAATGTAGCAATCTACATGCCACGCTCACTGCACCAAGGTTACACCTGCTACTCCTAAAGGCTCCCTGAGCCGAAATACAAATCAAATGCTCATAATTCTGCTCCAGCCACTGTCCCGCAACACGTGGCCAGGCCAGCCTGATATGATGCCAAGCTCCAGGGACCAGAGAAGCACTGGGGTCTCACGTCTGGGACACAGAGTTCAACGATGAAGTGACAAATCGGACACCAATAGCGATGGGAAAGACATGCACACCAGCTAATGGACAGAACTGTCCATTGTCTGCCACTGACACATAGTCATACTTTGTTGCCAGCACCAGGTACACCGCAAGCTGGGAACAACGATGGCCCCAGGCTTGGGGGCTCGCGAGTCAACCAATCAGAATACGAGGGGCACACTACTAACGCCATTATTGCTTAGCCAATCACTAATCTTCCCCATGTAACATTTCACTTGTAGCGATTATTCGGGATGACCCAAGCGTACCACCTGGGATGACCCAAGCGTACCACCTGAGCCTTTCTCAACCACTAACTACCTTTCCTATATGTGCCTATACTAACCCCACCACTCAGAGAGCCAATCCAAGGTGCCGTTAGGTTTGGGGCCTAGTCCTTCCAGGTGACGTATGTAACCGCGTCATACAGCTAGAAAAATGGACTGCGAGCCCACCAAGAGCGAGTGGTCTCTCGGATGTCTATGACCTGTGAGCCTGTCCCTGCCTATTTCATGTAATAAACATCAGTAACTCTTTTCTCTTGTGTATGCCTCATAATCTGTTGGGATGTGAGAGGAGTTGGCGCCTCCCCAACACCAGAGGTCCACGGACGACCATGCCGGATCCCCGGGAAAAATACCCCAACAGCCCTCAGGCCTCCCCACCACAACAATGAATGGGGGAAGTGGTGAGCCAGTGAATATAGCAAAATAGTGTTTCAGGCTTTGACAATATGTGTATGCCCTGTTGCCCTTTAGCTGGGAGATAGCCCACTTTCCTATATCTGGATCAGGGGTTTGCAACCTTTGGCTCTCCAGGGGTTTTGGACTAATATTCCCATGACCTCTAACCAGTCTTGTCAATGGTAGGGGATCATGGAAGTGTTAATCCAGAACATCTGGAGAGCCAAAGGTTGCAGAACCCTGCTGTAGGTGAATGCAGTCAGCAAGTAATGCATATCTTGCAGTCGGTCTGTGAGACACTTTTAATCCTCCAAGCTCTCGACTATACTGTCATTCCTTCAGCTTCTCAAAGGGGTGTATGGTTTCGAAATGAACAGCACCACCTGAGTGGCAGACTGTCTTTAGCCCACCAAGGACGAAGAATTTACCCAGGCAATGTTCCACAAGGAAAGGTGCAGAGGCTGACAGCTTCCTTGTTTGCATGCTGATTCACCCCATGAAATTGGGGACCTACCTTCTATGAAGGAGCTGGCTATGACTCCTCTGTAATAACAAACTGCACTGGCCACTGGACAGAAGCCCAAGCATGCTTTACCTTTCTTTTGGAACCATGTGCGGTTTAGGAGATGGAGCTTCAACTGACATCTAGACAGCATCAAAAATTACAAATAACATTGCTATTCTGGCAGTGGCAAATACGAGAATTTGTAGAAGCAAGCAATTAATGTGCGAATGTGGCCACCAATATATTATTTTCCTCTCAAGTTTAGTCTTGTCTATTACTGTGTATATGGGTTAATCCATGGCATCTATTCCCCATAAGGTGTTTGAATTGAATATCTATGATTGGGTTAATTTAATGTTTCTCAATAAATACTATAAGGGCTTTTGAAGTGAGCACCTTAACCCACCAATACATATACAATCTATGGCTGCACATGTGGTCCTCTCAGCCGTATTTTGATCCTTTCCTGGCCAGTTAGTAAAACGGCATGGGAATCTAAACAGTCCCCAGTTTACCCAGTTCCAGTACTGTTTGCAGCCTTAACCGGGAAAAGTGTGCCTATGGTGTCCACCATGAATGTGCACAGTGCCCATCATTACATTGAATCCCTAAGGATTCTGCCTGATTGTGTATGTTGTTAAGGATGGAAGAGATGTATGGGGATTCAAGGATCTCTGACCACATCGATATAAGGTACCCAGCAAATCAATGTAAGTATCCCCTCATGGAGTAGGACAATGTGCTAAATGTATTTGCTGTGCCATACTTACTCTGTGTTGGAAAACCGGGTAAATATGGCATGGATTAGGCATCTTGTTCTACATGTGTTTCTGAATGGCCCCATATTATAACTCAATCAAAATAAGGCTATTGGTGTCTTGTTCTTCATTTTATTTTGCATTCCAATCTGGCACATGACTCCCTCTCAATACACAATGCAGGAAACTAGAAAGTGGTGGAACATCTAAGATTTACGACCACGTCATTGGGCCTCATTACAAGTGTGGCGGTCCGGAAATAATGTGGCGATAATTCCGATTACTGACACTCATTCCGAACCGCTGCACTACAAGAGGGGATGCCGGTGACAACGTTTTTTCCCGGTAACAGTGTACACTGTGCTATTGTTGACAGTACAGGTAACTGAAACTACAGGACCCTTGTGAACCAGTATTGGAAATTCTGGAGCCATGGAAAAAAGACAGCATTACAACAGCAGACTTCCCAGAAACTCTGGCACAAAAATACTGGTGCCACCGGAAAAACTGTGCCCAGAAACATCGGCACCACGGAGGCAGATCCACACACTTTACCACCTGAACAGGGAGACCATCCTTGCAATAGTTGACCTCATCCAGGACGACATCCAGAGCATCAATGGCATCTAGACTGCCATACCTCCCCTGTTGAAAGTGGTGTCTGTGCTGCATTTCCTTGCTACTGACACATTTAAATACACAGTCAAGGAGTTGCAATGCATCTCGCAGCCCCGATTTTCAAAACTGCTCGTGCAGATCCTGGATGCCCGCCTGCCTCGTGTGTCCCAGCACATAGCCCTAGCAAAACCAAAGAGGTGATGGCTGGAAGGTTTAGAATACATATTAACCTCTTGCATTGCTCTGGGAAACCCTCCAGACCAGCGTCCTTCACCTGCCAAGCCAATACAAAAGGGGAAAGGCCATATGCAAATCAGGCTTGGTACCATCCCCAAAGGGGTAGTCCAGCCCAAACTACTAGGTCACATCCCTTCTGCACGAGACCACAAGCATCCCCAGACATGTTTCCGCCTTGTTGGGCGTCATTAGTGAGGAGTAGCTTGGGTCTCAAGGCCCAGCAGGCAGAGGACCCACGTCTGGGCATATGTGTCCCAATCAGGGTGACAATAGCAAAACAAAGTAGGTGATGGCTGGACAACCCTCCAGACCTACCAATGACACAGACCCAGGTGAACACCATTAAGGTCCACCTCAATAACCTTGCCAGCATGCCTAATGTATTGGCAGCATTGGACTGCACGCACATTGAGCTAGTGGCTAGCCACACCATTGAGGAGGTGTATTGGAACAGAAAGCTGTACCACTCAATCAATGTGCAGGTCGTCTGTGATACAGACCTGATGATCACACACTGCTGCACACGTTTCTGAGGATCAACACATGACCCCATGGTCCTGTGAAATAGCACGCTTCCTGCGTACATGTTATGTTCCGTGGCTATTGGGTGAGCCAAAGAATGGGGCACAGGTGGGGCGGGGGATTCTTCACTGTCACCAGTGCATGGGCCACAGGAAACATGAAAATGGAGGGACACAATCTGTACACACAAGTGGGTGCCTTCAAATGGCATGTACCACGTGAGTACATGGAAGGACACACCAGCACAATCTGGGATCAGATGTACAGGGACCTATAATGCACTACAGGTACCAGAATGCATCACTCCCATGTCACAAAGCACAGCATATCCACAATATGACCCACCCACCATCTCAACCCATCCTTGGGAGTCTGGTCCTACAAATGTCCTGACACCAGCAGAAACTGTCATAGGCTGCAGCAAGGTGAATGATGGCCCGCAAGCACACAGACCCATATGCATGTGTCACACATCCACATCCCAACATGCATGCACTACCAAGTCACCTCAATGACATTGTCCTCCCTGTGTCCCTTTCCATGCAGGTGATTCCAGCTACCCTTATTACCATGGCTAATGAGACATCCACAGAGCCATCAGGAAATGGCGCACAACCAAGCTCACATCAGAACAAGAGTGACGATTGAGCAGACCTTTGGTTGCTTTCACTGCTGGGGGCACCAGGGGACACTGATGTACAGGCCAGTGAAATTGGGGAAGATAGTCCTGGCCTTTGCAATGTTGCACAATATGTGCATCAGGCAGAACATTCCCCTGCCCTCGGACATGGGCGCCTCTGGCAGACGATGATGATGACAGCGATGTGAATGCAGAAGCAGTCATGCAAAAATATAGCACCCCACCACAGAAATGTAATGTCCGAAAGTGAATTCATATTCAGGACCATTTGTATTTGTGCATCAACAAAGAACAAGAAATGTGTGGCCCACCACCCCCTCCCCAGCTATCCCACCCAACTATCCCTCCCCAACAATCCCCCCCAAATTACCCTCCCAATTAAGCCTCCCGAAAACAACATCCAATCAACACCCTCTATTAAGCATCAGTGTCACTTCATGTCTGTGCTTGGCTCACTTCAGTGGCTGTTTAACACCTGAACTGCCCTTTGTGGCGAGCCTGACAGGTGCAGGGATCAGCACCTTGGGCTGCTCTGTTTTGAACTGCCAGGTGTGGTGATTGTTGAGGGTGGGTCGGAACTTGCTGTGTCCCTGCGCACTAGTGCCACCTGCAGGGAAAGGGCGAGGTTCACAGCCAACGCCAAGATGACCTCCCGGTCCCTCTATGTGAGCAGGAAAGGAACACATGCCAACTTTCCAGGGCACGTGCACAGCGCCGGCCGGTGGCCTGCACGCTCTCATGGATCTATCCGGTCTCCTCCCATATCAACCTGCCCTCCTCTGTTGTGGCAGCAGGAGTTGCTGCTGGGATGGCCGGCATGTTCACTGGGCCTGTGTCTTGCGTGACTGGTGTTACCTTGGCAGCGGTGTGGCGTGGCGTTACTCTCCTCTGCTGTGTGGCTGCCTGTGAGCTGCTTGGTCCACCTTGTTCACTGTCAGATGACGTGCCTGTGGGGGCAAAAGGGGCATGCCGTTAGTCTGGCGTTAGTTAACTTTATGACAACCTATGGCCTTGCTACATGCTGTTCAACCAGCGTGTGACATGATGCCTGTGCATGGTGTCTATGGTTCATGCATTGGCAAATGGTATGCCGTATATATAAAAGTGTTACTAGGCACCACCAGCAAGATGGCAGCGGGCATGGGTGGACAAATTAGGAGACACAGGCATACTGGACTTTGTCTCCTAATTGCTGTGAAAGTGTGATGGCAGCAACAGGTGTAGGTGCAAGGGGTGAAAGGGGAGGGGAGTAAAGAGTAAAGGATGGGGTGGGCCAGATTTGGGCTGGTTCAGGGAATGGTGGCCATAGGCAAATGTCTGTGGAGGATGCTGGTCGTGACTAGTCATGGATGGGCTTGTACCAGTGTGATGCTGTGGGGGACCAGGCCCCAGACAGCCTTGTGAATGGGGCAGGGGGTGTTTGTATTGATCATTGCCATCAAAGGGCCAGAGAATGGATTCCAGGATTGGAGAGAAGCAGTCCCAGTGCTTGAGGGTCAGGTGGATTCACACTGCACTATTCTGGATGGGTGTGAGGGGGCAAAGGGAGGTAACGGGCACAATGAGAGAGGGCTGTTGCTGTCATCCAACCCAGTGGGAACTAGTGCTCTTGAGACATTGGACTTCTGGGGGTAGGTGAGGTAGGGAACGGTGCCTCTGAGGTGGTGGTGCTGTTCGTTGGCCCTCTTGCCATGGTTTGTGATGTGCAGATGCAAGTTGTGGGATGAGTCAAGGGTGACAACAGGGTCTGTGGACTCCCAGGGGTGTGTGAGGAGGGGGCCCATGGAGGTTGACCAGGGAGTGGGTGGGTGACAGGTACAGCCATCACCATGATGGCCTTCTCTGTCTTGCAGGGATTAAGGCAGGGATCATCAGCAGGTTCTACGTTATTTAATTGCGGGACTTTTCATCGCAGGGTTTTTTACCGCAAATTATTTTTAAAAAAAAAACCCATCTAATTTTTTTTTGGGGGGGGGGTTACCCACCCAAACCCCCATTCACTTTATTTATTATTTTATTCCCTTACACACATTATTTGCATTTTTTAACCCCCCGCCACCCCCCAAAAAAAACACAATTTGTTTTTTTTTCAAAAATAAATTCACGGTAAAAAAACCCACGATGAAAAGTCCCGCAATCAAAGGACGGTATACCCATCAGCAGAGCACATTGCATGATATGCAGTCAGGCACTCATCTTTGAGAGGGGATAGAGTGGCATTACAGGAAGGGAGTCTGAAAGTGGGCAGTGTGTCATCAACAAAACACTGGGAGTGGGGTGCAATGGTGTTGAGAAAGTGGGCCAAGGTAGGTGTTGGGGATTGAATAGTGCCTGAGGGATGCCATTGGTGGGGAATGAAGTGGAGGAGTGGGAAGAGCCCTATTGCACTTGTAGTTTTCGGTCTGACAGGTAGCCAGTCAACCATGCCAGTGCCAGGTGTGTCAGGGCACTTTGGATGCCTGCATACATGTGTGTGTGTCACAGGGGGATATTGCTTGTGGTGCATGCATGCTGAATTGGAGGGTGTGCGTCTTGCGTATGTGTTTCTTCTCATGCTGTCAATGTCTGCACATGGAGAGTACTCATGTGGACAAGTGTGTGTTTTGGAGGCAATCTTTATGCACCCCTGGCCAATGGCTATGGTTAGTTGGCCACTGTATGGGTTGGATGTAGTTTGTTGTTGTGCAGCTGGACATGTGTCTGTGGGTTGTGCACTACTTTAGCATGCCCGCTGTCATTGCTTTGGTGTTACACGTTCTACTCACCACTTTCTGTATGTGTCCCTGCACCGGCCTCCGTCGGTCCAACTCTCTCAATGCCTTTGAGATGCAGCACCGTGCTGCATGTCTCCTAACAGGCTGTCAACCTGATTGGTGAGGCCATTCGGCCTCCAGTTGCCATGAATTACCTCCTGTGAGCTGAGAGCAAGTTGCAGACTCTCAGGTGGAGGTCATCCCACCGCATGTGGTAATCTTTTGGGGTGTGGGGGAACAGCCCCACAACCCACATTTTTTGTGACACCTCCTCTCATATTGCAGTCTTCAGCATTTTGCATTTTGCTTGTCCATCTACGGTCTGTTGCAAATGGGCCCCAGCGTTGGCCACCATTGTGTCAGTTAGCACTGACAAGTCTTGGTCTGTGAAGCATGCTTTTCTCTGGAGGACATCTGGGACACGTGACTTCAATGCTCCAGACATGATGCCAGTGTTACAGCGACTGGATGGCAACAGGAAGTGGGAGATTTTACATGGATTGTGTTTTTCTAAATGGCCTCAGCTGAACTTCCAGTTACTGTGATGTTGATGTTTCTGGTCCCGGTGTTTCAGTTACTGGTGTTTCTGTTGGATGCATGCCAGAAATGGTACCACCAGCATTTTTACTGACGGAATCACCAGCAGAAGTGGGTACCAGCAGTGTTTCCATCATGCTGGTAGCACCCTTACCGGCATGCCAGAATGCACTGACCCGCAATGTTGTGATGTGCCAGAGATTCTGTACTAACGGCTGCCGGAAATGATGCCACCAGATC
This sequence comes from Ambystoma mexicanum, assembly GCF_040938575.1. NCBI lineage: Eukaryota > Metazoa > Chordata > Amphibia > Caudata > Ambystomatidae > Ambystoma > Ambystoma mexicanum. The sequence goes on from NC_090932.1 coordinate 1,424,801,572, forward strand.
CACAGAATCAGCGGCAGAATACCGGCAAACTTGTGGGGGGTCCAACCACCCACAGCTGGGATATATAGAGTAGGCGTTTAGCTCAACATGAGCATGCTGCAACACATGCATTATGCATTTTTAATTTAGGCTAATGTTACAGACTGGACTGCATATTCCTATGAAAGATTCGTGACTAGTTAGCTTGCTATAAAAAACCTGTCCTAAAGCAAGCAGAAATCATGTCTTGGCCCAGGTCTTTAATCACAATGGAATGCTTTGAAGTTATTAATTGGGCTTGTGAGGCGGGATTACAGACCTTTGTAAGGTTTCAATTGCAATTAGCACTAGGGCAAAAATTGCCCAAGTGCAAAAAACATTATTGAAATGCAATATTGCAACACAGCGATGTTTGTCCTAGTAGTTTGCACTGGCACAACCATGCTTTGAAAGATTTTTCTAGCACTTTTGGATTTTTAGCCCCAGTGCTAATTTCACTTTAACCAGTGCAGCGTTTCTGTAATAGGAGCCACAACCATCTGCATCCCACTAATAATGTAGAGTTCAGGCAAAATAAAGTCGTGCAAAGTTACGTTGAAGTTTCATTATTGCATAAAACGCTGGCAGCAAATGTAAACACACTGAACCACAGGACCTGATGCTGACATGTTTTGTAAAGGATGATCTGGGCAAGAATCAGGATTGGATAAGGTTGGCTCAGAAATCCCCTGAGCTTTGCTTCCTGCTGCACTCTCCTGCAAGTCACTATTACATTTTAGAAAACAATAACACGTTAAGCCAAGATTGTTTACAACAAGACACCACATTCCCTATCTTTGCTGTGGAAACACTGAGCTCTTCATAGTCAATCGAGTACATATTTCTTCATTTCCCGATTACCTTCTGACATGAAGAGCAGAGATCCTAGGGTAAGAAGCCTGCCATCCTTACAGATGATGTGCTCTCCACATAATATATGAGGGGAGCCCGGTATCTCTGCTGCAGTGTTCCAGGTGCAGAATAGATGTAACTACCTCTTATTCTTCATTTTACAAAGGTGCCTGTAGTGCCGAGTTTATGCATTGGTTTTCTCCCCTTGTTAAATTCCTCTTCAGCCTCTGGGAAGACCGAAAATGAGAGAGCTTTCCAGCACGTAAAAAAGAAAAAGGTTGTATTTGCTGTGCTTTGCACGTACGGTGCACTGCTGGTGACTGAGCATTGAATGACTCACAATATACTATCACTATGGTCGTATGAGTTCATACATTATTGATACTGCCGCTCACATTCCGGGCATAGGCTAGGCAAGAGCCAGGCTCATTGATGGGTGCATTGAAGATTCAGCCATCTGAGGAGATGCACAATTCAGAGAAATAACACCTTCAAGGCAGCATAGATGGCTCATTTTAAGCAATTTATGAGGTTTCAAAGGGACTTCGCAACATGTTGCATTGCATTTCTTTAGCAAATTCTCTCTCAAAATTATTGTTAATGCATTTTACTTTATTTCCATTTTCACTTCATCGATCAAGATAACCACTTCCATTATTAAAACTTGGTGTTTGTGAAAAAAGAAGTTACTGGAGAGGGAGTACTGTAAGATAGTTGTTTTGGCCCTAGTACAAGAAATATTACAGTGCCTGCAAATTAATTAAGATCAGAATGTATTTACGGATCATGGCACATTGAAACCAATATTTCATAGGAAGCCCTGCCTTTTATGAAGATTAATGCAGAAAGATGGCAACCCCATGTCCAATCAAGAATATGTCATGCTCTATGTATATTATTAGAACCCTTACCAGGGGAGCCAGCCAATCAGGAGGCCCAGAACGCAGGCTGAAACTGCTAATCTAAGCCTGCATTCCAAGCCACCTGATGGCAGGTTCCCCCACCCACCATCTTTCCGTCACTGATCCAGCAGTGATTTGTTCCCACAACCCCCTGTCCCCACTTACCTGATCGGTGTTGTGGGGGTCGGGGGGGGGGCGCCGCCACAGCTGCTGCAGCTTCTGACCCCACTGTTTGGCTGCTATGGAAATGGAAGAGGGGCACTTCATGGAGCTCTGCCTTCTTATTCCATGGCGGCCATGGTATTTTCTTCTGTGAACAGGATGCCGAAAGGAGACCTATTCAAGCAAAAAAAGATACTTAATCTTGTCCCAACCCATGGGACAGATGCTAATAGTTAAGCACCTGTTCCAAGGGCTCAAACAGGTGTTAACATTCCAGCGCCCTTGTTAAACACCCTCACTTTACTCTGGCCTTTAACTCGGGCCCCGGGCCATTAACACCTGTTCCAGCACTTGGAACAAGTGCTTAACACTTAATTATTTAAGTATGTAAGCATTCAACAAAGGTGTGGTTCACTACGATTTTGTACAGGAGAACCTTAAAGAAACAGACCTTAGTTTGCAGTATTCTTGCACTTATCAAATATCAAGTAAAATGCCAACTGTGGACTACTATGACTTGTAAAATATAAGATTATAATGTACACAAAAATATTGTCAAATAAGTAATACAAGTGTTATGTTGCGGCTTGTTCGTAAAACCAAAAAATATATGGACATATCAAAGGACGACACATATTTCCACCAGATTAAAAAAAAATCTTGTACATTAAATACAATTTTTAAATCATAGAACTCTCCCTTCCACCAGTCCCAATATTACGCAATAATCGAGAGGAAAGGATTCCTAGCCAAACCAAACGGACCCAAGGTGCCAAATAGACATATATTATGCAATGTTAAAACAGTACTTCCTTGAGCCAGGAAAGATGTTTAATAACAGTATGTTCCAGCGTAATCATAACTTTCCAACATTATAAAAAAATTCATCACTTTGTAGATGGCCAATTCCTGTGTACCCAAGACTTCCACAGGAAATGCGCCCCTGAAAGTCAACATATCACGCAAGCATGTCAATTTCCAAGCAGGTATGCTCCTTCAACGTCCTAATGTTGAGGTTCCTTAGGAAAGGCAGAAGCCAGACGTTGCTGATATTGGCTTTTAAGGGGCAAGAAAACAGAAAGTGGGCCAGGTCCTCTCTCTCAGGAGCAGAGGAACATCTTTCAGAGTTCCTCTATTTCCAGTTTATATACAATGGTGCATGGGGCAATGTCGCTAACCACAATTTGATATTTAGTACTGTAAGAAAGAAGGGATAATTTGATGTATGCATGCTTCACCAGCCAGGGATGATCTGATGTTAAGTCATACCTTACAAGAGTATTTCCCCATCATTTTTCCATCCTGTCCTGCAATCCCTACTTTGAGAAACCCGAAGGTATCTCACCCGCTATTCCCCAGAGACTTGTGATCCAGGTGGCCAGGACATGGCCATTGCTTTTGTATCCAGTTCCTGGGTGTGGACCAGTGCGGGAGGATCACCTGGGTGAGGGGTCCTCTGGGAGTAGGACACCGGATGGTGAGACGCGCTATCCCTCTCTTCCCTGTAACACCTTTATCCCATCCTATCCGATGGTATATTTAGAAACTTAACCCCACAACCCCTTTTCTTGCATGAACACTTTCTTACAGACAGCCCACTCTGGGAGAAAACAGACTCACACCTGCACCGTGAACATGACCTGTCCCAATATAATGGTCTGGCGAGGTCAGGCAATCATCAACAATCACTCACACCTGACTTAAATTACACTTCCACACACGGATAAAAGGTGGCGCTTGAGAGCACACTCTGAGCGAGGCAAAACACACAAAGGTACAGCTGTTTCGAAATGGCAGTTGAACGAAGGGAGAAAGACGGCCAGGCATGAGAGGTTTGTTAGAAGGGCAACACCCTTGACCTCATTGACTGGAAGATATTACTTTCAAGAAACCTTCAAGGAAGAAAACATAAGATCAGGAAACACATAACTGACCAAGGTGGGGAGGAGCAGCAGATGCTGTGTTATCGTCATTGGCTCCAAGATCAAAGAACCGACAGAGAACAACACAGCCAGTTACTTGGGGAGACCGGTCTGTGTTGAAGTCAAGGTTGCAAGTGGCAACATTGTTAAGCAAATGCTGGAAGGAACATTGTTAAATGCGTGTGATGAAAGACGCGAGTGAAGCTAAATTACTGGTGTAAATTTGAACATTAGAAACAAAGATACAATACCATTGACAGAGTGGTCTGGCACTGTGAATGTGCTTAATCGAAGGTCTCTGTTTGGTATCTTGACAAAAGGAAACAAAAACAGAAGATCGATGTGACGTGTAAATTGTGTGAAATTAATCAAAGTGGTCCTGCGACGGTTTAAGCAAAACCCATTGCACATTTGAAAGTCTTTGTATCTGGTATCAAAAGGGGATCTGAGGCCAAATGAGGGGGATCCATTGTCCGAGCCTGAAGGAGGGAAGACCAATTTGTGAATCTTGTATCAAAAGGGCATCTGAGCCCAAACAAGGGGGATACATGGTGCGTGACTGAACAAGGGACATTAAGTTGTGAACATTGTAGGAAAGGGGTCTGAGCCCGAACAAGGGGGACTTGTGGTCTTAGTCCAAAGGAGGGAGACCAGTAATGAACTTGTGAAAAGGAAACCTTGACAAAGGAAAGGAAGTTTTGTGTTTTGTTTGCTGCATCTGGCCCTTTGCATTAAGAGACCATCATTGTAAGAGAGACTTTGGCAGAAGGCCCTGATGCCTATGTGTTGACTTATTGACTCATGGCCAAGAAGCTATAGTGTGTGTGAAGCCCACACGTGCCACCTTGCCCCCTGCTGAAAACTTGGTGAAGGGAAGCAAACTACTCATCTATCCAGACATATCATTTCTTGAACACTTTTATTTTGCGTACATAGTTATTCCACACCATTTTGTATTTAGAAGTAAGGATTGGCAATAGGCCTCATTACGAGGTATGCCGGTAAGGCAAAAATGATGCCGGTGTGGTAATACCGGCATCGTTTACTGTCCCGTTGCATTCCGACCCGCAAACCCGGTATTAGCGGCACACTAAACAACGGTGCCGCTAATAGCGGCATACGCGTGTACACGCGCCCCTTCAGGAAGCAAATACCGGCATGCCGATAGTAGGGGGTAATTCCAACCCACGGATACATGCAAATACCGGCATTGCGAAGCCGGTAATCATGGCCTGCATGATGCCGGCCATACAGGCATCTCAGACCACCCGCAAAAAGCAAGCAGGATAAAAGGCAGCTGCCACAGGTGCACCCAATCCCCACAGGTGGAGTCAATGGAGGCTGTGCCACTATAAACTGAGCACACCCACACACCACAACCCCTTCCTACACCAAAAAGCTACCACTAGCAGTTGCAATCATGGCATTGTAGGACATGACTACACTGCTACAACTACAGCAACAACAGCAACAAAAGCAACAACTACAGCATCAAGAACAGGCTGCACAGAGGAGATGCAGGAGGAGAAGGAGGGTGAGACAGGCCCAGCAATTACCACCAGCGCAGCCACCAGTGCCTCGTAGGCAGCCACCAATCGCTCGCACCAGACCCAGCCCATTCAACCTAACCCTTGAGCAGATCCACACCCTGTACCGGTTGGACCGTGACACCATCACCACCATAGTGGACATGATACAGAACAACATTGCCAGCCACACAGGAATACGCACTGCCATCCCCTCACTACTAAAGGTGGTGCCTGTGCTACACTTCCTGGCCACAGGCACCTATCAACACACAGTGGGCCAGCTGCAGGGCATTTCACAACCACTATTTTCACGCATGCTGAACAAAGTGCTGGATGCCCTCCTGAAGCACGCAAGCACCCACATATCCCTACCACGGACTGCCCAGGAGATAGCCAAAACCAAAGTAGGCTTCCATGCACTGGCAGGCATGCCCAATTCTGTCGGTGCCATCGACTGCACCCATATGGAATTGGTAGTCCCCCATGCCATAGAGGCGGTGTACCGCAATCGCAAGCAATACCACTCCATCAATGTGCAAATGGTATGTGACTCCAGGAAGATCATCACCCATTGCTGCGCCCGATTTCCTGGATCAACACATGAAGCCATGTTACTGGGTAATTCCACGCTACCCCATCACATGGAGCGACATGCCGGACCATGTGCCTGGCTGCTTGGTGAGTTGCACAACCGTCCCATGGCAGTGCTTTGGGGTACTGATGTGTGGGGATGCATAAGGGGGGGGGGGAATTCTGCACCTGGGTGGGAATAGCCGGTGATTGGAGAATGCATGCAGAGCCAAACACTCCTGACCTGAACCAGTCAAACTGTACATGACACTTCACTGGCCCACATATCACAAATAATGCATATCGATGAGAACAAGTAAGAGGCGCAACCAGGCCACCATGGTGATGGCAAGCAATGCATGAATGAACAGGATGGCAAGTGTGGCAATGTGGGCAGTGTGACCATGCATAGTAAATAATGAACAGCATGAATTGGAGTCAAAACATTATTGCACTACCACAGCATATCTGCCTCAGCTTGCATGATTACACCCTGCATCATCTATTGAATGCCATCCAGACTACCACACCTCATGACAGTATAGATTGCACCTAGATAACATTTTTTCATGCTTACAGGGACATGTGCAACGCCACACCAAATAGCTGCCGCCATGACTGTGCACCCTGAATGTGGCAGTTCAGAGTGACACACACCTATATGAATCTGCTTGCAGGTGATGGAGGATATCCCTTGAGGCCGTGGCTACTCACCCCTGTGCATAAACCGCAGAACATCCATGAGGAGGAGTACAATCATGGGCACACCCGTACCCGTGTTGTGATTGAGCAGACCTTTGGCATGTTGAAGGGGCGGTTCCGCTGCCTCAGCAGGTCTGGTGGGGCACTCCTATATAGGCCTGAGAAGATGGCAAAGATCACCATGGCCTGTGTCATGCTGCACAACATGTGCGTCTGGAGAAATGTACCACTGCCACCTGACATTGACATGCATGGGCCGGGTGAGGATGATGAGGATGGCGACGGAGGTCAAGTAGCGCCCCTGCCAGTATGTGATGCACGGGATGGCTATGCTGTATGCCAAGCACTAATTCACAAATACTTCTGAAATACAGGGACTATGAAAGACTCGTGTCAGTCAGACACTGGGCCAATGTGTAAATGCACACAGGGAATGTTGGGAGTTGGGCACTGAACACCGTACCACATTAAATGGATGCACACAAAAATAACAATGTCCAGCCATGGATTTTTCTTATCACAATGTGTGTATTATTTGCAACAGCAAAAATGTGCCCACTCCCCACTCCCAGACTCCCCCAACAAACTCCCTGACACCCCAACAAACTCCCTGACCCCCAACAAACTCCCAGTCCCCCCAAACAAACTCCCCGACCCCCCCAACAAACACCAACACCCCCAATGGACTCCACAAGATGCACCCCTTCACCCCCAACCTTGTGTCCCACTACCATTTCAGTGTGCCTTGCACTCCTACGTGTGTGGCACACTGGGCTGGTGGGGACAGATGAAGCTGGCGTAGAGGTAGTAGGTGATTCGCTGGCAGGTACCACACCTCCTGCAAGCCGTGGCCGCTGCATATGAAGCAGCATTGAGGTCAGCATCTGTGTCACAGCCCCCAGGCAGTCCCTCATTAGCCGAGCCGATGCATTGACAGCGGCTGTGTTTGCTTCAATGGCCGCTGTGGTCCCTGCAATTGCTGTGGCAATACCCCGCCTGGTTTCCTCCCCGTCTGCTATGTACTGGCGGAGTAGGTTTAACATGGCCTACTGTTGGGCCTCCACCATCGACAATCGTGTGTCCAGGGTTCTGGTGGGGGCTGGAGTGGTGAGTTGTGCAGTCAGGTGGATGAAATTTTCGGGACTGGACTCCTCAGAGGTGGGTAGGTCACAGTCACGGAGGCAGGGATCAACTTCACTGCTGGTGGGTGACTTCAGGTGTTGGGGTGAGGGGGTGGGCACAGGGCGTGGGGTGGCCGGGCATGTCACCTCAGTGTCTCCCTCAAGCTCCTGTAAGAGGATTCAATTCAACACTACAGCTAAGTCAACGCCTAGTCTAGAATACTGAATGAAAACCCTTATTGATATATCTTTATGCCCAGTTCATGAGTTCTGGATGACTATCCCTGTATAACACCCCTCTCTTAGAATCCCCCTGACCCGACTGAGCCAAGAAGTAGGTTTGTTTTGCAAATTTAAAAGATTTATTGGAAAATTAAACAATATATATAGGTATCACACCTTTAGAAATACATTAATAATTGATAGCACACTTAGCCCTATAAACAGTAATCAGCATTAATTAATCCTACAATAGCACAGTTCTGGTGACTTATGACTACGAACAGGGGAATAAAGTATCAGAGAATGCTTTATGATTTCAATGAATTGCACAGATGAAAAAGAATTCAGCACAGAAATCGACTTGATAGGACTTCACTAAAAGACAATGTAATCACTTTTCTTTGAAAATTCACTCCCCCCTTAATGCAATTTAAGGAGATGAATAGAATGGGACTCAGTTCTTAGGAATGCAATCAAATAGAGTTCAGTTCAATTCCCCCCCAGCAGCTTATACAACAAATAGGAGTTTTGAAACACATACCCAGGTGCTTTGAATATGGTGACAATGCAGTGAGAAATATGCTGAAAATCCTTTTAATTCCCTTCAAGAGGTTCAGGGTGAGTGGTATCTAGTTAATATTAGTCCAGGCTCACTCTAGCAATGATTCAGGGATGGTTCTTAAGAGGAAAACGAAATTTAGCAGTTCAGGCAAAACAGCTATCTTTTTACAAGTAAAGAAATAGGGCCAAATCGCAAATCGCGGCAAAATTCGCGGGTGCGAGAATCGTGATTACGGAGAAAGTATAAGGAGTATGACGGCTCGTAGAAAAGCTGAGATTCTAAGCTTTCAGAGGAAAGTTAAACCAAGTTCCTAGCCCAAACGGTTCCAGAGATACGGACAATTAAATAAAGGTAGTTTTTCGGATTTGAAATTTTTAAAAGTTCAAAGCGACAGGTTACAGCTTGCAGCTATAAAATGACAGGTGACAGTTAGGAGGCAGTTCTGGTTAGATTAAAATAGATTGAATTATATTATTTTAACTAAGAGATTGGTTCTGCACAGTTCTGCTAGGTACTCACAATATATTTAGAAATAGGCCTCGCCACGGATCTAGTCAGGTTTTGGACTGGACTCCGGTTCTGGTCTCGGCACTTCACAGTGATCTGGGTCAGCTCTCTGGTTCTGTGAACAGCGGTCTGGGTCAGCTCTGCTCTGCTGGTCTAGCCTCTCTGGATTCTGGATACTGCTCTGCTTTCTAGGTACTGCTACAGGTTCTGGAGATTGATGGATTTGAAGTCTGGATCTCTGGATGTGGTATGGTCCGGCAGCATGCTCCGCAGCAAATGGAATTGAATGTCTCTATCTGTCCTGACTGTCTGCTTTTATGTGTTTTGAAAGTGGGTGGAGAGGCTAGCTTTCTAGGCCCTACCCCTCTCCACTTGTCATTGGCCACTTCCTCCTCTTCCCCTTGATGGGGGGAATGAAATGAAGTGTCATCATGATGAGGTATGTTTATGATACAGAGAACCCACCCCTGTGAACTTTACACACAATCTATATCTGATCCAAATACATACTTACCCGATAGACAGTTGTTTGGCATTGCATACACACATCATGCATTTACTGATGGTAGCCCCTGTTCCAATTCTGTCGTTTCTAGGAGCTTGGGTTCAAAAATTGCAACATATTTCACTTTTTGGTCGGGTTACCAATATTGGATTTGTCCCCGCATTTACACAAATGTTCGCAAAGCATGTGGGCATTAGGTGGTGGAGTGTCAGATTTTTAACATACATACATTTAGAGTAATATCCTCTTTTCTGCTAAAAAACCCCCTGAACATACCACCGGGTCCTAACACGTCTTCAAATGTGCACAGAAAAATCACAAGAATAATTATATCACTTATAAAATTTTCACAAGTCCGCTCTATGAATGATCCATCTTTTTAGATTTATGTTCTGGCCCCAAAGGGGTGTGGTTTCCCCCCAGCACAAGGTTGAATTTCTGGTTTTTCCAGTTCTGCCAAGCCAGCTTGCTCTCACAGGCAGTGCTCCTCCCCTTTCCTTCCAGGAGGAAGACACTTTTACGACCCCCCCAATAAAACATTTGCCTGAGTCAGGACAGGGCTTTGTTCAATTTCCTGCAGAGCCCAGGTAATTCAAAGAGAGAAGTGTCATACCCCTTTTGGTGGGAACAGCAAAAGGCAGCTAGGCCTGGGAACACAGCTGTTGTGCAAGTCTCAACTCCTGTCGGGGGTAGCTTGTGGGCAAAATTCCCTCTCTTTTTAAGCCAGGCCTCAGCTAAATGTCTCTTTGGCTGCCAGTTCTCCTGTCCAAATCAAACTTCCAATTTTTACGCATGCAGCTAGAATGCTGATTCTAAGTTTAAAACTATGACATTTAAACAATTGCAACCTATGTGACACTCAAAAGTAGGTCACTCATTTCTTTTAAACATTTAGATTTTTAGTGTCTTTCAGTCCAAATTTACTTAAACTGCTGAAATCCACAGCTCAGCCAGTTTTGCTATGAACATTATTTTAGGCTCATCCTCTTTCCAGATTTTGTATGCCCACAAGACTTTATTCTGTCAAATGTCTGCTGGTGTTCAGTGAGATTGTTGGATATTCTGCAATGTTTGAAATGGGCATTCTGAGCTTGCCTTCAGAGAAACAAAGGGTGATTTTTAAAGTGCTTACTAGCGAACAGGCACTGCTGTTTTTCTCTTTGGCACCCCATTTCACTCATGGCTCTTCTGATCCAGCACACCCGCGCCGGGGGGTGGCAAGTCAGGCGACCATTTTGGTGTGCGCACAAACTGCGCGGTTTTCATAGATTCTGGCACACATGTGGGCTTTTTCGGCCATCTTGGATTTCCTAAACCCACAGCACCAAATGTTGTAGCATAATAGTCCAAACGTGGGTCAGAACACCCAACGAACCCCCCCGCCCGACTGCACTTGGATTGAGTCGAGGGGATGCCGGGTGCTAAGGATGTTGACCCACGTGCTGGGAGGTCCTCATCATCTTCTACCAATTCCGCAGATGACAAAGTTCAGCATCCTTTCCTCCATCAGGGCTGGATCAGTCGGTTCTCCTCGCCGGTCCTGATGGGAGCATTGGGCGGTACACTGGGCCCCTCGGATCTTTGCTCCCGGTCCCTGGGTCGTTCTCCTTGGTTTCATCTCTCCTAGGACGAGAAAGCAAAAGCGGCAATACCTACTCATAGACATTTTTCCACCACTATTAATGGTGTGGCAAACATATATATTTTATACATACGGAGACGTAGCATTTTTAGTTTGAAAAACAAGATATAATTCAGAGACAGTCGCTCACAAGAAACATAATATTTTAGAGACTATGGCCCTCATTACGACCCAGGCGGTAAGTTACCACCTGGGTCATACCCTTACCACCATGGCGTAAACTATGTTTACGCCATGGTGGTTGGTGGATTTACCGCCCCATTCCAAGGTGAGTGGGGTGGTAAATCCCCATTTCCCATTTTACCCTTCCCCATTCCCATTTTCGCCCCATAGGGCATAATAATGGGAACGGGGAAAGGCGATAATTACGGCACCGTAAATTACGGTGCCGTAATTATCGCCAAGGTCCCTTTGCGGCATGGATTTTAACGGCTGCAAAAAAGCAGCCGTTAAAAGCCATCCCGCAAAGGGAACCTTGTAATCAGGCGTTAAGGGTCGGCGCCGTTTACGGCGCCGTAAACCCCTTAACGCCTGAGTCAGAATGAGGGCCTATATGTGGGATATTTTAGGTTAGAACTGACTTACTCTGGAGTGGCCCCCTCAGGGATTCCAGAGGATTCCTCTAATTGCTGTAGAGTGTGCCTGGGATGGCAACACTTTAACTGATTTATATGGACCCACTTGTCTTCCCCCTCTGCCAAACCACCTTTGGGGATGCGGATTTTATAAGCTACAGGGGAGATCTTGTCTATAATTTCAAACGGTCCCTTCCATGTAGGCAAAACTTTTCGCTGTTTGGCCTGGTTCCTTTGGAAATTGTATAGATAGACCCGGTCTCCCACCTGATATTCCTTCCTGGAAGTTTTCAGGTCATAGTGGGTCTTCATACTCTCAGCTGATCTTTCTAGATTCCGCTGAGCATAGGCAAAAGCATGCTGAAGGTGTTTCCTTAAATTCTCCACATACTCATGAGTTGTGGAGGCATTTATCAACGTTTGCTCTTGGGTTCTGTAGAGCAAATGCTGAGGAAGCACCATCTTGCGTCCAGTCATCAACTCAAATGGTGACATTTTGGTTGCAGATGAAGGGGTAGATCTGATGGCCATTAGGACCAGAGGTAATCGGATATCCCAACTTGGCCCAGAATCTGCCACACACTTCTTTAATATGCTCACAATGGTTCGGTTGTATCTCTCTACTGCTCCAGAAGAAGCTGGCCTGTAAGCAATGTGTAGCTTCCTTTTAACCCCAGTATCTCCCACATCTTTGTCATTACTTCACTGGTGAAGTGGCTACCCCTGTCTGACTCAATCGAAACGGGAAAAGATGTGGTTAATCATCAGGGCAGCTGCAGTTTCTGCCTTGCAATTTGGGGCTGGGAGACATTCCACCCACTTGGTAAACAAGCATGTAACGATCAGCATGTACTTGTTTCCTCTAGTCGAGCGAATCACAGGGCCTACAAAGTCGATTTGCAAATCTGACCATGGCAGTGTCATCCCCCTCTTTTGGAGGGGTGCACGGTGCGTGAGGGATGATGGCTGAAATTGTGCACACACAAGACACCCCTTCAAGTATTGGTCAAGGTCCTGCCCTATGTGTGGCCAGTATGCAACCTCTCTTAAGATTTCCAGTGTTGTGTGAAACCCCCTATGACCAGCGGTGGCCGAATCATGGGCGTGACTTAACATCAGGCTTCGGAATGAGGTAGGAACCACCCACTGATCGTGGCCAGCTTGGGATTTCCTTACCAGCAAACCGTCTTGGATTCGGAACATTTTTGGACATTTCATCAACACTCTTAGGTCCTCTTTCCCAATGTAATCGGTATCAGTCAGGGGAAAGTTCTCAGGGTCCTCAAGGTGCTGGTAAAATTTACCAATTATTGGATCCCCCTTCTGAGCGGTAATCAAATCAGCATCAGGGGTCTCCTTACTCCATTGTGCAATTGAAAGGTCATTGTGAGCATTTGTCTGGGACCTAGTGATATCAGTGACCTGGATTTCCCCCAACAGGGACTCAATCTCAATTAGATCCCCTTGGATGGCCCCGGTTTTGGCCAGCTGATCAGCTAAGTCATTTCCAGTTTTGTCTGGTCCCTCTACTTTGGAATGACCCTTGATCTTTTTCCAATAGATGGTCATCTCATTCGAGGTGACCAGATCATCAATGTTTCGGATCAACTTCCCATGTTTCAAGGGTTTGTTGTTAGCACATAACATGCCTCTCGTTTTCCAATTGACCAGGTGCTCCACGAACCCGTTCCGTACATAATCAGAATCTGTGATTATGACCAGTTCGTGGAGTTGATGTTGGAAAGCAGTGAGGATGGCTTGATGCACAGCCATCAATTCTGCCACCTGACTACTTCGGGGACCAATTTTGTATCCAGCGGAGGGTTCTGGGAACTCCTTCACCCATGCATTCCCTACGCCAGCCACCAGTTCTTTCTCCCCGTCGTTGTCAACATGGTACGAGCATCCATCCACATAGACAGTGGGCATTCCCTCACAGTTGTCATCTTCAAAGACTTTGTGTGGGGAATTAAGGTATGCCTCCGTGTTGTCCTTGATTTTTAGACTTTCGTCCTCGAGACAGTTTTCTCTGGCACAATCATGGAAGTCAGCCAGACCTTGCGCGAGGGGCCTCTTCTTGTTTTGGCCATATCTGACCTCCACAGGAAAGCCTTGCATTGACAGAATCCAGGAAGTAATTTGGGAATTACTCACATTTCCGGCCCGGATTCTGTCACTTTGGAGATATTGCAGAGGCTGGTGTGGGGTCTCCACTATGATGTGTTCCCCCTGGATAAACGGGCGGTAATTCTTCAATGCCCACACCGTTGCCAGGAGTGCCTTCTCACAATCGTTGAATTTTTCCTCCACAGAGGATAAAGTTTTGCTCGCATAGGAGATTACTTTATTGACCTTGTTAATACTGCTGTCAAGCACGTATTAGAGAACCCCATCTCCAGGAAGAACTCCTTGTTTCTGACAGGGTAAGCTAGGCAAGGCGCTTGTGAGAGGCTTCTTTTGAGTTGTTTTACCGCCTCGGCTTGTTCTGGACCCCATTCCCACTTGACCCCCCCCTTCAGGAGATGAATCAGGGGTCTGGTCATCTCTGCGTAGCCCTCAATGAACTTTCTGCTGTAATTAGTCAGTCCAAGGAGGCTCCTTAGTTCCCGCAGAGTTGTGGGGTCTTTCAGTTTTTGGAGTGCTTCCACCTTCTTTTCCTGGGGACAGAGACCCTGAGGCGTAATATCATGCCCCAAGAAATTAACACAGGTTCTACACCACTGTGCTTTCTGAAAGGAAATTTTTCCTCCGGCGGCCCTCAACTGCGTCAGAACATAACTGATCTCCGCTATGTGTTCCTCCACAGATGAACTTTTGATGAGGACATCATCTACATAAGCCAGGTTACCCCTTGCACCCAGGTCGGGCATGGCCTTGTGTAGGAAAATGTTGAATTCATTGCCGGAGTTGAGGTATCCGAAGGGAGTCCGGGTCCATGTGTACTGCTGGCCCCCAAAGGTAAAAGCCAGCTTGTATTGGTCCTCCCTACTGACAGGCACAGTCCAGTATCCATTGGTCAGGTCTATTGCAGTGAATACCTGTGACCCCTGGATCTGGGCCAGCCCTTGCTCAATGTAGGGCAGAGGCCATCGGTAAGTATGGACCCGTTTGTTGAGCTCCCTGAGGTCGGCACAGAGTCTCCACTGGCCGTTTGGCTTCAATATTCCCAGCACCGGATTATTGAAGGTGCTGTGGACTGGACGGATTATTCCCCGGGACTCAAGGTTCTTAATTATTTCAGTAAGGGACTCCATGGATGCGAGAGGCAAGCGATATTGCTTCACAAACACTGGAGTCATGCCATGGTCCGTGGGAATTGTTGTTGTGTGGATGTCGGTGCGACCACAGTCATATGAGTCTACCGCAAAGAGATCTTGGAAATCCAAGAAAACTTGTTTCAACTTTTGCTTTTGTTCCAGAGTCACACAGGCATCAGCTAGGTTGACTCTCTCTTCCACCATCTGCCTAAAGCCTGGAAAGACTTCTGGTTTGGCTATCTCAGCGGCCTCCTCCAGCTGGGTGGAGATGTCCCTGGTCAGCATGCTGATTTGGACTGAAGGCCTCAGGTTGTAAAGGCAACCCTCATGGACCTAGAAAATCACCTCATCCCTCCTGAAGTCACAAGTCACATCTTCCTTACCATAGGGGCAGGAAGTGTACACCAGGAAGTTCCCCCGATGCCGGGTACAAATCGTGTCTGGTGTTGTATTGTCATCACTGTCACTGTCAAAAAAGTCCTTGGGGATTGGTCCTAACAGTTCATTTCCTAAATCGATAGAAAAATGTCAGTCATCAACCGCCATTCCAATAATGGTGCCTGCGGCTGGAGTAATACTCTTTAAGTCGCTGTTATCCACCTCTATTAGAATGGTGTCATGTTCTATGTTGACTAATGGAGTTGGGTTTACCCCAAACCCTTGCTGTTGGAGAGAATTGTTTAGATGTATGTAAGCATCAGGGTTTTTCAAATGTTGTCCTCTTTTAGCTTTCACTTCCAGGGAGAATTGTCGGGTCCTTTCTGGGATGGTGACTTCCACTTTGATCTGAATTTCAACTGCATAAGGTAGCAATTGAGCTGACCTAAATGCTTTTTCTGGATCATCAAAGCCCATGGGATTATCCGCTAATCGGGACCAAGCTTTGAAGTTTATTAGGTCCAAACTAATGGCAAAGCGATTGAGAATGTCACTGCCTAAGTAAAAAGCGGCAGTGACGTCTCGCACGACCCAACAATTGTGGACTATGCTCTTGTTGCCAATGGAGATTTTGAGCATACACCTGCTTGGCAGGAGATGTTTGGAATTGGGTGCTTCCAGGTCCATTTCCCATTTGTCTATCAGTTTCAATGTGGGAATGGCTGGATCTTTTGGGAGTTGACGGAACATGGCTTCGCTGATGAAGCTCTTACCGTTGTTCACACACACTCGAGCGAGAACAGAGTCCTTCCCATCATTTAACTGAACAGGGATGAACAACTGCTCTCCAATCTGCTGAATATCAGCCAGGCTCTGAGGTGATTTCACATCTTTCTGGACTATAGGAGTGGGAGTTTCTGATTGTGGATTAGTAAAGAATTTCAAAGTGTTTCCTTCCAGCGTGGAGTACCACTTTAAACTGGAAGGAAGGTTGATTTTCAGAAATAGAGAGGACCCCCCATCACCAGTCTGTTGTCCTACTGCTATTACTGTCACGTCTGGAATTTGGTTGTTCTGGAAGTGAAATTCTACTTGGTCAGATTTTTGTTCAACCATGTGGCAGGTGCCGTTTAAACTAACATGGTTCACACTCTGTTTTAATTTTATTGGTCGGCTAGTCTGGGTCCAGAGGACCTTGTTGACACAATCTATTAGGGGTGACAACCTTCTCAGGAGGTCATTCCCTAGTAAACAAGGGGTGCCCTCTGGAGTCACTACTATGACCGGGTGTTTCACCTCGTGTCGCCCAATTTTAATGTCCAAGTCTGCAGTCCCCTCAACGGGAATTTCCTTCCCGTCAAAGTTCTGCAGTTGTCCAGGAAGAGAGGTGAGAGGAATTCAGTAATACTCCCCCCTTCCTGCATTTAGTTCCTCAAAGGCGCTTTTGGACAGAAGGGTAGCTTGGGATCCAGTGTCCACCAGTGCCAAAATTGTACCCTGCCCCTGTACTTGTACCGGGGCATAGTATCTTCCCTCCTTCTCCTCAAGGGGGCACAGATAATGCACATTTTTGGACAACTGGTGGGCTAACTTTCTGGTTTTGTACATTGCTAGCGAAGAGATTTGGGCAGAATTCTTTGGAGAACCTTGGGAATCTGAAAGAAAAAGTTGGCAACTGGAGATCAGAGCCATTGTGGGTTCCCCTGGTTCCGGTTCTGGGCTGCCCCCCCTTTTTGGAGGCAGTCACCAGGATGGGTTTGAACCAGGGGATTTTGGTATTGTGGGTTCTGGGATGAGATGATGGGCGGCGGTAGCTCAGTCTCCATATCTCCCCAGTCTGGATTGGAATCCATTGGGACCCATTTTTCTTTGGGAGGAGTTCCCCCATCTCTGAAGGAGAAGGTCCTTTCCCCAGGATCCTCTGAGGATCCCTCTCCCTCAAATTGGAAGATCTGTACCTCCTCCACAAATTGGGTCTGTTTGGGTCCTTTGTTTCTCCTACCCCCCCTCTGCTCCTTGGGAGGCGGGCTTTCAGGGGCAGGAGATTTTGTTTCCGGTTCCTGATTTTCCAGGGGCTGTTTACAAGTTTGGAAGGAAGCTTCCTCCAAGGCTTTACACCCCCCTTCCCCTTGTGCCTCCTCCCTGGGAACCGGTGTGTTATCGGGGTGCTGCCCCCGTCATTGTTCTGGAGTACCAGGTCCAGAGTTTGGGGCATTCTGCGGTGGCACGCTCATCTGAGGGTTCTGTTGAGCCCTCAGTATGTGACCCAGATCCTGTGCCATATTTTGGACCTGGCGCTCTAACTGGGAAACCCGCTCAGGCTGATACGGGGCTCTATTTTCTCCCCTGGGCTGATCCCGGGAAGGGTAGCTATCCCTTCTCTGGTATTACCCCTGGTTGGGAAGATTTTGGTACCCCTCCACCCTTGGCCTCCCCTCTCCCGGATTAGGTTGTCTGGGCTCAGGGAATTGGGGAAAGAAGGATGGATGATTTTGGGGCTGGAAATTGGGCAGATACCTGGGGAAAACGCTCTGCCCAGGATTTGGAGAATTTCTGCCCTCCTGTGGGAAGTTGGGAGGGAAGTTCCCTGGGTTAGGTGCTTGGCCGGATCCCCCCCCTTGGGCTGGAGGAGTCCACACATAACCCAGGATTGGTTGGTTTCCCTTATAGCGGGGACTTACATAGTCAGAGGAGCGGGGGACCCCATTTGTTGGACTACCTCCTTGACTCCCTGTCTGTGACTGGCCCGAGGGCCTTCTGGGCTGTGAATTATTAAGTGCAGGTAGGTTTTTAGGCCCCCCATCTCCAAATCCAAAACGGGGGTGACCTTTACCTCTGCCACCTTGGCAGCAGCAGGGGTGCTGTTGGTTTTGGGATTTTTCTGGGTATTGCTTTTATTTTCTATGGGCTTCTGCACCTCATAGATCCGGGTAGCCTGTTCAATGACCCAGTCTAAAGATCTTTTCTCATGAAAATCTCTCACGAGCTGGGTCATTATGTATTTGGGCAAGGCATGGAAAAATGTATTGACAATTTCTCGGCTGTCTGTGCGCATCCTTCTGGTGGTCTGCGCAAAGGCACGTTTCAGTTCTTGCACAAATTCTTGTGGGGCCTGATCCTCCCCACATTGCAAATTGTAGGCTGCCTTGCGAGCCTCTTGGGGATTTCTGTGAACAGAAAAATGTTTTAATATGGCCGCCCTATAGGTGGACCACCTTGAATGATTTTGGTCCTCCAGCCCCGCAAAGAAACTGGAGTACTCTGGGGAGAATGTCCACTTTCCATATTGGATACAGCTTTGGCTGTCCTTCAAATGGAAAGTCTCCATCATTTGCTCGTAAAGCTCCAAGTGTTCCCAAACAGAATACTTGGCGTTCTTGTGATAAGGCGTGATGACACTCCTTATTGCCTTTATTTGCTTCAATGGGTCCTTAAGCAAGGCCCTTTTTGCCTTATTGGCCTTTTTGGTTCGGGTAACCTTGGTCCATTCATCCTCTGACTCAGAGGCACTGCTCCCAGAGGTTCCTGTCTGATCTTCCAGGTTTTCCCGGATTCTGCGAGCCTGGGAATGGCTGGCCGAATGTGGGGACCTGGTCTCCTGTGTCCTGTGCTGTTCAGAGGAGTCTTCAGATTCCTCTTTGCGGCCAGGATTTGACGGGTACCCCCCCCACTGACCTAACAGGGCAGAAGTTTTCAGGATGCCCTTAATGGGCCTATTCTCCTGGGGTTCCCCACTAAATTGCACTGTGCTTGGGTGCCCATACCCGGATGCCCGCCCATCTATTCCTGGGAGGTACTGGCCTATCAGCCCCATGCTTCTGGCTGGATAGTAATCTGCCATCCCTGTGGCCGGTGCTCATGTGCGCCAGGGGACATGGGGGTGGCAGAGTCCAGGAACTGAGAGAGATAAAGGCTTCTGGTACTAGGGCTCCTGAGGTTATGCTCAGGAGTTTCCCTTTCCCAGCGAACCTGGTCTCTATCCGCCCCTGCTCCCTGTTGCAATGCAAGAGCATGCGCCTTCAGTTCCTCAGTTAAGGCCTTATTAAACTCTATCAGTCTCTCTTGCATCACTGCCTATTGTTGGAGCCTATCATTGTGCTAGCAGAGAGCCTCATTCTCTCTCTGCGTTTCCTGATTGGTCCTGGAGCACTGGGTCAGTCTTTGCTGCAGGAGGGTTACCTCCTGAGCTGTGTCCCTATTGGCCTGCCCCTTTCTTGCCAGAGCCTCCTCCACCCTCCTGGTGTGCTCTAGCAAGTCCTGGTGTTCTTTTTGGAGGTCACCTAGTCCCTGGTGGGCCAGGTGATTTTCTTCCATTTTTCTTTTTAAGTGGCAGACTTCCTGGCCTAAGGTGTCCCTTTCCTGATCAAGAGCTTGAATTTGTGACGCCAGGTCGTCCCTTTGCCTTTGGAAGGCATCAGCTTTCTGGCGCTCCTGATCAAACTCTGCCTTGGTATCCAGGTCTTTCAGGATCAGTTTGTTGCTCTCCTCTTTCTCTCTGTCTAGTTGGATTTGCAGGGTGGCTACCTGCTCTGTGCATGCCCTGTTGAAATTGATCTGTTGCTCCATCTTTTTCTGGCTCTGCAGTAGGGAGTCCAAACTGTCTTGGCATTCCTTCTGCAAAGCCAGAATTCTGGTATCCTGGTCAGCCTTTTCCTGTTTCAGTATATCCATGTCCTATTTTATTTTAATTTTATACTGCCTACTATCATTTTCTGACTCCTGGCTCCTCTGCAGCCTCTGCTCAGAAGAGTCCAGATCAGATTGGGCCTTCTCTAACGCCATCTGTCGCTTATTCGCCAGATCTTGGCTTCCAGTACATTTATCCTGCATGTCTCCCATATATAGGTACAGGTATGCCGCTATCCTAACCATCTTGTCTTGTTCATCCTTAGCTTTAGGAGCCATGTATAGTTCACTCAAGGCCACATGTAAGGGACCCTGATCTCTCCATATATCTGACCCTGTTTCAGTGACCTGTTGCGTGATGGCCTGCAACCAGACCATGCGGTCCTGGTGAGTCCACTCACCTCTCACAAATAACTTATGTAAGAAGTGCTCTCTGGCTATTTTCATGTCTACTAAGGTTGTCATTCTAGAGATTGGTCTCTGTCCTGACTTACAGAAGTTTGTATTTTATTTTTGCAAAACAGACCTTTTCCTTAGAGCCTTCCTTTGAGGAGTGCTTTACAGCGTAACACAGCGTGGTGATCCGAACGGATATGTGTATCTGGTCAGCTGGCACGCTGTATTAATCTGCACAAGTGATAGATCTAACCCAAACATCCCGGACGAGCCCCCAATTTGTAAGAGGATTCAATTCAACACTACAGCTAAGTCAAAGCCTAGTCTAGAATACTGAATGAAAACCCTTATTGATATATCTTTATGCCCAGTTCATGAGTTCTGGATGACTATCCCTGTATAACACCCCTCTCTTAGAATCCCCCTGACCCCACTGAGCCAAGAAGTAGGTTTGTTTTGCAAATTTAAAAGATTTATTGGAAAATTAAACAATATATATAGGTATCACACCTTTAGAAATAAATTAATAATTGATAGCACACTTAGCCCCATGAACAGTAATCAGCAAAAAGTAATCCTACAATAGTACAGTTCTGTTGACTTATGACTATGAACAGGGGAATAAAGTATCAGAGAATGCTTTATGGTTTCAATGAATTGCACAGATGAAAAAGAATGCAGCACAGAAATCGACTTGATAGGACTTCACTAAAAGACAATGTAATCACTTTTCTTTGAAAATTCACTCCCCCCTTAATGCAATGTAAGGAGATGAATAGAATGGGACTCAGTTCTTAGGAATGCAATCAAATAGAGTTCAGTTCAATTCCCCCCCCAGCAGCTTATACAACAGATAGGAGTTTTGAAACACAGACCCAGGTGCTTTGAATATGGTGACAATGCAGTGAGAAATATGCTGAAAATGCTTTTAATTCCCTTCAGGAGGTTCAGGGTGAGTGGTATCTAGTTAATATTAGTCCAGGCTCACTCTAGCAATGATTCAGGGATGGTTCTTAAGAGGCAAACGAAATTTAGCAGTTCAGGCAAAACAGCTATCTTTTTACAAGTAAAGAAATCGGGCCAAATCTCAAATCGCGGCAAAATTTGCGGGTGCGAGAATCGTGATTACGGAGAAAGTATGAGGAGTATGACGTCGGTTATAGGTTCCAGAGAAACGGACAATTAAATAAAGGTAGTTTTTCGGATTTGAAATTTTTAAAAGTTCAAAGCGACAGGTTACAGCTTGCAGCTATAAAATGACAGGTGACAGTTAGGAGGCAGTTCTGGTTAGATTAAAATAGATTGAATTATATTATTTTAACTAAGAGATTGGTTCTGCACAGTTCTGCTAGGTACTCACAATATATTTAGAAATAGGCCTCGCCACGGATCTAGTCAGGTTTTGGACTGGACTCCGGTTCTGGTCTCGGCACTTCACAGTGATCTGGGTCACCTCTCTGGTTCTGCGAACAGCGGTCTGGGTCAGCTCTGCTCTGCTGGTCTAGCCTCTCTGGATTCTGGATACTGCTCTGCTTTCTAGGTACTGCTACAGGTTCTGGAGATTGATGGATTTGAAGTCTGGATCTCTGGATGTGGTATGGTCCGGCAGCATGCGCTGCAGCAAATGGAATTGAATGTCTCTATCTGTCCTGACTGTCTGCTTTTATGTGTTTTGAAAGTGGGTGGAAAGGCTAGCTTTCTAGGCCCTACCCCTCTCCACTTGTCATTGGCCACTTCCTCCTCTTCCCCTTGATTGGGGGAATGAAATGAAGTGTCATCATGATGAGGTCTGTTTATGATACAGAAAACCCACCCCTGTGAACTTTACACACAATCTATATCTGATCCAAATACATACTTACCGATAGACAGTTGTTTGGCATTGCATACACACATCATGCATTTACTGATGGTAGCCCCTGTTCCAATTCTGTCGTTTCTAGGAGCTTGGGTTCAAAAATGGCAACATATTTCACTTTTTGGTCGGGTTACCAATATTGGATTTGTCCCCGCATTTACACAAATGTTCGCAAAGCATGTGGGCATTAGGTGGTGGAGTGTCAGATTTTTAACATACATACATTTAGAGTAATATCCTCTGCTAAAAACCCCCTGAACATACCACCGGGTCCTAACACGTCTTCAAATGTGCACAGAAAAATCACAAGAATAATGATATCACTTATAAAATTTTCACAAGTCCGCTCTATGAATGATCCCTCTTTTTAGATTTATGTTCTGGCCCCAAAGGGGTGTGGTTTCCCCCCAGCACAAGGTTGAATTTCTGGTTTTTCCAGTTCTGCCAAGCCAGCTTGCTCTCACAGGCAGTGCTCCTCCCCTTTCCTTCCAGGAGGAAGACACTTTTACGACCCCCCCAATAAAACATTTGCCTGAGTCAGGACAGGGCTTTGTTCAATTTCCTGCAGAGCCCAGGTAATTCAATCAGAGAAGTGTCATACCCCTTTTGGTGGGAACAGCAAAGGGCAGCTAGGCCTGGGAACACAGCTGTTGTGCAAGTCTCAACTCCTGTCGGGGGTAGCTGGTGGGCAAAATTCCCTCTCTTTTTAAGCCAGGCCTCAGCTAAATGTCTCTTTGGCTGCCAGTTTTCCTGTCCAAATCAAACTTCCAATTTTTACGCATGCAGCTAGAATGCTGCCTCTAAGTTTAAAACTATGACATTTAAACAATTGCAACCTATGTGACACTCAAAAGTAGGTCACTCATTTCTTTTAAACATTTAGCTTTTTAGTGTCTTTCAGTCCAAATTTACTTAAAATGCTGAAATCCACAGCTCAGCCAGTTTTGCTATGAACATTATTTTAGGCTCATCCTCTTTCCAGATTTTGTATGCCCACAAGACTTAATTCTGTCAAATGTCTGCTGGTGTTCAGTGAGATTGTTGGATATTCTGCAATGTTTGAAATGGGCATTCTGAGCTTGCCTTCAGAGAAACAAAGGGTGATTTTTAAAGTGTTTTCTAGCGAACAGGCACTGCTGTTTTTCTCTTTGGCACCCCATTTCACTCATGGCTCTTCTTACCCAGCACACCCGCACCAGGGGGTGGCAAGTCAGGTGACCATTTTGGTGTGCGCACAAACTGCGCGGTTTTCATATATTCTGGCACACATGTGGGCTTTTTCGGCCATCTTGGATTTCCTAAGCCCACAGCACCAAATGTTGTAGCATAATAGTCCAAACGTGGGTCAGAACACCCAACACTCCACACTGGCATCAAGTTCTTCCCCAGTGGAGGCGGGTGCTTCCAGGGACTCCCCTTGGAAGGTGTGGGTCTCCCCTTGGAATGCTTGTCTCCAGCGGAGGTGGTGGTGGTGGTTGCCCTCTTCTTACATTGTGTGAGGTGGATGGCCTCGCAGTTGTCTCCTGGGTTGCTTCTTCCTCATCAGTGCCTGGGGGGGTAGAAGAGATGCAGGGCATCAGTGATGGTGTGACATGGTAGTGGCGGTGCTGTTCATTATTCATTTGATCATACTTTCATGTCTTACAGGTGTGTTACGCAGGGTATTCAGAGGGGGCATGTAAGCATTCACTGCATGGCAGGTGGCATGCCATTGATTTTAGGTTTGTGTGAAGTATCACATGGGAAAGCTCCAGGTGTGTTGGCTGTGTGTTGGATAAGGGATGGGCACTCAGCATGCATTTCAGTGTGGCAGCGTTTGGCCCGCAATCTGTATTTGGGTATGGTCATGTGGGTGTTGGGACATGCATTGCCTTGCCTAGACTCTCTACCACTTCACTTGTGCTACTTCATGGTCTCCCCTACAGGGATCTGCAGGGTCACTCACCTCCTTCCACGGTTGATGCCGCACGTGTCTCCATCTCGCATAATCCCTCGATGGACTCAGGACTGATGAATCTGCTGGCCGTCTCCTCCCAGGGCATCAATTTGGCAGGGGGGTGGGCATCCCCGCCTGTGGCCATGGCCTCCCTCCGATTGGTGGCCATGATATTGCGTACCCTCAACCGGAGGTCATCCCACCGCTTCCTGCAGTCCCTCACACTGCGCGGGGTGGGACCTACGGCTGATATCTTGCGGGCTACCTACTGCCAGATTTGCCACTTTTGTTGCTGCACCTCCCACTTCTTGTCGTGGGATTGTATTGGGTCTGCATGTGCAGCTAGAGTGTCCACTAATATGGTGAACGCTGCGTCTGAGTAACGCTGTTTACGCAGCAGGGGGGTTGTCTTCCTGGTAGCCTTTGACATCCTCTATGGATTTCCACTGTGCTCTCCGAGTATCGGCTGGTGGTTATGGAGGATGGCAATGGATTGTGTTTTTAAAGATGGCCGCCAGCCCATTTCCTGCTCCTGCGCAATGACGTAATTTCCGGGTCAGTTTTTTGGCGAACACGGTATTACCATGACGGTATTTAGGGGTTGGTATGAGGCGGTACTGCTATGGGCGGGGCTCGCGATGCCGGTATAGGGGAGTTGGGGGCCCTTTAGCGGCATGGCGGTATTGCCACTACCGGCATGGGGGGACGCGCGTGCTCGCGCACTCGTAATAACCTGCTATTAGTGGGTTCATACGAGCACGGACCCGCTCATTCCAGCATGCCGGTAATGAGCCCGGTTTTACCGGGCAACTCGTAATGAGGCCCAATAGGTTTATTAGTATATGTGCTTTTATTTCGACAGACGCCGCTAGGACTGTGTTATTATTATGTAATGGTCGTAGCTTTCTCTCATTCTTAGATTTAGGTTTGGATAGGTGTTTTACCAACCCACGGAAGTTCAATAAACCCCCTTGAACTGTGATCACTTGTGTCTGTCTTCACTCTTTGATACCATGCCTTCCTTACTCTACTAGTAAAAGAATATTGTTCACTTCCCTAGCTGTATGTGTCCCAATCTGCTTAGAATTCCCTAGATGTGGTCTGAATTGAAGTTCATAATATTCACTTTAATGTAGTTAAAGAAAGGGTGGATGGATTCCCCCAGAGCATTTAACACATCTATCAACACCTCTCTGTATTGGCTGAGAAAGTGGAAACTCATGACTCTCAACCAATACAGAATCAGCTTTATTTGAGCTTCATAACCAATAGCAACAACCCAAAACTCTAAGCATAGGAACATTTCAAGTGATGGCTTCCTCTTTCAACTTGGCTTTCATAACAGGGAGGGGCATAAATTGATTGTGAATGCACCCCCAAATTCACCCTTTCTCCAGACCATGCATGCTATGTGCCTATTGGATGTCATCCTTGTTTAGACTCTCTTTATCAACCTTAACTTCTTTTTCATGTTTTCAATGGAATATTTGTAAAGATTGCAGAGCAAATTCAAGGCTCTGAAGAGCATCATGTTCCTTTAAATGATGAATAGTGTTTTCATAGGAAGACACTCTGTGGACTTATTAGCTTTTCCAGGAAAATCATGCGCATAGGACCTATCCCCAAAGTGAAGATTAATGATCCTTAATGCTAAGGGTGCAATAGTGCCACCCAGGAACCAGTTATCTTAGTCCACCTCACTGCCTAATGAGCAGTGATGATTGCAGTACTTCTGAGATGCCTAGCAGCAATGTATGACCAATGTCAGCTGTATCAGCCTGTGCCCGTGTTCCCCATTGGATGCATCATTGCATATGGGGCACTGTTACAACACAGCTTTCTTCACCTTCACCCCACTGTGCTTAACACACACTGATATAATGGAGGTTAACAGCCACTCTGACTGTATATCCGAGTCCCACGACTCCCATCCTTTGAGAGGAGGCCCTCAGTCCTCCCCACCTCAACAATGAATGGGGGCAGTGGTGAGCCAGTGGATATAGCAAAATAGTGTTTCAGACTATGGCAATATGTCTATGCCTTGGTGCCCTTTAGCTGTGAGTTAGCCCACTTGCCTATATCTAGATCAGAGGTCTGCAACCTTCGACTCTCCAGGGGTTTTGGGGTACTATTCCCATGAACCCTAGCCAGCCTTGTCTATGGTAGGGGATCATGGAAGTTCATGGAAGTTGTAGTCCAAAACATCTGGCGAGTCAAAGGTTGCAAAACCCTGCTCTAGGAGAATGCAGTCAGTAAGTAATGAAGGGCTTGCAGTGGGTCTGTGGGACACTTTTAATCCTCCATGCTCTCCACTATACTTTCATTCCTCCACCTTCTTAAAGGGGTGTATGGTTTCAAAATGAACAGCACCACATGAGTGACAGACTGTCTTTAGCCCACCAAGGAAGAAGACTTTACCCAGGCAATCTGGCATATGACTCCCTTTCAATAATACACAATGCAGGAAACTAGAAAGTGGTGGAACATCTATGATTTCTGACCACGTCATTGGGCCTCCTCATTACAAGTGTGGCGGTCCGGAAATAATGTGCCAATAATTGTGATTACCGGCACTCATTCTGAACCGCTGCACTATAAGAGAGGATGCTGGTAACAAAGTTTGCCGGTAACAGTGTACACTGTGCTACTGTTGCCAGTAGCACAGGTAACTGAAAATACAGGACCCTTGTGAACCAGTATCAGAATCTCAGGGACCATGGAAACAAGGCAGAATTACAACAGCAGACTTCCCAGAAACTCCAGCACAAAAATGCTGGTGCCACCGGAAAAAACGTATCCGGAAACACCGGCACCGCGGAGGCCGATCCACATACTTTACCACCTGAGCAGGGAGACCATCCTTGCAGGAGTTGACCTCATCCAGGGTGATATCCAGAGCATCATTGGCATAGCTGCCCTGTTGAAGGTCGTGTCCATGCTGCATTTCCTTGCCACTGGCACATTCCAGCACACAGTCAAGGAGCTGCAATGCATCTCGCAGCCCCTATTTTCAAAAGTGCTTGTGAAGGTCATGGATGCCTTCCTGCCTCGTGTGTCCCAGCACATTGTCCTAGCAAAACAAAAGAGGTGATGGCTGGAAAGTTTAGAATAAATCTTAACCTCTGGCATTGCTCTGGGCAACCCTCCAGACCAGTTTTTTTTTCCGACTGCCAAGCCATTACAAAATCAGAAAGACCATATGCAAATCACGCTTGGTCCCACCCCCAAAGGGGTAGTCCAGCCCGAACTGCTAGGTCACATCCCTTCTGCACGAGACCACAAGCATCCCCAGACATGTTTTAGCTTTGTTGGGCGTCATCATTGAGGAGTAGCTTGGGTGTTTAGGCCCAGCAGACACGGGACCCACCTCTGGGCATACCCGTCCCACTCGGGGTGACAATAGCAAACAAAAGCGGTGATGGCTAGAAGGTTTCAAATAAATCATACCCTCTGGCATTGCTCTGAGCAACCCTCCAGACCATTGTTCTTCACCTGCCAAGCCATTACAAAAGGGGAAAGACCATATGCAAATCAGGGTTGGTCCCTCCCCCAAAGGGGTAGTCCAGCCCGAACTGCTAGGTTACATCCCTTCTGCAAGAAACCACAAGGATATGCAGACATGTTTCAGCCTTGTTGGGCGCGATCAGTGAGGAGTAGCTTGGGTCTCTAGGCCCAGCAGGCACAGGACCCATGTCTGGGCATACCCGTCCCACTCTGGGTGACAATAGCAATACAAAAGAGGTGATGGCCGGAAGGTTTAGAATAAATCTTAACCTCCGGCATTGCTCTGGACAACCGTCCAGACCATCATTCTTCGCCTGCCAAGCCATTGCAAAAGGGGAAAGACCATATGCAATTCAGGCTTGGTCCCACCCCCAAAGGGGTAGTCCATCCCAAACTGCTAGGTCACATCCCTTCTGCACGAGACCAAAAGCATCCCCAGACATGTTTCAGCCTTGTTGGGCATCATCAGTGAGGAGTAGCTTGGGTCTCTAGGCCCAGCAGGCACGGATCCAATATGCATGTGTCACACTTCCACATCCCAACATGCCTGCACTGCAACTCACCTCAATTACATGGCCCTCCCTGTGTCCCTTTCCATGCAGGTGATTCCAGCTACCCCTTATTACCATTGCTGATGACCACTGTGAGACATCCACAGGGCCATCAGGAAATGGGCACAACCAAGCTCATATCAGAACAAGGGTGACAATTGAGCAGACCTTTGGTTGCTTTCAGTGCTGGGAGGTTCAGGGGGCACTGATGTACAGGCCAGTGAAAGTGGGGAAGATAGTCCTGGCCTTTGCCATGTTGCACAATATGTGCATCAGGCGGAACATTCCCCTGCCCCGGGCATGGACGCCTCTGGCAGATGATGATGATGACAGCGAAGTGGATGCAGAAGCAGTCATGCAAATACACCATCACAGGGATGACAGGGATGGGTTAGCAGTCTACCAGGAACTCATACAAAAATACTTCTGAGCACACAGCATCTGCACACAACCCATGTCACACACTGCATGTGAATCTGCACAAAAATATAGCACCCCACTTAAAAAATGGAATGTCTGGACGTGAATTCATATGCAGAACTATGTGTATTTGTGCATCAACAAAGAATAAGAAACGTGTGGCCCAACACCCATTCCCCAACTATCCCGCCCAACTATCCCTCCCCAACTATCCCTCCCCAACGATCCCCCCAAATTACCCTCCCCGACTATGCCTCCCGAAAACAACATCCAATCAACACCCCCTATTAAGCATCAGTGTCACTTGATGTCTGTGCTTGGCTCACTTCAGTGGCTGTTTAGCACATGACCTGCCCTTTTGTGGAGAGCCGGACAGGTGTAGGGATTATCACCTCGGGCTGCTCTGTTTTGAGCTACCAGGTGTGGTGATTGTTGAGGGTAGGTCAGAACTTGCTATGTCCCTGCGCTCTAGTTCCACCTGCAGGGAAAGTGCGACGTTCACAGCCAGTGCAGAGATGGCTGCCCGGACCCTCTGTGTGAGCAGGGTTGTTGCACATATCAACCGGCCCAGGGCATGTGCACAGCACTGGCCAGTGGCCTGCACGCTTTCTTGGATCATTCCGGTCTCGTCCCATATCAACCTGCACTCCTGTATGGTGGCAGCAGGAGTTGCTGCAGGGACAGGCGGCAGATCACTGGGCCTGTGGCATGGCATTACTCTCCTCTGCTGTGTGGCTGCCTGTGAGGTGCTTGGTCCACATTGTTCACTGTCAACTCTGTGCCAACCTATGGCCTTGCTACATGCTCTTCAGACAGCATGTGACATGATGCCTGCGCATGGTGTCTACGGTTCATGCATTGACAAATGGTATGCCGTATATACACAAGTGTTGCCAGGCACCACCAGCAAGATGGTGGTGGGCATGAGTGGACAAATAGGAAGACACAGATGTACTGGACCTTGTGTCATAATTAACGTGAACGTGTGATGGCAGCAACAAGTGTAGGTGCAAGGGATGAAAGGGGAGGGGAGCAAAGTGCAAAGGATGGTGTGGGCCAGATTTGGGCTGGTTCAGGGAATGGTGGCCATAGGCAAGTGTCTGTGAGGGATGCTGGTGGTGACTGGTCGTGGATGGGCTTGTCCCAGTGTGATGCTGTGGGGGAGCAGGCCCGACAGCCTTGTGAATGTGGCAGAGGGTCTTTGTATTGATCCTTGCCATCACAAGGCCAGTGAATCAATTTCAGGGCTGGAGAAAAGCAGTCCCAATGCTTAATGGTCATGTGGATTCACGCTGCACTATTCTGGATGGGTATTAGGGGGCAAAGGGAGGTAACAGGTACAATGGGGGAGGACTGTTGCTGTCATCCAGCCCAGTGGGAACCAGTGCTCTTGAGACATTGGACTTCTGGGGGTAGGTGAGGTAGGGGAGGGTGCCTCTGAGGTGGTAGTTCTGTGAGTCGGCCCTCTTGCCATGGTTTGTGATGTGCAGATGTAAGTTGTGGGATGAGTCAAGGGTGACAACAGGGTCTGTGGACTCCCAGGGGTGTGTGAGGAGGGGGCCAATGGAGGTTGACCAGGGAGTGGGTGGGTGACAGGTACATCCATCACCATGATGGCCTTCTCTTTCTTGCAAGGATTAAGGCAGGGATCATCAGCAGAGCACACTGCATGACATGCATTCAGGCACTCATGTTTGAGAGGGGATAGAGTGGCATTACAGGAAGGGAGTCTGAAAGTAGGCAGTGTGTCATCAGCAGAACACTGCAAGTGGGGTGCAATGGTGGTGAGCAAGTGGGCCAGAGGAGCAAGGTAGGTGTTGGGGATTGAATGGTTCCCTGAGGGATACCGTAGGTGGGGAATGAAGTGTAGGAGTGGGAAGAGCACTATTGCACTTGGAGTTTTCGGTCTGACAGGTAGCCAGTCAACCATGCCAGTGCCAGGTCTGTCAGGGAACTTTGAATGCCTGCATAAATGTGAGTGTGTCACAGGGCATATTGCTTGTGGTGCATGCATGCTTAATTGGATGGTGTGTGCCTTGTGTATGTGTTGCTTCTCATGTTGTCAATGTCTGCACATGAAGGGTCATGAGGGCATTTGTGTGCTTTTTGCGGTGCAATGTTTGCACACCCCTGCCCAATGGCTATGGTTAGTTGGCCACTGTATAGGTTGGATGTAGTTTGTTGTTGTGTAGCTGGACATGTGACTGTGTGTTGTGCACTACTTTAGCATGCCCGCTGTCATTGTTTTGGTGTTACATGCTCTACTCACCACCTTCTGAATGTGTCCCTGCATGGGCCTCCGTCACTCCAACTCCCTCGATGCCTTTGAGATGCAGCACAGTGCTGCATGTCTCCTCCCAGGCCATCAACTTGATTGGCGAGGCCATTCGGCCTCCAGTTGCCATGCATTACCTCCTGTGGGCTGAGAGCAAGTTGCAGACTCTCAGGCGGAGGTCGTCCTACCGCTTGTGGTCATCTTTTAGGGTGCGGGGGAAGGGGCCCACAACCCACATCTTCTGTGCCACCTTCTCCCATATTGCAGTCTTTTCGCATTTTGCTTGTCCCCAGCGTTGGCCAACATTGTGTCAGTTAGCACTGACAACTCTTGCTCTGTGAAGCGTGGTTTTCTCTGGGGGACATCTGGGACACGTGACCTCAATGCTGCAGATATGATGCCGGTATTACAGTGACTGAATGGCAACAGGAAGTGGGAGATTTGATATAGATTGTGTTTTACAAAATGGCCACCGGTGAACTTCGGGTTACTGTGATGTTACTGTTTCTAGTCCTGTTGTTTTTTCCATTGCCGGTGTTTCCGTTGGATGCATGCCAGTAAAGGTACCACCAGCATTTTTACTGAGGGAAAACCATAAGAAGTGGGCACCAGCAGTGTTTCCGTCATGCTGGTAGCACCCTTAGCGGCATGCCAGAATACACGGACCCGCAATGTTGTGATGTGCCAGAGATTCTGTGGTAACGGCTGCTGGAAACAATGCCACCGGATCCACAGAATCACCGGAAGAATACCGGCAAACTTGTGGGGGGTCCA
This sequence comes from Ambystoma mexicanum, assembly GCF_040938575.1. Lineage (NCBI taxonomy): Eukaryota > Metazoa > Chordata > Amphibia > Caudata > Ambystomatidae > Ambystoma > Ambystoma mexicanum. Next base: position 1,424,833,338 of record NC_090932.1, read on the forward strand.
ACCATCCACAGCTGGGATATATAGAATAGGCATTTGGCTCAACATGAGCATGCTGCAACACATGCATTATGGATTTTTAATTTAGGCTAATGTTACAGACTGGACTGCATATTCCTATGAAAGATTCGTGACTAGTTAGCTTGCTATAAAAAGCCTGTCCTAAAGCAAGCAGAAATCATGTCTTGGCCCACGTCTTTAATCACAATGGAATGCTTTGAAGTTATTAATTGGGCTTGTGAGGCGGGATTACAGACCTTTGTAAGGTTTCAATTGCAATTAGCACTATGGCAAAAATTGCCCAAGTGCAAAAAATATTATTGAAATGTAATATTGCAACACAGCGATGTTTGTCCTAGTAGTTTGTGCTGGCACAACCATGCTTTGAAAGATTTTTTTAGCATTGTTCGATTTTTAGCCCCAGTGCTAATTTCACTTTAACCAGTGCAGCGTTTCTGTACTAGGAGCCACAACACCTGCATCCCACTTATAATGTAGAGTTAAGGCAAAACAAAGTTGTGCAAAGTTACGTTGAACTTTCATTATTGCGTAAAACGCTGGCAGCAAATGTAAACACACTGAACCACAGGACCTGATGCTGACATGTTTTGTACCGAAAGGCTGATCTGGGGAAGAATTAGGATTGGATTATGTTGGCTCGTATATCCTCTGAGCTTTGCTTCCTGCTGCCCTCTCGGTAGACTGGCATTCTCGTTCAAGTCACTATTACAATTCAGAAAACAACAACATGTTATCCCAAGATTGTTTACAACAAGACACCACATTCCCTATCTCTGCTTTGGAAACACTGAGTTCTTCATAGTCAATTGAGTACATATTTCTTCATTTCCCGAATACCCTCTGACATAAAGAGCAGAGATCCTAGGGTAAGCAGCCTGCCATCCTTATAGATGATGTGCTCTCCACATAATATATGAGGGTAGCCCGGTATCTCTGCTGCAGTGTTCCAGGTGCAGAATAGATATAACTACCTCCTATTCTTCATTTTACAAAGGTGCCTGTAGTGCCGAGTTTATGCATTGGTTTTCTCCCCTTGTTAAATTCCTCTTCAGTCCTCTGGGAAGACCGAAAATGAGAGAGCTTTCCAGCAGGTAAAAAAAGAAAAAGGTTGTATTTGCTGTGCTTTGCACGTACGGTGCACTGCTGGTGACTGAGCATTGAATGACTCACAATATACTATCACTATGGTCGTATGAGTTCATACATTATTGATACTTCCGCTCACATTCTGGGCATAGGCTAGGCAAGGGCCAGTCTTATTGATGGGTGCATTGAAGATTCAGCCATCTGAGGAGATGCACAATTCAGAGAAATAACACCTTCAAGGCAGCATAGATGGCTAATTTTAAGCAATTTATTAGGTTTCAAAGGGACTTCCTAGCATGTTGCATTGCATTTCTTTTGCAAATTCTAGCTCCAAATTATTGTTTATGCATGTTGCTATATTTCCATTTGCACTTCATCAATCAAGATTACCAGTTCCTTTATTAAAACGTGGTGTTTGTGAAAAAGGAAGTTACTGGAAATTGAGTACTAAAGATAGTTGCTTTGACCCTATCACAAGAAATATTGCGTACGTGAAAATGAATTAAGGTCAGGATCATTGTCCAGTAAAACTAATATCTCATAAGAAGCCCTGCCTTTTATGAAGTTACATGCAGAAAGATGGCAACCCCATGTCCAATTAAGAGTATTTCATGTTCTATGGATATCATTAGCACCCTTGCTGGGGGAAACAGCCAATAAGGAGAAACGGAATGTAGGCTAAAACTGCTAATCTAAGCCTGTTTTCCAAGCTGATGATGGCCAGTCCCTCCGCCCGCCATTTTTACCATGCCGACGCAGCAGTCATTTTTTCCTACACTGCCATGCCCCCAATTACCTGATTGCTGCGGCTTCTGTCCCCTCTCTGTTTGGCTGTCATGGAAATGGAAGAGGGGACCCTACCTAATCCATGTCGGCCATGTTTGTATAGTATTTTCTTTCCGTGAACAGGACACCTGAGGTGACCTGTTCATGACAAAAAAAGACTTTCCAGTTAGCCCCTTCTCAGCCCATTGGCCTTTAACTCCCTTGGAAACGGGTCCTTCTAATTGCTGCTCCCCTTCATAATAAAGACCCCCACACAAAAAAAAACAATATCTTATAAAGTATGCACACCCTCTCCTCTACACCTCCCTGCTCCCACAACCCCTACCCGGCATCCGGCAATCATCCACTCCAAGCTCTCTTCTTTCACCAGTGAAGATCCACATCTCCCTGCAACCTTCATAACTCCTGCTCCCTCTGCATCTGCATCCCCAACACTTTGTCATGCTTCTGCTGGCACCCCATAATCTTGTATACCAGCTTCTCCAGGATTATACAACTATGCATCCGGTAGTCCCAGATTGAAAGAGACGACCCTCCTCTCCCCCCTCCACTTCATTGCAATACTTCTCTTCACCAAGACTAAACCCATGCCGGTCAGGACTCTTTCATGTGCCATGGTGGAGGAGTCTCCCCGGATCCCCAGAATGAAAATGTTTGGGTCCATACCCAAATCATCTTCCACAAATGTGCCTTTAATGTCTGTCATGTTGCCCTACATCGGCTGCTAATCTTAGGACACGTCAAAACCATTTGTAAATACTTACCCACCTCCATCTTACATTTGGGACAAATGTCACTTTCTCTTGTACCCATTTTGTACGGCCACCGAGGGGTACAATACACCCTATAAAATATTTGTACTGTATAGTCCTAAGCCTTGAGTATATCACCCCCTTGTTCATGGAACCCAAGGCACTTTCACATTCCCCATCATCCAGCGTGCTCAACTCCCTTTTCAATTCAATACAATCTTTTAACTGTTTTAAACCACAAACTATCAATGGTATTATGTTTTTTTTTCTGACTATATGTCATTAATCTAACTCAATTGTTATTAATTTGCATACTGTCTAATTTGTATCTCTTCTAAGCACATTTAAGTGGTTTACTGTGACTAACTTGCCATACGATTTTTCCACATGTGATATACATTTGACATGTTTTTGTAAATTACATAGAGTATATTTAATTTCAATTATTTTGCACCAACCCATTACTCAGAACAGTCATCCAAACATTCATTTAAATGTGGGTGGTTGTTTTGGATAAGTGATGCTATTTCTATTTCATATGGTTTATTCATTGTTTTGTTAAGTAGGTTTAATTAATGTTTGTGTAATAGATAGCAAATCACCCAAAGTAACACAATTCAGTGGATGATATGGCCCACAGGTTGCTCATGTGTGCAAATTAATCATATCATTTAGGCACATTCATTAAAACTAGGGTGTTCACATTATTAAATGACCCATCCCGTATCCTTTCTGTAAGACTGATGCAGGCTACACATTTGTTTGCTATCCTCCCAAGATACCTGACCATTGGTCCCGAGACAACCATATTCTCGAGGTCAAATCCACATCAATTTCAACCTAAGATTTCTTATCATCTGTTGTCCGTGAAGCAATTCTTGCAAGACAACATTAATTTGGCAATATTCAAGAAAGGATCAATCTTTAAGAGTGAATTTTGTCTTCAGAGCACTGAATGTTTTAACACCCTCCACATTTAAGCATTGTACTACAAAGAGAAACCTGCAGAAGTGAATGGAGCCTACAATGCTCTCTTATGGGAATTCAGAATGAACATACTAGGTCTTAGCATTTCAGAGGTTCATTTTCCATTAAGAGCACATGACTGGCCTGTTATTGATATTTACATCTGAATGGGTGCCTTAGGGATAATTGTGTGAAATCCCAAGCATGTCATTTGAGACGTATACGTAGCGGTTCCTAGTGAGTATTTTGAATGACATTTTTTCAAATGCCATAATGGCAAAAACATGAATGTCTTTTTTTTGTTATTTTTTGTTTGCAATGGGGGGGGGGGGTTCCCCTCCCCAAACCCCCCCTTTTTTTTACTCGCGAAACAAAAAAAACATGTAAATTAAAAAATAATAAATCTGAGAAAAAAAATGTTGGTAACATGTTTACTTGGTAACGGAAGGGGTAGCCCCTACTGTGGAAGGCTGAGAGGGCTGTTGTACAAATAGGGAACAAAAGAGGAGCTCCAACCACAGATATATTTCTAAACAATATCCTTGGCTTTTGGTGTCTTAATGATTATATTCAAGTTATTTACAAATTTAAGCTTCAAATAGTAAGCCTAGTATCTTAATTAGTACACAATTGTGTCCCCTAATATGGCGAATAAGACACAAATCCCCTATTCGTGTAAAAATAATTATTTAGTTCAATTTATTGTTTGTCTGTATTGTTAACTCATACACAATATCAGACTGTTTATCCGAAAAAAGAAGAAATCAGAACAAAATAACAAAGGAAGAGAAGTGGAAACAATGTAATTGTTACCTAAAAATCACATATTTGGTGGGTTAGTATAATTTGGGTGATGCAGATTTCATTGAACAAAATCAAAGAGAACATGGGAAAGAGAAAACAGTAACAAAAAGTTAAAATTGTATAGCAAAAATTATTCAACATTTGCACATCATAGTTAGAGAGATAAAGGCACCGAATATTAGGTCCTTAAATGTTAGCTAAGGTTGTTTAGTAACCTGATTTAACTCTGAATGCCTAGAGGTTTATTTTAGCGAACTGAGCTGTGTTCGATCTAGGCAGGACCAAATTAGTTGATCCCAGAATGCAAATTATTATTGTGGACTCAAATGGGGTGAGAGGTATGAGGGAAAACTGATTAGTCTGGCCTCAGGTTCGGCAAGGTGCACTCTGCCTAGCTATGCTCTGCGGACCGTGAAGATCAAACCAGGGTAACTGTCGAATTCTATGAACAGAGGACCAAAAACCATCGGTCTACCCCAGGGGGAGACGCCCCCTATCTAGTTGGAAAAGGGCAACAAAGCACAATAACTGCTTAGTCCTGTGGCGTTGCGGCTTGTTGTTAGAACGCCTTCGTCTGGGCCTTCGGGTTGGGGATCTCTGTGGGGAAGAAAGTGCTTGGCGTTGCTGCAAAGAGGTGGTGTCCTGTATTCACTAGTAATACACTTGCAGATTAAATGCTGCTATAATGCTGGCAATACTCCTTCGGAAGCCAAAGGGTCTGGAGCAAAATACGAAGAGGGTCACTGTAGGTTGGGTGAACCTGTGTCTCACGTAGTGGAATGCTTTAATTACGTATAGGTGAAGTGGTATAAGTCCTTTATACACAGTGAGCTGGACCGATCTCTGTTGCCGTATTATTAATTCGTGCAGAAACGGAGCAAGAGCTAAGTCCTTTCTTGTCACTTCAGCTGTATCCTGGGTCTGCAAATCGTCAGACCTCTGTTCTCTCCGGCTCACGCGGTAAAATGTTTTCAACATATTTGTCATTCGAAAAAAACAATTGACATATTAACTGGATACCATACGTAGCATATTGAAAGCTACAACAGGCCAGCGCAATAGAATGATTGGGAATCATCACATACTGCAGTTAAAGTGGATAAATGTAACTTCTAATACTTCTCAGGGAGGAGTCTGTCATTCATCTACCAATATGTCGACCAGCTAGCTACTGCTAGTCCTCAAAACTAGAATTCCAACACCACCCTATCCTTCCCAGCCATGGCACCCTACCACTCTGTCAAACATTTCAGTATAGATGAACTTGAATGATAGCCCATCACTTTAGTCTCCATATTCTGCCCTTCAGAGAATGTGAATACCCAACTCAGTGGACATATCACATCGAAACTGAGAACACCAAAACCTATGCACTGCTGAAACATTGGCCCTCATTATGGGGTTGCCAGTAACACCAGTGGGTAGATTGCGGGTTACCGCCAACCTGGTAACACTGTTTCCACCGCCTGATTTCCCGGTGCGACCTGGATATTATGGCAGACTTTGGAAACTATCTCTGGGTCTAAGGATGGTTTCTTCAGAAGTGGGCGGACCCAAGCTTCTTTTATGCTGTTGGGGACTGTATTAGAGTTAAAGGAGACATTGATGAAGGTTTTTTAGAAATGGGGCTAGCGATTCAGCACAGTCTTTGACTAGTTTAGCCAGGCAGGCATAACCTTTGCAGTTAGATGGCTTGATTTTGTTGAGTATTTCTATTACTTCAGACTCAGTAAATTGCCTGAAGGAGAACAGCTTTATTTTGTCTGTGGTGATCTTGTTGTCAGAGAGGGAGGATTGGCTTGGTGTGGTCAGAGAGGTGTTCATGATGTTCAAGGATCTTTTTTTGTAGGAGCTCAATTTTGTTTATTAAGGCTGTTTGTACACAGGTACACCAGGCTTTATCTGTGACAATATCTTGCGATTTGGTGGTTGGGGTGGATAGTTCTTTAAAAACGTGGAAGAGCTCTTTAGATTCAGAAGTAGCATTAATAATTCTATTATTGTAAGAGGAGGATTTGGCTACAAATATGACTTTCTTGTTGCTAACAGCAATGGATGTATAAGCAGATAGAGTAGATTAATGTGAGGAACCTACCCATTTGCTTAATGTATTACATTTTAGAGCACAGAGTTTTTTCAGTTCGGTAGAGAACCAAGTGTTGGTGTGCTTTACTTTTTTGTTGCTTTCTTGCTCTGTAGTGGTGCAAACGTGTTGATAGCTGTTTTCATAGTAGTATTGTAAATTTCCGCCAGTACCGATGGGTCTGCGGAAATGGGAGGATTAAGCATGGGTGTGTCTAGGTAGGGGAGGATCCTCTCTTTAGTGAGGTTCCACGCACTTCTAGCTAGTGCAGGTGGGATTGGGTTGAGATTTTTTGGAATGGTGGTGCAAGTTGGGATGAGGAAGTTGTGAAAACAGATAAATAATATGAGGCCGGGAAGCCCAAAAAAGAAACACACCAACACAGGTTACAAAGAAACATACAAGTGCTTTATTTAAAAGCTACAACAGTTACCAAGTCAATTGACAAACGGATAGCTATTCGGCTCTCAGAATAACATAACGAACTTCAACGAGGGTTCGATGTGTTAGTGAGAGAGCGCATATTGGAATACCCGGGCTTTTTATACAGTTTGTCCAGCCCTGGGCCAACCCTCTTGCGGGTTAACCATTCTGCGAAACAGGTCTTAGGGTTCCTTGCCAGGTCAATCCTTTAATATATGCATTTTGATTAGATTCACTGATATAGTTGTACATTTACATATAGGTCAACGGTAGGACAAGGTCTCAGTTCACGACCCCGACAAGTGGCCTGCAGGCATATTAATTATTCAGTTGTACGGAGGTCACAACGGCCAGAATCTTACTCAGAATGTCATTTGGCCTCCATTTTGATGTTCAGGGTGACTTCTACATAACCAGAGAACCTGAAATGGCGGCTTAATCCAAGATGGCGACTTACATTACTTTTCTCTAAGGTCAAGACCTTGCCATGGAGTTTGTTCGCACGTGATGTTTAGACAACTTGGCGTAGGCCAATACACATACAATTGATGCAATAGGAGGCATAATATTGTTTCTATTCCGACAAACCCTCCTTTTGGCCTATGCCAAGTGCTAATATCATTTCTAATGTCTTTGTAAATAACTCCATGCATTGTCGTCCATACATCCTGAATCGTTATCTGTAATATCTATAGCCATTAGGTCGTTCATCAGAACCTCTTGTAACACAAACTCTTTAGATGCTGTATCAGGGGCATACATTTTGTGCCCTATCATGCTCACTGCCTGAGCGCAACATCCCCCTAGCATTGCACATATACTGGGTAGACATTGGATACAGCAGCAAAGGAATAGCAGGATTCCTAAAATAACCAGTACAACAGAAAGCACCTTCCAACCCCAGGATCGTAGGGAATCCCAGAACCAAGCACTAATACTCCAATCTCCCACAGGAACATGCACTTCTGAACTAAGGATGTGCACGTTCTGTATTGCTTTAAAAATTGTCGGTGAGGAATCTGGTACGAAAACACAGCAAGCGGACCCCACTAATTTACATACTCCACCACGTTCTGCCAGAATGACATCTAATGCCATCCGGTTTTGGAACGCTACCAATCTTATTGCTTTCTGTTACAGTGTCGTATTGTAGAGTATATCCGTAGTCTGGTTGATGGTTCTCTCCAGTACTCTTGCTAGCCCCCCTAATATTTTCAGAATTTGCTATCTGTCCCCAAAATGGCACAACTGATTTTGTTATATCTCCCAATATTTGCCCAGGGGTATCTCCATTCTCGTCCCGCTGTGGGCGAGCCTTAGAAACTTCCAATGTGCTAGCTATGAATACCCCAGGTAACAGGATTCCTAAATAACAGGTACCCTGCCAATCCTTGGGCAACCAGGGAAATGCTCTACTACCGCAAACGAAATAGACAGGCCCCTCTACATATAGAGGCCTGTTCTCCCTGGTCAAATTTACAATGTTCACACAACCTTCAAAATCTCCCATTGACCGAGTGCCATTTCTTTGTACACAAAAGGGGACTGAATCGGGGCTATGGGTAATAGAGTAGGAAGGAGGCACAGCATCCTTATTGCCCATCAGAGCCATTTTAAAGGAAATTAGTGTTTGGAAAGGAAGAGATAGTTTATCAGATGGCCTAATAGAAGCAACATTAGGTTTACTTCTATTTGCAAAAAGCGAGCATCCCAGGGGAGTCAATTCACGTTTCTCAAAATCATTTAAATTAGTTCCATCAAAGTTCCCTGAGATGCTGTCATTTCAACGGCCAAAGAATAGTGCCCTAAGAGAGGCATAGCAAGCAGTCGTTAAAGGTGAAGGGTGAATATACCATCCTAGCCCCTTGTTCCCATGTTGCGATAAATGGGTGCAAATCCAGCAATTACTCTTATTAAAAATGGCATGCGTTGAATTCATTATTATCATTAAAGTGTTATTATGGTACTTCGTCTATTCTGGGAGTCCCTAGGTGACAAAGTATGAAGATGTACAGAGGGAGTCAAAGCAGTAGCATCCTTAACGGGGAAAGCCTCAACCCATTTACCAAAAGCACAAATGATCACAAGGACATATTTTAGATTGTTACACCGTTCCATCTCAATAAAATCAAAGTGGATGACCTCGAAGGGAGCAGAAGGAGGCCCAAAACTACCCCTTGGAGTTACTGTCCCCTTCCCCACATTGTGCTGTAAGCAAATCATACAATTTTGAACAGAGCGCTGTGCGATCTTCAAAATTTTATCATTTACCCAGACTTGTTCTAACATTTTCGTGATCTGCTGAGCACACACATGCGTAGGACCGTGTGCCATCGTAACCATCGCCAGCACATATGAATCAGGGAGCAACCATTTCCCTTCAGATTATCCACCCAACACCCATCGTCATCTAGTTTCCCCATCCCTTCGGCCCACCTTTTAGATTCTTCTATCGTGGCATCAGCTTGGATATCTCGCACAGACCCAATACCCACATCCATTACATAGGCATCTTTTGTTTCTCTTAAAGCATACATGTCTGCACTAAGGTCTGTGGCCATTTGCCTGGCTATCTGGTCAGCAAAAGCGTTCCCTTTTCCCACATCATCTATGACCTTACGATGCGCTGCACATTTCATGATCGCTAACTGACTAGGGGGGCCATGCTGAATCTTGGTCCCATGTGAGGTTAGGAACCCTCTTTCCGACCAGAGCCTCCCAAAGTTGTGAGCCACCCCAAAGGCGTACTGGCTATCAGTATATAGGTTTACTGTATGCCCTTCGGAGAGTTCACAAGCTCGGGTCAACGCTATAATCTCCGCGGCCTGCGCAGAGTTATGCGGAATTCTCTTGGTTTCAACAACCATACTCAATGTAGTAACTGCATAGGCAGCTGTAGATGTACCATATGGGAGTTTGAAGCAGGAGCCATCACAAAACAGCTCCCCTTCCGCATTGCCCAAAGGAGTATATATAAGGTCTATCCTGCCCTTCGTTTCCTGTTCAGTAGTATACAGGCAGTCATGTGATTCTTCGTCACCGCAAACAGTATTTTGCGGGAAAGGTAGGAGTTCAGCCGGATTAAGAACACAACACCTCTTAATTTGAATGTGAGGGACAAACAGAATTAATTCATACCTCGTCAGCCGTGCAGAGGTGAGGTGTTGTGTTTGGGTTTTATTCAATAGGACATCTACAGAGTGAGGTACCATAAGGATTAAATCATGGCCTAGGACCATTCCCTCACTCTGTTTCACAGATGAGGGAGCAGCAGCGACAGCTCGCAAACATCTTTGCAAAGCGCATGCGACAGGATCAAGGGCGGAAGAGTAGTAGCCGCACGGTATATTCATCCCTCCGTGTTCCTGTGTTAACACAGCCAAAGCACATCCATCACATTCATGCACAAACAACACAAAGGCCTTATTGTAATTTGGAGTCCCCAGAACCGGTGCAGAGCATAACGCGGATTTGAGAAGCTCAAATGATCGTTGATGTTCCGACTTCCATGGCAGCGGCGAAGAAATGCCCTTCTTCGTCAAGACCAACATCGGTTTTATCACTAGTGAGAAGTTCGGGATCCACAGCCTACAGTAAGAAGCCATACCTATTAAGGCTCTGACTTCCTTCTGTGTATTCGGAACAGACATGCCAGAAATGTGTTTTATTCTTTCAGGTATCAATCTTCTCCCCTCCTTTGACAGGAGATAGCCTAAATAGGCGACTTCCTGACAACAATATTGACATTTTTTAAACAAAGCTTTATGACCATGTTCAGCCAAACGAATAAGCAACAATACAGTGCCTTCTTTACAAGCACTTTCAGAATCTGCAGCTAAAAGCAAGTCATCGACATACTGAAGCAGTGTACAAGTAGATGGCAATTCAAGGGTGTCAAGCTGCTCTTTCAAAGCCCTACTATAAATGCTTGGACTTTCAGTATAACCTTGAGGTGCACGAGTAAATGTGAATGAACGTCCCCCCAAGGTGAACGCGAACAAATATCTACTCTCCTTGTGTATAGGAATACTGAAGAAAAGATTCTTCAGATCCACAACACTAAAGTGCGTAGCTGTAGCAGGGATCATCGTTAGTATCATTGTCAAATCAGGCACAAATGGAAATTGTGGGGCGACAACTTTATTAATAGCGCGTAGATCAATTATGAAACGGAATGGGATTGCATTGTCATCTTTCTTGTACACGGGTAAAATCGGGCTGTTACATAAACTACCTGCAATTTCTTCAATCACTCCTCGATGCACAAAATTGGAGACAATGCACTTCAACGCACGCTCGTCCTCAACTGATATTTTATATTGCGGAATGCGTGGTAGTTTAACTCCATGTTTCAAAAATATTTTAACGGGTTCAACCTGTAGTACCCCAACATCATTGTCGTCAACCGCCCACAAACATTCCGGGACAACGCTAAGCTCAGGAGGCAATGGTCGAGTGAAAAACTGAGAACTGGGAAGTTGTTGTGGTGAAACCGTCAGTCGCACTCCGTCAGAGGAACAATGAATTACTGCATTTAGTTTCTTCAACAGATTTAACCCCAGCAAATTCTCTCCACAGTTTGAAGTCAAGAGGAATGGACAATGGTCCATGAAGGGACCCAAAGAAACAGGCACCGGCGAAGAAACCGGACAAGCAACTGGTATGCCAGAAAACCCTACAGAAACATTAGTTTGCCCTGACAGTGGAATGTTTGGAACCTGGGAATGATCAATGGAGCACTTCTGTGCTCCAGTGTCTATCAAGAACTGATGTTTCCTATTCCCCACTAACAATTCAACGTAGGGACCTTTCTGATTAACGAGAATAGGTGAGGGTTCCAAACCCTGCTTCGGGCAATCCTAACGAAATAAAATGTCATCGGAAGGAAGCTCTTCAGCAAGGTAGGCAGCAGAAGGGTGATCAAATATGTTTCTCGTGTCCACACTCGAAGTCTGATTTTCCCGTGAAAAAGGTTATGATATGATATGATATGATATGGCATTTGTAACGCGCCTATACACAAGTGTTTCAAGGCGCGACGAGGCAGGGAGGGGGAACAAGGGGAAGACAGACAACGATCCTACTAGGCCAGGTATCATTCAGATCGCGCAAGTGCAGGGGTAGGGGGAAGGGAAAAAGTGCAAGGGGAAGGGGGGGAGTGCAGTACAAATAAGTAGAATAGAAATAAAATAATAAATAAATAGGGCCAGCTGGTGGCAAGTGCAAGGTAAGTGCAGACAAGTGCTGGGGGGGGCTGTAGGGATACAGAGACAGTCCCACAGTGCAGGGGTTGCCAGGGAGGCAGTGCAAGTGAAGAGTGACTGGGCCCAGGACCGAGGTCGGTGAGAGTGGCCCTGTTGCAGAATCAGTGCAGCTTAGGTGAAGAATTTAGCAGGGCAGAGGGAGAGAGAAAGCAGAAGTGAAGAGGAAGGTTTTGAGGTGCTTCCGGAACCGGAGATGGTTCTCCTCAAGTTTCAGGGAGGCAGGAAGGCTGTTCCAGAGGGAGGCCCCTGCCGCGGAGAGAGATCTACCCCCAGCTCGTTGCTCCGAGAAGCGGCTGACCCTGAGGGAGTTGGAGACGGATGAGCGTAGGGCTCGGGAAGGAAGATATTTAGGGAGAGAGAGTTGAAGGTATTTAGGCCCCAGGCCCTAGAAGGCCTTGTGGACAATGCAGAGGGTTTTGAACTTAATCCTCGCAGCCACTGGGAGCCAGTGTAGAGATTTCAGTCCTGGAGAGGTACGGTCCCTGGGCTTGAGGCCAAGGACAAGTCTCGCAGTTCTGTTCTGGATGAGTTGCAGAGGGCGGAGAGTGGAGGCAGGCAGATTAAGATAGAGGCTGTTACAGTAGTCCAGCTTCGAGAGAACCAGGGCTCGAGAGACAGTGAGCTTCTGGGGGAAGGAGAGGAAGGGAAGAATACCTCTGAGGAGGTGCAGCTGGTAATGTGACTTCTTAGAGACGTCAGATATATGAGGAGAGAAGGAGAGTGTGGAGTCGAAGATGACCCCGAGGTTTTTTGCCTTGCAGGTAGGAGCAGGAAGAGGGCCAAGAGAGGCCGGCCAGAGAGCTGCAGGGAAGGAGGGAGTGGGTGTGCCGATGAGTAGGATCTCAGTCTTACTAGCATTAAGGCAGAGGTCATTGGCAGCACACCATTCCTGGATAGCAGACAGACAGTCAGAGATGAGGGAGGGAGAGGAGGAGGCCGAGGGTAGCCTGAAAATGATCTGGGTATCGTCCGCATAGCACTGAAAGTTGGGGCAGAGGGCGGCGATGCGGTGGGCAAGGAGTGCCAGATACTGGTTGAACAGCCAGGGAGAGAGATTAGATCCCTGGGGAACGCCACAGGTGGAGAAAAAGATGTCAGAGAGGAAGGACCCAAGTTGGACCTGGGAGGGTCGATTGGAAAGGAAAGAGGTCAGCCACGCCAGAGCCTGACCAGTGATACCCAGGTTATCACGGAGACAGTTGAGCAGGATGGCAGGGTTGACAGTGTCAAAGGCAGAGGAGAGATCGAGCAGAATGAGAACACACGGAGTGTTGGAGTCGAGGTTCAAGAGCAGGTACTCACGGATGTTCAGGAGAGCAGTTTCCGTGCTTCTGGCCGCTCTGAAGCCAGATTGATGGTCATGGAGACTATCAACAGCTTCAGCATGGAGGTTAAGCTGGGAGATGGCCAGTTTCTCCAGGAGCTTGCCCAGGAAGGGAGTGATGGAGATTGGGCGATAGTTAGCCGGACAGGAGGGGTCGGCAGAGGGTTTCTTAAGGAGAGGGTGCACAAGGGAGTGCTTGAGGGGGGATGGGAAGACTCCAGAGGCGAAGGAGTGGTTGCAAAAGTCAGCCAGGGCAGGAGCCAGGGAGTCGATGTGGTCCTTGATAGTTTTGGAGGAACAGGGGTGAATCGGTTTAGACAAGACTTTCATAGATCGGACTTGTCTGGAAACCTCGTCAGCAGAAAAAAGGGGAAAGGCAGAGAAGGAGGGAGGAGGGGTGGCTGCAGAAGGGCCAGAGGAAGAGCAGGGAAGAGAGGGGGGGAGGTGATAGGAGGAGAGTGAGGACAGGATGTCCTGAGTTTTAGAGATGAAGTGGGAGGCCAGTGCAGTGCAGAGGGCCTGGGAGGGGACAGGAGAGGTAGAGACTGCAGCAGGGTTGGCAAGCTCCTTGCAGATTTTAAAGAGTTCAGCCGAGTTGTTAGATGCCACAGAGATGCGGCCTTGGATAAGGGCTCTCTTCTTGGTGAGAACAGAGAGACGGTATTGCCTTTGGAGCAGGTGGCAGGCCAGTTTGTCAGAGGATGAACATGAAGCACGCCATTTCCTCTCTGCCACCCTGCACTTGCGTTTTAGGGTGACGAGATCCGAATCATACCAGGAGTTACATTTGGCTTTGGGCTTCAGGCGGATTTTCATGACAGGGGCAAGGATATCAAGAGTATCAGATATAGCAGAGTGGAGCAAGGAGAGGGATGTGTCAGGGTGGGAGTCAGCCGAAGGGGGAGGTGGGGGCGAGAAGGTGGCAGCGAAAGCCGCAACTGACACGCGCTTCATGGGTCGGATGACCGAGAAGGTGGGTGGCAATGATGAGGGTGGCTTTGCCTGTGGGGTAGGGAGGGTGAGGTGGGAGGATAGGAGAAAGTGATCACTCCAGGAGAGAGGAGTGGAGAGAGGGACAGAGAGGGGAAGGTCAGAAGAGATCAGAGCATCAAGAGTGTGCCCTGCAAAATGAGTAGGCCCAGACGGGAGAATAGAGAGTGAGAGAGAGTCACAGAGGTCACAAAAGAGTCCAGTGGGGGGACAGGAGTCATCTAGGTGGATGTTGAAGTCCCCAAGAAAGAGGAGTTGAGTGGTAGAGGACAGGAGTGAGGAGGAGAGGTCAGCCCACTCAGAGAGGAAGGAGGAAATTTGACCAGGTGGCCGATAGATAGTAGCCACGGTAAGGGAATGGCTAGGAGAGAGAGAGTGTCGGCAGACAAGACATTCAAAAGAGGGGTAGGTCTGCGTAGGAGTGACAGTGGCAGGAATCCACTCAGGGACGATAAGGTCAACACCCTGCCCTGAACGGTTGGTCCTGGGCACAGAGAGAATCTTGTAACCTTCAGGTAGGAGTGTGTCAAAGCTCGTGACAGAGCTGGCTGTGAACCATGTCTCAGTGAGACCGAGGATGTCAAGGTCCAGTTCCTCAAGAAGGCGACAGATATCGGAGGAATGCTTGATGGCAGAGCGAGAGTTAAGAGTGGCAAAGTGGAGAAGGTTGCCATCCTTGAAGGACTTCCAGGAAGGGGTACAGATCAGAGGTGCGCCCTGCGGAGGTGTAGAAGAAGGAGGTGAAGAGGGAGTGCGAGAGGGGGCAGGGAGGGAGGGTAGAGGCAAGGTAGCCAAAGACAGAGGGGGACAGCAGGGGAGGAAAGGAAGTTGATGAAGCGAGGGAAGCGTCTATCAAAGAGGTGAAGGTTGGCCTGAGGGCCTTGGTCCAAGACGGTCCCATTAGCGTAGACATTAATGATGGCCTTAGAGGAGCGGAAGGGGGCCAAGAGGACATCCCAACGGGTGCCACCATTAATGGGAGAAGAGGAAAAAGGAGAGAGCACAGAGACCATATGAAGGGTCCATAGGTCAGGTGAAGGCACGAAAAAGAGGATGTCAGTGAGAGTTTCCTTAGAGCAGGCACTAGTGTAGGTGTCAGCGATAGGGAGGCCTGGGTTGGAGACCAGGATGTCCTTTTTAAACTTTTTCCTACCAGATTTAGTGAGGAGAGCAGGATAGTCAATAGAGAAGCAGTTAGAGAAGATAGGCGAGATAGAGAGCACCACGGAGTGGGGGGGGGGGCAGATGATGCGAGAGCCCACAGACAGAAAGGAACGGCAAGACAGGTTACCACATTTCAGAACAACAACAGTATTGTGTTTTAGGAACACAGTGGAGAGGCCACCTAAGTTTGAGAATCCTGCGAGGAGAGAAAAACCCTAGTTACCACAACTGTGGAACACAGTGAGGTGAAGACACCGTGCGAATGCAGTGGCCAGGCGTGGGTGGGGGTGGGCAGGAAGAAGGTGGAGAAGGCGAAATTTACTTGCGCCTTGCGTCCCCTGCGGACACCTGCAGACACACAGGGAGCCGCAACTGCAGGAGTCGCCCTTGGCCTTGGGGCCCTTAGCCGCAGGGGGCTGCCGGGCAGAGGGCTGCCCAGGAGCAGGGTGGTAATAGAAGAGGGAGGAGAGGAAGGGGAGGGGGGTGTGGGCGGGCAGGGAGGCGGGAGGGAGAGGAGGACCAGGAAGTGGGAGGGGAGGGGAGAGCAGGCACAACAACGCGCTCGGAGCGCAAATGCAAAATTCTTTTTTTTTTAAAAAAAACACAGGAAATCACTCACAGAGTTGCTGAGGATCTTGCGAGAACTGACCTCTATCAGGGCCCCCCACTCCGGGGCGACTTCTAGGTCCTCTACCCATACTCCCAAATGTGTTGTTTGACCTTTGTCGAAGGACGGGGCACTGTGCACGCCAATGACCTTCCTGGCGGCAATAGGCACATTGATTAATATTCACAGGACCCAAGTGAACATTCCCTTTTGGAACATACTGACCTCTGGTCTGTGAATTACCTCCTCTGGGATTTCTAACAATTTGTTGTAACAATACTTTAGTCTTCAAATCTCCTTTCCTCTTCTCTATTCTCTCTTTTTTATTATTAACACGGTTCTCATAATACTGAGCCATGTGTAAAACTTCAGATTGGGATTTCGCCTGCCAAGCGCTCTCAGAGGACATAATCTGTGACTGGATGTCGGACAGCAATCCACGTACAAATTTGTCCACAAACAACCTTTTCCCAGACTCTGTGCCCAAGTCCTGTCCACTAAAGTCAGAGAATACCTGTTCAAATCTGTTAAAGAATTCGGTGGCACCTTCAGTTTTTCCCTGAACACAGGCCGTAAGCTTGTCCCAAATAATTCTCTTCTCAGGAATTATGGTTTTCAATTTTGCGACAATTCTATCAGGAAAAGTGAGTATTACCTGAGGTGGTTTCTCACCAGCTGGTCTTTCCCCATCAAACCTAGTCATGTTAGCCCATGTATTTCCCAACCCTGGCACATCGTCTATTGTTCGAACCTGCTTCCATAAATCTACGGGCAGGAGTACAGGGAATAGCAAGTCAATGGGCCTCATTCCGAGTATGGCGGTAAGGGATAGCGGCCACCGGTAACGAGACCGGTGGCGGTGATCCCTTACCGCCATACTCCGAGTTCCCTTTGCGCCCTCGCCCTTAACGCCTGCTTTGAGCAGGTGTTAAAGTCGAGGGCGCAAAGGGGCCTCCAAGCCAATAATGGTGACCGTAATGAACGGTCACTGTTATTTGCATCTTCCCCATTCCCATTGAGCCCTATGGGGGCTCATTTGGGAATGGGGAAGAGCCTTGGTGAATGGGGAATTACCGCCCCGCCAACCTTGGAATGGGGCGGTAATTCCGCCATCCACCAAGGCGCTGCCGGTCCGGGTACGGCGTCAACCAAGGCGTTAATAGCGCCATTGGTTAGCGCCGTACTCAGAATGAGGCCCAATATCACTTAAGGTGAACACAGAGGACTGCCAAACGGACTCTATGGGCCTCATTACACGGTAAAATACCGGCACCGCCTTGGTGGAAAGGGGATGTACCGCCCCATTCCAAGGTTGGAGTGGCGGTAAATTCCCCTTCCACCATTGCCCTTCCCCATTCCCATTTCTGCCCCATAGAGCTCTATGGGAATGGGGAAGGCGCTAATTACGGCACCGCAATTTTGCGGTGCCGTAATTAGCTCCGAGGTCCCTTTGCGGGTTGGATTTTAACGCCTGCAAAAAGCAGGCGTTAAATCCCCCAACCTGCAAAGGGACCTCGTAGTAAGGCGGTAAGGATTTACAGGTACTTTACCGGTAAATCCTTACCGCCATCCGTGTAATGAGGCCCTATCTCTTTGTAGAATCCTGTCGGATTTTTCCTAATATCAGGAATTGATTGCCTAATAGTGTTCATTTCGTGTGGCGAAAATGGGACGTGAACAAATTGCGATACATAATGTGCAGGGATGTCCACAGCGGGTGCACCTGTCCCAGCGTTAGCGGGAATCTCAACCTTTGGGACAAATGTCGGAGGAACCTCTCTCATTGGCAACTGAGATATAGGTAACTCCGACCGCTTACTGAGCAACAGAGCCAGGTCGAGCGCTAAGGCAGTCGAGGAAGTGTCGGGCGAAAAAGCCCTTTTACAAATACCCAATAACTCTATAGGACAACTAACCTTTTTCCTTACACATTCATCCTGTAGATACTGTACCATTACCCGAATCACCTTCCTCTGCATTTCTACTGTATACTGACTATACGTATCATATACTTCATCCGGCGGTATCGATGAATCTGAGATCCATCGAATCGCATCTTTGGTAGAAATTCGTACTTCCTCAGATGCCGATCTACGACACGGAAGGAACCGTTTCTGTACATACATACTGTCGTCTTCACCATCCTCATCCCGTAATCTTTCTAAGTCCCTCCTATACTCAAACAACCTCTCAACATGACCATGTACTTTCTCCACTGTGTCCCTCGAAAGCGCTAAAGTATTTAGATCCCTCATCCCTTGTGGGAGATCCGTATTATGTAATCTAACCCACATTACACATAAATGAGTCCCCAAACCTTCAATAAAAACATTTTTCTCGGGAAAATTGCCCATAGTTGATAATGTGGAGAAAACGTCAGCTTCATCACCCCTCTCCATACAATGCTTAGCCCATGCAAATAATTCCCGTTTCTTTTCTGCAGAGACAGTATTTCGAGTAACAATCTTTGACCCCACACCCTGATCAACTTCAGTCAGCACAGAACCACTCGGGAGCGGAGGTGTGGGCAAATTCAATGGGGGTGCAACTATCGGTGCAAGAGGAAGGGGTGGTAGAATAGGTGGAGGAACAACAACTAGAGGAATAGGAACAATAGGTTGTACAGAGGGAACAGGAATAACAGCAGGAATAACAGCAGGAATGGGCAGAGCACCAGGGAGAGGATCATACGGAGGTGGTTCAGAGGCACCTGGCCTGCGTTAGTTTAACAATTTATCAACAAATTCTTCAGAAACATGGAAATCTTTAGAGGGATAGATTTTCTGGGTACCGAGTGAGAAAGCCCTAGCCATATTTTTGACTGACTCTGAATGTTTTTCCTTATCATATAACAACGCCTTCTCTGTATTTGTTTTATGACGGCGTGCATGTTTATCCCTACTTTTAAGCTGCTGCAACGCTTCTTTTTTCCAATTCTGCAACACATCAAATGCTGCAGGTCTGGCCTTCTTCTTTAGCAAGACCGATTCTAGGTATTCAATACGGGGGATCTCGAAACTACCATTGATTGGCCACTGAAATTCGGAGGCATGTCTGGTTTGTCTGTGCCAAATATCATTAAATACTATACTTCCAATGCCATGCTTAAAGTACATAGAACACGCCGGCGACCCCTCCGGTGGTGCCGGGCGGCTAAATTCCAAAGATTGTCGATCGCTGCGGAACAGAGCCCTAAAGCAGCTAGACAATTTCCCAGGCATTTCACAAAAAATTGGTGTTACCTGGTCAATAATTGTGTCTGCAGATACAATACGACAAATTCAAATTGTCAGGATTAAATTAAGAGTTGGGTCATGACTACACCTGACCAAACCTAAGAAGGACCGTACAGTTTACCAATGAACTTACCTAACGAATTTTACCTTGTGTTTGGTGGTTTCGACAAATCTGCCCGCCTCAAAAATGGACCCTCGTCAAGATGCCGTGTCAGACCACACGACTATCGTCCAAGGATCGGATCGTGCAGCGCTGCCAAGGTATCGCGTCTCGTTCAGTCGGGCCCGCAGTATCACACCGTCCGATCCCGGTTCGATAGTCTGCGTCAATCCTTCAATGATCCGGCATCAATCTTGAGGTCCCTATTCGGGCGCCAACTGTGAAAACAGATAAATAATATGAGGCCGGGAAGCCCAAAAAAGAAACACACCAACACAGGTTACAAAGAAACATACAAGTGCTTTATTTAAAAGCTACAACAGTTACCAAGTCAATTGACAAACGGATAGCTATTCGGCTCTCAGAATAACATAACGAACTTCAACGAGGGTTCGATGTGTTAGTGAGAGAGCACATATTGGAATACCCAGGCTTTTTATACAGTTTGTCCAGCCCTGGGCCAACCCTCTTGCGGGTTAACCATTCTGCGATACAGGTCTTAGGGTTCCTTGCCAGGTCAATCCTTTAATATATGCATTTTGATTAGATTCACTGATATAGTTGTACATTTACATATAGGTCAACGGTAGGACAAGGTCAGTTCGCGACCCCGACAAGTGGCCTGCAGGCATATTAATTATTCAGTTGTACGGAGGTCACAACGGCCAGAATCTTACTCAGAATGTCATTTGGCCTCCATTTTGATGTTCAGGGTGACTTCTACATAACAAGAGAACCTGAAATGGCGGCTTAATCCATGATGGCGACTTACATTACTTTTCTCTAAGGTCAAGACCTTGCCGTGGACTTTGTTCGCACATGATGTTTGGACAACTTGGCGTAGGCCAATACACATACAATTGATACAATAGGAGGCATAATATTGTTTCTATTCCGACAAAGTGTATAAGGTGATGGTGATACCAGGGGATGGGGGTGTTGGAGCTGACATCTACTTCGCAGTTGTGTTCTGCTACCCAATCAACGGTGCACCCTTTGCAGTGTGTGGGAGTAAGGTTTCTTTGCTGGAAGCTGAGCTCCTGTAGAGCTTGGGCCAAGGCTTTAGATGGTCTGTCTTTTTTGTCATTGAGTCCCAAGGTGAAATCACCTAGGAGGACTGCTTTGGTAGAGGTTTTGAGGCTTTCACCACGGAGATGGATGAGATTACCATGATAAGATATGATACTATATGATATGATAATATATGATATGATAGGTTATTTATAATGAGCTTAATACCCAGAGGTTTCTAAGTGCGGACCTGTGGATCAAACCTGTATTGCTTGTGTTGTCTTGCTTCCAAAGCGAGCATGTTGCCCCTGGGCTATCCTCCTGAGATATAAAGTGCTATAGGGCCTGGTGGGTGGTTACCTAGGCGGACAGTGAGTGTGATGTTTGGGGAGATGGTAATCTTGACCACGAGGGAATCAGTGTCCTCCCCGAGATGTGAGGCTGTTTGTTTGACAGCCAGCCAGTCTTTTACTATGAGGGCTACTCCTCCACCTTTAGTTAGGTGTCTATCTTGTCTATAGATTGAATGTCCTTGTGGGAGTGCTAATGAGAGGGCAGGTCCAGCGGCTTCATGGAGCCAGGTCTCAGTGATGGCTAGGATGTCAAGGTCGAGATTGGTGATAAGGTCAAAGATTTCTTTAGCATGTGCTAGGAGGGATCTGGTGTTAATCAATGCACATTGTAAATGGGAGGGTCCCTTAGGTGTACATATTTTGGTTTTGGTGGTGTGGGTGGTGGTGGCTGTCGGGATTTTGGGCATGGAGGGTGAAGGTGGGGTTTTGGCAGACACAGGTGCGGCATTGATCGTAGTAGTGCTGATGGGCTTCATAGGTATGCTGGTGGTAGTGACATGGCGTGAGCGTAGGCCAATGAGTTTGTTTCTGTTGTTGACTGATCTAGGGCATGTGGATGGTTTGGTGGCTCCACAGAGGTTAAATGGCTGTTTTTTTGTGGTAGCTGAGAGGTTGAGGGGAGGCTTAGTAGTCCTTAGCTGGGCAGTGTTTTGATAGGTGGCTTTTGTGAAAAAGGATGGCAGGAAAGGGGTGGGTGGGATGTGGGAGAGTTTGGTGAGTGCGGTTGCCACCATGTTGTGTCCAGTTATGCACTTGTGAGTGAGCGGGAGGGCCATAGTGGCTGTTGTATTACAGAGTGTAGAGTGGGCTTCTGTATGATAGAGGGCGAGATAATGTGCTGAGTTGGAGGTGCACTGTGAGCCTGTATAGGAGCCCATTTTTGTGGGATTGTCACAATGTTAGTGCAGCAGGGAATTGGTGAATAGTGTTTCATATGACAATGGCTCAGTGACCCTTGTGCCAGGGAAACAGTACTGGTTGTCTTGAGTAGGTATTTGGGGGACAGTGCGAAATGCACCGATGAAGGCGCCGTGGCAATAAACACTTAAGCTAAGCAGTAGTGAGGCTCAGTAAATAGTAAACAGTAGTGAGGCTCATATCAGTGAAAACAATACTGGTTAACAGTAGTGAGGTTCAGTAAGCATTCAAACAGTAGTGAGGGTCATATCAGTGAAAACAATATTGCATTTGGTGCGTAGTGCAAAGTGCAGTACTGACGCGCCATGGCATTCCAGTTAAACGGCATGGATAAGGTGAGGTAAGGTGGGTTCTCCAATAGGTGCGTATATCCGCCTATTGCTTGTGAGGTGGCTAGGCATCCAGATTCTAAATTCCGTACTGGAAACACTAGAGTGAGCAGACATAGTTGGTAGAGATCAGGAAAGTGAAGAGGAGGAGGTGGTAACATCAGAGAGTGGCAACAGAAAGGAGGTGGCACATAAAGTGGATGTGATAACAAAATAAGAAGAAAAAGAGAAGGGAGAGGATGGAGATAGATGAGCAATGGAGAAGGTGACAGCTTCAAGAGAAGAACAGTGGAGGGAGGAGAAGATAACATCACGAGCGAGAAGTGGAAGTGTCGGAGTTGGCGTGCAAGAGGAGTTGGGGAGACCACATAAGAAGGAGGTGACCATTCCAGGGACTAATAGCCTTGTAGGGAAAGACTGCTCTTCTAGAGACTAAGGATAGTCCACCACAAGGGGGGGCAATAGAGCCGCTAAGCCGAGCATGGAGGAGATGGCGTGGAAAAGGGAACTGCAGCAGGGACATCAGAAAGTAAGAAAGAAGCACAAGAGAAGAGAGAGGAGCCAACCTTCATGGAAAGACCAGGTCGATTGTGGTTAGGGCCTTTTGCCTCAAGGCAGGACAAGATAGTGGTAAGAGGTACAAGAGGGTGACAGGGTGATTATGGTAAGCATAGAAATGTGGGGTAAAGGAAGACTAAGAGAAAGGCAAGAGCAAAATCAGAGGTGTTGGTGTAGTTGATAAGGGTTGTACAGGTAAAGAGAAGTTTGAATTGTGTGTGCCATATTGATGACTGGGGTAACAGTGATGTTGACATAATGTGGCAATTTAGCATGAATCAAATGTAGATAATGGGAATGAGATATGCGTTATTTATAGTGTTTGTGTTTTAGTTGATACATTTTCGAATTACATGTGCACAGCAAGATGAATGGAAAAACTGCTGATACAATATAAATGCAATATAGGTGTGTCAGGCGACATAGCGCTTAACAACCAGTCAGCAAGGAGCTCTACATGTGCATGCAAGGTAGGAGATTTGCAATGGGAAAATCAGTGTGAGGGAATGCATTAGTCTTGAGCATACATTTATAGGTACATATATATTGGGGTCTCTAGGGAAATAGGTTTTGGACAGCATAACTATACAGATCTGTTTTGCTGCAGATTTCTCTGATAAGTTAGGAATTTCTTCTGTCTGAAAACATGGGTTTGGCAATTGAACTCTGTGCGACTGAGAAACTAGTTTTACAAGGTTGAGGAAAGACAGCAGCAGCTGTGATGAATATAAGATGGTAAGTTTTGGGCAGGCCGTTTGTATGTCCTAGGTGCATTGTGAAGGGGTGATACAATCTCTGTAAACATAAAGGAGTCTATTATTGAATCATGGGAGGATTCCGGCCACCTGATAGGGCTGGACGTTAGGGCCAGGCAATTAAACCTGATGCTGGTTGCTTGCGGGAAAAGGAGCACAGATAGATTATAGGTTTTTAATGGTTGGGACCATGTGGGCTCAAATGGTATGTCCCATAGTTTTAGAATGAAATGTGGACAACAACATGTTTGGGTGATAAAACCCGGCCATTTGTACACTAAACCTGCTTTACGAACAAAGCGTGTACATACTTTTAAAGCGTGGGCCTGCTTTTGGTTACGGTGATCAAAAGGCCCACTCCTACAGAGGCCTCTCTCTTAATCTTTCTGCCAGCGGTGTGCTCCACCCTGTCTGCCAAACTCAAAGGCATAATATGAAAATTCTGGCCATTGGTACAACTTAGTCTGCCTAATGAACCTACACCCAGAATGTCCTTGAAAAGTTCCTAAAATCTTAAAGACATAATTTCCCATGCCAGGATGAGCAAAGTAACATCAGATCCTCCATGTGGAATCTAAGAGAAATCAATGGTCATCACCCATGCAGCAACTGCACTGTATGCAAATTCATGAGAAAAATCAACTCCTTCCACATAGGAAGTAAGGAATGGAAACTACGTCACTTTTCTAATTGTAAATCATGTAACGTCTTTTACATCATTGAATGCCCTTGTGGCTTAAGTTACGTGGAGCAAAGCTCCAGACCCGTCCACAAAAGAATTGGCGAACACAAGTCAAGGATTTGATGCAAAACTCTTTCAGCTCCACTTGTGCCACACTTCCTTGAATTCCAACATGGCCCAGACAATTTTACCTGGTGGGTGGTCGATAAAGTGTCCAACACCAGCAATACTACGAACACTTTGAACTTTAAGGAATCCTGGTGGATGTTTAAACTCCAATCAATATCCACGGGTCTCAATGAGGCACAACCATCTGGTCCAATTTCCTGATTCCCTGTCACAGCAGATTGTACCTTCGAGCCTCTTTTTAAGAGCTATAAGCAATTATACAATGTGGTTACCCAAAGGGCTTCAGCACAAGACAACATACATCAGACCAACTTACGTCTTACTCTCTGTACCTACATGTACACATACTTCCAGCTAACCAGTAATACATACTCATCTATACAATCTTGACACCTTGTATTATAGGGCCTAGGGGCTTACAGTAGCAACATACGAGGGATGTAGCCAGATACACGTCTACCTGCAGTCATTGTCTGCCATGTAGCCAGTCAGTACTGCCCCATTACCCTATATAATTCGACTATGCTCTTATCTTGCAGCCATAAGCAGTTTTTTTAACGAGGCCTTCACGCACTACATAGACAGTCTATCATTAATTGTCCCAGGTATTATAATCTGCCTCGTAGCCCCATCCTCAGCCAACATTGCACGTATACCTGAGATGCCATAACGTTAGATTCAAAAGCATTTTACACATGCCAGGCAATTTTCCATTTCATTCTTAATAAATTCCCCCCCCTTGCCGCCCCCTCTGGGTATACACATATGACTCCGAAGTGCAGTGGAGCTTCCATTCTTATTTTCGAAGGTTTCCCGATCCTCGTAATCGCACTGATCTAACCAGTGCTCCTGTTGGCGTTTACTCGTCCCCATGACTATGGGATGACGGGCTAATTATGACTAATGTGCAATGGGAAACCACTTTTCCCTATCTACACATGCGCAGAATGCACTTTCGCACACAGCTCCATTCTGTGCTTCTCTGAGCTCCTGGCACACGCCAGATGCTGCGCTCACGGCCAATTTAAGACCAAGGTAAGAGCGTACTCCAGTCCCACCAACTTTTAAGCTCCTCCACGGTCTCTAAGTTAGATGCTTTAGACTAACATGGTTCACTCCCTTGTCTCTTCGCATTTAGATCCACTCCGCGCTTACAGCCTATGTACCATCAATGCATCTGGTCAGCTAAGTCAAGCTTCCAGTATGCTTATCATAAGTGCCTTACAGACAAGAATGCTTTCCCTCAGTGTACTGCATACCACGGCTTAAAGGTACTTTCTTAACATTTACCAACTTTAAGGGCACCATATTCTCATTGGTCCTCCCAATGTTTTCTGCTGCTCGCAAATGGCAAACACAGACAGATATGTTTCCTTCTTTTTGCCTTTATGTGCAGCCCTCCATTGAGAACACTTGTGTACCCAAGTTACCCTGTTGATGGTACATCCCATCTCTTACCACCAGCCACTAGGCTTCTACCCAGGACCCAGCCCTGTGCAAGGTCAGTGTATGACCACAAATCTGTGAAAACTAGTGTGTTCAATAGTTTTGTCCTATTTTTCTGTGTATACATGTCTAGTGCATGTCATTAACTTACTGCGCTTTGCAGTCCCATACTCTTCTAAACCCGTTTTTAACTCACCTCCCTTGATTCTTTATAGGGGAGACCACGCCTTGGCTCCAGAAGAAGGCTGTGACCCACAACCGAAACGTCCAAGGACCAGTGCACCCATTGGTGCCCCATGATCCTATTTGTAAAAATCTGTATGTTGATTAATTTCAGTTACATCGGCCTACCATATGGTTAACCTTTAGCTTGGCTATTGACAGACCTACCCAAGGTCTTCCATCTAGAGTAATGATACAATTTATGCTCTATCTGGTGGGTAAAACTTGTTAAAAAAACATGATGTACTACTAGGACACCCACATCTATTAGAAGAATTTTCATGTATGTGCTTCCCTGATTTTATTTTTTATTTTACTATGAAGTATATCCTTGTACCAATTTGTTTAACTTGGTTTATGCTTGTAGTATAGTGGACTATTGCCTTTTTTGTACTCATTGTCCACGATTGTTGCTTTGTATGATAATTGCACTTTTGCACAGATTGAAATAGCTGTGTTACTCCATGAATATGTAAATAGAGCAAATAAGTCAGCAATATATTAAACGCTGTACCAAACTTCAACAAAAAGAAAGGGCATGTTTTGTTTTTGTTGTACACCTATCCATGAATAGGCAAAAAGTAGCATTATCAATGGATTGTTATTACACAGTAGATTGAACTTGCATTGAAATAAGATGCAATTTTTGACTACCACAGCCAGGACAAATCCCTTTCTAGTATATATCTAATCACAGCCCATAGTCCTGTGTTTGTTTTGGGCTATCCCTCCAGTTACTCCCACCTTGTCTGCTGTCAAGGCTTTATGATTGTGTTGGTTGTACTACCGAAAGCCTGCAACTAGATCATCTGCCAAAGCTGGCTATTGTGTGCGTGCAGCCTTAGGCGGGAGTTCACCTAACCCTATCAAAATCTACAGAGTGGGGCATTTAGCTAAGTGCCCCCGAAGGCCAGGGAAGAAACATTGAAACTCGAGGGAGATTTCTAAGGGACAGGATCCGCACCCCCCCTGAAGAGAGAACCATCGTGACATATTTCTTTGTTAGCGAAGTTACCAATCATTTTGATTTGCAAAATGTTGTAAGTGTCCCAAAAAAATAAGATGTGATACTGAGCTACAGTCTTCACATCCTCCTACGACTCCATGTGAACTCCTCTGACAACATGTAAAGTAAGGGCACACATCCCTGAGTTCTTCTAAAATAAAGTATTCAATTTGATGTACATTTTTCCTTAAACTCAAGTCAGTACACCAGATAGCAGAAACTCATTTTATTTGAGTAGGTTCACATGTTTTTCTAAACGCGTGGCTATCGTTCCCTTTGAGCACAGGCAGCACTTTTGCATATTGACAATAAGGTGGATATTTGCTGGGTTTAATTCTGACATTTCACTGCATCCCCACTGAATGGAAGCAATGCCCTGCGTGTCTTACAGCATGAGCATGTCAGCCGCAACAAAATAGCCAGCTTAGGCAGATGAAACCGAATAGCAGACAAGTCAACTAAACGGCTTAGCTTGGAAGAGATTCCCGCGAGCTGCGCCCAATAAATACAATCAAAGCATGCGGTGTTCTTGTGAAATAGAGTGCCTACCTGCACAAACGCAGAACTAGAATAATCGATAGACAGCGAAAGTAAACGCCAGCGCAGTATTGCTTGTGTTCTTCTAAACCTAATCCTCTCTCTCCTTTTCATTTCATTGATTAGGCGTAATACATTAGGCACCTTAGACAAACTAAGCGCAATACTACAAGCCTTCAAATAATAAATACACGTACATTTGCAGTCAAAGATGGAGAGCAAAGGGGTATCGAAAAGGAGAATGTGAGCAAAGCTGGTCACAGATCAGTACTTTGCATCACAGTCTTTGTGATGGTGGCGACACACCTGCTTGGCTGCTCATCCACAGCTGGAACAGTCCAGTATGGGCGTGCCCAGTGTGGATGCATCTTGCCTGGGTGGATGTGCTAGGATGCTCCAGACCATTTTATAACCTGGTTCTGAATGCAGTACGAATGAGTGTCAGTCATTTTTCAGAGCTGTTTGCATTAGGCTTTTATTATATTATTATAAACCAAAAGAACAGGAGGAAGGCGCCTAATGCAAAAATATCAAAGACCTGTCTCTAACATTACTACTAAAATAATTAGTAACAAAAATTGACTGTCGGCTGAAGGATACCAAAGCAGTGTGTGGCATATATAATCCTTCAATTTCACATTGGGAAGCAGACAATACGTGATAACACAGTTGCCTCCCAAAAAATATTCATGCTAAACACAAAGTATTCAATTCTGAATGTGTGCCCCTTAGCAAGACTCCCCGCCACAGACTCCCATGTCCCTGCGATGTAGAGAGTTCGGTTGAATAGAGAGGTATGACTAGTGCTGCTCCAGGCTGACCATTTAAATAAGGGCACAAAATGCACTCCTCATGCAATTTTTCATGAAAACACAAGACCCTGGTATGAGACTCAACAAGCCAATGCTTCACAGAATAAAAAAGACTTATTTTCTTCAATACAAATTTCCAATACTCGAAGTAACAGCATGGATTGCCAAAGTAATGTCGACCCAACCAGATCTCTGTCCTATTCGACAGGCTTAGACAGTGTATTACTGCACCACGATTTACCCCACATAATCTGACAGCCCTTTTCTCATTATAGTGAGTTGACTGAATTTCACATATTTACCTACAGGAGTAGCAGGCCTTTAGGGAGGGGTTGGTATACCTCTATGGGGGTGGTTGTGTGGAGATTCCATGGGCCCACTTCCTATCAGGAAACCTGGTAAGCATGCCGGGAGTCCACGAACCAGGGATGGGATCTAGATATCCAGTGAGTACCATAATACCCGCATTCCTTTCATTCCCAAACAAGGTTGATCCGCTCAGAAGCCTTCCCTGAGGTTGGGGACTTTTGGTTATAAAAGTCATGATATCCTATGTCCCCAACATGGAAATGGAAGGAGATGTGGAAAGAGATGTGGACATTCTACTAGTTGTGGCTCCTCCACACTTTCAGGCCTCCCTGAGATTGCAGGCAAGGCTTACTGGACTGAGAATAAAGAAGCAGAAACGTACCCACATTGTGCGTCCACAGACCTGCAAAGATGCCAAGACCAGTCAGCCCAGAAAGAAGCAGAACAGGTGGAGCGTGGCTTGGCGCCGAGCAGAATGGTGGACTAACCGTTTCATACCCACTCAAACATAAATAATTAACATTTGATGAAATGTCTTTGGCAACTGCTCAGGGGAATGGCAAAAAGACATGTTGGTGATCTGGAGCATTTTGGGAGGGGCCCTGCTTCTGAGAAGTCTGTTGTATGGCTTTCCTTGGTGGAGCAGAATCCAGTAGTAAACATTACCACATGGCTGAGTGGGATGGCTTAGCGCGTTGCAGAGGTGAATGCTACAGTGTTCGACTTTCTTCATAACAAGGTGAAAGAATATTGTTTCTTCTATAGGAGATGAAAAAGTAAACATTTTTGCTATAGTTATTAATAGTTGTGGTGAAAATATATATAAAAGTGATTTTAAGAAGCAGTTCATGGCTTTGCAAAAAGATGACAGAAATGGCTTCTCAAAATACTCATCAAACGTTCATGGAAATAAGGGAACTTCTCTTTCTGTGGCTTCTAATCTCAAATGACCATAACTTGACTCCCCTTCTCAAGTGATCGTGGGGGCTAACATGGAGGCCCTTTTATTGAAAATTGGAGCCCTTAAACCTTTCTTGGAAGTCACAAATAATAAACTTCAGCAACTTGATGACAGGTGGTCTAACTTTGAAGCCAGCCAGGATAGAGGAAGTGGAAAGCGGGATCGGAGAAGCAGAAGATGTTACACTTCGAGTTCTGTGTTTGGAAAAACCTGTATTAGCACTTCAAAAACTAAATGAAGAATGGACAATAGAAACCGCAGGAATAATCTGTGTTTGTTTGATCTTCTGGAGTTAACTGAAGGTGAAGATGCAGCGCTATTTCTGAAAATAATGTTTTCTAATACTCTGAAAATCCACTCTTCTATGTGTTTAAATATTCACAGGGCGCATAGGATTGGTTCTGAATATCAAGAACCGCATAAGAACTTGAACCCAGGCACACTGATTGTTTTGCTTCTTGAATACACACAACTACAGCTGATTATTAAAAAAGAAAATAGATACTATAATATCGACCTGCTCTCAAGCAATTGAATACTAGATTTGGGTTAGTGCATCCTTGCACTTTCAAAGTCACTATTAAGGCAATACCTTGGTATTTGATGACCCTGCAGATCTCAAACATTGCATTAGGCTCTGCATGATGGATAAATTGGATACTTCAACTCAAATCCATGATCAACACCCACCCACCTCATGGAATTGCCTTTATCTAGATACAAAGTTATGTTTTTGGTAAAACTGTTTCATCCAGTGAATAATTAACAGGCATGGGAAATGTGCCTGCTTTCCTGCTCCCTTCTTTTTTGAGGTGCCCTACCTCCAGCTACAATTGTGTCGGCATGCTTGTTTATGGGTATCTATTTTAGATGTATGTGTGGCTTATTCTCTTCTATGTGCTGTTTTTTGTCTCATAGTTTAGTGACAAAAGTAAAAGAATATTAATAGCTGGAAGTCAAGCATTGCAGTTTTTCTCGTTTTTCTCCTGATCTTCCCTCTTGTGTTATATCCATTTTGTTCACTATCATATATACTACTACAGTGGTATAGGCTTTTAGAGTGCATTTTGCATGTGGGATTTTCTGTTAAGATCTGTAGTATTGTATCTATATCTAATGATGGGTCTAAACTAATACTTGGTTAAGACATGTATCACTTGGAATGTTAAAGGTCTCAACAATCTGGTCAAGAGGCAGAACGTTCTTACACATCTGAATAGATTCAAACTATTAGTAGCCTGTATATAAGAAAAATACTTGTTTTTACAAGAAGCCATGACATTAAACACATTTTGTGGAGAGAGGTTATTGCAAGTCAAGCTGAGGGCAAACAGAATGGGGTTTCAATATTGATTAAAAAAGGGATGAAGTGCAAAATTCTTCATAATGATTCTGATACTAAAGGAAGCTGCACCTTAGTTAAATTACAAATTACCTCTCAGATTATTTCTATTGTTAATGTGTATGGTCCTACCAACCTAGACCCCATGTTTTGGTCCAATATGATTTTTCTTTAAAGCAATTTGATTTACTGAATAGTTTTGGTCTGTGAAGATTGGATCAACATTATTGATCCATTTTTAGACAGAAGATCAAATTGCCAATCCAAAAACAACAAAACACATAAGGAATTTCTGCGCTGCATGTTAGAGGTTGATTTGGTGGATTCCTGGAGACTTGCACATCCAACAGATCCCTGTCTCGCATTGACTACAAATGTATTTTGAAATCCTTATCTAGTACAGTAGCTGAATCTAGGATCGAAAGCTTTGTAATATCAGATCATGTTCCTGTGATTACAAATTATGTTCTGAATAGTGTTGCAAAAGTTTCAAACAGATGGAGATTTAACAACTCTTTATTAGAATATCATAACTTTGAAAAGTCATATTGTAAACATACTCAATTTTTCTTTGAACATAATAATGATAATGATACTTCACCAGTTTATAATTGGGATACTCACAAAACAACTTTAAGCGGTCATAATATCTCATTTGTGGCCTATAAGGAAAGAGAAATGAAGAAAGATGTGGACAACATGTTGAACCAATTGAATAAACTAGGAAAGAGATATAACTCTAATTCCGATGATGGCCCATTTAGAGAAATTGTATCTTTATGCTTTAACATGAATAAACAATTATCAGAACAAACTTGTGGGGAATTACTAAATATAAATAAAAAATGTGTTAAATTTCTAATAAGGCTAATAATATATCATATCGAAAAATCAGAAAGGAGAGATCTAAAATTGCATGTATTAAAATGACTATGATGTGATAGCGTAATCTGAGAAAGCTATTTTAAAAGTGTTAACAAAATGTTTCAAAAATGTGTAGACATATGAATATACTGAAGCAGGTAGAACATCTGGACCGTTTCCCAAAGCTCTTTTGGTTCTTACCCCAAAGCCATATAAAGATAATTAACTTCCTAAGATCTGTAGGCCAAAATCACAAATTACATTTGACTGCAACATTTTTGCAAACATATTAGCTAATATAATTGAATTATTCACACACAAATTAATTAAATCTTATCAAGTAGGTTTAGTCAAGGGAAGACATATTGCATCTAATGCAAGACTTTTTATGGATATGTTTCATATAATCAATAAAAATAAACAACTAACTAGTTTTTATGGCAATTGTTTTGGATGCAGAAAAAGCATTTTACCATGCTGAGTGGAACAACTTATTTGAAGCATTAAAGAGGCATGTTATAGGTGAATATTTTCTTTCTTTGGTTAAACTTTAAAATGCTGACCCCAAAGCATCTATTTTTATGAAAGGCCATTTCTCTCCTTTCTTTTCGGTGTAAAGACATACCCAACAAGGCTGTCCTTTATCAACAATTTATTTTGTTGTAGGAATCTCCACAGCTCCCTCAAATGCAGAAATAATTAAATTAAATAGCCAGATTCTTTTAGCAAGATTACATGAATCAGTTGCATTGCTGTCTCCATTATGCCTGACGTGGTGGGGTAGATTGGAATCAATTAAAATGATGCTCACTCCGGTGAATCTATATTATCTACAGATGCTTCATATTCATCTTACTGTGGCTTTCTTTAAAATGTATTAATACGATTTTTCTAGTGTTGTGTGGGGTCACAAAAAGAAAAAGAGAACATCTCTTTAAGTAAAGTTTAAACTTGTGTATGTAGATGGTAATTTTAGATTTCCTGATTTCAAGTGTTATCACAATGTTTTTATTCATAAACAAGGGCAGTACTGTTTTCTCCCAAATGAACATGAGCATATACCAAAATGGTTGATAGTAGAAAAAGAACTGGTATCACCTTTGGATATTCATGATATCATATATATGTTTAATCAGTCTAGATAATTTCTTTCTATCTCTATCTAACACATTTTTATTTAAAATAATTCCTATTTTGTGATATAGCGATACTGTCAAAATCTTTGTCTCTTTGTCAGAACTCAGAATAGACTGCGGTCAGTATGGTAGTGCCGGCGAAGGAAGACCTTGCCAACCATCATGAATACTCCACTACAGAATTATGCCACCCACAAGATGGCTGCCACTTTCTCCATGTTATGTTCAGAATGCACCGGAAGAGAAGCGTACAGTCCCTGACAATAAAGGTGAACACCAGATGCACCACAGTGTATTGCAACTTACTTGTTGCCCTAACACTGTTCTATTTTCCTGTCCTCGCTACTTCTGCTTCGTGTTAGTTTCCCTTACCTTGCCTTGACTTCATTCTTCTCAAGCTCCTGCCCTCTCTCTGTCCATGCTCACTATTGCAGGGCTTCTCTGCTTTCCTGTTTGCTGTTTCCCACTTGCTCTGATGCCTGGTGTCTCCAGATCCTGTGCTACGTCCAGTTCAGTTTATTTAGCCCTTGGGGCTATTCAACATCCTTACCTTCTGACGTGTGTTAGCTCCTTTAGGATTAAGGGAGCAATTTTCTCTTGCACGTTTTTGGATGATTTTCTTCCTGGAAGTTGAAGATCTTCATAACAACGTTCTGGATATTGTATTACAACACCTTCCACCCACAGATTTTTTCCCTCAAGCTTGAGTTTTTCCTTGGGTCGGGCCTCTCCTTTTGCTCAGCCACTATGTTCCTATCGAAACAGTAATGGCATCTGGAGAGGAATAGCACTATCGCTACCTGCAATGAACCTCCGCCAAGAAGCAGAGAAGGGTGAAACCTGAAACACTTTTCATATGGTGTAATAAAAATATAACCATTAACCGTAGATCCATTTTGTGGAGATCTTGGTTAAACAAAGGTGTGGCATATATCAACCTGATTATTCCCAGATCTAATAGTCTTTCATTTGAGGACTGTATTTCTCTATCCCTAATTGTACTTCTAATCAGTATATTAAACTGATTAATGCCTGTTTACATTTTACATTTTTTAAATGTTGATGGTACAGATAGATGCATTTGGGATCCAATAGAATTTTAAATTAAAGCAGAACTCCAAACAATCAATGGTTTTCGGAATTGATGAGAACCAAAGTGTGATTTTCAGTTCAGAGAATCTACATGATGTTCTATTTGGTCCACGATTAAAGTATTTTCAGCCTCAGAAAAGTTGACGGAAACACTTTTTTTTCTCTTCACAGAGCTTTTTTAACACTTGTAACATTATTTAATGCTACATTTTCAAGTTATGGATTATGTTGGTCTTGTTATTTTGAAATGGGTTCATTCAAACATACGTTTTATGAGGTTTCTTTTGTGAATACATTTTGGCCTCAGGTATGAAACTTGATTTTAAATCACCATCATTTTAAAACTTGCTAATATTTTATTAGGTAGTCTTGCTTTTAATTAAATGACAATTAAACATTATTATCTTATCTTTGATTCATTCTGACAGCAATCCATTTAATAACATCTAATTGCATTTTTTAAAAAATAATACGGTAAAGGTATGGTGGAATAATACATAGAGAAATGTAGTGCTAATACACTTGCACTCGTTACCAAATATGAGAGAACATGGAGTCTCTTTTCTGATTATTTAACTAGCACTAAATAGAATGAGTAATAAGAAATATTTAAAAGGATTGCAATCATCTCATTGCATGAATCCAAATGTATTTTTTTGTGCTCTAGGCATCAGGATCTTAGTTCATGTCTACCCGCCACCCTCCCTTGTTGTTCTAGCCACCTTTTTTATCATTGTTATGTCATATTCTGGGGGTAATTCATAGAATTCAGCGAACAAGTGGCGCACGCGGCTGGCGCACAGTGTGCGCGTGCGAATCCCTGCGCCAGCCGCGTGTGCCAAAACCCATTTCCGCGCACAGCGTATTCATGGATTCCAGCCACCAAAACCAGCCGTGGCGCACAGTGGCGCAGCGACCTTGCAGCAGCGCCAGTTACGCCCCCAAGAACGCCTTCCGCGCAGGGAAAAGCCATCAAAATCCCCAATCCAGCGCAAAGGGCTGCGCTAACCCTGTACCAGCACGGCAAGCGGGCTACGTGTATCACTGGGGTGCGCGGGAAGTACCTCACGCGATTGGCCCCGTGCGAGCAGGGTACGCGTATTACAGGGGTGCGCGGGAAGTTCCACACGCGATTGGCCTGTGCGCGTGTATTTCAGGGGTGCGCGGGAAGTTCCACACGCGATTGGCCTGGGCGCGTGTATTTCAGGGGCTCACGGGTGGTTTCACACGCGATCGGCCCTGGGGGAGCGTGTGCGTGTATTTCAGGGGTGCGTGAGAAGTTCCACACGCGATTTGCCTGGGCGCGTGTATTTCAGGGGTGTGCGGGAAGTTCCACACGCGATTGGCCTGGGCGCGTGTATTCCAGGGGTGCGCGGGAAGTTCCACACGCGATTGGGTTGCGTTTGGGTATTAGGGGTGCGCGCAAAGTTGTACACGCGATTGGGCTGCGTGCGGGTATTAGGGGTGCGCGCGAAGTTTTACACGCGATTGGGCTGCGTGCGGGTATTACAGGGGTGCACGCACATTTTCACAAGCGATTGGGCTGCGTGCGGGTATTAAAGGGGTGCGCGTGAAGTTTTACACGCGATTGGGCTGCGTGCGGGTATTACAGGGGTGCGCACAAAGTTTTACACGCAATTTCAGCAGGGTACGTGTATTTCAGGGGTGCCGGGGAGTCCTACATGTGATTTGCCAGTGTGGGTCCTCCCAGGTGTTCCCTGTACACCCTCCACGGCCCCTGCAGGCAGCCCACACCACAGGGGACTACCCTGCATCCCTGGTCATGTCCCGCAGGCAGCCCACCCAACATGGGCATGCCCCCCAGCAAAGGCACATGTCTCCTTGCACCAATGACCACCAACTCATGTCCCCTTGAACCCCCACCCCCAGCATTGCGGGGCACCTGCCAGCAGGCCCCCACCCATGTCTCCCAGCACCCCCACCCCCCCAGTCACCAGGGGCAGCCTCCACCAGGCCCCCACCCATGTCTCCCAGCACCCCCACCCCCCCAGTCACCAGGGGCAGCCTCCACCAGGCCCCCATCCATGTCTCCCACCACCCCCACCCCCCAGCAGTGCAGGGGAACCCATCACCAGGCCCCCACCCATGTCTCCCACCACCCCCACCCCCCCAGTCACCAGGGGCAGCCTCCACCAGGCCCCCACCCATGTCTCCCAGCACCCCCACCGCCCCAGTCACCAGGGGCAGCCTCCACCAGGCCCCCACCCATGTCTCCCAGCACCCCCACCCCCCCAGTCACCAGGGGCAGCCTCCACCAGGCCCCCACCCATGTCTCCCACCACCCCCACCCCCCAGCAGTGCAGGGGCACCCACCACCAGGCCCCCACCCATGTCTCCCACCACCCCCACCCCCCCAGTCACCAGGGGCAGCCTCCACCAGGCCCCCACCCATGTCTCCCAGCACTCCCACCCCCCCAGTCACCAGGGGCAGCCTCCACCAGGCCCCCACCCATGTCTCCCACCACCCCCACCCCTCGAGACACCAGGGGCAGCCTCCACCAGGCCCCCACCCATGTCTCCCAGCACCCCCACCCCCCCAGTCACCAGGGGCAGCCTCCACCAGGCCCCCACCCATGTCTCCCACCACCCCCACCCCCCCAGCACTGTGGGGCACCTGCCAGCAGGCCCCCACCCATGTCCAACTCATGTCTCCCAACACCCCCACCCCCCAGCACTGTGGGGCACCTGCCAGCAGGCTCCCACCCATGACCAGCTCATGTTCCCCACCACCCCCACCCCCCAGCTCTGTGGGGAACCTGCCAGCAGGCCCCCACCCATGTCCAACTCATGTCTCCCACCACCCCCACCCCCCAGCACTGTGGGGCACCTGCCAGCAGGCCCCCACCCATGTCCAACTCATGTTCCCCACCACCCCCACCCCCCAGCAGTGCAGGGGCACCCACAACCAGGCCTCCACCCATGTCTCCCACCACCCCCACCCCCCAGCACTGTGGGGCACCTGCCAGCAGGCCCCCACCCATGTCCAACTCATGTTCCCCACCACCCCCACCCCCCAGCACTGTGGGGCACCTGCCGGCAGGCCCCCACTCATGTCCCACTCATGTCCCCTTGCACCCCCACCCCCCAGCACTGTGGGGCACCTGCTAGCAGGCCCCCAACCATATCCCCCTGCCCCCAGGTCCTGACGATACACAATCATGGCAGTAATGGGCAGCATACCCAGCACAAAAACCCAGCCAAGGATTGCATCCACCCACATAGCAAATGCAATTACATGATACAACCCCAATGGCAAGTATGTAAATGAACACATGTCCGTCACACACACATACACAATGGGTGCAAGTGAATGTCAAAACCCATATCATGACATGCATGAAACCAATGAGAAAATACCACAAAAGAAAGTTATAAAAATATGTATTCTCGAAGAAAATGAAGTAAACTAATCAAACATACAACAATGGGGACAACAAAATAAATTGTCCATGTCCGATAAGTAATGTAAAAATCCAAAAAACAAAGGAATCCAAAAACTAATGTTGTCCAAAGCAAAATCATGGTGAAAAAAAATAAGGAAAAACCATTGCCTCATGGTGAACACAAATATAAATCAAAAAAATGTATTTTAAAAAATCCAACTATACACAAGAATATTCCAGGGTCCATGAGCCCAACACTATAAATGAAACCTACTACTACCTAATAAAAAAACTATATACAGAAAAGTGGCCATTGTCCGAGCGGTCCAAACAAATCTAAAAAAATAAAGGAAACCTAACACTAACTAACTAAAGAACTATATACAATGGCAGCGGGCAAGTCCTGCGGCTCACTCTGTGATGTTACCGGCCAGGGCATCATCGAACTCCATGTCGATGTCCTGGAGGCGGGACTCTGTCCTGGCCCCGAGGTCTCGCAGGGATAACCCCATGTTCACCTCAAACTCCCTGCGAGCTTCCTCGAGGCACTCAGCCCGCCTCAACGCCCGACGCATGGAGAACTCCGCCCTGACCATGGTGAGCCGCTCCTCTTCCGCCCGCTGCCGCTCCGCACCTATCCGCTGGACCAACTGCTCCCACACGGAAGACACTACCATCCCAGGGTTCTCCTGCCCTCCGGCCGATGCCTGCCCCTCTGATCTTGATGGCCCCGAGTCATGATGCCTCCCACGTCGAGCCTGCTGCTGCCTCCGACGCCACTGCCTCTGCCAGCACGACGGCATCCAGGATGATGGAAACCACGGACACCGTCGTGCACGTGCCCTGCCCGATGATGCCGTCACATCCTCCATCTGCTGGGGTCCAGTTGCTGTGTTGTCCACCCCTGCTGGACCTCTGACTCCCGACTGTGGCAGGGATGGGATCCCCACCGAGCTGGCTGCATTGGTCAGGGCAGGTCCACAGGGGGCCCTGGTGGCATCTGGGCCGGAAGACGGCAAGGAGAACGACTGGCGTATAGTCTCCACAGAGGAGGAGAGGGCCGCCAGATTGGCTGACACATGCAGGAAACCCCCGAACATGGCGATCCCAATCGGGCCACGTCGGCACGGTGCTCTTCGTGATGACGTGCGTGCTCCTCCTGGGAAGCACGCACGGCATCACGAATCACAGCCGTGCGCATCGCGACCCCAATCAGGACCTTCTCCACACGGCCAGGGGTCCCCTCGTCCGCAGGTGGAGGGGAGTCAGATGACATGGACATCCCCTCTACCTGCGGACGGGCCTGGGACGGGGCATCCCTGCTGGTGCAAGGTGGTGCACCCACAGGTTCAGGGACAGCGACATGCACAGGCCCCTCCACGGTGACCTGTGCTGCCTCCTGCCCCTGCCCCTGGACTGCACCACTTGCACCTGCAGGGATGCCCCCACCAGGCCCCATGTGCGCCTCAGTGGCGGCCTCCTCCTCCTCTGTGGAAACCACCAACCTGGATGGCTCCTCGCCGTCTACCGCCGTAGCAGGCCCCTGTGGGGGCTCACCCACCCCTTCCGCTGCAGCCGTGGGGGCATCCCCGCCGCCTTGCTCCACAGCGCCGTCTCCGCCCTCTCCTTCACTAGCCGCTGCGTAGAGGGAGACATAGAACACAAGCATCAGGGTACTGTACAATGGTCCCCTAGACAGGAAGCAATAGCAGATGAGTGCCACTGTCAAAGTACACTTCCATCATGTCACACCACAACACATGTGTCAGTCCAGGCAAAACACACACAGTGACAGTCATGGTGCGTGCCATGGACATTTCAATGCATGTCCAATGGACTCTCGAATCATACAATGTAATGGGACTCACATGCATCATGGGTCATGCCTATCACATGCACACACTTCACCTCAGTCACATCCATCTGGCCCCGTACACCCCAATCACAGTGCATACAAGGATGACTAGGCTGCATCAGTGAATCTGTACATTGTCACAGACATGTGTCATGCATCCATGGCACTCACAAGTCACAGACACGCAGGTCAGGCACACAGACATGGATACCACATATGTATCTGGCATCAGCACCCATCCCTCGCCCCCACCCATGTCCAGGAACAGAGACTGCAATGCTCTCGTGTGCGATCTGCACAGGGCTCCCCATGTCGCATTCAAACACATGCAACAACCGTGCGGTTCACACATTACAGGTCGCGCATGCATTCCCATGATGTCCCTGCACACATACATGCGTACATGGCCTATGTCACACATGCAGGCAAGTATCAGACAACCATCACACTGCAACATGCCTTGTCTCACACAGCAATGCTTGGCCACTTACCGCTCAACTCCAGATGGGTCTCCCTCTCAAGGACCTGGGCGTGGAGCGCTGGGTGTGCGCGTTCCAGGACCCTCAACTGGATGGAAGTCATGCGGCCCCGGCCCCCCTCCACGAGGCGCCGGGCCTTCATGAGGGTCCTGGACCTCAAGTCCTCCCAGCGCTTTTTGACCTTCTGGATGGTGCGGGTTGCCACCCCCTCCGCGTTGATGGCAACCACACAGTCGGCCCAGATCCTCTCCCGTCCTTCCCTGTTGGCGCGGGACGATCCGAAGAGGGCATCATACTGCCCCAGGACTTGCTCCACCAGGACACCAACTTCGGTGGCAGTGAAGCTGGTGCCCCTCTGCCCCTCTGGCCGGGGGTTGCCACTGGGGTCAGATGTGGATGTGCCCGACATGGCAACCCCAGGGGCGGGAGTGGGTGGGCAACTGGGTCCTGGGGCTGGGCTGTGGAGCGATGTTATCCGAGTCGGGAGTCTTCTGTTCCAGCAGGGGTGGACACAGCAACTGGACACCTGCAGATGGCTGATGTGCAGGCACCAAATGGCAGGGCATGGTGGCAGCAGGCAGGCAGGCAGGCAGGCAGCAGCAGATGGCACGTGGGAGGCTGCTCGGGGCACTGGGGGGCAGTAATTCGGCCTTCTGGGCAGGAGCGTGGTCTTCCGTGTGTTTTTGCGTGGCCAGCTTGATACGGAGTGATTTGGCACGTGAAAATCCTGCACGTCAGCGTGAAAATCGAGGAAAGGCCCTTAGCGCGTAAGCGCGTCAGCACGCGTACGCGATTTCATTGGACCAAAGGCCCTTACAGCGTAAGCGTGTCTGTGACGTTTTGCGCACGGGCGTTGCCCTGGCAGGGCTTGGTGATCCCGCGTGCCTTTATGTTCTGTACGTGCTTTTCGTGCGGTGCCTGTGTTTTCCATCCGTTGGGGTTCACACGCTATTACTTCACAGCGGGTGTTGGCTACGCGTTCTTCTACACGCAAGGCAGACGGTGAGTGGTACCCCGCTCCCCCAGGCCCGATCGCGTGAGGAACTTCACGCGAACCCC
The DNA here is from genome assembly GCF_040938575.1 of Ambystoma mexicanum. Lineage (NCBI taxonomy): Eukaryota > Metazoa > Chordata > Amphibia > Caudata > Ambystomatidae > Ambystoma > Ambystoma mexicanum. The sequence goes on from NC_090932.1 coordinate 1,424,874,260, forward strand.
TGAAATACACGTAGCCCGCTCCCCCAGGCCCGATCGCGTGAGAAAGTACACGCGAACCCCTGAAATACACGTAGCCTGCTCCCCCAGGCCCGATCGCGTGAAAAAGTTCACGCGAACCCCTGAAATACACGTAGCCTGCTCCCCCAGGCCCGATCGCGTGAAAAAGTTCACGCGAACCCCTGAAATACACGTAGCCCGCTCCCCCAGGCCCGATCGCGTGAGAAAGTTCACACGAACCCCTGAAATACACGTAGCCCGCTCCCCAGGCCCGATCGCGTGAGAAAGTTCACGCGAACCCCTGAAATACACGTAGCCCGCTCCCCCAGACCCGATCGCGTGAGAAAGTACACGCGAACCCCTGAAATACACGTAGCCCGCTCCCCCAGGCCCGATCGCGTGAGAAACTTCACGCGAACCCCTGAAATACACGTAGCCCACTCCCCCAGGCCAGATTGCGTGTGTGACTTCCCGCGAACCCCCGGAAAACACGTACCCCGCTCAATCGCGTGTGTAACTTCCCGCGCAACCCCGCTCGCACAATTGCTGTATGTTGCCACTTTTGTAATGCGCAGGGATGCTACCGCCTGCCTTCGTGTGGCGGACGTGTATCGGCTTGTGCGTGTCTTTCGCTGTGCGTGGCTTTGCCCTATTCAATTCCATGAATACGTGTGGTTCGGGTGCGTGTGGGCGTTCCGTCTGCTTCCCTGCAGTACATCCCCAGTTACGCCCTTGTTTTCGCAAGTTGTTCCCCATTCCGCGCGTTACGCCCCGTGTTCCGCCCACTTTCTGGTGTATGCGCCGAGGTTGTGCGCTTTCACTGTGCGCGTCGCGCACGTCTTTTGGGATGTTGCAGTGACGTGTGCGCCATGCACGGTTTTGGCGCACATCCTGAGGTAAACACGCGCAGGGACTTCCATGAATCGCACGCGTGCGCGTGCGCCTGTTTTTTTCCGCTTGCGCCTGCTTGCGCATAGATTTTCGGCGCACGTTTGTTCCATGAATCGGCCCCTCTATGTCTTGAGCTCTTTTTGGTTTTAAATTTGATCAGTTTCCCAGACAGATATCTTAATGTTTTACCAGTAAAAAGTTAAAAAGCTATCAGTATGAATAACACCTATTAGTGTTACGAAAGCTCATGTGTACAATTCATTATTCAAACTCTGTTCTTCTACTTTATTTGTTTCAAAAGTCTACATTTTGCTATTCTAACAAGCAATTTAGTGATAACTGTTTATCCTTTCCTTTTACTATATGTTCTTATATCACGTCTTTGCTTTATGTACATTTATACTTACATGAAGGAATTGTATTGAATTTGTCTTTCTCTGTGTAAAGTCAGTAAACAAAAAACAAAGAAAGAAGCAAAACCATGCAACTACACGTCCTGCAAGAGGGAAAATATCCAAGTTTGTTTTGATGACTTTTCCACGTTAGAGAAGAACAATTAGGAATAATCAAGACACTAAGGTAATTTGACAACACAACCCCAACGATGATGAAGGTCAAAGGAGGGGAGTTGCCATCACAAGTGGGAAAACCAATTCAATTTACAGATTCAAACACAATGAAGGAATAGTCTAAGGGGAAAGATTGAGGAGTCCTAGCTTCATCGGGAAGAGCATGAAAAGAGCCTGCAAAGGCCAGTCAGGGGCAGGATTCCAATTGATACAGATATGTGTGTACCTGCTCTTTGCATCCAGACGAGACCCAACCAGACGAAATCACACAAAGCAGACTAATTCATGGCATCTGCCTGTTCTCTGGCAGGACCTGTTTTTCCCTGGCCGAAGGGACCCACTGCAAGCAAAGCCTGCAGCAATAAATCAACCAAGGAGGTGTACGATTCTAACATTTCACCTTGTGGGAATTGGAGGCTTCTGTGCAAAGGAATGCCACCAGCAATCCTGAAGGTCTAAACCCATGAACGAGCAATAAGGGGGCATGCAATGTTTCAAATTGCTTGATGGGAACCCACAGAGGTTGGAGAGGAATAACTATTTCAACATGCCAGCAGCTGGACGGGTCCAGGAGCGGAGTATGTGGGCTAGAGCCACCAATCAAAGATGTGGTAAGAAGACATGGAACACAATAATCTAGATATAAGGAAGAGACCTGAAACACAAGGTTAAATCACAGACATACCAAGACAACCTGAAGACCAAGCTTGAGACCAAACTAAGCAGAGGAACCTTCATAAAACCTCTGAATCCTGCAAACTGAGGTGGATGCCTTGGGAGTTTCCTGGAGGGGGAATCCCAGGAATAAGGGCAGAGGTTTGAGGTCCTATGTGGTCCTTTTAGGAAACAAGTGTAAACTTCACAAAGGTGAAGGCTTGAGGATTGGTGGAAAATGTGTGGAGTAGAAAGGAAAATCAGGAAATGGGTTGTAATCAACCTACTGATAAAAGAAAGGTGTTCAACTATAGGTCGAGTGAGGAGTCAGACGCGTCCCAGATATCATAAAACAAAGATAGATATCAGTCAGTTAAAAACGAAAACAAGGCCAGGGCAAGCCAGGGACTAATCAATCAACATAGTGATGCTGGGTTGAACACACAACCTGACAAGAATGGCAACACCTCAAATCTGCTTTGAGGACTGCCCTTGGTGGTTGAACACAGGCCTAGCCAGATTCCTTGATACATCTAGCACATGGACATAGCACGTGAAAAAGTGAAAGCTTGTTGAGATTTTCAAAGAGACCCGGGAAAGGAAAACCTAGTACTGGTCGAAGACCAGCTGAGAAGTATAATGCTCAGACAATTTAAAATTCCCCTGAAGGAAATCTCAGAAAATGGAAATGTCTTGGTTTTGAGCATCCCCGAATCATGTATGAAAAATCTACAACCTCTCCAACTTTCCCACAGCCAAGCATCCCAGACGTTAAAGGACTGAGGCAGAGTCCTGACACACCCTGAATATGATCGTAGAAAGAAGCTGAATAAATCAAAGGGTCACTAAGGCCCATCTCTCAATTTGATGCTGGGCAGAGGGCATCCAGGTTTCCCGGAGGATGAGTGGGAGTAGCAGTATCAGAAGAAAGTATATATGGTAGGGGGCAGACTATGAATAACATGAACATGAATCTGATACCATTTTGTTATCCTAGTACAGGGATGGGCTTATGAGGAGTAGGCTGTACATTCTTGAATTGATAACCTTTTGGGACTTCTGTTATTAGGTTAGGATAGCCAAAGACTTTTTAAGTGTGGGTTTATTGGATTTATGTTGACTCAACCTTGTTTTATGAGAGAGAGTACATCCTAGAGGGACACTAACTTTTTCTTTATCCAGACAGCTGCACCTTTTAATATGCAGTTTGAGCTTTACCCAAGGGACTAATAAGGATTGCATCCACCTATCATGTGTGAATACATAAAGGTATTTTTAAGATCACTGAGTGTCACGTTTCTCACTGCTTGGCCAAACAAAATAGCCCATCCTAGACTGCTTAGTAATAACTGCTCTGCACATTGAAGATTGAGTGCACAGCCTTGTTACCCCCTGTCAATGTACTAAGGATTTTTCAATGTATCTCTCTTATCTCACTGCACTACCACACATCAATTTATGGTACTAGCCCAAGCACAACTCACATGCACCAACAGAACTGCGTTTAGGCTGTCTTAGACTAGCTCCCTACTTTCTGGCTATGCAACACACTGGAAACTCAAGTGCTACCAATGGAACTATTCCTGAAAGGTAAGGGAAACATACCACCAAGGGAAGCTCTCAACAGTTTATCTTACAGAATCCTCATCTCCACTGGTACCCCTCACACAGCAAGACCACTGCATATATCAAACATGGAAAGATAGAATGGCCATTGAAAGAAAGCTAATGATTCCATTTTCACAATGGCTACAAATCAGCCACCAGAGGCATACCTATTCTCCTACCAAAATGCCCGTGAAGGCTTTCTTCTTGGCAAGCAACTCCTTGCGCTGGCATAAATGAAAAAAGTCCAACTTTATGCTAGCAACCCAAGGGACAGGTAACAAACAGAAAACAATAAAAACTACATGAAATCTCAAGCAAACTATCTGTGTACTGCTAGATCTACAGACCCTTAAGTGCTGGGGAGCCGGGAGGCAGTGCGAGGGCAACTGGACATGCAGGAGCCTGGGCGAAGTTCAGAGAGTTACCAGGTGACCAGTGTATGGAGCAGTCAGGTGCATCAGCAGGGGAGAGTAAGACAGAAAGCGGAAGCGAAAAGGAAGGTCTTAAGTTGCTTCCGGAACCAGAGGTGGTTCTGCTCAAGTTTGAGGGAGGCAAGGAGGCTGTTCCAGAGTGAGGCCCCAGCTGAGGAGATAGGTCAGCCCCCAACACTCTGCTTGGAGAAGCGTCTGACCCTCAGATAGGTGGAGGTGGAGGAGCAGAGAACTTGAGAAGGAAGATGTTTTGGAAGTGAAATTTGGAGGTAGAACGGTCCCAGGCCCAAGAAACCCTTGTGGACAATGCAGAAGGTCTTGAAGATGATTGTTGCAGCAATGGGGAACCAGTGAAGAGATTTCAGAGCTGGAGAGATACGATCCCTGGGCTTGGAGCCAAGATCAAGTTTCGCAGTCCTGTTCTGGATAAGTTGTAAAGGTCCAAGAGTAGAGGCAGGAACATTTAGAAAGAGGCTTTTGCAATAGTTCAGCCTAGAAAGAACCAGGGCTCTGGAGACAGTGAGGTTCTGTGGGAAAGTGAGAAAAGGAAGAACAGCTCTTAGGAGGTGCAGCCGATAGTTTGACTTCTTAGAGACGTCAGAGATGTTAGCAGAGAAGGAGAGGTTGGAGTCAAAGATGACACCAAGGTTCTTAGCATCAGGCAAAGACTCAACAATTCACTCACCGTACTGGACATTTCTGCTATTTCTAACACCATCACTCTTGAGATCCTGTTAAAACAATTAAAAGAGATTTGGTTAAAGAAAATCACTCTGCTGGATTGCAAGTTTCCAGACTAAGAGCAGAAACAACATTCATGACCTATTTCTGATCACCTTCTCACAACCTGAAATGCAGAGCACCCCAAGGTTCGAGACTCTCACTTTGTTTCTTTGACATGTGAATGACTTCTCTCCTGAATCTCATCAGCAACATGGCCCTCAAATGCTGCAACATTGGGAATGACACACACATTGTTTACAAACTCACCAATGGCCCAACAACAACGGAAAAGCCTGACTTCAATACTTCACTTGCATGTTTTAACTCTTGGGTGACATCTAACAGACCTACTCTCAATCAATAAAACACAATACACATGTGATGTGCTGTGATGTCACTCAACCCTGCATCATTCCCCTGGCGGGACATATAGGCCCTTGCCCACTGCTTATTTCCACTCTGAGAAATCATGGAATTACCATGAACTCATATACAGCTTGCCAACAGGACTATTAGAAAACAATCTCAATTGAGTTAGAATCCAGATATTGGAAACAGATTTGATTGATTACCACCATGAACATCGACGAACCACCTATTCACATTAACAGCAGCTGCAATTTACCTCACCCCTAGAGTGTGCCCAATGTGTTTTTCTCTTTGCACTACTCTTACCCTATTTGTATATTCTTCTCAGCTGAATTTCCTCGAGTTTCTCCAAGCAGTTTACACTACACCGCACATCCCACACAGATGGATGACAAATGCCTGGCCAATGGCAAATTATTGTTATTAAGCCATGAATAGCCTCCCCTCTTAATTCCAATTGCATGTCCCTGAAGCACATTTCGCTTCTCCAATCTTGGCCTTTACCTTCCAGGTATTATATCCCCAAGTGTCTTAACCAAACCCATAGAAGCATATCAAAACATAGAGCCGGGGTACTGCTCCCATGCACCTATCACAAAATCCACAGATTTAGTATGTGTCTCTTGATCTGCTAGGGAACCTATACCAAACAAGTAGATTTGGGAGGGTTTAACACTAAGACAATTTTGAAACGAATTTGTGAAAACACAGTTTGCTATCAGTTTTGTAGGGTAACACATGATGTATTCTAGGAGATGCAGGTCATCAAGAGTGCACATGCACATTCACCAATACATTTTCATGATGCATTTGACCACAGTAAATACCTCTATAAGAACATGCTCCTTCTGGGTGTGCCCATATATGTTCATGCTGGCCAAAACATGTACACTGCTCATATATATGCCAGCATTTTCATATAAGAACATGCACATGTTTGTTTTGCCAATAAAGACAGTAATAATACCATAAGAAACATGTCCATGATGGCTTTGCCAATATATGCCAGTAACCCATCCAAGAACACAGGGTTTCTTTACCAGTTTGGCAATAATTCAGCATTAAATGACTGCCAAACTCAATTACCGTTACTGCCACTTGGACCCACCGATTTACCACAGGGTTACAAGTGGTGGTAGGGTGGTTTTAATCCCCAGTTCTGGAGTCCACAGGACTCAATGTGTATTTCATTGGAATTACAGACTAGCTGTAATTCTGCCAGTGGTAATTATGCTGCTTTCATAGATTTGTGGCAGTATGGAGAAGGATTTAATGCCAGCTTTTTACTGGAGGTAAATCCTCAACCTTTCACCAAACACCAAACTTTCAGTACAGCATTATGCTAATGTGACGCTAAGGGAATTACCAATAATGCCAGTAATGATGCTATAAAAAACATTCCGATGGTGGCTTTGCCAACGTATGCCAGTAGCCATCCAAGAAGGTGTGCAGTCAAAAAATCAAAAACATTTTGTCGAAAGTCATAACATCGAAAACAAAAATGTCGGAAAAAAAAGTCGAATGCCCTTTTTTTGAATTATATAATTATTTGGGGTCCGGGAATAAAAAAAATGGGTAAAACAATTAAAAGCAATTTTTAAAAAAATCGAAATTTTTGTTTTCAATTTTATTTTTTTTTCTTGATATTATGACTTTTGAAAAAATGACATTCGATTATATCACTATAAACCATCCAAGAACACAGGGCTTCTTTACCAGTTTGGCGATGATTCAGCATTAAATCTGCTAAATTACTGCCAAACTCGATTACCATTACTGCCACTTGGTCCCACCGAATTACGGCAGGATTACAAGTGGTGGTAGGGCGGTTTTAATCCCCAGTTTTGGAGTCCACAGAACTCAATGTGTATTTCAGTGGGATTAGAGACCAGCAGTAATTCTGCCAGTGGTAATTCTGCTGCGTTGATTGATTTTTGGTAGTATGACAGAGGATTTACGGCCAGATTTTTACTGGAGGTAAATCCTCCACCTTATCACCAAACTTTCAGTATGTCTTAAGTGAATTACTGCAGCATTATCACCATGATTACCCACACCACTCTAATTACAATGAGGCACCCACTTTTGTTGACTTTGCCAGTAAAAAATGGCATGGCATACTATGCAAATATTTCCACATTGGCTGAATCAATGTATACCAGTATAGCCACGTAGGAACACTCATGTTTCTTTACACTTGATACCCAGCAAAAATATCATGCCACAGTAAAAAAACATTGCCAGAATGGCTGCACCAACGTAGGCCAGTGTGGCTGCTTTACAAAATTCATGATGTTGTGTTTACCTTTGAAGCACATTACAAATTGCCATGCTACAATAAGAATAACATATATAGACTGGCCCCACCAATATATCCCAGTACTATCATGTAACAATACTCATCATGTTGGTTTTACCCTGAATACCCAGTAAAAAATGCCATGAAACAGTAAGACAATATGTCCAGACCGCCCACTTTGCACAGATGACTCCCTCACCCACCAAATCAGAGGCCTGCCAACCAGACTGACACACAAATTCACACACCGTTCAAAAACTCACTATTTTACCCATGCATGCATGCATACAGCAGTCATGCACTCTCTCATTTACCTGCATGCCAATGCAACATACACTTGCTCATTCACAGGTTCTCTTACAGACACAAACCCCTTACATGCCCGCATATGCCCATTCATACATACATTTTGTGGGTTTTTTTTACCCTGTAGCCCCAATCCAGACTCCAAACTCTACCTGCCACAATGATCATCTGGCTCCTACGCTGCTTGCAACACTAACCAGGAAACAGGTAGCAGGGAGAGCTTCCTGGTATCTGCACATATGTGGCAGAGCTATAGCGCATCCATTATGCTGCCCCATATTCTCTGGATGTGTGGAGAGGCACAGGATTGCCCCCGATACATAGCCCACTTTGCAGCCCCACCCTACACCCCAGTTGGCTCATGCTCACTGGGGTACTTAAATGGACAAAGTGAACGCATGTTTCCATATACAGTTGAATCCAGACCAGGAGCACATTCTCATGTGTTTGCTGCAGCAGAGGGAGCACTCAGTTTTTTCAATGGGTTGGCTTGGCTCATCCATAATAGATGGTGGCTCGTTGCCCCTTCTCCCATTATGGATGAGTACTCCCCACACCAGATATGTCCAACTCATATTGTGCGCCCTGTGCACCTTCTATTCTCAAAGGCAATGTGCTGATTGTGCATCACTCTCTGTAACTTTTCTTGGGGGGTTCTTTTTCCAGCCCCCTGAATTACAAAATGAGGTGTTAAAACCAGGTGTGAACATGATTTGCCTTGTTTACTTTCTGCTTTTGCTTTTGCACTGCAGGGGATTCATTGTTTTGGTAGACAGAGTGTGGGCATGGAATATAATGACCATTGCTTTCCATCTCCAGCTCCCACTCCACCTACAAAAACCGAATGTCTTTCTACCGGCATGTGATTTTTATACTGATAGAAAATAATTGGAATCTAGTAGGTTTCAGAATGTACTAACATCTGAATGATTCTACATAAGTCTCCATAATGTTTACATGATGAAAGGTACTTACACGTATCTGCCCTATGAATGAATACATATACATACATCTGCTTTTGTTTGTTTGTTTGTTTGTTTATGTATAAAGCTCTCCAAACCCGGAGGTATCTAGGTACATTACATGTTGAATAAAATAAATTTTTTTAAAAACAATTTTCTTTATTTTCATTTAACAACAAACAAACACAAAACAAATAAACAACAACTCTCAACATTTGCTCTGGCACTTTCGGGTTTAAGTTCATAATGTATGTTATCCGCTCGGGTCATGGTTAGGCACCCTCCTCCTCCGTCGCGTTGTCCTCGTTCCTGTCTGCGTGCTGCGCACGGGTGCGGGCAGGTCAAGTCTCCTCTCCTCCCGGCTCACTCGAGTCAGTTGCGCTGTTTTCCTCGTCGCTCCCAAATAAGTCTTGTACCAAGGTATTCCACGCTAGTATTCTGGCCCCACTGTTCTCTTCTCCCCTCTACGAGGTTCTGGTCCAGACTGTAGTTTCTGCTATTGCCCATTTTTGTAGGTCCGCCCACCAGCCTTCTATCAATGGTCCTGCGCTTGCTTTCCATGCCATTGTGATGCGGCATTTCACCAGAATTGTCATCAGGTCTATCATTTTAGCTATATGGATCCTTTGCTTGTCGCCCCTCAGGAACAGGCCCAGTATGTAGGACGCCGGCGACCAAGCTCGCATATGGATTCCTGCCTTCAACGCCCTTTCCTGTATCGTATTCCAGAAGGCTGTCCCGCATGTCCCAAACATGTGCACCATATCTGCCTGTTCTTCCTGGCAGCGTGGACAACTCCGTATTTGACTGTCCCCCATGTTTGACATTCTTTTAGGCGTTAAATATGCCCTGTGCACTATGTAGAACTGCAGCTGTCTGAACCTTGCATTTCTGGAAACTTTCTTCACGTATTGAAGGGCTCTGTTCCATTCTTCGTCCCTGAGGGGTCGCTGCAGTTCCTCCTCCCATTTTGTCCGGATGTTCATTGTCCGAGAATTGATGGTGCCCAGCAATTGTTTGTAAAGTCTGGACACAGTGTGTCCCCCTCCGATGCATCATACCAAGTGTCCAGCGGCCCATCCATGTCTTCCTCTTCCGGCAGGGTCTCCCACCTCTTCCTTATTCCTTGGACCATGCTATTATACAGTATGAATTGGCCACTGTGTATGTCCTGCTCCTCCGCCAGGGTCTGAAAGTCTACCCAATGTCCTTCTTGCCACAGGTCACCTACTTGGGCCACTCCTTTGTCTTCCCACTGTGTTCTGAACGTTGCTATGCTTGCTATACGGGTGTCTACCAGTCCCGCCAGGGGAATGTGCCTTGAACAGGGGTCTCCTATGTTCTGCACTTTCCATGCTCTCTTCCACAGTGCTCGGCCTAGTTGGACTATTCTGGGAAGGGTTTTTGCTTGGGTCTCATTTATCCACAGTAGTTCTTTCAAATCGTATCGCTGGAGCGATGGTCGAAACAGTATTGCATCTATGGAGGTGTCTTCCCCCAGCCATCGGACCACGAATTGAAGTTGTGCGTCAAGTAGTAACGCTCAAAGTCCGGGAGCTTGATCCCTCCCCATTCGTAGCCCCTTTGTAATGTGCTCAGTGCTACCCTGTTCCTCCCCCCCCCCCATAGAAAGGACCTTGTTATGGAGTGTAATTGTCTGAAAAATGATCTGGGGATGTTATAAGGGATATTGGTGAAATAATATAGGAGTCGGGGTAACACTATCATCTACATTCGGGCCGCCCGACCTACCATCTCCAGCGGGAGTGTTTTCCTGAACTGCATGGCATTCTCTATTTTGTCCAGGGCTGCCTGCGTGTTGGCCTTGTGTGTTTCTGCGGTGTCGTGATATATTTCCACCCCTAAATATCTGAAGGTGATTGGGGTCCATGTCAGGCCCAGATGTGGCAACTGGTCTGACGTCCTCGCCCTTAGGCGTGCCAGGGGGAACAGTGAGGACTTCCTCTTGTTGATGGTGTTCCCGATAGCCTGCCAAACGCTCCCAGTGCCTCCAATAGGTCTGGTAAATGGGTTTGTGGGTCCTGGATGTAAAGCAGCATGTTATCTGCATATATTGAAATCTGGTGTGTTTCCCCATCTATCACTATGCCGGTGTCTCCGTACTCCGCCCTTAGGAAGGCCGCGAATGGTTCCAGGGCCAATATATATATAGCATTGGGGACAGCGGACACCCCTTTTTCGTACCTCGCCCTATGCTCCACTCCCATGTGAGACATGCCTTCCCGTCTTAACTCTGGCCCTCGGGTCGTTGTACAGCAGCCTTATCCAACGTAGGAACCCCCCGCCTATCCCGAAGTGGGCGAGCGCCCCCAGTAGCCAGTCCCAGTTCACTGAATCAAACGCTTTAATTGCATCTAATGACGCCACTGCGTATTCTCCCTCCTCTTGGTTCTTCCTGTCAATGACGTGATGGAGTCTCCGGAGATTCCATGCCGTGTTGCATTCTGGTACATACCCCGTCTGGTCTGTTTGTACCAGTGTGGGTATCACCCTTTTTAGCCGATTGGCCAATGCTGCTGTCAGTATCTTGGAATCCTGATTTATCAGAGAGATTGGCCTGTAGGACCCGCACTCGAGGGGCGGCTTCCCCGCTTTAAGTATCGGGACAATTACAGATTCTGACATACTGCTCGGGAGTCGTCCGCACTCGTACGCCTCCTCCAGTGTCTCTAGTAATCTCAGAGCCAAGCTATCTTTGTATCTTTTATAGAATTCCCCTGGCAACCCGTCGGGCCCCGGGGACTTCCCTGTCGGCAACTGGGCAATAACCTCTGTCAGTTCCTCCACAGTAAGGGGGGCGTCCAACATCTGGGCCTGCTCTTCTGGCAGTCGTGGGAGTTTGATTTCCACAAATGCGTCCTCAAGGTTTCCTTCTTCTGCTTCCTGTACTCTGGTATATATTTCCTCTTAGAATTGCGAGAACACCGTATTTATACCCTCCTGGGACCTTTCAATCGCCTCCTGACTATTTCGAATTGCATTTATCGGTTCTCGCTTGGTCTCCTGTTTGGTCAGCCAGGCGAGAAGTCTACCAGGTTTATCCCCTTCTGCGTGCAGCCTTTGTATGTACTTCCCATAGTCTAACCGCCCTAATCTCTCCCAGGCCACCATACACTGTTGTCTCAGAGTGGTGAGGTCACCCGTTCCCTCCCTCTCGCCCTGCCTGTGCTTCCGCCCTCTCTATCTTCCCTTCTATCTCATCCAGTTCAGCCAGGGTTTCTCTCCTAAGGCCTCCCGTTTCCCAATTGCCGCCCCCCCTGATCACCACCTTAAAGGCCTCCCATGTCGTTCCCGTACTGTCTACACTAACCATGTTGTGCTCGAAGTAGTCGTCTATTGAAGTTTGGATATGGTCTTGGAAATCCCCCTCTAGGAGTGCTTCCGCCCTAAGTCTCCACGTGGGTATGGGGGCTTTCCTGTATGTATGTGCTCATGTTGCTTCCAGTGGGGCATGGTCAGATAGGGTTCGTGCGTGAATGTGTGCCCCATTGAATTCGCCTGGTGTCTCTTTGCCCGTGAATAAATAGTCAATGCGGGTAAATGTCCTGTGTAGGGCGCTATAGTGCGTGTATCCTCTTTCACACCCATGTACCTTCCTCCTGACGTCCTCTAGCTCGAGCTGGTCCAATGTCTTCTGCAACAGCCGTGCTGGTGGTGCGGCCCTTTTGTGTTTGTCGTCCGACCGGTCCAGCCTGGGATCCAGTGTGCAGTTCAGATCTGCAGCCCAGATGGTCGTGGCGTTCCTGTACGGGGCCAGCCGGGTGTGAGTGGTTTAAAGAAATCTGTTGCATCATGGTTTGGGGCGTAGGTGTTCACCAGACACACTTCCCGGTTCTCCAGCATTCCGTGTACGATGAGGACCCTGCCTTCGGCGTCTCTCTCCTGTTTGATGAGTTGGAATGGGATACCCGGGGCAATCCAAGTCGCTACCCCTCTCGTGTAGTTAGAGTATGTGGAGCTGTATGTCTGGCCGCCCCATTTCTTGGCCATCTTGGCTTGTTTTTCCGCTGTCAGGTGGGTCTCCTGCAGCATTGCGATGTGGACTTTCACTTTGTTTAGCCATGTGTAGACCCTCAGTCTCTTCACGTAGGTGTTTAGCCCCTTGACGTTCCAAGTCACCACTTTTAGTTCATCTCGGTCCCTGTGTCTTACAGTTTCCTGCGGCCCGCTCGTTCCCGTTGGCCTGTTTAGTTTTTCCTTTCTGGACTGGGAGGTCCATCTATCGTCTTCTCCCAATTATTCCCCAGGTAATTTGCGGGTCCGCTTTCCCTCTTTAATTCCCCTGGCCGCCCTGCCACCCGTATCCGCTTCTCTCCACCTCCACTCTTTGATGTTCTACGCCGGATTCCCGCACTTGAGTGCCGCCTCACTTGCACCCTTGCATTGTCTTTGCCGTGTCCGTGACCTCCTCGTTCATTATGTTTGCCTCCTCTCGTGCCTTCTCTTAACAAACTTAACCACACTACTACAACTACTATAAACCAACATCCAGCCTCCCTCCCCCTGCTCGGGCCCCGCCGCATTCCAGGTGCCACCCTCGATCGGCGGGCGCACTCGTCACGGCGTAGTGACTTAAAAACTGACACTGTTAACGTGTCGCTGCTTGGTGCCCCTTCTGTGGGTCTTGGCAGCCCAGTGCCGAGGCCTCGAGCTCCCGGGTTTATCCATTAATTTATGCTTTCGGTTCTCATTTTTGCCGTATCTCGATTCGGCATGTTTCCTCAGTGTTTTGTCCACACCCTCGTTCCCTTCCTCGCCGGGGTACCTCACGATTCGTCTCGACCCCCTCTCTTAGTTGTGGGATCCCCTGCTGGTCCATCCACTCCTGGGCGTCTGCCGCGGTCTCAAAGATCTGTGTCCTCCCATTGTGCAGGATTTTGAGCTTGGGTGGGTAAAGTAACATGAATTTCACCCCCTCTGCCCGAAGGCGCTCTTTGGTCGGCAAGAACTCGGCCCACTGTCTTTGCACAAGTGCCGTATAGTAAGGGTAGATGGTTACCCTGGCTCTGTTGCGCGTTATCTCCCTGCCTTCCCTTGAGAATGTCAGGATTTTCTCCCTGTCTTTAAAGTTCAAGATCTTTGCGATCATGGGTCTCGGAGGCGCACCCGGGCGGGGTTTCCTGGTTAGTGCTCTGTGCGCCCTTTCCACCACAAAGCCCTGGGACAGGGTCCCTGCACCTACTTCCTGGAGCAGTAAGTTCTCTACGTAGTTTGTGGGGTCTCTGCCTTCCACCCCCTCCGGCAGCCTTACAATGCGCTCATTGTTGCGCCTGGCCTTCCGCATCTTCGGCCCTGTGTTCTAGTGTTTTAATCCGCTCCAGTGCATCCGACATTTGTGACTGAGAGGTGGTCACGTTTGCTGTATTGCTAAGCACCTGTTGTTCCACCGTTGTCACTCTCTCCGCTAGGTTCATCGTGTCCTGTTTGAGGAGCCCCACGTCCACGATCACTGCATCCAGCTTGCCCTCTATTGAGGCCTTTAGCCCCTCTATGGCCTCTAGGATACTGCCTTCCACTTGTTTGAGCTCCCCTTGTGTAGCGTATGATGTGGCTGTGTCCGCCGCCACCGTCCCAGTTTGTGAGTCCTCGCTCTTGCGGGCAAATGTCTCCATGCTTGTTTGCCTCCCTCTGCTGCCTTTCTGTTTCTCAGGCATGCTGATGTTTGTGGCCTTGTGTGTCTGTGCTTGGATGGGGGCGTTGTGCCCCTGGGCGGCCTCCACTTTGTAGTCGTTGTTCTCCCTTCCCTGCGTGGGCCCTGCCGCTCCCCAGCACCTCCCTTGGCCCGGCGCGCAGCAGCTAAAGTCACTCTGTCCAGCTGCAGCCTCGCCGGGGCCGTTACGATTTCCTGCCTCCGCTGTCTCGTCCTTACCGGGGGCTCCGGTTGTGTCTCCGCTGGTTGCCTGCTTTCCTTCTGCTGTCAAGGGCCGGGACAGGGTCAGGGTCTCCCCCTCCGGGCTTCCGCTGTGCGGGCGCACTCCGGTAGGACTTCTGTGTGCTGGGGGGCACCCTGTTGGTGCCTTGGGCCGCAGGTGCTGTGCTCTTCCCGTGTCTCTGCCCTCCACTCTCCTCTGCCGCTATCCTCGGTTGCCTGCTCCTCCTTTACGCGACGTGGTTGTCTGCGCCTCGTTCCACGTCCCTGTTAGGGAGGGCGGTCGGGTTTGGGGCCTCTCTTGATCTTCAGCGGGTGGTGTGTGGGTATTCGGTGGGCAGCCTTCCGCGCCCCGCACCCAGCCGTCTGCGTACTCAGCTTCCACTGCCTTTCGGAGCACAGGCGGGTCCTCAGTGGGCCACAGCCACCTCCGCTTCACCTCGTTTCTGGTCTTTCTGACCTCCGATTTTGTTCGGGCTTTCGCCTGTGCATGCCCTGAACCCTCTGGGTGCCGTTCCTTCGATTTGTTCAGGGTCTGCTGCCATTTTTCAGCCGTTTATAAGGATCGTTTAGCAGATCACCCGGGAGCTCTCAGTGACTCGCTCACTCTCGCATGGCCGCCAAGCCACGCCCCCCTGTTGCATAAAATACGTTTTCCATTAAATTGTTTCAAAGATACAGGTAAATACAGGTTACAAGACAAGAAGTGCAGAGAAATAAGCAGTGCACAGAATATAAAGATTGCAGAAAAGGAATGCACAGAGAATTACAAAGTGCAGAGTCAAAAAATTACATAGTATTTACAAATCTGACCAAAAGTAATGGGAGGGATTTGCCAAGAAAAAGTAGTACTCTAAAATGGGTTAGAGATCCCTGGCTACAAGCCAGTTTATGTTTTTTTTCTCCCTAAAACTGAAGAATAAAGATTCAGATCTTAATACTAAGGGCATATTGTTCCATAGTTGTGCTGCCCTAATCGGAAAACTACTTCCCCCTGCTTTTTTCAGGTTATATATGGGGACCTTAAGGCAGTTGGAATACATTGGCCCTCATTACGAGGTTAGTGGTAGTCATGGCGCTATTTGCGCCATGACTACCACCAATAACGGTACCGTGTCCGGATTGGTGAAATGGGGACTTACAGGTCCAGTCCGACCTTGGTGGGACCGGTAAGTCCCCATTCACCAAACCATTCCTATTTGAGCCACCATAGGGCTCAATGGGAATGAGGAGGGCGCAAATAACGGGCCGGCATATGGTCAGATCAGGCGTTAAGGAAGGGACCAGCTAAGGGACCTCAAAGTAGGGCAGTCAGGGATTACCGGCACCGGTCTCCTTACCGGTGCCCGGTATCCCTTACCGCCCTAGTCGGAATGAGGGCCATTGTCCTAGTCGGTCATGCAGATATATTTTTAGTGAATTTATCCACCAGCTATTTCAGTGCTGCGTTAGCTAAACACTTGTGAATAAGGGTTAATGCTTTAAGTTGTATTCTGTCATTAACTGCCAGCCACTTGGTATTACGTCTGGTCATAGAGATATGTTGCATTCTCGGTATACTTAACACAGTTCTGAAGTGTTGTTCTGAAGAATTTGTAATTTGTTGATGTTGATGTTTTGCTTACTAGAACCAAGATATAGTGCATTGCAGTAGTCAAGTTTTGATAAAACTAGTGCTCTGGCTAGAGTAGTACAGCTGGTCGTAGAAAGGAACGGTTTGCAGGCATGGATGAGCTTGCAATTGTAAGCTGTTGCCGAAGCAGTGGCATTGACTTGCCTTTGTAAGTTGAGAGCTGAGTCTAGATGGAAGCCCAGCGTTTTTACATCTTTGGCAACTTTAATTTCTATGCCATTGATGCAGAAGGACTGGAACTTGTTACTTAGATTGTTGACATTGACTGGAGCTCTGATTAGCAGGAGCTCAGTCTTTTTGTCGTTCAGACAAGGACCGTGTGAGGCCATCCATGACTGCATGAGAGGTAGACTTTGTTCAGCATGGCAGAATCAGCTTCATAATCACCAGACATAAGAACAAGGATGTGGGTGTCATCTGCATAATTAGTGTAGGTGACACCCAAATTGTCTAAGTCATCAAAAAAGGGCTTTGTGAAAATATTGTGCATGGTGGGCGAAACATGTGAGCCTTGCAGAACTTGCTGATGCAGAAGCAGAGAAGACTCTTATAGAGCGATTATCTAGAAAGGATTGGATCCAGGCTGTAGCCTCCGGAGAGAAAGAGGCAGCTGCAGAAAGATGCTTGCATAGCACTTTATGGTCACTAAATCAAACACTGCTGATCGGTCTAGTAATAGAAGGAGAGACCATTTTCCTTTAACCTTTAGGCCATCCATTTGGTTTTTTAAATCACAAGAGCAGTTTCCGTACCATGTTTGGGCCTGAAACCAGATCGGCGGAACCCCAGAAGGTTGTGAGTCTCTAGGTAAGTCTGAATTTGAATGTGTGCAGCTTTATCGATGACCTTTAGCAGAAATGGGACCATAGTTATCAGTCTGTAATTGGTTGGGATATGTTGGGTGTCCTGACCCACATTTGAGCTATCATGCTGCAACATTTGGTGCTGTGGGCTTAGAAAATCCAAGATGGCCAAAAAGCCCACATGTGTGCCAGAATCCAGGAGAACCACACAGTTTGTGCGCACACCAAAATGGTTGCCTAACTTGCCACCCACCAGTGCGAGCAGGATGGGCCGGGGTGCCATGAGTGAAATGTGTGCCAAAGGAAAAACCCCACTTTAAAATCACCTTTTGTTTCTCTGAATGCCAGCTCAAAATGCCTATTTTCAAACATTGCAACACATCCAAAAATCTCACTGAACACCAGCGGACATCTGGCAGAATGAAGTATGTGTGCATACTAAATCTGGGAAGTTGAAGAGCCCCAAAACAATGTTCATAACAAGACTGGCTGAGCTCTGCAGGTCTGCAGCAGCCTAACTGAAACTGGATTTAAAACTACCAAAAATCGAAAATGTTTAAATTAACTGAGTGACCTACTTTTGAATGTCACATAGTTTGTCACTGTTGAAATGTCATAGTTTTGAACTTAGAATCAGCATTCTAGCTGCATATGTAAACATTGTCTTGACTTAAACTGGGGAACAAAAAGTGACATTTTACCTGAAACCTGGCTTGAGGAAACTGGAATTCTGCCAGACAGCTACCCCCGACAGGAGTGGGGGCTTGCCCAACAAATGCATTCCCAGGCCTGGCTGCATTCTCTTGCTCCTGCCAAAAGGAGGTCACACACTCTCTGATTGAATTACCAGGGGATTGCAAGAAACTAAAGAAAGGGCCCAGGCAGATGGTTTATTGGGGGGACCGTAAAATAGCTTTCTCTTGGCAGAAGCTGGGAGGGGCAGGGTCTCTGAGCTTGGCAGAAACTGGATACACCATGTGACCTGAAAAGACACACCCCTGTTGGCCAGAATATGATTCTAAGAAAGATGTATAACTCACAGTGCGGACTTGTCAAAATTATTTAAATGATACCATAATTCTTGTGATTTTTCTGTGCACGTTTTAAGACGCGTTGGGAATTTGTGTGATGTTCTGGGGCAAAACCCCGCTATTTATTGACACCACATACTCTGTGTTTAAGCTAGCGACCTGGAAAGTTAATGAGATATGTGTGGGAAGGGGGTGTATATGTGTATAAATCTGGAGAAAAATCCGATGTTGCAAAACCCACTAAAAAGCACAAAATGTTGCCATTTCTGAATGCAAGCCTCCAGGAAGAGCAGAGTTTGATCAGAGTACACCTCATGTGATATGTGATGGGTGCATGTAATTTTAAACAAAGGTGTACCTGTGCAAATATGTATTTGGGTCAAATATAGATTTGTGTGCAATTTGACAGGGGAGTATCCTTTCCGCAGACCATAAAACAGCATCCCCATGACACACATTTCCTTCCCCCAATCAAAGCAGTGCAGAAAGCTTGACCAATGGGCAGTTGAGAGAGAAACTGGCTAGTGATGCTGCACGCACACCCACTTTCAAAAGACATAAAAAGAGCCACTGGAAGCTAGAGAGGACATTCAATTCCATTTGCTGCGGAGCATGCTGACCGACGACTTCACATCCAGAGATCCAGACTTCAAATCCATCAATCTCCAGAACCTGTAGCAGTACCCAGAAAGCAGAGAAGTATCCAGAATCCAGAGAGGCTATACCAGCAGAGCAGAGCTGACCCAGATCACTGTGAAGTGCCGAGACCAGAACCGGAGTCCAGTCCAAAACCTGACCAGATCCGTGGCAAGGCCTATTTCAAAAATATATTGTGAGTACCTAGCAGAACGGTGCAGAACCAATCTTTTAGTTAAAATAATCTAATCCAAACTATTTTAATCTAACCAGAACTGCCTCCTAGAAGTTGTCATTTGTTATTTTGCAAAGCTGTCACCTGTCATTATCTAGCTGCAAGCTGTAACCTGTCGCTTTGAACTTTTAAAATTTCAAATCCGAAAAACAACCTTCACAAAATCGTTCATAACTCCGTAACCGTTTGGGCTAGGAACTTGGTTTAACTTTCCTCTGAAAGCTTAGAATCTTTCCTTTCCAACAAGCCTATAACTCCTTATACTTTCTCTGAAATCACGATTCACGCATTCGCGAATTTTGCCGTGATTTGCGATTGGGCCCGATTTCTTTACTTGTAAAAAGATAGCTGCTTTTGCCTGAACTGCTAAATTTCTTTTGCCTCTTAAGAACCATCCCTAAATCATTGCTAGAGTGAGCCAGAACTAATATTAACTAGATACCACTCACCCTGAACCTCCTGAAGGGAATTAAAACCATTTTCATATAAAAGCATTTTGGGCCTGTGTTTCAAAGTTCTGTAGTCTAAGCTAGCTGGAATTGAACTGAATTCTATTTGATTGCATTCCTAAGAACTGTGTGCTCTCATCTTCATCTCCTTACACTGCATAAAGGGGGGGGTGAATTGTCCAAGAAAGTGATTACATTGTCTTTTGCTGAAATCCTATCAAGTTATTTTCTGCACTGCATTTTCATTCCACATAGCATCTATTTGAAACCATAAAAGTATTGTTGCTATCTTATCCATCCTATACCCACTCATCATTGATTATAAAGAAGTGTGCTAGTGCCAGACTATCCATTATTGATTACTGCTCAGATTAAGTGTGATATTCAATTATTAATTCATTATAAAAGTGTGATATATATATACTGTTAATTTTTTTTTCAAATAAACCTTTTAAACTTGCAAAACAGAACTACTTCTTGGCTCAGTGGAGTCAGGGGGATTCTAAGAGAGGGGTGTTATATAGGGGTAGTCATCCAGAACTCATGAACTGGACATAAAGATATATCAATAAGGGTTTCCATTCAGTATCCCAGACTAGGCATTGACTTAGCTGTAGTGTTGAATTGAATCTTCTTACAGATATTAGGGTCCAAAGTAGGTTTCTTTAATAATGAGAGGACCCTTGCATCCTTGAGGTTATTAGGGACTGAACAAGAGTTAAATGACACATTAATTAAGGTAGTGATGAACGGGGCTAAATCCTTCACAGCCTCTTTGATGATAGGGGCTGGGCAGGTGTCTCCGTGGCATCTAGACGGTTTGAAGGATGTTCTCAAGGATGGAGACCAGAGAGAATTTGAATCGGTTAGATTATTTAGGGTGGTCTGGCATGGATATTTACGGAGGACCAGAGGTAAAGATATTGCATTTTTTAGCTTCAATTTTATTTTGAAGAAGGGTTATTTTGTTGGAAAGAGCAGTTTGAATATTTGTGCGCCAGGTTTTATCCTTGGTGCATGTATAAGTAGGTGGGGTAGGGAACTCAAGTTCTCTCAAGATAACAAAGAGTTCTTTTGTACTTGAACTAGCTTTTATGATCCTGTCATTGTAAATATCACGTTTAGTTAGGAGAATCTCAGATTTGTATTGTGTTGAAATTTTAGAAAGAATATCCTCATTGAAAATGAAGGGTTGTGTTTCCAGGGGGATTCAGCTTTCCTTTTTTCTTCTCACAGAAATGTAAGAGCGGGTGAGAACCAGGAATTGAGGTGGGCTCAAGGGTTACTTTTTGCATTTTTAGAGGTGCGATGTTAGCTATTGCTTGATTAATTGTAGAGTTGTATAAATCGACCATAACTGGGGGTTAGCTAGTTGTCAAATGATTAGTGATGGGTTGTAGAAATGGAAGTAACTTGTTCAATGTTATATTTCGTTTATTTATCATATGCGTGGGAGGTGCCAGGTGGTTAGTCTGTGTGTGTTGTGGACTATCCTTAATCATAAATATTAATAGGTGATGGTCTGACCATGAGCAAGGTTCATTAGAGAGAATAGTAGTTTCACAGTTGAGGTCAGCCAGCCAGTCTAAAGTTCTACCTTTAGAGTGTGTAGGTGTGTTGATCCTCTGGGTAAATCCAAATTCTGCAATAGTGTTGACCAGTGGCAATGTATTTTGATCATTAGAGTCATAGAGACCGAGATTAAAGTCTCCAAGTATTACAATTTGAGAAGTGGGTTTGTTATTTTTTAAGAGTAGGGCTATACCAAATAGCATATTTAGTATTCGGCCGAATACCGAATAGTTTGTCAACTTTTCGGCCGAAGCCGAATATGAAGCCGAATAGTTGCTTTACTTAATAAATCATGTTCCAAACTTCAAAAAACACACTTATTAAAAACACAAATACAGCACCATTTTAAATGCATTCTATACTTTTTATTTCTCTTTATTGTAATTGATGTAGCATCTTTATTTAAAGTTTAAAATCCAGAAATAAAGCAGATTTAACCAAAATGAAGGTACCAAATGTATAGAAGATTATTGCATATTCAGTGCCACTTAAAGTAGGAGGCTTCACAAATGCAAAATGACTGCCTTTGTGAATCAGATGCATTGCATTCTCTATCCAGTTGCAAAGTCGATGCGGTCAAGTTTCGAAACTTCTTTGCAACTCACATAGAAATGTATAAAATGGTTCATGTTGGCTCAGAAACAACAGGGAAAGCTTATGTAGCTAAAGTGCTTGGTGCACCGTATTCATCCTAAACCGTTAACAAGATAACGTCTGGTAACACAACAAAAGCGGTTTTTTAGGAAGGTAGGTATTCAAAAATGCATCAAAGGATTGCAAAACAAATGAGTCAATTAGAGTGCTCACACTCAACACACATGAAAAAGGGGGAGGACCACCCGACTCGGCGTACCTGACCCTAAGGAAGAACACCCTAAACCTAGCGGGGGTGCCTATCCCTGGGTGGCGTGTGGTGTATCGCCTACTAAAAAGATATAGAGGAGAGTGCTGTCCCTCAACCTTCTATACTAATGACAATGTCTGGAAACAGACACGGGTCGTCCAAAACAAAAAGGGGCATTTTAAAACAGTGGTAGACTCCAGAGGGTTAAGCAGCGTACAACAAGACAGTGAATTGGGTCTTGAGGCTGCTTGATCTTGAGCGTGGATCCAACCTGTAAATCAGGTCAACTGCTTATATTCCATCCAGAGTGTGCAACTTTAATGATACCCGTAGGTCACTATGGTTGGGGTATGTAAGAGTACTGGTGGAGTAACCACTGGTGGGTCAGTAAAAAGGTCCAGCCGGAGGGCTGGGGGGCTAGAGAAGGCTCTTATAAAAATGTGTGGCTCACTCAGTGATTATGAGTGTGCTCCAGTAGATAGTAATTCAAGGATTGTGTCTCTTAAGTAAATGTATAAGAGATCAAGCGTTGGTCATGAGAGCCCTCATGACCGAAAGGGGTCGACCGGTTTCAATGGCGTAGGAAATTCAGGCCATCTTCTTCAGGACCGTGATTTGGAATGCAAACGGGTTTGCCAGGTGTTCAGTAAATTGCTGAACCGGAATGAAGATACTGATGTCTCCTAGAGGGAGACAAAAGAGGGGAGGGGGAGAGAGATAGAGAGCATTCAATGACAGGGGTAGAGAAAAGAACGGGGGTTTGGGGGCACCATGAGGTTGGTGCCAAATGCTACGGGGTGGTGCTTTTAACATGCCTGGAGTGAAGCGTGTGGGAACAAGGCCATTGAATGGTCAAAAAATTACAGGAGTAGTCGGGTGCCTGTGCACCAGTGGTTGAACTAGTCGCCAAGGTGGGGGAGAGGAAGGGGGTGCCAGACAAGGTCTCTAGAGGTGACTGTAAGGCTGCTGCCAGGAGGTGAGAGGCGCTGGTGTGCACTTATTGGGATGCAAATTGTGCACTACAGGGTGGAGATGGTGAGCCCCTACCTTATAAGCCAGTTGGGTGTTGTGGGGACAACCCGCGCCCGGCTTGGTGCAAGGGGGGTGCCTGTGGGGTGGGGAAGCAGGCTGAACATACCTCAAAGCCAGCGTGTGAGCTGGAATCTTAACGGTAAATCTGGGTTAATCAAATCTCCGGGTTACAGGTCAAAATTGTGCCTGTGGGGAGTAAACAAACTATGTCAGGTATAGTAATCAATGCAGGATACATGGCAGAAAGACCATGATCAAAGGTCCGTGGTGCCAAAGTATGGTCAGTACCTGTGAAGGGGGCATCTGCTTTCCTCCGTGCTGTCTGGGAGCTGTGTCAGGTTGTTGCAGCTCGAGATGGCTGGTTTATTGAGATAAGGCCAATTGCCTCTAGAAACAACGAGCAACGCGCTCGCGCAGGCGTCTGCGTGCCGACGCTGGCTCCCTGTGAGCCTCGAGCGTCGGATGGAACTAAAAAAAGCTCGAGCGCCTCTAGAAACAAGGGCTGAGCGCGCTCGAGCACGAAAAGTCGGGTGGCAGTGGGAGAGGCTCGAGCGCCTCTAGAAACAGAGTCTGATCCCCGGTGAAAGAGACATGGTCTGGGGGAGAAGGAGTGCATGGAGGGCGGAGGGAGGGGGGGGGAAGGAAAGTGAATAAGAAGGTGAATAAGGAATGGGTTTTAAGGTAAAATTGTGAAGGTGATTAAATTAATAATGAATAAAATATGGATAGAGCTGTGAAAAATGATGGAAATAAGTATGAACTGGAATGAAAGGACTGACAAGTTACAATGCGGAGGCAACGTTGAGGGGGGGGGTGGGGGGTGGTGGGGTACAAAGGGGATGGAAGGTCCCAATGAACCGTGATGGAGACTGGGCATCGGAAGGACCTCGTGCCTGTTTGTGAAGGAGACATGGGCCTCTCATGGAAAAGTCCAGAGGGTGGCATCATGAACCTGAAACGTACGTGCTTGTAAGCGCGTCTGGTATGTTATCTTTAGGGCAACACTGCTAGTTCATGCCACTGGATTTGTTCATTCAGACCATCCGAATAGCTGTTAAGTCTGTAAATCCACATCTGTTCTTTTTTGAACAGCATGTTGTGGTAATTGCCACCTCTACGGGGCGGTGTGACTTTCTCTATGATGGTCCACTTGAACTGGTCAGCTGTGTGTCCTTTGTCCAAGAAATGGGACACCAAAGGTGCAGTAAGTTTGTGCGTTCTTATGCATGATTTATGTTCGGTCATGCGGGTCCGAACAGGCCTATTTGTCATGCCGATGTATCTCAGGCTGCAGGGGCAAGTTATCATATAGATGACGCCCTTGGTGTTACAATTAGTAAATGTATTCTGTATCCATGGTGTTTTCCAGCCGATCTCTATCTGTGTGGTTCTAGAGGTCTGGGCACACATGGAGCAGTGGCCACAGGGTGCATGGCCCTTGGGAGGTTGAGTGTTCCAAAGGGTCCCCTGTGTAGGCTCATCCCTAGAAGTATTGGGTATGAGGGTTTTGACAACCTTGTCTCTTATGTTACAACGTCTCTTGAGTGCAAAGCGTGGGACCGAGATGGTGGAGGCGCCTGTGTTGAGAATAGGCCAAAGTCTCTTAACTTCCCGTTTGATTTTACTGAGAAGGGGTGAGAAACTGAACACTGCTGTGAAGGTGTCCGACTCACTGGGTTTGGTATGTTGTTGTAAGGTGATAGAGCGTGGAATGTTCCTAGCTCGTTTACAAGTGTCCCTAATAATCCTCCTGGGATAACCTCGCTCAGTGAGTTGCGTCTGAAGTTGTTTGGATTGTCTGGTATAATCCGTAGTTTGTGAGCACAGTCTCCGATAGCGTAAGAACTGTCCGAAGGGGAGATTATCCCTAAGGGCCTTAGGGTGGTAGCTGGAGTAGCAAAGCAAGGCGTTTCTGTCTGTGACTTTTCTGTAGACGCTCGAAGAGAGGCGCCCGCCTGTAGCTGAGATAGCCAGGTCGAGAAAGTGTGTGTTGGATCTGTGTCTCTCCATGGTGAACTTGAGATGAGGGTTAAGGGAGTTAAGCCAAATGTGGAAGGTCTCTACCTCCTGTTCTGAGCCTCTGAATATCACGAAAATATCATCGATATATCGCCGCCATACAGTTAGATGGGCGAGATATGGATTGGTCGCGGGATGGATGTGTTGGCGTTCGAATAAATCGACGTATAGATTGGCGAGACTAGGGGCAAAAGTTGCCCCCATCGCGGTACCCGAGGTCTGTTGGTAAAACGTGTCTTCAAAAAGAAAGTAATTCTTGGTCAGTGCTATTTCTGCGAGAGATACGATGAAGCTAGGCGGGACTCCATGTAGATCCATACCTGAGTGTAACATATCGTTAAGCATCTGCAGTGTTTCTTGTTGTGGTATCCGGGTGTAGAGGGATTCTATGTCGATAGTGACTAGCCATTCTGTTTCTGGATCAAATGCGATGTTGTCTAGAAGGGTCAGCATACATGTCGAGTCTTTTACATAGCTGGTCATTTTTGGAACCTGGTCTTTGATAAAGAAATCAACATATTGTGAAAGGGGTTCCAAAACAGAGCTTATGCCAGAGACAATAGGACGCCCTGGTGGTGGTATGAGCCCTTTATGAATCTTGGGAAGAGCGTACATGGCAGGGATCCGAGGGTGCGGGGGGGTCAGAAATGCAGCTTCCCGGGCGCTGATATATCCCTCGGCTTCTGCCTCATAAATGATAGGTGCTATCAGAGCCTGCAGAGATGGGGTGGGATCTCTGGGTAGAATACTGTAGCTATTGGGATCGTTAAGTAGGGTGGTGACCATTGTGATGTATTTGGAAGTGTCCATGATGACTATAGCTCCCCCTTTGTCAGCTGGTTTAATCATGATGTCTGGATTATTGGCTAAGTCTGTCAGGGCGAGTAGTTGAGGTTTTGTGCAGTTGTTGTGGATGAATGGAATATTTGATTAAAAAACTGAGATCTTTTTGAGCAATGCCTGTTCGAAAGTGACTGATTCTGCGGTGTTTGCACTATAGGGTGGAAAAAACTGTGATGGAGGGCGTAGGCCCGTCACATCATTGTCTTCATAAGTGTGGTTGGCAAAGTACTGCTTTAATCGTATCTTACGCATCATTTGTGTGACTTCGACCCGGGTTTTACCTTAAAACCCATTCCTTATTCACCTTCTTATTCACTTTCCTTCCCCCCCCCTCCCTCCGCCCTCCATGCACTCCTTCTCCCCCAGACCATGTCTCTTTCACCGGGGATCAGACTCTGTTTCTAGAGGCGCTCGAGCCTCTCCCACTGCCACCCGACTTTTCGTGCTCGAGCGCGCTCAGCCCTTGTTTCTAGAGGCGCTCGAGCTTTTTTTAGTTCCATCCGACGCTCGAGGCTCACAGGGAGCCAGCGTCGGCACGCAGACGCCTGCGCGAGCGCGTTGCTCGTTGTTTCTAGAGGCAATTGGCCTTATCTCAATAAACCAGCCATCTCGAGCTGCAACAACCTGACACAGCTCCCAGACAGCACGGAGGAAAGCAGATGCCCCCTTCACAGGTACTGACCATACTTTGGCACCACGGACCTTTGATCATGGTCTTTCTGCCATGTATCCTGCATTGATTACTATACCTGACATAGTTTGTTTACTCCCCACAGGCACAATTTTGACCTGTAACCCGGAGATTTGATTAACCCAGATTTACCGTTTAGATTCCAGCTCACACGCTGGCTTTGAGGTATGTTCAGCCTGCTTCCCCACCCCACAGGCACCCCCCTTGCACCAAGCCGGGCGCGGGTTGTCCCCACAACACCCAACTGGCTTATAAGGTAGGGGCTCACCATCTCCACCCTGTAGTGCACAATTTGCATCCCAATAAGTGCACACCAGCGCCTCTCACCTCCTGGCAGCAGCCTTACAGTCACCTCTAGAGACCTTGTCTGGCACCCCCTTCCTCTCCCCCACCTTGGCGACTAGTTCAACCACTGGTGCACAGGCACCCGACTACTCCTGTAATTTTTTGACCATTCAATGGCCTTGTTCCCACACGCTTCACTCCAGGCATGTTAAAAGCACCACCCCGTAGCATTTGGCACCAACCTCATGGTGCCCCCAAACCCCCGTTCTTTTCTCTACCCCTGTCATTGAATGCTCTCTATCTCTCTCCCCCTCCCCTCTTTTGTCTCCCTCTAGGAGACATCAGTATCTTCATTCCGGTTCAGCAATTTACTGAACACCTGGCAAACCCGTTTGCATTCCAAATCACGGTCCTGAAGAAGATGGCCTGAATTTCCTACGCCATTGAAACCGGTCGACCCCTTTCGGTCATGAGGGCTCTCATGACCAACGCTTGATCTCTTATACATTTACTTAAGAGACACAATCCTTGAATTACTATCTACTGGAGCACACTCATAATCACTGAGTGAGCCACACATTTTTATAAGAGCCTTCTCTAGCCCCCCAGCCCTCCGGCTGGACCTTTTTACTGACCCACCAGTGGTTACTCCACCAGTACTCTTACATACCCCAACCATAGTGACCTACGGGTATCATTAAAGTTGCACACTCTGGATGGAATATAAGCAGTTGACCTGATTTACAGGTTGGATCCACGCTCAAGATCAAGCAGCCTCAAGACCCAATTCACTGTCTTGTTGTACGCTGCTTAACCCTCTGGAGTCTACCACTGTTTTAAAATGCCCCTTTTTGTTTTGGACGACCCGTGTCTGTTTCCAGACATTGTCATTAGTATAGAAGGTTGAGGGACAGCACTCTCCTCTATATCTTTTTAGTAGGCGATACACCACACGCCACCCAGGGATAGGCACCCCCGCTAGGTTTAGGGTGTTCTTCCTTAGGGTCAGGTACGCCGAGTCGGGTGGTCCTCCCCCTTTTTCATGTGTGTTGAGTGTGAGCACTCTAATTGACTCATTTGTTTTGCAATCCTTTGATGCATTTTTGAATACCTACCTTCCTAAAAAACCGCTTTTGTTGTGTTACCTCATGTTGGCTCATGCAGGACACAAGTCAAGAGGAAATCTGAAATGCGTGAACTCCATCTCACAACTATTCACCCCACCCAAACAAATGCTGCTCACTTTTCACTTATCCTAGCCACTCTTTCTCGCCAATACACAAACATATGCAACTTATAATTCCTGATAAAATATCAGATAATGTTAAACTCAGGACTCAAGTCCTTAAAAAAAGAATGGGGGGACTATGACGTATGCAATGGGTAGTAACATGACACGAACTGAAAGTATCTAGGCACATTTCTTTCAGTTTGTCTTTTCCAATGAAAAAAGTGTACATTGCATGTAAACATTCGCCAAAAGAAAAGATGTTCCTGTATTGTTGCAGGCTAAGAATAAAAGATGAGCACCTTTTGAGTCTAAGGGCCTCATTGCACGGTAGGAGGTAACCATGGCACTTTTAGCGCCATGGCTACCCCCTTACCGCCTTCTGGGTCCGGGTAGGCGGTATGGGGATTTACCGGGTCATTCCGATCATGGAGGACCCGGTAAGTCCCCATGCCAATTACCATTCTGGAGTGTGGCAGGAGTGTGTTTCTTGTGCAGACCTCTACACGACTTCAGTGTTTTTTCCAGCTCCATTGAGAAAGGGGGAGCATTTTTGCCAAAAACCCCTGCCAGGCGCGGAGCGTCGCGGAGTGTGGCTGGAGTGTGTTTCTTGTGTTCCTTGGGTGCCGTGGAGTCGTGGTAGGCACTGAGGAAGGAACCTTGGACATGGTGGCAAAGACTGGTATCCCGCTAACTCGAGCGCAATTACGACGAGCAGAGCGCTCAGAGATTATGGCTGGGAAAATGGTCCTCCCACTCCTCAGCGAAGCGAGTTTTGCTTTTTCCCCTGCTACTTCCCCCGTCTTGCCCAGGACGCCGACTCTGCCTGCACCGAACTGATTAAGAAACCCGAAGTAAGTAAAAACATGACGAGTCATGCGGGCAATGTGAATACTGTGAGGGTGGGGTCTGAAGGAGAAGGAGCGAGTGTGGGGGCTGAAGGAGAAGGAGAAGGAGCGAGCTCAACGCCTGCTATCAGCCACTGTAATGCAATTCAAGGGAGCGCTGCGTCTCCTTCTCTTCACGGCTTTGAACTTGAACTTGGACTTGGATGGGAAGTAGCCCACGAGGAAGCCGTGGACTGCACACAAACACTCACGAGCACCAACCTCAAGCCCTGAGCTCAAATAAAGAAGGGCGTCTCCTACAGACTGGGCATTGCAGTACATCATGCCTCTGTGCCTCACAATCCGAAAACGAAAATGAAAATGTTAATGATCACAGAGCTCAAAGAAGCAGTGTTAGGCTCTGCCAAATCATCTACCACAAGTGATGACACAAGTGAGGATATGCCCTTAATTAGATGGACAAAAGGTCCTATTACACTCGTAGGTGGGGCCAATACTCTCGATGATAATGTGCAGAATACAGGGACAGGGGCAGGGTATGAGGCACACGATGATAGAAACCTGAGGCCCCTGCCATCAAATATATTAAGTGAACCAATGTCAAATGTTGCCAGTGCTCTCTCGAAACCTGTGCTATGTACAAAGGATAAGGATAAGTACTTGACAGTACAGGATGTTTCTAAAAGCACAGAAAATAGCCCACAGCACAATACGATTCAGCTGGCTGTGCAACCTAAGGAGAAAATAAATACGCTGAAATTGATGGCATCGAAGATCACTGAAAAAACTGGGAGAATTGCTTCAGTATCTGCAACTTTGGCTTCGCAAAAACAGCAAAGAGGTGAAGTTAGGAGCTCTCTCCCCAGGCTGAAGGAGTGCAGCATTCACCTGCCTGCCCTGCCAGCCCTACCCCACAAGCATCAGGACTGTGATGCAATAAAAAGCCAAGCGACCACAGGGTCAACGGGTGCGAAGGGTTTGGTGGCACAAGATGAATCGCACGACAAAAACTAAAGTCCAACCCCTTCACCACTGGGTACTGTTAATAGGTCGGAAGGCAATCTGGCTCAGCTCATTAGGTCTGAGACATCAGAACAGTTATCACAAGAGAAAGAACAAAGTGATGGTGAAAAAAGAAACATGCTTTCAGACTCTGATGTGAGTCGCCCGCAGGATGTATTGTTAAATGAAAAAGCAATGGATGGTCAGTGTGTGACGGCTGCATCCTTGGACTTCCAACGAAATAAGACTGACAACAGTACAACACAATCGCATCGAAATTCTATTGCAATAGCAGATCAAGTGATTTTTGAACTGTCACAGATGAATGCAAAGCTGGCATTTACGAGGTCGGACAAAACATCGCAACCAGCACCTCATGCGAATATTCTAATGGATTTGAACCGAGTGAGGAGCACAAATATCCCTAGTGAGAACTGTTGTAAAGTGACTTCCAGGCTTCTTGGGATTACTCATATGTTTATTACAAGCACTTAAGTCACAGTTACATGAAGTTATATACATAAGTGGACAGGACATAACACTGGCTCCCATCACCCAGGCTAGGGAACTCTAACTCGCTGGGTGTAGAATCCTTGGGTAAACATTCCGACATTCACAAGGCAACAACATTTTCCATTACCATCCTAACAATCCATATTGCACAATATATATACTTCTTTTCTCACCATTAAAGCAATAGCAAACTATATAATTACATTTCCTAAAATCCATGGGCAGTTTATGTACCACCTTGCATTTTTGTGGCACTCACCCACAATCACTCTGATACACTATGTTCTTGCACCTCTGTGGCACTCACCCACAAACACTTGTGCCTACACAGCCTAACAACTCAACTTCATAGTGACATTTGCGTACACAGCCCTTATGGCGTAACCAAGAAATATGCGCATTTATTCCTACATGTTGATGTTGGCTGCAGCCTACCCTGCAATCCCTCAAAGGTTACTCTAACCTCTCTCACACCCTGCTACTGACTTGCACACATCTACGCATATTGTGCACGTTCAGAATGTCCAAATGAGTATTTTTGAACCTGAAATTCCTCAAATGCGTTAAATCTAATACATTTTAGCTTTTAACCTCACTTCCTGCACGCATATATCCACACACACACTTCTCGTGCACTTCTCGTGCACCTCCCATGCTTGTCAATCCTTAATCTGTTACAAAACTTGGTTGGTAACACAAACTTAATGCAAAAACAGTTAAAGGATACACGTTGCTGCTCCTGAATGTCCAACGTTATCTTCTGAAAGACCAGATTCGTGACCATCATAATCACTTAAACATAAAATGATATACTGCAGCCATTACTTCAAATGCGGTCCTTGTGCCAAAACACGATCCGCTTTTGATCCTTGAAAACAAAGTGGCACGCAGGCAGTTTTCCCTGCATCCATTTCCCTGAGCATACACTACCAGGCTTGCGCTGCCTGGGTCTAACCTTTAGTTCACATTGCGCTTGGGACATGCAGAGCCAGTACTCGCTGCTCACTCCAGACTGTCACTTCAAAATCTTCCCTAACATCAAAGTGGCTCGTTGGGGAACCCCTCAGCTCACTATCCGCAGTCTCACATCCTTCTCCAAATCCCACTTATGAACTCAAAGCAGACTTACACTCCTACACGAGAGGATTCTTACTGGGCTTCATACTTTCCCCAAATCTTACTTTCGGTTTCATATGAGGGTAAACAGCATCACATCCCTGCGCTACTTGACTGGGGAATGATACTTTGACTGGTGAATGGAAACATCACTGCAGAGCTTTCTTCTTCACCCCTCAGTACTTCGCACTTGCAATGCAACCTCTGACAGGCGACACCTTCAGCCAGCACACCATACCCCAGGAACACCTTCCTATCACAAAGAGTTGCTGCTGGTCATGACATCAACTGTCTTCTCTTCCCCACAGCTCCTTAGCTCCTCCCTCTCTCATGGGAGTCATCTTCACTATGAGCTTTGTTTAATCTACAGGTTTCTTAAACTAATGGGGCGGGATTCCTTCTTCAGTTTAAGGGCCCAGGTGTCATTTTAAGCTTCCTCTTATCTTCACTTAACAGACAACACTTCTGGTTTTACTTTAACAGGCTTGACTTCTTCACACAGATTTCTTCATCGTAAAGGCCTAGCTCCCTTCTTGAGCTTCCCTTCAAGGCCCTGCTTCTCTCTTCAGCCCCAGGGCATAGCTCTCCCTCCACCTTATGGGCAGCTTATCCTTCCTATATAGAGCTTCCTTCCTCCCTTTTCGTGCCCTGGGTGATGGGTCTTACTTGTGTTTTGGGGCAGTGTTGTCCTTCTTTTCCAACTTCTTCCAGCAGCAGGCTTCTTCCACTTTCTTCAGTTTCTTGCTCGCATGTTCTTCTTTTTAAGACCAACTCGTCGCCAATGTTGTAGAGTGACTTCCAGGCTTCTTGGGATTACTTATATGTTTATTACAAGTACTTAAGTCACAGTTACATGAAGTTATATACATAAGTGGACAGGACATAACACTGGCTCCCATCACCCAGGCTGGGGAGCTCTAACTCGCTGGGTGTGGAATCCTTGGGTAAACATTCCGACATTCACAAGGCAACACTCCACATGACATCACCAGCTTTCACATACAGAGACAAGCACATCACAACAAGAACCAAGTGATGCAGAGATACCAAGAATCGCGAGAACATGACTTTTCGAAAAAGATATGATAGGACGCCAGTTCTGAGAGTGAGTTCAGCCAATCGCAAAAGCGCGCCAAACGTCTGTGAGGAATCAAGCTTTTAAAGCCTGCTATAAATTACAGGCCAATGTATCGAGATACCCCCAGTCCGAGATAACTTCAAGCTCTACTACTACTGACTCTGAATCCGAGAGCTTAACTTCGCGCAAAAGGAAGGAGAAAGTCTCCTATCGCCAGCCACACAAAGCTCGTGAAAAGGTAGAAACAGGTGTTACCGTGACTGAAAAAGTCGTGGATATCTTAAGACCAATCTTAATGTCAGCAACAATGATCGCAGTGGCGCCTCTAACAAAACTATATGAGCAGGTAAACGATTCCCGCAAAGATCAAAATGCCTTGATCGCATTACTTAATGCAAAAATGATAAAACTGGAAGGAGATATATCAGAAATGGCTTCTCAGAATCAAATAATGCACTTATCAATATCCATTTTGAAAGAAGCTCTAAAAAGTAATGCTGAAGATAAACGCTTGTTTGCCGATGTCACAAAACAAGCCCTGAATGTCTTAAACAAAGAACAAGATCGCAAAGCGAGTGCACGCAGACTACCAGGATTCGGGGAATCAGGCATAGCATCTCAAATAACGATCCAGATCGATCTTACAAATTCCCAACAGGCCTCAAGAATACCAAGTAAGGGGGGCGTGACCAGCAGCGCAATGGAGCGGACGTGAGTTCGATCGGCTCCGTGACCGCTGCAAATATCCTGTCTTTTATAGCCTGATTCCTGAGAGTTCTATACACTTCTGATACCTGCATCGATAGCTGACGCACTGGGGCACCATCGAATGCAAAATTCAGGGAAAATCGGAGCCCCAAGAGCGAACCCGAGGCGAGTGAAGAGCGAAACGGAGAGGGCTCCCGCGCTCCCAAGATGGCCACCGCCGGCGTGTGATGCAATTCGGGGCCTGTCGGGCTTCGGGGAGCGACGGTACTGCAAGAAGACTTGATGGAAAACGCTGGACCATCTCTGGCCCACGAGGAGCTTGACGGTCGAGTCAGGAAGACTCTCTTACCGCGACATCCAGCGAGGCCGTAGAGTGGTCCCAGTCACCAGCCCAAACCCACGCATTGGTAAACCCGAGGTGGAAGCCCCTCTCCGAGCCACACTTGCGAGAGTGGTTCCTGGGCCTCCCGGGGCGCATCCGAAGGCCCAGGAACCAGCGATCCTGGAACAAGCGGCAAATCTCGCCAATTAAAGTAAGGGAAACCAACAAACACTAGGAAGCGATGGAATATCGAACCGAAGAGAGGCCGACCTCATAAGTGGACCCTAAGAACTACGGAATGCTCAAAGGCGGTAGGAGCTGCGGACCAGAGGGGACCCCCTCTGTTCGCCTGCCAGCCAGGACCCCAAGTTTGAGCTGACACTCTAGTTCCGAGTGCCAACGATGTTCGGGCGACAGGTACTTTGTGTTGGGGTGGAGTATAGGGAGGGGGGATGGGTGAGTTTATGTTGTTTTTGTTATAGTATTAATACATGTTTATTACGCATTCATGAAATTAATGAATCACGCCACCCAACACACCCGACATATGGCAACTCCATATAATGTCTGCGAACCTGGTACTATACACAATAAATGGCGACCACACTGACCCACGCATCAACCCCTGAGTGCCCCAGGTCTCTCAAAATAATCACATGGAATGTGAACGGGCTGGGGTCCCGAATCAAGCGACGTCTTGTTCTGCAGTTCTTGAACAGACATTCTCCCGACGTTGTCCTGATAAATGAGACAAACTTAGCTGGGACCAGCTGCACTTTCTTTCGTAGAACCCACTACCGACTGGCCTTACATGCGGGATACACTATGGGATCCAGAGGGACTCTTATCCTGATACATAAACGCGTCTCATTCACATCGCTAATAGTTGAACAAGACCCCCGGGGTCGCTATGTGGTGGTTATAGGAATACTGGGACAAGAAACCCTAGCCATTGCGTCAGTGTACTCCCCGCCAGGACTGGGAGAGGAATTCCTGGAGGAGTTGGTCACCCTTATGGCAAAGCAACAACCTGATACGTGGATTTTGGGGGGCGATTTTAATGACGTCATGTGTAATATAAAAGATTGCACTCACATCAGGGACCGTAACCCGAACACTCCAACCAAACTAGCAAGATTTGCATCGGCCCTGGGCCTTCGGGACGTGTGGCGGCATCTCCACCCTGTGGACGAGGCCTACTCGTTCCACTCGGGAGCACACGGGTCCATGTCCAGACTAGACTACCTCTTCCTCCCAAACACCGATATACACAGGGCGACCGCTGCAGACCTACTCTCCCGAGCCATCTCAGACCACTCACCCCTCATGGCGGTACTGCGCATACAAAGTGAAACCCCACCCCAATCATGGAGGCTGAATAGCTACTATCTGGGCTTCCCTGATCTTGTTGACCACCTCACGGAAGTAACTAATGAATATTTTGAAATTAATACCCCTACGGTCCATGACCCATTCACGATATGGGAAGCATACAAATGGTATTGCGGTGGGAGGCGATTTCCTGGGTAGCAGGTAACAAAAGGGAGCGACTTCGGAAGCTGCTGGAGGCGGAAACTGATGTGGGCGACTGGGAAGCCAAATATGTTTCTGAGCCAAGCCCGGAGTCTCTCAGATTCCTTAAGGGTGCCAGAGAACGCCTTCGACATATCGAATTAGACAACGCCAGGCAAGCCCACCAAGACTCCAGGGCAAGGGTATATGAACACGGGGACAATGCTGGGAGAATTTGACTGCCTTGACTCCCTTCTTAGAGACCACATATGAGGAGGGGGACAGCCTCGTATTGCACTGGCTACACTCCAGAGA
This sequence comes from Ambystoma mexicanum, assembly GCF_040938575.1. Classification (NCBI taxonomy): domain Eukaryota; kingdom Metazoa; phylum Chordata; class Amphibia; order Caudata; family Ambystomatidae; genus Ambystoma; species Ambystoma mexicanum. The sequence continues at coordinate 1,424,909,674 of NC_090932.1, forward strand.
TCTCCGAGCTTACTACTGGGCCTCCCAACTGGCGGTGGTTAATGACCTATTGCATGGGGATACGGAACTCCCGCACATAAAGGCAGAAATTGCAGCCATCCACTACACTGACCCATTACCCCTGCTCTACCAGCCCCTCCACAGACTCCTACCCCAAGCAATGGCAACACATGTCTCAAGGGTCTGGAGACGGGCCCACGCCTATGTGGGATGGAAAGACAAGATCACCACGTCACAACCCCTGTGGCACAATAGTAACCTGGCCGAACTGGGGAAACTCAGACCATGGCCCAAATGGGTGGAGGCCGGAATCACATGGATTGGGGATGTCTTGATAGATGGGGAAATCGCCTCCTTTGTAGCATTCCACCAGAAATCCCACCTTCCAGCGACTGAACGCTATCACCATACTCAACTGACTCACGCCCTACGAACACATATCCAGTTGGACCCCGCTATTCCCGAGTACGCACCCATAGAACGCAATATACTCCCAGCACATATCCCTACTAGAGTCACTTCTATACTATATAATGCCATGACCTCCTTTGCTACTCCGGAACTTCCTCATCTTAAATCCAAATGGGAGGACGATGTGGGAGCCATAGACCCGGAGGACTGGATCCAGATCCTAATGCATCCCAGGGAGATTGCTATCTTCTCCAAACTCCGCTTGGTCCAACTTAAAATCCTTCGCAGAATATATTACCCAAGAACCATGATGCATGGCTGGAAACGTGCCCCAAACCCGAACTGCTTCCGTTGTGGGGGGGAGGTTGGTACATTCATACACATCCTCTGCGAATGTCCACAGATCCAGACTTTCTTGGGGAAATGCTGCAATGAACTATCCAAGGTGCTAGGCCGCAATATAACAATGGACCCGAATATGTTGCTGTTGGGCTCTCCTGATGAGAACACTACTGATAAATGGAAAGGATTGCTCCTATCTACGGCCGCAGGACTGATGAAGCGGAACATTGCACAAATATGGGGAGCCCCAGATTCCCCAACACAGGAACAATGGGCAGATGATATGGACACGCTTGCCCGACCAAAGCTTCTAAGATTTGGGACAAATGGGAGGAGAGAGAATCCCAGTAAGCTCATGATGCCCTAAGACTCTGGACTGAACTGTAGATGGAAAGGGCGACAAATGGAGATCATTTGACTCTTATTTTGCCCTCACTTATTCATTCGTTCCTTGAATGCGTATGTTTTGATTTTGTTTTTCTTGTAGTTTTCATTGATTGTGTTGTTGTTTGAATTCAATAAAATGCAATATAAAAAAATAAAAAAGTGGCAAGTAAACATTTTGAGTTTCAGTGCCCAAACCGCAAAATAAGCGAATCAATTGATCCTTTGCCAAAGGTAGCAAGCACCGATCAAGGCTCGGCTGACAGTTCTCGTATTAACGAGTCTGTTCATGCCCCTAGCCACAGTAGCACTCACAGTGCTAAAGCTGCTGATGAGGTTCAAGGGGACACTCATTCAATCAAAGAGGTTGGAAACGTACCAGATGCATTGCGGCCGATGACATCGGTCAGTGAGGCAAAGAAAATCCTCCAGGGCGTTTCCTCTTCCCCTCCAAAACAAACGCCACACGCTCAGCCTCTAAGGAACACGAGCAAGAAAATGAAAAAGAAATCTCTCAGCTGAAGTCACCATCAAACAAGGACAAATTGCATGAGCAGGACTGGTATGAGATCTTTGATAAACCACAGACCTCAAATCAAACAAAAGATAGTAAAAAGCTAGATGAATCAGCTACCAAATCAGGTAAATGCAAACGTAAAACAAAAAACATGGTTGCTCCTAAAAACAAAAACCCAAAAAACAAATCTAACTGTTTCAGAAACATAAAAGCGTTAAATGTGACAATTAACAATGCAGAGATGAGCAAGGAAGTACCCCTAAAGAGCACTCTAAAAGAGCAAAAGAAAAAAGCTCTCAAAAGACAAACAAAGCTCAACCAAATCCAGAAATGGGCCAAGATGGCGATGTGTGTAGTGACGATGAATCTGCCACTGCAGACTTGATGAATGTGTCGACATACAGTACGCCTGAGGATAATGTAGATGAATCTAAAAAGGACAACGCCGATTTGTATGAGAAAGAGCCCAGAAAAGAGCAGTCGATTGCTTTGAATGAGACTCCAAAGGATGCAAACAGGGCAAGAAGAGTGATACGAATAATTGAATCGCCTATCAAAAAAACTGAAGTTGCTGAAACTGATCTTACGGGCGAAAGATCAGAGGAAAAAAGATTCTACACGATGGCAGAAAAACTGAAGCGTAGTCTATCGAAAAAAGATCCTGAGTGTATCACGTCCCTCATGAATCCAGCACTTGCTAAATCATCAATGAATATAAAGCCGCCAAATGAAGTCTGCCCACAAGGAAGACTGAGAGCGCAAGGATTGTCTCATGGGAAAACTGACATGTGTCAACCGACTAGGAATGGAGGAAATGCGGTGGCCAGCGGCAAAGGTGCAACTCAGCGAGTCATGTCTGAAAGTCCGAGCTATAGAATTCTGATTGAAAGAATAGAGGTGAAAAAACACAACTCCCCGATAAACCGAAGTTTGATATTACAGCTCTTTAAAGTAATTCCGGCACTAAGGGCGGTGAAAAGTGCTGAAATCAAAAGAGTGGAATTTATTGGCGAATCTGGTCAAGCAAGGGCATTGTTACACATCGACTCGCTGAAAATAGCTCAGCTTGTTATGATGTGTGAAAGACCACTAATGGACGAGGGGTTTCAATCATCGCTCGGCATACGGAAACAGAGACCAAAAATCTAACCAGGGCAGAAGCTGAATTGAGTAGTGACCAGAAAACAAAAAAGATAAAAATCACTGTTGCAAACACACTGGGAGTTTCTTTGGCAACCGGACTGTAAAACAAACAAACTCCAATACTGAAGAAGAAGGAAACTGGTCCTGGCTAGCAAAGGCCATAAACTCCACACATGTGAGCTAATGCCAAGACAACTGTACTCAAGTCGTTCTGGCAATTTGGAAGACCAGAGGATATGCTCACTTGATAACTAGGCCTGAAGAAGAGCTTCGATCCTGTGATATAATATGTCTCCAGGAGACTTGGTTGTCCAACAGCCCCTATATAGAAGGTTTTGAGGTTGCCATGAATCCAGCAGTACTACTAAAAAAAGGACGTCCAATGTCAGGCCAGCTAATCTTAGTAAAGAGAACGAGTGGCTTCAGTATAAAAATAAATAGGAACCACTCTCCTAACATCTAGTATATAAAGCTCGAAGCTGTTGGGCTGACAAATCGAATGACAAAGGAGGTACACATTTTTAACGTGTATTGGAATCATCTACACATCAACCAAGGAAACCTAATGGAAGACCTGTTGGATCTTGTTGACTTGGTATTGGTGGACAACGCAGCTGCTGACATAGTGATATTTGGAGACCTCAATTTGAAAATCATTGATATCAGCCTAATCAAAAAGAACTCAATGAAGAAAGAGTCCAAAATTGCGAAACTATGGCTAGACGAAATGAGCGACCGCTTGCTAAACATGATGAATGGGAATATAAGAGGAGATATCCCACCAGAGAGACTTGGGAGAAGGGCCCCCAAAAGTCGATACTCGATTATTTCTTCATTTCGGAGTCAATGTCAAAAGAGATTACCAACTTAAAAGTCGTAAAAACACCTCAAAGTGACCATAATTTAGTGAAGCTCACTTGGAACCAACCGACGACTCAACTCAAACAAGTTTGGACCCAAGTACTGGAGATCGAGCCAAGTAGGAATCGCTTGCGAAAGAACAATCAAGACATAATGTCTTTAGCAGATCAAATTAGACCCCAGTCAAACGCTGGTAGGGACCTCGTGACTGAATACAAGGAATTTATGGAAATTTACAGCACCAAGGGTGCAGCCTTGGGGAAACCTTGGGGAAACCGCCAATTCAGGAAACATAAATTCAATGAACAAGTCACTCAAAAGAAAAGAGAACTTCGTAAAATCAGTAGGAGAATAAGAAAAGATAATCAAGGAAATCAAAATCAACTAATAAAGTTTCTAAAAAACATGTACAAAAATTGGTTAAAATCACACAGAATAATAATGGAGCAAAATGATGCTGAAGCTATGCTTAAGACTCTAGCATTAAGGAACTCGAGAGGATTTTGATCCTTGATCAATGAATTTGAAAACCCGTTGAGGTCTTTGATGAAGAATATGGTTAATGAAATCCAGTGGGTCAAGCATTATGGTCAGCTCTTTGAGAAGAAATTACCAGCTAAAATCCCGCACATCCCAATATTACAAACATGGGACTTAACTTTCGAATTTGAAGACAATAAGAAATGCATTGAAACTTGTAGTTCATCGCGGGCAGCAGGACCTGATGGTCTGTCGAATTACATGATGAAAAATAACATCGAAGAATGGTCAGAGTTCTGTTACATCTTGTCCAAAATATAGCGCAGAAAGCAAGAATACCCACCACGTGGAAGGAAGGGATCATAGTCCCAATATTCAAAAAAGGGTGCCGAATGGAACCAACAAAGTATAGGCCGATCGCTTAACTCGATGTGGTGGGAAAATATTTGCAAGTCTACTTTTAAAACAATAATCCAACTAGATAAAAGCAGAAAAGGCTATGGACGATAGACAAACAGGATTTGTAAAAGGTGTTGGATGCAGCTTGAATTTGTTCCTGCTTAATATTCTAAAGTTAAATGCCATCAGTGCAGGTTGAAAAATATATCTGGCCTTCGTTGACCTAGCCCATGCCTTTCATGGCGTGGACCACGAAATACCATGGACAAAACGACTACAAAGAGGTTGCCCAATAAGCTTAATCTTGGCTATAAAAGAACTGTACTCACAGACAAAGGTGAGGATTTGCCTAGATAATGATGGTCATCTTTCCAAGGCCATTCCAACGGCCCGTGGCGTAAAACAAGGGTGCCCTCTGGGCACAATGCTGTTCAACTTCTATATTTCTGAAGTTGGGGAAGCGATAGATGGAGTGAGATCCTTACCACCAAAGCTGAATGGCAGGCCTCTAAGCTGGATATTATATGCGGACGATATAGTCCTATTGGACTTGACCCCCATAGGGTTGCAACACAAACTAAATGCTCTTAAAACATATATCGACGAACTAGGAGTAGAAATCAACTCAGCAAAAACAGAGATTTTGGTCCTCGAGAATCTAATAGGCAGGTCAACCAAAAAGAAGAAATTTCAATGGACCTTGGGAGGTAACCGTTTAAGGCAAGTCGATTCCTGCAAATATCTGGGAACATACATCAATGCGAGCATTAGAGACAAACCAATGGTAACCAAAACATTAAGTAAATGCAAACAACTGACCACACAGGCAACTCTAATCCAAAGAAGATATGGGGAATTCTCGTACAAGCCCGTTATAAACTTCTATAAAAGTAAAGTAATTCCAGCATTAACTTTTGGAGTAGAATGTATGTTCGGTTGCTCAAGTCAAATCTGGTCTCGCTGTGAGGGAATGTTTTGGCAACACATTTTTCAAATCCCACAAAGTTGTCCAACTGCGTGTGTTTTATATGAAGCAAGCATGTTAACCTTGAATGCTAGAATAACATGGAACTCGCTAACACTGTTTGGTAAAATGCTGGGAAAGTCAATACCTCAATTCGACATACTAACAGAACATGGTCCTAAGGGTAGTCAATTACCACTTCAAATATGGAGACAAAAATGCAGAGACATACTGCACCACATAGGAAGCGATGGAGAGACATTGTTAACCAATCCAAATCTGGTTAAGAAGAAAGTTCTCGAATTAGATTGAATCGAGACTTACGAGAAGAGAACATCTCACAAATGTATGGGAGACTCCCCACCTGAAGCAAAAAGATTTAATGAGATACCCCAATACATGGAAGTGTTCCCATGCAAGTACCTGAGGAGGAGATACCTGAAGTTCAGGCTAGAGAAATTCAAAATTATAGAAGCAGATTGTTGAAGATGAAACCTTAAAACATCTGGTTTTGCTATGCCCTGATCTTAAAACACAAAGAACCACATTTTTGGCACAAGAACTGAGTATGGGGATGACTTACACTGCTGATGAATGGTGGGCAAGAATGCATTGTAGCACAAATATGAAACTTTTAATCGCCCTCACATTATTCTTGAAACAATTGGAAATCAGACTTTCTGAAGTGGAGTAATGGGAAAATGTCTAATTTAACTATGACATGTGATTATGTCGTTAAAAGTTAATGTGGTAATAAGAGTTTTAAGTATTCGAATAGCGTGTTAAATGTAGCACTTTTTACAATTTATAGTGTTGTAGCGACAAATGATAGTTCGCTCTTGATAAGTTGTTTCTTCTTTTTTTTCCAAAAGTTTGTAATAAACTAAATGAAAAAATAAATAAATAAATACCATTCCCCATTCCTATTCGAGCCCCTATAGGGCTCAATGGGAATGGGGAAGGAGCTAATAACGGTACCGCTATTAGCGGTACCGTTATTAGCTCTGAGGTCCCTCAGCGGGTCCCGTCCTTAACGCCTGGTCAGACCAGGCGTTAAGGACGGGACCCACTGAGGGACCTCGTAGTAGGGCGGTAAGGGATTACCAGCACCCGTGCCCTTACCGGTGCCGGTAATCCCTTACTGCCTACCATATAATGAGGCCCTAAGAGTCTGTAACAAAACATGCCCTAAAGAGAAGATTAGAATATAAGATATTTTTTAGCTGTGTGATAACAATTTGTCTGGTCTAATTCTATTAAGTTTTGCAAACTGAAGTCTATATTTGCCTTTCTGAGTTTATGTTGCATTGTATTCAAATGAGAATGTCAAAGTATTCATCAAGAGCCGAATAGCAAGAAACTATTCGGCCAGAGCCGAATAGCTTTTTTTCAGCCGGAATTCGGCCGAATACTTACTCGAAGCCGAAGTTCGGTACACCCCTAGTTGAGAGTAATGTTAAAATTGTTTGTCAGATCTTAAATTAATTTTTTGAACTTTGTAGTGCAGACATTGGAGCACATACAAACACATGTTGGCTTTTTGTTACATCCAATTGAGACGTTTTGCAAAATTAAATTGTGTGTGCTCTGCTTGCATTGCAGCTGTGCATACAACAGGCAGCCTTCCCGCATTGGCATACCAGCATCCTCTGTACAAATGAAGGAACCATAATTGCCTGTACTGCTCCTCATATGAAATCAGGTGAATGTGGGAAGATTAATTTGGGAGGCACACAGTGCAGTTTATACAAGGATGACATACATTAAATCTGCCAATCCCTGAACAACATTGTGATGGAGTCCTTCAGGTCAAAAGTCACATCTATCGGGAACCACCCTCCTCAGGGATGTTGCCCTACAGAATCGCTTTCAGTGTAGTTGGAATGGGAGCTGGCAGCATTTGCAAAGGTTCACCCTACACACCGCCATGGGGGAAGGGAAGCATAGGTCATAAGCTGAAGATGGTTCCACCGGGGTCATCCCCAAAACAAATGTTGGCATGACTTTAGGCACACTTTCACAGAGTAGCAAATTCATCTCCATCTCTATGCAAGTCTGCTCCATGTTCCATGGTCTGTCTTTCAGGCAGAAGACTGCCACTGTGCATCAGATCACTCCAACCGCTTTATGCTGATTTTGGTAAGACATGCCTTGGCATGCACACTGACACAGAGGAGCATGGACAGCCCTAACTCTATGGAGGGTGTTACTTTCTTGTAGAGTGCAAGAGGCTTTGTCGATGTGTGGTTGACCATATCAACTTATTTATTCACGGGTGCACACCGGTACTTTATCTCGTTTGTGTTAACAAAGAGCTAGGCAGGTTGGGTTTAGGAGTCCATGTTTACATACATGAAAAAATAACTAATTGTATAATCTATGGCATTCATAACTCAATTTACAAGACTTGTAGTTGATTGCTGTCATAAAGAAACGTAGATAGGGTAGTTTGTCAAACCACTCTCCGATGTTGCAAGCACCAATGTATCACTAGTCATCAATATAATCACTTTTGAGTGAAAATGCAAACAGTAAAGCTAACTTATGTTTTGCTGCATCAAGTCTACAACAATAATGTTTATTTTTCATCATTATGGTATCACCGAGATTTTCCATTGTTTTACTCTATCTGTACGTTGACATTATGTAACATGAGCACCTGCTCTTGTTTCCATAGTCTTAGATAGTGCCTTCTGCATAACGGAAATGACTGAGTCCCTAACATGGCTGCCAGTGCTGAGCTTACACAACAACCTTGTTGTAGATGCAAGTCTTTTAGTGCATATGCCATCTTTAAGGTAGCTCCCTCTTTAAGGTTATGACCTTAAAACAGAAAAGACCCCAGCACACGGTACTGTAAGGTACTTTGTGTGCTGATAAAAAGTTACCAAGAAATGGTAACAAAGTTAAAGACTAAGGGAAACATAGTTTACCAGTACTGACAGCCCGAAGGACATGCCAGTTTCATTATAACAAATGAGCAAAGGCCCAGGGGAGAGCAGCTGAAGGCTGTGCTCAACTGGAAAAAGTTATTCAAAGTTAACAGAGGCAACTTCACAGGGAAATTTGGAAAAACTTGTACTGCTGTTTCTAGTCTGAAATTTTTGATCAATTTAAGACAGTGGGTGGGTATTGTGTGGACATTGTTACTGTCATAACTTTGGAGTTTGCACCACAAAAGCTAGCTCAGCACTTAAATCCCTTAGGCATGCTGAATGGTCAAAAGCAAGAAAAACACACACACAAGGTCTCCCAAATTAATTTAATGCAGAGTAAGGGACCAATAGGATCAGCCAACAATCCAACAAACTGACAGTCGCTTGCACCCATTTAATTTAGTAGTACAGGGTTGCAAACAGTTAATAAAAAACATTTCTTTAACCTCTTAACTGCTGAAGGGTTTCGCTCCCAGTGCTGAACCCTTTTTTAGACATTTCAGCATTTCGCATTCAATTCCTTGTAACATTTTTGTTACAAGTGATATCCCGTCCAGATGTGCAGCCTTTTCTTCCCACATGTCGGCGGTCATAATGCTACCATGTAGTCATTTAGGATTAGCCATTTGCTGTAGGGGTGTGTGAGAAAGTAACATAAAAGTGACCACATTTTGGAAGCCTGTGTTTCTTTTCTTGTAACAACTAGGAACAAATATTTTGCAGTTCTGAGTTCACCATTTTCCAGGCCTTCAAGAACAGTTTGAATGGAAACAAAAAAAAAACATATTTTTCATAAGGTTACCATCAGTTTTGTGAGAGACAGGCGATTTTCCCTTTTCTTTAATAGGACATGCTTGGACGGAATGGAAAAGGAGGGTAGGAAAGCACAATGGGTACACAGAAAGGTATACATTTCGGAAATGTTCAAGAAGGGGTAATTTGTGCAGGTCAGGCAACAACTATGTACCTTAAACGCCCATAGTTTGTGAAAAAATTTGAACATTTACAGAAAAAAAAGAGCTGAACATGTTTGCATTTGTAAGGTAATGGCTTCTGTGAATATTGAGAAAAGCAATGCCCTTTTACGTTCCCCCGACTGTTCTAGTCAGGAAATCACAAATTGTTTGTAATGTTTAACGAAACAAACAATACCACACGATAAAAAACTGAGCCATGTTACAAAGGATTGTTATGCTGATGGCCTAAACAGAGATATTTTTGAAAATAAGGAAAATTAATGTGGTGAAGAATGGCAAGCATACATTTCGTTTTTTGAAAGAGCACAGGCAGACCTATTGAAGGATAGGTGACTTGTGCAGGTTACACAAGCATACAATGCCTAAAGCAGCGACTAAATGTAGGTCACGTTTGGGAAATGAAAGATTTGTGTAACAAAGTGCAGTAGGAAATGTATGAAAACATTATCAAAACCAAGAGAAAAACAACAAATGTCCTACCTTGCAACATTCCCACAGGTGTGCTGATGAAGACGGTACCTCACATGTGTGGGTGCACTTACCTGGACGTAAAGGGAAAAGGCTAAACCTTGGAACACCAGAGGGCCTGGGAAGACCACATTTTTACTGTATTTGGTCTTGTGAACAACCCATAGATTTGGCCTTGGGGTGTCGCATCCAGCAAGGAAAACAGGGAACCCCATGCATTTCTGAAAAGAAGACACCAGTGGGAATACAAAGAGGTCTGATTTTGTGAATTGCCATAGAATGTATTACGCATAAGGCCTGGCAAATTCCAAAATGTAGGGAAAGAATTCAATTTTCAGACATTTGCCACCAGGAAACAACCGAAACAACGGAGAAACAACACATACACTAACTTTCTATGTTCCCACAGGTATCCTCACCAAAACGGTACCTCACCTGTGTGGGTGCACTGACCTGGGCACAAAGGGAAATGGCTAAACCACTGGTACACCAAATGCTCTGGGGAAGACTGGATTTGGCTTTGTGGACAACCCACAGATTTGGGCGTGGGGTGTTGCAGCCACCAAGGAAAACAGGGAACCCCATGCAGTTCTGAAAATAAGACACCAATGGGAATCCAACGAGGTTTGACTTGTATTACCCACAGGGCCTCGCAAAGTCCAAAATGTAGGGAAAATACACAATTTTCGGACATTTGCCAGCAGGAAACCACCAAAAAATACTGGCAATAACACATGTCTACAAGGATATACCAATTTTACACCAAACGCCCTCGGAAGACCAGATTTTTACTGTATTTGGTCTTGTGGACAACCCACAGATTTGTGCCTGGGGTGTAGCAGCCACTGAGGAAAATATGGAACCACATGCATTTCTAAAAAGTAGACATGCGTTGAAGTCCAAAGAGGTCTGATTTGCACTAATCTCCCTAGAATGTATTGCCCACAAGGACTGGCAAATTCCAAAATGCAGAGAATTTCTTTTTTCAGACATTTGCCACCAGGAAACCATAGAAACAAACTGGAACCAATGCATGTCCTATCTTCCCACATTCCCATAGGTGTCTCAACAAAAATGGTACCTCACATGTGTGGGTGCACTTACCTGGGCGTAATGGGAAAAGGCTAAACCACTGGTACATAAACTGCACTGGGGAAGACTGGATTTGGCTTTGTGGACAACCCACAGATTTTGGCCTGGGGGAGGTCGCAGCCAGCAAGGAAAATAGGGAACCCCATGCACTTCTGAAAATAAGACACCAGTGGCAATGCAAAGGGGTCTGATTTCCATGAATCGCTCTAGATTTCATTACCCTCAAGACCCATCAAAGTACAAAATGTAGGGAAAAAACTCTATTTTCAGACATTTGCCACCAGGAACACACCAAAACATGCTGGCAACAACACATGTCGTACCTTCCCACATTCCCACAGGTGTCCCACTGAAATGGTACCACAAATGCGCGGCTGTGCTTAACTCGGTGGAAAAGAAAAAAGGTTGACCATACCCAAGTCCAGCATCAGTCCCAGGGAGCCCTGGCAGGGTCACCAACTCTCCCCAGAGTAAAATGTTATACTGCAGCATGGCCAGAGCTCGAGAACAGTCGGGGGTGCATCCCCTGTCCTTGTGCACCTGTCGCCAATGTGGGTCCACCATCCACAAGTCCAGCCACAGTCCCAGGGAGCCCTAGTAGTGTTCCAATCCTCCCAATTGGGAAAAGCAGTAACTCAAGCCAGCCATAGTTCCAGGATGCCCGGGGGTGCTGGCTTTGGCATTGGGCGTCTGTCTCCCACGTTTGTCGACTGTCCAGCGGCAGTCCCAGGGTGCCCCGGCAGGGTCACCATCCCTCCCAGGAGGAAAAAGTTGTAATGAGGCACAGCCAGAGATCTAAGATAGCCAGGGGTGCAGCCCCTAGCTCTGGGCATCTGTCTCCAATGTGGGGCAACCATCCACAAGTCCAGTAGCAATCCCAAGGAGCCCTGGCAGGGTCACCATCCCTCTCCAGAGGTGATAGCTGTAATGGGGCAGTGCCAGAGCTCCAGGACAGCTGGGGGTGTTGCCCCTGGCCTTGTGCCTTTGTCTCCAATGTGGGTCGACCATCCACAAGTCAAGCCATGCTCCCAGGTATTTCCGGCAGGGTCCCCATCCCTCCCTGGAGGGAAAACCTGTAACTCGGCACAGTCAGGGCTCCAGGACGGCCAGGAGTGCTGCTCCCTGCCTTATGCACCTGTCCCCAATGTAGGTTGACGGTCCCCAAGTCCAGCGGCGGTCCCAGGGGCACTCAGCAGGTTCCCCATCCCTCCCCAGAGAAAAAACTGTAATGCAGTCCATCTAGCGCTCCAGGAAGGCTGGGGCTACTGCCCCTTACCTTGGGCGATTTTCTCCCCTGTGGGTCGGCCATCCCCAAGTCCAGTGGCGGTCCCACGAAGTCCCAGCAAGGTCCACATCCCTCCCCGGAGGAAAAAATGTAATATAGCCTAGCCGGAGCTCCAGGACAGACAGTGGTGCTGCCTCTTTGCCTTGGGTGCCGGTCTACAATGTGGGTTGATCGTCCACAAGTCCAGGCACAGTTCCTATCCCTGTGAAGAGGGAAAAGCTGTAACACAGCACAGCCAGAGCTCCAGGATGGTCGGGGGTGATGTGATGTCCCTAGCCATGGGCGCCTGACTCCCATGTGGGTTAATCCTCCCCATGTCTGGCTGCAGTCCCAGGGAGCCCTGGCAGGGTCTCTATCCCTCAACGGAGGGAAAAGCAGCAACAAAGCCCAGCCGGAGGTCCAGAATGGCCCGAGGGTGCTGTCCTTTGCCTAGGGCGTCTGTCTCCCATTTGGGTTGACCATCCCCAAGCCCAGTAGTGGTCCTAGGTAGCCTTGGCAAGATCGCCATCCCTCTCCCGAGGAAAAGCTGTAACTCAGTGCAGCCAGAGCTCCAGGGCGGCCACAGGTGCTGCTCCCTGCCTATGTGCCTATCCTGAATTTGGGTCGATGGTCCCCAAGTCCAGCGGCAGTCCCAGAGAGCCCTAGTAGTGTTCCAATCCTCCCAATTGGGAAAAGCAGTAACTCAAGCCAGCCATAGTTCCAGGATGCCCGGGGGTGCTGGCTTTGGCATTGGGCGTCTGTCTCCCACGTGGGTCGACTGTCCAGCGGCAGTCCCAGGGTGCCCCGGCAGGGTCACCATCCCTCCCAGGAGGAAAAAGTTGTAATGAGGCACAGCCAGAGATCTAAGATAGCCAGGGGTGCAGCCCCTAGCTCTGGGCGTCTGTCTCCAATGTGGGGCAACCATCCACAAGTCCAGTAGCAATCCCAAGGAGCCCTGGCAGGGTCACCATCCCTCTCCAGAGGTGATAGCTGTAATGGGGCAGTGCCAGAGCTCCAGGACACCTGGGGGTGTTGCCCCTGGTCTTGTGCCTTTGTCTCCAATGTGGGTCGACCATCCACAAGTCAAGCCATGCTCCCAGGTATTTCCGGCAGGGTCCCCATCCCTCCCTGGAGGGAAAACCTGTAACTCGGCACAGCCAGGGCTCCAGGACGGCCAGGAGTGCTGCTCCCTGCCTTATGCACCTGTCCCCAATGTAGGTTGACGGTCCCCAAGCCCAGCGGCGGTCCCAGGGGCACTCAGCAGGTTCCCCATCCCTCCCCAGAGAAAAAACTGTAATGCAGTCCATCTAGCGCTCCAGGAAGGCTGGGGCTACTGCCCCTTACCTTGGGCGATTTTCTCCCCTGTGGGTCGGCCATCCCCAAGTCCAGTGGCGGTCCCACGAAGTCCCAGCAAGGTCCACATCCCTCCCCGGAGGAAAAAATGTAATATAGCCTAGCCGGAGCTCCAGGACAGACAGTGGTGCTGCCTCTTTGCCTTGGGTGCCGGTCTACAATGTGGGTTGATCGTCCACAAGTCCAGGCACAGTTCCTATCCCTGTGAAGAGGGAAAAGCTGTAACACAGCACAGCCAGAGCTCCAGGATGGTCGGGGGTGATGTGATGTCCCTAGCCATGGGCGCCTGACTCCCATGTGGGTTAATCCTCCCCATGTCTGGCTGCAGTCCCAGGGAGCCCTGGCAGGGTCTCTATCCCTCAATGGAGGGAAAAGCAGCAACAAAGCCCAGCCGGAGGTCCAGAATGGCCCGAAGGTGCTGTCCTTTGCCTAGGGCGTCTGTCTCCCATTTGGGTTGACCATCCCCAAGCCCAGCAGTGGTCCTAGGTAGCCCTGGCAAGATCGCCATCCCTCTCCGGAGGAAAAGCTGTAACTCAGTGCAGCCAGAGCTCCAGGGCGGCCACAGGTGCTGCTCCCTGCCTATGTGCCTATCCTGAATTTGGGTCGATGGTCCCCAAGTCCAGCGGCAGTCCCAGGGAGCCCCAGCAGGTCCCCCATCTCTCCCTGGAGAAAACGCTGTAACACAGACCAGCCAGAGCTCTAGGACCACTGGGGGTGATGTCCCTGGCCTTGGGCACCTGTCTCCCCTATGGGTAGGCCATCCCCAAGTCCAGTGGCGGTCCCAGGAAGTCCCAGCAAGGTCCTCATCCCTCCCTGGAGGAAATAGCTGTAAAATGGCACAGCCGGAGCTCCAGGACAGTCCTGCTGCCCCCCAGCCCTGGGCATCTCTCCAATGTGGGTCGACCATCCACTAGTCAATCCATGGTCCCAGGGAGCCGCGGCAGGGTCCCCATCGCTCCTGGAGTAAAAAGCTGTAACATAGCCTAGTCAGCGCTCTAGGACAGCTGGGGATGATGTCCCCGGCCTTGGGTGCTTGTCTCCTATGTGGGTCAACTGTCCTCAAGTCCAGCGGCAGTCCCAAGGAGCCCGGCAGGTTTCCCATCCCTCCCCAGAGAAAAAGCTGTAACGCAGCCCAGCCAGAGCTCTAGAACCACTGGGGGTGTTGTCCCTGGCCAGGGTGCTTTTCTCCCCTGTGGGTCAGCCATCCCCAAATCCAGAGGGAAAAGCTGTAACAAAGCCCAGCCAGAGGTCCAGAATAGCCAGGGGTGGTGCCCCTGTCCTAGGGTGCCTGTCTCCCATTTGGGTTGAGCATCCCCAAGCCCTGCGGTGGTCCTATGTAGCCCCGGCAATGTCCCCATCTCTGCCCAGAGGGAAAAGCTGTAACTCAGTGCAGCCAGAGCTCCAGGACGGCCAGGGGTGCTGCTGCCTGCCTACGTGCCTGTCCTCAATGTGGGTCAATGGACCTGAAGTCCAGCGGCAGTCCCAGGGAGCCCCGGCAGGTCCTCCATCTCTCCCTGGAGAAAAAGCTGTCACGCAGCCCAGCCAGAGCTCGAGGACCACTGGCGGCGATGTCCCTGGCATTGGGCACCTGTCTCCCCTGTGGGTCGGCCTACCACAAGTCCAGTGCCGGTCCCAGGGAGTGCCGGCAAGGTCCTCATCCCTCTCTGGAGGGAATAGCTGTAAGACAGCACAGCCAGAGATCCCGAACGGCCAGGAGTGATGCCCTTGGTCTTGGGCGCCTGTCTCCAATGTGGGTCGACTGTCTCCAAGTCCAGTGGCAGTCCCAGGGAGACCCAGCAGGGTCACTCATCCCTCCCTGGAGTTAAAAACTGTAACACGGCACAGCTCGAGCTCCAGGACACCCGGGGGTGCTGCCCTCCAGCCTTGGGTACCCTTCTCCAATGTGGGTCCACCATCCACAAGTCAAGCCATGGTCCCAGGGAGCCTCGGCAGGGTCCCAATTGCACCTGGAGGGAAGAGCTGTAACATAGCCCAGTCAGAGCTCTAGGACAGCTGGGGGTGCTGTCCCCAGCCTTGGGTGCCTGTCTCCCATGTCGGTCTACTGTCCCCAAGTTTGGCGGCAGTCCCAGGGAGCCGGGCAGGTCCCCTTCCCTGCCTCGATGGAAAACCAGCAACAAAGCCAGGCCAGAGCTCCAGGGTGGTTGGGAGTGATGTCCTCAACCTTGGGCACTTGTCTTCCATGTGGGTCGACCCTCCCCAAGACCAGTGGGAGTGCCAGGGAGTACTGGCAGGATCACAATCCCTCCCTGGAGGGAAAAGCTGTAATCGGCATGGCAAGAGCTCCAGGACGGCCGGGGGTGCTGTCCTCGGACTTGGACACCTGTCTCCCATGTGAGTCGACCATCCCCAAGTCGAGCAGCTGTTCCAGGGAGCACTGGCAGGATCCCCATTCCCCCAGGTGCTGAAATGTGTAATGCAGCACAGCCAGAGCTCCAGAATGGGGTGGGTGATGTTCCTGGCCATGGGCGCCTGTCTCTCTTGTGGGTCGTCTATCCCCAAGTCCAGCAGCTCTCCCAGGGATCCCCGGCAGGGTCCCAATCTCTCACTGGAGGGAAAAGCAGTAAAGCAGTCACAGCCAAAGGTCCAGGATGGCCAAGGTTGCTGCCCCGGGCCTTGGGCACCTGTCTCCCATGTGGGTCAACCGTTTTCAAGTCTAGCAGCAGTTCCAGGGAGCCCCGGAAGGGTTACGCATCCATCCCTTAAGTTAAAAGTAGTAACACTGCACTCCCAGAGCTCCAGGACAGACGGGGTGTTGACCCCTGCCTTGGGTGCCTTTCTGTAATGTGGCTCGACCCACCACAAGTCCTGCCATGGTCCCAGGGCACCCTTGCAGGGTCCCCATCCCTCCTGGAGGATCTCAGCTAGAGATAAAGAATGGCAGAGGGTGCTACTCCCGGCCTTGAGCGCCTTTGAATCGACTTTCCCCAAGTCCAGCGGCAGTCTTGGGCAGCCTCAGCAGGGTCACCACCCCTACCCGGAGGGAAAAGCTGGAATGCGGCACGGCCAAAGCTCAAGGACAGCCGGGGATGCCTATCATGGCCTTGGGTGCCTGTCCCCAATGTGGGTCGATCGTCCACAAGTGCAGCGCAGTCCCAGGGAGCCACGGCAGGGTCCCCATCCCTCCGCAGAGGAAAATGATGTAATTCCGCACTGTCAGAGCTCTAGTACATTATCACAGATGCACCCCGACCACCAGGCATGGAAGGGAAGGTCTTCCCCTTCACAGCCTGAGGGTCGGGGAGAACAGTGCAGCAGAAGAGGGGGTTGATCGGCCCCCGGCCCCTCCAGGGGTGAGTAGTGCAGAGGACGAGCTATCTCGTCCTCCGCACTGAGAACGTAGTGCTGAGGACGAGATAGCTCTTCCTCCGCACTTAAGGGGTTAATGTAAAACTGTGTAAATTAAAGCATTTTTTAAAACATGTCAATGTACTCAACAAGTATATATTATTCAAATCAAGACCCTCTCCTACGCTCTTCACCCATACTTCAATCATCCCTAAACACTCCTCCTCATATGCAAACACTAACAACAATCATCACCAAACAAAACTATTTTTTTTACACTTTTGAATAAAAAAAGAAAAAAGAAAGATAGAAGCCGGCTTGGAGGTTAGAATCTGCTTATGGAACCTCTGCCTTCATCAGGGCCAAGCAATAATTTCTTTTTACAAATGCGGAGCAGTGTTTAGGTATTATTGAAGTATGGGTGCTGCGCGTAGGCAGCAGGTCTTGATTTGAATAATATATACTTGTTAAGTACTTGTTGTGTATATTGGCAAGTTTTTTAACAATGTGCTCATTGACACACAGTGTTTGCATTGAAGAAATGATTTTCTATTAACTGCGTGCTGCCCAGTATTACTTAATTAAATGGGTACATGGCACCGTCAGTTTGTTTGTTTGACTAATTGGCAAACGCGGCAAGCACAAAAGCATGATAGGGCTATTTGGCTAGTGTCTCCCTGTGCACTGAAGGGACACCTGCACTCGAGCACGAGACAGAAACCTTTGTGGAGGATACGCTGAATGGAAGATGATGCACTGGGCAGAGCTTAGAGCCTCAATAATTTCATTGCTTATGTTTTGTTTCCAATTTTACTTACCATAACATGTGTTATTGTCCTGTAGGGCATGATTCAAACATCTCTCAAACCTTTTTACATTGAAAGGTTTGTATTGAATTACAGTGATAAGGCCCGGACCGAGAGAAAAATGTGTCTGCAATTCTTAGACTTCTTCGAGATAGGCTTGTCTTTGGCAAATAATGCAACTTTTAAGATAACATTATTTGAACTTAGAGGAATGGTTCGGTCAAAAAATTGTATTGCCCCTACGGGTCTGCCATGTGTTTTTAAGCCTAAATTGCTCGATTTTATAAATATTTCCTATGGACCTTACCCGAGTTTTGTCCATTAAACGCACGCGAAAACAGTCATCAGGGAGCTGCCATTTTGTGATAATCCTATCATTTCCCCCATCGCCCTGGCTGACCTGCTTTTGCAGCACTAAATCATATCCCCCGCCCCTGAGCCTGACATTATCAAAACATTCATATTCCCCGCCTCTCTCCATGACGTTTCTGTGCTGCGTAGGCAAACGTGTACAGTCGTCTTCTAGGCGACTTCACACAGAACCCGGAAACCAACACAGATCAGCTCACAACACAGCGCGCCAGAATTCGGAATATGAAACTGTACTTTAAAATCAAACAGCAACACAGTAAATTTGGTAAAGTATATTTATTTGACATTAAATGTTTATAGAATATTCAGCAATTGCCATGTGAACTCCGAAGTCATTTATTTTCTTTCATCTCTATCCGCAAATCCATAAAAGTTTATCGTGAGTCACGCGCTGTTCCTTTATGGTACACAGGGTGTTGGTTTTCGTTCAAAGAAGCACTTTTGTCGCACGTTGAACCGCAAGGCTGTTCCATCAAGTAGGAATTAGGCCAGCGTAAAGGTTGATATGTTGCTTCTAGCTGCTAGTACCGCGTAAGGGCATATGGGCCCTTGGCGATCGTCCCATAGGATCATCAGGATTGTGCAGTTGTTTACATTAAGCTGCAGTTGGCGGTTAAAAAAACCATCTGCCGGTGTCTGAAACTGGTGGCAGTGGCAAAAGGGAAGGATATACCTGTTTTGAAACATAACATTTATAATTAGTCTTGCCAGCCGATCTTTATTAATATTATTCATTTTATTTATTACGGCCGAGCTGAAACTATTTGCTTTCAAGGATAGTGCAATGGAGTATGTTCGGCTCTAAAATCAATGCGAAAACTAACAAAATAAATCGAGGTTAGTACACAATGAGAAAAAACTTTTTGTCTACATGCGTGTGGAATGTGGACCTGCATGCCCATGTGCCCGCTACAAGGACGATCCCACAAACGTTTTCAAAGCTCTTCATTCATTCATTTACTCATGCATTCATTCATTAATTCTTCATTCCGGTATAAAAGCGTCTAAAGAGTTACTTACATTATATTTGCAATTTCCATTGTGTCTCTGCGTAATGCAGTCCGTAAATCCCACTGTGCTCTTGACAACGATTTTGCGTATACTGAACTAACATGAAACTCGGTCTAGTTTCAGAATTTTCTGCCTTATCGTCTCTTATGTTATTGCACCCCCCACCCCACCTTCAATTGAAGTTCTTTCGGCATGGTCCCTGTCTCTCAAGGTCAAAAAACAATAGAACCTTATACTGCCAGTGCGAGTTGTGGCCCTCTTCAGGGCGCGAGCTGAGAATCAAAGCCGCTGACCTTCACTAGAAATGAGCATACATTCTTTCTTTGCAACATCCCGTAGTAAAGCCATCTGTGAGAACTTGAAGTTTGGAATCCATCTATGTAGTGCGCCTCAATGTGCAAATGCGAACGGGCTTCTCTCCCATCTGCAACGGCTCGCTTGGCGCGTTCTAAGGCCCCCAATTTTGTCCTCGTTGTCTGCGAGCTTTGAAGCCCCAAAGAACCATAACTATTGAGACTTTTAAATTTTTGGGGAAGGTCAGGGAAAGTATAAAGTACCTGAGGAGTTGAGTTGAAAGTGAGATTTATTGTTTGTTTCTTTTATTATTTGCAATACGCAAGCCTCCCCTCGGTTAACAGTGCCCAGCATTTAGAAGAGATTGCGAAAATTAGTTACATCAACACAAATATATACATACACATATGGACAAGGTCAGCAATATGAGGTGAACAGAGAGAGAATTCAAAGATGACACCCAGGTTGTTCGGCACCCAGGATGGTGAAGGTAGGGGTTAGGGTTAGCGTACTTTGTATGCGCACTGTACAATAACATTTATTTACAAAAAGACAATTGTATTACAATTATTTAAACCGGGATTTGTACTTCACAACCAGCTCTCCTTTGGGTGGACATGGCACAGTGGCAATGTTGGGTGGCAATGGATCAGTGCTCTGCACAGAAATGTTCAAAATTCCATATCTGTGCTTCTCTAATACAGCAACAATAAGGCTTTTGACAAAGTCGAACTCCATTTCCTCATAGACTGGTTTGATTACCCATTGCTTACTTCTTTTTGAAAAGGCCTTAGTGTAGCGAGGCATCGTTACATCACCCTTAGTCCTAGATTGTTCACGGCCGAGATTCTCGTTATGGGCCAAGACCGCTAGTAGAGTCCTATGTCTCATGCCCTGTATGCTGAAATGCAAGCGCTTTGGCCTGTACTTTAGGCACATATTGTGGAACACCTCCAAACCTCCTGTGTGACAGACTTCTGTCAGTCCCCTCAAATCTCTTGATAGAGTTTTATCGAAAACAATCTTCTCAATGGCTTTGTGTGTCGGTGAAGATGGATTCAACCACTTCTTCTTCCGTGCCTCCACTGGGGACAAAGGGCCATGTTCACATTGGTGGAAATGTAGGTTTTCTGACCAGCGGTGCACGTTGGTACAGTGGTGCATCAGTGACCGCTATTTTTCAAGTAGTATTTCCACTGACCCTTGACAAGTTTTGGAGCTCCACCAAAGATGGTTGCTGATAGACTGGGACCACTCTGAAATACTTTCCAAACCTTTTTTTTCCCCTGTAGCCGAGATTTTCTTATTGATTGATTTAGCAAGATCCCATACGTCAAATTGATGTTTAATATGTGGGAACTGCTCTCTCATTGTCTTGGCAATTGAAACGTGTCTGTCCGTGGCTATGAGGTTGATGTGCATTCCCCTCGATTGCAGATATTCCCCTGATTTTATAAATCCTAGTTTCTCCATGGCCACTGAGGATGTACATTGTGTTACCTGCACGACCACCCAACTCACAATTTTCTTTCTATCCATGTCCTGAAAGTGGTAAGTGCAGTTCTTGGCAGAAAATCCAGGGCTGTCGCACTGTACATCGCCGGCTAGCCTGAATCGTTTGCCTTTGAATGTACTTGCTAGAGACAATTGTTCAATTTTCCAAGCATCACTAATGGCCGGAAACAGATAATCATGTTGGTATTTGTAGTACTGCGTTTTTGAAATGGAATGGAGGCCCACAAACTGAAAGAAAGACTTTAACTTTCTAAAACTGGAGCCACTAAAAAGTGATGCAGCTGCACACAGTAGATTGCCTGCTGGCAGTTTCCCCAGCTTCGGTTGTGCAGACCATGAGAACGTATGATGTAATCTACAGGCATGTATTGTGATGTTACTGCCTTGTTTTTGACGAGTCACATGAATCAATGGCTTCCCACATACTTTCCCTCTGACGGAATGGCCACATTTCAGCATACTTATAATATCCATCAAACAACTGTCGAATACTATGTATTTGTCCTCTTTCATTAGACTGTCATCCTGCGTCAAAGTTGTTTCGGCCTGTGACGTTGAGGACATATCACCACATTTGAAAGAAATATTGCTGCTATCAAGTTCTGATGCATCGGTGAATGCTGCTGCTGGTTCATTCTCTGACATTTCAACATCTGCTACTTCAACATTAATGGGAGAACACAACAATGTCGACAGCTTTTTTGGTGGCAATTTTTTGGCGGGTGTAGATTGTGTGAATTGATCTGCGACTACTTCAGAGCTATCTTCAATACATCCAGTATCATGTTGTTGCGGTGGTGCGGTCGTACTGTAGCAATGGTCCAATACAACTTTGCCGGATTCTCCAGACACATTCATTTAATTTTCTGTACACTGGACATGAGCATCCCGAGTCTCAACACGCCGCGTCTGAATTAATAGTTCCTCCATAGCCTCCATAGTGTAAATGGTCTGGCAAGCAACATCTCTCATTCGCTTCACTGTCTATGTATGTATAGTTCATAGACCCACGGGTAACTAGAGGACAGATTGGAAAAGGGATGTTCAGTTTAAACACAGATAAAGTATAGTACAATTGACTTCAAAAAAACATAAAATAGTCCCCAGCACACAAAAAAATTCTACAGTTCTGAACTGTTTGTAACTAACTTTATTTTTGTTTCTTTTCTTTGCAACTTTTTTGACTCGACCTTCAACATCTGCACGCTGTTGCTCCGATACGTATCCGCATGTCTCCCCTTCCTCTTGCGCTGCAACGACTATATTTTCTGTATCCGCATAAACAGCACGGAATGAGGCTCCATCGACTCCCTGAAACATAGTATTTTCATTACGGTGTATCAAAATATTGTTAGCATAAAACACACGTGAGGACGAACACACATGTACATCTCAATAGCCAAACACAATTTAAACATTGTGTGGAACAATCAAACTGAAGTATTCGAGCTCTGATGACCTAGTTCGATGGAGCTGTCAGTATTCATATCTCTGGCTCTGCATGGACTGCCACGAATGATTATATTGAAGAGGAGGCATCAGCAACTCCCTGAAACACAATACTTGCGTTAGTATGGTTTTCAATATTGTAAACATAACACACACTTGGGGTCGACGGCACAGGTACATCTAAAGAGTTAACCACAAATGTTGCATTGTCTAAAAAAATCAAGGCATATTTAAATATGATCAGATTTAATCGACTTATTTCTCCGATTTATTTACATCTGCATCATCTAAATGGGATCTTGTGATTGTAGTGGAAGCTGCATCGTCTCCCTGAAACACAGTACTTGCGTTATAGGGAAGAAAGTATAGCAAATGGAATCACGTTATATGATCACGCTCGATGGAGCTGTCAGTATCCATACCTCGTGCTGCTGAAGAATATCTAGAGCTGTTGTCAATGTGGTGCGCACTTCCGAAAGCTGTTGCGCCGATTCGTATCCACATGGTCCCGCTTCCACCGGAATTACTTCAATGTCAGGCTCTGCATCAAGTTGACGATTCAACAACTGCCTGAAACATAGTATTTGCATTAGTAAGGATTACAATATTGAAAACACAACACACGCTTGGGGTCGACCGCACAGGTACATATCAACGGCTAACCACGAATGAAACATGGTGTAGAACAATCAAACGAGTGTTCCAGTCCTGATGATCACGGTTGATGGAGCTGTCAGTATCCATACCTCGTGCTGCTGAAGAACATCTAGGGCTGTTGTCAATGTGGTGGACGCTTCAGCATCTCCCTGAAAGACAGTACTTGCATTAGTATGGATAACACTAATTATAACTGAAAACAAACACCAGGGGACGACAACTAAGGTGTATATCAATTGGAAAGCACTAACCAAACAATTGGTAAAATAATCACACTATACATAAAAACTATTACTTGACATGCATAAAACAAGTCTGTAGCGGAATAGCCAAGTATGATTACCTGATACGCGCTAGAAGTGGTTGATAACTGCGAGCATGTGACAGAAGTAGAATGTTCTTGCTTCAGATTCAAGGGATAGTCAAGAAGTTGTAAAGGTAAATTATTGTTTGATAATGAAATGCCAATATTTAAAATTGCCATGTAAGGAGACAGAATACTTGAGTAATGCGCAATATAGCCCAGTTGCCTGTGCCCATATATAGATTTCGTTTGTGGGTTATGAAATCTAAAAATAATATATTGATAAATGTCATTATTCAAAAAGCTATACACTCATATCAATGTCGAGAGTATTACACATTGGAAACAACACCTAAAATATCAATGAATCCATTCGGCTACCTACACACTACCGCAAGGCCTAAAGTTAAAAACGGACACTTGACTCACCAGTGGCGGATTGTGGACGAATAGAGTGGGAATAGCGTTTGCGAGCAATTTTCGTGTCGATCGCCGTTTATTCTTCTTTGTTACCCAAGATGTGGTGTACATGTTCGAGGGAAAGTGCCAGCTGCAGATGCGGTATCGATCACCCCTCTTGTCCTAAAAGACTTGTTGGACACTACTTTCCAGCTCATCCAGTGGATATCTGCAATGTCTGACCCATTCTCTTATTCAATCAACAGTTTTCGGGAATATATGCATTGTAGTGCCTTCAGATTTAGCATGGGTCTTCGAAGGGCAACCGCTAATCGAACAGGCAGGCATTGTTGAAAATTCTGAAAATAAAATATCTAGATTATTATAAAACCTTGATGAATAAAAATGTCATAAAAAAGTAAATGAACCATACCATGCTCAATGCAAGGTTTGTTTTGGTCGCCGGAACTATACCAGTTCATCATGTGCGGCTTAGTATTTGCATAAGTTACAGACATTTTTTAAATTATGTCACTAAACTCTGAACATGAGACTCGTCCCTTGGATGTTCTGTCTTGCACGAAAAGGAAACATGCTTACATTATAGATTGGACCCCCGAAGGATGACATTCGAGGACAATTGACACAGATGAAAATAAATAGATCTATTGGTAGCATAACAATTGAAACTCAAGTCAAAAGCAATGAGACCAATGACCACAGCTCTATTGGGTACCGTAATAGCAAATAGTTTGAAATGTAAAAATGACCGAAATATGACTAGGAGACATGGCCTTACCTTGACCAACAAACAGTTGGATTCAGCAGGCCGGGCAGTATGTTGCAGGAGAACAGGTAGATGGCCACAGGTAGCACACTGACGAGTTTGCTCGAAGCGGTCACAGATAGCACAGCGACGAGCAGATTAGCATAGATCTCAGTGCTTCTCAGGTAGAAGGTTCAGGAGTTGACTTGCAAAGCACAAAGATGTTCTCATGAGACATATCAAGTGGTTTATAAAGTATTAGAAATAGGGGTGTGTTTGTGAATGAATGACGTGTGTATGTCGTGATATTTTGATTATTGCAGGGGCGTGGCCTGCCTCGGGGGAGGCCTGCCTGGAGACACGGGGTCTGAGGAGGCCATGTGAGCGATTGCCCCTGGGCGTGGGATACCTTTTGAAGTGTACATGCTGTTTGGCACCTTGGCCGTTTGCGCCCGTGACAGCCCCCCATGCCTGCGCTCATCCCTGGGTGCGAACCGCCTTTGATAGAGGGGGTGGGATGGATGGGCCTGGGGCGTGCAGATAAGGCACAGGAAGACTGCTGAATGGAGACACACTTATGTGGATTGCAGGGGTGCGGCCTGCCTCGGGGGAGGCCTGCCTGGAGACACAGGGTCTGAGGAGGCCATGTGAGCGATGGCCCCTGGGCGTAGGATACCTTTTGAAGTGTACATGTTGTTTGGTACCTTGGCCGTTTGCGCCCGTGACAGCCCCCCATGCCAGCGCTCATCCCCGGGTGCAAACTGCCTTTGATAGAGGGGGTGGGGTGGATGGGCCTGGGGTGTGCAGATAAGGCACAGGAAGACTGCTGAATGGAGACACACTTATGTTTATTGCAGGGGTGCGGCCTGCCTCGGGGGAGGCCTGCCTGGAGACACGGGGTCTGAGGAGGCCATGTGAGCGATGGTCCCTGGGCGTGGGATACCTTTTGAAGTGTAGATGCTGTTTGGCACCTTGGCCGTTTGCGCCCGTGACAGCCCACCCTTGCCAGCGCTCATCCCCGGGTGCGAAACGCCTTTGATAGAGGGGGTGGGATGGATGGACCTGTGGCATGCAGGCAAGTGTGTGGGAGCGAGGGGCCATCAGGCCCCTCTCATCCTTTACTTCTCAGTAGAAACCCGTACCAAGTGCCTCCAGTAGTGGGTTCACCCCTTGCCCTTATTTGATGTTAACTTTGGATGACATTTGCGTAGATGGGAACACTGAGCAGGACACGGGGCATCCATTTTTGTACCCCCTTTCCACTCCATCTTGGTGACAAGGCCCCACTGTGATAGTACAGCGCGCAGAGCACATGGCCCACACCCTCGTTCCCACTCTGACTGGAAAACTCCAGAGGTATTTGCAACAGCTAATAAATGTAACACATCACTCTTCCTCTGAGATCACGGTCCTGCATGTGAACCTGCATGAACCAAGCACATAGCTCGTTCATCTCCACAAACGTGTCCTTGCCCACGCACCCTCGCCAGTGGAAACTTACTGCCATTCTGACCCCGTGTCCCTGCAAGGTATTCTCTTCATGTGCCAGACCACTGACCAATTTATGATGCCCACCTAGCAGATCCCCAACTAACATTAGACCCCTACTGCAGTATATCGTTGTCTATCAATAACAAATGCCACATACCGGAGATTCTTGTGAGCACAGACCCACACTTCAAACAGTGTATTATAGTGGTCAAGACCCTTGACCTAAGTCCTGTATAATCCAATGTTAATTGATAGTATAGATATGTGACTTTTATAGAGACATAACCAACTGAAAGACTTTGAACAAGTGTTATTTAGTGCATGCATCATTGATAATATATTATGTTAGCTTCGATAGTGACCACCCCGCTTCACAGCGACCCTAACTTCACCCATTCCGAGCACAGATGTCTGACGTCCATCCTTGAATGGAGACACACTTGATTCATTTAAAAAATCGAAACAATAATTGTTAAAATATATGTGGTGTTTTATTTTGCATCTTATTTTGATGACACAAAAATACAAGACTTTAAACATTGTACAGTGCAGGTTGCAGCACAGCGAGAGAAAATCCCCTGTACTGACCGCTGTCACTCGGGAACGTTTCTCTTAAGGCACGAACGGCACAGGCGGGTATCACTCTTCGAATGCGGTGTCCAAGCCTCCCATGAAGCCACCATGTAAAGGGACGATAGGCCACCAGCCTGTACCACCTGTGAAAAGGAATGAAACAAACTGTTTTTAAATGACCAAGATAAGTTTAATAAAAGCTTGTTGTCAATGACAATTCTTGTAACTAATGGCATTCTGCTCGGACAAAGGCTATCTAGACACTGCACACTATTGAACGACTTTTGTGCGTTACAATGATATATATATGTAATTTTGGATATAGTAGAAGACCATGAAATAGGAGTGGCATGACAAGCAGAGTATACTTACTCGTTACTCGGATTACGAGGACGAACAGTTGCGCGAAGTTCGTGAATAAGCACCATCATTATCCACAACACGGACCGTGTGAGGCAGTCTGCCCTCAAGTCTGGCAGCTCGGTGATGCATTGCGGTTGTGGCTCGCCTTCTGAAATGTAGGCCACGCATCCCGAGTTTTCACAGCAGCAGCAGTTCTCGTCCTCGGTTGGCATTAGCTTGCACCGATTGCATGTGCACCAGGTGGAAACACCGTCCATGCGACTAGGTCCAGGCTCTTCAGCTGTTGAATCGTCCTCCCAACTGCCGTCCGAAGACCCATCGGTTTCGCGTGTTTCCCTTTCCAGTAGTTCCTCCTCGGTATACTCGGGCTCGTACATGTAGGGCATTATTGTAGCCATTGTGTGTTCAGAGCACAGAAACGAGTCACAGAGTACTCAAAGTAACACAGAGAGAGGAATGGAATCGAAAATCTGCTGCTGTGTGTTGTGAAATGGTCTGTTTATACTTATTGAGGAAAGAGGCGTCCTGCCATTTCCATGGCGACACGTCATTAGCTGAAGTGCAGCGAATGTTGACACGAGACGTGCTTTGGCATTGTGAAATGGGCGGTACGCGTCTGCTGATGACAGGCTCAGGGGCGGGGGATATGATTTAATGCCGCAAAAGCAGGTCAGCCAGAGTAATGGGGGAAATGATAGGATTATCACAAAATGGCAGCTCCCTGATGCCTGTTTTCGCGTGTGTTTAATGGACGAAAACTCGGGTAAGGTCCATAGGAAATTTTTCTAAAATCGAGCGATTTATGCTTAAAAACACATGGCCAACCCGTAGGGGCAATACAAAATTTTGACCGAACCATTCCTTTAATATTATTCTGATCTGCTCCTTGGAATCAATTTGTTTAGCAAAATGTGAGCATTCTAAGGAAACTGTGTACATTTCATGCTTCTGCTGCTTATATTTCTTCTTGATTTTCGGGGTAAGCCCTTTGAAATAAGGCAAGAAAGGGATATGGGATGTAGATGATTCTTGTGAATGATTCCTCCCTTCCTTTCTTTCGAAAAAAAATATCTCAAATCAACAAATGTTTTATAATGTAACGATCAAGAAAAACACTAGATTCACAGTAGCCAAATAATAATGCCACATCACTGAATGTGTGTGCTACTATCATACAGTACTTGTCAACAACATGATAATATTGACCAACACGTGTTGAACACTTGGCTGCAATGCAAAATTCTTTGCCTTGGCAAGCAACCGCCAACACTTGTGACAATTCTCTGGGTATTGTTGCTTCTCCAATGGGTGGAGACCCTTCCCATGAAGCTACAGAAGTGAGGCTGCTGGCGGATGAGATCCACCCATCTCATGGGGACGGAAGCCCTCCATGGACCAGTGACGATAACCTTGGGAGAACAAGGTATTCCTCCCCTCCATTATTGTTCCCAATGGCCTTGCACTCCACTCAAATGGAGAATGGAGACACACTTATGTGTGGTCTGGTCCCCCACGCCTCTATGTACTTCAGTAGAATAGAGTACTTCATGAATTCTACTGAGATGAGGAAGAGTGAGGATTACCCATGTAGAATAAAAAGCATCACTGACATGAAGAAGATAAGGCAAGTTGGAAAAAGCACACTGCAGAGCCAACATACATGTCACAGCTTATTAGAGGCAATCTCAATGATAAAAAGTAAGGAAGGACTGCATATTTTGTCGAGCCAGCCCTGCAGGAGCAAGGTACTCAGTGGGTGGATCTCATGGGAAGGAAAGCCCTCCATGAGACCAGTGACGGTAACCTTGGGAGAATGTGTTATTCACCCCCTCAATTACTGTTCCCACTGGCCTTGCACCCCACTCAGTCCCCACATGTCCCCCACACCTTCAGTAGAGTAGAGCACTTCATTAATTCTACTGAGGAGAGGAAGAGTGAGGCTTAGCCATGTAGAATGCAACGTATCACTGTCAAGAATAAGATAAGGTAAGGAGGCAAAAGCCCACTGCGGAGCCAACCTACAAGATATAGCTTATTAGAGGCAAGCTCAATGATAAAAAGTGAGGAAGGACTGCATATTTTGTCAAGCCAGCCATGGAGGAGTGAGGGACCAGCCACAGGTCCTGTGGTGAGGGACCCGAATGAGAGAAGCAGAGAAGCTGTTGAGGAGGGACAAGTCTCTCCAGGAGGTCCATGCAACAGGGACCTGGCCAGTGGTGGGGAGAGAGATCCCCTGACTGACGAAGTCAGAGTGGGACGGAGAATGCACGCATCCGAGGACACCAAAGGGAGCCTAACGCTGCACAACCATTGAAGACAGGGCGCCGAACACAGTAGCAGCACAGAAGCCCTTCTCCGCTCCCAGGGTATACTGGAGCCCTGAACAACACTTCCCGAAGGTTGGGAAAGGAAGGGTTGGCCTGCCTACTGGGACACAGAGGGAGCTAAGTAAATTAAAAAGGATCTGCGTGATTTTTCCGTCAGGGAAATCTCTGCGATGGAAAATTTTGCATGAGAAATGTACGAACCACAAAAGGTTTGTACATTTCCCATGCGAACATACATTAAAAACCCCTACAAGCCCACACCCACAACACACCCACACCACACCCACAACCACACCCCTACCCACAACCACACCCCCAACATACCCCCACTCTACTTACCTTTGAAGACGCGCTGTGTCCCTGCAGTGAAAGTTCCCTTTCACTTCCGTGATCGGGAACCGGCGCTGCGGGGTCCTTTTTCTCCATTTTTTTTCTTTCTTTTTCTTTTAGGCAGCCCCCGGTTTTTTAAATGAATTCAATAATTTTTTTCTCGGGTATGCTGCGGGGTTGTCCCCCGCAACACCCCGCTCACTATACTTTATAGCATGATAAACCGGGTATTAAGGGGGACACCTCCGGAGCCCCTGGCTTTTTTTTTCTTTCATTTGGAGTGGGATTGGGGGGGGTGTCTCTCACAACCCCAAGTCTGACCCCACCGAAACACCTAAACACATACCACAAAAGGTTCCAACTTTTGGTAATTACAACTTTTCGTGCTGTGTGTTCTAGGTCTTTTGGTGGGGTCGGACTTTTATATTCAGTCATTTAGTACAATACCGTTTAAAAAGGCATGTCCAGATAGGATAAATGGATAACGGAAGAATTATACAGGTATAATTATTATTGGTTATTTACAATGTGCTTAATAACCAGAGGTTTCTAAGAGCTGACCCGGGGATCGAACCTGTGTTGCTGCAGATCGTCTTGCTTCCAAGGTGAGCGCGTTGCCCTTGAGCTATCCTCCTCCTGGTTTGAAATTAACTTTGAAAAATATACTATGTGGAAAAGTACCTGGGAAGAGGGTACACCAGGCTGTTCAAAAAGGACAGTGAGTGAAGCAGGGCAGGATACCAGTGTCTGGCACCCACATGAAGACAGGGAAGCCCAGATAGCAGCACATACCAGTGTCTGATACTAATATGAAAGTGGGCAAAGCCCACAAAAGAAGAACAAAGTGGTCAAGGATCAATACCATTGAAAAGAAACACATAATCAATGGGATAGGGCCCAAAATAGATCAGGGAGATACTGAGAGACCCACAGAAAGGAGATACCAATGGCAGAACAAATCAGGAAGATCCCGAAACAGCCCGGAGGGATATGGAGCCCAAGTAGAAGAGAAAGAAAAGAACAAGAAACCAGAACCAGGGGTCAGGTACTCTTTGCCAAAGAGAAAAACACTTTTTGGAACTCTTAAGATTTACAAACAAGTCTGGTAATATAGTCAACCAGACTTGAGGGCACATTGGTGATTTGGGAATATTTGGACATTGTGTTTTGAGAATGGAAAGTCTACAGTCAGGTCTGGCATCATAGCGAACCAGACCTGATGCTACATGTATAAGCCACAGAAAGGACTTTTGGAGAATGTTGTTTTGTATAAGTGTAGAAGGACATTTGAGATCAAGAACTTTTAAACCAACAATGAATTCAAAAGGTTTGCTGATCAAACATTTGAGATGTACCCAGAAAGAGAGGGACCTCCTTCGAGATCAAGAACAGACCTCGTTTTGCTTAGTTAGTTTAGAGTGTAAGGGACAGAAATAGGTTTTGAACAAAGGACAGTTTACTTTAAAGACATCCTGGCAGAGTCTGTAGTGTTTGTGTTGAGGTAGGGAAACGCTTAATAGTAATAGGGTTAGATAGGTTTTATCCTTTTCTTTTACTTTCATAAATAAAAATCTTTGCCAACAAATATGACACCACAGTGTCAGACTAGTACTTCTGCACCCTTACACACTACATACAAACTGCATGGCCCATGCACAAGGTTTTGGCCAGAACTAACCTGTTGTGTTATCCACTGTCCTGCAGAGTAAGAATGCCAGCTTCATGATGGCTCAGAGAACGTGGTGACACATTGTCATTTAATGTTCAGTGTTTACGCATGTTTGTGCAGGCTTCATGATAACTGCGTTAGTAGTGCAGAGGCTTGAACACAGCTTGATAAACAGAGAAGTCTGGGAGCTGAGTTCAACCATTCCCTTGAATGTTTAAACAAAACACTAATATTACTCCAATCAGTGTTTTTACTTATTTTGAAGTTATTGTATTATTTGCAAAGCAATCAGCCTCGCAGATTCAGTAGCTGAAGAGTTGTCACCACCTGTACGCAGGGTAACTTGAGGTAGTCCACATAGAGATCAAACTGGACCTATTCAGAACCCCTAGTTTACCAATGCTGTTTTTCTTTACAACAGCAAAGGTCGTGTTTCTTTTTTTTACAAACAATAGTACAACTTTTAATTGCTACACTTAAATATAGAATGTATCATTGAAATGGCTGTTACCATTTATAGAGCACATATGGTTGCAGGAGCCACTTTATCTTCACTTATCTTGCAGAATGTTTAAATGTCCATCATGTCAAATAACTTAACCACATAATGCATGTATCAGAGAAACGAAAGCACAGGCACATGTTGTGCTTGTCTGATGAGATTAGCAGCAGCCAGTTGTAGTCAAGACCATGGACGATTGTCCAGCAAAGCTAGCAGAGTTACCAATTGATGTTTGATCTGTTGTTTGTAAACAGATTGGCTAACTACAAAATAAAACAAAGTTAAAAAATAAGGTGTACAATCTTTTGGCCAGGTCCCTGGGAGCCTCTAACAGAGACGTTCCAGGAAATACTACCCATGGAAGACCGCAACATGACAGGCAGTAGTTTGGCTAGGAATGGTGGCATGAGGTAGGGAGGTGGTGTGGAGTGTGCAAGAGTTTGTACGGTGTGTGTACTCAGGAGACCCCCAGCCGGCCCACATAGCCGAGGTTTGCTCCGAGAGTACTTTAAGACAAGATAGCTGCACCTTGAGATGGATGGGGGTACAGATTTATTACTCCAACACCAATCAATAAGGACGACTCAATGGTTTGGCAAAGGGAGTCCATTTAATGACAAGTACAAAAAACGGGGAGTCATGGCAATCAGCAGTGATGCAATAGTCCGTCTCGCTTCAACTCCAATGAAGTTCATAAAAAAACACATCATTTATACTGAAAATTCGTCATAAGTGACGTGTAACACTAAAAAGTTAATAAGCATTTCTATTGGTTCGGAAAAGGTAACTTTAATATAGGTGATATATCTGTATATGGTAACAGAGTGAGGGGATTGGGTAAATACTGTCAGGTGGGCATCTAAGCCCTTCGTTCAAAGTAACTACTGTAGACTTCACTAAAAGTATGACGTCCCATTGGTTCTACTAATTTAGGACCCTAGATTGTGTGGTCCATTGTGATTGGGTTGGCACCAACCCCACGCGAACATTTCCACTTTACTTAGCAGCATGCAGATTGCCAGCCAGGTGCAGGGTGCCCCCTCAGCTACCTGGCCTTCCTCCAATTAAGGTTACAATCAATCATCACTTCAACAACAATGTGTCAATTATGTTACTGTGGTTGGCCTCGAAACTGCATCTTCTGTCTGGGAAAGTTCCGATATCTCAACCTCGGCGGATGCCACGCGTAGGTGTGAACTCGTGCTTCTCCTCGCTCGGATGGTCACGTGATGCAGACACTGTGAATTTTCCTAGGTTCTCTCAATTTGTGCATTTAATTTAATCTTTAATCTTATTCTGTTTGCCACCTGCCTGCGCTTCCTTATCTTGACCTTTCAGAGACAGGATATTCTGTTCTTAAGTTTCAATTTGATGTAGTTACTGTTCGTTCCTTATATTGGTATGACCTTGGCTCTCTTGGCATGAGCTGCATCTGCTGAGTTTCGATTCAGGCATCTTTTCTCATTTTGCTAGAATATGAATCTTGTCTTGTTTGGCCTCCAGTAACCTGAGTTGATTCTGCTTTTCGTGTAAAGTGGAATCACACTTATAATAATGTGCTTTGTTTTGAGGTAGATTATGTACAATGGCACTTGCCGCGCTATTCTTCTACTTAGCATAGCAAGCCACACTGTTTTCTTAGCTTTCTTGCGGTTTCAAGCATATGTACAGGTGTTAGCTGGTTGAGTATCTTCATCCTGCTTACAGCTTAACTCTGTTACGCCTTGATAGCTTCCAATCACTATAAGATCACAATCTCTTTTCTCATGCTGTTTCGTCTCCTTGTGTCATTCTTGGTTCGTCATTTGTTCTATCTGTGAGTCTGCCCAGGCTCTCGTGACGTCTCCATTCGTCTTCCATTAAGACCTTTTTGGTTTCTTCCGGGACGGTACTTAGGCAATCTTCATTTTGTCTCATTTGTTGGTAGGGTTTTCTCAATGTATACCTTACTGTCAATGGTTGTCTGGTTAGTGGTACTTCAATACGTGTTGCTCTTCAGATGGGTACTGGGCAGAGCCCTACTGCGCTCTCTGCTGGTTTATTTGCTCATCATACATCCCATATGTTGGTGTGAATGTTCCTGGTACTTCAAAATGGGCGATGGAAGTGCAGGCTTTATTTGATACCTCCTCTACATGTGGGTCACACTGGATGGATGCAAGGATGGGGAGGGGTAGGGGGATGGATGGATCCGTAGGGCATGCAAGATTCAGGTGGTGAACCCCCAGATGGCACTTAAATCCCACACGTCAGAGGCTGCACCAAGAAAGTCTAAAAAAGACAGGCTTTCTTTGAAGTGGCCTTTAACAGCTGGTAAAAAGACAGATAACCTGACGTGGTGCCATGGGCTGAGCAGTGTTGAGAAGATCACTGTTGCTGCTGCAGAAAGGGTGTGAAGCCGCTATCTTCCAGGAATGCAGCCATCCCTCATGAAACAGTCTATGGTTGCATATGGACAAAGAGGAGGGTGAGATTGATGGCCCCTAGCAGAGCAGTGCTCCTGAACCTCACACATAGTAGTGAGAAGCTGGAGTCAAAGGAAATAACTGATGCAAGCGGTGGCATGCTTGCATCCACATGATGGCATGTGGGATGACAGCTTGATGAGCCACATGTAATGGCAATACTGATGGCTCTATAAAGTTAAAGTTACCCTTTCACCACTGGAGGTGCTATACAGTGTGAACCAAGAGAGTGATAGGCCTGTCAACATAGCACGTTAAGCTATATGCCATCAAAGAAAGCTGGTAAAGGTGCCAAAACCATCAAAGCACTGTGGTGTGAAGAGCAACCATGTTCTTCAACGATAAAAGTACCAAGCAAGAATATCTCCACTTCATCTACAAGTGATAAGCAGAAATCCCTGGAAAGGTACAAGTCCTCTCTACAAGACAAATCTCTGGAGAGCCTAGCATTGCTCAAAGAGGACACAATAGTAAGGGTAAAACAAGAACTACATAGCACCACTGGTGCTTTGTGTAAATCTCACAAGACCTCTGTCATATGGCCACCCTTATGGGTGATGTTAAGGACACAGCACATTCCCTACAAGAAAATATCAGCCATCTCCAGGGGGAGTTTGTAGATTCTAAACAAAATATGAAAATGCTGATCAACACCATTGAGGAATTAGAAAATCAGCACTGCAGGAAAAACCTGAGGAATTGTGGTGTTAAAGAGGACTCTAAGGGCATCAACATAAAAGAATGGAAACTTAAGATGTCCAAAACCTTTTCCCCGAGATAGGGAAAGGCAATACTGAATGGGAATGTCCATCTTTATCTTACTGTATCTGATAAAAAGCTTACCCATCACATCTCATAATGCTGGCCTTGTGTAGTTTTAGAGCAGGATCATAGTCGTGATGGTCCGACACGATGAGCTCTGTCCAAAGTCAACCCTCTTTTGACTATCTTTGGGAAGAGTGTTAACTGTGGACAGAGTTCATTGTGTCAGACCATCACGATGGTCTCTGGGAGGCCAACCACACAACAACATTATGAAAATCCATGAGTACCACACTAAAGAGGATGTATTGCGAGCATCGTGAGAGATTGGCACTATTAAATACATGGG
The DNA here is from genome assembly GCF_040938575.1 of Ambystoma mexicanum. NCBI lineage: Eukaryota > Metazoa > Chordata > Amphibia > Caudata > Ambystomatidae > Ambystoma > Ambystoma mexicanum. Next base: position 1,424,944,975 of record NC_090932.1, read on the forward strand.
TCAACAATTACTAATTTTTTAATGAACAAGTCACTCTAACACTACGAAAAAGTCAAGCCTTTCCGAGATGTCATGCCTAAGCTGTGTCATGCGAATGTAAGATACAGATGGGCCTTCCTATTCAGTATTGTCTTCAACTGGGAAGGAAAGCAAGTAAGATATACAATAGTGTAAGAAGCCGCTAAAGTATTGCAGCTACTTCTTAATGGAGAAATTAGCACAGAGCTCGCCTACAAGCACTGGAGGAGAATGTTACTTCATCCCAGAACTTCTTGGGTCAAGAATGGGGGAGCTGCAGTGCCTGAGTGAGGCAGAGGCACTCCACTGACTGAGTGATTGTGATTTGCCATAGTTTAACAATCTCACGTGCTTGGGGTTTTGGGTCTGGCTTTCTAACATCCTCCTAGAGCCAAAACGTTTATTTCACTAGACATTGGCATACATGTACACAATTTTATTGAAGTAGTTGGAAATATTGTTCTGCTTCGTAGTGGCAAATATGGAGGTTCATAAGGCTACAGTGGTTTAAAAGGGTTATTTGGAATGATGAGTGGGTGGGGAGCATCCCTCGGGCATGGCTGGTAAAGTTTTAGGGTGTCTGCAACCCACTTAGAGACACTGTCTCCCAGTCTCTCCTTGCTGTTAGTTTGCACCCTCTGGATCCCTCAGAAAAGTATTGTTTTCAAGGAGAGGAATGTTGCACATGTATTGTATTGCAATATGAAGTGATACTGTTTAGTTACTACACTGATGGTTAATCCTAGGGATAGGGACCTGGTTTCAACACACCAAAGGTTACCTAACACTTTTTGCACCTAGTTAAAGATCTGCTGGAAGGAAGGCTCTGGATGATATGCATAGTACAATTCTAGAGGGAATTCAAGCTAGTATCATTTAATGTGAGGGGTCTTAATGCCCCCAACAAAAGGACCAAGCTTCATAACGGTCCTACAAAATATGCAGGAGGTTGTATCATATCTTCAGGAGATGCATTTATTACCTAAATACATCCGATTGAAGACCAGACTCTTTCTGACGCAAATCTTCGGCATCAGCTAAAATGAAAAATAAGAGCGGTGTGGCCATCTAGTTTAGCTCCAAGTAAGACTACTGAGTGAGCAATATCAAGAAAGACAAAGAGGGGAGAAGCCTATGTATAGCGGGCAAAATTAACTGACATTGTTTTAACAATAGCCATCATCTGTAGCCAAAATAACAGCCAAAACAACTACTTTCAAGAGGCTCTTTCAGTCCTGGTGTCATTTGCAAGAGAAACAAATTGCTCTCACCTAAACTAGACGTAAAACAAGATCAGGTTTGCTATTAATATAATGTTGTCAAAAGGTAATAGAAACAGATTTATGCATAGTAAACAATGTTAATGTTTACCCTTTACATGCCTTAATTGAAACCTATGTGGCGAGTAGTGTTGTTTAAATCCACAACAAGTAATATTGTTAAACAGGGATTTGGTTCTCCTCCTTTCTTACAGGATGCTCTCAGTTGGTCTCACTTTCACCATACAACTCTCAGATGATTTCGCTCTTATGGGGTGTTCCTCAGAGTTCTTCCTTGTCCCCCATTCTATTCAATCTATACATTCAACCTCTTTTGGCCATTATCCATGCTTTTGGCCTGCTATGTTATTCCTACACTGACGACACCCAAATCATTGTGCGGTTGGATCTTACTAAATCTGATTCGGCAGGTCAACTGAAAAACTGTCTGCTAACCATTGATGAGTGGATGGCGAGAAATTGGCTTAAGCTTAATGCTGAAAAAAACAGAGGTGTTGGTGGTGGGTACGGCTACTCCTTCTGTGTTTTGGATCCCAGAGTTTTGGCCGGAGAGTTTTAGCCCTTTTCCTCGGCCGGTTTCATCAGTAAAAGATCTAGGCGTTAAAATCTCGGCCTCTCTCTCCATTGCTGACCAGATCTCTCTTGTTTGCCAAAGCATCCACTTTAAGCTACGGACCCCCAGGAAGGTCCTTCCTTGCACTCCTGCTAAGTTCAGCACACCTGTTGTCTCTTATTTAGTCATTAGTAATATCTTCTTTTGCAGCATCACCAGCTACTGCAAAACGCAGTTTCTAGGGCTCTTATTCGCCCCTCCTGGGGTGCTCATATGACCCTGTTGCTGCGGCATCTTCACTGGCTCCCGGTAGAGCAATGTATCAGGTTCAAAGCACTATGCATAGTGAACAAGTCATTTTATGGATTAGAGGCTGAATTCCTCCCGAATAAATTTGCTCTGTATATACCTTGCAGGCCTCTTCGTTCCCAAGACTTGAAGACTATACATCCTCTGAGGTTCAGGCTGGCCTGTATGGGTGGGCGTGCATTCTCGGTGGCGGCTGCTAAAGTCTGGAAACAGCTTCCTTTCACTTTGCGCAATATGGAATCTCATTCACTGTTTCGTTGAACACTTAAGACCTTCTTGTTTTAGTCTCTCTTGTGGATTGGGTGGTCCCCCCCTCTGCTTAGCGTCAAGATGCCGCTGGGCTTATGCTGCACTCTACAAGTTTATTTAAGATAAGATGAGATAAGGGATTGTCCTGCAGAGAAACAAGGTAAATGAAATTGTAGTTTCTAATCCCATTGTGGATTTAACAACAAAGTTCCCAACCCATCTAAAGCACAATGACTGCTTTTTTACCTGTTAATATCTTTCGAGCCATGGGGCAGAGGGTTTATCATCCGAGCAGGAGACTTAAACCTGTCTGTAGACACAAATTGGGATGTACAAAAGGAATCCTACTGGGGATAAAATCTGGCCTCCGAGGAGATGCTAAAGGTTCTGGACTCTTCTGGTCTGCTCGATTCCTGGAGAAATGCCCATCCAACAGATAAAAATGTTACCTACTTCACCCATAGTCAGTGCTTCTCCAGAATCGACTACATCTTTGTAAGCCACATCCTAATTAAGGATATGGAAGAAGCATGAATAAGAGATATAGGGCTATCAGACCATGCTCTGATTAATTCAATCATTTTCCCTTCATGGCAAGCATGTGGCTCAAGGCTATGGAAGCGTACCCCAGTCTTGCTATGAGACCCTCAAACAAGAGGTATACAAGGGTATTGTGCACTATTTTGTTAATAAGCCAAGAGCACAAGTAGATCTGGATATCAGATGGGACATGTTTAAACATATATGCTAGGCTTATTAATAGAAGATGGGGCATAACTCAATAAGATCAGATGACAGAGACACCTCTACTCACAGATAAGCTCCACAAATCCAAGAAACAGAGAACAGGGCTCACGCAAAGCATTTAGGGGATTGAAAAATATTCATACCCTGGTTAATATACTTAATAGTAATAAAGATGGATATGCCTTGCTTGGAACCAAGAAGAGGTATTTTAAAAAGGGCAATAAGACATCTCAGGGGGCTCAAGAGGTCTCTGTAGTTGGGGCACTCCTATCCTGGAAGTCTACGAATTAAAGTTGTTGCCCTCTTTGGAAAGATCCTTTTCAGGGGCAAATGTAGGTTTTGGAACTCCCTGCTGGTTGATCTCTGCAAATATCCAGATTATGTGGTGTTCGGAAAAACATTGATGCCCAATGATGCTGAAACATGTCTGGGGATGCTTGTGTTTTTGTGCAGAAGAGATGTGACCTGTGTGACAAATATAGCAACATTGTCACTGATTCTCTGGAGGGAAGCTTCTCCTACATGGCCAGGGAAAGGAAGAAGCTGCCTGGCTCTGAACCCGGGGTTGGCTATCTGCCGGAGGATCACCTAGGGGAAGGCAAACTGCAGAGGGACAAGAAAATACTAGACCAAAATAATCTTGCAGCCGTCATTTCTAATGACATCCATGTGCACATACAACATACCTATATGGCCTATTGTGATTTAGATGAAGGAGAGCACTTCAGTGATGAGATGAGGAAGAGGGATGGAGCAATGAAGATGACTATAAGTGGTAAGCCAACACCACAGTCTAGTCTATGGAAATTGCTAAACTGCCACATCTGACAGACTTACGTGAGAGAGTCAGTGACAGAGTTTGATGGTAATTTGCTCTGACACCGGTCAGAATTCTGGAGGCAAACAAGCCGTTCAAAGCAGCACAGAGGTTGACCCGAATGATGTGCAGATAAACCGGAACAATGTGAGCTCATTGCTTGATAGCCTGAGGCAGCAGGAGCTGTAGGTAGCAGAAGAAAGCAAAATGAGAGGCAGCCGACTAACGTGGCACACACAGAGTCAGAAAACCAAAGCGGACAGAGAAGGAGCGACACGAGGTAAACTGACGCTGCCTGGTAAACCCATAGAAATAAATGGTTTACCGGAGTATCTGAAATTGTATGTCATGCCATAGAAACAGTGTGAGAGAGGCAAAGTGAAACATTTGAAGGAATTGGAATATTTGTGAACAATATTGAAAACGGGTTGTCGACCCGATATTTCAAAAGAGAAGTTAATATAAATGTGAACAGCATTGGAAAAGGGTTTGAAAGGAAGAGTGGAAACTGAGACAAACTTTTCTAAACAAGGGTCAGTAACCCAATATTGGTGAAATATAATATTGTGGATAAAAAGAAAGAGTGATTAGAGAAAGGAGAAACCCTGGCAGGTTAGTGAACCAGGCACACAGTGATTCTGGGACTCACACCCATGAGAGAAAGACAAAGAGACTTACTAACTTGAAAGACATGAAAGTGTAACTTGACATCCTGGCAGGAACATAAACTAGGAGTAAGAAGAAAAGTAATTGTGGAATTGTGAAACTGTGACAAACAAGTGTAGATGGGAGGAATCATACCCATTGTTGGAGGATTGATTAGAAAGTCACAAATACCATGACAAGAGATTACACCAGGGATATGCAAAAATAGAGAAGCTAATGGAAAAGGGAAGAATTGCTGCCCCTTTTACATTGATGGAAATACAGAGTGTGAGAAACTGAAGATTTAAAAGAGTTGTAAAGTTTGAGGGATATTCCAGGAAAGAGTAATCCTCTTGAATATGTGTGAACTGTGACCAACTGACTTATTAATTACCAGAAGAAATCGAGGTGAATGGAGACCCCTTTTCCTGATGGAACTTTCTTTCTTTCTTTTCTACACTTTAGATCTTTATGTTTTGGAACTCTGAAGGAAAGCTACTAAACCACAGCTTACGGAAATATGATTGTGCACATTAAATTGAGTTTAGAGTATAAAGGTCAGTGTAGGGTTTGGACACAGGACAGAAGACACCCTTTTTTTACATCCAAACACAAATGTTCCATTGTTTTGTTGTGGCAGGGAAACGCCTCTTAAAGTTAGGGATAGACAGGATTCCCCCCAATTTGCTTATTATTTAGAAAATAAAAGTCTATAACCAACACTGAACATTTCACTGTTCCTGAGTCTTATTCCTGATCCCTACACCTGGCAGTTTGTGCTGGACTGCCCCTTTTGCATATGTTTTTTCCCATTATGCATTGGCTTTTCCAGTTGAATAATGATATTTCTGGGGGTTTCCCAGATCTCTGCCCGTGGATTTATTCAAAACCTTCCAACCCTCACCTTTTGTCTTTGCTTAAATCACCCTGAGTGGGACCGGTATGCCCATATGTCTACCCAGAGCCTTCAGGGGCTAGAGACTCAAGCTATTCCTCACTGATGTCCCCAATGAGGCCGAAACATGTCAGGGGATTCTTGTGGTCTCATGCAGAACGGATGTGACCTAGCAGTTCACGCTGGATTGCCCCTCTTCTGTAAATACTCAGGAGGTTGAAAAACAATATTGCGAATGGTGTCCCGAGCTGTACCCATGGTTATGATAGATTCCAAACCTTCCAGCCATCGCTGTTTGGTTCTGCTCAAATCAACTTGAGTAGGATGGGTAACCCAGACTTGGGTTCCGACGCTGCTGGGCCTAGAGACCGAAGCTACTCCTAACTGATGGTGCCCCATGAGGCAGAAATATGTGTGGGGATGCTTGTGATGTCGTGCAGAAGGGATGTGACTTGGCAGTTCAGGCGGGACTGTCCCTTTTGTCTTGTGACCGACCCTAATTTGCAAATGGTCTTTACCCTTGTGTAATTGGTTGGCAGGCAGAAAATCGATTGCCTGGAGGGTGACCCAGAGCTCCGTGAATATGACTGATTCAAAACCATGCAGCTATCACCGTTTGGTTTTTTAGAAACACTTTGAAAGAACGGTTATGAAAATATGTATTTGAATCATTGTTAAACCATTTCATTCTTTATTTTTAAATATTGTATTCAGTGGATTTATCGTTTGTGCTGTTACTTCCGGAAGCCTGACTGTCTATTACCCAAGATGGCATTGGTTTCCAGATAGTTTTGAATTTGGGTGTGGGTGGCTTTGTCAAAGATTTTGAGGAGGAAAGGGACTGTGGTGATGGGACAGTAGTTGTTGGGGAATGTGGGATTAAGGGAGGGTTTCTTTGTGAGGGGTCGGACCCAGGCTTCTTTTAAGCTTTTAGGCACTATTCCTGATGAGAAGGAAGCATTGATGAACACAGTGATGATAGGGGTAAGAGTGTCGGTGCACTCTTTGATGACGGTAGGTGAGCAGATGTCTCTTTTGCAAGTGGAGGGTTTGATGTGTTGGAGGATATCAAATACTTCCTTTTCTGTGATGTCTCTGAATGAGATGAGTGGGTTATCAGGGTGAGGGGCTGGGGGTGAGCAGAGGCAAGTTTCCCTGATTAGGTAAGGTTTTGCGTTGAGAATGGATTTTTCCTTGAAGAAGCTTAATTTTGTTAAGGAGGGCTGCTTGAATGCTGGAACAACAGGCTTTATCTTTAGATATTTCGTGTGATTTGGTGGGTGGGGTGGTGAGATCTTTGAAGATTGTGAACATTTCCTTTGTTTTGGAGTTGGCATTGGTTATTCTGAGATTTAAAGATTCGGATTTGGCTTTAAAAATAGCTTTCTAGTATATAGTGGATCTGGTTTTGAATTCTGTTAGGGTGGAGGGGGGGTGATTGCCATTTAGCAAGGGCAAGGCGTTATGGTCTCGATAGCATTGGTAAGAGTGAGGGAGTAGATGTTGGCAATTACCGTAGGGTTGTTGATAAAGGGTGGTTTGAATTTGGGAATGTCAAGAAGGGGGAGGAGGTTGCCTTTGTTGAGGTTTTTGGAACTTCTGACTTTGGCTGGTGGGGCATACGAGAGTACTTTAGTGGTGGGTTTGGTTGGGATAGTAAATTGTATGCAATGGTGTTCTGTCCACAGGAGGACTTAATTTTTTCAGTGATGGCAACTGTGCAATTGTGGTCAGTGACCCAATCAATAAAACAACCTTTGCAGTGAGTAGGTTCTGAGATTTTATGGGAGAATCCTATGTCAGTGAGGTCTATGGCATATGATGCGGCTGCTTTGTCCATAGGGTCATGAAGACCTAGATTGAGGTCTCCGAGTAGGAGGGTTTTGATGGAGCTTTTTATGTTGTTTCCAAGAATTTGTAGGAGGTGATTTTGGAAGTCAAGGGCTGTGCCAGGTGGTTTGTATGTGATAATGATATTTATAGTACAGTTAGGGGAAAGCGTGAGTTTAGCATAAATGAAGTCAGCGTTATTGTCTCATTGTTGGTTGCAGAGTCTAATGGAGAGGGATTCCTTAGTGATGAGAGCTATTGCTCCACCTTTGGAAGTCTTGAAGTCCTGTCTAAGAATGGTGTATCCTGATGGTAGAGCGAGAGAGATGGCAGGGCCTGAGGCTTCATGTAGCCAAGTTTCTGTGACTGCTAACAGATCAAGGTCTAGGGAGCTGATGTGGTCCATGATTTCTAGGGCGTGTGAAGGGAGAGAGCGAGCATTGAAATGGGCACATTTGAGGGCGGTGGTGCACATGGATTTGCTGATGGTAGTGGAGGGCGAGTTGATGTCAGGGGAGAGCGTGTGGTTAGCAGTGGTGGACAGAGGGTGCTGGGCTGGGGGAGAGGTGAGCGGGCTGGTGTGTAGGTGGGATTCAGTTGAGGGTGGATTGATGTAATGGGGTGCGGGAGCTAAATCTGATGTTTCTAAGGTGAGTGGTGAGTGGGATGTGGGGATGTGTGCTAGGATTTGAGCGAGCCCTAGGCCTAGAGAGTCGATTGATTAGGGCGAGGTGATCAATAGGTTTGGCTGGGATTTGGCTGTGGAGTGAAACTAGCATGGGTTTGGCGAGGAATATAGCTGGGGAGTTAGAGGTGTGGTGTGCGAGTGAGTATGGGGCATGGTGTAAATGAGCCAGTGTGTGGTTAAGAAGAGCGTCTGCACAAGGAGGAGAATAGTGGTGGTGGTGAGTGATATTTGGTATGAGTGATGGAGAGCTGGGTTGCGGGTCGAGAGGTGATGTATTTGTAAGAGGGGCATGCAATTGAGGTGATTGCATGCAATGGAAATACTGTCTTAATGGGGCTCACAGATTAGGTACAGTATAAAGTATGGCACAGTTTAGGTGGTGTGATGTGTGCTATGCAGTCAAAGGTACAAATTGAAAAGGGCACAGATTGCATGCTGTAGGATGTTCTGACCCACTAGGCTCTGCCCTGCAACATCACTGTGTGCTGCTTTCATCAAAAACAACAGAATGGCCACCGAAAAGCCTTATGTGCACTAAAAATCTCTGAGAAGTGCGCAGGGAAACCTGAAAAATAGGCAGCCAATCCATTTTGCCTGTGTCAGTGATAGAACCGGAGACCACACTACCAAAACCTGGCATTGGGCTGCCCACAGAGTGAAATGAAACTACTTGAAAAAAAGCAATGCTGCATTGCCAGGAAAACCCAGAAGTGCTTTAAAATCTGTGTTTCCTTGGCTGTTGAAAGTGCAAAATCATGGTTCCCAAACATCGGGAAAGATCCAACATCGTTGTTGGGTTTTAAACATCACTTTATTTAAGGAATCCCCATAAGCACAATTTCAGGAGAATCACATTTCATCACAAAAATATCCCCATTCAAAAGGGTGCTTGCCTGGAAAAATATGTCAGAATATGGGTGCAGTACCGCCGCCTACCTGTGTCAAAGCTGTCCTTTACCTATACTGGCAGTTTAAAACTTGTGTCTTAAAATCACATTGTGGAAAATAAGAGACTTGCCATCAAAAGCAATATATGATATGATATGATAGGTTATTTATAACGCGCTTAATACCCAGAGGTTTCTAAGCGCGGACCCAGGGATCGAACCTTTGTTGCTTCGTGTCATCTTGTTTCCAAGTCGAGCACGCTGCCACTGAGCTATCCTCCTGGGACAATATAGGTTGCTACAATTCAATTTCTATGTTTTAAAAAGACTGGAATAGAGAGATCTGTGGGTATATTTGTTGAAAATGTAAGATTTAGTTTAGCAAAAGACAAGTTTGAACAAAGTGTTTTACAGTGAACTGAGGCCAGCCACACTGGACTTCAAAGGCACATTCCAGAGTTTGCTCCAACAAAGGGTGCCATCCTTTTGCTCTCTGCCCAGGAACTATCATTTAAATGCTAATGAAAGGAGGAGGGGGTGTTGCTCTGCTTCTCTGGGAGAGAGACAATAGGCTTCCTGGACTGAAAGGAAATGCAAATTCGGGTGTCATCAGAAACCAACTGCCAGCGGGAAGAGAGCCCTGGACTGCTCTGAGCCCATCAAACTCTGGGGGCGGGACCAGACAGATTTGCGTATCTTAGATTACAAGAAAATGGCCCTCATTACAACCCCGGAGCTAAACCATGGCGCTATTAGCACCATGGTTGGTGCCAGTGTTGTAACGAGTCCGCCATGGTGGAATGGGGAAATACCGCCCCATTCCAAGGTTGGCGGGCGGTATTTCCCCATTTCACCATGGCCCTTCCCCATTCCCATTTTCGCCCCATAAGGCTCAATAGGACTGGGGAAGGCGCTAAGTACGGTACCGAAATTGCGGTACCGTAATTAGCACCAAGGTCCCTTTGCGACACCCTACTTTAACGGCTGGTAAAACCAGCCGTTAAGGTCGGGTCCCGCAAAGGGACCTCGTAATCAGGCATTAAGGGTTTAACAGCGCCAACACCTTTTACGGCCCCATTAAACCCTTAACGCCAGGGTCGTAATGACCCCCAATGTCTTTTTGAAAAAGACTCATAGAAGACTGTGAAAAATGTGGAAAAATCTGTAAATTACAGGTTGTTAATATGAAAAGGCTGCTCACCGTTTGAAAAAATTCTGGACTCTGTGCAATGTTCAGAGACAGGACTACCGAAATGTGGATGTTGTAGCAATTGTGATAATGCTAGGAATATGAAGGTTTACAGGATTATGCCCAGATGTCATGGGCATGTATGGAGAAAAATGTGGACAGATCTGACACTGGGTACCCAACCAAAAGCGCAAAAACTGTAAAATTGGAATTAAAGGCCTCACTGAGTTGGGGCTCGGACAGATACGTGCTATACTAAATCTGTAATGTGAATATGTATTATTAGAAAGTTGGTGATATTGTAAATATGATTTATGTGAAAAATAGATTTACTGTACAGAAACCAGGGGGAGGTACTCCCTGGGTTGTAAAATGCAGCATCACTGTAACAATAGATTTCCTTCTCAAATCAGGAGAGGGAAAAGACTTTAACCAATAGGATTCCTAGAGGGTGTGCTTAGTATAATTTAGCCTACCCACCCCTTTGGGAAATACATAAATAGAGACTGCTTAGGACCTAGAAGGACACACACATTCACCCATCAACTGATTGTCGGCGAAGCACTCTGCAGGAGAACCCGGATCCAAGACTCCAGAACTCTGAAAGCAGAAGGCCCAATTCCAAAGCTGAACCCTTCTCAGCTTGGCCTTTAAAATCTTTAAACCTGATTTTAACACTAGACTTCTAAGGGGCACACCAAAAATTGAACAGCCTGGCTGTGCTGTTTCTGTTTCTTGCCAATAACTCTTGCTAGAATCCAGAGATCCAAACCAGTAGAGCAGAGCTGTAACAAGATAGCTGTAACCCAGACCCACCCCGTCAGATCCAGTCCAGAGGCCGTGCAGAGACCAGAGTGCCATGCTGAGTGCAGAACGGGATGCCTGAATCCTGTCCGGTGGGCTAGCATAATTCCAGTCCAAAACCTTTGACCAGATCTTTGACGGGCCTATTCCAAACCATAGTTGTGAGTATCTAGCATAGAATTGTCCATAGCCAATCTCTTAGCTTTAAGTAATCCAATCCAAAACCATTCTATCATATCCAGAACTGCATTGTAGAAAATGTCTTTTGTCTTTTCTGAATCTTTCCCTCATTCATATAGTCCTTTGTTAATTTTAGTGATAAATTCATCTTTGCGCTAATATATTTCCTGAGGAAAGACAAGTGTCTTGGCGGGCAAAAGTCAGAGCAGAGGCGCCGCTGTTCTGGTGGCTGACCGTTGGGTATCTTGCATCTTCATAGCCTCCTTAGTGTCAAGAATATCTGTTTGTAATTTCAAAAGTGCATCTTTCATTTGAAAATCTTGACTCTTTCTGAGAAATATCGACCTCTACTAAAACCTCTGTAACTTCCATACCGTATATGCTAGATGCAAATTGAAGCCAACATCCTCAGCTTTCAAACAAACCTAAAATCGCATTCCCACTCCTTGTAGTTTTTTTGTACTCGCGTTTCTCGCGCGCTGAAAAGTTTGCAGCGGATTTGCATTTGGCACAATTTCAACACGTGTAAAACAGCTATTCTTTGCATCTGAACTCAGAATTTAATTTTCAATCTGCTAGTTATCCAATCATCATTGCTAGTGTTTACCTGGAACTATCCAAAGCGCTCCCACTAGTTAGTGATTTAAATCCTTTTTTCGCATGCTTCCCATTCATTCCAAGCCACTTTCAAAAGCATTTGAACTGTTTTGAAATCATTCCTGTTTCTCTCTGCTTGCTGGGGGGAATTGGCATTGAAACTATATTGGTTTAGATTGTATATTCCTAAAACCTGTTTTCTCTCCTTCCATCTCTATATTGCATGTTAGGGGAGATTGAGTAATATCAGGGGGAAAGAGTGATTACATTGGATTTGATTGAACACACAAAGTATTATTCTGTGCTGCATTGTTTTCCTATCCATATCAAGTATTATTCCATGCTGCATTATTTTTCTTATCCATACTCATTCTGATTAAAGAGATTGTTGATTGTTGTGACATCACCCCAATCGTGATCATTGTATAAATATTAATAGTGTGATAGATATATATTGTTCAAATTCATAAAATAAATCTTTTAACTTTGCAAAACAACTTGCTTCTTGGTTCAGTGAGACCGAGGGGGATTCAAAGAGAGGGGCATGATATAAGGGTACATCATTCAGAAATAAAAGAACTTTTAGACAAAAATATATAATAAAGGGTTCCAACTGTGCATCACACGCTAGGCATTGACTTAGGTGGAGTGCCGGGTTGAAATCACTTACAATGCCGAGCTAGAATGATGGGAAGTGCAATTTGCTAACAATAAGACTAGTATGGCAAGTATGCATATGCAGAGTGCTAACATTAGTATAGATTCTAGCAGCAGCATAGATGGGTTTACTGAGAACTATGATTACATTATCTATAGTCACCTTGAAAACTGTGGGGCAGTATGGTACATGTGCTCTATGCTGCATAAAGTATCAGAAATTAGTGAGAGGTGAGGGGCTAATACCGCACGGTACGACACGGTAAAGGCTACTTGCAATTTGAAGCACAGAGTACTGAATGCACTTTTCAAGCGGGCACAGTGGGCTACAAGGATACGGCAAGGTAAGGCCATTTACACTTTCTGCCACTTTCGATTTGACGGATAGAATGCTAAAGGCAATTTTCAGGCAGGCACAGTGGGCTACAACGATAAGTCATGGTAACGGCCACTCGAAATTTAAGGCATAGAATGCTAAAAGCACTGGCAATATGAGGCAGAGACTGCTAGAGGCAATTTCATGCAGGGCATAGAGGGCTACAGTGTTAGACTCACAGGGCCTCATCATGAGTTGGGTGGTAACGCCGGCCCTAAAAGCACTAGCGTTATCTGCCCTATTGCCAAACCCACCAGCGCTATTAGTGCCGGATCACGGGTTTGGCGGATTTGGGCTCAATGGGGAAATTTTGCGCTCTTACCGCTGGCGGATTTCCTGCCGGCGGTATGAGCGTGAAATTTCGGCAGATTTCCCCCCAGCTGAGAGCTGGTGGGAAATCAGCCGAAGCCCTAATTTGGCGGATCCTTAAATCTGGCGGTAACAGCGCTACCGCCAGATTTAAGGGTTACCGCCAAACTCGTGATGAGGTCCACAGTGTGGTAGCTTACAATATAGTGACAAAGATGCTAGCTGCGTTTTTCAGATGAGGGGCGGATGGAATCATTTTCCGGTGTTTATGGCACATGAGGCTCGATGCACATTTCAAAGGCAAGGCACATGGTCAGTAATGTTAGAAGCATATGTGCACAATGATGTTTAGAGGGTGCCACAATTAAATGCTGCGTGAAGTAATGACATTCTACTCAGACACGTTACTTGTCGGGTGGCTATGTTACTGCATACTAGAGACGGAATGATACAGAATGATACAGGAATGATACAGGTAACATGTGTCCTGAATGATACAGGACACACGTTACCATGGTGCAGTATGTAGCCCCAGCTGCAAATAGAAGGCTCAGTGTTCCACAACGAGCAATGGATGGAAGGGCTAATAGGGCTAATAGGATGTAGGGCAGAGGGTGGTATTTGCTGAAAAAGTAACAGTTATGAAGAATGACAAATGTCACACTATTTGGAATTATCACATCCAGGACCTCCCCTGGATAGATGATGGACAGCAGTCATTACACAAAAAGGCACTCATATGATTTTCTTTATGTTTCACATCCACAGAAAGAAGTGTTTGATGAAATTGGGGACCAATCTTGCCTGCCAGAGCACACTTCAGCTGATGAATATACGGGTCAGAACTATGGCCCTTATGTACTATTTCTGGGCATGGTAGTCCCATGCATGTGCCCGGTTGCAACCAAATTGGAGTGGCCAGTGCTCCGTGGTCACACTACACTCCCCAGCCCTTGGTGTGCCCCATTCTGACATTGTGCCATTGACTGATCATTCAGCCGTCACCCGTTTTAAGAGATCTATGAGCACTGCACATTTTATGTCCATGAACACTGCAAATATTGATGAAGAGATTAATCACTACGTCACTGCAAATATTGAAGAGGAAAAAAACATCAACGTGCCAGAGGATCCATGAATTTGTGGAGTAGGAGAAGAAACAACAATTACTGGTCCCAACAGAGTGCAGATCGACTGGACCCTATTCCAATGAGTTTTTAGCCATTTAGTGATATTGCCATATTTATTACCTTGTTGCTCACCCTTAGTGCAACCAACATCAAATAATTGCAAATAACATGGCATGATATGTTGCAATTGGCAAATGGGACATAGAAAGGGCTAAATGTAGTAAGGAGGAATTAAGGGCATTAAGTTTGGTCCCTCTACAGAACCGGAACATACTAGACTTGTTAACTGCCATTATGTGTGGCGTATGCACCAAAATAGGTAGCATCTGCTGCACGTACGTTCCCACATATGAAGCAGCAAACGGTACACTGTCAGCAGCAATAGATGCCCAGCATGCCCTCCACAAGACTATGGTGCATGAAACGAGCAGAGTGACCAAACAAGAATGGTTTGAGAAAATGTTTGCTTGGGTACCAACGTGGTTATCAGTGCTCATTAAAATTGTGGGCCTGATTATTATATTGGCTCTGAGTGCCTTTTGTGCATGTCAGTTGGGGTTAAGGTGGTGTCAAGGGGGGCACAAACAGGGGGAAATACATGATGACTACGGGGATGGCCAAAGTTAGGAAAGCAATTTCATCAATTACACACATTCAAACCAAACAATTCTGGAAAGTAATATGGTACAGGGGGAGGGACTTTGTGGCCCCAGGGCATACATTCCATGCCTGTTTTAGAAAAGTATACCACCCGCTGGGTCACTTGTTATGGAGATGGAGGTTGCTGCTTTTTGGAATAAAATCAAGATAAATATGTTGCTGTGGGAGGGAGCTTAAGAAGAGTGTCTAGATTTTGGATACCACAAGAGAAGTTGTGCCGGAAGGACAAAGTAGGGCCATTCAATAAATATATGAAAGGAGGGAATGTGAATAGGCAAATCCAACTCACTGAAAGGGGCACACGCACATGATGAAAAAGTAATGCAGTAATGGCAAATGTAGTGTGTAGGGTGACATCACGACGCACAATGCACACGTATAACAACTATATTGAACCTAGTGTGACACATGTTAGGGAATAGGGTGCTATGCTGGGAAGCACATGTGCAAAAAACAGAACATATATGTGTTTTTAACTAGCAGCTAACTAGGGATAGGTAAGTACGGCTGCTCCAATGAAAAGCGCAAGTGCAGCAATTGCAAGATTGTTATATTATGTTTAAACGTAACTGAGAAGTGTAAGGAGTTTAAGCGTTATGTATATTAACAAATAACAGTTTGGCCATATTTTAGTATGCCCACGGCAGACTCGATGGAAGCAATTTTTGTTTTGTTTTGAAAGGCCACAGCTCACAGCAGAATAGAAGTTTTTCTGATTCTCGCAGAAAAAGCTAGATCAGCTCACTAAGGGTGAGATACCTAGAAGCCCACAGTATCTAATTAATTGTTGTAGAAGGAAATGTTTCTCATGGGAAGATAACTGCAGCCGAATACCAGGTGCAGTACCACTCGATAATTTGGAGGCCATTAGGCCTGGCAGTGAGTACAATAGCAAAGGAGAATTAAACAGGGGAAATTTGGTTTTTACCAATGATGTCCTGCACAGTTTTTTCTATCTAGTGCTGGCACGATGCAGGCGAGGAGACTGGGAGAGAACAGGTGCAGGGGGCGAAGGAAGAGGGAAACCAATTAGTGAGATGGGATATAGTGTTTCAGAGGATGTAACAATGCCCCTGACCTTGTTGCTGTTCCCTCATAATTCCATTGGATAGATTCGGTGGAATGATTTGGCTCACTCTGTCTCTAACAAAGGTCCAACCCACATTGAGGGATTTATGATGTATGATGTAATGAGGGGATTGATGTTTAAGGGTGACATTCCAGGAAATAATTTATACAATCAGGACATGTAATGTATATAAACCTATAGGGGTCCTGTGATGTCCCACCAATTATGTATTAGCACAACCCTAAAATTGTAACGATTGACAAATTATGCTAATATGAGAGTTCCTTGTATAAATATTGCAGCACTTCTGGGCAGAGTACAGACTGTATTACAGTTCTGGTCCACAGAGCTGTTTGTTTGCCCAGTCGACTGTTCAATAAAGCTGAGGGGTTTTCTTGCATGGTGTGCTCTTATTTTGCATTACTTTTGTATTTTACTTGGATAGCCCTTGGTGACCCCTGGTCTACAGGTAACACCCTTTTCCCTGGGACAGCCACTCCTGAGGATGCTGGCCTGGGAGCAGAAACGAAGAGGAACACCCATTCACAGCGAGACAGTCCACAAACCAGGGTGCTACATTTCTAAAGGCCTTTGATCCTATTGAGAAGGAAAGGGGGTGGGGTTAGTAGCCAGCGAGAGCTCTGTACAGTGGTGGGAGGATTCTGCCATCTTGATTCTCTTTGCCTCGCGTCCTCTTTACTGTGCCCTTCACTTCCTCTGGAGCAAAGCACTTTGGATCTGACATCATAAGAGCAAAGTTCACACATTTCAGCAGCAGGGATTCAACCACCTGGTGACTTTTGCCTATTAAAGAAGAGGTCTCCCATCACTTCTTTGAATCAACTGGACTCATCTTGAGCCATACTGAAGATTTCGTTGTAACCTGATGAGAGAGGAGTCCCTTCTAAAGTCATCCAGTTGTGGGGTGAATGCAGGAGCTTCCAAAATCAGAAGCAAGATCTGTCCCCTAATGATCCCAAGGGACTATTGGGGGTGAACACTGCTGCTGTCCCAAAACCCTGCTTCTCTGTCAGCCACCCAGTGCCTTAAACATCACTGTGCTGCAGGTACCCTGGAGGCTCCTCCATGTTTGGGGGCCTGTGAAATTGACTGATGTTGGCCCTCGAGACCCTGGAGTGGTAAGTGGTACTCACAGCACCTAGACGCCAGATCAGCTGAGATGCCTGGTGTCGATGATGACCCTACCTGAACAGTGATTCGAGCACAGATTGATGCCTAGCGATCCAGCAAGACCTGGCAATGCTGCCCACTGGCGTCCGTTGTCCTCCGAACCACCGTCCGATGTTTGATCTTGTTCGCTGCTGCACTGTGCCAGCAAAATGGGTTGTTGCCCCTGTTAAAAGTACAAAGTACTGCTGCCTTGCCTTGCTTGAGTCACTGTCCAAAATGCCAGCTTCTTCACCACTGCTCCTGTGAGTCGACCCTGGTGTTACCTGAACACGACCTCTGTGCCTTTGCATCAAACCAACTCACCTATGCATCTAAGTACCAGATCGATCGCAGTCGATCCTTGACCGCAGAACCAGACCCGGTAACCACCCATTCTGAACAGCTCGAGTAGAGACTGCAGCGCCCTTTCTGTTCAACCCCGCCTCGATGACAGCTTGTCGCTGCACCATTGCAACTGCTGCATCTGTGACCCAGGCAGATACCACTGTCGACGAAGAGAAGCCTGGTTCAACGCTATCAAATCCCCAAGCCATTTGGAGAGGGTAGTTGACTGGTGGGTGCACCCCTCCACCCCCACCCCCATATCCATCTTTGGGCCCCAGAGACTGGCTAGATAACTGTTGTCCCTTCTTGCAACTTGAAGAAATATAATTTTCAACATTGTGGTCGTATGAATGCATTTCTCCCCTTTTCTCATCATCCAGAGTGCTTAATCTATTCTATGTGTCCATATTCTGGGTTCCTTCTACAGGGTGAGAGGCCAAGGAGATTTACAGTGTGTTCTAGTTAGTTAACATTCTACATGATGTGTCTAATTAAAGTAAATATTTTTATAGAAACTTGATTGGACATTGTTTTATTTTGGACTGTTATACTTCACTGTTTGGTCTGCTAATGAACCACATCAACACCCCTTTTAAGGGCATAGCCTTCCCTCAGCCCATGTTACCACAAAAGTCAAAGGCAGTATATCTCTCAACTGTACCTGTTTTACCTATGTGATAGTATTTTTGGCTCTTAGTTTGTAGAGTGTAAGGGCTGAGTGGGCGATTGAGCCTCTACTCATCCTTGTACTCGTCCGGGCAGAAGTCAGTCGATCACCCCAGTGAAACAGGAATTTCCTAGTTTGCACAGAACTAATGAAATGGTTAAGGAATGTCTATTTTAAGTGTAAGGTTATAGATTTAACTTGGTCTGGTGATTAAAATGGGTTAGGTTGCAAAGATGAATCCATGGTCTGTAAGTAGCAAGATGATTTTAAAACTTGATAGAAACAGGTATATTATACTGTATGCCTTTTCCAGTTTTTTGTGCATGCATTTATATGGCATGTGTTGCGATGTAGAATGTTTTGGTGTGAATTTCAGAATTACTTTTCAAGTAATCAAGTACTTTATCAAGCATATTTTGATAACTGCCGTTCATTAGTAAAGATTACAGAAGGTTGGAGCAACATCTTCAAAATATGATTGTCCTTGTTTGTTTGACATTGCCACTGAGAGGTGTGGCATAATTTCAGGTAGGTAAACATACATTGTCCTCTTTCTTTATAATGTTAACTGTTTTAATAATGAAACTGGAAGCATTCCCTTTCTTTTCGCAGTGGTATACGATGTTCCAATGTAAAAACAAAATGACAACATCTGTGAGAATTGTATTATGTATTGCTTCTTTATTTGGCCACGTTGGCAACATCGTCAACATATCTTGATGCTGGTTTGGCCTCAATTTATCTACAGAGCCTTTCGAGATGCTGTTTACCAATGCCACCCTTAGGTAGCTCCTTGCCATTCAACTGAGGTGGAGGCACCCCATCCTCATTTGCTATCAATGGACAAAGGTGCCCTGCAAGTGTCAGACGAGTGTTGTTACTTTTAATGTTTTCAGTCAGTCATACATTTTTTCACCCTTCACATTTATTTATGATTAAGATTTTTCAAATATCCCCTGCTGTTGTGAAGAGGCTTGGTTGGCAGAGCGGTTCTGTGCACAGAATTGCTATCTGAAGAAACTCTATCCTTGTAGAATAATATCTAAGGGATGCTTAAAAATAATCTCGTTAGGGATTATATACAAGTTTGGGATTGCTTTAAAGCCAAGGTCATTAATGGTTTTTGGGTAATAAAAATGGCGTCTCTGTATTGTGACATCTTTATGTAAATGTCTGCTATGATTTGGGCAAATGTTGTCACTGTCTTACCGTACATTTAGTTTAAACTGTGGGTTTTGATAGCTCTTCTGGTTGCAATGTCAACCTCCTGCAGGGTGCTTAAAACCACATATGTCCACACCTTGCACACGTTCACCTTTTTGCTTTCAGGTATGAACTGTTGGGGGGTGGGAGGAAAGCCAGGGAGACAGTCTGAGCGCTCAAATAAATTAAAATACAATCCAAATGTGTAGCACAGCTTTTGAAATGCGTGTTTGAAATCATATGCACATCCTATGCAACCGCTGACTGAAAGCTGCGCACTACTTAAAACAGAACAGAAGTTATAGTGCCGCTCTGGTCAGGACCCTGGGTAAACCCATGCACGCAGGCGGAGCCGCAACACATTAGGCCTCAAACAACAGGATGGTCCCAGGCCTGGTTAACAGAGTGGCCACCCATCCGGATTTAGACCGGACTCACCGTATTTTCCGAACTATTTTCCGAACTTTGTTCGGTTGCCCGGTTTGCACACAATAAATCCGGATGTATGTTTCCCGTGTGCTGGCAGGTCGAGTTCCAAGACTCAGGGACAAAAGACCTGTGGAGTTTCAAGCAGGTATCAAGTCCTAAAAATGAAAGTGGAGGAACTCATCCACAAACACAATGGGATTTGACGTCGCCAGAAATTAGCATACCAATGTGAAATAGGCACATTTATTAAATTGGCTTTGCACAACCACCCAAATTGCACATAACGAATGGCATTTGCCTTTCATAAAATGGACACACACACAAAACCAAGAGAGGATATTTTCTTCTAATAGTGTTATTGAAATCTTTTAAAGGTGTGCATGTTTTATACTCCAAGAACCAATACAAATGTTTTCCCTGGAACTTGCAGTACCGAAATGGGACGTTTCACCTTTTACTGTTCGTTATTATTCATTAGGTTACGAAGTGCAGTTGTGAAGTGTCTGGCCTGCAAACCTGACGACTGTGGCACGAACCCTGAAGTCAGCTTTAATTCATATATCCAAGAGGACATTCAATGTCTCTCATTTTAGCTGGGGGGACTGAGTCCACTCTCTGAAAAAAGTGGGTGGACGCCGTCCACCCGCGTGTATTCTCGACTTGAGCCCTGGTTAAAAGGTGTGTCAGCCAAAGCTGAATGGGGTTCCTGCTCTGCTCATGGGAGCGACTTACAGCTCTGTTGTCTAATATAGGCTGCCCAGTAGACAGCAATTAAAGGATAATGAGTCACGAGGCAGATTCACCGCCAGTGAGCGATTCACCTTCAGTGACCTTTTCATATGCAAAATTCCAACTCTTCAAGCAAAGTACTAATGTTAGGGCTGTTCATTCTGATGCTCCGTAAGCATTTTAAATTAGAGTTTAAACAAGTGGTCTCGTCACTATTTGGTGTATTTGGGAAAGAAGAGGTAAATTGTTTATTTAAAGAAATGTACAAAGTCGCCTGCTTGTTTTAAAGCAAAAAGGTACTTTTTTTGCAAAAATGCACATTTGATGTACACGTATACACCTATGCACAACAACATAGTGCACGCCTGTTTCCAACAATGAAAAATGCAAGCTACGTTTATTAATAATATAATGAACCCACAACAGACTTTAGACACATTAAAAGTGTGAAAAGGGCATTCAAGCCTGCCTCTGGCACAGGATGAACCACTCACACCCCACCAACATGGAGACTGGAAATACCTGTGCTTCACAACTACCATGTAGAGGAAGGAGGACGTGATGTGGAAGAAGCTGACTACTTGTCCATGTTTACCTTTGAGCCAATCCCAATATGGATTTGCTTTGCGGTACACACATTTAGCAAACGGCTAACAACAGGTTTCAGAATTAAAATGGAAGTTCAATGAACAACTAGGACTGGATAGGAGGTGTCAGACATGTTAAGGGACCACTTCCTATACTTAAAGCTTTCTCGGAATGCAGCCCCCTCTCAGATTTAACTAGCTAGCCAATTTCTAGTGGGAGTTACAGCATTCTTGACATCCAGGCCCATATCAAGCTTCAAGTGTGCTATTTGCAGATCTGCATTTCAATTGGGAAAAATTGAACTTAATTAGTCAGACCCACCAGGATTTTTCGGCATGAAGTTGCACAATTTACGACATAAAAGAGAACATTTTGTGGCACAAGTTGGTATTTGTTGCAGTATTTTTGCTTCACATGTTCTGTTGATAGGAGGATGCTAGAGAAGTGGGTTGCAAAAGAGGTAGTTGTCTGAGGCTGTGTAGTTTATGCTATCAAGTTAATAGAGTCCCAGATGCCCCCAGATTATTGAACATTGTTTTGCTCTACTTCTATGGTTTATTGTGCAACCTATGTTATATTAATAACTTTATTGATCTTTATCATTTTTAATGGTGCAAATGTTTCCTTTCCATATCGTCCAATCGCCCAAGCACTGACACACACTCCCACTCACCAACACCCCCCACATATCAATTCTCATAACCTATACTCCCAAATGACCCACTCTGTCAATCATGTGCATGCTTACTTGCTCTGTCACACTGCCCAGCCACAAATCACACTCCCTAGTCCCTGCTACACTCTCAGTCGTGCTCTCTGCCCACACCTGACACTCTCCAGTTCCTGCTGCAGTCTATAGTCCTTCATTCTTGGGCTGTGCAGGCGATAGCGTGGAAGAGCTGAGTAACACACAAGAACGCATCAATTGGAATTTAACAGGCCACATTCATTCACAGCAACAAAACACACACACATGTGACCCAGAAAACAGTTTACAATCACTTAAACATTTCAAAATTAGGAGAAACAACATTGGCATGTATTGACTTAAAAATGTAAAACTAAGAAACAGCATTGATTGCGCTATCCTGTAGCGAGACGTTCATCTGCCCCATGTGGGTGGCACCTGGTGGTGAGGCCCCTATCCCCGGCCTCCCTGCCATGTCCTTTTGGGGGTGGTACCAGTAGGCCCATATACCATATCTGTGCCAACTGCCTACTGATCCCTGTCCCTTTTGGCCCATAAGGGCCTGAAACTCCCCAGTGAGAGACCACCTGCCTTTGCCACTCTCTGGTCTTGGTCACCAGGAACCCTGAAAGTGCTCATCAACGTCCTCCTGCACCTCCACCCCACCACAGGGACCGGGACCCACCAGTCTGAGGGACTCCCAAACCCCAAACACCAAGTTCATGAACGCTGTAAACTTCATCCTCAAGAGTTCAGTTCCCTGTTCTGACAGGTGTTCTCGATTATGGTGAAAATATGTGTGCCTCTCACTAATCTTTTATTAACAAAAAGAGGTTTACTCCTGGTGATGCAGCTTTCGGTGGGTTTGCCCAATTTGTGAAATAAATTCAATCTAATTTGTGGATTTAGTATCCTTAGATATCTCTAATCTATTGATACCTTTGTAGTTAAAATGAACAGTCAGCCGAAAAAGAGGAAAGTGAAGAAACGATATTTTGAATTTTTTTTATTGTGTAATATAATTAAAGGAATAAACAAAAAAGAAGAACTTATTTTGAAGCATATAGTGCAGATGCTTTACATGCAACAGATTGTGAAAGTCAGAAAATAAAACAAAATATGAGACAATAAAGTCCTGAGAAAATAAACAGAAGTTAAAGAACTTTCTGTATTAAACAAAAAGACATTACGTTTTCAGACAGCATAAAATAATAGAACAAAAAAACTATTTACAGTTTGTGAACTGTATAAATAACTGTATAATAAGGCAAACCTGTTTTATTAACTGTTTGGACATTCAGGTAGACCTGAGTCAGCAGGCACACCTGTTGCAGTAATTGAGATTCTGAATATTCAGGTGAATTTGAGATTCTGAATATCCAACTTGCATTCAACAAGTTCACAAACTGTAAATTGTTTTTTTGTTCTATTGTTTTATGCTGTCTGAAAACTTAATGGGCCTCATTACAGGGATGGCGGTAAGGGTTTACCGGTACCGGTAAGGGTACCAGTGCCGGTAAACCCTTACCGCCTTACTACGAGGTCCCTTTTTGGGACCCTACCTTAACGGCTGGTTCTACCAGCCGTTAAGGACAGGACCCGCAAAGGGACCTAGGAAGTAATTATGGTAAGGCAATTTGCGGTACCGTAATTACTGCCTTCCCCATTCCCATTGAGGCCTATGGGGGCAAAAATGGGAATGGAGAAGTGCCATGGTGAATGGGGAATTACCGCCCCCACACACCTTGGAATAGGACAGTAATTCCGCCATTCACCATGGCGGACTCGGTAAAATACCGGCGGCAACCATGGCGCTAATAGCGCCATGGTTACCGCCGTCCGTGTAATGAGGCCCAATGTCTTTTTGTTTAATACAGAAAGTTTTTTAACTTCTGTTTATTTTCTCAGGACTTTATTGTCCCAATATTGTCCCACTATACATTTCTTTTGTGTGTCCATTGTATATTTTAAAACACTGTTTTAATCATTTATCTGTGATGTCATCTTTGATGTCCTGGGTGTTAGTGTTAGCAGTGCAATGGCGGTGGCACTAGTTATGGTTGCATACCAAACCCTAAGTGGCGTATTTCTTGGGTTTTTCGGTTTACTTTGTAACCGTTGTTTTTTCAATGAATTTCATTGGTTTTTATCAGTGCAGCTTAACCATAACATCCATTCAACAACGTTGTTTCAACTGAATTTCAATAGTTTTTATAAGTGAAAATGTTTCATGATGTTACATCATTGTTTATAAGTTATTAATAATTCCTCTTTTAACATATATGAAAGAACTATAAACCTTGTTTACATAAAAAAAAATATTCTGCCCATTGTGCAGCAGTTCCAAAGTCTGCAGACAGTATCGTGCATCCACGGAGGTACCTGAGAGCAGGTGGCATCCACCCAACCCAAAAACACAGGGGACAATGCAATGTTCATCTTTTCTTTTAACAGAAAAAATATACATACACCAACATAGCGTGCAATTAATACAACTCAAATGTTTCCAAATGATTCCAAATCTAATAAATATTTGTTTACACATGTCACAATATTATGGATTATACCAAATACTGTACACCTTATGCAAACAATGCACTTCAACACCTCTTAGAAACTGAAGCACAAAAACACAGCACAGGAAAACAAACTCTCTGAACTTAGTAAGTAAACATTACCATCCCTTTTATTCTAAATGTTTACCATAGGAAGTAAATACATGTGTAATCATTCATAATAATGTTTTAATAACTAAAAATAGTCCTTATATATTTCTACAGAAATGACAAGGACACTTGACTGGCTGGAGGAATACTTTGCCAAAGGTGAGAAGAGTGAAGAACAATTCATGAATGGTAACTAAACACATATATATGAAAATGCACTGAAATAATGCAAGTTGACAATCTACATCTTTTTTATATATCTTATTCTCTGCAAATTCCAAGAAGGAGACACTCAGTACAGTAATCACGAGGAAGCAATTTTAAATACTGATGAGGGACAAATGGACATTGTTGAAAGCAACATTATTGAATTATGTACTCAAATGTCTGAATTAAAAAATCAAGTTGCTGAACTAATTATGTAAAGAATCATGTAATCCGTATTATTGATTTCCAATGCCCAGATGTACCGGTGACCCGTTTCTTGAACAATCCCTGCAATCCTTGCCAGAACATTATTATAATAAGCATTTTGATGACATTTCCCTCCCCAATTCTCCCAATCATTAAAATGTGCAACCTCCAAATTACCCTATTTTTGTTCCACACTCAGATTCCCCATTGCATTCTTAAAAAAAGAAGCATGAATATAATCTGTAGATATAAGTCCCATTTCAGTCTTAGATTTTAGTAAATAAGCTAATTTAATGCAGCAACATATGTGAAAATGTATTTCTGTTTAGAAATGTCATGTTGGCATCCGTAGACTATTGTTATGTCTGGTCTGCATATTTACATGCCAATGACACAGTACAGATGGTTTGTTGTTCACGAATGTACCGCCACGTCCGCAAAGTGAACTATGCATATTTAATTAGTTTGAGAATGTTGTGACGTGTTCGAGGATGCCCCCGGACATCATCACTGGTCTGCGCCCGTGCGGCATGATTGCAGGGTCTACGATCGGTGTTCGAGCTTCGCGGACATATTTAAATCAAATTCTTTCCCACTGTAGGGACTTTGAGGTTGCAGCTTTTACCTTCCACACCTCCTAGTACCATGCTTACTTCATCTGCAAACTTTCACAACTTTTCAAGGCCTTATTTTGTGGCTGAAGTTCGTGTACAGGACGATAATCCGTGGACAGTTCCTCTTACGGGACTAGCCCATTTCTTTTAGTCATTCTCAATCTGGCTGAGGTGGCAAGACGACCTTTTTCTGTTGGAAGCTGCAAAATCAGTTGGAGCTGCAATGGCATATGTTATGGCTATCCCTCCTCCCCAGGAGTCACCACCACCACCACGACCTGGAGGACCTGGAGGACCTGGACAGGGAAAGGGGCCCTGCAGCAGATGACATGCAGAAGTAAGAGGAAGAAGAAGTTGTAGTAGAGGAAATACCTATTACATCGTGTGGGCAGAAGGAGTTGTGTGCATGGATGATTTCCACCACTGTGGGATGGGAGCCAAAGGCTCAGGCTGATTGCGTGTGCTGAAAAGTGCAAAGTCATATTCAGTTGCGGCCAAAAGGGGCAGTGCTCCTTTCGCACTACCTCCATGCGCAACCACACCCACACTTTCCATCCGAGTGACCTGAGAAAGATGATTCCCTACTCATGGAGTAGGTTATCCTCAACCACATGCTCCTCAACCACTCCTGCCACCACTCTGGACACCTCAGTGGGTCAGAGAATATCTATGGACATCTCACAGGCCATACAGGAGACTGTTGACCAATGCCTTGCATGGTCGACAGTCCTATGCATGTACTGTGACACAATTATGTGCAGGGGGAGGGAATCCAAAGCACCTTCAAGGAGGCGATGAAGGTGCATGTGAAGGATTTCCCCCTACTTTTGCTTTTTAGCAGGCCCTACACCTTCCTTTGTTCACCTGTCCCTCCCTTATGGTGGTTGGTGGCCTTTCCTTTCCTTCCCTTCCTCCCTCCTCCCTCCTCCCTATCTTCCTCCCTTCTTTCCTCTCTCCCTGCCTCTGCCAAAAAAAAAAAGTTTCCATGTGGAGCACCCTTTCAAAGTCCAAAAATAGAATGAGAAGAAATAAAACTCTTGTAGACTCAATCTAATTTATATTTATACTTAAAGTAGTTTGACCACCAGAACCCCAACCGGATCATTAAGCTGGGGGTTGCGGAATAGCACTTTAAGATGAGGTAGCAGCACCCATGAGATGGATGGGGTTGCAGATTCGTACTCTAGCATTGAATCAACGGTTTGGCAAAGGGAGTCCATTTAATGACAAGTACAAAAAATGGGGAGTTCATGAACATCAGCTGTTGCTTGAACTTCCTTCTCACTTCAACTCCAATGAACTTCATAGAAAACAAATTTTTATATTAAAAACTCATCATCACTGATGTGTAACGCTTAAAATGTTGCATGCAATTCTATTGGTTATAGGAAGGTAACTTTACTATAGGTACTATATCTGTATATCGTAACGGGGTGACAGGATTGGGTAATCAGTGTCAGATGGGGCATCAAGCCCTTCCTTCAGAATAGCTATTGTAGACGTCACTAAAAGTACGACATCCCATTGTTTCTACAAACTATAGGATCCTAGATTACTTGGTCCATTGTGATTGGGTTGGCACCAAGCCTCCTTGTACTTTTCCACTGGCTTAGCAGCGTGCAGAATGGTCAGCCAGGTGCAGGGTGCTCGCCCGCTCTTCCAGCCTTCCCCCAACCATTGCCATCATCAATCACCTCCCCAATGGCCATCTGTCAATTATTTCTTGTGGGTTTTGCCTTGAGACTGTTTCTCTGTCGGGAAGAGTTCAGCTATCTGTGCATGGCACAAGTCCGCGCATTGGTGTGAAGACCCCAACTCTTCTTAGTTGGCAGGTCACGTGATGCAGACACCGTGAAATTGTCTCCTTTTCCCTGCAATTAATGTATTTGATTTAGCTTTCTGCCCACTGCCTGCCTTCTGCTTCTTAGCTTGACTTCTTTGAACAGGATCCTCTGCTCTTTGCTTCATAAATCGTATCTATGGTTCGTCTATGTCAGCCGATGTGACCTTGGCTGCTTGGTACAGGTTGCATGCGTCTGAGTTTCGTTTCTAGTCTTTTAGCTTTCGAATCTCGTTTTGAGGGGCTCCTCTCCTGCGGCCTTTTAGTAAAGTTTGGTTGATTCTGCTCTTGAGCACAGTGCAAGTATACTTATATAAAATGCTCCTTTTTGAGGAAGATATGTATAGGTGGCGCTTGCCGCAATCTATTTTACTACTAAGCATAGCAAGCCGCACAACTTTCTAGGCTTTCTTGCGCTTCCAAGCATGTGTACAAACTGGCTGCAGATCTTCATCACGCTTATGGCATAAGCTTCATACCATTGACATTGTTATTTGACTTTAGATTTATGATGTCCGTTATCCATGGTGTTTTGTCTCTTTTCGTCATTCGCAGGTTGTCATATCTTCTATACGTGAGTCAGTCCAGGTTCTTGTGACGTCACCATTCGTCTTCCTTTAGGACTTTCTTGGCTTCTTCAGGCATTGTTTTTTGACAATTGTCAGTTTGTCTCACTTGTCGATATGTACCTTACTGTACCTTACTGTCCAAGGTTTCTTAAGTACAGGAACTTCAATAGGTGCTGTCTATCTGGTAGGTACTAGACAGAGCCCCACTGTGGCCCTCTGCTGGTTTATTTGCTCATCATACATCACATACTTCGGCGTGAAAGTTCCTCGCACTTCAAAATGGCCGATTTGAATGCGGGTCGGGGTAGGGACCTCCTCTACACTCCCCCTCTGGCCGATTCATCGACCACTTACATTTTTTGCTTGGTGTCCATCTTTTCTGCATCCTCTGCATTCACTTCTCCTTTTTCTTTGGGTTCACACATGATAGTCTGTTGAAATGTCTCTTTGGGATCCATATTTTTATGACTACCTTCAAGCTTCCTGCTGCTCTCATGTGTTCGTCTTTGTTCCATGTCATCAGTTGACATTGTCCTTTTGGGGCTGCAGTAGATCCATCTTCCACATAATTTCTGTGTTCCCTTCGATAACACAACTTTGTTCCTTCTGGTGCATAAATGCTTTTTTTCATGAAGTCTCTTATTTCTTCATCAGTCAGGTCTTTGGGCTTCCATTCGGGTTTGACATCAATCATGATCTTCATCCCTATGGCTTTTTTTGCAGTTTTATGCCACTGGGAGATTATTATTTTGATAACACAGCATCTGAGCAAGATCATCACTAGCAGGGCTCCTAGGAATTTGAATGCATCTGCCATCCATTGTGGAACCCATGAGAATAGTGATCCAAACCAACCTTCGTCGTCCACTTTGTCAGTTTCATCAATCATTTGATTCTGTAATTTTGTCAGCATACCTATGGGCTCTGTTAATGTTCCATTTTCTTCATCGTGAGATGGTGTAAATGTGCAACATGATTCTCCGATTTTTGCACAAACACCTCAATCCATGGCTGTGATCATGTCAAGGACATATCTGTTCTGCAGAGTCATTAGTCAAATCGCCCTTAACTCTTTCTTGATCGCGTAGAATCCCTTTATGGTTGTGTTGATGGTTTGCTGTAATTCCCATCTGGTTATCTGCAACCATTTAGTATTTGTTCCAACTTGGACCCGTGGCATGAAGATTGTCATGAACACTGATGAGGTCAGACTGAACAGTCTGTGTTCATAGGGGATTGCATGGAAAGCTTCTTCTGATTTGGCAGAAAAGTAATTCTCTCTCTTCATTCTATTCATCAGTTCCACAGATCTCCTTTTTCTTAGGTGAGCATTGGCTTTCGGGAAACTCAATATTCAGATCACTTTTTGGAATCCCCAATGCTGGAACATGGACATTCACTATTGTGCATATACCTCCCCAATTCTTCAGCAACCTGATATATGCCCTGGGTCCACATGCCCGGTAATGATCCTTGATTACTGTGGTACCATGTGCCATTCCTGTGGCATCAAAGGTACGTCCACAGCTCTGATGTTCTCCCATTTTCCTTGTAACATTGTATCTGAAGCACAGTTTGGCATTTTCCAATGGCACTATCTGTAGGTGTCCTCCTCTGTCTTGGACCCATGTTAGTAGTTTTGCGAGTTTTTGCCATAATGGCCTGCATATCTCTGCA
Source organism: Ambystoma mexicanum (assembly GCF_040938575.1). Classification (NCBI taxonomy): domain Eukaryota; kingdom Metazoa; phylum Chordata; class Amphibia; order Caudata; family Ambystomatidae; genus Ambystoma; species Ambystoma mexicanum. Next base: position 1,424,974,463 of record NC_090932.1, read on the forward strand.
AATTTTCAATTGCTCCTTTGCAGGCTCCAAGGACCATCCATGCTCCACAAATCACTACTCCTTTCTCCCATCCATCTGGTAAAATCACTGTTCCCCAGATTTGGATTTGACCTCTATTCTTCCATTTTCTGGCTTCTTCTGGAGTTCTTCCTTGGATGTTCAGTTTGTGATTTGCCTCTCTTCTGATCTCCGCCCCTTTATCTCCAGGCTTCTCGTATCTGATCACAATGTGCTTTGTCTTTCCATTGTTCCTTGTCTTTATGTCCTGGACATAGTCGTCTTCATTTGGATCAGTTGCTTGAGTTGCCCATTTCATTGAGGCATCACTTCCCATGAACTGGCCTCTGGTCTTGCACATTGCTATATGTGACAGACAGTGTGCTGTCTGGACATCGATTTCTACAGCTACAAAGATCTTTGACTTCCCCATGCTGTAAGGTAGAAGTGCACAAACAAAGCATTCCTCCTCTGAATTTCGTCTTCCAACTTCTTTCATATGCTGGTACCATGTGTTATTCCCCAAGTGTGTTGTTCTGTCCAAGTAGTCGTTTAGTTCACTGTCATCTCCTTGTATGCTTCCCTTGATTCTCAGGGTTTTCATGTAGTTTGCTATAACTACGTCCTTGAACACATCAGTATGGCTTCTTCTTACTGGAGGTTTCTCAGGTATCTCAATCCAGGGTTCAGGCCTCTTCATCTGTACGGGTGGAGTAGGCAAAAGTCTTGCAATTCTCTCCTTCTCCTCTTGCATTCTTTTTCTTTTGGTTATAAATGTCCATATCCACTCTGCCATTGGTCCATTATATGGCTGTATTGTAGAACTCGTACTTGTACCCTTCATTGAATCATGTCTGCTCATCAATGCTGTCTCAGCTTTTCCCACTTGTCTTATCACTTCACTTGTAGGGTAGCTTCTCATTGTTGGCTGTCCAAACGTTTCCCCTTCTTTGGCCTGCGGTTTTGCTTTTATTGACACTAGACCTGGTGTGTGTGCTCTTATCGCTTGCATGCGTGTGGTTGTCAATAACCCTCTTTCATTCTTACTCTGCCGACCCTGTCTCTGGCTTTTGAACTTGATTGTCACTGTGTGTGTGTGTCGTTGCTAATCACATTCATTTCAAGTTCACTCACTCCTCTGTTGGACCTTCTAGGAACTGGGATCACTATAAAAGGTTTTGGTGCTGTTGTGGGTGTCATGCGTACGTTATTAGGTGGGTGCACTGGACTCAGAACTCTTTTCACACCTATAAAAAATGCAGTTTGAATTGTCAGTGATAATAAAACAAGATGAATACGATGCATAAATACATTATGCACCTATAGGTTGGGTGATGGCACTTAGTTCTGGGACAGTAAGTACTTCTCTCGTCCTGAGGGGGTTACGATGCTGCTGGTTTGATTTACCATCTCTATCATTGAAAGAAAAAGACTAACGTTAGCATATATACTCTATGCAACAATAGCTCTGGTTTCTGTGGTCTCTGTCGGCTGCAGGTACTGAAACAATTGTCCTCCTTTGCCTGGATCACGGATTGTCTATTGTTTCTGGATACAGTTCCCTTTTCTGTATTAGAAAAATGTTGTTAAATGCAATAAGTTAGGCAAGTTCTCTTTTACTGTACGTGTTCACAAATACACAAGTTCCTAAGTCTACCCCTCTTATCCGTTTCACTACAGAAGAAAAATCATGTCCTTGATAGTATGAATAAAAGTGAAGTCTTGGCAATACTTTCTCGATCTGTCCCTTGGCGAATCGATTCACAGTCTCCCCTGGGAATTTTGAGGGTGATTAGAAAATTCCATTTTCATTACAATACCCTGCAGGAGCATGCTCATTGGTGTGCAATTTGCTGGGTCTCTGATGAAAGTGAGGACATCAACCCCTGCGGGCCTCCCCACAAGTTCTGGAAGTCCTTAATTAGGCAAAAGAATATGTTGCTCGCCAATCTACTATCTTCTGGTGATAGGGACATTTGTCTTGTCCTTGCTGAATTCTGGAATCATTCAGTATTCACTGTGGGTGGCTTCTGTGAACTCGGTGTGTGTGGAGAGAAACTTGAATTTTTATTCCGTTCAGGATTATACTCAAGCGTTCTGTGTTTGCTGGCTCGCGAAGAAATGTCAGGACATCAGTGTGTCTCCCGACAGGATTTGGGCAGTCTTCAATTAAACGAAAGAATAGCACTTTGACAAGCCTATTCACTTCTCCTTCTACTTGGGACATTTGTTTTTTCTTCTCTGTATTCCGGAAGCAGGAGGAACTGCTCGGCAATCACGGTGAGCAGCCTCCTTATCGTCTTTTCATTTTCAGGGTCTTGAAGAAATTCAGTGATGCTAGTGAGCCTTCCCACTAGTGACGGGTATGACCTTAAAACTAGGTCAAACTAATTCAGAACATTTTCAGTGATGCTGCTGCTGCTGTGGGGCGTCATAAGTGAGTCCGAACAAAGCTCCTGTTTTGAATGAGTCTGGATACTGTACTTTCTTCCAGTTTGTGTGTCCGCGATCAACTTTTGGCATATCCTTTTCTTATCAAGGCTTCAGTGTGCCTCAGTCCAAATTTCAAAGTCAACAGAGTATGTTGTGGCTCATAGGTACAATTTTCTTCTTCACCCTGCAACTAGGATGCACAGAGTGTCGTTTTTTATGTCCTTATCCCCTTTTTTGCTCAGAGGAAATGTCCAATTTAAGCCGCAATTTTGCACAAAAGTTCTTTATTTTTGTTTTGCTGGTCATGCGTCCTTTTCCTCATCATGGATCTCGTCTGCACGTGCTGTGGTTCTTCCCCATTGTCTGTAGTCTCTACACGTTGGGGTGCAGGCAGGGGGTCTTTTCCGATGTACGGTTTGATGTCGCCCAGGATAATCCAAGCTCTTCTTCCTTGTAGTTTGACTGCAGATGGGGTAGATATCTTCCACTGTGAAGGGTCCGTTGAACCTTGCCTCGTCCCACCTCTTTCTCATGTGGTTTCTTACCAGGACCATTTCTCCACGAAAAATTGATGGTACACGTAAACTCTGAACTGAGCGTGAAGCCATATCTCCTTCTGTGTTCTGTGCTGCCCTACACACTTATTGTCGTCGATGCAGCTGTCCTGAAATTACAGTAAGACAATATGTCATGCAATTCAAGTAATTTTGCATTTCAGACCCTAAGATTCCTCCTGTTGGCTGGGCATCATATCTAACTCTGTATCGGGGTATCAGCGGAGTATGCATCCTTCTGCCTGTTGCTTTCCGGTGCGGCGTAAGATGATTGTCAGAACCAGGCTGGTTTCTGAGTGCATACAATGCCAGTGGAAGGCAGTGCAACCATCCCTTCTTTAGAGTAAGCTTCAACTTGTCTATCCTTTCCTTTAATAAGCCATTGAGCTTCTCGCATATCCCATTATCTTATGGGTGACACGCTGATGAGAACTTGTGCTTTATATCAAGCAGCAAGCTAATCTGTTCGAAGACTGCATTAACAAAGTGAGGCCCATTATCTGACCTCATGAGCTCACATACTCCCCACATGGGAAATACTTCTCTCACCAGAAATGTGGTTGCACAGGTAGAGTGTGGGTGTGTACATAGACCTGCTTCTATCCATCTAGAGAATGGACACACCACAATAATTAAATACCTGTACCCATTACTTACTTGAATCATATCGACATAATTGACATGAATGTGCTGAAAAGGTCCATTTGGCCTTGGGATGACTCCTCTAATCACTTTTAGTGTGAGCCCAGCCGTGATCTGTTGGCAGATCATACAGTTCATCATAAAAAATGCAATGTGGTCCGCTAAGTTCGGTACAAACCAGTCTTTAGTGACCGTTGCTGCTAAATTCTCTTTCAACATGTGTGCCGGATAATGCAATTGTTCCAATGCTAATTTTAACAGGGCTATGGGCGTTGCTGGTTTACCAGTGCTATCTTGTCGCCACAAGCTTTCGGAGGGGTATAAAGAACACCCTTGCCGCTTCCAGTGGTTCTTTTCCTCTTGTGGTGCTTCCCCTTGGAGTTCCATTTACTGGGTTTGCCCCATGTTGCTATGACCCTCAGGTTCACTTCGTGCAATGATAATTTTTTCATTTACATCAGTTAAATCGACGCCCATTATGGTTTCACCCTTGGATGCCATACGCTTGCCCTCTGTGTCTACTGCTTGATTTCTTCGTGAGATAAAATCTGTCCCCTTTGTGTGGGCGGCACATTTCACGACTCCTATGCCCACTGGGAGCTGTAGTGCCTTAATGAGCCTATGCAATAGGGCTGCATGCTGCCCTGGCGTGCCGTCCGCTCGGAGGTATCCCCTCCTTTTCCAATGCGCTAAGCCTGCGTGCACTGTTGATGTCACATAGGTGGAGTCACTGTACACCGTCACTTCCTGGTCTGTGTGATTCTCGATGGCGAGTATCAACGGAAATAATTCTGCAGCCTTTGCTGAATAATGAGACGGTAATCGTGCACTAATAAGTTCCCGAAATTCTCTATTTGCTGTGCGCTTTAACACATACAGTCCCTGTGTACCTCTGCCCATCACGTTGATTGATTCTCGATGAACCATAAATTAAAACAATTTCTCCTTCTGTCAATGCATTTTCTTTCAACCTCGGAATTTCGTCATAGAATTCCTCATAATTTGCACAGTCATGGATCAGTTCTAATTCAGTGACTGGCTCTGCTATAAACATAGCTGGGTCCACTATTCTATAATGAACTATCTTAATTGATGGATTTGATATGATCACTTCATAAGCAGAAGCTCTCTGAGATGTCAATGTGCCTTTTGGTTTCTCTAGAATGGCAAATAGTGCGTGCTCGACGAACAACATCATTGAGAATCCCATCACAATGGTTGTAGCTTTCTCTATGGCAAACGCTGCAGCAGCTAAACTCTGTTCAGAAGGGAAGTGACATCTCATCACTGGGTCCAAATTCCCACTGTAGTATGCTAGGGGCTTGTACCCCAATATGGTTCTCTGTGTGAGTACTGCTGTCATAAAGCTGCCATTCGTGCGTGAGAACAGGTAGAATTCATCGGCATAATTGGGAATCCCTAAAACTGGTGCAGTGCAAATGGCTTTCTTGAGTTCAGTAAACCCCTCTTCCATAGTCTCAGACAGTTCAATTCTTTCTTTCATCACCTGTGCTTTCTTCAGGGCCTGTAACAAGAGCTTGGTATATGAGCTGTGGTCAAAGACCCATGCCCTGACGTAATTGCAAAGACCTAGAAAACTCTGCATCTGTTTTATCGTGTGTAGATTAACTGTGTTCAGTATGGCTTCAGCCCTTTCAGGGGTTATCCCTTTCCCCTCATGCAAGATCAGCTGGCCTATATACAGCACTTCTTGCTGACAATATTGTAACTTTTCTTTGTCAACTTTATATCCTTTCTCAGCCAGTATGATCAATAGCTGAATAGAATTGTGTCTGCATCTTTCCTCTATTGTGCTGCAGATTAAAATGTCATCCACATATTGCAAGACAACACTCTCTAATACAATCCATTTGTAGGACTCTGTTGAAAATTGAAGGAGACTCACAGTCTCCCTGGGGTAGCCTCGTGCTCTTCAGATACATTTGTTTGAATGTAAAATGACATCAAGTGTGAGTCTTTCTGTAATGGGATTGAGAAAAACATATTTTTCAAGTCAATCAATGTGAAATATTGAGCCTCAACGGGTATGTTACCTAGGATCGTGGACAGGTTAGGGACTCGAGGGAACTCGGCCTCTACAATCTCATTTATTGGTCGTAAATATTGAATTAGTCTCCAGGACCCTCCCTTTGATTTCTTGATAGGGTACACTTCGGTATTGCATGACGTCTCTGATGTCACTAAGATGTCCTGCTCAATCATAGCAGAAATTGTCTTAAAATTCCCTTCATCTGCTTCCCTAGACATGGGATACTGCCATACTCTTGACAAAATTGCTCGTTGCTTCAATTTAATCCTTACTTCTCCAACCTCCTTCAATAGGCCTTCAATCGGCCTACATCATAGGGGCCTGTGGTCCACACCGAGACAGGCACCTGGGCCATGTCGTCATCAAAATATTCAGGAAATTTTTTCGCCAACATCATTCTCTGGGGCACCTCTCTTGTGATCATTCTAACCCTGAAAATGAAATTGACCTCAACTGATGTTTCGTCTATACCTGTTTGTTCATCAAATAGATTGTCATCAGTGACGTCAGTTAGTCTGCATCCCTCTTCAATGGCGATTACTGTAAAACATTGTCTGCCTTCATTATCACACCCATCGATCAGTGCCATTCTCCCTCACACTATGGCTGTGTATATTGCCATGGGAAACACTTGTCCCTTTTCCTCGTGCATAGGTATTTGTGCCCTAAATAGAAATTCATCTGGGGTTCTCATGGTTTTGTCTGCAAGGCCTGGTAGCCCTGCCATTAGTATGCGTATCCCACACGCGAATATTTCTGGTCCCAATGGGACATCTCTCTTAGCTGATTGTCCTGCATATGCTCTAATCATTTTGCATACGTTCAAATAATGCATTCCTGGACTCGAACATACTATGCCCTTCTCCGTGAATGAGATTGTCATGTTTAACTTCGTCATTAGGTCTCGTCCCAATATGTTTACTGGAGTTTGTCTTTAATATAACAGTTGCACATTCATGTCACATTCCCCTATAGAGACTGGAAGTTCTTTTGTAAAAGGAACACAACCTGTTGCTCCTGTGAAGCCCTGAGTATTAATAGCATCGCCTTCACATATACACGAACATGTTGCACCTGTGTCAACTAAGAAGGAATATTCTTTATCCCCTATAAGGATATCTACCCTTGGTTCCTCATGAGGGTCTGGTGTCACTGATAGGATAGAACACATCAGGCTTCCTAGTGAGTTGTCCTAATCCATATATAATTTTGTCCCATGCTGGGTGAATGGACTTCCTCCATCACCAGTGTTAGTTCTCATTCCAGAGTTCGATACCTGTCATGCACTCATTGTCTGTGACAGTTGCATCGGCGAATGTTAAGACTGACCTTGTGGATAATGTATCAAGTTCGGAGGTTCCGAGCTTTGCTCTGCTCCTGGCGCTTGCTGTTGCACTGTGTGATTCTGTGCAACTCCATTGCCACCCTGCTGAAAAAACACAGGTGCATTCACCATTCCTATTCTTGTCCTCTGGTCGTTTTGCACCATGCCTTGACTTCTGCATGTGCGTGCTAGATGTCCTGACATCCCACATGTCCAACATATTGGGGTGGTCTGATTATTTGCCCATTTGGCATATCCTGATTGCCGTTTTGCATGCTTTGAAAACCTCCCAGATTACCTTGGAAAACCTCCCTGATTACTCTGCCATCCTCTCCCTCGAAAACCTCTCCTCTGGGGTAGAACGCATTACTGCTCTAACTAATTTGCTGTTGATTATTGACCTGCTGCACGTTCGGTTCATATGTGCTAGTTACTATTGCCCCTTCAACGGTATATTTTGACAATTTCTTCTGCACTAATATTGCCTCTTCAGCTTTTCGTGCAGCCTCTTTTTTGCGATTCTTCTGCAATAGTGAGCTATGGTCAACTGTATTTCAGACCATGGTTTGGCCTTAATTTCTACCAATTTCTTGAGCTGCTTCTGTACCTGATCCTGCAGCCCCTGGCATAATACATGGTAAAACACAGGTATAGATTTCCTGCAAGATTTATGAGTTTTGAGCACTCACGTGTCTTGGAAATTCTGAATGTAAAGCAAAGGATCCTCTGACTCCTTCATTTTTCGTGTCATTATGGCTCCCGTGTCAGAAGTATCCGGGTAAAACAATCATAATGCTTTCCATACCGTGGCTCTGTAATTGTTAAATGTAGCTCCATCGTGTGCAGTGTTAACTGTAGGGTAACCTGCACGTGTCCACACATCGTCAGCTTGATCACCAAGTATGGCGATTAAAAGACCTTTAATATCTCCAATAGCTAGCGTGTTCCCTCCCATCACTTTTTCCAGCTCATGTATCCATTTCCCAGCTCCGGATATTAACATTGGAAGCTTATTTTTCAGGTTTTCTCTATCCATGTGTGGCCATGGAATATACTGTGGCCTCATTCCTCCTTTCACGAGCAACGGGAATTGTGATACGTGACACTCCTTTTCCTCTCTCATCATTTTTCTATACACTGCAGGGGTGATAGTCCTGCATCGCCGTCTACCTAGCAATGTCCTTAGTCGGCTCACATAGGGTGGTGGAGACACTCCCTTCTGACCGTAAGATACTCCTTTGTGCCAGTCTGATTGCGTGATTGACTCTGATGCCTTAGGTGCAGATTCACTAGAATCCAACCATCTTATTCCCCTTCCCATTGAGCGTTTTTCGCGCCTTCTCTCATCCTCCTCTCCCTCGTATTCCTCTGTTTCTGCATCTGACATAGTCTATGCCCAACTCGTGCAACTCCTCTCATCACCCTCGTTCCGATTTAGTGTCAACGCATCTAGGGACATCTCTCTGTTTCTACTACTTCTGGAGGTGTCCTCAGTGTCATACAATTGAGTGCTCTCAAGACACTCGTCCTATCCTGTCCCTTGGGGTACTTGTTCTAGCCCCTTTCATCATATATTCTATTGATCGTCTCTCCGATGCTTTGGTTGTCAAATTCATCCATGATATTTGCCATAGACGTGCCTGCTACTGAATCGTACTCGGGAAAGAATTCTTGTATGTCCTCCCAGCTTACCACTGGATCATGTTTTTTAACCTCTCTTTCCAGATACTCAAGATCTCGTGCTCTCTGTCTTTGCTTGCGTTCTATGTCATCATCGAACTCTCTGCGCTTCCGCGTTTCCTCCCTGACTCTATCTTCTTCCCATTTCCTTGCATCTCTCTGTTCATTTGCCCTTCGTGCTTCCGCATCCCTTCATCTTTTTATTCTCCTTTCCCTGATCTTTTGTTCTTCTTCTTCTATCTTCCGTAGTTCCTGCCTACTCTGTTCGTCGGCTACTCTCTGCTTATGTGTTTCCTTTCTTGCTCCTCATGATAAAATTGTTCTCGTCCCTACCTGTCTCTTCTTGTGATCCTTTTGTCCCTCAATCCTTTTTCTTTTTCCTTCTCACTTCTTCGACCCTTGTCTAGCTCTCCCGTTTATCTCACTTCTTCAATGCCTTTAGCATCGAGTTTCAACAGAATCTGACCTCCCATCCATTTGTTCTATTTGAGTGCTATCTCATCAGTTCTATCCTCATCTCCCTTCCATCTTTTACCCTCACTCTTGGTATCCAGAGATGTACTTTCTTGTGCCTGGCCTCCTTTATCCTTTTCATGCCTCTCTTTGTCCTTCAGGACTTTGGAGGTGATATCTCTATCTCTGTCTTTGTCTGGGTTTTCCTCACTACTTTCTGTAGGTGACTCCTACGCTGGGTTGCTATATCCCATGACTGCTTTAAGTTCCCTTAGCGGGTATAATCCTTCGTCTTAGCTAACTTCACCTTTTGTTTCAGGTGTGAAGGGTGGCGCGGAAGGCATCTCACCCCCCTCCGTTAAGTATCCAATCTAAAGGCGGCTCTTCCTCCTTGTCCTCTTGGTACATTTTCCCAAGTTCTAAATTCGCTAGGCGTTTGTCTAACTTCTTGCCAGTGTACATAGCGTGCAAAATGTCATGTGTTGCAGGACCATTTTAGACAGTGACCCGCCCTGGGGCCAGGGCATTAACATTTTGTTAGCGGTACCCTTAAGCCATTCTGCACTGTACTTTTTCAGCTTAGCTGCATGTTTTGGCAACTCTTTGCATAAGTGTATCAACGGTGTAACATCTTCCATACTTAAATTATCTCTTTTCTTCTTCACAGAACACTTAGTCAAATTTTATGTTGCTTAAACAATATCAACAATATGAGCGAGCACCAATCGTCGCAAGCTCCAATCCGTGTTCTTTTTTCACAAAATTAACCTTTTCTTTTATAAACAATAATCATCAATTCATAATATATAGTGTTTTGGCTACACAAACGCACAATTTTCGTGTTCAGTCCTCAAAATGTCCTTATTTATTATGACGTCAGAGAGAAAAAGGAAAAGAAAGAGAGAACAGAAAAACATAAGACAAATGTGACAGACTAGACAGACTAGACAGAATCCAGCCGGCTACACAGATCTCTGCCCCTATGTGTTAGCCCCACATGGAGTGTAAGCCCATCCCTTTCCTAATTTGTCCTATTAATTCAGGTCTTTTGGATGCAGGCTTCTTCTAGCCACTATATTAAGCGTAGGAATTTGGGTGTATCCTCTCTCTGCTCAGTTATCCTCCCGGTATCCTCCTCTATGCTCGGGTATCTTCCCGGTATCTTCTATGTGTTACTCGGTCAACCTTGAGTCTTTATGTCCCTCCCCTTATATTACATGGCCACGGTAGTGGCCATGTAGTTATGGTTAAGTTGATGTTTTCCATAGGAAGAGCACTTTTTGGGCAGCTTATAACTTTGCTCGCCCTGGACGAATCCTCACCAAACTTTGCAAAAAAAAGTATATGGCCCACTCTGAATTATTTTGCAAAGTTTGGTGAGGATTCATCCAGGGGGGGGAAAAGTTATAGGGGGGGTCCCAAAACTTTTGTTTTTCCCATAGACATAATGGGAAAAAACTTTGCTCATGCCCCGTGTGTCTCTCTCCCGCCCACCCCCCGCTCATGCCCCGTATGTCTCTCCCCCTCCCGCCCACCTCCCGCTCATGCCCCGTGTGTCTCTCTCCCTCCCCCACCCCCACTCATAGCGCTGTGTGTCTCTCTCCCTCCCCCCACCACCGCTCATGCCCCGTGTGTCACTGCCGCTCCCACCCACCCCCTGCTCATGCCCCGTGTGTCTCTCTCCCCCTCACCCCTGCTCATGTCCCGTGTCTGTCTCCTGTTGCCCCCACCCCCGCTCATGCCCCGTGCGTCTCTCCCCCTCCCGCCCACCCCCGCTCATGCCCGTGTGTCTCTCTCTCTCCCCCCACCCCCCGCTCATGCCCCGTGTGTCTCTCTCCCTCCCCCCACCCTCGCTCATGCCCCGTGTGTCCCTCTCCCTCCCCCCACCCCCCGCTCATGACCCATGTGTCTCTCTCCCTCCCCCCACGCCTGCTCATGCCCCGTGTGTCTCTCCCCCTCCCGCCCACCCCCTGCTCATGCCCCGTGTGTCTCCCTCCCTCCCCCCCATCCCCACTCATGACCCGTGTGTCTCTCTCCCTCCCCCCCACCCCCGCTCATGCTCCGTGTGTCTCTCCCCCTCCGGCCAACCCCCGCTCATGCCCCGTGTGTCTCTCTCCCTCCCCCCACCCCCGCTCATGCCCCGTGTGTCTCTCTCTCTCCCGCCCACCCCCGCTCATGCCCCGTGTGTATCTCTCCATCCCCTCCCCCTGCTCATGCCCCTTGTGTCTCGCTATCTCCCCCCACCCCCGCTCATGCCCCGTGTGTCTCTCTCCCCCCACCCCCGCTCATGCCCCGTGTGTCTCTCTTCTTCCCCCCACCCCCCGCTCATGCCCCGTGTGTCTCTCCCCCTCCCGCCCCCCTCCCGCTCATGCCCCGTGTGTCTCTCTCCCTCCCCCACCCCCACTCATGCCCCGTGTGTCACTGCCGCTCCCACCCACCCCCTGCTCATGCCCCGTGTGTCTCTCTCCCTCCCCCCCATCCCCACTCATGACCCGTGTGTCTCTCTCCCTCCCCCCCACCCCCGCTCATGCTCCGTGTGTCTCTCCCCCTCCGGCCAACCCCCGCTCATGCCCCGTGTGTCTCTCTCCCTCCCCCCCACCCCCGCTCATGCCCCGTGTGTCACTGCCGCTCCCACCCACCCCCTGCTCATGCCCCGTGTGTCTCTCTCCCCCCCACCCCCACTCATGTCCCTTGTCTGTCTCCTGTTGCCCCCACCCCCGCTCATGCCCCGTGCATCTCTCCCCCTCCCGCCCACCCCCCGCTCATGCCTGTGTGTCTCTCTCTCTCCCCCCACCCCCCGCTCATGCCCCGTGTGTCTCTCTCCCTCCCCCCACCCCCGCTCATGCCCGTGTGTCTCTGTGCCTCCACCCCACCCCCGCTCATGCCCCATGTGTCTCTCTCCCTCCCCCCACACCCGCTCATGCCCCGCGTGTCTCTCCCCTGTGCCGCCCACAGCCTGTTCATGCCCCGTGTGTCTCTCTAGCTCCCCCCCACCCCCGCTCATGCCCAGTGTGTCTCTCTCCCTCCCCCCACCCCCGCTCATGCCCTGTGTGTCTCTCCCCCTGCCGCCCACCCCCCGCTCATGCCCCGTGTGTCTCTGTCCCTCCCTCCCAACCCCGCTCTTGCCCCGTGTGTCTCTCTCCCTCACCCCCACCCCCGCTCATGCCCCATGTGTCTCTCTCTCGCCCCCACCCCCCGCTCATGCTCTGTGTGTCTCTCTCCCTCCCCCCCACCCCCGCTCATGCCCGTGTGTCTCTCTCCCTCCCGTCCACCCCCCGCTCATGCCCTGTGTGTGTCTCTCTCCCTCCCTCCCACCCCCGCTCATGCCCCGTGTGTCTCTCTCCCTCCCCCCACACCCGCTCATGCCCCGTGTGTCTCTCCCCCTCCCGCCCACCCCCGCTCATGCCCCGTGTGTCTCTCTCCCTCCTCCCCACCCCCGCTCATGCCCCGTGTGTCTCTCTCCCTCCCCCCCACCCCCCGCTCATGCCCCGTGTGTCTAACTCCCTCCCCCCACCCCCGCTCATGCCCTGTATGTCTCTCCGCCTCCCAGACACCCCCTGCTTATGCCCCGTGTGTCTCTCTCCCTCCCCCCACCCCCGCTCCTGCCCCGTATGACTCTCTCCTGCCCCCCCACCCCCACTCATGCCTCGTGTGTCTCTCCCCCACCCGCTCACCCCCTGCTCACGCCCCGTGTGTCTCTCTCCCTCCCCCCACACCCTCTCATGACCCGTGTGTCTCTCTCCAACCCCCCACCCCCCGCTCATGCCCCGTGTGTCTCTCTCCCTCCCCCCACCCCCGCTCATGCCCCGTGTGTCTCTCCCCCTCCCGCCCACACCCCGCTCATGCCCTGTGTGTCTCTATCCCTCCCCCCACCCCCGCTCAAGCCATGTGTGTCTCTCTCCCTCCCCCCCACCCCCACTCATGCCCCGTGTGCCTCTCCCCCTCCCGCCCACCCCCCGCTCATCCCCCGTGTGTCTCTCTCCCTCTCCCCCACCCCCACTCATGCCCTGTGTGTCTATACCTTCCCCCCCACCCCCCGCTCATGCCTCGTGTGTCTCTCTCCCTCCCCCCCACCCCCGCTCATGCCCCATGTGTCTCTCCCCCTCCCGCCCACCGCTCATGCCCCATGTGTCTCTCTCCCTCCCCCCACCCCGCTCATGCCCCGTGTGTCTCTCCAGCTCCCGCCCACCCCCCGCTCATGCCCCGTGTGTCTCTCTCCCGCCCACCCCCCGCTCAAGCCCCGTGTGTCTCTCCCCCTCCCGCCCCCCACTCATTCCCCGTGTGTCTCTCTCCCTCCTCCCCACCCCCGCTCATTCCCCATGTGTCTCTCCCCCTCCCCCCACCCCCTGCTCATGCCCCGTGTGTCTCTCTACCTCCCCCCCACCCCCGCTCATGCCCCGTGTGTCTCTCCCCCTCCCGCCCAACCCTGCTCATGCCCCGTGTGTCTCTCAACCTCACCCCCACCCCCGCTCATGCCCAGTGTGTCTCTCTCCCTCCCCCCACCCCCCGCTCATGCCCCGTGTGTCTCTCTCCCTCCCCCCACCCCCGCTCATGCCCGTGTGTCTCTCCCCCTCCCGGCCACCCCCCGCTCATGCCCCGTGTGTCTCTCATCCTGCGCCCCAACCCCGCTCATGCCCCGTGTCTGTCTCCTGTTCCCCCCACCCGCTCATGCCCCGTGTCTGTCTCCTGTGCCCCCCATCCGCTCATGCCCCATGTCTGTCTCCTGTTACCCCCACCCACTCATGCCCCGTGTCTCTCTCTTGTTGACCCCCACCCCCTGCTCATTTCCTGTGTCTGTCTCCTGTTCTCCCCACCCCCCGCTCATGCACCGTGTCTGTCTCCTGTTCCTCCCACCCCCCCGCTCATGCCCCTTTTCTGTCTCCTGTTGCCCCCCACCCCCCCGCTCATGCCCCGTGTCTGTCTCCTGTTCTCCCACCCCCTGCTCATGCCCCGTGTCTGTTGTTCCCCCACGACCCGCTCATGCCCCGTGTCTGTCTCCTGTTCCCCCACCCCCCGCTCATGCCCCGTGTCTGTCTCCTGTTCGCCCCACCCCCGCTCATGCCCCGTGTCTGTCTCCTGTTGCCCGCCACCCCCGCTCATGCCCCGTGTCTGTCTCCTGTTGCCCCCCACCCCCGTTCATGCCCCGTGTCTGTCTCTGTTGTTCCCCCCACCCCTCGCTCATGCCCCGTGTCTGTCTCTTGTTCCCCTCAACCCCCGCGTCTCTCTCCTTTTGCCCCCGATTCATGCCCCGTGTCTGTGTCCTGTACCGCCCCACCCCCGCTCATGCCCATGTCTGTCTCCTGTTCCCCCACCCACTCATGCCCCATGTCTCTCTTCTGTTGCCCCCCCGCTCATGCCCCGTGTCTGTCTCCTGTTCCCCCCACCCGCTCATGCCCCGTGTCTCTCTCCTGTTGCCCCCACCCCCTGCTCATGCCCCATGTCTGTCTCCTGTACCCCCCAACCCCCGCTCATGCCCTGTGTCTCTCCTGTACCCCCCACCCCCCGCTCATGCCCCGTGTTTGTCTCCTGTTCCCTCACCCGCTCATGCCCCGTGTCTCTCTCCTGTTGCCCCCACCCCCTGCTCATGCTCCGTGTCTGTCTGCTGTTGCCCCCCACCCATGCCCCATGTCTGTCTCCTGTACCCCCCCACCCCCTGCTCATGCCCCGTGTCTCTCTCCTGTTGACCCCCACCCCCCCACCCCCCGCTCATGCCCCGTGTCTGTCTACTATTGCCCCCCTCACCCCCCCGCTCATGCCCTGTGTCTGTCTCCTGTTCTCCCCACCCCCCGCTCATGCCCCGTATCTGTCTCCTGTCCCCCCACCCCCCACCCCCCGCTCATGCCCCGTGTCTGTCTCCTGTTCTCCCCACCTCCCCGCTCATGCCCCGTGTCTCTCTCCTGTTGGCCCCACCCCCCACTCATGCCCCGTGTCTGTCTCCCGTTGCCCCTCACTCCCCGCTCATGCCCCGTGTCTCTCTCCTGTTGCCCCCACCCCCCGCTCATGCCCCGTGTCTGTCTCCTGTACCCCCCACCCCCCGCTCATGCCCCCTGTCTCTCTCCTGTTGCCCCCCACCACCGCTCATGCCCTGTGTCTTCCTCTTGTCCCCCCTCCTATGATGCCCCTTGTTGACCTCTTGTTCACCCCTCCCCCCGCTCATGCCCCGTGTCTTCCTCCCGTCCCCCCACTCCTCGCTGATGCCCTGTGTCTTCCTCCTGTTCCTTCCCACCCCCTGCTCATGCCCCGTGTTTTCCTCTTGTCCCCCCTCCTATGATGCCCCTTGTTGACCTCTTGTTCCACCCACCCCCCGCTCATGCCGCGTGTCTCCCTTCTTCCCCCCACCCCCGCTCATGCCCCGTGTTTCCCTTCTTTCCCCCCACCCCCCGCTCATGCTCCATGTCTGTCTCCCTCCTTTTCCCCCCGCTCATGGCCCGTGTCTCCCCTGTTCACCCCCACCCCAGCTCATGCCCGTGTCTGTCTCCTGTTCCCCCCACCCGCTCATGCCCCATGTCTGTCTCCTGTTCCCCCCACATGCTCGTGCCCCGTGTCTCTCTCTTGTTGCCCCCAACCCCCCGCTCATGCCCCGTGTCTGTCTCCTGTTCTCCCCACCTCCCGCTCATGCCCCATGTATGTCTCCAGTTCCTCCCACCCCCCGCTCATGCCCTGTGTCTGTCTCCTGTTGCCCCCACCTCCCCGCTCATGCCCCGTGCCTGTCTCCTGTTCTCCCCACCCCCAGCTCATGCCCCATGTCTGTTGTTCCCCCCACGCACCGCTCATGCCCGTGTCTGTCTCCTGTTCCCCCGCCCCCGCTCATGCCCTGTGTCTGTCTCCTGTTGCCCCCCCACGTCTCTCTCCTGTTGCCCCCCACCCCCCGCTCATGCCCCTTGCCTGTCTCCTGTACCCCCCACCCCCCCGCTCATGCCCCGTTTCTGTCTCCTGTTCCCCCCACCCGCTCATGCCCCGTGTCTCTCTCCTGTTGCCCCCCCGCTCATGCCCCGTGTCTATCTCCTGTTCCTCCCACCCGCTCATGCCCCATGTCTGTCTCCTGTTCCCCCGCCCCCGCTCATGCCCTGTGTCTGTCTCCTGTTGCCCCCCGCGTCTCTCTCCTGTTGCCCCCCACCTCCGCTCATACCCCTTGCCTGTCTCCTGTACCCCCCACCCCCCGCTCATGCCCCGTTTCTGTCTCCTGTTCCCCCCACCCGCTCATGCCCTGTGTCTGTCTCCTGTTGCCCCTTCGCGTCTCTCTCCTGTTGTCCCCCACCCCCTGCTCATGCCCCGTGTCTGTCTCCTGTACCCCCCCACCCCCCGCTCATGCCCCGTGTCTCTCATGTTGCCCCCACCCCCCGCTCATGCCCCGTGTCTGTCTTCTGTTCCCCCCACCCCTGCTCATGCCCCATGTCTGTCTCCTGTTCCCCCCACCCCCCGCTCATGCCCCGTGTCTGTCTCCTGTTGCCCTCCACCCTTCCCCCCTGTCTGTCTCCTGTACCCCCCCACCCCCCGCTCATGCCCCGTGTCTCTCTCCTGTTCTCCCCACCCCCCGCTCATGCCCCGTATCTGTCTCCTGTTCCCTCCACCCCCCGCTCATGCCCCGTGTCTGTCTCCTGTTCTCCCCACCCCCCCGCTCATGCCCCATGTCTGTCTCCTGTTCTCTCCACCCCCCGCTCATGCCCTGTGTCTCTCTCCTGTTGGCCCCACCCCCCCACTCATGCCCCGTGTCTGTCTCCTGTTGCCCCCCACCCCCCGCTCATGCCCCGTGTCTCTCTCCTGTTGCCCCCCACCCCCCACTCATGCCCCGTGTCTGTCTCCTGTTCTCCCCACCCCCCGCTCATGCCCCGTTTCTGTCTCCTGTTCTCCCCACCCTCCACTCATGCCCCATGTCTCTCTCCTGTTGGCCTCACCCCACCGCTAATGCCCCCTGTCTGTCTTCTGTTCCCCCCACCCCTGCTCATGCCCCATGTCTGTCTCCTGTTCCCCCCACCCCCTGCTCATGCCCCGTGTCTGTCTCCTGTTGCCCTCCACCCATGCCCCGTGTCTGTCTCCTGTACCCCCCCACCCCCCGCTCATGCCCCGTGTCTCTCTCCTGTTGCCCCCCACCCCCCGCTCATGCCCTGTGTCTGTCTCCTGTTGCCCCCATCCCCCTGCTCATGCCCCGTGTCTGTCTCCTGTTCTCCCCACCCCCCGCTCATGCCCCGTATCTGTCTCCTGTTCCCTCCACCCCCCGCTCATGCCCCGTGTCTGTCTCCTGTTCTCCCCACCCCCCCGCTCATGCCCCGTGTCTGTCTCCTGTTCTCTCCACCCCCCGCTCATGCCCCGTGTCTCTCTCCTGTTGGCCCCACCCCCCCACTCATGCCCCGTGTCTGTCTCCTGTTGCCCCCCACCCCCTGCTCATGCCCCGTGTCTCTCTCCTGTTGCCCCCCACCCCCCGCTCATGCCCCGTGTCTGTCTCCTGTTCTCCCCACCCCCCCGCTCATGCCCCGTGTCTGTCTCCTGTTCTCCCCACCCCCCACTCATGCCCCGTGTCTCTCTCCTGGTGGCCTCACCCCACCGCTAATGCCCCGTGTCTGTCTCTGTTGCCCCCCGCTCATGCCCCGTGTCTCTCTCCTGTTGCCCCTACCCCCCGCTCATGCCCTGTGTCTGTCTCCTGTACCCCCCACCCCCGCTCAGGCCCCGTGTCTCTCTCCTGTTGCTCCCCACCACCGCTCATGCCCCGTGTCTTCCTCTTGTCCCCCCTCCTATGATGCCCCTTGTTGACCTCTTGTTCACCCACCCCCCGCTCATGCCCCGTGTCTTCCTCTTGTCCCCCCTCCTATGATGCCCCTTGTTGACCTCTTGTTCCACCCACCCCCCACTCATGCCCCGTGTCTCCCTTCTTCCCCCCCGCCCCCTGTCATGTCCCTCTGTCTCCCTCCTTTTCCCCCACTCTTGGCCCGTGTCTCCCCTGTTCACCCCCACCCCAGCTCATGCCCCGTGTCTGTCTCCTGTTCCCCCCACCCGCTCATGCCCCGTGTCTGTCTCCTGTTCCCCCCACCTGCTCATGCCCCGTGTCTCTCTCTTGTTGCCCCCCACCCCCCGCTCATGCCCCGTCCCGTGTCTGTCTCCTGTTCTCCCCACCCCATGCTCATGCCCCGTGTCTGTGTCCTGTTCCTCCCACCCCCCGCTCATGCCCCATGTCTGTCGCCTGTTGCCCCCACCCCCCCGCTCATGCCCCGTGTCTGTCTCCTGTTCTCCCCACCCCCAGCTCATGCCCCGTGTCTGTTGTTCCCCCCACGCCCCGCTCATGCTCCGTGTCTGTCTCCTGTTCCCCCGCGCCCCGCTCATGCCCTGTGTCTGTCTCCTATTGACCCCCGTGTCTCTCTCATGTTGACCCCCACCCCCCGCTCATGCCCCTTGCATGTCTCCTGTATGCCCCACCCCCTGCTCATGCCCCGTGTCTGTCTCCTGTTCCCCCACCCGCTCATGCCCCATGTCTCTCTCCTGTTGCCCCCTGCTCATGCCCCGTGTCTGTCTCCTGGTCCCCCCACCCGCTCAAGCCCCGTGTCTCTCTCCTGTTGCCCCCCACCCCCTGCTCATGCCCCGTGTTTGTCTCCTGTACCCCCCACCCCCCGCTCATGCCCCGTGTCTCTCATGTTGCCCCCCACACCCCCGCTCATGCCCCGTGTCTGTCTCCTGGTCCCCTCACCCCCCGCTCATGCCCCATGTCGGTCTCCTGTTCCCCCCACCCCCCGCTCATGCCCCGTGTCTGTCTCCTGTTGCCCTCCACCCATGCCCCGTGTCTGTCTCCTGTACCCTCCCACCCCACGCTCATGCCCCGTGTCTCTCTCCTGTTGCCCCCAACCCCCTGCTCATGCCCCGTGTCTGTCTCCTGTTCTCCCCACCCCCCGCTCATGCCCCGTATCTGTCTCATGTTCTCCCCACCCCCCCGCTCATGCCCGTGTCTGTCTCCTGTTCCTCCACCCCCCGCTCATGCCCCGTGTCTCTCTCCTGTTGGCCCCACGCCCGCACTCATGCCCCATGTCTGTCTCCTGTTGCCCCCCCACCCTTTGCTCATGCCCCGTGTCTCTCTCCTGTTGCCCCCTCCCCCCGCTCATGCCCCGTGTCTGTCTCCTGTTCTCCCCACCCCCACTCATGCACTGTGTCTCTCTCCTGTTGGCCCCATCCCCCGCTCATGCCCCGTGTCTGTCTCCTGTTGCCCCCACCCCCCGCTCATGCCCTGTGTCTCTCTCCTGTTGCCCCCACCCCCCGCTCATGCCCTTTGTCTGTCTCCTGTACCCCCACCACCCGCTCATGCCCTGTGTCTCTCTCCTGTTACCCCCCACCACCGCTCATGCCCCGTGTCTTCCTCTTGTCCCCCCTCCTATGATGCCCCTTGTTGACCTTTTGTTCCCCTCACCCCCGCTCATGCCCCGTGTCTTCCTCCTGCCCCCCCACTCCTCGCTGATGCCCTGTGTCTTCCTCCTGTTCCCTCCCACCCTCTGCTCATGCCCCGTGTCTTCCTCTTGTCCCCCCTCCTATGATGCCCCTTGTTGACCTCTTGTTCCACCCACCCCCCGCTCATGCCCCTTTTCTCCCTTCTTCCCCCCACCCCCCGCTCATGCCCCGTGTCTTCCTTTCCCCCCACCACTCCCCGCCCATGCCCCGTGTCTCCCTTCATTCCCCTCCACCCCCCGCTCAAGCCCTGTGTCTGCTCTGTTGGAACAGGGCAGACACAGGGCGTGAGCAGGGGTGGGGGCCCCACCTTGTCCTATCCCTGCTCATGCCCCGTGTCTCTCCTGTTCACGCCCACCCCCGCTCATGCTCTGTGTCTGTCTCCCTCCTTTTCCCCTGCTCATGGCCTGTGTCTCCCCTGTTCACCCCCACCCCCCGCTCATACCCCGTGTCTCCCTTCTTCCCCCCACCCTCCACTCATGCCCTGTGTCTCCCTTCTTTCCCGCTCATGCCCCGTATTTCCCTTCTCCCCTCCACCCCCCGCTCATGCCCCGTGTCTCCCTTCTTTCCCGCTCATGCCCCGTGTCTCCCTTCTTTCCACCCCCTGCTCATGCCCTATGTCTCTCTCCTGGTCTTCCCGACTCCCCGCCGATGACCTGTTGTGTTCTCTTTATACACCCTGCCTTCCCTTTCCCTGGTGTCCATCTTGGTAAATGATTTTCCTTCCTACACCGGGACGCCAGCCTGCGGCATCCCAGTTTGGGAAGAAAAATCTTTTTTTAACCACCCGGGTTCCCACTTTGAGAACCTAGGATGCTAGTGGTCTTCCTCCATTGAAAGTGACATTATGGTTAAGTTGCACTAATAAAAACCTAGGAAATTCAGTAAAAAAACTTTGTTAAAGGGACGTTATGGTTAAGTTGCGCTACTAAAAACCTATGAAATTCATTAAAAAAACTTTGTTAAAGGGACTTTATAGTTAAGTTTCGCTACTAAAAACCTATGAAATTCAGTAAAAAAACTTTGTTAAAGGGACGTTATGGTTAAGTTGCGCTACTGAAAACCTATGAAATTCAGTAAAAAAACTTTTTTAAAAACCTATGAAATTCAGTAAAACAACTTTGTTAAAGGGACGTTATGGTTAAGTTTTGCTACTAAAAACCTATGAAATTCAGTAAAAAAACTTTGTTAAAGGGACGTTATGGTTAAGTTGTGCTACTAAAAACCTATGAAATTCAGTGAAAAAACTTTGTTAAAGGTACGTTATGGTTCAAAGTAAAACCGAAAAACCCCTGAA
The DNA here is from genome assembly GCF_040938575.1 of Ambystoma mexicanum. Classification (NCBI taxonomy): domain Eukaryota; kingdom Metazoa; phylum Chordata; class Amphibia; order Caudata; family Ambystomatidae; genus Ambystoma; species Ambystoma mexicanum. The sequence goes on from NC_090932.1 coordinate 1,424,995,315, forward strand.
ATTCGGCAGTTATGGTAAGATAAGCAACCATAACTCGCGCCACCGTGCACTGCTAACACTAACACCCAGGACATCAAAGATGACATCACAAATGTCATTGATGACATCACTGATGACATCACATGTGCATTTACTTTTCATAAAAACTCTGTACAAGGGATTCTTATAATGCTGACCAAAAACTGTCAAGGATCATTGGGATAAATATCATGAGCTAATTAGTGCATTAAGCAATGCATTGATATAAATAGCATTCTATTATGAAGTTCTATCCAGTATACTAAGCTATTCATGCAGAAACATAGGCAGTCTGTACAGCATACATGATGAAGGTGCCATACTCATAATCTTGCCATGTTAAATAGTGAAATGATAACTGCTTTCTTATAAGAGTTTTGCGTACTGTGAAACATGTAATAAGTAGATAATAAAACCCACTTAATACATAATTATTACAGACAAAACACAAAGAGATAACAACACATACAAATATGAGTATATACAGGGACAGTGAAGTAAACAAAAAAGCAGAAGTAGTAGCAGAAAGAGTTCATAACCTAACTGATTGTCTTTATGCAGAGAAACTATTGCTCTGTTTCAAAGCTGCTACTTACCATATGTATGTGTATCACATGATGTGACTGCACCCAAAGGAAAGGAGAGTGAGTATAATGTATACAAATATGAGCATATACAGGGAAGGTAGAGTGATAAACATAAAACTATGAGAAAGTGCTGATAACCCTAATGATTATCTTCATGCACAGAAAGGATTGCTCTCTTTCAAGCCTGTGTCTTCGGCTATGTATATGTTTCATATGATGTGACTTGACCCTAAGTCTACAAATATAGTACCTTTTCAATTTTTACTTACTGACTGTTACTGAAGAAAACTATGTGGCTTCGATATGTCAGTAAAGGATAAAAAGGGAGAGCCAGCCATGTGATATCATCAGTGATGTCATCAATGACATTTGTGATGTCATCTTTGATGTCCTGGGTGTTAGTGTTAGCAGTGCACGGTGGCGCGAGTTATGGTTGCTTATCTCACCATAACTGCTGAATTTCAGAGGTTTTTCGGTTTTACTTTGAACCATAACGTCCATTTAACAAAGTTTTTTCACTGAATTTCATAGGTTTTTAGTAGCTTAACTTAACCATAACGGTTCTTTTATCAAAGTTTTTTTACTGAATATATATATATATATATATATATATATATACATTGTACTCTATATCTAAAAGAATGTTTGTCCCGCCTCCCACCGTTACCTTCCATTACTTGTTATAAAGCATGCAACTTTTTGCCAAAGCATTCAGTCTTGTTCACTCACCGTTCGCATGTTTCCTCTCTGGATCCTCGGGATCACCGCTTTCGTTACCGCCTCTCCTGGTGTTCACTCGATCGGCTGCTCGTAGAAGTGGGAACGGGTTCATGGGCAAAACACAGGATCCTTCAAACCTTGACATGCAGGATTTTTACTTAACTAACCACTATTTACGGGGAGCTTCTCGGTCTACTTAGCCGGATGGCGAAAGGACTTGTGATATTGCAGAGGACCTAGAGTTACTTTATGTCGACGGTCAATAGGTGTCTTTGTCTAATCGATAATCGCTAAACCATCCTCTGCTACCAAGAGTGCACCAGGACCCCAACCCCCCATAAAGCTGGCGGTTGCCCAATAGCACTTTAAGGTGAATAGCGGCACCCGTTAGATGGATGGGGATGCAGATTCGTACTCTAGCATCGAATTAATAATGACAACTCAACGGTTTGGCAAAGGGCGTCCGTTTAATGACAAGTACAAAAAACAGGAAGTTCATGAACATCAACTGTTGCTTGAACTTCCTTCTCGCTTCAACTCCAACGAACTTAATAGAAAACACTTTTTTTATATGAAAAACTCATCATCACTGACGTGTAACGCTTAAAATGTTGCATGCAATTCTATTGGTTATAGGAAGGTAACTTTACTCTAGGTACTATATCTGTATATGGTAACGGGGTGACAGGAATGGATAATCAGTGTCAGATGGGGCATCTAAGCCTTTCCTTCAGAATAGCTATTGTGGACGTCACTAAAAGTACGACGTCCCATTGGTTCTACAAACTATAGGATCCTAGATTACTTGGTCCATTGTGATTGGGTTGGCACCAAGCCTCCTTGCACTTTTCCACTGGCTTAGCAGCGTGCAGAATGGTTGGCCAGATGCAGGGTGCTCGCCCGCTCTTTCAGCCTTCCCCCAACCATTGCCATCACCTTTGCCATCATCAATCACCTCCCCAATGGCCATGTGTCAATTATTTCATGTTGGTTTGGCCTTGAGACTGTATCTCTGTCGGGAAGAGTTCAGATATCTGTGCATGGCAGAAGTCTGCACGTAGGTGTGAAGGCCCCAACTCTTCTTAGTTGGCAGGTCACGTGATTCAGACACCGTGAAACCGTCTCCTTTTACCTGCAATGTGTATTTGATTTAGCTTTCTGCCCACCGCCTGCCTTCTGCTGCTTATCTTGACTTCTTTGAACAGCATACTCTGCTCTTAGCTTCATAAATCGTATTTATGGTTGGTTTATGTCAGCCGATGCGACCTTGGCTTCTTGGTACTGGTTGCATGCGTCTGAGTTTTGTTTCTTGTCTTTTAACTTTCGATTCTGGTGTTGAGAGGCTCCTCTCCTTGGGCCTTTTAGTAATGTTTGGTTGATTCTGCTCTTGTGCACAGTGGAAGTATACTTATATAAAATGCTCCTTTTTGGAGGTAGATATGTATAGGGGCACTTGCCACAATCTATTTTACTACTAAGCATAGAAAACCGCACGATTTTCTCAGCTTTCTTGCGGTTCCAAGCATATGTACATATGTGTTAACTGGCTGCATATCTTCATCACCATTATGGCATAAGCTTCATACCTTTGACATCATTATTTCACTTTAGATTCATGATGTTCCTTATCCATGGTGTTTCGTCTCTTTTAGTCATTCGCAGGTTGTCATATCTTCTATAGGTGACTCAGTCCAGGTTCTTGTGACGTCACCATTTGTCTTCCTTTACGACTTTCTTGGCTTCTTCAGGGATTGTTTTTTGACAATTGTCAGTTGTCTCATTTGTCGATATGGTTTTCTCAATGGGTAGCTTACTGTCCAAGGTTTCTTAAGTACAGGTACTTCAATAGGTGCTGTCTGTCTGATATGTACGGGGCAGAGCCCCACTGCGGCTCTCTGCTGGTTTATTTGCTCATCATATGTCACATACTTCGGCATGAAAGTTCCTGGCACTTCAAAATGGGCGATTTGAGTGCAGGTCGGTCTTGGGACCTCCTCTACAACTCTATAGGAATATCTAACATTTCAATTAGCATTACATTGTATGCTAATGGCAATTGTAGAGAATGTATATATCAAAGAAAGCAAAGGTGACAGTAGTAGATTTCTGTCCCAACACCTTTTCTCTGCCAAACCAAATATAAACATAAAGTGTAACACGTGTAGGAGGTTTTTGTTATTTTTTACATCTTTCACACTTCCCACTCATACCACGCTACCATTAGAAAATGACTCACCCCCTTTTACTGCAATCATATAGTATATGGAGAGTAAAACTGTCTGCAGACTTCATGGAGCATTCAAGGGGAAGGTTTTGACCTCACTTTACTATTGTTTACTACAATGTTGGATCTCCAAAGAACCTTTCTTTTGTTTGTATGTACTATTTTAACTAACACACGGTGTACTGCATATTTCACTTGTTTGGTTTTAATGCATTTTACAAAAACTGTTTCAAAGCATTCTTGATATCACACACACAAATCTCACTTCCAACGTCTGTTAAATGTACTCCATCTCTTTGAAAAATATTCACTCCATCATGTCAAATTTTCTTATTATGATAAAATTCCTTTCCTAAATCTTGTGAAAAAGCACATACAGCTTTATTAAAATTCTGCATAGCTTTTCCAATTTGTAGACAAAGCAAGTTTGATCTTTTCAATATTTGTTTTTGAGTAATCCATGAAAAAAATAATCTTTGTAGCACAAAACCAGTCCATTAGCATTCTAAAGTTACGTTTCATAGCAAACTGTGAGGATATTCCAGTAACATATCCTAAACTGTTGCCTCCAAAATGTAATATAATTATATCTGGATGTTTTAAACACGCTATATTTTTACACAAGGATAAACATGCACTCCAGTTCATTCCACAATCCCCATACTATAACACTTCCACTCCTTCAAATCCAGAGGTGACAAGGTGCTCTACATATACCATCAATCAATGAATCCACAAATCTCCCAATCATCCAAACAGTCTTCTTGTTCATAGCACTGCTTCCAGCACTTCATACAAGAAATGAAACACTTCCTACGCTGTGCTCCTGTAGATTTCAACACCTCCTCAAAAACCAGGAATCCTGATTAGCTAATACCCTGATGCCCGCAATCTCTGCAGTTCTTTTTCCATGCAGGGCATCATTAAAGGACCCAGATGACACGTGCAGGTCCGCAGACTATCGCAGACATGCGCGGATGTCATCGCAAAGGACTGACCTTCTACCCTTTTACTTTTTTCTGTTTAACACCCTTTCATTTGCTACTTTTAAATTCTCACACATCCATCTACCAATCACATTAAAAAACTCTACATATAATTCTGTCACCTCAGTTCAACACTTCAGATGTATATTTCAACTCGTAGAGTAAATGTGTCCTGTCATGCACATCCTTCTCTATTAGAACCTACTGTGAAAACAGTTCCAGATTTCCATTTGCAGATTCAACAATATCTACGTATACATCTACGTCTAAGAAGACACACAGTAACTGTATTATAAAAATGGTCAAAAAGTGCACTCTTCATGACTTTACAGAATTTGTAAAATTGTATGGCTACTTATACACCTATGCATCGTCAGTCTTTTACTCAGATAGTATTAATAACAGCCATACCTAAAATGCATTAAGTTGCCTAGATATAATTCTACACTCTTTTACATGCACTGCTACCAAATGACATATAGTGCCAAAACATTGCCCCTGCTCACACCAAGTGCCACTTAGCAACATTTTACAAATTGTTTGCAAGTGCATTTTGCTTATTTGTACAAAAGGGTACAAATGGTGGGGCTACTAATGCACCTATGCATTTTTAGACTTTTAATAAAAAGCTGCTAAAAACATACATGTTTTAAACAACAGCATTTTCCCTTATATATACATTTTAAATGTTTTCCAAGCATTGCTATCAGACCTTTTATAATGCCACCATTTGCCACTTGCTCACATCAACGGACAGTTAATACTACCCATACACGTGTTTAGCAAATACATTTCTTTTCCTCTACTAAAATCCTAAAATGTTGGTGCTCCTTGTTGGTGCTCCTGATGCACCAAGACACAGTATGCTGTTTTACTAAGCATTACTAAAACCCATCACTTTCCCTATTAATAAAAGGTACAATGTTTTAAAACCAGCACTACCACATTCCATATAGTTCCGCTATATTACACCTAATTACAACTGCAACTTAAAACAGTTACTGGAATATTTTCCATTTGCATGTTCCTTACTTTAAAAACACTTAGAACTCATAATACCGCTACGCATTCTTTGCCTTTAAAAAAAGTGCTGCTAAAAATGGCAGTTCTAAAGAAAACACTTTTCCCTACATATGAAGGACTAGTATTTTCCAACCAGTGCTATGAGATACTATATAGTGACAACATAGTTGAGTCCCACACATAACAGAACGTTATTTATTCCATTATCCAATAAATGCTCCTACCACAATAAATACCAACATTTTGACTGAATCTACTTGAACATTAGCACATTTACCAACTAACTTTATTTTATAATTACACAAAAAAGAATGACAAAAACAGCTATCAAACAAAGAAAAGTCTTCATATGCTACAAAGTAAAAATATCAATATAGCATGTATGTTTCGCTAATAGAGATAATGTAATTTCACTATTTTTTTTTATTTTTTATTAAAATGATTTAGTTTGTTACAAACTTTTCATTTAATTTTTAAAAACTCAGAGATACACAACATTATACAATATAACAGTTCAATTGAGAGCTAGAGAGAGTAGATAAAATAAAAAAAAGAAGGAATGTAGAGACAATAAGAAGATCTCTTGTGAACACTTTCGGCATCAAATAGGCCGGTCATCAGTATTTTCAATTGGCTTTCTGTTGAACTCCAGGCTGCAATCCCAAGCTATGTTGTAAGTATTGAGCTATCGTGAAAATTAGTTTGTTTTCGCGTCCGTTCAATAACAAAGACCAACGCATATCCGTGTCCATCTGTTGACTCGATATTTTGATATTTTCAAAATGCAGTCTCTTGGGCGTTAATGCTGTGCAGATCATTTTTAGATGATAAATTGTTTCTGGTACTTCTCTATCTTTACAGAAACGACAATAGTTGTCACTTTTCGGGATTTGTTGTATCATTGCCAGTTTGGCTCTTGTAGGTAAGTTATTTAAACAAATTGCCATGTACACTGTACGGATATTGTTATCAGGAAACTGTTCCATGTATTTCGGAATTTCGTTTAGTGCTCGAATGTCCAATTGACTTTGAAGATTTCTTAAATATAGGGTTTTGGTATGACATGCTCGGATCCAGTTGTTATTTGCTAATTTGCGTTTTGCATGTTGTGGTCTGTTCATGAGGGTTTCGAGTGATATTTCTTCATCCTTTAATTGTTGGTGCAAATGATCTTTCCATTTCTTTAAAAAATTATTATGAAGAGCAGTTGGATTATTTTTCAAAATTGCTGTTGCTGGTGTTTCATCGTTTGTCAGAAGTTTTCTTAGTAGGTCGAGCTGTTTCCATGTCACTATCGAAGATAGGGATTGGGTTGCCACCTCATAGTGAATTCTAGCCATCGGATAAGAATCTGAGAGCCTTAAGATCTTTCTCCAGAATATAGCTTCTAGTTTCGCCCAATTGTTGGATTGTGAGTGGATCATTGCATCTCTGCCATATGTAATTACCGGGATTACTTTCTGTGTTACGCTCACCTGGCTCCCACAGGGGTGTCGAGCGGAACTGGACAGCCACGGTCTTCACCAACGTGATGCGTAGTGCAGAGATGACTGACTGGACTGCCCCACCTAGTTCTGTCTGCTTGACCCGTAGAAGTAGTCTCCTAAAGACGGGCACAGGGCATTAGCCACCTGTGGTTTTAAGTATTAACACCTCACTGCGTCCCCACTTATCACTTCTGACATTCCCTTTCACAAAGCTCACCTTATAGCTTTGTATGATGAGCTCTCCATCCTGCGAAGAATGCAGGGGCGTGTTGATAGCCAGTTACTTCACTGGCTTGAGGGTATTGGAAGAGTTCGGGACAAATCTTGGCTCCAAACCTCCGGGCGAAAGGCCGTAAGTATATAGTTCTAATGAGTTCAAAATGTCCGATTAATCACTCTTGTCCAATTCCTTGTTTCTTTTGCAGCTTAGACCCAAAAGATGATTGTCTTTTGGCAGCTGAAAGCGTTCAGGTAAGAGTCTGTGTTTTGTAACATTGTCCGGTAAATGATGCTAAGGTTTAACTCGCTGCTTTCTCTTTTCTTGCAGGTGCAGCGTAAGAAGATTTGGCGTGCTGGTGGATAATACCTCCTGCGGTAAAATCAGGTAAGCATATGGTGGCAAGAGATTGTCCTTGTTTGTTCCCTTGGTTCACCTTGTTGTTTTCTTGTTGTTGTCCCCTTTAGGCACTGGAATGCAGCAACCAGGTGATGGAGACAGCACCGGATCGTAGAGATGCTGCGAGGAACAGTGAGTATGGCGCGGCGCTGCTGCTGGCGATGCAACGCGTTTAAAATGAAGTCTGTTTCTGGTTCGAAGATGTGCTGAATCCGAAATCAGGTAAGAAATCCAGTAAAGTTCTTGTTCTAACCTTTCTTCTTCTTTCTCTTCTTTCTAGGCGCTCTGGACTCGAGGCGGGCGTGGCAGGATGCTGGATGCTGACTGCAGACACGGTGAGCGTTACGCTGCTGGATGCAGAATAACGCAAAGCATGTGCTGCTCTTCCGGCGTGGTTTAAATAGCCTTAAAAGTAGTCCCAGTATTCCTCCACAGCCACACCCGAGTAACAAAATACTCCCTAAGATAAAATAGTCCCTTCAAGCCTCACATGGGCTTGGATCCCTTGTAGCATGGTCCGCATCAGGTAAGTTTTAACATATGAGCCTGGCGCCATATCAGGTAAGTTTTAACATATGAGCCTGGCGCCTATGGCACCAGGACTGATGTCCCATATGCGCCTGGCGCTATAGGCACCAGGACTGTACCCAGATAGCCCCTAACAGGGGGTTGCTGGGTTTGCTCCAGGTAACATGATGCCAGCTTCTGGGGTTGAAGGGACTTGGTCTGGATGCCCGGGGGGTAGGCATCATGACATTCTGTCTGTAGAATGTTATGACAGGTTTAAAGGAAAATTTGCCATGTTTCCTGTGTAGGACACAGCCTTTTCTGGCTAGTGTCTGGGTTTTCATTTCCAGGTTATTGAACCACTGTTTTTCTATTTTAGATTGATTTAGTATAATGGCGAGATATTTGAAGGTCGATACTTCTTCTAGACAAATGTTATCAATAGTGAATTTTAGCGCTGGATGTTTCTTGAATGGAAGTTTTACTAATGGCATGATTTTAGTCTTTGCCGTATTGATCCTTAGGTTGTTGGATTTCATGTAGGTTCCCATAAGATGTAAGCTCCGTTGTAGACCCGAGATGGTTTTGTCTAATAGGATTATGTCGCCGGCGTAGAATAACGCTGGAATTGGGACAGTTTTGGAGGGTTCAGAGCCGGGTCATTAAGATGTTCTTCGCAATCTGCTGTGTATAAATTAATATAAGGTGGCTGCGAGAGGACAAACCCTGCTTTAGTCCTTTTATTGTTTTTATCATGGGTGTAGTCATGCCATTCTTTGAAAGTCTCACAGCTATTGTTGTATCGGAATATAATAGTTTTATTGGCTCGAGGATCTCCACTGGACAATTCCACGCCAACAGTTTTTCCCATAGTCGTGTTCTTGGTATGGAATCAAATGCCATATGTAGGTCCAAGAAAGCAGCATAGATCTGTTTTTTTTTTTTTTTCTATTGCTTCATATTTGACCAAGTTCATTATAAGGAGATTTATATTAGTACCAATGCCAGCAGTGAATCCCGTCTGTCTCGCTGCCAATCGCTTTGTTTTCTTAGCCCATTCCATAAGTTTTTTGAGGAGCAATGCGGCGAAGATCTTGCCCAATGGGTCTAGTAGTGCGATCGGTCTAAAATTCTGCAGATTGTCCCGCGCCCCTAGTTTGTATATAGGGACGATTATCGCTGTTCTCCATGATGGAGGGATTGTATTCTGTTTGTTGATGGTTTCTATGAGTCTCATCATGAAGAGAAAGAATCCAGAGCTCCGCATTTTGTTTTAGAATTGCGTTGGACAGACTGTCAGGACCTGGGGCACGTGAGGTGTTCAGTTTTTCAAAAATCAGGATCAGGTCTTCCTTCTCGTAGCGAACATTCCATGCTTTATTTACAGTATGTAATGCTCGCGGCATGGTATTATCTGGATCATTATATATATTTGCAAAGTGATCTATCCATTTTTGCTTGGTCACGTTTGCTATCAAGAGTTGTTGGTTGCTTTCATTATTGTTCAACAGATTCCATAGTTGTCTTGGGTTGTGGTTCTTGTAAGCTTTCATCATGGCTTATGCATCGTTTTGTATCAGTGTTGCCTGGTATGATTTCCTCAGTTTGTGTATTTTTGTTTTATTTTTTTTCTTCTGTGCAGAAATTGAAATTCCATTTGTGGGTTTTAGGTTGCGAATATCCTTACGCATCTGTTTTTTTTTTCTGCGCAACTACAGTATCGTAATAATGATTGTATAGTTTAGATTGGTTCTTCCTCGGCTTTAGGAAGGGACTCAGAAAGGTATCATAATTAGGTTTGTTTATATCTGGCATTGTTGTCAAGTGTAATCGGTCTGTGAGATCTCTTATTTGCTGTTGAGTTATTTGCAGTTGGCGATTGTTGGCAGCGACTTCTGTCGGTATGCTGAAGTCAGTCTTTTTTGGTTGTGTGGATCTGGAACCAGTTACTATTAGTTGGTGGTGATCACTTCTTGTTGATAAATTGATTTGAATCTCTGTAATTGATTCCAGTAGATCTGTTGACAGATATACATAATCTATTATTGCTGTCGAATTAGCACCATACCATGTCGGTATGGTTACCCCTGTGGCATCTTTCAGTTGTTTTACTTGTTTCAAATGCAAATCGAAATTTCCTTGTGCCATTTTCTTGCCTGCATTGACAAATCGATGAACTCCATCCGTTGGCCTAGTTTATTATATAGGTGTATATTTAAATCACCGCATATAATGAATTCCACATGTTGATGTTCTATGAGTGTTTGATCGATGGTTAGAAACACACCATCTAGGAAATTGCTATCGTTTAACGATGCTGGATTCCAATACAGGTTCATGATGGATATGAGGCGGTCAAGGTTGTTATGGCCAGAAGCTTGTAATCGAATGATGGTATTTTGTATCCAAGGATTTATGTTGTTGGTCACGACAATTGACCATTGTGGTCGAATTTGAATTAATTTCAACAGTCCAGATGCTGGTCTGCCGGAGGCACCTTTTATTGCAGGATTGAAGAGAGTAATATAGCCATCACAGCTTGGAAGGTCCGTAAACCAAGTTTCTTGTAGGCACACTATAGATGTTAATTCAAATTCCGGTTCTGCATAGCTGAATAGGTGGGAGTTTCCCCTTGTATTCCAACTGCATAATGACCAATGAAATCTTTTATTTTTAGTGGTTATGATACAGAGGATATATCTCACGTAGTGTCTAGGTCCTCAGAGTAATCACGGTGGAATAGATAGTTCTTGATGCTTTCGTAAGAAGTATCTTCTGATATCATTTCTTGAGATTCAGGATGGTCAGAAGGCCTATAGGAAGGATCATATCTTATATGAATTGAACGTTCACTCTCCTGGTTTCTAGCAGATGAAGACTTTGTGTAATTGTTCCACTTTCGTGGTGTATCAGGTGTTGTCTCAGATGACGTTTGGTTGCAGCTGAAGCCCAGAACATCTAGGACTCCTGCTTGTGCAAGAATTTTTTCCATTGTCACACAATCCCATAATTTCAGTGATACTCTGTCAAGTTGAGTGTGGTCCTGGAAGATTATAAATTTGATGTCTCGAGATGAGATTGTTTTGAGATTGGCTACTGTCTTTAAGAGTAAAAGCATGTTGGTTCAATTCAATATCAAACTTTTGTTTTTGGTGGTTTGATTTTCTATCTGCAATATGTATTGGGATTGATCTGGTATTGGATTAATGAACTCTGGGCAGCTGATCTGATTAGTTTTGCACAGATCTTCTATTTGTCCTTCTCTTGATGTTTGTCGGGGAGTCATGACGTAGTCTGAGACATACATGGTTTCATTGAGGCTTCTAGAGCTGGTCTTGTGGGGTCCTCTGGTTCAACGTCTGGAGAATCATTGCCAATCGATTGTTCGGTGGATGATGATATCTCGTCTAACATTGATTCATCCGATATGTCCTTGCATGTTAATTCAAAACTTTGATATGTGGATGGTACATATTCATCCACAATAATAAGGCCTGAGTCAAAAAAAGGAGTTTGCTCAGTGCGAGCCTCATCATGCTGGTCCATGTACATCGTAATATTTAGTAGGTCCTCTGTGCTGGTTCAGATGTACTCATTGTTGCCGTTTTGCACTGAAATCGGCTGTCTTGAAGGTTTTATTTCTGTTAGTAGGGCAGTAGGGTTTTTTACACGTCCTATAAGGGGTGCAGGTTGAGTGATTGAATGTTTCACTGGCTGGTTCACCGTGCGTAGAAACGGCCTTGAACCGTTCTGTTTGGCGATTGCAGTTTTTTTTTTCCTTGTGGTTGTTGGTGGCTTTCCTATTTGTGTGATTGTCGCTTTAGCTCCCCCCGTGAAAATTTATAATATTTCCGCACTTGGTTGCACTTCTTTGTTTCACTTTGAAGGTGCCCTGGTAGGTTCTAGAATTGAAAAGTTATCGATACCTCCGACTGGCATTTGTGATGCTGTGGGCAATACAGACGTGATAAGTATGTCTTGTGTGTCAGGTGTTATTCTAGCACTGGACTCTGTCGGTATCTGTGGCTGCTGTGCCGCTTGCATCCAAGCCATAACGTTAGTCGTCAGTCTATTTTACTCTTCTATGTCGCCTCTGGCAATTTCGCACAATCTCTGTTGCCATCTCAGTGATTGCTCTGCTTCGCAGTCCAATCTTTTTTCCAGTGTGGTTAGGAAGTTCTCTATGTATACTTGCTTTGTGTGAATTAAGGCTAATAATGTAGCTTGGTCGCAAATCGCATCTTTAGAATCTTCCTGTAGTTTAAGAAACAGAATAATTGATTCGGATACAACTGCTATTAGCATGTTTTGTAAATCAATCATAGTTGTTGGGATTCTTGGTTGATTTGTTTGATCATGAAAGGAGTGCTCTGTGTGCAGGTCGCGATTGTCATGGTTTCCGTTTTGGTTTATTGCGCTTGATTTCCTGATTTTATGGTCGGCTGCTGGTGTGTGATAAGATTCTTGAAAGTCATACGAAAAATGAGTTTGAGAGCTTCTTTTGTCAGTTTTTAGATGCAAATTATGAGTTAATCTCTGATTATGGTGATTTGTTGATTGAATAGGTTGCTGTGGTAGCAATAACATTGACTCTTGTTGTTTCTTTCCATTTGTTGCAGTAATCGGGTAGGGTTTATGAATTATCGTTGGCATGGATGTGGCTTCTGGACATCCAGATGAGATGTTGCCGAATATTGCTTTCCGTTTTTCAACACTGTTCATTATTGACTCATTTTCTGTGATGTCAAGTGAGAGAGTGTCTGCTTTGGCAGTCGCTTTGACTGATTGGTCAATGTCTACATTTTTACATTGAGCTTTATTTGTATGAGATTTGAGCCATTTTAATTTCGCTAGTCTAGTTTGCTCTTTTTTAGCGGTTGTCCGTTCTGAGTTTTGCGGTATTGTGCACAAAGGAGTGGATAACAGTGGAAATGTGTTGGGACATTCTGCTGATTGTTGCTTCATTGATGGGATTGGATGTTCCACTTTAGCAGAGTGTATATTCTCCTCGACAGTTGAAGTGGAATTCGACTGCATTGTATTATAAGGTAATAGAGTATGTTGTTTTGGTGCTTCTATGTTTGTCTCTGGCACAAGAGTTTCGTGCAGGGGCCATTTAAATTGGGGCTGGTTTGTATGTGCATTTTTAGTATCATTGAAAGTGTCCATATTTGTATCTTGGGCGCATGATGGTTCGGTGTCCCATTGAGTAAGTTCAATTTCTGTCTGGTTAGATGGCTCTCCTTTGGGATCCTTCGTTTCCTGGGTTTGTTTTAAAGGGTTTAGTTGGTGGTGCTCTTGCTCAGTTGTTTCCTCTAGATTAGATTGAGCAGGGAGTGCTCGTTTCTGTTTCTTGGATATAGTTTGTTCTAGGTTCAGCTGTTTTAGTTCGTTCGAGGTAGACGCAATTGGTGCAGAACCTAATTTGCAGTGCAGCCTAGTCTTGGGACCCGGAATGGTCTTTGGGGTCTTAGTAGTCATGGCAGTATATGACAATCTGGCTAAAGCTGCTGGAAGCTGGGTGTGTTGGGGAGTCTCTGTATCAAGTCTCTTGATGGAATCTGGCTTTGTTAAAGAGTCTCTATATATTGACCTTTGGTGGCAATTCGCGTGACGAGATCAAAGGGCTCCTGCCCACAGTTTCTCGCATGTTATACAGGTGTCGTCTTGTGGTTAGATTCTTGTCTGTTTTCCAGCTATTGATTTTATGGCAAAATCTCGAGTTGCTTGGTGAGCATATCAAGGGTGTGTGAGATCAAAGGGCAGATGCCCTGCAGGCTCTCACACACTAAGATGGTCTTTGGTAGGTCCGGTTGTTTAGTAAGTAAATCAGTAGCGCACAGGATAAAGTAGAAAATTCTGCAGGCTCTCAGACGGTGGAAATTAGAATTAGTTGCTTCCAGTGATTAGCGTTTTGGGTACTGAGTAGGTGAGATAAAAGGGCAATTGCCCCGCAGTCTCTCACCGGCTGGGCGCTTGTTATCAGTTAGTCTGAGGAGTTGAGCATGAAATGCCAAGTTGCCAATTGGCGTTATGCGGGAAGGGCAGGCGAAATCAGTCTCTCGCACGCCGTTTCTTAAGTTCTTTCAGGTCACGTTAGTGGCTTATAGCAATTGCACGTTAAATGGATAACAATCCATGCAACGTGCATTGCAAACTATTAACACACATTACCACACATACACACTCTTCCTCAACCCTTTCCTTTACAATTATGCCCACACAACCCACATACCTATACAGTAAATCATACCATTAAAGCAACCACTGTTTCTCTCATCACAGCATAACATTCTTACTTTTTCATTAACGCCACCACTTCCTTACTCAATAACACCATTACTGTGCAAAACAAAAAACTATAACCATTGTATTACCCTTTTCCCGTCACAAACACATATGAATCACACCCCAAACCTCCCAATTTCAATGATATATGTACCCAAACCCACCACACCTACACATCATCTCACTCCTACAACCTTCCCAACCACACCTATCACACCTAATGTCTATAGTTCTACAAAGTCTAGCTCAGTAATAGCAGGGGATGCAAAGTCTGAGGGCTGATTCCTTATACTCTGGCACATGTTTCTCACAAAGCCCTTTCAATAGAGATGGCTAGACGAAGGGGCTCAAGTGGGTGTAAGCATAGACAGTCGTCAGATCAACCGCGGCAGATTCCAGGGATTTAATGCGGAGTGCCGTGTACGCGGCGCAAGAGCAGGTACGCCGGGATTAACTCGTTTCCGGCTCGTTGGTCACAGGCTCCGCCTGAGCTAAACGGCGGGGCGTTAGATGTTTGACACAGTAAGCGGATTCAGTGCGCCATGAGAGATACCACAAGGGTGAAGCAGAGGTTGCCTGTTATCGGGAGTTACTGTGTTCTGTGTGACGATTTGTGATTCCTCACACAGTATGTGAAAATACATGTGCGTAGGTGCAGAAAATCAAAGGGATAGTATGTTTGGTTTACAAACGTACGCATGTGTCTTCATTACTGGAGTCAAAAAAGAAAAGTTTGTGGCATCGCTCACCTTTGATTGTGCTTTAAAAGAGCAGCATGGCAGACCACATGGGTCCCGCTGGAGTCCCGCAGAGCCCGAAGACCCAAAGACTCTGTGACCGACTCCGCGGCCCGCTCCACGGTGGAAACAGTCTTATGAAGAGGTGCAAGTTGGGTTTCCTGGGCAATGGAAGTAGAAAGAGGACTCAGGCAATCAGGAAGCAATCCAGTAGTAAATTGAGGCAGACACAGACCCAAAGACTCTGCGACCGACTCCGTAATTTCACTATGCATTAGCCTAAACCATTCTTTTCCACTCAACAGTATATTACACTCTTGCTCATTCCATTGCAGCAGTCTCACCATTTCTAATCCCATCTCAACATAGATCCTTATTCAATAGAGCACAAATCCCCTCATTGCCTAACAACAAAACATTCTCTCATAAACCTTCTATACCACAATTGCATTTATTAATGTTTCCACACCTCTATCCTCATAAACTCCTGAAATGGAACCCAACAGCGTTCACACTCTTTGCATTGCAAACTATTAACACACATTACCACACATACACACTCTTCCTCAACCCTTTCCTTTACAATTATGCCCACACAACCCACATACCTATACAGTAAATCATACCATTAAAGCAACCACTGTTTCTCTCATCACAGCATAACATTCTTACTTTTTCATTAACGCCACCACTTCCTTACTCAATAACACCATTACTGTGCAAAACAAAAAACTATAACCATTGTATTACCCTTTCCCCGTCACAAACACATATGAATCACACCCCAAACCTCCCAATTTCAATGGTATATGTACCCAAACCCACCACACCTACACATCATCTCACTCCTACAACCTTCCCAACCACACCTATCATCCCACTACACAATCACACAGCAGTCTTTTTCAACCCTCTACAATTACACCCACACACCCATCATCTTTACACAACACAGGCATAAACATCCCACAACTTTAAAACACACACTTTCTTTTATTTCCAGCAGACACAGCAGGATGCCTACTAAAAAACAACTCTATAGAAAACAAAGAAAATATGGAGCAGATCAAAATAAAGATGAGCCATATAATCGCCCAGCACTAAAACAATGTATAGAAAATATTCAAATAGAAAAGATAGTAACATTGCTCAGAAACACTAAACCAGTCAGCACTAAAAAAGTAAGCCCCATCTTAAAAAAAATAAAACTAAAAACAATGTTGAAAGGGAACTACTCCTGAATATGAACCTCACTCTATATCTGGCAATGTGAAGGTTGCCAAGGCGAAACATTCGAAAAAGTCAATTTTCCAAGAAATGTTCCAGCATACAGTTCTTAGCAATCTCATAAGAAATCTGAGTAGTCACGTTCTACGCTTAAAAACTACCACAGAAAACTGATCCTTGAATCTCTAATTGACAGTACATTTAAACTGTAGAGAATGTTCTTCATATTGATTTTAAACAGAATGAAACCATCAACTAAATTAATCAAGAAACTACAAAGAATACTTGTAAACATGCATAATGTCAATATAGATGTCTTTTTAAACTTATGTGCAGGTGAATGGTTTCACACCAGCAGCATAAAACCATATTTCAATGAATAGGCTTACAAACAAAAACAAACAAATCCAATTGCCATAGACAATCATGGATGAGGCTATGAAGTGACAGCACACACCATTATGGCAAAGGAAACCCTTTAAGAAAAATCTTCCAGAACAAACGTTCAACCAAAGCTTCCATTCGTCCAAACAAGTTGTCCAGTGTATGGCAGGATGTTGCTACATCGTCAGGCTTTTTTCGCAGAGTTTTTGACAAAAATAACCTGTCAAAATATATGAGGGATTGGTGGCCAAAGGGATATAAGTGGTAATAGGCACTAGATAATAGGGAAAGGGGCTTGGGGCAACCTGTCCACATTTAAAAAGAAAGAATGTCAATTCGTTTTTTTCAGCTGAAAATATTCAGCAAAATAACTATGCAAAGCAAAACTGGCAACATAGAACCACAGTGTACAAATGGACCTGCTTCTCAATATGTAATGCGTGCCAGCAGTCATTCACATGTTTATGATAATTCCTCAATCACTATGTCAAACTGAAAGACAAACAATGAATTACAGCTTTACAAACCATGGACTCCTGCCCACACCGGACTGCAAGGACATTCATTAGCCTGCATTTCGTGAACTGCTTGTAAAAGCACCTCCATCACATCAAAATGTTAGCAACATACCATTCTGCCATGCAAAACCATGTCCATAGATTGTACTATGCAAAAAGTCCTGCTCTTGAACTCCAAAAATGATATAATATTCTCCTGAATATAACAGCCGAAAAACTCCTTCAAGAAGTAGAACACATCCAAACTAAATATTTTGGAACTTAAGTTGACTTAGAAAATGCAGTTACTTCACAAAACATTAGCGAACACCTCACCAACAGCAACCTCATTACAAACACATACAAGAAAGAAATAGCCAAGTTTCAAAACACATGATATGATATGATATGGCATTTATAATGTGCCTATACACACGTGTTTTAAGGCACTACGCAGCAAGGGAGGGGGAACAGAGGGAAGACAGAGACAGCGATCCTACTAGGCTAAGTGTCATACAGATTGCGCAAGTGCAGAAGAAGGGGGAAGAAGAAAAGTGAGGAGTGGGAGGGGAGATGGGGACAGTGCAGTACAAGGGCTAATAGAATAAATAAAACAATGAGAGAAGCAGGGCCAATTGGTGGCAAGTGCTAGGGAAAGTGCAGGCATCAGGTGTCAAGTGCTGGTTCGGGACTGTAGGGATACAGAAAGCAGTCCCCAAGTGCGGGGATTGCCCGGGAGGCAGTTCGGGTGTGTAACTGGTGGGGGAGGGGACCTGGGCCTGAGATTAGAGAGTGGCCAGGTTACCAATACAGATTCAGCCAGGAATTCAGCAGAGGAGAGGAGGAGAGAAAGCAGAAGCAAAGAGGAAGGTTTTGAGGTGCTTCCGGAACTGGAGAAGGGTCTCCTCACGTTTCAGGGAGGAAGGGAGGCTGTTCCAGAGAGATGCCACAGCCGAAGAAAGAGATCTACACCAACTCATTGCTTTGAGATGCGACTGACCCTGAGGGAGTTGGAGGCAGATGAGCGAAGAGCTCAAGAGGGAAGATATTTTGGAATAGAGAGTTCGAGGTATTGAGGCCCCAGGCCCCAGAAGTCCTTGTGGACAATGCACAGGGTTTTAAACTTAATCCTCGTAGCCACTGGGAGCCAGTGCAGAGATTTCAGTCCGGGAGAGATACGATCCCTGGGCTTGAGGCCAAGGACAAGTCTTGCAGTCCTGTTCTGGATGAGTTGCAGAGGGCGGAGACTAGAGGAAGGCAGATTTTGAAAGTGGCTGTTGCAATAGTCCAGCCGAGAGAGAACCGGAGCTCTGGAGACAGTGAGCTTCTGGGGGAAGGAGAGGAAGGGAAGAATATCCCTGAGGGGGTGCAGCTGGTAGTGTGACTTCTTAGATACATCAGAAATGTGAGCAGAGAAGGAGAGTGCAGAGTCAAAGATGACTTGCAGGTAGGAGCAGGAAGAGGGCCAAGAGAGGCCGACCAGAGAGTGACAGGAAAGGAGGGAGCGGGTGTGCCGATGAGGAGAATCTCAGTCTTACTGGCATTGAGGCATTGGTGGAAATACCAGACAATGAATGTGTCTGTTGTCACAGAACATTGTATAAATATATTACAACAATAGTAGATATATCCTACGAAATAGAAGCCAATAAGGAATCCCAATGGTTCCAATTAGCTTTATGTCTAACAGCAGAACATACATTCAAAATAACTGACCCCTCAATAGTTTGCACAGACTGCAATACAAAGCTTGACAATAACCAAATGCATTCACAGTCTATCACTAATAAGTGAGAAATCTTCCCACTTCCAAAAGCTCTCCAACAAGTTATCTTGTATGAGAGCATCATGATACACACAGTACACCAATTTCAAGCTATAATAAGCCTTCAACCCACAACTTCCAAATTGCCTCCATCGGAGTTACTGAAAGGCATTTGTGGCAAAGTAGGATATGTGCCATTAGATCTTAAAGACAATGTATAAACTCTAAGTGTAGGACAGTCAATAGAACAATATTTGATTGTACCAGTTAATGGTGTACCAACAAAAGGCAAAACAATTTGACAACAACTAGTTGACTTACAAAAAGTTAGACAAGCCATAGAATATCTTAAACAAAGCAATACTGCAGAGATATAAACATAGAAGAAAACATAAAAGAAATCACTCAAATAATTGAACATACACCACATACTGGCCAATTTGAATGTGTGGATCCTGTTACTGTAGCCTACATTTTATACCAGTATACAATTCACTCACTACATTCCAAAGAAACCATAAAATATGCATTAGAAACATATGAAATGCATGAAGCTAAAGGATCTCCAATGAGCATATGGGAGAAAAGTGAAGAAGTGGATTCTTTTCCTCTAATCTTTCCTACAGGAAAAGGAGGAAGATATGATGAAAGAGCCACACAAATTAGTGCTTCAGAATATCGTTTTTTACTAATGTTTTCTGAAGACCCACTAGTCAGACAAAATGAAGAATTCACTTTGGACCTCTTATTCAAAATCAAACTAGCAACTCTATGTTACGGAGTTGCACACGCATTAAACATAGGCTCTCATTTCTTAAACATTTTAGTTACCCAACTCCTTCAAAAGATAAAAGACAAAGATGAAGTTCTGAAGTCAAGCATCACAATTCTCTTGGCAAACGTGTGCTTCAAAATAATACTGGTTTCAATGCCAAGTTGATGTACATTGTATGCTAAGGGACCTTAGCCCATCCTCATGGTTTGTTATTTTAATTTGTGCAGAATATACACGGGATGACCTACATGACTTCCTATGCAATGCAAACCAAAATAAAGATGGAATAGACATATAAACTCCAGTCGCACTCTGTTCTCTTGATCCTGTCAATGCTTGCATATACTTTTACCATTGCTTTATTGGCATGCTGCCCTTCACCTGCAATAAAATGATCCCTCCACTCTGAGAAGTAGAACACTTCTTTTGGAGAAAACAATATCCATCCAGAGGAGCACCACACATCCACATGCTTTTGTGGATAATAAATGATCCCTAATTTGGCCATGATAGTGATTCCACTGTTTTACACTTTATTCAAATATACATTACCTGTGACATCCCTTCAGAAACCACACATACTGACCTAAGTACACAAATCCTACGTTTCCAAAGACACAAGTGTCGCAAATACTGCCAACGTCAATATAAAAACAGAGGTAAATACTACACCAAATGTTGCTTTCGCTTCCCTAGAGCGTTTAACACCAAAGGACAAGTAAGTAGCTTGATGTGTTCTGTTAGGCACATTGTAAAAGGGAAAATCCCCTAAAAACACAAACAACATTAAAGGAGATTAGGCATCCAAATTCATCAATGATTACAATGCAATCACTGCCCTCTTGTGCAATGCAAATAAAGATTTTGAATCCATTGCAGACAATTCCACTGAAGTTGCAAGATATGCCACAGCCAACCAAAGATGAGAAGACTGAGTTAAATCCACAAATCCATGTCAGAGAAATTGTACGTCTTCGTGAGCAAAATGCTGTCACATAGGGAATGCAGGTCCTACGAAATTGCAAATTATTTAACAGATACTGGGCCTCATTACGAGATTGGTGGTAGTCATGGCGCTATTTGCGCCATGACTGCCACCCATAACATGTCAGGCACCGGTCTCATTCAATGGGGACTTACCGGTGTAGTCCGACCTTTGCGGGACCGGTAAATCCCCATTGAAAAACACATTCCCCATTCCCATTTGAGCCACCATAAGGCTCAATGGGAATGGGGAAGGCGCTAATAATGGTACCGCAATTATTGGCTCTGATTTCCCTTAACGGGTCCCGTCCATAACACCTGGTCAGACCAGGTGTTAAAGGAGGGACCCGCTAAGGGAACTCAATGTAGGGCGGTAAGGGATTACCGGCACCGGTCTCCTTACCGTTGCCCGGTATCCTTTACCACCCTACTCGTAATGAGGCCCACTGCCTTATATGGGAAATCTGGAATCATTATCTGGCTAAACCTTGGTCCAGCGTCATCACTTAAAAGAGTACTAAAATACAACCAAGAAACAGAAACAATAGCCACAAATGATCCCAACAGGCAGGATATTTAATTTAAAAAAAATTTGGAAAAATAACTTCATAGAGAAAAAGCACACCCTTTCTTTCGATGACTTTATATGAATGATAGGTTAAATTCTAAATAATTCAGAGCTCCTCTGGCTCATCAAATATTCTTCAAATCTTCAGGGGTGCGGGGGAGAAAAGAAATGACTCTGGTATCAAAAGTCAACATTAAAGTACGTGCAATAGAGTTCTTACTGGTAATAGGAACTGCCGTCCCCCGCACACCATTTGGTAGTGGAAATATTAGTTTTCCAAACAAGTTTTAAATCATTTAGGTTGTTCAATACTTTCACAATATACAACTTATGCAACTTCAAAACAAGTGTGTCAAACTGTAACGATATTTCAAAGAAATTCAATTGCACAAATTCATTCACTCTAATAAGTGATTGTATTTATATATTTTCAACAAGACAAAAACAGTTTTGCATACATGAGTTCAATTCACTCAATAATCAAATTAGAGATTTTAACATCCAAAAAAAGTTTTTTTCAAAACAACATTCAAAAAAGTTCAAAGAAAATTTCAGAGAATTCAAGAAAATAAATCAATTATATACAGAGCTCTAAGCGTTTCTAGAGAATATATCTCTCTTCTTCAGGAGCAAAATAAATTCCACAGTATTCAACAAATTTGATTCTCAATAAACTCTTAATCAAAAGACTCTTATTCAAAAACACTTCGCTGAAGAACTTCTTCAGAAGCATTTCCTTGGTAATTGTGACCATTCCACAGGGGTTCCTATTTCCAAAGTAAACTTAATCCTGCAATTGCATTTGTTGAGATATTCCAAAAATCATTCTAGTTCTTGTTTGGTACCTTTCCAGATTGCAAAGGTACCAAACAAGAACTAGAAGGATTTTTGAAGAGACTCTTGAAGAGAGAGGATTCCCACAATCGATTCTAACACAGGCTAAAGAAAAATGTCAATTGAAGAAAAGAAATCAACTTCTCAATCAACAAAGAAAACAAGACAAAGACAATCCTCCATTATTTTATCTATCACAGTATTCTACAAAGAGTGCACAAATCCAAAGGATATTGCAAAATAATTGGAAAATAACAAGATTGGATCTACAACTTTGCACTCTCTCTCCAAAACCACCACTAATGGCCTATAACAGAGGGAAAAATCTCAGAGACTCATTAGTAAAAGCAGAAAGTATTAAAACAGTGCAACAACGATTTCTTTCAAAGCCTAAAAGAGGTACATTCCCTTGTTCGAATTGCTGTCAATGTAATAACGTACAAAAAG
The DNA here is from genome assembly GCF_040938575.1 of Ambystoma mexicanum. Classification (NCBI taxonomy): domain Eukaryota; kingdom Metazoa; phylum Chordata; class Amphibia; order Caudata; family Ambystomatidae; genus Ambystoma; species Ambystoma mexicanum. Next base: position 1,425,017,989 of record NC_090932.1, read on the forward strand.
TTCCGCTCATCAAACATCCCTATACAGGCCAGAAAATAAATTTGCAGCATTACGCCACATGTGAAAGTACATGCGTGATATATGGATTGATCTGCCCCTGTGGGAAGTATTATGTTGGTCAAATGATAAGACGAGTAAAAGACCGCATCTCAGAGCACAAATCTAACATCAGAACTGGAAATATGAAATCACCTGTCACCAGACACTTCAAAGAACAACATCACACAATCTCACAATTAAAGTTTGTGATTCTCGAGACAATAACACGACCATTAAGAGGAGGCAATTTACAACAGATATTATCTTGTAGATAGATGTTTTGGGTCCATAAGTTAGACGCCCTCGAACCCAGAGGGATGAATGAAGAGTTCTCATGGAATGTATTCTTATGAATATGTAAAATGACGATAGGGGAATGTGCATCACTGTAATTTGGAATTTGTACTAAAATTAGACATGTTACCATCAATGTAAAAACAAACGAATAAGTGGGATTACAGAGGACAATAATGAAATTAACAACTGGGAAGGTTAACAATGTACTTGTAAATTATGGTTAACCTTAGTTTTGCCAATGACATCCTAGCACATATGTAAATGATGTTGTGACATGATGGAATGACAATCTCAACCAGGCTATAGGTTATTTAACTCCACAGTCAAGGTATCTCCTGAATCACATTATATTGCACTCTAAAGCACACAACGTTGTGTTTGCCACTACCCTGTGGGTATTAAATGTCATGAGTTTTCAACACTGTATGCAGATAAAGTTTTGATTCAGAACTACGGCTCCCAGAAGCCCATTACATGATCACTATTAAAATAACCAAGCAATCAAGTATTGAATGTCATGAGTTTTCAACGGAGTATGCAGATAAAGTTTAGATTCAGAACTACGGCTCCCAGAAGCCCATTACATGATCGCTACTAAAATAACAACATGATCAGATATTGAAATCGTGGATAGACAGTTGGTCTATTCAACTTTCTTTGCATTCATTATTATTATCTAACTCATTGTTGCCTGGAGACATCAATCAATGCAACACACAGATGCGGCTACTCTAGGAAATAGAAATCCTATTCCCAGAATCCCACGGAATCACTTGATCGCAATGAGAAAGTCAGATGACTATTTATTTGAAACGTTGCCTAGCAACGGTTTCATTTGGCAGAATCTGGAAGGAAGAGGGACACGGTTTTTAAGAGTGCGCGTCTACAAACTGCACACAGGTAATCCCGGTGACAGCTCACCGACATTACAGGACATTTTCGAATGTCACGCTAATGCGGAATTGTTTTAATGTAGTGAGAAGCCTTGAATTTTATACGGAGACAACCAGTACACCGTCTATGTTGACCACTGAATGGTGAGTTTTCTCGCCATTACTATGATTTGTACTCAATGTTGGATTGAGCTACAGACAGGGACAATTACAATATAGTTATCTATTTTTACAGGTGACTCATTTACAAGCCTCCTCTATTAGAAATCCTTTGAGATACCCTGAACAGGGAATTAGATGCAGTACATGAGTGCACCAATATGCTGGTACTGAACACACTGTTGTGTAACATAATTATTACAACATTTAGTCAACCTGGGTATTATTAATATGTATACCATATCATTTGCAGATTATTAATAAAGAATGAACATTAACGCCAATAGATGACGTTTCCATGATTTCATAACGGAATGGTCACAATTACCAAGGAAATACTTCTGAAGAAGTTCTTCAGTGAAGTGTTTTTTGAATAAGTCTTTTTTGAATAAGAGGCTTTTTAATATGAGTTTATTGAGAATCAAATTTGTTGAATACTGTGGAATTTATTTTGCTCCTGAAGAAGAGAGATATATTCTCTCAAAACACATAGAGCTCTGTATATAATTGAATTATTTTCTTGAATTCTCTGAAATTTTCTTTGAACCTTTTTTGAATGTTGTTTTAAACCTTTTTTTTGGATGTTAAAATCTCTAATTTGATTATTGAGTGAATAGAAGTCATGTATGCAAAACAGTTTTTGTCCTGTTGAAAATATATAAATACAATCACTTATTAGAGTGAATGAATTTGTGGAATTGAATTTCTTTGAAATATCGTTACAGTTCGACACACTTGTTTTTAAGTTGCATAAATTGTATATTCTGAAAGTATTGAAGAACCTAAATTATTTAAAACTTGTTTGGAAAACTAATATTTCCACTACCAAAACAAGAATTTGGCACATACTATTCAAACTGAAGTACTGCTTTGGAAAACTTGTACCCATACTACATAGCCCAAAACTACTCCTATGAAAATAATGTGATGCCAGATGCAATAACTCAGTCTCAACTTGTGAAGTGAGCCTTGTAAACCTTAGCAAGCCCAGCATAATTAATCATGTAAAGTTATCCTTTTAATCTCCACAGCATTGAGAACTTTATTCCATGGCACTACTGCAACTTTTCAAACCTTGGAGAAAAGATGAAGAATTGTTAGATGAGCATGACACATTTGAAGCTGCATTCAAGGCAAATGATAACAGTATAACAAATGTCAATGTTAAACAATAAAAACAAATATTGGACAATGAACACCACCAGGAGGAAGACATTGAAACCCTACTAGATAAAGACACTCGTGAGGGCAGTAAACCTTCTCGTTCATGAAGCCAAGAACCACTTGGAGAACCACTCATTCAAAATGAAGCAGAAATAGCCATTGCTGGGGTAGAAAATACCATGTTTCAATCTAAACAATCAGAAGAAGATTTTTCAGTGCTCAAATCACAGGTAAATGATTAACCATTTGCTTAGAAGTCACTGAAGAAATTGAACATGGACTAAAACTTGAAACTAAAAGTTGTATCTGTAAACATTACAATCATCTGCTCTTGTATGTAAGTGGTGAAGCTGGTTCTAGCACAACCTTCCTAATTAAAATAATCACAAAATGTGTATAAGAGATAATAAATTACCTTTTAGCTGTTGTAAAAGCCGCAGCAGTCCTGGCTCCGTAGAACATAGAAGTTGTAATTTTATACTGACTACTTCTCTTCCCAGTAGAACACCAAAACAAATTACAATACTACACATCATCAGCAGATAGTGTGATTGAAGTACACAGAATTCTGCCATAAATGAAAGTCTTCTTAGTCCTCTTAGTTGATGAAGTCAGCATGGTTTCCAACCTTATGTTGGCTTTAAGTCATCGAAGAATACGATAAGTCCTAAAAACTGCCTACAAAGTACTGTTTGGAGGGAAACACTTCATTGTTTTTGGAAAACTCTTCCAGTTAACATCAGTAAAAGGCCAACCCATATTCAAAACTTTAGGACACAGAGAATGCTGTTATACACTCAGCAGCACTGTGATTGTAAATTTGTGGTGGCATTTTTGCTACATCAGTCTGCAGATCAAACCTATGCTAACATTTTAAAAAGCATTAGAACTGGTCTGCTTACTAAAGATGCAGAATCCACCTTAAAAACTAGAATAATCCATGAGCAGTATGAACAAAAGACGTCTTCACCTGATGTCATGGAACAATTAACTCAGCAAAATCAAAAATGTATGTGCTTAATGCAAACACATGCAAGCTGTAGCCAATTCAATGATATCATATTTAAAAAAGAAATGCAACCCATAGTGCATATTAGTTTCACAGACAAATTTGAAGTGCATGGCATGATACTCCCTATGAGTCAACAAGCAACAGCACAACTTAATAGCTTAGAAACATGTATCTCCAGGACAGCTGCATTAGAAAAGCTGTTACCTCTGTGTCTAATCTGCAGAGTAATTCTAAAACGTAGCCTTGACATAGAATAAGGTTTAGTCAATGGAGCAATTGGTAAAGTTTTTGACTTCCAAACATATCCACACGAGAAAAATATGAGTTAAAATAATAGCGTGCACAATAGACGGTGTCCTTCTTTTTCAAAGACATGTATGTATGCAGAGAACAATTCTCTATGTCTCTTGTATATGCTGTCATTATTCACAAGTCACATGGTCTTACTCTGAAACATGCACTGATAAACATTGGCAGCAAAGTCTTCAAAGAAGGTATGAGTAACATAGCACCTTCCCGTCTCTGTACACTTCATGGTCTATTCCTAGTTAACTTTGATGCAAACAAAGTCAACACTGACAGTCCTTGCATCCTAGAATACAAAAGGCTATGTGCAATGTACACCACCCACTAAGATATGCACCCTGTGCATCAAAAAAGAAAACCTTTAAAAAGAGAATTAATAAAAACAGAAGCTATAGCAGAACTCCCTGCAATCCTACCCCAAAAAAACTAAGAACAACCGCATGTCCTTCATATGATACAAACACAAAACTCTCTGGACCGAAAGCAATAGCAGGTTCATCAAATGATACAGAGGCAAATGTCTCTGGCCCAAAACAACTGCAAGCCCATCAAAGCATGCAGAGGCAAAATGATCGGGTCTGTTCAAATTCTGCAACACAACTGGAGTAAATTGCTATGCAAATGTAGCAATCAATTTTCTCTTCCAATTGCCATACATTTTTTAGAACATTTACTTAAATGGCTCAGACCAGTTATGTTTGCAACTGCTCATACTTGATAGAAATGCCACAAATTATCCATAAAACACTTCAAAAGTGTCAGGTATAAGACAAAAATGTAACCACTGGATGGGATGATTGCATTCACCATAAACTCGCAAGAAGACGCACAAGAATTCCTAATGCACTTATTACAAGTACTAGAAACAAAAAAAATCCTATAAATTAAATCTTGTAGATTGCATAGACATGGAAACATACATGCACAGTCTGCAACCATGATTCACAAGAGCAAATCACTAATGAACGATTTGTGTATGTGTCCACCATAAATTGTGAATCCATTCCATTCCAACAACTTCTGCAAAATGTAAATAATTGCACATTATGCACTTTTTGCAATTCAGACAATCGATCCACCTTACAAATAATTTCACATGGCCAATATGTGAAACTAATGCTTTTAAGGTACAATGCAGATGGCACCAAAAGGAACTGTACGCTCATTAGCTTTACACATGGCCAAATATCTCTTGGTAAGAAAACCTTCACAATAGTAGGAAAAATGTACCACTCTAGTGCCACAACCACTTCAGGCCACTGTACTGCATTTGTGAGAAAAAAAGAATGGTTGCTTTGAATGTAACACTTCGATTACTCACAAATATATGTTACCAGCAAATATAACAAATGCTTTCTTAATATTTCTTGAGCACAAATGTACCTATTATAGTGCGCTAAGTAATATTAATGACTACAAAACACATTTGGAATTCACCAATGGGTATCCAACTACTTTAAACATACCCTTCATTGCAATATACTTCAAGCATGCCATCACACTTATACTTACATAATACATCAATTGTAGTACAATGGTACTTTTAAAATCAAATACAGTTAGAATGCACAAATGGGTATCTAACTACTTGAAGCACACACATATATTTTTCATGACCCAAGAAAAAGTAAAATCTCTAAGTACATATCTGGACTGTGGTGTCAGCTCTGAAGCACAAGTCAGAGGTGCAATAAATAACTTGAAGCTACTTAGACAATTTCTGAAAAGAGTTGTGAAACCCTGGCAAGAGCCATGATTCTATCCAGAATTGACTATTGTATTGCCCTATTGGGTGGTGCATCTCAGAAATGCATTCATGAGCTCCAGGTGATCCAGAATGATGCAATTTGCATCATAAAAATGTACCGCATGGAGAACACATTGCAAAGCATAGAAAAAGCCTCCATTGGCTTACTGTCAAGGTCAGAGTACAGTTTGTGAGCATTGCCCTGGTTGACTAGTTGGTCTATGGCTCAGCACCTGAATACCTGAAAGATAGCTTAATTATCTATCAACCAAAAAAAGTCAAGTAACCATTAGCAGATCCATTCAAGTTGGGGGCAATGGTAGATCTTTCCCATCCCTGGCAACCACTGCTTCAAATCATCTCCCTTTGACTCTATGCTTGGAGAAGAACGTACCTTTCATCCACAAGCAATTGAAAACACTCTTATTTGAATAGACCAAAATTGCTAGCCTGTTATCTCAATCACTTGTCTTGTGCTTTATGTGTTATCTTGGGTGTCCCTGTCGCACCCTGGTGCTTGCCGGTTTTCAGCACACAATAAATAAATAAATAAATACAAATTTTCTATAACAAGTAAACTTTAAAACCATGTGAATGCCAGAAACTGATACTGTATACAATGTTTTTTTTTCAATACACCATGGATTTTTTCCCAATGATCCAATGATTACTACATGTTAATACAACTGTGCACCATGCTCACATGTTGTATTAAACATAGTATTTACATACTGATTATGAGGGTCAAAAAAGATATATATATATATAAACAAAAAAGAAAGATTGCAAGCCAATCAGGGGCAAAACGGCACTCCGGTTATTCTCTTGATGAAAAACTGGATATCACAAACAAATCCACAGACAGTCAATGTGTACCGTGCAGCCAAAGTGTCCTTTATTAATTAAAAATGCATGGACAAAGGAGGCAGCAACAGTTTCAGTGCAAAGAAGAACAACGCGTTTCACCCTACTCGGGCTTCGTCTGGTATGTGACAGAGAGAGAGGACTGTAGTGTTATAGACAATGGTGTGTAAATCAATTTTCAGTGTTTAGCAATTAGGTGAAATAGCAGTTGTCAGACAAAAACACGGCCATGTTGGAACTATGTGACCACTGTTTTAGTGCCCTCATTTGAAACATATTGTTAAAAAAACAATATTATAATTCCCCTTGCATTTGTCCCAAATACCAATTTCCCCTAGTGGGTTAAAGGTGGACAATTAGCACAGGATTATTAGTTTCATATATGATCCATTCCGATTTCCACCGTTACAAAAATTGTTTTAAGGAATAATGGTTCAACATTTCCTTTTTACATCGGCCACATTTTCTCAGCCCAAGTGGGCAAACACAATATCATAACTTACACTACAATAACGTGTCTGGTGCTTACAAAGTACATATTGCAAAAATTACTATTAAAAATACATATATATATATGTACAACTGTAACTAATTAAGATTTTTGAAGTATGATGAATATCAAATTATCCTTTTTTTCTTTACAGAGAAACAACCACAGATTGAACCCTTGTTACAAAATTCAAAAAAATGTCCATGCCAAGTATCAATTACTCTGTGCATATTACTGTAGCCATATTTACTGAGGAGAAATTATTATGGCCTTCGCTAGTGTCCCGAATTTTACATTGCAGCCTCCTTAACATATTCAACTAAGAAGCAATGCCCACTATCAATTGCTATGGGTATGTTACTGTAGCCATAATCAATGAGGACAAACTATTGTAGCGATGGCCAGTGTGCACATTTCTGGGAGCATTATAGATCCTGTACACACGTCAATAATACCCTTCAATATCAGCATCTTAAAGGGTTATAATGACTTACCGCAAATTATTGTGGCTATAGCCAGTGTCTAGATTCTTGGGGTCATATACGGCAGCCATCCCCCACCAGACCAATCTGGACACTGACCATGGCCACAACAATACCCTTCGACCATTTTATAAATATTGTACACACTTCATTAATACCCTTCCACGATGTTAAAAATACTGTGTACCCCCTATAATAGCCATAACTACTGTGCACAATTACTGTGGCCAAGGCAAGGGTCCAGATTCTTGGGATGCCCCCAAGAATCTGGCCACTGCCCACAGCCACAACAATACAGTACACCCATTTCACAAACACTCACATTACACAATCAAGAAACGTAACTAGCCCCTGTCACCTATAATAGCCATATTTCAGTGCACATATTATTGTGGCCGTGGTCATTGTCCAGATCTTTGGGGGAATGACCTGCAGCCATGCCCCCAAAAATGTGAACACTGTCCACAGCCACAACAATGTAGTTCAACAATGTCCTAAGCACTCACATTACACCATCATGAAACATAATTCTCGCCTCTCACCTTTACACATACTGTCTGTGGACCTTGTTGTCCGTGGATGCAGCAAATTCAACAACGCTGCAGAGCACTGTCCTCGGCCACGAGGTCATGGACAGTAATAGTGACCATGGACAGGGTGACACCCAAACCGCGGTTTTTCACATATATCAACTGCTCTATCTTAAATTTTTCCACTGCCCCACGCTTCTCAGGCACTCTTTCATCCAAAATCTGACTCCAAATGCAGTTTCCTGAGGTTTTTCTGTCTTGCTGTCTGCGGACAAATGCTGCATACCGCAGATCCAATATAGTGACCATTTCAAACAATCTGACACAGCTAATATTTTACAATAACCATCAGCGTGCTGATATTCGTGAATGTCACGCAGCTCTCTGATTGGTCAAGATGCATCTGTGGACACTGAACCAGGAAGTGAGTCTGCAGACCGGATGCAGATATCGCACATTTTTTTGACCTACTCTTTGACAATGTTTAAAAAATGTACTGGATCGATTTATACCAAATTTGCAAAAGCATGCTTTCCGAACAGGGCCGCCACTCCTCGCGCCTGTCTGGTGCAAATCCATCCAGCGGTGTGTGCTGTAGCCATGAGCAAAAATATTTTCAATGTATGTCTATTCAGATTGCAAATGTTTTGGGACCCTGCCCATAACTTTGCCCACCCTTGACAAAACCACACCAAACTTCGGAAAATCATTTGGAGGTGTTCATATACTTCTTTTGAAAAGTGTGGTGAGGCTTTGTCAAATGGTGCCACAGTTATGAGCCACCCAAAAACTGCCCTTCTTACGGGTTGAGCAACTTAACCATAAACACAGGACCGCATTCTCATTCTTGGCAATTAGTACCAGTGCTGTTTTTGACAATAAGAAGATGTCAACACACACACATCTTCCTATTGTCAAACACAGCACTGGTTTACATTGCCAAAATTGAGCGTACTGTTGTCATCCATGTGCCAAGGTTGGGCATTGGCCACATAGGTTTATGAGGGAATGTGTAGTGATTGTGTCTGCCGGCCTTTTGTCCTCTGTGTGCAATAGGATGGTGCAAGGGGAGTTGTGTGGCAAAGTGGGAGTGCTTCTGTGATACAAGTGTGGATAAATAATGATTTGTCAGAAGAATGTAGAACTGACATGGATCAACAAAGTTGCATGCATCCAGATCCAACAATTCCTGGAAACTTACAGCATTCTAGGTAAAAGGCAATCAGGTTATCACCGTGGACATGGATCAACATGCCAGTTGGATGTGTGTATCAATCATTACATTAACTAGTAGCTGTATTTCTCTTTTGTTGCAGCCTTCAAACTGATCCTTCCATATCAATAAATACATCACTAGTCAGTCATGTTTAGATGAGTTGGGGAGGAAAAATAAAAATGAAAAACATACTGCTATATGAAACATATTTCATAAAACACAGAAGGTGGTTTGCCACACATAGCATGTAATAGGGCTGATGTACATGCAGAGAAGGGTAGGAGGAGCAAAACAAAATAGAACATTTCCAGAAAATAAAATATGTTAGACAATATTGACAAGATGGTCTGCCACACCAATCAGAAAGACGGGCAACTATACATGGAATGTACGGCTCAGTAGGGCTGGAGTATAACATTTAATTAGGGATAAACTGCTAAATAAAACATATTCTGAAAAAAACATACAAACACAAAACCCTTCACACTAGAGCCTGAGGGCCAAATATGATACATGCTCTAAACATCTAATGTAAAGTGGTCTGATATAGGCCCCTTCTGACAATTATGCTGGCCTTGTTGTGCAAGGCTCAGTAAGAAAGGAGGACAGAGTGTGTTAGTCAGATTGCATGAAGGCAGATGCAGGAACCCTTGGTGTTGATGGATGCAGGTTGGATATACCTGTGTGTTGCTATGAACATCTGTATGTTGTTTGTGATTGGTAGTGACTGGGCAGGTTAGCCATATGGGCAGCCCCTGGATTGTGGAGTGGAAAAATTAACAGCATTGTTGTAGAGAGAAGATGAGATGGATAGGGTCTGGATTTGATAAGTTAACTAGACATAGGAGGTCATCAATAGGAGTGTGGCAGATGTAAGGATGCATGATTGTAGTAGTGAGGCGTTAGTTGAGGGATGAGTGCGGTGGAGAGTGGTGGTGAGGCTGCTGTCACTTCCTGGATCATGGTTATAGTTTTCACTGAGATTAAAGGTGTGGAAAAGTTCCATGCAGGGGAGGTTTCATGAGTCAGCTTGGTTTCCCTCAATTGGTAGGTTCCAAGTGTTTAGAAAAATGCTTGATGTAAATTAGCTCAATTTTCTGGTGCACAGTTTTTAGTCTGTTGCTATTATTTTTATTTTCTTCCAAAGTGGTTTGTTACAAAAACAAGTCTTGAGCTGTTTCCTGAACATCAGGTGGTTCTCCTCCAGACAGAGAGATTTGGGTAGGGTGTTCCAATGTTGTTGGCAGAACTAAACAACAGGATCCTACTTGGCATTTCTTGTAGAAGTTGGGGACTAGTACTGGTTCAGCATTTCTGGACCTACTTGTATTGTTTGAGTTCAATGTTGAATCTTCCTTCTGATAGAGGTAAGGCCCTCTTGATGTTATGAACAATGGGTGATGCACAAGGGTTTGAAAAATATCCTTTTCTTTGATGGGTAGCCAGTAGGAAAGAAAAGTACTCCCAAACACACACACACAAATCATTCATATGCCACAGGGCTAGAGTGACACAATGAAATAAAAATCCTACTGCAATATAAAAAAAAAAATATTCTTCAAAAAGAAAAAAAGATCTGCCACACCTAACACAGTAGGGTGGTGTACGTGAGCAGTAGAGCCAAAGGGACACACACAATTATAAACAAACTGCAATAAGAAATATAAAAGTCACAAGATTATGCACCTAACCATGCATGCAGCAGGGTCAGTATGCATATGGAGTAGGGACAGGGGAATAAAGAAAACCATACCTCAAATTGATTTTATTTTTTGCAAAACTCTCAAGATGAACAGACGCACCAGAAGATTTCAGAGGGAAAAAACTGAAGGGAAAGCTAAACATGGAACATTCAGCATAATACCCACAATGATCCACCACTCCTAAAATGCAGTAGTGCATCGCAGTGCCCATGCATCTCTCCTGCCTCAGCAGGATGCCGTTGGTGATTGGTCAACCCTCTCCCAAAAGGAAACCAATCGGGAGCCGGCAGGTGAACGCTGGCCTCCCAGGAAAGGCTCACACTCTGGCCCGCTACGATCCAGCGCCATTTTTATCCCCCCACCCCTCGTAGAAGGTGCTGCCTGCACATCGGTGCTTATCAAGAGGGAGGCCAACGGAGGGTCCCCAACATCATCAGTTCCTGAGGTAAGCCCACTGGGGCCTTACAGAATATATTGCTGCTAATTTTGAATTTTAGCAAAATCTCCAAAAATACTCTGAGGTGATAATCTTCACAGCAGCGGCCTAATCTCACCCCTGCACGTATTTTCACAAAGGAGCCCCACACAAGGATATTCTTTATTTTATACTCAATGAGACGACGATGATTCAAATGTTTATGGCTTGCTAAGATGGTCACCACGACTTTGTGCATCGCAGTGCCTATGCATCTCTGCTGCCTCAGCAGGATGCTGTGGTGATTGGTCACCCCTCTCCTAAGAGGTAACCAATAGGGAGACGGCCAACAAACGCCGGCCCCACATCAAAGGCCCACACTCTGATCCCCCTAACATCCAGTGCCATTTCATCCCCCCACCCCTCATGGAAGGTTCTATATCGAGAGGGAGGCCCATGGAGGGTCCCCAACATCAACTGTTCCTGAGGTAAGCCCACTGGGGCCTTACGCAATATATTGCTGCTAATTTTGAATTTTAGCACACTCTCTGAAAATACTGTGTTCCGAGGTGATATTCTTCACAGCAGCGGCCTCATCTCACCCCTGCATGCATTCTAGCAAAGGAGCCCCACTCGAGGAGATTCATTGAGAAAATGCTGATTCAAATGTTTATGGCCTCCTAAAATGGCCGCCACGACTTTGTGCATCACAATGCCCATGCCTCTCTCCTGCCTCAGCAGGATGCTGTGGTGATTGGTCATCCCTCTCCTAAAAGGAGAACCAATCGGGAGCCGGCCCCCCACCAAAGGCACATACTCTGGCCGGCTATGATCCAGCACCATTTCATCCCCCCACCCCTCATGGAAAGTGCTGACAGCACATCAGTGCTTATCGAGAGGAAGGTCCACGGAGGGTCCCCAACATCATCAGTTCCTGAGGTAAGCCCAGGGGGGCTTACACAATATATTGTTGCTAATTTTTAATTTTAGCACAATCTCCGAAAAAAAACAGATTCCGAAGTGATAATCTTCACAGCATCAGCCTCATCTCGCTCCTGCATGCATTCTTACAAAGCAGCCCCACACGAGGAGATTCCTTATTTTGTACACATCGAGACGACAATGATTCAAATGTTTATGGCCTCCTATGATGGCCGCCACAACTTCATGCATCGCAGTGCCCATGCATCTCTCCTGCCTCAGCAGGATGCTCCCCTCTCCTAAAAGGTAACCAATCGGGAGCTGGCAGGTGAATGCCGGCCCTCCACCAAAGGCCCACACTCACCGTCTGTGGTTGTCCGTGACGAACGCGTGCCACACTCGGTATTGTCCAATGAGTAAGTTGCTCTTCACCATCTGCATCGATAACCACCAGAGTAAATTAATTAGCGTGGAGCCTGCACCTAAATAACCTCATGCAAGCGGCCGCTATTCAGAGCACAGACACTCGCCCACCTTCCCACCACCATCAGTCAACACTGCCTCCATCACCTAGCGCCTTGCGCACTGAAGGTTTTTGCTGCGTCTGCTACACGCTAAAGCGTCACACCAACATGTACAATCTATCTGCTATCTGCCATTACCTCCGAAAAACCTATGCACCACCTACGTTGTTAACCATATCCGCACCTTCATGGACCAACTTCCACAGGATACTCAATGAGTAATGCGCTACCCAATTGAGCTCCTACCAAACGGGTCCCCCTGCCTCTGACCTCTCCCCACACATGTAAGCACCACATGCTCATCAATCCTTTTTGTATACACCTAGGGTTCACCCCATTATACTCTGCTCATTGCCACACAAGACCCCTTGCACCTCCAAGTGTGTCACAGGCCTGTATTCTGGCTGCGGCACTGTCCTGCTCTCCTGCACAATATATTGACTGCTGCCCCCTGCCAATTAATGGTTGTTGCACCTTGACATGTATTGAATGTTGCACCCTGACATCTATTGATTGCTGCCCCCCTGCCAATTATTCGATGTTGCACCCTGACATGTATTGTTTGTTGCATCCTGACATGTATTGGTGGCTGTGCTCCTGCCCATTACTGGATGTTGCACCCTGACATGTTTTGATTGTTGCACCCTGACATCTATTGATTGTTGCCCACTGCCAATTGTTGAGTGTTGCCCTCTGCCAATTAATGGTTGTTGCACCCTGACATTTAATGAATGTTGTACCTTGCCATCTATTGATTGCTGCCCCTTGCCAATGATTAATTATTGCCCATTGCCAATTGTTCAATGTTGCCCCTTACCAATTTATAGGATGTTGCACCCTGACATGTGTTGATTGTTGCACCTCGACATCTATTGATTGCTGCCCGCCTGCCAATTAATGGTTATGGCACCCTGACATTTAATGAATGTTGCACCCTGACATCTATTGATTGCTTCCCCCCTGCCAATTATTGGATGTTGCACCCTGACATGTATTGATTGTTGCACGTCGACATTTATTGATTGCTGCCCCCTGCAAATTATTGAATGTTGCACCCTGACATCTATTGATTGCTGCCCCCCTGCCAATTTTTGGATGTTGCACCATGACATCTATTGATTGCTGCCCCCCTGCCAATTATTGGATGTTGCAACCTGACATGTATTGAGTGTTGCACCCTGACATCTATCGACTGCTGCCCCCTGACAATTATTGGATGTTGCACCCTGACATGTATTGAGTGTTGCACCCTGACATTGATCGACTGCTGCCCCCTGACAATTATTGGATGTTGCACCCTGACCTCTTGATTATTGCCCACTGCCAATTGTTGAATTTTGCCCCCTTCCAATTAATGGTTGTTGCACCCTGACATTTAATGATGTTGCGCCCTGACAAATATTGATTGCTGCTCCCTGTCAATTATTGATTGCTGTCCACTGCTAATTATTGATTGTTTCCCATTGCAAATTCATGGTTGTTGCACCCTGACATCTATTGATTGCTGCCCCCTGCCAATTGATGGATGTTTCACCCTCACATCTATTGATTGCAGCACCATGCCAACTACTGATTGTTGCACTCCGCCTATCAGCTCCAATTATTGATAGGCAGTGCAACATATGGTCCACCTGACCGTCTCGCCTCAGTATTTATATCACCTAGACCTTGAAACATCTGCGACCTGGGTATGGCTCGCATACCACCTAATTCAGAGGACATCTCACCCACTCCATTCCTACCATCCCTTCTCAGTCACCAGACTAAGCCTCACACCCAGAAACTGGGCACCCCTCCCACTCCACGGATAACCTGTCACACAAACACTCCATGCTGAGCAACCACACTAAGCCCAGTCAGCACCCTACCAGGCCTACCACCATCAGAAACCAACTGTTAGGCCTATTCACTTCTCATTACACTGCTACAAATAAACATAAGGCTTTCACACTCCCCTCACACAACACCCACCACACCCCACACCCTCCTCACATCACCAACAAACAGCATCCTACCATACCGCCTAGAGTGCCCAAGCCTCGAGCAAACTGTGCTCCAATCCCCATCCATTGTGCCCTTATTAATGTTTGTTCACTCCCAGCACACGCCACTGAAATCTGTGATCTTCTCACTAACTTGGATCTTGATGCCCTCGCCATCACAGAATCCTGGCTACACGAAGCATTGGGTCCAGCCATCTCTGTAGCCCTCCCACCAGGCTACACCCTACTCTAAAGGAGGAAGTGTAGCACTCATAGTTAAGAACTCCCTGGTGATCAGACAATTCCATTCTCCATTAGTGAGCAACACTGATGCCCTAACTGTGAAAATCTCCCTCTCGCCAACCTGCACTATTGCCATCCACATCATTTACTGACTGCCCGGCCCACTTCTGGACTTTCAGGGAGACCTTCTCCACCTAATAGGCAATAACCTAAAAAACACCACCAAATCCTTACTATTGGGGGACCTAAACCTTGGCCTCAATGATCCAAAAGACAAGCAAGCCAAATCTCTCGCCAAAGCTCTCCAGGTCTTGGGTTTCTCCAACCCCACTGAGTTTCTCAAACCCTACTCATTCCAAATTACGCATTTTAGACTGGGTAGCGGACCGCTGTGTAACATAGACATCAGCTCCAACACCACCATGCCATGGATGGACCACCACCTCATTCACTTCTCCAGCCCCTCTTCCATGAAATCCATTACACCTAACACTCCCTCACCACCTGCATTAGCTAGAAGCTCTCGTAAACTAAAGATAAACAATATCCTACCCTTCTTAGATATTCCTGCTCTCAAGCCCCCGTTCTCCAAGGACCTGCTGGCTCTAGCAGAACTCTACTACTTGACCATCAAACATGCAATTAATGCCATTCCCCCTTCAGAAAAAAAGGAAGCTAAAAGAAAATTACACGCCCACTCCTGGTTCAATAATGGCCTCAAGGAACTTCACGCCCTCAAGCGCATATTGCACACCTAACGGCAATCTAATCCACATGACACCACCCTACAGGCCTATTAGAAACTCGCTGCTCAATACAATCACAAATGCCAAATCTGAAAACTCTCACTCCTCAATGAAAACTTTCAGTCCTCCGAAAATAAGACGCTTTTCACCTTCAGAGATCTGTCTGAATCAGAAGTACAAGCCATCCTTAAAACCATAAAACCATCCAACTGTACAGGTGACACGTGCACAGCCATTCTCATCAAAGAACCTTCTTCACAGCATTCATAAATGCCTCCTTCTCCTCCAGCATTGTCCCTCCTTGCCTTAAGGAGGCATGGGTCCGCCCTCTCCTGAAGAAGCCATCGCTAGTCCCGGCCTACGCAAACAACTACAGACCTATCACCACAGTGCACTTCTTACTAGAAATCCTATACAAAGTTGCATGCATCCAGATCCAACAATTCCTGGAAACTTACAGCATTCTAGGTAAAAGGCAATCAGGTTATCACCGTGGTCATGGGATTGAAACGGCCCTACTGAACCTAACGAATCAACTGGGTGAAATAATGGATGAAGGCAAGCCAGCGCTGCTCCTCCTTCTCGACTTGTCTGCAGCGTTCGACCTTGTGGACCACCAGACATTCTGCAGACAACTAATTAATTCAGCCCAATTCTCCCGGAAGGTACTGCATGGGTTCCCTCATTCTTTGAAGGGAGAGGCATGAAGGTATTCTCAGAGCAGGCCTGCGCAGCTCCCACCACCATACATTGTGGATTCCCACAGGGGTCCTGCACATATCCCACTCTGTACAACCTCTTTACCCTACATCTCTTCAACAAACTTGACAATCTCGGCATAGCCTACACAAACTATGCCGACGATACACAAGTACTCCTTCCCCTCACTGGAGCATACGATAGAGATACAGAAACACTCTCCAAAATATACCCCACCAACCAAGCTTGGATGACAGCCAATGGTTTATGCATCAACAGGGATTAAACCAAAATCCTAATCGTAGGTCCCAAGGAAATACTTAACGAACTAGACAACCAGTACAAATCCTTCATCATAGATAACACCCAAATCCCTGTGTCAGCAGCAGTAAAAACCCTTCAGGTGTTGATTGACTCCACTCTCTCAATGGCACGCCAAGTTAGCACCATTGCGTCCTGAGCTGCATTCACAACCAAACTAATCAACGCAGTCAATCCTTACCTATCCACGATTAACTGAATCTCCATAGCCAGAGCCACTATTGGAGCCAAATTGGACTACTGCAATGTCTATGGGAGATCTGAAAATCAACCATGCAGGGACATGTATCCGCTGGTCGGATAAGAATATCTCTCGCGCTGAGGAAGCCCTACATAAGTATGGCTATCTCAGTGTCGAAGACTTTAAGAAAATGACCATAGATGGAGTCGAGGACTGGATATACCTGTTCTCTGAACAATATGCCGCAACCTCGGTTGGGACTATGCTCGGTGAGCAGGAGAAATGTCCTACCTATGACAGATTTATTCGAGATACTAAAAGAACTCTGAGGGCGGAACTAAGAATGTCCTATTTATCAGCACCTCTTCCAAAAATCTTAACAGACTTCAGATCATACAGAACAATGCCCTTAGGGCCGCCCTCAGCATTCCCGAAAGGGAACACATGTCCCACGCCAGAAGCGAAGCCACAAGTCAAAGAAAGGATACTCTTCAAGACACTAGCCATTACCCACAAATGCCTCTCACTCTCAGCCCCCCTGTATCTTTCTGAAAAGGTCATCAGAGCCACCTCATCCAGACCTAAAAGGACACATCGCTCCAATCAGCTCAAAGTCCCCACATTCAAAAGGGCAAAAGCAGGAGGGTCCAGCTTCACTGTCCTTGCTCCTAAACACTGGAATGCCCTCCCCACTACACTTTGAAATGAGACCTCTCATTCAGCGTTCCGTAAATCCATCAAAACAGAACTCTTCAATTAGCACTCCCCAGTACCTAGTGCCCACACCTGCTCCCATCTAGGGGTAGGTCCCCTCCTTAATTGGGGCACTCTCTTTTCACCTCAACCTTTGAGCCTGTAACCCTGCTCACTTTGCCTTGTCATTGTCAATGGAATAGCTCACCTGTCTGGCATTAGGTTCAATGTAACCACTGAACCACCACTTGTCTTTTTCCTGTAAACAAGTAAGTATCACTGGAACAGCACCACAATGCCACGGGCCGCTTTGTGCACTTTACAAATGTAAACAAAATTTAAAAGAAAATAGGGCTACCTGATTTCCAGTAGGTACAGTGCTGGGA
The DNA here is from genome assembly GCF_040938575.1 of Ambystoma mexicanum. Classification (NCBI taxonomy): domain Eukaryota; kingdom Metazoa; phylum Chordata; class Amphibia; order Caudata; family Ambystomatidae; genus Ambystoma; species Ambystoma mexicanum. Next base: position 1,425,036,002 of record NC_090932.1, read on the forward strand.
TGGAATGAAAAATACACTGCAAAACGCACAAAAACATATGTTCCCCCAACATGCACATGTGCAGTAATGCGCAGCACTGTCAGATGGATAAAACAAAATGAAGAATTTACAGTGAAATTAAAAATATTATGCAAAATGTAAAATAATCTGTGTACACAGAAGATGATCTGCCACATCCGAAATACACTTGGACTGCATTATATGGGCAGAAGTGCCACAGGGACACAGCAAAGTAAAGCTAACGTTAACACTCAACATTACAAACATTTTTAGACCCTCAGTCGAACCTTCCAAATGAGAATTACGAAAAATGACATCAGCACACATGTATATTTGTAGACTGCACACCTGCATACATATAAAACACACATTCAAAAACAGACCACATTAACATTTATGACCACAAAACATACACCCATCATCACAACTTATAGGAAATTACTGTAAAACATACACCTTCAATCACATCGTCTATTAAATATTAAATAACCTCAACACATACACCGAGCATTATTAACATCATTAGTTTGAAACAAAATATACTCGTACTAATATTTTCATACTGACCTTCTCATCAAACAACTGACATTTAAAATGTGAAGTGCAAACAAGCACGCATACAACAACGATGCACAAAACAAATGCAAAACATGATTAGAACATCACCATATTAGTAATAATCCACAAAAGATTACGTGTTAATGTTTCAGCAATGACGAGTTTATTTTATGTTATGTCTTGTAATCATTTGTTTAAACGTATTGTAAGCGGATTCAATTAAACACTACAGCTAAGTCAATGCCTAGTCTGGGATGCTGAGGGAAACCCTTATTGATATATTTATATGTCCAGTTCGTTTACTCTGCATGACAACCCTTATATAACACCCCTCTCTTAGAATCCCCCTGACCCCACTGAGCCAAGAAGTAAGTTTGTTTTGCAAATTAAAAAGCTTATTTGAAAATTAAACAATATTATATATATATATATATATATATATATATATATATATATATATATATATATATATAATACTTTTATAATAAATTAATATTTGATATCACACTTGAGAATATGATGTTGATCAACAATGGATAATGTTATAGTGGTACACTCTTTTTAATGGCTTAGAAGTTGATATAGAGAGGATAAAGTAGCTGAGAATACCTTATATGGTACAAGGAAATGCAAGGTGGAAACACAGGAATAAACTTGATATGATTTCAGCAAAGCATAATATAATCACTTTTCCCCTTTTGGCTATTCACCCCCTCTATGCAATGTAAGGAGGTGAAAGTGACACACACAGTCTTCAGGAATACAATCACATATAATTCAGTTCCCCCCTAGCAAGCTTAAAGGGAAACAGGTAGGAGTTTTAAACACAGGCAATATACTTTGAATGTGATGACAATGAAGTGAGAAATGTGCTAAAATTCCTCCCGATAGGAGGTTCAGGGTAGGTGATAGATACTTGGAATGAGTTCAGGTCCGCGCTACAATGATTAATGAGGGATGATGAGGTTGGAAACGGATTTCAGGGATGCAAGAAAAGACAAATATTTTTACACGAGGCTAAAAAGAAGCAAAATGTCAAATCGCTGCAAATTTTCTGAGTGCGTTGGGCGCAATTACGGAACAAATATAATGAATAGAAGAGATACGGACGATTTAGTAAAGGTAGTTTTTCGGAAGTGAAATCACAGTTTCAGAATAACAGATGACAGTTTTGCAGCTTTAAAGTCACAGAAGGACACACAATGCTATGGTGTAGTTCTAGATAGGTTAAAATAGTTTGAATTAGATTATTTTAAACTAAGAGATTGGGTTTTGCACAGTTCTGGTGGTACTCACACTATATTTTGGACAGGAATGCGACTTCGCCATGGATCGGGTTAGGATTGGACTGCGGTTCCCTCGCCACGGACGATCTCTGCCTGGTTCTGCTCACAGCGATCTGTGTCAGCTCTCTGCACTGCTCCCCCTCCCTCCCCGCCTCCCTGCCTCCCCCCTCCCACTTCCTGGTCTTCCCCCTCCCTCCCCGCCTCCCCGCCCGCCCACCCCCCCCTCTGATTGGCTGTGTGCCTGCCTCCCCTCTGGCCTACTCGACGGCCGTTCCCCGCGCTCGCTTCTTTCTCCAGCTGAGCGTGGAGAGCGGTCGCCGGTGGCCTGAGGGGATCAGCAGGCCTGGAAAGCCCTGCCTGGGCCTCCGTGAGTGTTGTTTCTGTGCTTTAGAAATTCGGGAAAAAGAAAGTTGGATTGTTTTTTGCCTCGCGCTCCTAGCGCGGTGTTTGGCCTGCTCCTACTCCCCCCTCCCACTTCCTGGTCTTCCCCCTCCCTCCCCGCCTCCCTGCCCGCCCACACCCCCCCCCCTCCTCTCCCTTTGCCTATAACCTCCCCCTCCTGGGCAGCCCTCTGCCCGGCAGCCCCCGCGGCTAAGGGCCCCAGGCCAAGGGCGACTCCTACAGTGCGGCTCCCTGTGTGTCTGCAGGTGTCCGCAGGGGACGCCAGGCGCCAGTTCCTCCGCTCTCCGGCCCACCCCTCCTCACCTTGCTCACCTCATCCGCATGATGCCTCGCCCCCCCTATTCTAATTGTTTGGGAAACTAGGGTGCTTTTCTCCCCTCGCAGGATTCTCAAACTTAGGTGGCCCTGACATACTACTCATTACTGTTTGCTCTGCACTGTGTTAAACTAGTGCCCTCCACTCACTTCCTGTCTGCATACTCGTGTCGTCCGCCTCCCCTCCTACTCCATGGTGCTCTCTATCTCGCCTATCTACTCTAACTGCTTCTCCATTGACTATCCTGCTCTCCTCACTAAATCCGGTAGGAAAAAGTTTAAAAAGGACATCCTGGTCTCCAACCCAGGCCTCCCTATCGCTGACACCTACACGAGCGCCTGCTCAAAGGAAACCCTCACTGACATTCTCTTTTTCGTGCCTTCACCTGAACTTTGGACCCTTCACATGGTCGCTGTGCTCTCTCCTTTCTCCACCTCTCCCATTAATGGTGGCACCCGTTGGGATGTCCTCTTGGCCCCTTTCCACTCCTCTAAAGCCATCATTAATGTCTATGCTAACGGGACCGTCTTGGTCCAAGGCCCTCAGGCCAACCTACACCTCTTTGATAGACGCTTCCCATGCCTCATCAACTTCCTCTCCGCTCCCGCTGTCCCCCCTCCTCTGTCCTCGGCTACCTTGCCTCTCCCCTCCCTCCCTGCCCCTTCTCTTGCTCCCTCTTCAACTCCTTCTCCAACACCTCCACAGGACGTACCTCTGTTCTGTACCCCTCCCCGGAAGTTTTTCAAGGGTGGCAACCTTCTCCACATTGCCACTCTAAATTCTCGCTCTGCCATCAAGCACTCCTCTGATATCTGTCGCCTTCTTGAGGAACTGGACCTCGACGTCCTCGGTCTCACTGAGACTTGGTTCACTGCCAGCTCTGCCACCAGCTTCGACACACTCCTACCTGACGGCTACAAGATCCTCTCCGTGCCCAGGCCCAACCGTTCAGGTGGTGGTGTTGCCCTTATCTTCCCTGAGTGGATTCCTGCCACTGTCACTCCTACGCAGACCTACTCCTCTTTTGAATGTCTTGTCTGCCAACTCTCTCTCTCTCCTAGCCATTCCCTTACCGTGGCTACTATCTATCGGCCACCTGGTCAAATTTCCTCCTTCCTCTCTGAGTGGGCTGACCTCTCCTCCTCACTCCTGTCCTCAACCACCCAACTCCTCTTTCTCGGTGACTTCAACATCCACCTCGATGCCTCCTGTCCCCCCACTGGTCTCTTTCGCGAACTCTGCAACTCTCTCTCACTCTCTATTCTCCCGTCTGGGCCTACTCACTCTGCAGGGCACACTCTTGATGCTCTGATCTCTTCTTACCTTCCCCTCTCCCTCCCTCTCTCCACTCCTCTCTCCTGGAGCGATCACTTTCTCCTTTCCTCCCACCTCTCCCTCCCTAACCCACAGGCAAAGCCACCCTCTTCACTGCCACCCACCTTCTCGGTCATCCGACCTATGAAGCGCGTGTCAGTTGAGGCTTTCGCTGCTACCTTCTCGCCCCCTTCTCCCCCCTCGGCTGACTCCCACCCTGACACAGCCCTCTCCATGCTCTATTCCTCTATATCTGATACTCTCGATATCCTTGCCCCCGTCATGAGAATCCGCCTGAAGCCCAAAGCCAAATGTAACTCTTGGTATGACTCGGATCTCGTCACCCTAAAACGCAAGTGCAGGGTGGCAGAGAGGAAATGGCGTGCTTCATGTTCATCCTCTGACAAACTGGCCTGCCGCCTGCTCCAAAGGCAATACCGGCTCTCCGTTCTCACCAAGAAGAGAGCCCTTATCCAAGCCCGCATCTCTGAGGCATCTAACAACTCGGCCGAACTCTTCAAAATCTGCAAGGAGCTGGCCAACCCTGCTGCAGTCTCTACCTCTCCTGTCCCCTCCCAGGCCCTCTGCACTGCACTGGCCTCGCACTTCATCTCAAAAACTCAGGACATCCTGTCCTCGCTCTCCTCCTCTCTCCTCCCTCCCTCTCTTCTCGGCTCTTCCTCTTGCTCTCTTGCAGCCGCCCCTCCGCCCTCCTTCTCTGCTTTTCCACCTTTTTCTGCTGATGAGGTTTCCAGACAAGTCCGATCTATGAAAGCCTCTTCTAAACAGGTTCACCCCTGCTCCTCCAAAACCTTCAAGGACCACATCGACTCCCTGGCTCCTGCCCTGACTGACTTTTGCAACCACTCATTCGCCTCTGGAGTCTTCCCATCCCCCCTCAAGCACTCCCTTGTGCACCCCCTCCTCAAGAAACCCTCTTCCGACCCCTCCTGCCCGGCCAACTATCGCCCAATCTCCATCACTCCCTTCCTGGGCAAGCTCCTGGAGAAACTGGCCATCTCCCAGCTTAACCTCCATGCTGAATATGTTGGTAATCTTCATGACCATCAATCCGGCTTCAGAGCGGCCAGAAGCACGGAAACTGCTCTCCTGAACATCCGTGAGGACCTGCTCCTGAACCTCGATTCCAACACTCCCTGTGTTCTCATTCTGCTCGATCTCTCCTCTGCCTTTGACACTGTCAACCATGCCATCCTGCTCAACCGTCTCCGTGATAACCTGGGTATCACTGGTCAGGCTCTGGCATGGCTGACCTCTTTCCTCTCCGGTCGACCCTCCCAGGTCCAAATGGGCTCCTTCCTCTCTGACATCTTTTTCTCCACCTGTGGTGTCCCCCAGGGGGCCAACCTCTCTCCCTGGCTTTTCAACCAGTATCTGGCACTCCTTGCCCACCGCATCGCCGCTCTCTGCCCCCACTTCCAGTGCTATGCGGACGATACCCAGCTCATTTTCAGGCTACCCTCGGCCTCCTCCCCTCCTTCCCTCATCTCCGACTGTCTGTCTGCTATCCAGGAATGGTGTGCCGCCAATGACCTCTGCCTTAATGCCAGTAAGACTGAGATTCTACTCATCGGCACACCCACTCCCTCCTTCCCTGCAGCTCTCTGGCCGGCCTCCCTTGGCCCCCTTCCTGCCCCTACCTGCAAGGCTAAAAACCTCGGGGTCATCTTCGACTCCACACTCTCCTTCTCTCCTCATATATCTGACGTCTCTAAGAAGTCACACTACCAGCTGCACCTCCTCAGAGGTATTCTTCCCTTCCTCTCCTTCCCCCAGAAGCTCACTGTCTCCCGAGCCCTGGTTCTCTCAAGGCTGGACTACTGTAACAGCCTCTATCTTAATCTGCCTGCCTCCACTCTCCGCCCTCTGCAACTTATCCAGAACAGAACTGCGAGACTTGTCCTTGGCCTCAAGCCCAGGGACCGTATCTCTCCAGGACTGAAATCTCTGCACTGGCTCCCAGTGGCTGCGAGGATTAAGTTCAAAACCCTCTGCATTGTCCACAAGGCCTTCTGGGGCCTGGGGCCTAAATACCTTCAACTCTCTCTTCCTAAATATCTTCCTTCACGAGCCCTTCGCTCATCCGTCTCCAACTCCCTCATGGTCAGCCGCTTCTCGAAGCAACGAGCTGGGGGTAGATCTCTCTCCGCAGCAGGGGCCTCCCTCTGGAACAGCCTTCCTGCCTCCCTGAAACTTGAGGAGAACCATCTCCGGTTCCGGAAGCACCTTAAAACCTTCCTCTTCGCTTCTGCCTTCTCTCTCCCTCTCCCCTGCTAAACCTGCTTAACTCCCCACTGAACTCTGCACTAAACCTGCATCTTGGCCACTCTTAGCGACCTCGGTCCAGGGCCCAGCCACTCTCCACTTGCACTGCCTCCCTGGCTCCCCCTGCACTGTGGGACTGTCACTGTATCCCTACAGCCCCCTTCCCAGCACTTGCTCTGCACTTACCTCGCACTTGCCACCAGCTGGCCCTTTTATTTATTATTTATTACTTTATTACGCTACTTACCTTGTATTGCACTTTCCCCCCACCTCCTCCCCTTGCACTTTCTCCTTTTCCCCTTACCTCTGCACTTGCGCGATCTGAATGTCACCTGGCCTAGTAGGATCGTTTGTCTGTCTTCCCCTTGTTTCCCTCCGTCCCTGCCTCGTCGCGCCTTGAAACACTTGTGTATAGGCGCGTTACAAATACCATATCATATCATATCATATCATATCATATCACAGCGATTTGGTCTGGGTCTCTCCGGATAATGCTGCCTTCTGGGTCTCTGGTTCTGGCAAAAGTTCTTGGCAAAAATTCAAACAGCTCGCCCGGCTATTGAATAGTTTGCCAATGATTTGGAGGCCTACTGAAAAAGGATTCAGCTTGTGGATTCAGGCTTCTCTGCTACAAATTCTGGAGTTAATTTCTGGTCTCTGGGGATTGATGGATTTGAAGTCTGGATCTCTGGATGTGAAGTCTGAAGTCTGGATGTGGAGTTGTCTGTCAAGATGCTCTGCAGAAAGTGAAAAAGAGAGCTATCTGGCTTCCAGTTGTTCTTTTTATGTGTTTAGAAAGTGGGTGGGTCGGCTAATTCTGCACGCCTAACCCTCTCAAGATTTGATAGGCCAAAGGATTCTTTGGTCCCTGATTTGAGAAAGGATAGTGTGTCAGAGTGATGTCAGCCATTTACGATCTATTGAAGAAATGCCCCTTTGCTTTTGCTTAGAAAATCCATTTTCATAACTACACATACTTCCCAGATACACAGTTGTTTGACATTACATGTACACATTACAGATTACTTAAGGTACATTCTGGCCCAACTCTGATCTTCCTGGGGGGTTGCATTCAAAAATGAAAACTTATTTTTGTTTTTAGTTGATTTACCAATATCGGACATTTACCAAAAATGGCACACATGTAAACCGCCTTTCTACCCATATTCCATTAATTTACTAGGTCTCTAGCATAAACCCAGTTCCTGTAATATCAATAAATAGCGGGGTTTTGCCTCAGAACATGGTGCAAAGTTGAATCAAGTCTTGAATTGTGGGTACATTTCTAAGATTAAGGATCTCCAAATTGCACATTTTTGTAAGCTTAATACAATATTTTAGAAGCATTTAACTTAAACATATATTTGCTGCAATATGATTCCACAAAAGTGTCTGAGTCCACCCCCAGAAACTTGGGAGTACCACATGTCTCTCCTCTCCCAGGCAGGGCTCTGTTTACAGTCCACACTGAAACTCAAAAATACCCCATTAACGGGAAAGAATCTATTGTGTTGTGTCCGGCAGGCTGAGGTCAACAGACCAGGGGGGCCACTCTGCATTTGATTTCCTGGGCTGTTGTGTGGGTCTCTGATGTGAGAAGGTTTCCCAGCCTCTTGGCCTGTTAATGCAATCAGATTGTCTCTGGGAACAGCAGGTGGTTAAGAGTTTTAACTAACCAGCGGGCCTTTGGAGTTTCCAGCTGTCTCAGGAGGCTGATTAGCTTCTGAAGTACCAGTTCTCCTGTCAGAATTTAGACCGCTTAGACCGAATTCCCAACAGCTCTGGGTTTCTTTTGGCAATCAGCCTTGCCATTCCAATGGTTTCAGGCTACTGTGTGTGTAGCCCAATGGTGGTTTTAGGCAGTGCCCTCCTGTGCTCACAACATAGGTAAAAATGGGTGGCAGCCTATTCTTCATGTTTTCCCTGTGCATTTTCTGGGGAGTTCTGGCCATCATGATATTTTCAATGCCAGTAATGCACAGTTTTTGTGGTAGGGCTCGGTTGCATGGGTAAAACATCCCACAGCATGTTCTGCTTAGACTTTACATTGTAATAGATTGACACTTTTTTTTAGATGTACTTTCTCCTTTGTTGTTGCAATTGTTTCTAGTGAATTTAATTAAACAAGATTAACAATGTACCAGATTTGGCTTTACTTAAGTCCACTGCTTGTGAGACAGACGCATTTTGCATTTATTGTGTGTATTTGTGTATCACTTATTTAATACATTTCAATTCCTTACCAATTATTTCTCTATGCAGGGTAGGGACATTGAGTTGTCCCATTGGTCACTTTCTAATGTGTTTTTGTCTACCTTGTTCAGACTAAATCCATACCACTTGATCTAGTAAATGTCTTAATGGAATGATTCTGTGCTGTTAACTATTTAGCAATACTGCTGATAAGTATGGCTGACCTGCTACTTGCTGGGAACTGTCACTATTGGCAATGTATTCCTGTAAACCTGCTAGCCACTAAAATAATAGCAGCTTGACGCCTGTGTATGGGGTGTCAATGAATTTTGAATTCCATCCTTGTGCCATCCAATGTTCTGAAGCTTTTCAATGACTTCCATGAGCTAGGAATGCTGTCTCTAAGATTTGCATTTGGCATCTATTGAACTGGAGTAAACCGATCCTGGAAAATATCGTGTACCTGTATTCATGTCACCAGTGAGAGCATGAACTACTTTTGAGATACTAGGGAGTTTATTGCTGTCAACCTCCATGGGGTATTCAGAATAGTACTGTAGCTAAGGGGTTGTCTAGGGTCCACTGTGCCGTTGGGCAATTGGGCAATGCCTCTGCTGGCGTCATTGCAGACAATAACAGGGAAAGCTTCTTAGATCCTGCATATGTATGTTACAAGCGCACATCCAATGTGTGTGTGTTTTAACAATTTTTTTGATCTAGGCACAGTGAAAGATCCAGTGGGAAGTATGGGGAGGTAAATTGAGATGGATCATTTTAATATGAAAGGAAATACATAGGAATGATCCCCCCCATCACCTGGCTTATATGAGGATGTCCATTGATCTCCTAGCTATGATGGATAAGCGTAGCTCCAAGGCGGACTCAATTATGTTGTATTATTAAAAACCTTCCTAAAATGCATCAGGTTACTGGTGGAATTATGTTCTGACAATTGAAAATCCAAGACATAATGTGTGTCCCCCACAGCCGAGCCAGTCAGCATTGTCTCGTCAGAGGGAATTTTGGGTTTCCATTATTGGTGGTTTCTACTGTATGATGTTAAACCAAACAGGCCAGACCTCATTAGCACTTGATGATTTCTCGATAATGAACAAGAGGGTTGCCTTTTCTGAAATAGGCCTGAATTTGACAACTCATGCTGGTACTGAGTGTGCATGACATCAAAAGTACAGACTGCACAGAGACGGTGCTTCTTTTCACATTTTGGGAGAGGGCGTTATTAAATCACAAGTCTTAAAATGTGGAAGTCATTCCATGTTTTTGGAAGTGTAAATGCCTCCAATGCTTAAATGTTTGAGAGTTAACAAGTTCCTTGACATTAAAAATTAAAAAAAGTAGATTTGTAGGTTTAAAAACAGAGGTAGCATTTCTCTACTTACTGTTTTCAAGTCTAATCGTGAAATTGAAGACATGTAAATATTAGTTGGATGTGTAAAAGTTCCAATATAGTCACAGGGGGTTGTGGAAGAGTGCTTGGGAGATGTTTAAGAGAAATCAAAATACCATCAACATGTTTAAGAACACGTCTGATGCTCATTTAAGCATTGGATGGCATGTCAATCACTCATACTTAACTAAAACTGACATTCTTTACTTCCCAACCAAACATAAAATCTCCTACTCTCCTCCCCTGTCTTATTCTCCCATGACTACCTTCCTTACTCTCCCTCTGCCCGCAACCTCAGTATTGTTCATGACCCACCCCACAACATTTCACTCTTTACCTTCAAATCTGCTACTGATGTAAGACTAAACCGAAACATCCTCTCCAGAACTGACTGCTGTGCTAGCTTTCTCTATGGACTTCCCAACTATGCCATCTCACTGCTAGACAAAGACATAAACTTCACTGTCTGCACACTTTTCAACCTTCCTCTCTGTGCCTCTACCTTGTCGGCCTGCGACCAAATTGGCTGGTTATCCATGAAATTAGAGCCAAATAAAAACTTCTACTTATCTTCAAAACCATGCATGGCCTTGCCCCCACCTCAACCTCTCTATCCACCTCACCCCCTCTTGGCACTTTACAGTCCTCTGCTCTGTACTCAATACTAAATAATTTCTGTCATTTCTGTAATCATCTTTGCGCCAAAAATGCATTGATTCTCCCCAGATGCTTACATAGGAAAATCAGATTTTTCTTTCTTGCCTGTGCACTTTGTTCTGTTGATGTGGTATTTCTGGGGATTCCTCATTGTCAGCATGAGCGTATTGGTGGATGGGCCATCTCAGTAGCTGGCTCCACACTCTGGAACTCGCTACCTCTGCCCCTCTGACATAATCAGGACTTTAATCGCTTCAAATGCTGTTTGAAAATGCACCTGTTCATTTAATTTCAGTCCTTTCACCCCCATTGTTCAGCACCAGGATGCATCTGGTGATAGCTGTGCTCTACAAATTTCTAATAGATAGATGCTCATAAATAAATACATAAAATACATTTTAAACCATAATCAATCTATAGAGTTCTTTGACATCTAGCCACCTATGTTTCGGCTCATTCCTGATTTAAAACATCCAAAAAAGGAATTAACTGAACCACTGATATACACTCTAGGCAAATATGGAAACACAAAGACTTTTCTGTTGATGTCTGGAGGTCAATGTATTTGCCAGCAAAGGTGTTCCTAACCATACTGAGGCATTAACAATTAAAGGAATGGAAGGGGGTGGGAACCAGAAAATAAAGTCTGCCTAGGATCCAGATCATGGTTGAGAGACTGTTTGGAGCAAAATGGGTGATCCATAGATCTTTCAAAGACACCTATCATGTAAATCCTTCAGTGGTAGTTCAGAAACCCTACGGTGCAAGTCTTCCTTAGATAGCAAGTAGGGTAGCCTTCCTTTACCTCCTTCCAGCAGAATCATGTTTTAACAGTCCTTTCTGAGTTGGTAACTGGATCTTGCATTCATTACTATCCTCTTCATCTGACCAGGTCAACAACAGTCATAACATGCCTCAGGCCAGGGCCTGTGTGTTGTGGGTAGGTACAGTAGTTTCTCCTGGTCTAGGAGAGATTTTGGTGTCAGATGAGAGTTCTCCTTACAATATAATCATTGCCAATGAAATTGACATCCAAATAATAATTTAGCTTCTGCATCAAGCTAACATGGAAGGTCTGGGGCAGGTTCTACAGATACACAAACTGAAGGGTGCAAACATCCCAGTTTCAGGCAATGGTCAGGGAGATTACCACAATCAGGAGGTTTCTGGGGATTACCGGGTGGTAATAGAATTGAATAAGGACAACTTCTACGTGCCATATATTTACTACAGACTGAAGGGTCTCTTGATAGTCATCTCTTTCATCAACTCAGAGGTGTGCCTGATTTTCATGAACATTCAGTACCTCCACCTTCAAATCCCAGTATGATAATCCTGATAATTCTATAGGAGGATTCTGCAGCTGTTTGTAATGCTGCACTTTCAGCTGCTCTCTTGATTGGCACTGTTGCACACCAGCGAAACACTGTTCCTCGCTATGTAGTTGATAAGGGAATACACTCTTCCTCCAGCCATGGATTAAAGCAGGACATTCTGCTCTTGTTCACTGGGAATTAGACAAAGGTTGGATTTTTACTGAATTTGATAAAAACTGCAGCACACCTGGTATGATATATTGGAACACAATTTAAAAAATGTCAAGACTCATCTTGAGGCAGTCTCCCTTTAAGAGGAAATGGTCACCAATTTGGCAAGACTTGACCAAGGATTGGCTACAGATGTAGAGGCATTGGTAGATGGTGATTTCATGGCTGTTTTCCCTCCTTTCAAGCTATTTTCTTTTTCTATAATGATTTGTGTATATGTGAGTGTCTTTTACTTTTATTCCAGGAGGCAGGGTGCATATATGTCATCAGTTGGTTTGACTTCACCACGCTCCAATGATTCCATATCAGAAGCAGAACTGAAAGCTAGGGCTTAGAAGGAGCTACAATGATGACTTATTCCTCAAAATCACACCGAAAGAATATGCCTCCCTCTTGAATCTCTTTTCATTGAATGCGCTCTGTGCTAACCAGGTTTTCCATACTGCTTTTAAATGGAATGAATTTGCAATGGTTCAGTTGATGCCATATACCTTTGTTCTAGTTATTAAAATCTGATGGCTCTGCTCGGAATAAACAAGAGAGGGGCATTACTAACTATGCATTCAGGGGGACATGTTCCACAGGTCTTGCTTTACAGCAGTCCAACAAACATAATGTCCTCAACAAAATGACATTTTCTGTCCTTGACAGCATTCCACATCAATGGACTTAATGAAACCTGGAAATTGAAGTTCAGATGGGTCTTTTGTTCAGGCCAGGAATTTTGCCTCTGTCTAGTGAAATTTGGGGAGATGTTCAGGAGGATTAGGAAGTCAGTTGTGGCTTAATACATTGGGTCTCATCACGAGTTGGGCTGAGTCCAGGTGGTAAATGTGCCAGGATACCGTCCAATGCTATTATCGTTACTGCAACTCGGTCCAGAGCACTGGATCTCGAGATGCAGTGGTGCTGTTAATCACAATTTTTTTGAGTCCATAGGACTCTATGGGGCTTTTCGGCACTATTGCCACCGGCGGTTATAGCACCAGTGGTAATAGTGCCGAAAATGGGCAGAAATTTGAATTTGGAGATTTACCTCCAAACTCAGGATTGGGCAAAGTGGTAATCTGGCAGTAATAGCGTTACTGCCACATTTTTACTGCTTTGCCCAACCCTATTGTATTTCATTCCTGTTTGTCTCCGGCTTCCTTTTGTAGTAGGCATGTGGGATAAATGCTATCCTTTCACACTACAAACCCTTCTTATGCGTGTCTTACTTTCCTTTTCTTGCCTCTCAGTGCACAACTTCTGACTTCAATGTGAATGGAGGGAACTGTGACGAATCAAGCGATTTTATCCCTTCTCCCCAACGGGGAGCCCCCAACTGTGAGGATAGACAGGTGAGCCCACTTCACAACACCATCCCTAGAGGTGGATGCAACTGGGACCTCACTGGGAGAGCCTCCCCCTTTGGGGAGGACCACCATTTCTGTGAGGAACTCCCTGAATCAGACCCTGTGTTGGCATACATGTGAATATCAGAAGCACAAAACAGTATACAACCCAGAGACTTGGGTAAAGAGAAAACTAAAATATACTGTTACCAACAACAAAGAGGATCTATCCCTATAAATATAAATCTCCATTTAACTGGGATGATGAGACTGGAAGAAGAGGGCATGCCAACGCAATCCGAGGCAGAAATACACACATGTAAGCAGGGAGGCTCCCAGGCAGTGTAACACCTGAGCGGGGAGGAATCACTTAGAGCTGCAGAGCCTGTGAGTTTGGAAGCTGCTCTCAGCGCGAGGGCAAAGCACTGTACACATAGAGGGAGAAACTGAGGAACAGACAGTGGTAGTTGACCACGACAACTTTGTGGTGTTAAGGGCACCCACCAAACATCACCAAAACCACTATACTGAGAAAGCAGCAAACCGTTCAGATACCCACAGCATAACCAGCTTGCATAGAGAGACAGCACAGAGAGTTGGACACTGAAGAAGATGGGGACAGAGAGAAAATAAAGCAACCAAAGAAACCCTGAGTGAAGAGATGACCAGAGACGTCCCCCCACAGAATCCAAAGTAATTGTGAGGACAGGAAAGCTGGGAGGCCGACTGTGGATCATTATGATATTGCAGGAACTTGTCTCAGTAGAATTGATGAGACAATCATTTTGAGAGGAAGTGGAACTATAATAATGAGAACGAGCGGATCATGATAAATGCTGGGACAGATATCAGCAAGACTGAGTTACAAATAGCTTGGGAAGAGGGGAGAGTACTATACATGTTAAGAGACAGATTGGGCCTCATTATAAGTGTGCTGGTCCGTTAACAATGGTACCGGTAAGCTTATCGCTACTGTTGTTACCAGACTGGCAAACTACGAGTTCTGCCCGCAGGTGCCTTCCCACCCACCAGGTCTGACCTGGCGGGTGTACCGGCACCCGCGAGCAGAGCATGTCGGATGCACCCGCACCATTCTGAATGATGCCGGTGCATCCGACTTCCCCATTCCCATTGAGCCCTAAAGGGCTCAATGGGAATGGGGAGCATTTTATTCCGGTGCCCACGAATGGGCAATTGCCTTTTCTGCAGGGAAGTATTTGACATGGGATTGGATGCATTTACCTAAAGAGTGAAGTTGCCCACCATAGGTTTCTTGTTAGACCCATGGGGCAGCTTGTCAGCTGCCGCCATTAAAGGGGTTTCTGTCCCATATGCCCAGTTGTAAAATCTATGGTCCTCATTACAAGTATGGCGGAACGAGTGAAAGTGGTAATGAAGTGGTAGTAATTATTTTCACCACTTTACTATGGCATTAGTTTGGTGGAACTGTCGAAGATTTACCTCCAGTAATAAGATGGAGGTAAATCTTACACATTACCATAAAAAATATGCGGAAATTACTACAGCAGAAGGACCACCAGAAGTAATTCCACCAAATTCCCCTATTGAGTCCTTTTGCCTCAACAAATAGGGAATTGCACCACTCTACTACCGCTTTATTCATGTGGTAAACCCACAGGAGCAAGTGCTGGTAAAAGTAATCAATTTAGGCAGTAATTTGGCAGATTTGATGCCAAATTACCACCAAACTCGTAAAGAGGCCCGATGTCTTTATGTCTCAGACATACCATTGATTCTGTCATTTGTTCACAACATGCCTCATTCTGCTCTTTTAGAGGATCCCTTGATGTTCCCTTCTCTGTAATTTGTTTTCTTATTTTCCATTACAGCTTCCAGAAAGTTGTGGGTCCTGGATTGCTTATCCCTAGGTGTTTCTCGCGCTCAGTTACTTGTTGGATGGGATTGTAGTTGGGATTCTTCCAGGGTTTTCTCTGAAGGTAGTCTCGATTTTGGACTTTAAATACATTCTACCCTCGTTTTATTCCCTGGACCTTTGCCAGTGCTGAGGACATGGCTCCACCTTTTAGGTATTTTCATGCAGTTGGGGACTTGTTTAGTCCATCAAGACAATCCAGTATCGCAACAGCCATTATGTTAATTTTCAACTAGCCCTTGGTAGCCGGATTAAGATGGCAGGAAGACCTAATCACCAACTGCCTGGTTGTTAGTGCGGCCATCTTACAGACATCTCAAGTGCAACAGCCTGGACGGCGCTCTAAATGTGTGTTTCCCACTAGTAGATGGATGTGAGAAACATGCACAGCCTCTAGTTGTGTCCCTGGCTTATTCTATCGTTTTTGCATGCATGATGTGACCACCTCTCACTTGTGGTTTTTGAGAAAGCATGACATGTATTGACAAGTATGCATGGTGTGGAAATGTATGGATTTGGTTACCATGGGAAAAAGGAATGCACACCACTTGGGCATATTCTGATTTATTAAAGTGCTGCTGAGAGAAAGGGCTTGAGGTTGCACGTCATTAACCTTCATTATATTGATTTTCTATTCTTTCTGCCAGTCCTGATGCCTCATCCTCCCTCGCAGGGCATGCTTCACCTTCAATCTCTGTAGACTTATGTAGTCATGCCAGCTTGATTGTAGACTTGGTCATCCTTCGTGGCCCTTACCATGGAGGAGGGGCCTGCACGATGCATGAAAGTGTGGCAAATGTGGGAAATCAGTGGGATATTTGTCTCATGTAGTACCTACTCACCTCTTTGAATAAGGGCATTTATAATGCTTTCCTATACATTTTTCTAAGATACCAGAATATACAAACAGTATTGTGCATAGGACATTCTTGTTCATTACAGCAGAGCAAAAACATCATCCATTAAATTCCAAATGTGTATCTTTGTCAGGTATATGAGGTGGCCAGCAAAGGTAATATTTACGTCCAGATGAATGAGCAACACATTGGCCCTCAGCACGAATTTGGCAGTGTAAGCCCCCGATTTCGGAGTGCATAAGGCTCCATGGGGTTTTCGATGGAACTAAAACCGATGGTAGTGTTGCTGTGATAATTCCACCCAAACATTGTCAATAGAGTGTCAGATTTACCTCAAGCTTTTTGCCAGCGTTAAATACTCGGCCCCACCACCAATCTCGTAGATCAGCGGAGCGGGAATGCAGTGGTAATGTGGTGGCAACAGCATTACTGCCGCATTCCTGCTGATTTACCCTGCACCGCCGAACTTGTAATGAGGCCTAGTGCTTAGAAATCAGTTTATAAGCCTGGTCTGTGGAATTTGTAATCACACAGTGTTTCAAATCATTCGTACTGGCAGAAAAGCAGTAATCACACCCAATTCTATGACTAAATGAGTTCCACCGTTCAGGTTTGGCATCTGTAATGAGTATGTCCAAGCCAGAAACCATCCTCATCGGATAGCATCTGCTATGAGCTGTTCTGCTCCCAATTACGTTCATGGTACATTAGCATTCTCCCAAGAATGGATGCAGTTTATATGAACCGTTTTCGGAAATGTCCATTGAAGAGATGGAAAGGGATATTACAAAGGCTCCACTTCTCCATTACTACAGTGGCATGGCATATGCAAGCAGGTGTGTGTGGCTTTGGCTGCCATATGAACCTGATGAAGTCTGTTGATTTAATGTTATCGGCAGCTGTGGGCTTGGCCAAAAGCATAACACAATGACCACCATGGACAATACAATGTACACTGCATCTGGGTGAATGGGACATTCTTATGGTATAATCAGTCCTGGAGTGGTGGGACTTGTAGTAGACATGTTTCAGGGGTTAGTAGGGATCTTAGGCTTCGATGACAGCTGATTATGAGTTTGGATGATAAATACTAATTATGTTTTGCATATTGATGTCAGAAGACAGTTGTGACTATATGTCAACTTATCTGGTGACCGTCTAAAATATTCTGCCATTCTAAGCACCTATATGTTCTAGGCATATGTGGGAAACTTCTGCAAAATACTGATGTGCAGGGAGCAAACACACACTACTGGATAAAGAGGAAGCAGAAGTATCCAACCAAGTGGCAGAAGAGCATGAACATCCAGCAGGAATGCCACATGCTGGAAATAGCCATTCCCAGCTAACCATGATCAGGACAGGTTTTCCAGTGTAATGCACATGTGAAGTAGGTCGGTGAGGTTATTTACTTAATATGGAAACAGTGCAGCACTTTAAGTCAAACTGTCGATAATGAAAGATGAGTGCAAACCAATGGTCGAAGTGGATGGGAGCGGTTAGGAGCAGTGCTCCTCTACTTTTTTTTAAAATAAGTTTTACAGTTCCTATACTTTTATTTTAAAAAGAAACCGTTCCGGAATGGTTTTGTTTTAAAACATAAGTGTAGGAAGAAGTTGAAACGTGCACTTTCACTGCACTGAAGGTTCTCTTAAACAGCATGCACGTTTGTGTGGTGGGTTGTATTGTGCATGGGAGGGGGCATGGTGATGGGGTTTGTGGGGAGCGGGTGCAGACCAGTAGGGAACAAGGTTCCACTACTTATTTTCGTAAACCTTTTCTGCAAATAATTGTTAATATTGAAATGTCCTTGACATAGGTGGACAACATCCCCTTCCAGGTAGGCTTTATTTTGCCTTCCTAAAATTTAATTAATTTAAAGTAATTACTACATTGGAAAACATGATGACAGCACAAGTAGGATGCATTTACAAGGTATTTTCTAAGTTCTTTTTTATGACAATGAGTCCATAAACAAGTGCCTCCCAAACAAGTAGCAACACATTTAAGATTTTTAACAAAACTCATTTAATGCTGGAATTAACCTGAGGGTTTTATTGACAGATGTGAGCAGAAAAACTGCCAAAATCATGAATAGTAATCACTTTCAAAACATAATATAACGTGTTTTTCTCTGTTTGAAGCATGTTAAATATACATGATTTACAATGGTTAATTTCACGCATTGCAGGTGATGTTTACAAAATGCATTCTGAGATCGTGATCCTACTGAGGCCCTTTCCCTTAACTAAAGAAATGGACATAAGAAAATACCAGAGTACCAGTGAAGAACTCCTCCATTTATTTACCATATTTGGTTTCTATTACACTCTAGAAAAATATATTACATTTTTAAATCTCAATGTTTTTCGTCTTGCTTTCTTTTCTATTACTTGACTATAATTCGGAATTGTTTGCACATTCTACTAAGAACAAAAAAACAACTGGGTGTAACTATGTGAAGTAGAATACCTACAGCTTATTCATCAGCGTCCAAAGGGGGTTACACTCTGTGGGGGAATTTCACATTGTTGAAAAAGGAAAGAGAAAGAGGGGAGAGAACCGGGTACACATGTGGGGTTAAGTGCTGCATTACAAAAGCAACTTTATATACAGTATTCTTTGCAAAATCAAATCTAAATAAACATATAAATACTTTGGTGTGTAATTTTGTGGGACACTAAATATGACATACATTAGAGTAGAGATGTTTTTTCTTGAATGTCCAGACCAGAAAATAGGTTGTTGTAGGTATGCTTGAACTTTGAGACTGGATATAGCAAGCCTGTATGTATTTCCCATGTTCTTACTGAAATGTTTAGAGAGTATGGTAGATGTGATTTTATTCATGAGACATTGAAACAAATACATATTGAATGAGCTCCATATGTAGCTATCTTCTTGTAATGTGTTACTTCTGAAGTCACTGTTAAGAAGGTGCCAGGCACTAATTATGGGACCAGTGGCTGGCAGGTGACACACACTGGAGAATTGGGCGAGTGAATGCAGAGCGAGCACATGTAAGATGGCAGACATCAAAGCCATGGTAAAGAAAGTCATGGAACGCACGCTTGTCTTGTCAGATAATGCTCACATTCTCATGTCGTGATTGCCTGTTTTAGCATAAATGTTCAAATCATGGTGCTAATAGTATCTCATACCTCAGTTAAAGGTTTATCAGGACTTCAAGGATTTGCGGTAGCCACACGTTTGTACAAAAAGTCTTGTAGCCAACAGCAGAGGTTGGATACTGAAGACCTGCGGACACGGATTATGACATTTCTTTAATGACATATAGTCTCCTGGGCTTTGTTTTATTTTCTTCAACACCGCAAGCGATCCAAAAATGCTACCTTGAGTAGAAACATGAGCTGAGAGGCCATTTTGTTGCTTGCCATTGCTACTTCTGGACAATGCTCATATAGAGAAGTGACCAAAACTATGATAGAGTGCCGAGGGACTGTGAGCCCATAGTCCCTCGGCACTCTAGCATTCATTATGGAGAGGGCATGTTTTGATATTACCATGCCTATGGGCAATGTTTCAATTGCAGCTGAGAGTGCCCTATCCCTGTTGCCCCCTCGATGCTCTTGCTATTTTCCACATGCGAAGGGAACAGGGATGAGGACCTGCATAGGCATGGGCCCAGAGCTCTCCATGCAGAATATCTGACAGATCTTCATCAGGTGCACATCAGCACACTGCCAAGATCTGTAACAGTTCTCTGCAGAATCTGCATGCATTTAGCCTATGCCTAAACATGAGGCAAACTTCCTAGGAATCCATGTCTCTCTGTAGGCATTACAATGCTGCTGCCTGCAGGGATGCATGAGGATTCCCTGCATGGAGCACTAGATCAGGCGGTGACACAATAGTCAGAGATTGCACGTGGGTTTCCTGCACCATTCGAAGGGTTCCACACATGTTCCTGCATCCACTCATTGTGACTCCCTGTGACAATGTGTCTGTCAGTACTCAATTCCACTGTTTTATTTCACTATTCTGTGCCATTAAGAAGTGGGCCAACCCTATGCAGATCAGTGTTGACCACTCCTGAAGGGTAAAACATGTCTGAGGTTGCTTGCACTTCTACAGAGAGTGGAACTGGTCAAGCAATGTGGTCTGGATTGCATGTGGCTCCTCTTTTTCGGTAGCAACACAAAAAAGATATGGAATTATCTATAGAGAAACTCCTGGTGGTTAGGAATTGTTTGCTGAAGCCTTTCCACCCACCATAGGTTATTTATTCCTGGATTTGCCAAATGTTGCAAATCAAGCTGAAACTCACTGATGGAGTTCAATTACACCAGAACATATCTGCCACTGGTTGTGTCGAGGTGCAAAGGTTAGATTTCTGCCTGGTGCTACTCTCTTTACAGTCGGGCTCAATAATGATGTGTATGTGCTGCTGTTCCAATTCTGTGATGTCACAGACAAGCTAAACTCTTATGGAAAAATGTGTTAAACTGAACCTGTTTTTGTGTTTAAGAATTGCTGGGAAGCATTTAAATGCATCACTTTTTACTTTCCCTTTTTTTGTACTTTTGGCAAGTGTGATCCTCTGGAAGGACTCGAGGTTGACCACCAAATATATATATATATGGGTGATCGGATAGTAGATTGTGAGGCTTAGGAACAAAAGAGGTCCTTGCAGAGGCCAAAGAGGAAATCTTGCAAATTACCCCAGCATGTGCACAATATGCGCCTGCATTTGAGGAGGATGGGGGGTGAGTCTTTTGAGTAGGTATGTTATGCGACCAGGTGTAGCCATATAAGGAGCTCTGTAGAAGTACGTGCATTGTCTATTGAGAAAGATGTGTGCACTGTGAAGCGAGTACAACCCGATGGAGGAGCGGAGAACTGCTCATCCTCTGACTGATGGAAATGCACTGGAACTCTAGAAAGGAAAGCCAAGGACTGTTCAGAATTGATGCTCCTGATTGAGTATCACTACATTCAGCACTTGAAATCCTGTTTCCAGCTGTTATACTTTTCACATCGACCTCCGTGAAGTTTGCTGCGGGAAGTGGGATCTGGCCTGAACTCGACTTCGGATATAGAGGGTATGAAAACGAACCTATCTATGGGGGCGCTGACACTAGGACTGCAACATCAGCACCATCAGGGAACAGATTATCATCAGCCGTTGCACCAAATAGTCCAAATGCGGGGTGGTGTGAGGGGGGGAGGGAGAAACTCAAGAAAAGAGTCAGTAAAGATTTTAATTTCATTAGACGTCATCCTCATGTGCCTTCCTTTATCTTGCAAAAACAAGTAATCGGAGGAGATACACGCTAGAGGGAGTGACTAGGAATGATACACAAGTGGGAGGCCAGTACATCATTCTGTTAATACCAAGAAAGATGCACATGGCTCATTAAGCAGGACATCCTTTGTATGGTACCAAGAATATGGACATGAAAAATAGTCTTGGAGAGAATAGAAAGGGAGTCTAGAACTGGTTATCCTGAGGGGATGAATGGAACCTACAACCCTCAGACAGCATTTCAGCTTTAAGGGAATGTGATGCAATTGGCTATAAACAGTGTACACGGATGGACATATCTATGCAGAACAAATGATACAGGTGTTCTAGCACAAGTGAAATAATAACCATAAAACATAACAAACACAGGCTGTCAAAGGTCATTCATAACAATTCTACTTATGACAGGATGACCATGAACTCCAAAGCCCAGAGAAGCTAGGAATACATCTTCTCCTTTTGCGCGCCTGATGAAACTTGGTGAAGGGATGGGCTAAGGTCAGGGAGATGAGCAATCAGCCAAGCACACCCCCTAAAAGTGGGGATGTGCCAAGCTGATGTGCTGAAGGGTGAGTGGAAATAACAGGATTAAGTGCAGTTTCTAAGCCTCACCCACCGTGTTTTGATTGTTGACAGTCTGGAGACATGGGGCGATGTGGTCCTCAGAAAGAATGTGGAGAAGGCATGCTGCAATTTAATACCTGCTGCCCACAGGGGGCCGACATTCCGATAGTGCAGATGTGTATTCACACAAACTTTCAGCACATAGACTGCCTCTATCCTACTAGTGAGGATTGTATGCATCCAAGGATATGCATTGTATGTGTCCACAAGGATACAATACATTTTCCAAAAATTGAGGTTGGGAATGTAGGGGAAGTCACATAGGTAAACTGTACAGGTCGGAACACTTCCCAGTCGATACCCTCTTCTTTGTGGTCAGCAGCTTTTACCTGATGCTGACAATTTCTTCCCAGCAAGAAACTGCAGCATTTAGCATACAGCAACAATAAACTAAAGTGTGCAGGTTCCATCAGTCAGCTGGCATAGGGGTTAATCTGAACAATCATTCTCAGGCTGGTTGTCCTGCTTAGCATTCCTTCCTTAGTGGGGAAACTCTCATTGTTCATCCAGTGATGTTTGTATAATGAGGACCCAGGGACATGAAATAGGTATCAGTAGTGGCTAGGACGTGCAACCCCATTTGTTTAGTCACAATACATATTAGCTTCTGTGAAGGAATGAAAGATTCTGCCAGAGGAAGATTATTTTAAAATTGAATTACGATTAGTAGAGAAAGGCTGGTATTGAGTTCCATTACTGAGAAAAATGAGGTGGCAGCAAAATATACTCTTTTCTTAATGTTCATTTACTGCAAACACGCATTTGATAATGTTGGCAAAGCTATACAAAGGACATAAGGGTATAACAAGTCAAAGGAAAACCTGGACTCTAAAACATCCTGAATGAAAAAGCGCTGCTACTTTGATATCTATTTAATAGAGGCCCATCAATGA
Organism: Ambystoma mexicanum; assembly: GCF_040938575.1. Lineage (NCBI taxonomy): Eukaryota > Metazoa > Chordata > Amphibia > Caudata > Ambystomatidae > Ambystoma > Ambystoma mexicanum. The sequence continues at coordinate 1,425,058,837 of NC_090932.1, forward strand.
GTTCAAGGACCATATAAAAATAATAATAACTTTACATCAGTGCACGTGTAATTAGAAATTTGCTCTGGTGGAAAAATACATTAAAAGAATACAGAACATAATGACCGAAATTTGGCAAAAATGCACGTGCAAATTGGAGCTAGGGTGCAAAAACATGTTCTTTCAACATGCTTTTTCACCAAAGCAAAAAACTAAGACTTGGACACACGTTGCACTGGTTCAAAATGAATTGATAGAATATATGTTCTATCCTAGTGCTACTTGCACTTGCAGTAGTGCACATTTTCTGTAATACCACACTAAGGGCCCAATTCATGGAAATGTTTGCACGGTTCAAAGTGACTTTGTCCTGCTGAAAAGTCACTTTGCACTGCCGACACAATCCCTGATTCGTGGAACTGTGCAAACTGCATGTTTGCAGTGCATAGTCATTCTGTGCAGCAAAAAAGACTTTGACGTACTTTGCACTGCAAAAAACACAATTTGCACTGTTCCATGAATCAGGGTTTGTGTCAGCAGTGCAACGTCCCTTTTCAGCAGTGCAAAGTCCCTTTGAACCGTGCAAAAATGTTCATGAATCGGACCCTACATTTTTCTGTGCTCAGGTCATTGTTGCACTAGTGCTAACCGAACTAGGCCGAACATGATTGATGCAACGTTTCTGTCATGGGTTCCCATGAGTTGATCATTCAAGGATTTCAGATAGGCCATTTTATTAAACTTAGATGACTGGAAAAAAATAGGCCATTTCATTTGCCGAAAGTAATGTATTAGTTGCAAGCAAAAAAAGAAAAAAAATGCCGGGAAAAACCCTATTAATGCCAGAAATGCATGTAATGACAGGGATTTGAAAATTAATTGTAGTAACTCAAAGATTAAGGTAATGTCAGAATTAGCAGTGCAGACAAGTTATGTAGGTAAAGGCATTGGCATATTAGTTTTCGTCCCAAGAAAATGATTGAGGAGTGTATTCAGTAGCCTTAGCGCAAAAGTGAACAGCAGATGTTGGACTCAACGAAAGGTTTGGGATAAACAATATTAATGGTCAACATACGCTTTCAGTGCTAAGGTAGATAGTACTCAGTAAGAATGCATTTTGCTAGACCATGGGACATTACTGTAGTGCTAAAGAACATTACAATCAAGTGACCATTCATTCTGGAAGAGGCAGCTGTGAGAAGAGAAACTGATCTCAGGCATGGATTAAGAGTTAATGTTGTATGTAGATAAAATGAACAAGCATCACTTTGACAACAGATACACTGTAATCTTAAGTGCCGGGTTAACTCCATGTGTTTGTTCTATGGACATTAAGGAGAAAGATGGTTGCCAGACGGAAGTCTATTTTAAAACTGTAAAGGGAAGCTTCTTTTAGAGGTCGTTTTAGGTTAACTTGAAATAAACAAATATGGGGGACCAAAAGGATGCCATATCGAGTCATTGCATGCCAAAATCAATATGAATGTCATGTTGAAGAAAATGCCATCAGTAGCCTATCCTGAGGTCATTTGGCAGATGCAAGGTTTATTTTGAAATGCAAAAATGGAGTAAGAATTGCAAAAACATATAAGTATTTTATAACCATGATTCTGTAACAGTGCACAGAAGATGGCGGGAACTACGTTTAATTAGAGGTGTTGACAAGCTGTATTATCGAATAGTGGGGAGCCTAGCCAATGCTATTTTGAAGTTACCTCTTTAAAGGCCTCTAAGGCGCCCATGCTTCCTCTTTATAATTTGCTATTATTGCCAAAAAATTAAGTAAGGAATGATGGACCCTTATTATGATCAATTAAAATACAAATAATTTGGACAAAGGAGACCTAATGCATGTCAGGTGAATGTTCAGCTGATTTTTTCTCTAATATCTTTTATTTGTAATAGTCACATTTTTAAGGCACAGGTCGTTATTAAGTTGTTGATCCTCCCTGGAAATAGTACATAATGTGATCCTGCATGATCAGTAGATTTCATAGGCATGATCCCTCCTTTCATTTGCATAAGAACTGCCACTTCACCTGATGTGGATTTTCATTGAATGCTGTCATAGAGGACTACCCTCGAATATTTGAGCACATTGATAGTGTGTGTGTACATGTAGCTTACGCATGAGTCGTTCCAATGAACTAGCTCCACTTTTTCATGACCATGTAGTAGTTATGTTTGTCAGACATGAGAAACTGCATACATAGAAAACAGTCAAATGTGTGTGCATTAATTTCTTTTGGTGTGCTTGGTAGATCATTCGAAAATAGGCACATACTGAGGTTTGCTCCCTAACTGTCTCACCTCAGCAAAAACAAAACAACAAATGTGTATATTTTTGGGAAAATCAAAACTGTTTCCAAATATGGAGTAAGGGAACTTCATTTCACAAGACATAATTAAAACTGACATAAGAAATGTACCAATTAACATCACAGGGCCAAATGTGTTCTATACAGTAAGCACTTTTCTCTGTCTATGAAGAACACTTGACTTTCATTATTTTTCCAAGTCTCCTTTCTTACCTCAATTTGTTCAAATTGGTGACATATTATGAATACACTAGACATTCCTGGCATGACATACACCATTTTACAATATCTTAAAAGTCAAAATCAGTCAGTGATTCATAGGGTAACTTCTGTCCCCATTCTAAAACACCAGAATTACGAATGATCACTTCCAGGAAGGGGGCATAGGTCCATGTGACTTATTAATAGTCAATGTATAGGGAACTGTCTTCTTTCGAATTTGAGAGGCATATGTGTATCAGATGGAATGAGAGGTATGTGTGATATTAGACCAGTACCCACGTTCCATTGATTACACAGTCTTCTATGATGTGTCTTTGTAGACAGGTTCCTTGTTCCATTGCAGAGTCCCTGTCATGCCATAAGATTGCACAGTAGCATAATTTCAGCACCTACCTTCAGTTTTACCTATTAAGGAGGCATTCATCCTACAGTGTTTCGCTCCTTAGAGACTGCAATGTTGAGCCAGAAACTAACTGTTCATTGTCAATGGAAACACCGTACTCTGTGTGAAGGGAAGTAGAACTGGGGGTAGAAAGAAGTAACTTAAAATTGTTCTTCATGTTTGTGATAGTGGAAGGTGAAGGTGACCGTGTAGAACCGTGCTCGTTCTGTATGTTAGCTGTTGAAGTGGAAGGGCACACAGAGGTGCACTTTTCCATTTGGACAGCACAGGGCAACCTAACACTGATAAATTGCATCAGCTGAACACAGAAACATACCTAAACGTTATATATATATATATATATATATATACACATATATATATATATATATATATATATATATATATATATATGTATATAGCTATTTATAAACAAACGTAGCAGAATTCATATTGCAGAACAAGCAAAGAGTATGAGCAACACTTGCACTTGCTTTGTCCGAAATACTTAAAGTTCATTAATTTACTTAGGAAAACAGCTGAGACCAAATGTCAATATGTAATCTCACTTCAAACCAAATAATACATCTCTATATATTCTCTTTGCATATGTGGGTAGCAATGTTCTTAAGCAAGTGCTTTAGAATTGTTCAGGCTGTTCGCTCGAAAGAACAACAGTTTGTGGTACCAAGCACACCATCACTAAAAATATCACACTCTTAATAGTATCAATGATGGCTTCTGCAACTACATAATGAGTGCTATAAAAAAGATGGCCGTAGACTTAAGATTTGTTTTACTTCATCTCATATAGATAAAACGTATGCTTCGAATTGACTTTGTAGTCTCCCCGTGGATTCATGTCATTCAAAGTGCCAATGTGCCATGGGAAGTGGACATTGTTTGAACTGGTTTTCTACTGAACTTTCTTAATTTTTGGTCATCAGATTTGGCTGAATACTGTTATACACTAGAATCAGTTTGGCTGACAAAAATGTTTAAAAAAGCCGAAAGCCCATTTTCTGCACATTCGGCACAGTAAAAAAGGTCGGACCCCGAAATGCAGAACATGGCTAATGGGGTTGCTTGGGAGTCCCCCACTTCCCTAGTTTGGTTTTATGGGCATAAGGGTTTGGGGGGTGTTCCCCACTTACATTAAATACAAAGCGGGGGGAAAAATCACAAAAAAAGCAGTGGAGATTCTCAAAAACCGAACAAGTCAGCTTCACACGTTTGAGATTAGTGCTTTTGCGATGCAGTTATTTCACGCTGATCCCACTAGAATTACTTTACATTCCTCTAATGCAAACACTGCTATGCACAGATAATGTTTTATTCGAAGGTTTGCTGGAAAATGGCAAACATGTTATTTGCTGCTAGCTATCAAGCAATTGGCCTGTATTATGTCAGATTGGTTTGTGAACAAGTGTGTTGTGGCAGCCAATAAGAAGAAATGTATTCCACAAACACCTATACCTTGCATACATTGCTGATGTAAGTGTCTGTCTCATTTGTATATTTGCTCTTGCACCATCCATCTGTAAATAGGTACCATTTGTATTTACCTTATGTAACTAATACCTGTATGTAAATGTTTACTTTGTTGTTGTAACTAAGCTTTGCATATACATGCAATTGCTGTGCCCTGTTACCTTAGGGTATGCTGCACATTATAAATAATGAAACAAACAATGTAGTAACCTACTGCTGTATTTAAAGGATGCAAATTAATTTATAACTCTGATAGTGTTCGATACATTTGTCCTAGTGCTTGGACTAGATGTTACATTTGGAGTAGGTTTAACTGGTTCAAACTATGGACGTTCAGATGGATGGAAACAGCACTAATAATATCGAACATGGGTTTGATCACAGTGCACAGTTTAAGTTTTGTTTGTGACCTGTCTATTCTGTCAAAATAAACCTAAATAATAGTAAAGTGTCCTTCGCCAGACTTTTGAAGCTCCTGTGTCATGGCAAATCAATTCAACAATGTGCATACAATAGCACTGGCTTTCCTCTGTCAATTGAAAGTGCAGGTTGACAACATATATGCCCTTAAAGCTTTAAACTGTGTTTAAGCAAACTTTAGTTTAATTTTGATGTCCATATGGGTAGTAGAAGACTCCTGAGCACTTTCAAAATCATGAATATAAACAACTTTCAGGATTGTGTAAAACAATTAATTGTGAATGTTTGCTTCATTTTAGATTCCAAGTGTACAATTTTACTGTTGTTTTGACTGTAGAAGGTGTAAGATGAATACCTTTCATCAATAACGGTTACACTACAATTAAACGTTAAGCGGTTGAGGTTTCATTCGTGGTCAGAGACTTGCAGAAATTCAACAAACCTCCAAATGCTACTGTCCTAACCAGTGTGTGTGATTTGCCTTTAATTTGAGCTGCCTCTGTCTTTATCTTTCTTCTATTAATCTTGTTTCTAAAATCCTTTTTTTATCATTTTTCAGTTACTCCCTGGGAACTCAAACGTCTCTCTGTAAATGCCATCCAGGTGGGTATGCAGATCCTGATCCTTTTCAATCTAATTAATAGCATGCTTGTATTTAAGTTATAGCTGAAAGTACTGAAATAGTGAAATCAACTATAACCAATAGTCAAGGGTCCTTAGAACGGTTGAGAAATGAAATACAACAAACATGTGATATTTATGTACGAACGACTAGATGTTTCCGGAAGAAGGTCTGGCAAGGAAACCGGCAAACTGTGCAAGGATGAAATGTATGTGAGTCAAGACAGAGTCCATGGTTTCTTCTGACTGTTCTCTGCTGAGAACGCCTACTACAGGGATGTATTTGATTATTCTTTTAAGATTACATTTGTCAGAGATTGATACATAGAACACGTTGCTATGCATCAACTACATGCATGTAACAGCAAGGGCTGGATGTAATCCATGACTGTGGTGTGCAGCCTGAAGCAGTATTGGCATGGCAACTTAATGTAATCAACATGTCTAAATATGTTCAGATCCAGTGCACCTACCTTGTTTTGACTTGCTTAATAGAGTAGGGGGCATAAGGGTATTATTTTGGGTATGCTCAGACAAGCGCAAAGTGTGCCAGAAGCCAGCACTGTATTGTGATCAAGAATATTGAGGGACAGTTTCAAAGAAAATATTGCTATTTCAACATAGTGTAACTTGTTTTTTTTTCTCTACTGCAACCATTTGTGCTTCTTGAACTTAATGTTCTCAGCGGATTCATTTGTATCCACTCTTGATGTCAAAGGTGACACATGGAGTAGGATTTATTTTTCCGCATGGGAGGCTTAAATCCAAGGATGGAACTCATTGTAACAATACATAAATATGAAATGATTTTACTGTTGGCCTTCAAGTTAGAAAATAAATCACAAAAAGAACAAATAAATACTCATCAAAATGACATTAAAGCTAATCATCAAGTGCCTTTTCAAGGCTCTGAACAATTTAAAACTGAACTTGGAGAAAGCAAATGTGTTAGCGTCATTCCACAATTTCTAAATACTTTTTGTGTTGCTGTAGGTTAACAGGATGGAGAAAAGCAGTATATCACCAGGATTATTATATGGGAAACAGAAAAGATGAAGGTGCACGTGTTCATAATGCAAACACCAGTTGCAATTAACTTCCCCCAACATGAGTTCAACTGTGCACTGTATGTGTTTGTCAAAACATTGTCTCAGCAATGACTGGTGACCGTAACTCCATGCATGTAGTTCATTAACAGCTAGCAGCAGCAGCAGACGAGTCATCAAAAAACCACCCACTGGGTGGAAGTAGTTATTGGCTGGGAAATCCTAGCCTAGGAGCCATTGTCTATCCCTGCACATATCATCATCTTGGATAATAATCTTCTGGGACGCCGGAAAGGTTTCTGACTTTCAGAGCTGAGTCGACTGTCTTTATAAGATTGTTAATCATTGTTCTCATTTCCGGAGTGTAAGGGTCATACTCCAGCTTTCTCAGTCCAGAGCGCTTGAAATTTCCATCCTTTTGACCTTCAACACAGAGAAGTCTGTCTTGTACAATAGGGATGCCTAGTAGACTGACCATCCTCTTCAGATGAACGAAAAGGTCCTGTTTCAGTTCTTCAAAATGGACCACCAGCACCTGTTTACCATATTTTAACCAGTCAATGGTGTGAGTTGCCCACCATGGTGCATAGTTGTTGACGAATTCCGGCCATTCTGAATAAAAAAAATTAAAAAAGCATATGTCAATACACGAAATGGAGATATATTTCAAACACATGAGAACTTTCAAAAACTTAAATCTAGCACAGTGTCCATTATATCACAAATGCAATCTCTCTCCATTTATGATTTGCGTGTCAATGGTTAGATTTTATGCAGGGATCCAATAAACGTGTGGGTCTATGACAACGTGTTTACACACATGAATACATATCACCATAAAAACAAAGGTGCTGACACTCCCCTGGATACTCTCTATGATAAAAGCAACATTTATTTGAAAAATATAAATTCATGTTTTCTCTCCACATTCTAAATCAGTCTGTAATCTGTGATCTACATTTGGGATCACACAATGCCTTTCTAAGGACCACCATATTCAAAATCACATTCCCCCAGTGCTCAATTTCACACAACTCAATAGACATCAACATGTTTGCATTAATGCGAGAAAGTCAGCGTATAAGTGAATAAAGAATTTAATTCAGTACAGGTGTCTACATAATAATGCACACAATGAACAATCCCTATGTTTCAAATATACAATAAAACAAAGACATCCTTGTGTACTGGCGCGTTATAAATGACATATAATATCATATCAGCGCTTAATTAATGTATATGTTGTGGCAATGGCTTATGTCATCTTTTTAAAAGATACGAGAGATAGAAACATTAGAGAGGGGGTATCCCCATGTTGTGATTTCAATAGCTAGATAAGCTATCCCCTTTTCAGACTGTTAAACATGATGTGCCTGATTTACGAACGCGTTTTTCAATGGGAAAGCCCAATTGAAAAAACATGTTGTAAATAATGCCCGATACAGTCAGACATCTGTTTCATCATGGTCACCATACACAGTGCCAAGGCTCACCTGCATTCTTCCAATCACGTGCTTCTGTGCTACAATATTTGAGCTGTTTTAAAAATGGAAAATAGACTCCACACGCACAGAAATACATTGCTACTATCTCTGAATATATTTCAATCAAAATCCCCCAAATCCTATTTAAAGTTAAATCTGAAAATCAGTCCCCCCAAGGTGTGACTGTTCACAATGTCAGTATCTATAATATTTATTTTCCAGATTATAATCATCTAAACAACTGCATCCAAACTACAAGTTGCAAGTACCTTGGGAAGTGTTGGCACTGGGGTAAAGGGCAGTGAACGTGACAATGTATTTAGACTCTACAAGTCTTAACGGCCTCTCTGTCCCCGCCCCCCCAGGTTATTGCTGTAATGTGAGACATTTTAATAAAAAACATCACCACCAGGTGTCTATTTGGAGTATAGTGTCATTGGAGGATAATTTACATCTGCGATTTTGAAGGGAGTACATTGTATTGCCTTCCCTATTATACTCCCAATACAGTGTCTGTTACATAAAGCATATCAATACACATTACTATTACAATTCAAAAGCTGCCAATTTCTACTTTGAAATTCATGTGAAATCCACAGTACTGAGGATTGAGTCATACCATTTTGCATATAAAATAAGAATAAAGTACACAACATTACTCCAACACGCAATTATTACATCCATTGCTAATACATACGAGTAGAACAAACACAAGAAGGGACTCCATGACCTGAACAGCATTAGAAATATATGTAGGATGGAGGAAGAGGCATCCCTTCACTACATCCACAGATATGAAGGGGGGTTTCCCTGCCTCTTTTCTAGCAACCACTCCCTCCCCAAATATCCAGTTCTGTTACATAACACCAGCTTTTAAGGTCTACACATTGGCTCAGTTGAGGCCAGTTTGCCTATGTACTCTGTCCATTCCTCAGTTTTCAAATTCATCATAGATTTCCAGTGTCTAAGGCTAATAGTCGTCTAACACTAAATGCACCTTTTGTATACAGCTTTGGCATGTGAACGCTTTCTTTGATATCTCTTATCTTGGTAGAACCTAGAGCACGTAGAGCAGTATTGTTGCACAACTCCTTCAGCCCAGAATTGTGTTACCTTAAGACAATTATATGATCTGGCACAGTAGGCACCTCTGAATCTACTAAATGTGTTTGTTCAAAGCCAGACAATTCAAATGATTACTCTGACCATACTTTATGTCATAGTAGCTTGACCCCAGAGTATCCATCCCTTAACGGGTGGTGCTAGTCTGTAATTAATCTTGGAAGAATATACTATTATTTCTGTAATATACATTCTGAAAACAACAATCTGCTAATTATGTTGCTTAGTTCTGTGGAATGATGCATCGAGTATGACTACTGGTGTATCAATGTCATCTTGCATTTCCTTTGCTTCATCTAATGCCCAACTAGGACAATCATAACTTTTGTACACATGTTTTCCACTTTTCAGTTGAAATCTGAATCCAAACTTTGTTCTTTCAGCCTAAAGCATTTATTCAAAAGGAATATTTCAACAAGGGGGATGACGCAAACGCAAGGAATGTATAGCAGAATTGTGTCACATGGTTGTACTGTGCTAACTAATTAGACATTAATGATTTTAATAAGAATACTCATGTATGTTCCATTTTTGATAATGCATATATTTGAACTTCAGATATACTCTGTTAGTGTTCAAATAGTCCACACATTCATCACAATTTGTTCATCTCCATCCTAAATTATTAGGTGTTACATTGGTGTAGCTTAACAAAAGAAGTGCCTGAATATATTTGAAATCCCATGTCTGCCCCATCATCCTAGAGAAAGGTTTGCATAGTGGGAGGAAATTACACACCCATGGTCTTCTCCTGAAGCTGTTTAACATGAGTGACATTAGAATTACGTTTTTTGTATTCAAATAGTCCATATAATCCTTCGACACTGGTTCATCTTCATTTCAAATATTTTAGTGCATGCTTGATGTATCTTACCGATAAGAGCACATCATATAAAAAGAAACTGATAGCTTATTTGAAAGCCCATGTCTGCACCCACCCTACACCAAGGTCAGCATAGGTCAGCGAAACATGGTGCTACGCTCATCCCCTGAAGCTGTTATAGTATAGGCGTGTGGTAGTTTTAACTGTACATGAGGAAAAGTACCACTTAGGCATCAGACGTTCAAAGAGGAAACATGTGGGTAGATAGCAATGTGCTCCTATATGAATCATAGACAATCTGAAAACCAATCTGACTGCTGCAGCTCTCATAAATAGGAATCGTGATAAATAGTGGAGTAAATGAAGTTAAACCCAAAACATCAACACTACCATGATTAGGCAATGCTGTTTCTGACCACAGAAGAAACAGACCTCCAAGCAAATATGATCTCTGCACTGACATATCTGTTTGTAAGTGTAGGATCGGCTCTGCAAGACTAACCTCGGGACTAGACACTGTGCTCGAAAAAACATGACACTACCATGCATTCATGAGAAAAAAAGGTCTGCACTGACATAATTTGCGTGGGTGTGACACATTGTAGTGGGGACAATGTCCTTGATAACAAAACAGATACTTACAATTATCGGAAAACACAGCATTTTGCATCCAAACAGGTTTTAGTAAATGCCTCAAATTATGTATATTTCTTTATGTTTTATTGCTTGTGTTTTCTGAAATCTTACAACAGAATCGTACATAATTAGGAAATCTCTGCATGGACGTTTGCTTGTGGGACATTGTCTGTTCTCGAATCAACCAACTATTTTGAGGATCACGTTCCGTTTGACTAAACGTAGTTGCCTTGTAGACGTGCAGAAGAGCAAAACATATTAGATGGTGAACAATTGTGGCCAGAAGCTGTTTCCAGGTGCCAAACAATGGTAGTTCAACAAACATTTGTAATTGTCTGGTTATTGCAATAGAAATGCCCTATTGTAAATGATTGTACTGACAAAGGCACTTAATGCGGACCTGGCCAATATTTGCTTGTTTCTGCTTTCAAGTGCGCATTCCAGAATGAAAATGAGCATACAAGATAGTGTCTGGTCAATCAGGTGTGCAGGAACGTGGGCGGAATCCACAATTAACTGCCAACGTTCTATCACCCACTTGTCACTCCCCCCAAAGTTCCACTCACCACACGCATTGTTGTCCCGAATCCCACAAACTGCCTACCCCTCAATATCCTGGCAGTACATTCCCCGTTTGTCGACCTGCTTCCCATCGGCATCAGCGACAAGGCCGCCATGGAAAACATTAATGGGACATGCTCTGTTTACTATCTTCCATGGTATCCGCCTTGTTTTGCAGTTTTTTTGAGGGAAATTGGACATGCACAATAAACGGAGCACATTCCCTTAAAAAAAGCATATGCTTAGCACCTGGGAGGGAGTCCTGCGGGGCTAATAGTGTTAACCGCTGCATTTGGTGGCTAAGAAGAGAGCTAACATCCCACAGCTCTTACCAAGGACCCGGGCTGTTACTGCTCTGTCAGCCCCACACACGTGTGAGATATTACTGTGACATGAGTTTCCACCTGTCAGACACAGACTGTGCTACCAAAAAGGCGATGCAACTCTTGCTTGGTTTTGTTTCACCTGCAGCTCTTACGAAGTAGGAGTATGCTTCTTATCCAAATTAAAAGCACACATTTTAATTGTGAAATATGCTTTTTCATGTCTGGTAAAGCAAAAGGAGTTGCATTTAGCTCTCTGAGATGATGTATGCACTTTATTGAAAATATTCCTTTTGTACAGTTGAGTGATCTTAGCCTGAATGAACACAGCCACAGCAGCTGAAGAGTAAGATACAAATTAAATTAAAAATGCTCCTCTGGTGAGAAAGGGAAATGGAGTAAGAAGACTGCCTTCATTTTATTCAGTTACTCATGCACAACTCATGAAAATTGGGAGCGGAATGGTGGTGTTTACGACTGATACACCTTCTATGATTTCCATTTATTTGTCATCTTTAATTCAGCATATATCAAAGAGATTGCATCCAAGTTGTTTTCATTACTTCCATTGGGAACGAACCTTCTCAGAATTGTACAATCTGGATATAAGGTAAAATATTGGATACTGCTCTTCCTGGCCAAAAGTAACTTCCTCAAATATTCTTCTTAGACATATACATATACCACACCATAAAGTCATCAGTACTAGTCACCGGGTGCATTTGCCTGCTTAAAACCAACACCAGTTAGTTCATGCCCATCCCCATTTTGATGCCTATCCTAAAGTCGAAGTACGTCACTGCCCCGCGGGCGATCCCCACTGCCAGGGTCTCCATTCCAGAAGCAAAGGTTATGGCTTGTTCATGTGGCATTCCTGGCGTTGGGGGAGGCAGTGGCCTGGTGGAGGTGGGGCAGCATGCAGTGTCGTGGCAGCTGCAGAATGTGCTCAGAAGATGGGCTGAGCAAGGGCAGAGACACTAAGAGCAGAAGGGACGTCACCATCTAGTTGTAGTCTAGGCGACATGTCAGGCATTCTGCACTTAGGGACATGGTCCAAGGAGGCCAGCACATGCTGCGTTAATTACCATTTCAGTATTCAGCCCTGCACAACATCACCCTTGTGCTGCCTTTTTCCTCAATACATTGGGCCTCATTACGAGGTGGGCGGAATGGGTTTAACGACGCCGGTAATGGTGCGGGTGGCGGTAAAGCCATTCCGCCCTATTACGAGGTTCCCTTGCGGGACCCGCTCGGAACGTCTGGTCAGACCAGACGTCCTTTGCGGGTTCCGCAAGGGGACCAGGGAGCTAATAATGGGCCTGTTATTAACGGGCCCGTTGTTAGCTCCCTCCCCATTCCCATTGAGCCCATTGGGGGCTCAAATGGGAATGGGGATGGGTATTTTGAATGAGGAATTACCGGTCCTCCAAGGTTGGAATGACTCGGTAATTCCTCATTCAAGGAACCTGGACCCGAGTTTGGAGGCAGCCATGCCCTTTGTAAGGGCATGGCTGCCTCAAAACTCATAATGAGGCCCATTGCCTTTATTTTTGCAGGTTCGATCCACTTTGATGGGTCTCAGGTCCTTTTCTTCTTGTACAATATTGCCCAAATGTTGCCCAGTGCCAACCATGTTAACTCGTCTCCAGGGCTGTTATTGTTCATTGTGTGCAATCCTTTTTCTTGCTCGCTTGTTTTTTTTCTAGCTGCTAGAGTTCCGGTTGTTTTAAATTTCGTTGCAGTCCTGCACTGGTATGACAATCCACAGGCTTTCCTGGTTGGTGTTGGGCAGCTCCGTAATGGACTGCATGGTTCAATGATGTTGAGGACTATGTACTGGTACAATACATAAGGAGTGGAAAACTGCTCTGATCCCCATCCCTGTTCTGTGACGCATCACTATGCTTCACTAGGTCCAGAACCTGAAAATTATGTAACGTGCTTCATCATCTCAAACTTTCCATTGCAATATATTTACATTGTTATTTTTAGACTCGTCTTTGTTTGGCTACTTTAAAGAATAACTTATTGACCATTGCGCGGTCTCTCAATGCAAACTTACCTCCCATCCTCATCTTATTGGAGCGCTGCGCTGCTGTCAATCATATCACGCTCTTCAGTCACCTCCCAACCTCTTTCGTTCTCAACATATGATATGTGTATGCTCCTACGCATACCAGTTAACTGGTCAGGATTATATGTATGTGCTCACTGTCTGCTCTTGTTATTTGTTTTTTTGTTCTTTTAATAAAATGTATTTTTAAAAAGAGGAACTCCTCCTAACCTTTCGACTTTGGCTTAATACCTTGGTTCATTTTCAATCATCTTCTTACTTTTATTCCACACATTCAATACATGTATAAGAAGGCATATTTCCGGCATTATGCCTTCAGGTACATCCTCTACCTCCTCCATATGACCCAGAAGCTGCAAATAACCTGTGCAATACTCTTTGCATTCAAAGCAAGGCTGCTAAACTGGAGTTTTGACCGTACCCAATGATCATAGTATTGCAGACAACCTTTTGTTTGCAGTGGCTTCTGGTTAGGGCATGTTTCTGTTTGACAGTTCTGTTCCTAATTGTCAGGGGCTACTAGAATCAAGGCCCAGCTTATCCCATAAACAAGGTCTTGAGATACTGGGCAACCAGACCTCCGAGTTCTATAGTCTCCATGCTGACCGACACTGCCTATTAAAAAAAAGGAAACTGCGGTGCTGAACCTTAGACACCAAAGGCACTTTTGGAACCATTTTCCTGTCACCATCAAATCTGTGGAGTATCAGCCTCATATATGGAACAAACTCAAAATTTATTTTTTGGTAAGTTGTTGGACGTTTGACTTCTACATTGTCTTGGACTCTTGTTTCTTTTTTCCAGTGGTTATATTTGGTTTTATATTTGTTCAGCTGGAATTCGGTGTGAACAGTCAACGTGAAACCATGTTTCCATAGAAACAAAAGGCTTTAGCACCGTGAACCTTTGGCCGTTTTGCTTGGAAAAGACCTAATCGCTCCTGAAACAGGCATGCGGGACGATACCAACAGTGTTAGCCAAACCCCCTCAACATCAATGAATGATATATCACCCGATAATATATTATAATTTCAATATCATACAGAGCAACATATACCACATGAAGTACATTCCAGGGGTAGCATACGTCACTGAGGAGTTCTTCACCAGAAAAAGGACTCAGCAGTTGTCCTCATGCTGATGGATGCACCGAATTCAACAGTGACTTATAATTGCTTTAAAATGTGCAGTCATTATTCTGTATGTAATCAGTACTTTGTTGAACATGAATATCCACTGACCTTACACCATATGCTTAATACCATTTGGCAAAGGCATATCAATAACATACTTGCATCTGAGCAAAACATTACATTGTAAATGACACACAAAAATGTATAGCACTAAATAATTGGCCCTGGCATCCCCAATACATTTTTTTAATTGTTCTTTAAAAAAATATAATAAATACAGTTTTGCTGCATATTTTATAGACTATAATGCAATGTAAATTGCGAATTATATAGCGTGATTTATCCAAGTCACACTAAAATAAATCTTATTGCAGGCTTTGAACTAGTGTGATATCAGCAGTTCCAATGTGAAATGTGTAGGATTTAGGTGGAAGTCAGTGAGGGCAGAGAAGGAGAGGGAGAGGGAGAGGGAGAGGGAGAGGGAGAGGGAGAGGGAGAGGGAGAGAGAGAGAGAGAAAGAGAGAGAGAGAGAGAGAGAGAGAGAGAGAGAGAGAGAGAGAGAGAGAGAGAGATGGATGTTGGATGCTGCACTAATAAAGAAACCTTGACCTTCAATCATTGCCTTTTCATAGTACTTCAATTTGGTGATGTAATCTCAAGTTTCCAGACCTGCAGAACTCCTGATGCCACCCAGCACGAACGCAAAGGCACGACAAGGTGTGGAAGAAACCAAGACGCCTGAAGTCTGCACCATGGACCTACAGACCACTTGGATTGGCCAGAAGGCACAGTGCGCCTTAGAAAAGATATGTTTCGGTTTGCGGACAGGGACGTCATTTGGGGGACACCAGAGGTCACACTTGCGACCCCTGAGGGCTCCCTTGTTACCCCTGTGGTCTCCCTGTCTACTCCTAAAAATCATTTAAAACATATTTTATTTTTTAGTTTTTATTGAAGCTCCTGGGCTGTGGCCCGCACCATGTGGCTCTTTGCTTCTGGAGTTGCTGGTGTTGTATATCACAAGTGTAAATGGTGTTGATGAATTGTATTTCACAAGTGTAAATAGTGTTAATGAGTTCTGGTAAGTTTGAGCTTGGGATTGCCCATGAGGGGCATCTTGGTGTGTATAAGATGAAACACCTTATTCATCAGTATTTTTGGAGGCCTGGGTTAGACGTGGATGTAGAGAACTTTTTAAAGAATGTGAGGGTTGTAAGAATAGCGATCAAGTTCTGGTTCCCAGGGCACCGCCCATGACAGTACTTGAACCGGCAACTTCAGTTGGGATGTGGTTGCGGTGAACATATTGGGACCAATATCGGCAAGAGGACACCAAAGTGCTTATGCAATTGTGGTTGTTGACTTGTTGTCCAAGTGGCCTGAGGTATGTGTACTAAAGGACATAAGTGTGCACAGAGTTGTGAATCTTTTGGAGGCAGTATTTCGGAGGGAAGGGTTTCCTAGATAACTTGTGTTGGACAATGGACAATGGTCTGCAATTCGGGTGTAGAGAAATGGACGAATTCTTGAAGGAGACTGGGGTGGAGCATACAACTGCTTTGTACAACCTGAGAGGTAATGCAACCGTGCAAAGTTTCAATAGGACATGGACGGAGGTTATATGCATTGCAATAGCAACGGGTGGGATCTGGTCACAGGCTGTGATGGAACGGGTGATGAAATACAGGATTGCACGACATCAGGTTACAGGTGTCTCATGGTTTGAGGCATTAGAAAGGAGATTGCCAAATTCCAGGTTGAGACCAGGTTGGATGGGTAAGTGTGGTGGTGTCCAAGGTGTGGTGTCGCAGGAAGTTGTACAGGAAAGGATCATGTGTAAGCCTATTGCTTAATTAAGTAGACATAAGTGATTATTCACATACATATTTATACTTTCTAGACCTCCACAAAAAGAAGTTCCCAAAAATGTGATTAATCTAATTTTGAACTGTTGAATCAAGGAAGTGTGGTTTGAGAGAACTATTGCTTCCAAACAGTCTTTGCTGAAACCAACTTTTTCCAGGTCAAAAAAGGATGATACTGACAGGCATGCACTGCAGACAACTGGGTAAAGAGAACACCACAATAGAACGCTTCCATTTCCTGTGTTTCTGCCATGACTGTCCTCAAAATGATGTTTGCCTAGATCCTTGTGACTGGAGGAACCTGGATTCATCATTTGGTGTGTTGTGTCGTCATTGCAGTTTGTTCTAAAATGCAGGTTATTACAAATTACATTTTTTCAGAACGAATGTGTTTATTTGTGAAATGAACTTCAGCCAATGATGTGGTTTTACACGTTTTGTTTCTTCCACTAAGTGTAAAATGTACTTTAGCTAGAAATATAGTAATGAACACATGATTTTTTGTGAACTTCATATAAATATACGTTGCAATCAAAACAAACCAAATAAAGCCACATCTTGGATGGAAAGCAAACAGGAAACATTGCAACTTTGTATAGTTGCAAAGTCAGGACATTTCACTATTACGCTGATGGAAATACTACTTGGCACAGCACTGTGATTAGTACAAGGGCAAACATTGACCTGGTACAAAAACCCATTCAAAGAGTATATTCTTTCGACAGTGTCATTGTCACACTGGTGCTGGGGCAATGCTTAACTAATGAGGCCCACAAGGGTTTCCATCTTGAGTTTCTTAGAATCTTAAGTCTTGCTATTGATTGACTGTCATTTACAGTAACAGATCTGGACAGGAGTATGGAGCTCATAGCATATCCAACGGGGCAGTGCAATGAAAGCGCGCACACCACAGCAAAGAGAATGGGCTTGCTCTATTACTCTAAATAGTAATTGAACATACCTTCAATCAACAGCATTGATTGCCACCTTGAATTAATGACAGTGATTAAGTAAAATATGTCAGTAATCCACGAATAAGGTTATTGATGAAGGGACGATGCAAACATGATAAAAACCATGCTTTTTCTTGAAATGGGAAAAGATCATGAATTTGGGTCGAATATGAAATCAAACAGAGCAAGAAATTACAGTTGTCTGTATTAGGTTAAACTCTTGCAGCAAAGCGGAATCCTAGACCTTGAAAAAAAGCTCTGTTTACGATTCAGATTTTTTCTGATATTGTTTGTGCATTGTGCAAATGCTTCCATTTCCTGTTCATCCCAGGAATTCATGGAGTGCAAACTAGGGAAACAGCAGCACGGTTGCTTACTTTACTCAACGTAGTGTTTTGGAAACTCTAGGCCTAACATATACATTTTAAATGTAAATTTACTGAAATGCACATTTCTATGTTTCCTTGTATTTCAGGACTCAGATATGATGGTGACACTCTAAAACACATTGGGCCTCCTTATGAGTCCGGCGGTAGCTGTGCCGGTAAAACTGGCAGGCTGCCGCCAGACTCGTGATCAATTACTGCCGCCTGACTTGCCGGAATAACTGGGGCATTAGAGCCGCAGCGGTCCGGTAAGTCAGGCTGCGGCAATTCTTACTCCCCATTCCCACTCGAGTCCCATAGGACGCAGTGGGAATGGGGAGGACGGAAGCACCAGCACTGTGTGCAACAGTGCCGGTGCTTCCATCAAAGTCTGCTGGCGGGTGCCGTTCTGCCCACCAGGCAGACCTGGCGGGTTTAACGGCACCCGCCAGCAGACTAGTAGTTTGTCTGTCCGGAAACAACATTGCTGGTAATCTTACCGGCATTGTTGTTTCAGGACCGGCAAACTTGTAATGAGGCCTATTGTCTCACTCTACTACAAGCCAGCATTGTGCAATGCACCAGTATTCATCAATGTTTCACCCTCCTTAAAACCTGGCTTAATTAGAAAACTGGTGCTAGCAAAACACCCCTTTTGTTGAAGAC
The DNA here is from genome assembly GCF_040938575.1 of Ambystoma mexicanum. Classification (NCBI taxonomy): domain Eukaryota; kingdom Metazoa; phylum Chordata; class Amphibia; order Caudata; family Ambystomatidae; genus Ambystoma; species Ambystoma mexicanum. The sequence continues at coordinate 1,425,077,321 of NC_090932.1, forward strand.
ATTCAATGGATGTTTTGCTTCCCTGTTTAACTGTAAACAATGTCCTATATATGAACATCAAATTAAAATCAATATATTTTGAAGGATAGTTTAATTCAAATCATTAATATATGGATTTGTAAGTGCAAAATTCACGTTAGAAAATACATGATTTAAAAGTACTAAAATCAAAGTCTGAGGAACAAAAATAATTGTGTGCATAACAATGGGCACCCAATCTCACATTGGGCCACTGAACCATGGCCTATATACATTCACAAGTGGTACATGTTAGGAAAGATTTCCATTTCATGTGTAATTTTACCTCCATTTATGTACCCCCCCCCAACCTTTTGCTGATGTTTAACACCATAGTCTGACTTTACCAGTGGAGCCCAGCCTTCTGCTGCACTCGTCTGGGCTTTTTGCTCACTTCTTATGGGGAAACTGACATGCCCTTAAAACAGTCAGTACTGGAAGACGTTGTTTCCCTTACTACTTTCCAATGTTGCAACTTTTCTGCAACATGTAACAAGTGTACAAAGTACCTTCCAGTACAGTACGCTTGGGTCTATTAGTCATTTCCAAAGGCCTATATACTCTTGAAGGATTTTTTAGGAGAAGTGCAGATGTGCCTTATATTTAACCCTTTCCTGCTAGGTAAACCGTGATTACTGTGTTTGGCACAAATAGGTGGCCTGGCTCCAAAATGGCCATGCCACAAGGTTTTTTGTCCTGTCCTTTGGCCATCTTGCCCCTTGGTCGAGCCGCCCTGGGTCAGTCCTTATTTGGGCATACATTCTCCCGTGAAACGCCAAGTTTTCGCAGGCTTCTGCATGCCTTGTGTGTGTTCCTCCAGGATGTGGGCTGGAACATCTGGTTCCAATACACATCCTGGGTGCCAGCGAGTCTGGAGCGCTGTGAATGCCTGGGACCACCGTGGTCTGTGATTGGTCCACACGTATGGTATGCCTGTATGTGAGCAGATCTCCCATTGGGTCCTCTTTGTTTTGGTGCGAAGGAGATTCTGGGTAAGAGAAGTCCCCAAACACCCATACAATGTCGATCTCTGGAGCTCTCACTGAACGAAGAATAGGATCCAAGTATCTTGAAACTAAGAAGCTGAGTCGAGGAACTGCTGGTGACCCGCTGGAAGGTTTGGCACCCTGAACCTGCTGTCGTCCCGTGGGACCCATCTGCATCTGGTCGTCCTAGAAGGTCTGTGAAGATGCTTCGACCCATTGGAATAGTGGGACCAACTATTCTCGGCACCTTTATCAAAACCTGCAAGTAAGCATTCTCGGAAGTGTCCCTGGGTCAACCAGTGGGCTGACCAGTTTATGCAGGCTCTGTGCCCTGATACCGCTGCCTTTTTTCTAGAAGGCCCTCAAATCTTGGTATATAGCTAGCTCTGTGTTCACGGCACCCTCACACTGAATTTTGTACACTTGGCATTCCCAGGTCTGAAGTGAGACGAGTGAGCCCAAACCGGAGTATAAGAGGTTACCGTGCCGCCCAGCCGTGGTGACAACCTTTGCAGGTGCACTGGATTTGTGCCCTTCTCGCCCCTGAATCCTGCTGCAGTGAAACTGGCCAGATCCACCAGGAGCGGAGAAATCGCCACTGTCCCGTTTGGGAATCATTTCTGTATCTTTGTCGCTGAAAGCCGCAAAGCTGCCAAATTGGCGCACTTGAACCTGCAACCGAAGCGTGCCGGGGGTGGTGAGTAATTGCAACCCTAACTGTTGGGCCCTAGCACCTCCATCCATGTTTACGTATGAGTGGCCCCTGGGGGCCCCTCTCCTTTCCACTGCCAGCGCAAACTAGCAAACTATTCCCAACTCTTGGAATCGGCTCTGCCCTCAAGTGGAGGCCCTCCTTGAATAGGTGGAACCTATTCTTCATCGCCTCACCCACCTTACTGAGTTGCTACAGACCCTTGAAGAGACCCCGTTTTGCCCATATGAACTACCTTGTGCGCTGGCATTGCATGTACATTTGAGCATTAGGCTCCACTCTTCTTAGGGATTGGACTGCCTCTTAGTTAGGAGTGTGTTGGATCCTTAAGGGACTAAAGACTATTTGCATTGCCTGTGTCCATCCCCTTTTAGGTTCTGGGCCCATTTCGTGCATTAACCCTTTAGACCCAAATGGTCTCGTATGTTTGTATTTAGATAGGATTCTGTTGGCCTATTTGATTTGTGTGTTGAAACTCAAAGGTCTTGAAATAAATGTATATGTATTTTTAATATATCTACACTTGACTGGGAGTGATTTGTAAGTGTCCTTTACTCTGTGTGCTCATTGAGGTCTTTCAGTCACCCTCATCCCTTCTGAGACATGGGCCCTCATTACAACACCGGCGCTAAACCATGGCGCTATTAGCACCATGGTTGGTGCCGGTGTTGTAACGGGTCTGCCATGGTTCAATGGGGAATTACCACCCCATTCCAAGGTTGGCGGGGCCGTAATTGCCCATTGAACCATGGCCCTTCCCCATTCCCATTTTCCCCCAATAGGGCTCTATGGGAATGGGGAAGGCGCTAAGTACGGTACCGCAAATTGCGGTACCATACTTAGCACCAAGGTCCCTTTGCGGGTCCCTACTTTAACGGCTGGTGTAGACCAGCCGTTAAGGTCGGGTCCCGCAAAGGGACCTCGTAGTAAGGCGCTAAGTGTTTAACGTGCCGCAGCCTTTTACGGCGCCGTTAAACACTTAGCGCCAGGGTCGTAATGAGGCCCATAGACTTGACCGTCTGCCATAGCTACCTTAATTGGTCTGGCTTGTCCAGAAGGTTACCCTGTTCCAAGAAACTAGGCTGGTCTTCTGAACCTCTGCCCACCAGGTCAGAGTTCAGAAATCCATCTTAACAGTACACAACACTGGGCAGAAACTACCAGCAGTGACGCACCAGGCATAACTTAAAAACTTTTAATAATGAAGACATTTATTTGCATTTGAAGATCTTTGAAAAACATATGTGGGACTAGGCATAGAGGTAATTTTGCTGACACTTATGGGTTTAAAATTAAAACAAATGAATATTCTATACCTAAATTGGTACACTAAAATACAGTAAACACCAAAACACCTTGGAAACGTGTCGTATAAAAGGACCCTTTTCTGCTAGACCTAACTATATTACAGCTGCATTGATTATTGGAACCCCTTTGGGGCATCACCTATGAACAGCACTCCATTGCTTCCATGTTTGATGTGTGCCTTATAAATCCCATACCTGCATACATATGCACACCTAGATCAAAAAACACATTTGGGCTGATTCCAAAAATGCTTTTGCAGGCAAATCAAGGAAGCTCTTGGAACTGTGCACAGAGATCCCTCATTAGTGCAATGAAGCAGGCAGAGCATTCACAAAGGAGCACACGTGGGGTGTGTGCACATGCAATGACACGGAGCAGCAGCATCTACATTGCCCTGGAACATTTCAATTGTGATACCAACCTTAACAAAGCAATCTTAGTGTTGCCACAGCAGCGCGCATTATTTTGCTAGCATGATAACACTTTTCTTTTAATCTGGCGGCACAGTGTATGGAGGCAGCACAGATACAGCACTTTGCATAGAGAAAATGGTGACACCCGTTTGAAATATAAATCCTAGCGCTGTTCTGCAGGACAGCCTTTCATGCTGGTGGCTTCACAGGCCCCAGGAAATGAGGAAGTAACTCTGGGAAGCCAGACCAGTGTTGCTGTAGTTAAGCACATGCTGGCATCTAAATTACTCCAGAAAATTGTAGTGCCCTTCTAAACAAATGGATGTCAGTAATGGTCATGTAATAAACACTATCCTCCTAGCATTATCATGTCAACACTATGCATTATCATGCAAACATGACAATGTGTTTTGCTGAGTAAACACTGGCATGGCATATTGTAAAGAGACAACACAGTTTTCTGGAAACAATGTAGACAGACTTACATTGCCAACAGTATTTTTAGATGCCAGTCTCAAGAATGCATTGCAAGTGTTATCTCTGTACAACGCATTCTCCGTGAGTGTTTCCCATTGCACTAGTATATTATAATGCCAGTATGACAAACGCAATTTCAGTATTATCCCAGGAAAACATGTTAATGCATTTAACGGGGTGACCATTGCATGGCATCTCTAAACATGCATTATAATGTTTTGGCCTGTAGATGCATACACACTTCTGCAGAACATGCTGGACTTGCCCTACAATGACATACTGGCAAGATCCTGACTACATTTACCACAGAACATACTCATGTCACATTTCACTTCTTTTAAATACCCCACAGCACCCTCCATGGCTTGACAACACTGACATTGATGCCAGAACTGCACCTCATCACTTCCTATTACAATCTGAATACCCCATATCAGTCTGATTGCCCCTAAAAACACTTCACCCTCTGCATTTCCCCGTAGTACACATTGCCAGAGAACTGCCCAATGTTGCATACCATTTCCACCCGATTTGTCCCAGGCCATGCTGTTTGCCATGAGAACTTCTCCATGTCCTCTGGTTTGTTCCAGGACACTCTCATCGCGATCGCCCACACTCTCATTGGCTCAAATCTTACCCGTGACATGGGGTGGTCACATTTTTTGACCGTTGTCATTTACACTGAAAAGCCCTTGCCACTCACATTGTCGCTGGAACTGTCCTTTGCCGTTAACACTGCTCTCAGACTTCCTCCATGTCACCTAATGCCCCTACAACTTTCCTTCTGACAGCCTAATGTACTCATCCGTCTCTAAATGTCCCCAAAAGTGTCCCATCACTAGGGTGACCAGATTTTAAAAGTAGAAAACCAGGACAGGGCAACTAACATAAAAGTAGCACTAACTCTTGAAAGTGGCTGTCAAGGCACTACACTTCAGTAGCGATTGGAGGAGAAGGGGGTTTAAGTGTTACTATTCAAAGAAACTCATATTATAATTAATTTATCACAAACTAACACTATCTTAAGTTGTAAATGCAGCATTTCTTCTGTGTCATATTGTGCATTCATGCCTGTCAGCAATGAAGGCCGACTACCAAAAACCGGGACCACTGCAGTTTCCAATGGGAACATAATCTGGAGAAAGGGGGACAGAGCAGCAAAAACCGGGACAGTCCCGGCAAAACCGGGATGTCTGGTCACCCTACCCATCACTCACTTGTTAGAGATCGTACGTACATTGCCTCAGAACGGCCCTGGTTTGTGTGCCATTATCCCAACCTCTGCACCATACCACTTTCCAAAGGTGTCACTCCCAAAAGGTGTTGGTTAAAAGGGGCGTGGGCAGAGGGCATAAGAGAGTATAAGGCCTTGCTCATGTACCACATGCAGAGGTCATTTGCATGGCATGTTGGTACAGTTCATGGCTGTTGCAGATTGATAGACACACTTCTTTTCATCAGTCATACTCTGGGCTATTCCAATACTTTAAACTAATTCCGTCAGGTTTAACGTAAGTGTGACACGTGTTCATTAGACACTGTGGGCGTTTTGAAACCCACTTAAAATTAAACTTTTGTGAGTGTAAACCTTTCTCAGATACACACACATCTATGTTTTTTCTTAGCTTTGAGCAAGTTATGTGTGTGTTAGTAACACTGATCTCCAAAACCAACCCCAGTATAAAAGTAGCAAATCCTTTTGTGAATCGGAAGTAACAGACTTTTGAGTGAATTGCTACTTTTTCAGGAGAAAGTTACACTTTTATCTGCAAAATAAGAATCCAGGTTAGTCAGATCATAACCAATTATCAAAATAATATGTAAAATACAAGAAACCAAATAAAATTAATAAAAAAATAAAGCTTCAAACATAGTTGCATTGTAATAATGCGGACGTATTTTCAGTGCCCATTTTTGCAATCACATTCCCCATAAAGTGGTGAGGGGTTCACGCACATGATGAATGATTGGTATTTGGCATTACAATACCTTAAACATTATAAAATGACATTATAAATGTGACTCTCAGATTTCTACAGTGATCTACAGACTGGATAAAACCTGCATAAAATATGAGGAGTCAATGACGAAACAACCCCTCTCTGGAGGTTTTTGTTTTGCTGAAAGAGTCCACGATTATGCATGTGTGACTTACATAAAATTCACCACATGTGATAATTAACTGCCAATGGGTTCATGTTTGTCAGCCTGGGAAGAGACACGTAGGCGTTATAAGACGCAGAGACTATTACGGTTTTCGAAAGAGTGTGGCACAGAGCGGGAAATCTGCTCCATGCATGTCCCCTCTTCATGCAGTGAATTCCCATTTGTCTCGACTTGTATTTCTACAATATGAATGTGATTATCGCAAACAACAGGGGCCATTTCCTTAAATACAGCTCCCTGGATACCGACTTGCATTGGAATACTCTTTCGTCGTAGAAAATTCAAATTTGAGGAACATAGGTTTGTGAAATACACTGAGGGCACATGGTGTAATACTTGCAAAAATGATCCTTATTTACTTGGAAACATAGAGCTGAATTCATGTTTATGAAGTTGTTCCCATTAATACTGTGCAGCCTGGGTCAGGCTCAGTCTGCTTTGAATTTGAGCGATGTGTGCCCCATGATTATCCACACCACACCTTGGACACACTGCTAAAGAAATGCCCTTTACTTGACTAATCTCACAAGCATTAAAAGGTTTAGCCTGGGACGTATCATGAGACCTAAATTGCCATATTTTTAGAGGAAATTGGTGTATGATCTTCCTATTTGATTTTGTACACCTTAATGTTTCTTTGTTTTATTGGTCTTAAAAGAATGACAGACCATGTATACATCTCCCTTTTTTGAGAAGGTTAGTTACCTAATTTGGATTGGTTATGCAGACTTCACTAAAATGCGAGGATCAGCTGGGGGCGCCTTACATATGACTTTGCCTAAGACCTACGGTCCATTAGAGTCACTAGTAGCCATGAAATCTACTCATTGTGATTGCACCCATCTCAACTATTCTAATTTAATCAAACTTAAAAGGAAGAATGACCCAGTGGCATTTTAACTGTAGAGTACTCGGAAATCTCAGCAACACTAGCATTAATCCACTGAGCTATCTTTGTGTGGCGATTAATATGCTGTACGGTCTCATCTATCTTTTGCCCAACCCATTCTTTAGAGTTACACCCCACCAACTCCTCTCTCATTTCTTTCTTTACCCCCCCCATCTGCCTTTTACCATTTGATGAAAGTTTTTGTGACTTCAAAAGCTCATGCATTATTCCATCGAAGCATTACAATTTCAGCTCCACAATACATTGAGCCCGAACGTTTGTGATTTTCTACCTTGCACAGAGAGAAAACAAATCATTTGCATGTGAATTACTCTTTGATATTAAGAGACTTCGCTCATTTACAAAATATAATGTAAATATAAGTGTCACACGTCATGGAGGTGGGCGTAGTCAGTCTTGCATTTAATGGTTTGGTATATATATATATATATATATATATATATATATATATATATATATATATATTCAAAACAAAAGGAAAAGATAATTCCACTTTTCCAACGAGGACGGCACTCAAAGCGGTCAGGATGTAAAAAAAAATCTTCAAAATAAATCCACCATTCGCCAACAAGGTTACTTATGCCATATCCAGTTTTATTAAGGGCATAACAGAGCTGACGCGTTTTGCAACGATCCTGTTGCTTGATCACATATAAAATGAGTGATTTGCACAGCGTTTAAATACAATCAGAGAAGAAAGTTTCAAACTCTATGGTTTTTACCCACTACAATTAGTCCCTTTTCTCTTTTGACTTTTTCCCAAATCCATATAGTTTCTCTCCTGTGTAACTACAGGCGGCCATTTTGAAGTGTATTTCAAATCATTCTCGTTATGTAGGATGTAAATACCAGATAACAATTTGTTCGATAAGCCGGCAGTATTTGTTAGCAGAAATATTGTGACACTAGTGGTCAAAGCAAGAAATACTGCGTATTCGGTATAAATATACCTTATTAACTCGCTTACTGGCAAACCAACTACATTTCCCCATCTTAATGAACAATAAAATGAATAAACTGCTATTTCAAATTCAATTAGAGATCTCCTTTTTCTTTAAGCATATTGTCCCGTAGATATAAGAAAACAGAGAGGAAACATGATGAATGAAAGTGCATAGTGCTGTAAACATTGGTTCTGAATAAAACCAGAAATTTATAAAGTGCATAGTGCCATCATTATTCCTCATATACGGGCAATAGCTTAGTTGTAAATAAACTCATTAATTGTACAAGCAGAAGATATTCTCAATAAAGTGCATAGTGTTGTAAACATCCATTGCCACTGTGAATCAGTGTGCAATATAGGTTATAATAAAACCAGAATTTGGGGAAATACATGCCGGATTTTAAACGAAAGGGGAAGTATAGAGAGAGAAGGGATAAAAAAAGCTGTGCAGTTTTCACTAAAAGGTCAATACACATACAAAAAGGTTTAAACAATTTACAAAATATTAGAAAATGTTAAAATGAGCTCAGGTATCAAAAATATTATTAAGCAAGGTATTGCCATTAGTGGTGAGCTACAAAAAACTTGTCAGAGTTCAAATGGGAAAGGTACACTATGTCCCAAGGAAAGTATACAGTTCTTCATCTAGGTTGTGTCCTCCTGGTTTTTTGGTTTGGAAGTCTAAAATGCAGCGTGTTTCCATCTGTCGCAGTGCTAGCTCCAGGTTATCACCACGTGGATTGAGTTTAATGTGGTACACACCAAAAAATCTGAAACTGTCCAACTTGCTCTGATGTTGATCTCTAAAATGTACTGCCATAGGGTATGAGGCATCTACGTTCTTTATGGCACGCATGTGCTGCAAGATCCTTAATTTCAGCTTGCCAATGGTGCTGCCTACATACCAAAGATTGCATGAGCATATTAAAACATATTAAAACATATACCACAAATTCGGTGTTGCATGTGATTTTAGTTTTAATTTCAACATCATGTCCCAGTATCGGATGTATATAACTGGTTTTATTAAGGGCAAATTGGCAGGCTTTACATTTGGTGCATTTCAGAAAACCAGTATTTCTCTTGCTCAACCATGTGAGTTCGGCTTGCATTGCATTTTTCTGTGCCATAAAGCTTGTTACTAATGTGTCTTTGATGGAGATTGACTTTCGGTAGGTTATATTGGCACGTTGCCCCATGAAAGGAGATAGAGCTTCATCGGTTTTCAGGACATGCCAATGTTTTTGTAGTATTTGCCTTATTATTTTAGCATGTGAACCATAGGTGAGTATCAGTCTTACATCATCAGTTTCAGATGGTTGTTCAGAAATTCGATTAGTGGAGAGCAATACTGCTCGATCTAAATTTCGAGCTTTGATGTAAGTTCTTTCAATAACAGCCTTAGGATATCTTTGTTTTCTGAAATTCCGGGCTGTAATTTTACACTCTCTATCAAAGCAATCCAGTTTACTACATTTGCGTCGAATTCTAATGAACTCACCATATGGTATACTCCATTTGAGCGGAATCGGATGATTGCTTGTCGCAAATAACGGCATGTCCGAACTTGTAGGTTTATGGTGAAGTTCAGTGCTGATTTCTTTTTTGTCCGTTTTTACCACGACATCCAAGAAAATTAATGATTCTTGGCTGTGGGTCTCAGTAAATTTAAGATTTAAGTTGTTAACATTCAATATAGACACAAAATCTAGCCAGTCTTGTTCTTCACCATTCCATAGGACAAACAGATCGTCAATATACCGTAACCAGAGGACAACTTGGTCTGTGTATTTACTATTGACATCAGTCCAGACAATTAATTTTTTCCACCATCTCATGGTAAGTTTGCATAAGTTGGCGCAAAGCTTGTGCCCATTGCCGTACCTCGTAATTGGTTGTAGTAAACGTTGTCAAACAGAAATACGTTGTTGGTCAAGCATAGATCTACCATTTCCATAACCATTTCTTTTTTACCATCGTTATGTTGGATTGACGTATACAATGATACTACGTCTAGTGTGGCAAACATAAAATTTCTTTCCCAGGTGATACCTTCAATTCTACTGAGGAAGTCTTTCGTGTCACGTAGGTAAGAAGGTAACGTTAAAACTAAAGGTAGTAATGTTTGATCAACGTACTTAGACATATTTTCTAATGAAGCACCGTTTAGGGTGACAATGGGTCTTCCAGGGGGGCAAATAGGGTTTTTATGTATCTTTGGCAAGAAGTAAATTGTTGGGATGATGGTTTTTTTTTTTAAAAGATATTTCGAGTCGTCATCATCAAGGATATTCAATTCCTGCCATTTGTGCAGAAAACACTCAACTTTCGTTTTAATGGATTCCAATGGATTATCTTCAAGCTTTTCATAGCAAAGTTCGTCGTCAAGTTGGCGTTGTGCTTCCTTCACCTAGTCTTCTCGGTCGAGAATTACAATGTTACTTCCTTTGTCTGAGGCTTTTATGATTACATGGTCAATTTCTTGCAGTTATTTGAGAATTTTTCTTTCTTTCAATGAGAAATTTGGCTTCATGTTGTTTTTATGTGACCTAGCTTTCTTCAGGTCGTGAATTACCAGGTCCTGAAATGCTTCAATTTTGTCACCTGGCTGAAACATGGGATTCAATTTTGATTTGGCTTTTAGAGTGCTCTCAATAGGCCAATCAGTCTCGATGTTTAGCATTTCTGGGGTGATGTCAATGCCTATATCGGTTGACGAATCCGTAAATTCCAATTCCGCCAGGGCAGTTAATGCATCAAAGTCCTCAATTGCTACTGCTGTACGACCAGATGAATTTAATTTGGGTTTCATTTTAGGTGGATTCAAAATGAAAAATTTCTTCAAACAAATTGTTCTCATGTATTTGAAGAAATCTATTTTGGTTTCCATGTAGTCATAACCTGCTGTAGGACAAAAATTAAATCCATATTGAAGAACTTTAATTTGATCCTGATTGAGTGCGTACTTTGACAAATTGATGATGCTTCTGTCAGAGTTGCTGGGTTCTATTATGTCTTCTTCCTCCCAGAGCATGTTCTTATACCTTGCTCTGACTCTGAGCTGCTTGTGCCCTTGTCCCCTCCTTGTTTTCTTCTTCCTCCTTACCCTTGAAATTTGCCCCGTCCTTTGCCCATATTTTTGGTGGGTTTTTTTCTTCCATCTATACCGAGCATCCTCATCTCTTCTAAAAAATTAGTTTTCTTGGGTGGATTTTCGTTGGTGCTGGTTGATGCTTCTGAATCTGAGGTTGTTGCTGCTTCACTCGAGACTGGGGTTGTTTCTTTGCTCTCCATACTTTGATTAGCTATATTTTTCCTCAAACTGTCGAATCGGCCTGCAAAGGTGTAAACTCTTCCTCTTGAGTAATCTTCTTTGTCGCGAAGGAACTTCCTCTGTTTACGCACTTTTATATCTTCCTCATAAGTTTTGAGGGTTATTTCCATACTTTTTCTGAGTTTGTTACCTTCATCACTAGGTTGAACAGCGGACAATTGCTCATTAATTTCTTCAATTCTCGTTAACACCTTGTCTCTGTCAATTCGGGCATATTTAATCAATATATTTAGAAACTGTCCCGAGCACATATTAGTGGAGTCACCCCATTCCTTGAGCATCTCTGGGTCGTGTTCCTCAAAGGAGGGTGATATTAAGATTCTAAGCCCACGTGGAATCCTCCTAACATCCACGTAGTTCTGAAGAGAATGCTCCTCCCACCATTTGCTCACTTCCTTTTTCTGTAGTTTTTCCAACTCTTTAAGTAGGCTAATTTCATTTTTGTCAATTATATTGTTTTCTGTTGTATTTTTACTTGCTGTTTTAAATTACTGAGCTTCGCTAAATAGATTCTGTGCCTCTTCGCGGCGTGTATTTTCTTTCTCGAGTTGCAATGCCATGTTCCTTCTAGAAACTCTCTTTCATACAATATACTGGATGGGAATGGCGCTGGATGGCAAATTTCAGACACACTCGGTCTGAATATGTTCAATGCGAAGACTTTGACATTATATCCTGGCAGCAGTGATATGTGCGAGTGAAGTCAAACGCACTTTTCGCCTAACAGACCATTAAAGATAGGGATATCGCAGTGTGTAGGCAGCTCGAGAGTACACTCACCAAAAGCGTTGGCGTCTCCGTTCACCCTCCAATGAAGCCGGGTCTACCTTCGATTGGTCGAGTGTCTCCCGGTGGCCACGGCACACGCTTTCTCCCTTGGTTCAGTTCCTGGTCTGGAGCAAAGGCGGTAGCCCGTGCCGACACGTTACTCCTTCTTTGCTTCGGTGGAGACAGCTGGTGCTCGTCCAGCGCCTGTCGCTAGGCGCGAAAATATTCAAAACAAAATATATATATATCTATCTAACCTGATTTAAAAAAGAAGAATTTGTGTATAGATAGATGACGCCTACCTCTGGTCATAACTTACAACTGAAAATTGACTTTACACAGCAATCAGGTGTAACTCACGATTGTCAGAAAGTGTATTTACGTTACGCCCGATTTCCCAAACTGCCCCACATACTCTACATCCACAAATAGGTTACATTCATAAAGTAACAGTTTAATAGTAACTTCCTCCGTGTCAGACAGGGAAGAAATTACAATTTCCCAACAAGTTTGCATCACCTACCACCTTCCTCCAACATGCATGCATTTTAAGTCGCTTTACAATTCACAAACAGTCGCAACTAAAATGTGTATGCACAACTTAAGCATGCTCACAAAGGTGTCCAAGACAACTTTAAACCTTAGAAGATATTTTTTTCAGGTAAGTTTGAGGACAACGAGGGGTACAAAAGTAGCGCTATACAGGTATTTATACTCCACTGCCCGTTGGTGGCCTGCCAGGCTTCTGTGCAGATGTGGGGCATCTCAAACATGTATTTTATGCCCATCACGTTTCCTAGAAAAGAAATTACACTATTCATCAAGTAGTAAGGGAGACTCGGAAGGGCAGGAGAGTGGGGTACACGTGAAAGGGCAATGGGGTGTTTTACGCTCTGGTTTGCACCACTGAAAAGTGGATATGTGACCTAGGAAGATGTGTGGGTCACCTTTGGACCATCCTTAGTGTAAACACATGAAGACGCACCAATGTGGTAATCTATCTCTTCCACCTTCAGACATCTCCTTTGACACGTGACAATATCAACTTTTGCTGGACGTGCAGTAAAGTTGTGCATAACTTTTTCTAAAACGTAGGCCAATAGAACATGCATGTATCTTTTTGTGAATCACTCATTAGTGTACGTGAAGCTAGATACTCATGAAAAAACTAGTCATGCTTTGCGAAGTAAATCACAGTTACTGCTGGAAAAATACTGGAATTTGGGAATTGATCCACAGTGAATTTTAGGTTCCTATGTGTGAAGCCCACTTGGAAAATGTTGCCTGATCCGAGTTCTTCAACACATCATCATCATATGGACGGGTCAGAAATCAAAGTTTACTTCTTGTTTGTACCATAAAGCCCCTCTTCTTAGAGAGAGATCTTTTTACACTACGTCACATACAATATATATAGAGAATTTGGATTAAGCTTGCCACTGACTTCTGTTTTCCTTTGGGGTTCACACACACTAAGAGATTTAGTCATTTTCAATTATTTTACTTGCATTCTAATTTTGGGGAACACTGTTCTTTCCCGCTAACCAGTACTAGCTACCCCTGTAGTAAAGGTTTGGCCCTAAGGTGTGCTTGTGTGCCACCTATCTATGGTGAAAGATAGGGGAGAGACAGCTGACCCCATCTCATAAACAGTAAGTAACATATTCGGTGCATGGAGGCCGAATACGTGAGCATAGAGGGGATTTATTTCATATCTTATTTTTCCCTTCTCATTTGCTCAAAGCATCTAAAAACAAGAAACATCCCACAAATGAGTGCTCATTTAGTCTGTTAGCATCCCTTAAAACGGGGTTGACCGGTTTCAGTGGTTTCTCATTACCTATAACACTTTCTTCAGGACCAGTGGTCGTTTATGTTCTGTTCTCCACAAGCGGCAATATTCAATGATTTCAGGCCTCAAGGTTTTTGTACAATTTCTTTGGATTCCCCTTACTTCACATTCTGACAAGTGAATGTCATGATTTTCAATATTCTTATGAGGGGCCACTCGCTGAGTTTTGAGATCTTCCCTATTTTCGAATACTGTCTGATCCCGAGATGTCAGGGAAGCGGGGTAATACTTAGGGCTCACATGCATCTTTAGTTGCACAACTGACTGTAACATGACTGATTCAGAAAGGTGTAGTGTAGCTGTTGTACCATGGAAGTCTTGATACAAATTTAGATTTATACATCACAATTATAATATTTGAAATCTGAATTCAAAATGGCATCCCTGATAACTAACCTGTCCAGTACTAACAACCTCAGCAAGCAATGAAAACCTGGTCCTAACCTTAAAACCTGTCTAGGGCTTTCCAAATGGCCCTTCCATTCCAGTCTGCAAACATTACATACATCCACACACAAAACACACACGTACCTCCTACTGTCACGTCCCCTGTCTTCTTCCAGGCCTCTCCCAATGAGCCTGTCAGACCATGCTTGCATGTGTCTGTGGAATGAGGGTGGGCTTGGAGGCAGCGGGCTCGGCAGCCTTAGTTATGCATCTTTTTTGTTGGCAAAGTAGATTGCAGGCAAAAGATCGTATACAGGGATATCCCCACCACCAATTCCAAAACTGGTCGCAAATTACTATTTTCACCGTTTTTTGAACAGGGACACTTTTTGTCAGCTATTTGAGCATTTCTCAAGCAAGAAATTATGGTTGGATTGGGCTAAATGTCCATTTGAACCCTGGCACTACCTGCAAACCTCTGTTCATCCCATGCCCATCGCATTCTTCTTGAGATTTTAACTCTTCCCAATAGGCCATTTTACTCCTAATCGTTTGTTTTATAATTTTTTTATTGGATTGATATTTCATATTGTCCTTTACAGCTAATGCCAATATTCACTTGGTGAAACATTATGCCATTTAACACACTGACTTATTTGTTAGATATTAGCAGGCTCATTTTTATTAAATTGTATGGAGGTGAAGGGGCACAGAACGGAATATCCGTTTCCACCTCCCGATCTCCATACAAATGCAATAGCATTAACACAGCATGATATTTTAATGCGGACATACATGTTTTCAATTCATATGGAATCACCTGATTCAACGTAAATACAGAAAGCCTGTGCAAAATGGCAGACATGTTTGTTCAATTTACACTGTGAAGTGCAAAAGACGATTTTGCCTGCTTCTTACACCTCCCTTTCGAACTTCACAATGCGAAAAGGAAAAAGTGGGATCATGCAATTACTACTCACCGTTCACTGCAACCCCCGAAAATGCTGACTTTATTTTTATTTCGACCCCCTTTTCATCCCATATATGTGTGGGGGGATGGGTACAGTATATAATGGATGAAGGAGGGGCTGCAGGGGGTCCCCCCACATATATTTCTGGACTGAAGGTCAGCATTTTCAGGGGTCACAGTAAAAGGGGTGCAGTAATCAGGTAGATCCGAAAAAGTGAACGGAGGGTACCTATTTGTACTCGAGTGCAAACCTATGTGGCCCCGAGTGTGCAATTTGCGCAGACTTGGAACATCAACACCATGTTCTTTTGGCCACTGCATATAAGTTATATAGTCATATTAATACATTTAAAATTAAGTGAGAGGAGATAAAATAAAAAAAAAACGAGGATGGAATGTGGGTGTGTGAGAAAAGTGGAATAAGTGATTGATGCAATGGAGAGGGAAGAATCTTAGTTTCGAGATCTCCTGCAATAAGTGAACTTTAGAGCATCATAGCAAGCCTTGGTCAACATGGAGCCTCTTCGGAAGCGGGAGGCTGTCATCTTCCCTGCCGGGATGAAGTTAAGTCAGCCCCTATGCTCCCTTGCGACCCCTTCCCGCACCTACCACCCCCAATTTCCACATCCCTTACCCAACCACACCACACTTACCTGGTGCTCCCTTGTCCCTCGCCAGAAACACTCAGTGGTCCGTGTGCATCGCCATTACGGTAATGGCCACCATGGAAAGGGAAAAGGGATATGTGAAGTTCCCTTCTGCCTTGTTGATAGCGGTCGTCCTGGCTAGTAGTTAAGACATGGCAAACACACCATTTGTCAACTTAAAAAAAAAACAACTACTAGAATACACTAGCGTGTAGAGTGGAGGAGCATGTAGAGTGGAGGAGCGTGTAGAGTGGAGGAGCGCGTAGAGTGGAGGAGGTTATAGAGCGGACGAGGTCATAGAGCGGATGAGGCTATAGAGCAGATGAGGCTATAGAGCGGATGAGGTTAGAGAGCGGATGTGGCTAGAGAGCAAATGAGTGTATAGAGCAAATTAGTGTATAGAGCAAATGAGTGTATAGAGCAAATGAATTTATAGAACAGGATTACTGCGTATTAACAAATGACTCTAAGGGACTAATGAGTGCATACTAATGTTGAAGCCGGGAAAGCATGAGTGCATAGAGCGGATGAGCGTGCGAAGCTGGTGAGTGCAGGGAATGGGTGAATGCGGGGAGCGGGTGACTGCGCATGGTGGGTGAATGCGAAGTACAGGCGCAGACAGGGTGCATGCGAGGGGCAGAGAGGAGTGCATGCATGTGGCAATCAGGAGCGCGCGGGGCGGACTGGAATGCATGAGTGCGCCGAGCTGACCGGAGTGTGTAGCGCAGACGGGGACGCATGGAATGAATAAAAGTCCATAGAACGGACTGGAGCACATAGAACTGCGCGACGTACATAGTATGGTCCGGAATGCAGAGAACGTATGAAAGAGCATGTAACCCATCATATCACACCCCACGCTTACTCTCTTCTTTACACCACCACTCCAGTAGAACACAGAGATATTATGACACCATTTGGTATAACTGTTCTCATACCAACACCTCCCGCTCACTCCCCATCACTCTAAGTAAACACTGCTGGTCACACACCCCCCAGCCAGGCGTTCTCCTCAGGCCTAATGCAGCCCCAGTCAGTCTGGATAAATCCTGCCAGAACGAACACATACCCCTGATCTCAACCACCACACCTACTGCTAAGAAGCAGCTATTAACGAATACTGCACCAGCTGCACATATACCTGGTGCACACACGCGCCGTTGACTCTCCCTACTCTCTCTACTGACCTGAACTTCGGTTCCCACGGGCGTTCAACCTACCAGCACCTTCAGACCATACCAATGGTATATAAGGCGCTATATAAGTGCAAAATAACATAACATAACATAACATAACATAACATAACTAGCATCTGCGGAACATGCATTCTGGGATGTTAATAGCAATAAACAGCTTTCGGGGGACATTATCTGGTCAGGGTTTCTTGCTTAAGTATCCAAATTTCCCATATCACTATGGCCAAATGGTATCAAGAACAGTCCTGGGAATTCTTTTTTACCATTAAATAATGACATTTTAGAATTTTAGTTTGGGTTTCTGCGGTTTGGTGGTTCACCAGTAACGTGGGATTGGAGCTCCATGCCAAAGTGAAGCCCAAGAGGCGGTTAAGCCGTCGGTTCGACATGCACCGTGTCTGCAGCAAACTTCACGAACAAGACAAGAAGCGGTTTGGGACTGGTGCAACAAGAAGGCCTGGACTGATGCAGAGCACACCCCAAAAAAGCAGCACATGGACGGAATTTGCGCTACTCTATTGATATTATCAAAATACGTTCGAAACGAAAACAGATACCGAAACAATCATAGGTGATGCAGACCCTGCATGCCAAAAATCGGTGTAAATGGAGAAAAAGGGAAACAGGGGCATATATTGAAAGAAGTTATCGGGGAGCCTATATTCCATTTTATACTATTATTGTGAGATAAATTGATGTAGCCTGCTGTTTCCCATGGTTGAGGGCTGCACGAGGCTTTTAGCCCAGCATGCACTGCTGAATACGCGTTACAGTCGGTCTCCGAAAGGCCTATCTCATTTGCTTCCAACAAAGAGTATTTCAATCATCCCTGCGGTTCCCCGCTAATTGATCCACACATTAAAATCAGGTCATAAAAAGGATAATGAAACATCAATAATAAGCCATGATTCGGCTGGGAGAGTAATGCACATATATCTCCTTGCGTGTAAAAAGCCTTGGGTATTTGCACCTTCTTCCAGCCTTTCTGAGGAACTGATGCCTGATTAATAGCTTAACTGTATTTAATTCCCCAGAGAAGCATTAAACACAGTATCTGTTTCATTAAACAGATACAGGACAATTCACCTTGTGTAATCATATCACATAAAACTTTGCTTTGGACTCGTTCCAGGAGCTCCATAAAATTAATGTCATGGAACAAAATACAGATTTTAAAGAGCCTTTAGTAGAAACTGGAAGAAAGCACCGCTGAATCAAGACGAGGGCTAGTTTCTCAATTTAAGCTCCAAAAACATGCAGGGCCTCGTTTTCGAGCGCCCTGGATTGTACATGAAGACAGGCGTAACAGTATTACGCCTGTCGCAAGGTCTCCATTCACGCCCCGGAGAATTGTCGCTGCATGTGAAGGTGGAGGGTGGGGCAGAACAGGAGTTACGTTTCCTCCTCCTCCTGGCGTACAACCAATGTTTTCCTATGATATGATGTTTTATTTATAGCATGCCTATACACAAGTGTTTCAAGGCACGTCGAGGCAGGGGAGGGGAACAAAGGGGCACAAGACAGTGATCTTACTAGGCCCAGTGATATTGAGATCACGCAAGTGCAGGGGAGAGGAAAGGGGAAAAGTACAGGGGCAGGGGGGGAGGAGCAAGTGCAGGACATAGGATCTAAACATCAGAAGTGCAGCCAGCAGGTGACAGTGCATGGGTTAAGTGCAGACAGCAAGTGTTAGATAGTGCAGGTAGGGGGGCTGCAGGGGATGCAGGGCTGCAGATACAGCCCCAAGTGCGGGGTTTCCAGGAGACAGCGCAGGTGTGCAAATGGGAGGGTAGCAATCTGGGTCGATGGTTCAGAGGGTAGCCAGGTAACCAGTGCAGTATCAGACAGGAGATCAGCAGGGAAGAGGAAGAGAGAAGGCAAAGAGGAAAGTCTTTTGCTGCTTCCGGAGACCCGGGGATGATTCTGCTCAGGTTTCAGAAAGGCAGGGAGGATGTTACAGAGGGAGGCGCCAGCTAAAGAGAGAGATCGGCCCCCAACTCGTTGCTTGGAAAAGCGACTGACCCTCAAGGATTTGGAGGAGGAAGAAGAGCAAAGAGCTTGAGTAGGAAGATACTTCAGAAGGGAAATCTGGAGATATTTTGGTCCCAGGCCCCAGAGCGCCTTGCTGACAATGCAAAGGGTCTTGAACTTAATCGTTGCAGCCACTGGGAGCCAATGGAGAGATTTCAGTGCTGTAGAGATACAATCCCTGGGCTTGAGGCCAAGGACAATTCTTGCAGTCTTGATCTGGATGAGATGCGGAGGACGGAGAGTAGAGGCAGGCAGATTTAAAAAGAGGCTTGGCTGTTACAGTAGTCAAGCCTGGAGAGGACCAGAGCTCTAGAAACAGAGAGCTTCTTGGGGAAGGAGAGGAAAGGAAGAATACCTATGAGGAGGTGCAGTTGGTAGTTTGACTTCTTAGAGACGTCAGAGATGTGAGGAGAGAATGAGAGTGTGGAGGCGAAGATAACCCTGAGGTTTTTAGCCTCACATGTGGGAGCAGGAAGAGGGCCAAATGAGGCCGGCCAGAGTGAGGGAAAATAGGGGTGCAGGTGTGCCGATGAGAAGGATCTCCGTTTTGCTGGCAGAGATCAATGGCAAATCTCTGGCTATGGAATATGTCTGCCTTTTGTATGAGCAGAAAGCAGGCAGCTTTCATAGGAAACCATTGTAAACGCTGCCTGCCATAGCTACATGGCCAATGGTGTTTACTCTATTATCTCTGCGCAGTGCAAACGATAGGCGTAAATAGACTTCCGCTGCCTCTTTACACTTCTCATTTGCTCTCTGCAGTGCAAATGATGAAAATGGTACGGAGGGGACATGTTTGCACGTACGTTACAGAATGATTGTCTTGAAAGCACGAGGAGGAGGGACACAGTATCACATTTGGATTTTATACCTATTTTTTACCCTCTTTAATACAAGTAACTTAATTACTGGTATATTTAAGTTGGAATATAGGGTTGGGGCAGAATTCTATTAACTGTGATGTAAATGTAATATATTTTCTGTACTGTACTTCAAAGCAACATTTGCACATATTGCTCTTTGTTATCACCTGTAATAACTACCTCGAACACACATTTCATCACTATTCTGGGCCCGATGTATCTTCGATAGATGTGCTCAGTCTTCTGAGATGTTGTTATCATTTTACCTCTAAGAGACTCCTTGTCATTCAATGTCGGTTGAAGCACCTGCACCGCCACACCTTGGCCACAAATGTGCTGTGAGAGCGGGTAGAGTGTGACACACATGTATTTTAAAGCACATAGGCATTCATGCCTGTGCGGTTACTTGTAATGTTGGTGGACGTCACTTTGCGAGTGTCTGCCTGGTTCACTGATAATAGATTGGGAACCATGGTCTCTTCCTACACACTCATTAACCTGAATAACTCCTCAATCGTTTCGGCACCAGGTTTTGACCCATTGCAATTATGTTATTTTACCACCTTGTACGGTTGACTCTACTGAGCATCATGTGTTTTCTTTTTATATACTGTACAGTTTTTCATATATTAATGCACAGTATGCAATGTAGCATTGCAGCAGGGGCAGGACAGGGTCAGGCAATACCGGGACCACATATACCCATTACCTTCGGCTGCAAAGAATGGGCCATCATTACTGATGTGGAACTAGCCATTAAAGAACACACGGCAGGCATGGCGGCAGGTCCTGATAAGATGCCGATAGATATCTCGGAGAAAAAGAACCATCGGTCTGGGCCCAGCAGAGATAGTGCTGATTTATAAGAAGGAGGGGCGGGGCGGAGCACCCAGAAAATTACCGCCTCAGATCTCTGCTAGACAGCTCCGGAAAAGTTTTCACTAAAGTGATTTTGGAGCATATACAGTGTTGGATTAAGGAAAATGAGATTATTAGCACTTTACAGGTGAGGTTTCAGTCTGGTAAGGGAACAACCTTTTGTTCCTATTCAGAAATATGTTGTCCTCAAAAAAATGAAATTGTAAACCACTTTTGTGGATTTGAGGACAGCATTTGATTCAGTGCCATAAGATCTTCTTTGGCAGGTTCTTGAAAAAAGAAATATGCCCAAGAGTCTGGTCAGTATTGTTCAGTCTTTATATTATGAAAATAGGACAGTTGTACGAGTTGGTTATGGAGGAGAGGTCACAGCCCAGTTTGAAAGTATCAAAGGAATCCATCAAGGGTGTTTTTTCGCCCCTCTTTTAATTTTCATTTATATAGAGGAGGTCATTACCAGTCTCCCTGTGGAAGGCAGTGCCTCACCTAAAATAGCCCAAAACAAGAACCCCAATCTCTTTTTTGCAGATGATGTCGTGATTCTGTCTATTACCCCAATGGGGATTAGACAGTCTCTGGCGTCATTCGTGAAGACTTGTAGGGAGATGGGCCTTATTTTGAATACAGAGAAACTAAGATCATGGTTTTTAAGCCAAAATTCGGGAAGCCATGGTGGAGGGTATTGATTTATGATATGATATGATATGATGTGGCATGTATAAAGCGCCAGTACACAAGTATTTCTAGGCCTGACAAGACAAGGAGGAAGCAAAGGGAGGACAAAATAACAGTCTTAATAGGCCTTGTGTCATTCAGCTTGCACACGTGCGGGTAAGAGGAAATGGGAGAAGTTCCAGGGGCAAGGGAAGAGGAAATTGCAGTTAACTCACAAATGCAGCCAGTGGGTGGCTCATACGTGCAGATAGAAGGGACTGCAGGGTTGCAGATACAGACCATAAAGTGCTGATGAGCCCAGAGGAAGTCCGAGGGCAACTGGACATGCAGGAGCCTGGGCCTGAGTTCAGAAGGTGACCACGTGACCAGTGCGTGGAACAGTCAGGTGCATCAGCAGGGGACAGGAAGAGAGAAAGCGGAAGCGAAAAGGAAGGTTTTGAGTTGTTTCCGGAACCAGAGGTGGTTCTGCTCAGGTTTGAGAGAGGCAGGGAGGCTGTTCCAGAGGGAGGCCCCAGCCGAGGAGATAGATCTGCCCCCAACTCACTGCTTGGAGAAGCTTCTGGCCCTCAGAGAGTTGGAGGTTGATGAGCGGAGAGATCAAGAAGGAAGATATTTTGGAAGAGAAATTTGGAGGTAGAGAAGTCCCAGGCCCCAGAAAGCCATGTGAATGATGCAGAGGGTATTGACATTGATCCTTGCAGCCACAAGTAGCCAGTGAAGAGATTTCAGGGCTGGGGAGCAGCGATCCCTGGGCTTCAGGCCAAGGAAAAGTCTCACAGCCCTGTTCTGGATAAACTGTACATGTAGAAGAGTAGAGACAGGTAGATTTAGAAAGAGGCTGTTGCAATAGTCCAGCCTAGAGATGACCAGAGCTCTAGAGACAGGGAGCTTCTGGGGGAAAGTGAGAAAAGGAAGAATACCTCCGAGGAGGTACAGCTGATAGTTTGACTTCTTAGAGACGTCAGAGATGTGAGGAGAGAAGGAGAGGGTGAAGTCAAAGATGACACCAATTTTCTTAGCCTCACAGGAAGCAGCAGGAAGAGGGCCCAGAGTGGACGGCCAGAGAAAGAAAGAGAGGAAAGAAGGGAGGGGGTGTCCCAATGAGGAGGACCTCAGTCTTACTGGCATTAAGGCAGAGATCATTGGTGGCACACCATTCCTGAATTGTGGCCAGGCAGTCTGGTATGAGAGAAGAAGCAGAGTTGGCTGAGAGGAGCTTGAACAAGAGCTGAGTGTGATCTGAATAACATTGAAAATTGGAGCAGAAAGCAGCGATGCAGTGGGCAAGAGGCGCAAGGTAGTGGTTGAAGAGCCAGGGAGAGAGGTTAGACCCCTGAGGAACACCACAAGTAGGGAGAGAGAAAGAGAGGAAAGACCCCAGTTGGACCTGAGAAGGTTGGTCGGTGCGAAAGGAGATCAACCATTCCAGGGTCTGATTAGTAATACCAAGGTTGTCACATTGACGATTGAGCAGGATGGCACGGTTGACTGTGTCAAAAGCAGAGGATAGATCGAGGAGAATGAGGATAGAAGGGAGATTATAGTCAAGATTGGAGAGCATATCTTCACAGGTGTTCAAGATATCAGCTTCCATGCTTCTGGCAGCTCTGAAGTCAGACTGGTGGTCATGGAGGCAACCAACAGATTCAGTATGTAGATTAAGCTGGGAGATGGCCAGCTTTTCCAAGAGTTTGCCCAGAAAAGGAGTGATGGAGTTTGGGCAATAGTTAGCCAGAGAAGAAGGATCGGTCGAGGGCTTCTTTAGAAGTGGGTGCACAAGAGAGTGCTTAATAGGGGATGGGAGCAAAGAAGTGAATGCAGAAATCAGCCAAGGCTGGAGCAAGGGTGTCGATGCGGTCTTTGATTGTTCCGTATGAGCAGGGTAGAACCTGCTTTGACAAGACTTTCATAGATTGGACTTGTCTATACACATTGTCAGGGATGAACAGGGGAAAGGAGGAGAAAAGAGGAAGAGAGACAGACTCAGATGGGCCAGGAGTGGTAGAGTAGGAAGAAGAGGAGTTAAAGGAAAAGAGAGTGGACAGGATGTCCTGGGTTTTAGTAGTTTAGTAGTGAAATGAAAGGCCAAGGACATGCAGAGGGCCTGGGAGGGAACAGGAGAGGTATAGACTGCAGCAGGATTGGCCAGCTCCTTGCAGATTTTGAAACGTTCTGCCGAGTTGTTAGATACTGCAGAGATGTGGGCTTGGATGTAGGCTCTCTTCTTAGAGATGACAGAGAGTCTGTACTGCCTTTGTAGCAGGTAGCAGGCCAGTTTGTCAGGGTGTGCGCCCAATGCCCTCCACTTCCTCTCTGCCACCCTACACTTGCGTTTACGGGTGGCAAGGTCAGAATTGTACCAAGAGTTGCTCTTGGATTTGGGCTTCAAGCGGATCCTCATGACAGGGGCAAGGACATCCAGAGTGTTAGAGATAGAGAGATGCAGGTAGAGAGGGCTGTGTCAGGGAGTGAGTCAGCCAAAGGTGCAGAAGGGTCGGATGACTGAGAAGGTAGGTAGCAGTGCTGGAGTTGGCCTGACCTGCGGGGAAGACAGAGAGTGGTGGAAACAAAGGAGAAAGTGATCACTCCGCGAGAGAGGCGTGGTGAGAGGCTTAGGGAAGGGGAGGGAGAGAGAGAGGGAGAGAGAGAGAGAGAGGGAGAGAGAAAGAGAATCACAGAGGTTGGAAAAAAGTCCAGAAGAAGGGGAAGAAGGGTTGGTGGCGTCCAGGTAGAAGTCCCAGTCTCCAAGGAGAAGTTTAGAGGTACAGGTAAGGCGCTAGAGGAGAGGTCAGCCCACTCAGAGAGAAAGAGGGTGACCTGGCCAGGAGGCCTGTAGATTGTGGCCACAGTGAGAGGGAGGCCAGGAGAGTTAGAGAGACTGCAGACCAGGCATTCAAAGGAGTAGTAGTGATGCATTGGAATGATAGAATCAGGGATCCACTCCGGGGAAAATCAAGGCTACACCCCCAATGGGATGGTTGGTTCTGGGTTTGGAGGGGATATTGTAGCCATCGGGAAGGAGAGCGTTGAAACTAGAGACAGAATTGGCCGTGAACCAAGTCTCGTGAGACTGAATGCATCCAAATAAAGCTCTTACAGGAGATGGTAGATGTCAGAGGAGTGTTTGACAGCTGAACGAGAGTTGAGAGTAGCAATGTGGAGCAGGTTGCCACATTTGAAGGACTTCTGGGGAGAGGGGTACAGGCCGGAGGTACACCCTGCAGAAGTGTTGAAGGTGCCCAAGGATGGGCAGAGGAGGAAGGAGGAGTAGGCAGGGTAGTGAGAGAGGGAGGGAGAAGAGAGTGCCAGAGGAGTGGCAGAGGAGGGAGGCATCAGGGTGGCCAGAGAAGCACCAGGGGGTGACAACAAGGTGGACTGAGGATACAGGCGGCAGCAGAGCCAGAGAGGGGTAAGAAGGGATAGTAGGTGGGGAACGGAAGTCGATAAGGCACGGGTAGCATCTATCAAAGAGAAGGAGATTGGCTTGATGGCCCTGGACCTTGACCCTGGCTCTAGTAGGTTCCATTTAAGTAGACATTAATGATGCCAGCGGGTGCCACCATTAATGTGAGAAGAGGAAAAAGGAGAGAGAACAGAGACCATATGGGGGGGGGGGTCCTTAGGCCTGGAGAGGGAACGACACAGGGTATGTCAGTAAGGGTCTGTCTGGAGGAAGCACTGGTATAGGTATCAGTGAAAGGGAGGCCTGGGTTGGATACCAGGATGTTCCTTTTGAGCTTCTTCTTGCCAGACTTAGTGAGAGGGATAGGATAGTCGATTGAAAAGCAGTTAGAATAGATAGGTGAGACAGAGGGCACAATAGGGCATGCGGGAGGAAAGACAAAGGGGTAAGGGGAGGGGAGCTCATGCAGGGGAGGGCCCCTTTGGAGGGTCACAAATCTTTGGACCAGGTCATAATGTATGTCTATCTTGGGCTGCTTTTTCACGAAAATGACCATTGGACCACACAGGTGAGAAAATCTACCATAGAAAAATAAAGTGGTGGGATCCGGCATTTATTAATAGGCACGGTAGAGGTGCAATAAAACCTGCCCTGGATTTATATGCGAAGCAGGCCACAGCAGCTGCCCTTTTTGGGGCAGTATTATGGGGTATGCAAATGTAAAGTTGTTGGCCATTGTCGAAAACACATTTTCAAAGTCACTCCTCTTATTACTGCAGGGCACGCCCAATGCTTTACTCCATTTAGAAATTAATTTGAGCCTATCAAAGTAATTGCTGCAAAAAAAAAAAAAAAACAATACAACACTGGGTGCGGCTCGGGCAGGCCCCAGATCTCGTGGATTATAGGAATTATTTAATAAAACTATTGAGCTTGGAAGGTAGTATGAATCAGCCATAGATCACTGTTAAAAAAAGGTTTGAGTGATTTGAATGAGCAGGAGCTGTGGTTACGTCCTGCCCAGATCAACAAAACCGTTCTTAGAAGAATTAAAAGCAAGCTTTGTGTTGGCCAGCTCAGAGAGAACATGATAGAACGCTGCAGCACATTGGAATCTGCTTCTAGTTATATGAGAATTAAACAAGAGTTTGTTTTCGAGAAATACCTTGACTTATTAGCCTGCCATATGCATGTGCTCCATACTAAATGTTTGTTTGGGTACACTGAAGCTGACCACATGTACAGCATCACAGGGAGAAGGGAATTCAGGACAGTGCTCACTCTGTAGCACTAGTGATGAGACAGTGACCCATGGTATGTGTTTATGTGTAGCAACTCGGGGTTTGAGGCTATTTTATCTTAAATCTTTATTAAGAACAGCAGGTATGCCCACCATATCAGAAACGTTAGACTTGTGAAATCCTTGGGTGACATAGGCACGGTTTTCATGGTGTCCAAATAAATCCGCCGACCTTGGATAGCAAGAATTTAAAAAAGACAATAATGAAAAATCCTCCCTAGTGGTTTTTATGTGGGAGACTTGAGCATGCATCTTTCCTGGTTTGTCCTGTAAATAATGGGACCATCTAGTCATTAAGGCCCAATAGAGGATAACGGGTAAATAATGTGTATGATGATTAGGCATAATACCCTCATGTAATCTGAACCTGAGAACGTGCATTCATCTCTCAGTCCGCACCCCAACGAAAAGGTCAGAACCTTCCCGACCTACAAGAACGCTGTCAACAAGAATTCCTGCACCTTCACTTGCAAGGTAAGGACACCTAGCCGGGCTCCCCTGGTGCCCTGCTGTGTAGTATCTGCCAGTAATGACACCAAAGTTAGACCCACTCGGAATGTGTCCACTCCTTTGTATTCAAATGGCTGCAGAAGTGCTGCAAGTATTGATGTTATCAATGCCACCAAAGTCGCACCCTCTTGTGTTGCATTTGCTCCCATGTATGCCAATATTTGTTAAATTGTTGCACCTATTGATACCAGCGTTGGGTCTATGAACCCCTCGGTCCCCTCTTATGCCACTATTACTGGACACATTTGCCAGGCATCAATAACCTTGTCCACCAATGACTCCCCTATTGGTAAGGTACCTATCACTCACCATATTATTACTGCCCCCTGTCATGTTCCCAGTGAGGCTAACACTGGGACCAAATTTGCCAATAGCACGCTAATCCATTTTAGCTCTGTCTCAATCACCATCCAGTTTCCTAATGAAACAGACAATCACAATCTCCACTTTGCCAATTCCCTCTCCAGCCTGGCACCCAATAGCTCCCACCATATCAACTGTGGGCCAATATAAAGCTGTCTTTGCAGGGTTGGGCCATTGTAGTTATATGCTACAAAATACAATTTTAGCCCCGCCCCCTTGTGGTACACTTTTTAAAAATATTCTGTGAATTTTCACCTGTTGGATATCGATTCGGTGTTGTGCTCCATTGGGGCTGCTGTGAGTAATGCTTCTCTTCTATGACAAGTGTTCGGAATGTCAGAATGAACATGGAAGTCATCAATGTGCTGCTAGGTTCACATGGTGTGGAAGTGCATGATGGTATAGGTCGTTTTTAAATAAAGAAAACAAAACTTGTGCCAGATTGGAGGGTGCATGACATTGGGTGATTGAATGTAGTACTGGTACCAGTCTTAGCATCAAGGCACATTATGGGGTCAGGGACTGGGGCCATCCCACCTCTCTCACCACACCTCTAGGATAGGACTGGCTCTGTTTTACGTCCTGGTAGGCCTTCGGCACCAAATCGGGAGTGGTCCCTGTTCCCGCCTGATAGAGCCAAGCGCCTGACCCTGTCACAGTATTCACTGGCACAAGATAAATTAGCTGTGTACAGTGACAGCATGGTTGTAGCCTGCAGGAAGGAACAAAGGACCTGCCATGTGTAGGAAGAATGAATTCAGTGTGAATGGCCATTCTCTTTGGTACCACTAGGCCGACAGAGTTATTTGTTGTATTGCCAAAACCCTGTCAATTGGGGAAAGGCTTTTCTTAGCAGTGTATCCATTACTGCTCCAATAAACTGGATCCTCTGAGGTGGGATTAGTTTTGATTTGGCCACATTTATCGAGGAGCCTAGATCGAACAGTGTGTTGCATGTCAATTGACCATTCTGCAACACTTCTTCTGGCGATTGGGCCTTTAAAAAACAATCATCTAAGTAAGGGTAAAGAAGCACCTTTCTTAGACACAGGTAAGTTGCTACAGCACCCAGAAATTTGGTGAAAACTTTTGGATCCGAATATAGCCCGAATGGGGTACATGTTTATTGGTAGTGTAACATTCCTCTGGTAAATCTCAGGTCTTGATGGTGTTCCTTCAATATGAGAATGGGAAAATATGCATCTTGAAGATCTAGATATGCCATCCAGTCATTGTGCTGGAGTGTTACTAGAATCTGAGGCACTGTTACCATGTGCAAAGTTTCTACTAACAGAAATTGGCTCAGATCTTTAAGATTTAATATTGGCCAAATTCCACCAGTCTTTTTTGGAATGATAAAACAGCGTGTGTAGAACCCCAGACCTATTTATTTTCTGGAACAAATTGTATTGCTCCCAATGAGAGAATGAAAAGTTCCAGAGATGATTTTTGGAGCTTTGGTGGAGAAAAATGTTGCGTATCAGGATATACCAGAGAGTAACCTTGACAAATTATGTTAGAAAGCCATTCCTCTTGCATGATGTTTTCCCATTGATGTAGGAATTGTGCTATCCTTCCTCCAACAAGGGATGAATGCTCCTTGATGCAAATTGGATCAGATGGATCGTACATCCCGGGATGGAAGTCAAACAGACTATTTCTGTTACTGAGTGGTGGCAGAAGAAGGGTTAACCACTGGCTTTACCGTTGTCCTGTATATTGTCTTCCTTATAGAGCAATGATAAGGCTAATTTGTGGAGGCTGAATTATTATTGGCTGTAGAATGTGGTTTAAACATTCTACAATGTTAATGGTATGGTTGATTCTTTGAGATAGAACTCAGTAACACTCTGCTTGCATTTTTGTAACACTTCATCTGATGACTGATCAAACAAAGTTTTATCATCAAAAGGTAGGTCTAATACCTTGTCCTGTTTGTCCTGATGCAAGGACGTTGCTGACAAACATCTTCTGTAAGGGTTCAGAAGTAAAGCTTGGATACAAATGTGGCTTAGTTTTGGTTATAAACCTTTATTAACCTGTAAAAGGGTTGGGAAAACAGCCTCTCTGTCCCTAAAGCTAAGAGGGTTTCCCTGCCTCAAAGAAATGTAAGAAAAGCATCAGGATGTCAAACAATAGTCACTGCTGTGTCCCAATACCCTTTTTCTGACCCTTACACTTATAACATAAATCTAATGCATTCTTCTCCAAACTAAAGTGGTAATGGCAATTTTTGCCAACAGAAAAGTTGCCAAAGCCCTCGCAGGACAAGGCTGCAGTGTTTTGTGACACAGGTTCACAGGAGAAGCTGCCTGACTATCCACGTAACACGTTTTTTCGTCCACGCTACCGAGCCTATATAATCCGAGGTTCAGAACCCTCTGTGGCAAAGCCCTCGCAGGACAAGGCTGCAGTGTTCAGCGATGCAGGATCGCAGGAGACACTGCCTGATTATCCATGTAACACGTTTGTTAGGTCCACACTACCGAGCCTATTTAATCCGAGGTTTGAGACCCTCTGCGGCAAAGCCCTCGCAGGACAAGGCCACAGTGTTGAGCGATGCATGTGTTTAGTGTCAAAGGGGTCTGCGGCGTCCACTGGAGTACAGACGTTTCACCGTCCTGTCTGCAGCTGCCAGGTAAGAAGTTGGGAGTTGTTTGCTGCTCTGCACTTCCCTTCCCTCCTCCCGCACTGTCCACCCTCTCTTTGCGCGTGCTCTCGCCCCCTCACCTGTGCGGCATCTTGCACTCCCCCATTGCACAACCTGGTGCCTCCACGTATGCGCTGTTTCCCATTTGGGCCCTCGCAATTCCTTGATTACATGGCTCCCTGCTCCCATTCGATTGCGAGTCCATGATCCCCCTTGCGATCCCTTGACTGCGTTCTCCACGCTTGTCTTGTGCCCTAGCGTGCACGGTCCCTCACAATCCCTCATTGCCTGGTTGCTCGCCAACCCCCCTGATCACGTGTCCTTGCCTCCTCCTCACGCCCCTGACTGCATGTTACATGCTTGCCGCACTCCCAGCCTGAGTGTTCCTCGCAATCCTTGATTGAGTGGTTCCTCGCAACTCCCTAATTGGATGTCCTTGCATCCCCCCGCGATCCCCTGACCGCGTGCCCAACGATTAGCCCACTCCCTCACCCACGTGGTTCTCGCAATCCTCAATTGCGTGTTCCTCGCAACTCCCTGATCGCGTGTCCTCGCATCCTTCCCTACTCTGATCATGTGCCCAATGCTTGCCCCGCTCCCTAGCCCATGTGGGACCTCTCAATCCTTGACTGCTTGGTTCCTCGCAACTCCCTAACTGTGTGTCTCGCAACTTCATTGCATTGCCCAACCGCATGTTCTGTCCACTTCCTCGCATCCCCCCTCGTAACCTCCCTGCTCCCATGCACCCTCTGCTTGCCTGGTCTGCCCTGATCACAGTTTGTCCTACTGTCCTGCTTTCTGCCGCATCCTTGCCTACCTAGGTCACCACTCTTCAGTGCTGTTGTTTTTCCTCACCGACTGCCCTGCTTTCTCTTACACTGTGTTGTTTTTTCTTTCTCCTGTGTTGGTTTTTTGTGGTTTTTGTATTCACCTCACTGACTGCCCTGTTGGTTTCTTTGTGTTTTTTGTACTCACCTCACTGACTGCCCTGTCCTACACAGTACCGCTGTTTGTTCTGCTGAACCCTTCCTTCCTCCAGGTTCTCATTTTCCAACTACTCTGTCCTTGTTGTTTCTGGTTTTGTCTTCTTAGCAAAGCGTGCATTTAGCAAAACTGTCTACTATTGTCTGAGCTCTTGTCATATTATTCAATTGTCTACTATTGTCTCGTCCCTCTTTGTCTCGTCTGCTTGTGCTCCTCCCTGTGTTTCCCCGCCGCACCCCACTCCCAACCCCTTTCTTCTTCTCTCCTCTCCCTACCTACTTTATGGTGCTCTCTGTCTCTCCTATCTTTTCTAACTGCTTCTCTATCGACTATCCTGCTCTCCTCACTAAATCTGGTAGGAAGAAGTTTAAAAAGGACATCCTGGTCTACAACCCAGGCCTCTGTATCACTGACACCTATACTAGTGCTTCCACCAGACAAACCTTCACCAACATCCTTTTTGTTGTTCCCTTGCTGGACCTACAAACTCTTCATATGGTCTCTATGCTTTCTCCTTTCTCTTCTTCTCCCATTAATGGTGGAACCCGTTGGGAGGCCCACCTAGTCCCCTTCCACCCCTCTAAGGTCATCATTAGTGTTTAACCGAATGGTACTATCTTGGGTCAAGGCCCTCAGGCCAACCTTCTCCTCTTTGATATACGCTTACCGCACCTCATTTTCCTTTCTTCTCCGGCTGTCCCCTCTCTTCCCTCCACTGCTTCCTTGCCTTCCCCTGCTGTCTCTTCCTTGAATACCTTGCCCTCTCCACCTTCCTGTTCTGCCACCCCCTTGGCCTTCTTCTACACCTCGGCAGGGAATACCTCTGATTTGTACCCCTGCCCGGAAGTCTTTCAAGGACAGCAAACTTCTCCATATTGCCACTCTCAACTCTCGCTCAGCTGTCAAAAACTCCTCTGACATCTGCCGCCTCCTGGAAGAACTTGACCTCAATATCCTTAGTCTCACCGAGACGTGGTTCACAACCAGCTCTGTCACAAGCTTTGACACTCTCCTCCCTGATGGCTACAAGATCCTCTCTGCGCCCAGGCCCAACAGTGCCGGAGGGGTTGTAGCCCTGATCTTCCCAGAGTGGATTCCTGCCTCTGTCATTCCTACGCAGGCCTACTCCTCTTACAAATTCCTCATCTGCAGGCTCTCTCTCTCTCCTAGCCATTCCCTTACTGTGGCTTCCATCTATCGGCCACCTGGTCAGATTGCCTCCTTCCTCTCTGAGTGGGCGAACCTCTCCGCTTCCCTCCTGGTCTCGACTACTCAACTCCTCCTTTTGGAGACTTTAACATCCACCTTGATGCTTCCTGTCCTTCCTCTGGACTGTTTTGTGACCTCTGCAACTCTCTCTCACTCTCTATCCTCCCCTCAGGCCCGACTCACTCTGCAGGGCACACTCTGGATGCTCTGATCTCTACAGACCTTCCCCTTTCTATCCTTGTCACCACTCCTATCTCCTGGAGTGATGACTTTCTCCTTTCCTCCCAGCTCACTCTCTCTAACCCTCAGGCCAAGCCAACTCTAGCACGGCCACCTACCTTCTCGGTTATCTGACCCATTAAGCATGTGTCAGTTGAGGTTTTCACCAACACTTTCTTACCCCCCTCCCCTTTTGGTTGACTCACACACTGACAGAGCCCTTTCTATGCTCCACTCTGCTATATCTGATACTCTTGATGTTCTTGACCCTGTCATGAGGATCTGCTTGAAGCCCAAAGCCAAGTGAAACTCTGGCTATGACTCAGACATCATCACCCTTAAACGCAAGTGCAGGGTGGCTGAGAGGAAATGGTGTGCCTCCGGTACATTCTCTGACAAAATGTCCAGCTGTCTGCACCAAGAACAGAGCCCACATCCAAGCCTGTGTCTCTGTGGCATCCAACAACTCGGCCAAACTGTTTAAAATCTACAAGGAGGTGGCCAATACTGCTGCAGTCTCTACCTCTCCTGTCCCCTCCCAGGCCCTCTGCACAGCCATGGCTTCTCATTTCATCTCTAAAACTCAGTACATCCTGTCCTCTCTCTCTGCCTCTCCCCCTCCTCCCTCTATACCCCTCTCTTCTGTTGGCCCTTCTTTGGCCACCTTTCCTCACTCCTTCTCTGCCTTTCTCCTGTTCTCCCCAGGTTTTTAGACAAGTCTGATTTATGAAAGTCTAGTCAAAACAGGTTCTCCCCTGTTACACCAAAACCATCAAGGACCACATTGACCACATTGACACTCTCGCTCCTGCTCTGGCTGAATTCTACAACCACTCCTTTGCCACTGGAATCTTCCTTTCCACCCTGAGCACTACCTTGTGCACACTCTTCTTAAGAAACCCTCAGCCGACCCCTCCTGCCCAACTAACTATCACCCAATCTCCATCACTCCTTTCCTGGGCAAACCCCTGGAAAAGCTGGCCATCTCCCAGATTTATCTTCACACTGAATCTGTTGGTTGTCTCCATGACCATCAGTCTGGCTTCAGACTGCTCTCCTTAACATCCGTGAAGACCTGCTCTCCAAACTCGATTCCAATACCCCATGTGTCCTCATCTTACTTGATCTCTCTTCTGCCAATAACACGGTCAACCATGCCATCCTGCTCAACCATCTCTGTGATACCCTGGGTATCACCGATCAGGGCCTGTCCTGGATGACCTCTTTCCTCTCTGATCGACCCTTCCAGGCCGAACTTTGGGGGTCTAACCTCTTTCCCTTGCTGTTCAGCCAATACCTGGCACTTCTTGCCCACCGCATTACGGCTCTCTGCCCCAACTTTCAGTGCTATGTGGATGACACTCATTTTCAGGGTCCCTTCCACCTCCTATTCTCCTTCTCTCATTTCTGACTGTCTGTCTGCTATCCAGGAGTGGTGTGCCGCCAATGATCTCTGCCTTAATGCTAGTAAGACTGAGATTCACCTTGTCGACACACCTGCTCCCTCCTTTCCTGTAGCTCTCTGGCTGGCCGGCCTCCCTTGGCCCTCTCCCTGCTCCCACCTGTGAGGCTAAAAACCTCGGGGTCATCTTCGACTCCACACTCTCCTTCTCTACTCACATCTCTGATGTCTCTAAGAAGTCACACTACCAGCTGCACCTCCTCAGAGGTATTCTTCCTTCCCTCTCCTTCCCCCAGAAACTCACTGTCTCCAGAGCTCTGGTTCTCTGTAGCCTGGACTACTGCAACAGTCTCTTTCTAAATCTGCATGCCTCTACTCTCTGCCCTCTGGAACTCATCCAAAACAGGACTGCGAGACTTGTCCTTGAGATACGATCCATGGGCGTCAAGCCCACGGATCTTATCTCGTCAGGACTGACATCTCTGCACTGGCTCCCAGTGGCTGTAAGAATTCATTTCAAAACCCTATGCATTGTCCACAAGGCCTTCTGGGGCCTGGGGCCTGAATACCTTCAACTCGTTCTTCATAAATATCTTCCTTCTCGAGCTCTTCGCTCATTCGCCTCCAACTCCCTCAGGGTCAGGCGCTTCTCCAAGCAACGAGTTGGTGATAGATCTCTTTTTTCAGCTAGGGCCTGCCTCTGGAACAGCCTTCCTGCCTCTCTGACACTTGAGAAGAACCATCTCCGGTTCTGGAAGCACCTCAAGACCTTCCTATTTGCTTCTGCTTTCTCTCCTCCTCTCCATTGCTGAACTCCTGGCTGAAACTGAAACTCCTCTGGTCACCTGGCTAGCATCTGATTTTGGGCCCAAGTCCCCTCCCCTTCAGTTGCACACCTGCACTGCCCCCTTTCAACCCTTGCACTCGGGGGCTGTTTCTATATCTCTACATTCCCCTACCAGCACTTGACACTTGGTGTCTGTACTTATCCTTGCACTTGCCACCAGCTGGCCGCACTTTTTACTTATTGTTTTTATTTATTTTTATTTATTATTTTACTGTTGATCCCATGCACTGCACTGCCCCCACCCTCTTTCCCCCACACTTCCCCCAGCCCTCCCCTGCACTTGCGCAATCTCAATGTAATCTGGCCTAGTAAGATCGTTGTCTCTGTCTTCCCTTTGTTCCCTCTCCCTTGCCTCATCACGCCTTGAAGCACTTGTGTATAAGTTTGTCATAAATGCCATATCATATCATATGAAACACTCAAACACTTGTGTACGAGCGCGATAGAAATAAAATATCAATCAATCAATCAATCAATATCATATCAATGTCTCAGGTGGTCAAAATGAAAAAAGAATGGTTCCAAAATGTATTATTTCAAGGATTAGGAGTTAGCTCCTATCCCCTGAATTCCTTCTGGTTCTACTTTAGGAGCTTGTCTGCTCCTTGTGTGGTTTCATTTCCTTTTTTTATCTCCTTGGGCCCCAGACCCTGTATGTTTTGAATGAACTTCACTGTATTCTTAGATGTTCATATGGGTGTGAGTCCCAGACTCGCAATGCTGTTTTATACCAGCTTGGTGTACTCTCCTGCCAACCGTATATTTTCTTCTGATCTGT
This sequence comes from Ambystoma mexicanum, assembly GCF_040938575.1. NCBI lineage: Eukaryota > Metazoa > Chordata > Amphibia > Caudata > Ambystomatidae > Ambystoma > Ambystoma mexicanum. The sequence continues at coordinate 1,425,112,524 of NC_090932.1, forward strand.
CTCTTTTGCTTTCAGGGTCCTAGACCCTCTTTTCTCAGATTCTCATGTGGATGAGGGTCCAAGACTCGCAATTTGTGGTCACAATAACTTGTTTTACTCTCCTGCCATGCAAATGCTTTCTTCTGTACTGTCTCTGGTTCTCTCATGGTCCAAAACCTTCTTATTCTCTAGCTTTCATATGAGTGTGGGTCCCAGACTCACAATGTGCTGCTGCAATAACTTGGTTTACTCTTCAGCCAAGCATATGCTTCCCTCTGTACTGTCTCTGTTTCTCTTAGGGTCCCAGACCCTCTTATTCTCTGTCTTTCATATGAGAGCAGGTCCCAGATCCTCTTACCTCATGTTCTGCAGTTGTTCCCTGATTTCTGCCAGACCTCTAGCACCTCTCGGTTTGCGGAGTACCTGTTAGTGTGGTTCACGTCTTTCGGCACTGTTGCTTCGCTCTGAGGCATCAGTAGAGTTCGGGCATTCTCGGGCATTCTCTTCAGTCGGAGGCGACTCCACCTGTCAATTCTTCTTCATCCGGCTTAACCTTCTGTCTCCAGCCACCTTTGCGTTCCCCTTCTTGTCAGCGGTTGCCCCACCAGACTTTAATCCCTTTGTGGGCTATGCGTTTGCTTTCCCTGGAGCTTGCTGGACTTTGCATCTCCTGCTGTGGCCCCCTGTTCACCGGCTTGGCGTCTCCTGGTTTTCCTTGTTTCCTTTGGCAATCAAATGTCCTCAGAGACTTGAACGTTCACTCCAGTTCTCTTTATACTCCTGGCCATATTCTTCTTCACAGTACTTGTATTGGAGTTAGGTGGAAATCAGTTTGTATTTTCAGTGCTGCTACTCAGTTCTAACACACTAGGTTGGTTGGCCTTACAACAAAGTGCATTGTCACTGGTTGGGAACAGGGAAGAAGAGTTTGGCTTGGAGAAAGAGGGATGGCCTAACAAAGCTGAGGTATACCACATTCTCTGGGATGGATTGTCCCTAATAGCATAAGGTGCCTCCTTCTCCCATGCGATCCTCCCCCCGTGCACCAACCACAGGGGGACTATTGTACTGTGGACGCACCATCCAGGCCCCAGGGGAGAAGGGATGACATCCACAGATTAATCACACTATGCTTGCAGACTGCCCCCATCATAGCCCTTGCTGTAGTGTCAGTCCATTTTTTTATAGCGTGCAGTTGCTGAATTGCATCTTCTCCACCTTCTGAGACCCAGAAAGAGAATTTTTCTGATGCTTCTTGAGGGAGAAATTCCATACAGCGATCAAGGTTTCTCCCAATTTAAAATATTGAAACCTGCCAGAACCGTAGTCGTAGTGACCAGTCTGAGCTGTAATGAAGCATTGGTATATGATTTTCTACCTTGCATTTTTGTCCAACACAGAAGAAAATGAAGGAGCAAGTTCTTCACCTTTTGATCCTAAGGCAGCAAAAACCACAAAAGGTTGTGCTGGCAGATTCCCCATCAATACAAAGGGTTCTTCCTTTGGAACCTTATATTTAGAATCCAGTGCTTTACACACATGAGGACCAGAATGGGGTTTTCGCCAATCACTTAAAGCCTGTTACATGACAGACAATTCTGTTGGTAATGAGGACTTTGGCGCTCATTACGACCCAGGCGGTAAGTTACCGCCTGGGTCGTACCCTTACCACCATGGTGTAAACTATGTTTACACCATGGTGGATGGCGGATTTACCGCCCCATTCCAAGGCGAGTGGGGCGGTAAATCCCCATTTCCCATTTACCCTTCCCCATTCCCATTTTTGCCCCATAGGGCATAATGGGAGTGGGGAAGGTGCTAATTACGCCACCGTAAACTACGGTGGCGTAATTAGCACCATGGTCCCTTAGCGCCATGGATTTTAACTCCTGCAAAAAGCAGGCGTTAAACTCACCATGGCGCAAAGGGACCTCGGAATCAGGCGTTAAGGGTCGGCGCCGTTTACGGCGCCGTTAACCCCTTAACGCCTGAATCGTAATGAGGCCCTTTGACTTCTGAGAAGGCAGTTTCCCAAAAAATCTTGCAGTCCCAGGTTTGTCCTTTGGTACTATCTCCAGATCCTGCTTGGCCTTAGCTACAATGCCTCATTACACGGTAGGCGGTAAGGGTTTACCGGTACCGGTATATTACCGGTACCGGTAAACCCTTACCGCCTTACTACGAGGTCCCTTTGCGGGTTGGGGAATTTAACGCCTGCTTTTTGCAGGCGTTAAAAACCAACCCGCAAAGGGACCAGTGGAGCTAATTACGGTACCGCAATTTGTGGTACCGTAATTAGCACCTTCCCCATTCCCATAGAGCCCTATGGGGCAAAAACGGGAATGGGGAAGGACAATGGTGGAAGGGGGAATTACCGCCCCGCCAACCTTGGAATAGGGCGGTAATTTCCCTTTCCACCAAGGCGGTACCGGTAAATTACCGGCATGAACCATGGCGCTAATAGCACCATGGTTTACCGCCTACCGTGTAATGAGGCCCAGAGTCATGAAAGATCTTTAAAGTTGAAACACGTTAATCTTCAATTTCCGAATCTGTGTCTGTGCCTTTTGACACATTCTGCTATCTTGCTTTGAGGGGCAGTTCCCTCTTCTTCAAACGAAACTGGCGAAGGCAATGGTGTTTTTTCTGTGGAACCAACCATATGAGGGACCTTAAGAGGCACCATTTTGTCTTTAATTTGTTAGGATAAAACCTTGAGAAAAGGTTCAGACAACATGGTCTCAAGAACCGCAGCTGGAATGTACTTGGCAATACCAGAAGGTTCTCCATGAACATCATCTGGTCACATATGAGATGTAGAGGAATCTATACTGGGCTGCTGTTGTGCTGAATTATAAATATTAAACACAACAGGTCTGGTTACATGTACATTGGTCAACACCAGCTGTGGTATAGATTGAATCAGCCCAGACAAGATCTCCTTAGTTTCAGGAGAAAATGATTGTAAAATCTCAGGTGTCTTGGACCTTACTGGAGTACCATATAGTTCCTCAGGTGGAACTTTGAAACATTTTGAAGAATCAAAATCCTCAGAGTCCAAAATGAGATCAATGTGTTCATCTTGAACCCCCGGGACTGATGCTGTAATAGGTCATCTTTCCTTAGGAGATGGCTTTCTCTTGTGGTTCTTCGGAGTAGTCGATATCAATACGGATTCAACTCTTGCCTCTTTAAGACAGAAGAGCTCTTTCCCCAGTACCATAGTGATTTTGATGGGAGTGAACAAATCTTCTGGTACTGGATGGATCTTTTCAGATCCCTTTGCACCTGAAGGTACTGATGTTTTCCCACCAAGAGGTACTAAGGTTATCCCACCCAGAGGTACTTGCAGGTGTAAACAGCCAGGGTTTCCTGCTAAACAGTCCTGTGAAGAACCCAGAACTGGGGTGGTGGTCTTCACCAGGGAACTGTGGGCTGGTGCCAAAACATGTACCTCATCTGTTGGTTCCGTCTCCCTCTTACAAATGTCAGACCCCTTCCTGGTCCTTGCGAAGTCCTCAATCACCTTCGGTACCGGTTCCAGCTGTGACATGGAATGAAGACAACTTTGCAGAGACCATGGGCGAATTCCAAAACAGAAAACAGACACACTCACTGTGTGATGAATCCCCAGGCATCGCATTCAGGCACGATGGGGATTGGCCGCTGAGAACTGCTTGCTGCAATGGATGCATTGTTTGAATCCTGTGGCATGCGTCAGAGGGACGCACTGTGCCAGAAATCCAATTAAAAAAGGGATCGAAAAGCCAAAAGAGTAACGCCCCTCCAAAAACAGTGGGATGTCGCAGAGCACAGGAATTCCGACCCACCCAGCAGGTGGGAAAAGCAGGAACTTGGCATGGCGGTTGGTGACATAGGGGTGAAGGGTGGGACTAAAACATGGAGGAATGCACGCGCTATGTAGTCCCATCAATCATACTTCTTAAAGGGGCAGCTATCTTTTTGAGTCTGCTTTGTCTGTCCTGCCTACGGATGCAGGCATCCCCAACCATTTAGGAATGAGGGCGAGCAGAACATAAGAGAAATAAGAATGATGTGTTTGTGTGATTTGGGGATGGCCAAAGAACCTTTGCGTGTGGACAGAATGGGCTCGGGGATCTACACAATGACAGAGAACCTGTCAGTACAAAGTGAAACATGCCAGTAAGATCTACACCAACACAAGCTATTGTAATGTTGGAAGATTTGGTTCTGGTGACTAACAAAGATGAGGCAAGTCAGTTAGCTATAGGAAGGATTAAGTCAGGGGTGTGGACCCAGGATAATCATGGTGTGGGAAGGATAGGATTTGGGAATTCACAAACAAGAGAGAAATTTCCCACCTACAGAAATGTTCTGGGGATTTTAAAAGTGATCATGAACCTGTGAGGTACAAACTGGAAGAAAGTCTGTAAGCTTAATAACTAAAGAATGGCAAGTCCAACTCAGCTTTTCACCAATTTTAAGTCCATGAATTTAAGCTTAATAACTAAAGAATGGCACGTCCAACTCAGCTTTTCACCAATTTGAAGTCCATGAATTGACTACCATGACAATGGCTGATAACACCTATAACCTAATACCATATAAACTCAAAAGCAGTAGACCCATCTGGTATTAGAACATAGGTACATAGCCTTCCATCTCTCAGGGAGGAAGGTCTAGAGCACTTTCACAGGGATACGAAAGCCCGCCCTGCTCGGCAGGATGGGTTAAAGTGGTTAGCCCTGGTAAATAGAGCATTTCAACTGCAGAGCAGAATGGACTCAGTGGACCAGAGCAGGTTTACAAAGTCTGTCACTTGAAAAGGTGGAAAATTCCAAAAACGACTGGAAAGGGACAAAGGATGTAACAAAGAACCAGAACGTATTTACTCTTGAGAGTTGATGGGTCCAAGAGCTATGCCCAGGAGCATGAGGTCTGCAAATATAATCTTTATGGCAAAACAGGTTTAGGAAATTGGCACAGGGATCAATATCCAATTTCAAGTTCACTATTAGGACTGAAAGTGTTTATGGGAATTTCACAGGGAGGCCTAACTCAACACCTCAACATTTAAAATTCTCAACATAGGAATTGACAAGTTTATCGCTTCTTGGTCTCTTTTTGGAGGCCTCAGAGTGGGGTTGTTCACTTTATTTGACCATCCATTCTTTGCCCTCTATCTAAATGCAGAAATTCTGAGTGATTTTGTATGCTAGGCTGAATGCATTACCTGGCCTATTACTACAAACTCTCCACTAGAGATAAGGTGTTCTGTATTCTGAACATTCTGTCCTTGTCCTCACTTTGCTGAGATATCATCGAAAGGCTTGGTGCACACCTGATTTCCACATATATCCCCTTTTATGAATCTACATGCCATCGGTAGGACACCTCTCTCCAGGGTGAGGGTCCCTCATTGAGGTTTGTCCTTCTACACCCTGGCAACCCTTTCCCATGACCCACCCTCCCTTTAATGATCCATCAGAATCACGCTCCATGCACTTCTTCAGTTTAATCCATTAGAGTGATTTGGGTCTAATTATGGGAGCACTTTATTATCCTAATAGAATTGCTGTATTAGCTGACTGCTCATTGTGCTTTGGGCATTTTATGGACTTTGGGTTTAGAGAGACCCTGGGAGTAACATGTGAAATGAAAATAAGAAATAATATTGTGAGCATGGCCTTGTGAGAAACCCCAAAACATGTGGTTCCCCCCATCATTTCACAGAGCAGTTTCTAAGTTGTAGGGTTGGGTCAGTGCTTTGTAATATTCAGAATTCAGACAATTTTCATTTAACTCCAGAATGAGTTGATATGGGTGGGCTGTGGTAATTGATCTTCCCTCACTCTCTCACTTTCTCTCTGTCTCTCACAATCTCTCCGTCTCCCTCTTTCTCTCTCTCTGTATCGCTCTCCCTCTCTCTCTCTAAAAATGATGGGGGTGTGGCCTGTTAGCCCTGCTGAGGGGTTCCAGGAAGCCGATCGAAGAAGTGAATGCTGCACCACAAACTCCAAAGCCGGCCAGAGCCATCATGCATGAGCAAGATGGGCACTCCTCCTACATGACATGCCCTACGTGAAACATACCAGCCAACAGTGCGCACAGCCAGTAAAATGATTATGCGTATGTCCAATTGTAGAGGCAGATTTTGTTTCTGGGGACGGGGGGCAGCACCAGAGTGGACCATGGTATTGTAAATGATTCAAGGTCAGTGGCGGCAAGCAAATGTTTTAACTGGTGGGTATGATGAATCTAGGGTATTCATCCCTTTTCTGCAGGGGGGAGCTGCCCTCTTTGAGGATAGGGAGTTGATCCCGCTCACCAAGACACTTCATAGGGGTCTGGCAAGGAACAAGTTACTTACCTGTAACTGTTGTTCTCCAGCATGTGTCTGGCATGGATTCACATGCTCATGAATATTCCCCGTCGTCAGGCTGGGAATCCTCGGTATAGAAAAAAATCAGTATCAGTTTCGTTTCTGATCTGTCTTTCTTAGTAGTAACCAATAACTGGTCTCTGGGTCATACTGCCCCCAGCGAATGACTGCCCTCTCCCTAAGCCCCGCCTCTAGCAGCCATCCTCAGATTTGGTAGCACGTAAAGTGGCAGTATGACCAAGTGAAGAGCCGCAGAGGGGTAGGCGGGAGGGTTCGCATGTGAATCCATGCCAGACCCATGCTGGAGAACAACAGTTACAGGTAAGTAACTTGTTCCTTCTCCAGCATGGGGTCTGGCATGGATTCACATGCTCATGAATAAGAGAATACATAGCAGTACACACATGCACAACCACGGGAGGTGGCAACAGGCTCAACATTAAGCAATATAACAACTCAACATTAAGCATCTCTTACCTCCTCACCAGGCTCACCTTAAGCGAACAGGTTGCGCAGCACTGCTTGGCCGACCCTGGACTCCTCCCTGGAGTCCTGATCGATGCAGTAGAATCTTGTGAAGGTGTGCGTCGACCTCCACGTCACAGCCCTGCAGATGTCCAGCAGGGTCACACCAGACAGGAACGCCGTGGTAGCAGCGATTGCTCTGGTCGAATGGGCTCTCGGACGGCCGGGCAGCGGTCGGTTTGCCAACCGGTGATAGTGCATGATGCAGCCGGAGAGCCATCTGGAAATGGAAGTCTTCGAGAGAGCCTTCCCTTGATTCACAGTCCCAAAGTTCACAAACAGTTGTGATGTCTTCCGAAAACTCTTCGTGCGGTCCACGTAGAACTTCAGCGCTCTAGCTACGTCCAGCGAGTGCAGAGTCCTTTCAGCCGGCGACGAAGGAGACGGGAAGAAAACTGGCAACACCAAGGGTTCGTTGAGGTGGAAGTCCGACGGCACCCTTGGGCATGAAGGAGGGGTGCATCCTCAGCACCACCCTCGTGTCGTGAAATGTCAAGTATGGCGGCTTGCAAGATAGGGCCTGGATATCTCCCACGAGAAATGCTGTCTTCCACGACAGAAACTTCAACGGTGCCGAATGCATAGGCTCAAATGGGGCCCCCATGAACCTGGTCAGCACCACGTTGAGCTCCCACGCCGGGGCAGGGACCTTCACTAGCGGGAATGATCGGAACAATCCTTTCATAAATTCCTTCATCAGTCGATGAGACCACAAGGACGCCCGTCCCGTAGTTCTGGTGTATCGTGAGATGGCGGCCAGATGTATCTTGATGGAAGCGTGAGCTAGTCCAGCCTTGGCCAATGACAGTAGGTACGGCAATACTTGAGGGGCCGTAATCTGCAGAGGGTTAATCTTCTGTGCACGCCACCAGACAGAGAACCTCTTCCATTTATGTCCGTAGCACTTGAGAGATGAGGACGCCCTGGCCTTTGCAAGAACCTCTCTGCAGTCGGCCGGGATGTCGTACCCTCCAAACTCTAGTGCTGCAGGAGCCAGGCCTGCAAGTTCAGCAACTCCGGGTTGTGGTGAAGAATGGCGCCTCCTTCTCTGGAGAGAAGATCTGCGTCCATCGGCAGCTTGAATGGTGTGGACGTTGACAAGGCCAGAAGGTCCGGGAACCAGATCTGTCTCGGCCACGCCGGTGCGACGAGGATCATCCTGCACCGGGACCTCTTGAGCTGGTTGATGAGCCGGAGCAGCAACGGCAGCGGAGGGAATGCATAAATAAATAGGCTGTCCCAGGGGAACAAGAATGCTCCTCGGCTGGGGGAACCTGCTGGCGAACCTCCAGCACTTGGAATTCGTCGCCGTCGCGAAGAGATCGATTTGGGGCTCGCCCCATCGTCAGAAGAGTCGATCCAATTGATCCTAGCGTAGTTCCCACTCGTGGCACGAGCGCAGCTCTCTGCTGAGTGAGTCGGCGATCGTGTTTTTTATTCCTGCCAGATGAAGAGGCACCAGAAACATCCCTTGGGTGACGGCCCAATGCCACAGATCCTGGGCTTCCTTAGATAGGGCAGGGGATCTGGTTCCGCCCTGCTTCCGGATGTAGAACATTGTGGTGGTGTTGTCACTGAAGATCCTCACCACCTTGCCCTTGATGGACGGAAGAAAAGACCTGAGGGCCCAGAACACTGCGCGGAGCTCCAAGATGTTGATGTGGAGTGACTTCTCCTCCGGGAGCCAAAGGCCTCTCGCGTGAAGATCTCCGGAGTGCGCTCCCCAACCTTCCAGGGAGGCATCTGTCATCACCGTCACCTGGTGAGCTGGGGTCTGCAAGTCCGTGCCCGCCGACAGATGAGAGCGGGTACCCCACCACTGGATCGCCTGACGGAACGTCTCGTTGAGAGGGATCCTGTCCGCGAAGCTGCCCGTCGACTGGACCCAGCGGGCGTCGAGAAACTCTTGTAAGGGGCGCATCCGAAGCCTGCAAAGGCGCACCAGATAAATGCAGGAGGACATCATCCTGAGTAGGGACTTTATAGATCTTACCCTGGCCATGTCCGTGGCCAGCAGATGCTGCACCTTGCCCAGAATGGTCCTGGTCCTTTCCTCCGACGGCAAGGCCAGCCGCGCCACTGTGTCGAGCTTGGCTCCCAGAAACAGGGTGACTTGCGACGGAACCAGGTGGGATTTTGGAAAGTTGATGGAGAATCCCAGGTCCATGAGCAGCTGGATGGTCTTTGCAGTGTGCTCCACGATGAGCTCCCTTGTCCTTGCCTGGATGAGCCAGTCGTCCAGGTAGGGGTAGACGTGGATCCCCTGTAGGCGCAGCCGTGCCGCCACCGGTGCGAGGCACTTGGTGAACACCCTGGGTGCCGACTTCAATCCGAACAGGACGGCCTTGAACTGGTAGTGCCGCCCTTGGACCACGAACCTGAGGAACTTTCAGTGTCTTTTTAGAATGGGGATGTGGAAGTACGCATCCTCCAAGTCCAACGGCGACAGGAAATCGCCCTCCTCCAGCTGTCCCAGCACGTGCTGGAGGGTGACCATCCAGAACTTCTGTGCCTTGATGTACTTGTTCAGTCGTCGCAGGTCCAGGATGGGGCGCCATTCTCCTGTCTTTTTTTTACGAGGAAGTACCTTGAGTAAACTCCGGAGTGGCGAAGCCTCTTTGGGACGAGCTCGATGGCACCTTTCTTGAGCATCGCCCTTACTTCCAACAGTAGTTGAGGGATGTGATGTGATTTTCCTTCCTGGCCACGGGTGGAACGCGAGGGCACTTCTTCTGAAACTCGAGGGCATGCCCTTGGGCCAGGGCATCCAGCACCCAACAGTAGGTGGAGATGGACTCCCACACGCTGACGAACCTCGTCAGCCGGCCTCCCACCGGGGTGCTTCTGCGGGGGCCCGACCCCACGGTCGGTTCAATCTTGTTTGGAGGCCGCCTTGCCTCCTTGACCTCCCCGTCGACGACGACGGGCACCACCTGACTTGCCGCGTCCCCTGTAGGCTTCCTGGGATGAAGATCTTGCCGCTTGGTGGTACGTGGAGAAGCCACTGCTGGATCCCTTGGAGGCACCTTGTCTGCCTCCGGAGCGCCGAAAGGACGGCCGTCGTTGTTGGAGCACTCCCAGTGCCCGAGCAGTCTCTGTGTCTTTCTTGATGGCCTGAAGGGACTCATCAACCGCCTTCCCAAACAGGTTGTTCCCGTCGAAGGGCATGTCCAAAACCTTGGTTTGTACGTCCTGGTGGAAATCTGTTGCCTTGAGCCATCCTCGTCGTCTCAGGCAAACGCCGTTGTCCAACTGATGGAAACCGGTGTCGGCGATGTCCGTTACCACCGTGATGGCGTGGTCCGAAGCAATCTCACCTTCCTGTAGGATTTCAAGGGCCTCAGCCCTTTTGGCATCCGGAAGGAAGTCCAACGGAGGGGCGGTTTTGAACCACAACTCCCTGTTGTAGTGGGCTACGATAGCCAGGGCGTTGGCCGCCTTGATAGTTGTCGCTGCGGATGAGATGACCCGTCATCCCATCGTGTCCAGCTTCCTGCCCTCGCCGTCCGACGGGGAAGTTGATGTCGAGGCAATGCCCCCCCAGCTTTCTTCTTTGCCGCCGCCGAGACGACCGTATCCGGGATAGGTTGCGCCCAAAGGCACAAGGGGGCAGCGTCGGGGACCCGGTACTTCTTCTCATACAGGTCCCTCTTTGACGGCGCGTGGCAGGGTTCTTGAAGAGGGCGAGCCCCTCATCCTAGATGTCATCAAGAAGTGGTACGGCAAGGACCGTCTTCCTTTTAGCCTCGTGCCGTTGGTAAAGGAACCCTTCCTTCTTCTTCTCTTCTGGGCAGAGCTGGAAGAGCTCGGATGCCCTGGAAATCATGGCATGCAAAGATCCAATCTCGTTGGGCGGGGACGCCAGAGCAGGGGGTGACGGGGGACACGTCCCGTCGTCGCCTCCGTCGTCATCTGTACCTGTCGGAGCCGTGTCCGTGCCTGTATCATCCCTGTGGGTAGTAGACCGGGGGTAAGGCAGAGCAGGCCGCAGAGGTGGGAGAGGCGGCATAGGATGCGTCCTCCTCCTCTTATGCGGTGGACTTTCCGAAGGTCCCGGCTCCGGTTCCCTGGTCGGGTCTGGCTCAGGTACCTCCGTCGGGGGGAGGGGCAACCTTGTCCTTATCTCCGAGCATAAGCACTGAATCGCTGACAAAATGGCCACCAAAATGTCCTGCGGCGCCAGAAACGACGGGCGCGAGGGCTCTTGAGGAACCTCGTCGGCGACACCGTCGCTCTCGTCATCGCCCTCGTCGGGATCTCTCCCGATGGTCTGGGCCTCTTCCACGACTTCGAGGAGCTCTTCGTCAGAGGTCGTGTTCGTATCCACGATGGCCACCTGCCCCTCCCCCACCTTTTCCAACGAGGACTTCGTGGGGGTCTTCTCAATGGGCCTGAAAGACGACTCCCTCTGCGGTGGCAGGGAGACTCTGGGTCCTGAGGTCGCCTCCACTGGCGTAGCCTCCACAGGCTGAGCCAAGGCCGCTGCGACATCCTCAATCGAGGCCTTAGCAGGGTGAATTAAGGCCATCGTCACCTTCTGTACGCCTGGGGCCTTCACATTGGGGGGAGGGTCCGAGTCTCCCTCCCCCTCTGCTGGAATCTTCGAGATCAACCGGGGCCTCTCCAGAAGCTTCGCCCGGTTCTCGGACTTCCTCTTACCCGAGCCAGAGCATTGGCTCGTGGTCGATGGCGCCGGGGAGGATGCGCCCTGCCTGGCAGCCAAGGAGCCCGACCGTTCAGCGCTCCCGGTGCCCGCGGACATGCGGTACTTGGCCTTTTTTTGGGCCCCCGTCGCCGGGGCGCCCTCACAGGACTTAGAAGACTGCTCGGACTTCTTTTTCTTCTTCTTACCTGACGGGCTCTTCCCTTCCAGCCAGTTGGCGAGAAGGAGGTGGCGATCCTTCATGGTCCGGTCCGACATGTTCCCACAAAACGCACAGTCCTTCTCCGTGTGCGTCTTGTCCTCATGGAGACAGTAGAGGCATAACGAATGCTCGTCCTCCTTGAAAACATTCTGAAGCTGGCATCCAGGGCAGGTCCTAAACAGCTTCCCGGGCGTCGAGCTTCCTTTCTCCTGGGCCATGTCCGGGGTAGGCCTCGGAACTTCTGGAATCCTCCAAAAGCGTAACTCGACGAAATCTTCACCCTTGAGGGGCGTAGAAAACTCCAAAACGGATCCCTGTTGATCGGATGTAGAAACGGTGGAGCTTGAGGCTCTATTTAACCGAAAAATGAGAAAAATCTCCTGAAAAAGCGTGAATACGCAGCAAAAGCTCGAGAGCTACAGCACGAGGACTCCCAACACTTGAACGTGCGGTACAAATCTGAGGATGGCTGCCAGAGGCGGGGCTTAGGGAGAGGGCAGTCATTGGCTGGAGGCAGTATGACCCAGAGACCAGTGATTGGTTACTACTAAGAAAGACAGATCAGAAACAAAACTGATCATTATTTTTTTCTATACCGAGGATTCCCGGCCTGACGACGGGGAATATTCATGAGCATGTGAATCCATGCCAGACCCCATACTGGAGAAGTGGGACCTCACTAGGAATGACTCACCTCTTGGTAACACAGATTTCCATTCCAATAAAGAACCTCCAGTCGGGGATACATTGTCTGCCTACATGAGAATTGGAAAGACTGTTGTTACTTCTGTTTGCACTCCACCAAACAGTGACATGTCTTCTATCTCTTTGCTTTCAGATAATTCTGGATTGTGCCTGAACTCACAGTCAAAGAACAGCAGTACAGCCCTCTTATTTGTGATACTATTTTGGATTCGCCAAATAGTATTATTTCTTCCAACTCTTTGGTTCCAGGTAATGCTGGATCTCATCTGAGCACCACAGTCAAAGAAAGAAAGGAGGACACACCCTGTTTTGTTCAGATGACAAGCATAAAACCAAGAGGAACTATGAATCAAGCAGAGTGAGTCCTATACAGAGGCGAGCCTCTGATGAGCAGACATCCTGGATGGGCAGTGCCACGCTAGACTTTGGAGCCAGAGGTATTGTGGAGAGTGAACAAAATGCTTGTAAGGTTCCGTTGGGCTAGTGTTCTAAATGACTAGGAAGGCAAGGTCGGAAGAGAGACGGAGACAGAGAAGCAACAATCTCATCTGGTGGCGTGATCACAAGGAAGTCATGGTGGGCCTGGGCCTGACAAATAACCCTAATATCAGACTCCAGAGGGGAGCCCAGAGTCCCCAGCTCTGCACAGGAAATACCTTTGCCGTAGAGACGAGCTACCAAGATTAAGCCAACACTCCAGAAGAGAGAATGCAATTGAAAGGTATACACATTCATACTTATGGCTGGGGCAGCCGATGAGGTGACGACAGCCTAATAAACGCAAGTAGAGAAACAGTAAGCCTATCAGTGACCAAAGACAAATGGGCAGCCCTTAGAAGCCAAAAGACATTAGCACCCTGGCAAGGGGTGTCAGACAATCAGGTGGCTATGAACTCAGGCTTGAACCGTACCATCCCACCTGAAGGTCGGTTACCGCTGCCACCATCTTCCCCGCACCCCAGTTTCCTTTTTCCCATCGCCAATTACCTGTTTTGTTGTAGCGGTGCAGGCCGCTGCTGCAGCTGCTTCCCTTCTTTGCTGGCCGCCATGAAAAGGGAAGAGGGGCTCCGAAGAGCTCCACTATCCCTCTCCATGGTGGCCATCTTAGAAACGGATTTCATTAATTCTACAGTATGCCTCAAGCGTCCCGTTCGATGAATTCAACACATTTGAAAAAATGTTTTTTATTTTTAGCACCCCGGTTTACTGGTTTAGTAACCCGGGGTGCTAATGGCTTTAAGCACCCATTCCAGCCCCTGGAATGGGTTTTAATGTCCCTGGTCCCTCGTTAAACTTGGGTGCTTAATGCCGCATTAATAGTCCCGCTGGAGAAGCCACAGGCATTACGGGAGCCTGAAAAACCTCAAAGAGAGAGACGCTGTATCAAGGTTCTAACTCAAGTAAACCTGTATATGGGAGGAAAGGTCTCTTCGACACCCCCTACTTTTCTCGCCAACGCGGGGCTTATGACTCGCCGGCAGCCACCTATGCGCCTGGGCCCGGGATGCAGGATGGCTGCGAGACGACGCATGGGACCGCACGGCTCACCCTGTAGCACGATACAGACTCCATTTTGTGATACACCTAGACTTCATTTTGAGCACAATAATTTAGGCCTCAGTGGCACAAGCGGCCTGCAGGGCTGCAGCTCTCGCCACCCGATCGTGCACACGGGAGACTAGGCGCGAACAAGCTGCATTACAAACACTGTATCTTTCACCTTCCTCAGTACATCACTGACCTGACAATGACTGGACCAAAGCTGGGGTCTGAGAAAAACAAGGGTGCCTCAATAAAACTTGTCCTGTCCCCTCGCAGACCCCCACATTTATAATATATGTTGTGAATAACCCCCAATCTTGTTCCTCGTTTGAAGTGCCAGACGTGTATGCTAAACCCGTGTGCCACCCAGTTTCACCCATACCGCTAAGCCTTATGTAAGGATGATAAAATAGTCTCAAGTCCACAAGATTGATTGGTCATATTAAAATGAGACGACCCTCTCCCATCCTAGAACACCGACACGTGAAGTTATATAGGTATAGGTATAGAATATAGGTATCTTCGAACTTGCCATTACTAATCAAGGGTTATTGTTGCTGCACAATATTTAAAAGCAATGTGTGATATCCCTATGTACAATATGATTTCCCAAAAATACACTAGTTCAAAAATAGACAATTAAGTGTTGTAATATGTACAGGTTTTTTAGGTAATAAGTACCACCCTTACTAATAAAATGTCTTTTGAAGTATTCGTTTAACCTTCAAGCATGTACACAAGTCAGATTATAAGTAGAATATTGCAGACTCTTGCCTATTCTAATATATACGCCAACCTGGTTCTACCTCTTGTTTTAATACTAGCTTGTCTTAAGTGTCCTGCACCGATGTAAAACGTCAGCCCTGTGAATGATGTGCTGTTGACAAAACCTTTGTTGATTTTGCAAACATGATACCCATGAATATGAAAATGTGTAATTCATATAATGTTCATAAGCTTGCATGATCATCGATATATATGCAATTATACTGGCATAATTCCGTTTTCCAATGATGTGCATACAACCTTGTAACGCAGATGCGGGAGAAGCCACTGGGCCATCTCTCCCTTCCCCTGCAGAGCCACGTACACAGCCCCACCTTCCTCCCTCCAAGGCTATGCTAACAATTGAAGGCCTTGTTTTATTTATGTTGGAATTACACAGATACACCTCCTCGCCTTCCTGCTGAACCCGCACAAGGTATTTGGCATCACCCGTGCCCCCTGACACACAATGCCACCATAAAACCACTGTCTACCTCCATGCTCTGGTTAAAAGAATTATGGGCAGCAAGGCCCCACATCCCACCGCCTTTTGATGTACCAGCCATGTGCCCCCTGACCCAATGGTATTCTAGTTCACCCCAACCTCAACTGACCATGGTGGCAGTTTATTATCTCTTGTACTGACATACTATAAAGATGTCTCTTACTACATCTAACAAAGTAGAATGATAAAGGTACCCTGACCCATGCCCCCTGATAAGACACCTGGACTCATGAAGCTGCCCCTGCTTGAATAATGTTTTTTTTTTCATGAAGATGTATTGAAAGTATCCAGAGTTGTGTGCAATATTTCTTGTGATGTTAGATTAACAATTTGCATGAATTAAATTACAGTTTGAATCAGTAGTTAACAATGAATGTGTATGTGTGGCCACAAGGGCAAAAAGTTAGTGCAGCCAAGATGTATCAACTCAAACAGCTCCTGACCTGGTACTCCACCCCGATGAGCCCAGCTGACCCACAAGCATCATCACGACATCATGCGGAGTCTCACCAATCAGGAGCACCGACCCTACAGATTCCATTATGTATATTCCCTTTTGACCAATCTCATCGATTCATGTAATCCCTAGCTCCCACGTCATGGGTTCCGTGGATTTGTAACAAAATGTAGATTTTTGCAGAGCTTTGGCAGAGCGCTCTCGGAGTTTGCAGAGTCCTCTGCTTGCCCTATATTGGTTTGGATAAAACTTTTAACTTCACCCGCACTTGGTCTTGGTCTCATTCCCTGCTCGGATGTGTCCATTATTGACTCTCATTGTGGAATTTTAAATGCCTTTTGGGGGACGCTCGCTTTCACCTGATAGGAGCCTAGAGGACCCAAGAAGTATGAAATTTAGCACACAAAATTGGGAAGAAAGTGAACCTGGAGGATCGAAAACAGTGAGAATAAGTCAAGGTTACTTTGAGTCACCAAGGAGGAAATGCTGTAGAAACATTAAAGAAACCTTGTTGTGTGTGAGAAGAAGGAAATCTTATGTCAACACTTGAGAAGCAGACAAATACAGCGTACGGAGGGGCTTGGGAAATGTATTATATGAAAGTATTGAACTTTGTGAAACTATTAAGAATCTTGTTTCCTGGGAAGAAGGACTGTAGGATTGATGAATGTTCTAATAACCTGCTTGGAGGAGGTGTCCAAGTGTATGGCCAGGCAGCAGTCCTAGACACAGACCTTTTCCTGGTCCCTTTCACTTTTTGTTTGTTTCTCCTGTAGTGGTAGGGCCAGTTAATTGGTTAGGGTTTGGCTGGAGAACCTTTTACTTTGATGTGCACCCTTAGTTTTGGTTTGGCATTAACATCTCACACAAATTGGCGCAAGTTTATAAGCATAGTGTGGGGAGCCCTAAGTGATGTAGGGTGATTAGCACCCAAGAACATATTTAAAAGAATGTGTTGAAATTGGTGTATTTTACTAAACCATTTTTGAGAAAAAAGCCATACAATGTACAATTGCTTCTCTATCGTAAAACAAATACAATCTAGTAGAAGTGATCATTGAGTGGGGCTCTAACCAAGGGTGGGAACTAAAGAGGGATGGGCGTTGCCTGAAAAGGGAGCCACATGCACCAAATCATAAGACCCTGGAAATATGTACTTTGGGTCATGCAGCATGATCGCCAGTGGTCTGGTATGCATCCAGTGCGTTTTGTAAATACATCTCTCTGCCCCAATTTGTAAAAAACATTGCTGTCTTGTAATAAAACACTTTCAGACTCAATTTATAAGAAATGCAGTCAGACTCATTTTGTTAAAAGTAGTAATTGCATCAAGGGGACCACCAACGTTGGCATTCACGTGCAAGTGGGTTCACCGGACGCAATTTTCCATTTTTACAAAACAGCGTGCAAAAAATACAGGCAAAACCTTTACTCTTGCAGTTTACTATTTTTTGTAAAAATATGTAAAAAACAACCGAAAATTACATTTACAGTGGATTTGTGTGTGGGACCCCCGTGCTTTTAACAGGTGTTAAACTCAGTCAGATTCCATAGGAATGAATCCATTAGTTTAGGTCTGCATGAGGCGGAGTGGGCATGAGGAGGAGGAACATTATTTTCCACACCGGTCCCCCACTCTGCCTGCATAAAAGGTTTCCAAAATGCCCCTGGGTGTAAAATAAGTGTAAAGACTGGGGTAAGCCTTCCACAGCTTATTTTTACACTTAGTTTACAACAACACAGCTTTCAAAATGAGCCCCAATGTGTAAGTCAGCTTTATTCTGCAAAAAAAATCGACTTTGAGACTGGAACAAATAACACGTTGCTGCTTTGCATGCAATCAAAGAGCATTTTGGGAACAAGTGATTTATGCTGAAATCCCCTCGAGGACGCAATATACACTGGGTTCGGTAAACATTTTATTTGCTACAACACTCACCCTTACAGTACCATGTCTGCAAACCTTGGGACATACCTTCTCTTTTGGACAAGTTATACTCTCGGCAGTGAGGGTTCTGCCATTATTTCTCTAGAGGGAAGGGTGGGGTGCAGCAGATGGGGGGGGGGGTACTAAAGGTAATGTTCCATATTTTGAGGATGCAAGGATGCCCTTAAGCCCCCTGGTAGTTGAACCTATGGTTACCAGAGAAAGCACAGAGGCATTCTCTATCTCTCAACTGCCTGCCCCAACAGGGTTTTAGGTTTACTGTTCAAAATGGCTTCTCAGCGGGCTCCCACGCATCTACAAAATAACCCCAGCATGTGCTATGAAAGTGTGCAAGCTGAATCAGTTTTCCGTTTCGAAAGTTGCTGGTGGTGATGGGCAAATTGGTAACTTTTTGAGGTTTCAAAATAAATGCATTGACGATATTTTTTTTAGTCCATTCTTCTGACCCCTTCGAAGCTATTTTCAACATCCATGCTGTTTTGGGCCACTTGTGGCATCCAATACGGATTTATTTCCAGGGGGGCTGTGTTCTCGAGAAAGATCATGGCTGCGATGTTGCCCTCATCAATCACCTGCACAGATTGAAGGTGTCCTGGATAAGTGCCAAACGGCGATTTAAATGCATGCACTACTAATAAGGGATCCTGCACAGCTGAGCCAATTCCCAGGAGATTAGGATGGTGTGGCTATGCGAAATACAGCACAGCCGCACCACCTGCAGGCACTTAGCCAGATGATAAAAGCAGAAATGGTACCTATCAGTGCAATGTCATTCATAGAAAGAAATAATAGCAACTCATTATCCGTGCCCACTTTCACTAAGTCCAAACATATGTGACGACTTGAGGACTGAAACCTATTGCTGAGAGGTATTTCAATGTGGATACATGTCAAATTAATGTTGAGACATATATAAGTTATATGTTCAAATATGTTGTGTAAATCTTCATAGAGTGGGCATTGAAAATGCACAACTGTATAATGTCAGGAGAAAGAGGAGGGGATGTATCACATATGTCCAGCCAGCGCTTGCATTAAGCTTTGCCACCTGGTAATTCATTTCATAACGTGTCAGATGAAAATTGAAGTTAAGCAGATATTATGGGCACAGTTATAACTTTTGTTTTTAGGTTTGGTAACACTATCTGCGTTATTCATTGCAGCAAACGTGGTTTGTTTGATTTTATTTAACTTTTTTGTCTCATCTTAGGATCAAAACAATCTTTTTTTCCATCCCTCTGACCTCTGGTATGCAGTTCATACCTCGCCATAATAAGAAACTCTCGCTAACATTCTTGCCATCCAAAGCCCCATTTATGAAGAGGAAACCTCTGCGTTGATCGCCTCTCCAAATACTAATCACTGGCACAAATGGTTCAGAGAATGGGTGACTGCTGGACCCGCCCTGCCCCTTCCATGCTCATTCAACTAGTTCAAACCTATTCTTAAAGCAATCATCCATGTGGGGTCGCAGTTGATTCATGTAGAGTGCCTTATAGTCTACAACCATACCTTCTATTTAATGCAATCCACATGAACTTCATTCATCTGTTAAACTGCTTAAAGAGCAGAATTGTCTAGCTACGGTCAGTACACTCATCTAAAGTAAGCACCTCTATTGTAACGCCCTGCTCACTTACCTGCCCAAGATATCCAGCCTAAGTCCTGCATACCTTCCCAATGCAGCAGTGAGGCATCCCAATTGATCATAGGATTGCATCACTGATGGACCGGTCTACCCGTACACGTGTTTTCTTTGCCAACAGCTAATGGGCAGCCCATGTGACCGGGCAATCTCTGTTGCAGATTGAGGGCTACTGGGAGGTAGGGGTATTGGTTATGTCAGGCAGTGTACCCCGATTAATGTAGTTGCTGTCATGCCCCCTGGCCGTATCCCTTAACTTCTCGCAGAGTGCAGGCACGGATTGTGACCTGGAACTCCAATCTAGGATCCAGAGTTGAATCCTATTGACTTTTTGGATTTTAGTTGATGGTTTCTGCAGATTTTTTAAAAAATTGAGCCCATCCTTTAAGGCTCTGGGAAAGAGAAGTAACATTCACAGGCACGTGTCTGGAGATTACTGTGCAAATGTGCAATGGGGCCTCATTGCTTAATAGTGCATGCTGTGTAGCACCATTTTGGGGAAGATCCAAACTAATTTGCATATGGTTGGCAACTTGTTTAATGTCACAGAAATGCTAAACTAATGGTGTGATCACTAGAGAAATTTCTAGTAGTTAAGAAGCATTGGTGCAAGCATCTCCATCAGTTACCCTTTACATGTCCCAAGAGGGAGATTCAAATTTGCATTATTGCTTTCAGCAATGAGTGACTAAAACATAGCAGAGGAGTGGTAGCTGAAAGTTATTTAATATGACTTTCATCCCCACTTTGTGGGGCTGACATGGCCAGTAATGGCCAGCCAACCCGAACTGAGGTTCAACCGGGGTGCAAATGGTTTATTTTCATTTTCGTCTGGAGATTATCTACGGAGGGTGAAAAAAAAGAAAAAAAATATGCCCGCCGTCATAGGGAAAAGAGACTATGGGCTTCATCAGGGGTCCGGTGAAATGGTAAAAATGCAGCAATAATGCTGTTACCTCCACATTAACGGCCTGCCCAATACCAAGTTTGGGCAGAAAGCTGGAGATTTAGCTCCAGCTCTGAGCTGGATGTAAATCTCCAGCTTTACGCCCATTTTCAGTGCTATTACCAACGGCAGTAATAGCGCCAAAGATCTCCAGAGAGTTCTATGAACTCTCAAGAAAATGTGTAATTACTGCCTTATAACTACTCGGGATCCAGTGGTAATATCGCCAGGATAACGCCAAGGCTATGATGAGGCTCTAAATCCCTTTTCCATGTCTATGGTGGCTGGGAGATGTGAGGAGCGCCGGGACCGGAGCACAAAGCTCCAGTCCAGCATGTAAGTAGGGAGGGAGAGAGGGGTGGGAAAGGGGTTGGCTTTGCATTGGGGAGGAGGTGGAGAGACAACAGGGAGAGGCTCCCTGTTGCCTCCCCACATTTAAGAAAAAAGTAAAATGTTGACCCCACCTGGGGATGGGCCTCAGATGGCTCGAACAACAGACGGAGAATGCAAATTCTCCCCCATTGTTCCAGCCACCAGATTGGCTGAGCGTCCTTACCCGGGTGTGAATTAATCATAACATATGGCATTGCTCGGGGCACCCCTCCAGACCATCATTTTTTAGACTGCCTTCTGCCTTGCCATTGTAGAAGAGGAACACGTGAATGTACTGAGTCTTGGCGCACAGCAATAATAATTCCAATCTACACAAAAGGCGATCGTGGGAACCCAGTTGATTATCGCCCCATTGCCTTAATGGACATAG
Organism: Ambystoma mexicanum; assembly: GCF_040938575.1. Taxonomy (NCBI): domain Eukaryota; kingdom Metazoa; phylum Chordata; class Amphibia; order Caudata; family Ambystomatidae; genus Ambystoma; species Ambystoma mexicanum. The sequence continues at coordinate 1,425,133,533 of NC_090932.1, forward strand.
AGAGCAACATATATGCACAAATCATCCTAAAGGACCTGTTGAAATGGACAGACCAGGCAAATATCATCTCAAAGTTCCAGACCGGTTTTCGGAATGAACTGTCTACCACACTAAATGGCCTGGTCCTAAATATCTTAAACACTAGGCAAGCCAAAGGGTTTAGGCTCTATGGGGCTTGATTAGACTTGTCTAGTGCCTTTGACACTATACATCACAGGAAACTGTGGCGTACGCTAAAAGAATGGGGAATCCCTGCCAGTCTTTTGGCCATCTTCATTCACAGACATGATAGAACAACGATACAGGTTAGATTTACTATTGTCGGTGACCTGTCTTCCCCCGTTCCCACGACTAAAGGTCTAGGAAAGGGACGCATTGTTACACCATGCTTTTTAACTTTTTTTTGACTGACCTGTGGAACAAACTGGCACCACACTCGATTGTACCACCCAAAATCGGTAACCTTAAAGTAACATGTCTGGCTTATGCAGATAACGTGGTCTTATTAGATCGTACTCCGATATGCCAACCTCATGATCAACCCAACTAAAACCTTTGTCATGCCCTACAGCCATCTAAAGAAAAGAAGAACAGGTGGCGTCAAATGGAAGATGCCAGACCAGATCCTACCTGTAGTAAAGGAAACAAATATTTGGGTTTTATCATTAGATCAAACCCCTCAATAGCAGCATTAGAAGCATATATAGGGAGCAAGGTTAATCAACTTGTCTGCCAAATGAAAAAAATACATTCCACTTATTGTAGATTCACCCTCTTACACTTAATTAAGTTCTACAAGGGTAAGGTCATACCTATTCTTATCTATGGAATTGATATTGAGAAATTAGCATCTGAGATTAATTGGGTTCAAATCGAGGGTTTAATTTGGAAACAAGTCCTTAACATACTGTAAGAGGATTCAATTCAACACTACAGCTAAGTCAATGCCTAGTCTGGGATACTGAATGGAAACCCTTATTGATATATCTTTATGTCCAGTTCATGCGTTCTGGATGACTACCCCTATATAACACCCCTCTCTTAGAATCCCCCTGACCCCACTGAGCCAAGAAGTAGGTTTGTTTTGCAAATTTAAAAGATTTATTTGAAAAAATTAAACAATGTATAGATATATCACACTTTAGAATAAATTAATAATTGAATAGCACACTTAATCTGATATGTTAAAGATTAACAACGGAGAGTCTGGCACTAGCACACCTCTTTATAATCGCTAAGGAGTTGACATGAAATGGATAAGGTAGCACACTGGTAAGTAGGGACAGAAGAATAATGTGATAGAGAATGCTTTATAGAGTTCAAATGGATGCAATGTTGAATGAAAATGCAATACAGAAAAAACTCAATATGATTTCAACAAAACAATGTAATCACTTTTCTCTGGCAATCCACTCCCCCCCTTTATGCAATGCAAGGAAATGGAAGGAAGCACACAGTTCTCAGAAATGCAGTCAAATGAATAAAATGTTCACCCCAGCAAGCTTGGACTACAGAAGTTAGAAACACAGGCCCAAAATGCTTTTATATGTGCTGGCAATGAAGTGAAAAATATGCTAAAATATGCTAAAATGCTTTTAATTCCCTCTAGAGGTTCTAGGTGAGTGAAATATACTTGGGATGAGTTCAGGCTCACTTTAGCAAGGATCTAGGGTGTAACTAGCTGGTTAAACGAATTTTTGGCAACTGAAAGCAAGCAGCAGCAGATTTTTTTTACACGTGGAGAAACTTGCAAATCGCGGCAAAATGTCAAATCGCGGCAGATTTTTCCGAGTGCGCCGGGCGCGATTACAGAGGAACTACAAGGACTATCAATATCGTTTTGGGGTCCTAGGACAGCCTAGGATCTCAGCTTCCAGATGAAAGTTACTGCAAGTCTCTAGGACAAACGGTCGCGGAGATATGAGCGATTTTGTGAAGGTCGTTTTTCAGATTTGAAATTTTAAAGTTCAAAAAGACAAGTGCAGCTTGCAACTAGAAAATGACAGGTGACAGCTTTACAAATGACAGGTGACAGTTAGGAGGCAGTTCTACTTAGATTAAAATAGATTGAATTATATTATTTTAACTAAGAGATTGGTTCTGCACAGTTCTGCTATGTACTCACAATATATTTAGAAATAGAATGGGCCTCGCCACGGATCTGGTCAGGTTTTCTTCACTCGCCCCGGACAGTCTCTGCGCACAGCCTCTGGGTCAGCTCTACTCTGCTGGTCTGGTCTGGGTCTCTGGTTCTGCTAACAGTGATCTGGGTCAGCTCTGCTCTCTCTCTGGTTCTGGAAATTTGATAGATTTGAAGTCTCTATGTCTGCTCTCTGAAGGTTGAGGGAGGTAAAGTATGGATTTTCCCGGCAGAGCTTCCAGCTGCAAATGGATTTGAAGGTCCCTATCTGTCCTGTCTGTTTGCTTTTATGTGTTTTGAAAATGGGTGTGTGTGCAGCATCACTAGACCCTACCCCTCTCCACTTGTCATTGGCCAAGCTTTCATTTCTCCCCTGATTGGGGGAATGAAATGAAGTGTCATCATGATGAGGTCTGTTATGATACAGAGAACCCACCCCTGTCAACTTCACACACAATCTATATTTGCTCAAAAAACATATTTGCACAGGTACACATTTGTTTAAAATTACATGCACCCTTCACATATCACAGGAGGTATACCCTGTCCAAATCTGCTCTTCCTGAGAGCTTGCATTCAGAAATGGCAATATTTTGCACTTTTTAACTGGTTTGCAATTTCGGACATTAACCCAAATTTACACACATGTGCGCAAGGAGTATGGACATTAATTGATGAAGTGTCAGATTTTTAACATGCATACATTTAGAGTAATATTCTCTTTTCCGCTAAAACCCCCCTGAACATACCACCGGGTCCTAACACGTCTTAAAATGTGGGCAGAAAAATCACAAGAATTATGGTATCATTTAAATAATTTTCACAAGTCCGCTCTATGAATGATCCATCTTTTTAGAGTTAGGTTCTGACCCCAAAGGGGTGTGGTTTCCCCCCAGCACAAGGTTGAATTTCTGGTTTTTCCAGTTCTGCCAAGCCAGCTTGCTCTCACAGGCAGTGCCCCTCCCCTTTCCTTCCAGGAGGAAGCTCCATTTACGACTCCCGCCAATAAAACATTTGCCTGAGTCAGGACAGGGCTTTGTTCAGAGCTCCTGTATTCTGTGGGGGCTCCCCTTAATTCAATTATCAGAGAGATGGCATATCCTTAGTGTGGCCAGCAAAAGGCAGATAGGCCTGGGAATACAGCTGTGACTCAAGTTTCACTCCTGATGGGGGGTAGTTGCCAGGCAAAATTGGAATCTCTTTAAGCCAGTTTTTAGCTACATGTCATTTCTGTTCCCCAGTTTTCTGCATTCAAATACAACGAACAATTTTACATATGCAGCTAGAATGCTGATTCTAAGTTTAAAACTATGACATTTAAACAATTGCAACCTATGTGACACTCAGAAATAGGTCACTCATTTCTTTTAAACATTTAGATTTTTAGTGTCTTTCAGTCCACATTTACTTAAACTGCTGAAATCCACAGCTCAGCCTGTCTTGTTATAAACATTGTTTTGGGCTCTTCATCTTCCCAGATTTAGTATGCACACAAAATTTCCTTCTGCCAAATGTCTGCTGGTGTTCAGTGAACATTTTGCATATGTGCAATGTTTAAAATGGGCATTTGAAGCTTGCATTCAGGGAAACCAGGGTGGTTTTTGAAGCGCTGTTTTGAGCTAACCGGCGCTACTGTTTTTCCTTTGGCAACCCATTTTGGTGTGCGCACAACTGCGCAGCTCTCCTGGATTCTGGGATGAAATGATGGGCGGCGACAGCGCATCCCCATCTTTACCCACTCCAATGATTTATTTTTGTTCTGGGGTAAAATGATGGGCAGCGACAGCTTAATCCCCACATTTACCCCGTCTAATGATTCCACATGGGTCAAAACCCTCCACAATACCCCGATCGCTGCGTATGGATAGGCTAAGGTATGAGTTGGGTCTGCAGTCCCAAAAATTCCATGTAGATTAGAGAAGGATTATGGTGTGCAGGTCAATCATAACTCCAGCAGAAAATTCCCTGTATGAGGATATTGGTGGGCTTATGATAAGAAATATCAACATTAGCCTGCAGGAATTGAAACGTGACGCGTTCGGCATAATCACAAAATGTAATTCTTCAGAAATAGAACTAAGGGACAATCCATTGAAGTTAAAAAAGTCCATGTGTCAAACTGATTGGATTGCAACAAGTGTGTCATTCATCAAAATTAAATGCTTTGAGAGTTTCACAGTAAATGACAAACCCTTGGGTTACTTTTTGCCTTATTTGAGAAGGTTTCCAAATCCAAGATGGAGGGTCAATCTTTTAAGGTTTCACCTACATTTATATATTACAATAGTCCATTTGAACACCAGGAATAAGGGCCTATTGATGGATAGTGATAGTAACCTCTGTAATATAGCTTCCCAACAGAATGTAAAGCATCGCTTAATAACATGTGCAGTGCTTAACAAGCAAACAATTGACCACTTCTCACATTTTGTTCATAAAGTTGACTCGTTGCATACAGACGAATTTTGGAATCGTATGGCTGCAGGAAAATAAACTTTTTTTTTTAATCACTGGAGCTTCTTAGATTTCTGGAGGAAATTGAGTCATTAATTAAGGTTTAATGTCAACCTATCAGTTATGCTTAGGCTGAGCTATTGCCTCTGTTTTATTATTTCTTCTTTTTTTTCCTTGCTTTTTCTTTTCAAATTTTCACTTTTTCATGTTTCTTTATTTTCCTGTTAATGTATTGCCTCTGTTTTATTATTTCTTCTTTTTTTCCTTGCTTTTTCTTTTCTAATTATTACTTTTTCTTGTTTCTTTATTTTGCTGTTAATTAAGATCATTGGATCATAAATGAGTATTTTAACTATCATGTATGATGGATTTGATTATTTGAATGTGTCATTTCAATTTTCCTTTTTACTTTGAAAAGCCATATGTTGACTAAACACAATAAAAAAACATTAAAAGAATTAATAAAGAAGAGGAACAACCATATCACATCAGGCTTGGTCAATGCCCAAAAGCCCTCCCACCCCAACGGTTATGTCACATCCCTTCTGAGACCACAAGCAACCCACAAGGTGTTTTGGCCTCTTTAAGAATCATTGGTGAGGTGTAGCTTGGGTCTCTAGGCATACAAGCTTATTTCCCACATCTGAGCATACTTATCCCACTTGTGGTGACTAATGCAAAATAAAAGACTGATGGTTGGACAGTTTTAATTTAAACATAACCTCCGGCTTTTCTCTGGGCAAAACTCCAGACCTTCATTTTACAACCTGTTGGTTTGGTGTCAGCAATGTGTGCCTTTCACAAACAAAAAATACAACATACCAGGAAAGGGACAAGACCTTGTACATGGGTGTAACTTGACCCAGAAATGGCCAAGTCCTGAACTAAAAGACAAAAGTAGGATTAAAAGACAAAAGCTTTCATTACTTTTATAAAACATATGACAATCTGTGGATTTCCCCTCTGCATTACTGCGATAGAAAAAGTTGAGAGAAGGAACTAAATCACAATCTAAACTATTTATGGAAAAAGTCAAAAGGGGCCATCAAGCTTTATGAAAGCCATAAATGCAGTCATAAACAGCATACACGGGTAACACCACCATCACTGATGGATGGACAATTGAGAAAACCTCAGATCAAGCCATCTTCCCTCCTTCAGAATGTGTAGTCACTGCTCTCGGGTCCTGTGCCTTGAAGCTACTTGGAAGTGAGGAGCACAGATGTCCAACAATGCAACTTTGGGCTAAACAGAACAGCATTAACAGCTTGGACCGGACCATCCATGGCAACTGTACTCTTCCCAGAATGCAAATAATAGGCCCCACAGTGTTTTTGGAACGACTTTTCTACCCTGGTTGTTTCATTTCTTGAACAGTTTCCATTAGTTTCCATATCTAAATGTTATGTAAGGCATATGATGGAACAAAGAGGCCACATGACAGTATAGCTTCTTTTCCGCTCTTCTCCAGAAAGTAACAAATGAAAAGGGTAAATGAGACCAAACACGTGGTAGGCACTAAAAGCAGAAGAAAATCAAGCAGGGCAGAATGGAGGTAATAAAGGTAGTGGCAAAAGGCAGACCCATCCCCTCTGCTCTCCACACCACCACTCAGGCTTGTATTGTATGCTCAGGAATCTGTGGATGGGAAGCCCATGTACTCAAACACTCACTCACCCTTCTGACGCTCTCTCTCTCTCTCTCTATTATGGCCTGAATGACTGTGGGATACACCAAAAATATTTCACCAATGCATTGCGCAATTGGAGATCCATAGCACCCAGACCATGTTTTCATTCCTGTCTCAATCACTCTGATCCCTCTAACCATGTATCTAACTCCCCACCATGTAAGCAAAGCAGACCATACTCTGGGCCCCAGCTAGGTCATGTTGCCGCAACAGAAAATAGCCTGACTCGGCTCACAACTCTTCCCAAGAGCAGGGCTACCCAGGCAGGGTTTGCAGTCCAAATGCCACAATGCACAGCAAAGTGATAGCTCTGATCTCTACAAGTCTAGAGCATGAATCTGAGGGGAAGTTGGCCAGCCACACTACTTCAGCAGCAACATCCACTCCCGTCACTGACCACTATCTGACAGTCTCAGATGTTTGTTTGTTTATTAATTTCTAATGCGCCCCAGACCCAAGGGTAACAGGGCGCAGCAATAAGGGAATGCACAGCTTACAAAGTTACAGATAGAACATAATCTAGATCATGATATTACAATCAAAAGCAGTATACAATATAGTTACAGCAATGAGTACAAAGTGAGGAATATACACGTGTACATGTTATATACAATAATACCAAATACAATTCTGGTCCTGGACCGCTGCAGTATATTTACATGGAAATGGACACTATTGGGCAGTGGAGTTGTGCAGGATGATATAATTGTATCTAAAGTGAGGATATGATTGGTCTGCTCTGAGCTCAAGTGGCAGGGAGTTCAAAAGTTTAGCAGCCTTGACAGGGAAGCTATTGCCGCCAATTCTGGAGAGTTTAAATCTTGGCACTGAGAGACAATTGCATTGCTAGCTCTAGTTGGCCTGTGGGTCACTCTTCTGTTTAATCTGTTTGAGAGATAGCTTGGGGCAGCGTTGTTTAGTGCTTTATGGGTCATGGAGGCAGTTTTCAGCAAGATTTTGTTGTGGGTGGATAGCCATTTATAATGCCTTCTAGTAGCGGAGATATGTTCTCTTTTGTTAATGCCCAATGCAGATCTTAACTTCTTAAGAGGAAAAGACAATCTGTTTCAAATTTACTCATGCCTACATAGTGAATTAGACCATGGCGCACCCACCATTTGTGAGTTGGTCCACAAAAGGTAAGTAGGTTCATTATTTACTGCAGCAGCATTGGCACACAGGTAGAACAGCCACATGAGAACCCATAGCAGAAGGTTTTCGCAAGGGATTGAATACATCAGTTAATGGTGTATTAATTGGGAATGAAGCTCAACCTTTGTATGTGGCCTTAATAGATTTCTCGCAGGCCTTCGAGACAGTCAAACACAACTTTCTTTGACAGAAGCTGAAATCTTGGGGAACTCTGCAACCTTTATCAGCATTAATAAAATATCTTCATGAAGATACAACTGTGAAGATTAGGTTGAATGGGCGTGGCAGTCTGTCTAGCCTTAAAGACACATACAGAGAACTATGGCAAGGCTGCCTCTTGATTAGGTTGAATGGACGTGGCAGTCTGTCTAGCCTTAAAGACACATACAGAGAACTATGGCAAGGCTGCCTCTTGGCTCTGTGTCTGTTCAATCTATACCTCTCTGATATTGGTGAAAATTACCCTTCTGGCATTTAGTGAAGGCTGCTTTACCCTTCTGGCATTTAGTGAAGGATGCTTTACCCTTCTGACATATTGTCACGACTGCTTTTGCTAGACCAAAAATGGGTTCTCTAAAAGTAACATGACTCGCTTGAGCGGACTATGTAGTCCTACTGGATACCACCTAAATGGGACTACAAAATGTATTGATTGCTGCGCTGGAGTATGTGGCTACAAATGAGTTTGTTTTAAATCCTAAGAAGTCCAATCTAATACGCTTAAAAAAATGGGAATACACTGTTTATGTTCAGCTGGAAAATTGGACGAATGGAAATAGGGCTCATAAGAAAAGGTTATCTCTCTGGGATTTGAATTGTGGGCGATGCCGAAAAAAAACACCAATGTTGGATAGGCTGAAAAGTAAAACTGATCAATTTACCTTCCAAATGAGGAAAATAAAACAAAAATATTGTAGATTTTCCATAAAGCCACTTATTCAATTTTATAAGGCAAAGGTGGTTCCTACAATGCTTTATGGAATGGAAATCAAGTCTCAGGTTTTTGAGCTTGACTGGATCATTATTGATGTTTGCCTTTGAAAAAGGGTTTTTAATCTCCCACAAGGTTTCCCAATGTCATTGCTTAGGTATGAGCTGGGAATGGTTTCCCTAAGGGGTTGGTACTATAGGAAAGTGTTAGCCATTTTTTGGAAAATAAATTCCTCAACATCAGGTGCTCTATTTTATGAACTATGAGAGATACTGAATGCAAGGAAATTGATTGTGTTACTGAAGCTGCAGTGTCTAACAAATGCAATCGTTAGCAACTGTGGTCGGCAGATTGATGCTGAAGTCGCCATTCCAGCTGGGGTTAAGAAATCATTGTTTTCTCAGGATTGGATCAGAACTATCGATCAAATGTGTGGTTATGCTTTGTATTGCTTGCTGACCATTATAGAGAAACCATTGGTAATCCTACCAAGATATTTGATCAGATTTCCTAACTCCTGGACGCGTGATCAATTCTTAAGAGTCTGTTTGAATCTCCTGCATACAAATGTCATTCTTGAGATAGCAATATCAAAAGGCTGTTATTTCTGCCCAGGGTATGAAGAGACTCAACCCCTAAGACATCTGATGATTACCTTTGTAGGAGGCCAGAGTCCAATCATTGGGCCGTTTTGTCGACCGGGGGGAGTGGTTAATATGGGAATAGATTGAATTCTGGTAATGAGACCCTGTTAATTTATGGGGTTCTAACATGTCTAAATAGAATGCTATTGAAGGAAAGTGCAGATTCCACTCACTTCAATGATTAACATTGGCAACTTTATAGAGGTTTGAGTCCAGCTCAGATTCACCTTCTGTAATCATTTTTTATGAGCAAGTTACATTTTCATATTTCAGGGCTATTGAATTTTACGATTAAGTAACACTTTTTGCTAGTATATAAGCAATTCATATTCAATTATGAGATGAATCCGTTTTTTAACCATCCTTTACAAATGTCTTATAAGATGTCATGTTTTGTGTATTAGGATGAATTATACATTTGTATATTTTGCCCATAACTTCTGTGTTTTAAGTGAAAGGTTGATGTATTTAACCGTATCACATAAAAACAATAACAAAAATAAAAGAAAATAGCAGAACAGCAGCACAGCACATGGGGCAGCCTTGACAGAATAGAAACCATGACATAATTACAGTGCTGGCAAAATGAGCCCCCCTGACAGAATAAAAATCCCTTCCGAGAAAAGGTTTATTCAAGAGAAGCCCAAACACACACTGCTTGTCTGGGATAGTGATGACTTTGGAACACATCGAGTTTTGGAACATGAGTAGGCCAAGTGCATTGTGCACTTGTGGGATAGGAGTACCTAGCATCCATAAAACACTGACACACAAGTATCTCTGGAACATGACCACCCATGGGAAATGAGAAACTACACTAGATGTACGCTCTGTATATACATTGTGACAAATCAACTTCCGGGGTACCAGTGGTAAAGAAGTGAATATCTTTTTAAAACCATCAATCAGCCCCACAACTCTAATACACCAGAAGGGATCCAAACAGATTAGAATAACAAGCAAATTACAAATCTCCTTGTCCAATTTTGATAACATGGATGGAACAGCAGGCTTATCTCTGAAAGGTCGTGGATCCTTGGCTATTTGCAAGACAGCAAAAAAAACAATGATTAGACATTGATAAAAGGGACTGTCCAGTCAAGGTTGTGTCAAACATATATACTTTATTTATATCACAACAGAGAGTCTAATAACACTACCAAATACAATCCACCCTGTAGGGGAATACAGAGGACAGTTTCAAAGAAGGAAAAGGGATGACCTCTGGGTACTGACAGGAGGGTAGTTGTTATGGATAATATCTACACATGTTGAATATGCCTTGGCTTCAGGGCAATGAGAACAATGGGTCTTCATATGTCTTTAGGGGCCTTCTGGGAAGGACCTGGAGGGCAGAACCACACTGTACCTTGTGCTGAAGGTGTTCTTGGTGCTGAACAGGGTCGAGTCATCTTCAGGGAGCTTTGCATACTTCTGTGACAGAGTAGGAGATGAGAGTTTGCTGTGGATATCAGGCACAAAGAGCTTTGGCGAGCAAAGCTGGACAAACGACTGCAGGCTGGCCTATACAGCAGCTCAGGGTCAGGAATCGCTGTCTCAATGCTGATCGGCGGTTCTGAAGGACTGGTCAATACTTCTTGTCTTTAAGATTAAGAGACTGTGGCTTGACAATTGTCAGCGTTACAGTTGGTTGCAGCTCAAGGAACTCAATTGGCTCGAAAATGTCCTTTAAGTTGGACGTCTTTATTTGCTTGTTGAGACACTTCTTCCGGCTTCTTCAATGGGCTTGTGTCGTCTTTTAAGGCAGCCAGGGCAAAGCTGAGGAGCGTGTTGCAGGCAGCTGCCTCGTCCTTGGTTTTAGCTTCAGAGACCTTCTGGCACTCCTTATCCAAGAAGTTTGCTGAAAAGCCTAGCAGGGAATGCTGTGTGCTGGCTGCGTACCAGTTTTGGAGCAGCTAGACAGTCCTCTTAGTTCTGGATCTCCCTCTGTTCCCTGTGAGATGTTTAGGGGACAGATCTTGCTTCCCTCTTTGGACATCCTGGCCTTCCTTCACTGGCAGAAGATGTAAGGCAGACTGTACCTTCAGCCAGGGTCCAAGGATGAGTTATTCTTCCTGCTTCTGGTGAAGCCTTCAGATGATCTGCAAATAGAGGGACTCAGCACTCTTTTAAAGTCAAGAGGGGCACAGCGATTGGTGTAGGCTAAGCCTACCTTATTGAACCAATACTGGGGTGTCTACCAACAATCTTCTGTGCGTATGAGGTCATAACCAGAGTGATTTGCAACAGGAAAGGTAGAGGGGTGAAAGCCTGTGATACTAAGTCCCACCCATCTTCCTGTCTGTTTTTGATCAAAGAGTCTCTCTGGTTAATGGATCTCTCTGTGGTTCCTGAGTAAAGCGTAAGGTCTCCCTTGAAGCTGTGGTAAGACAAGACTCTCTGGCTCCTGCAAACCACATTCTCATAACATATGAAAGGGTACTGTAAACACACAGTCCGAGACATGACAGCTTACTGCCATTGAAGCTGAAGGCATGAGCTGGCGGGAGCTGGCTTCAGGTTGACACAGTAACATATGAAAGGCTGTAGAGTGACCTGTCTCCTTTGTTAACCTCTGCAGCCATGCCCCGCGTCGGTCTGTTTGTAGTACCCTCTAATTGGTTTGTTAATCGCTGCCACCGACTGCAGAGACAAAAATAAAAGAGCTGGGCGACTCCATGAAGCCTTTTTTAGTGAATCAGGCTGTCCATGGCAGGGGGAAGCTTGGTCCTCCCCCTTCCTTGTGGGGACATAGTGTACTCCTGGCTGTCACATTCTGCCTAAATATGTCAGGCGGATTATGCCTGTAGGGTGTGTCCACCCAGAGTACACAGGTCTATGCATTTGTCATGGTGTGAGCATAGGAAAATGTGTGTGGATTGCCCTGATACATTTTCCTGAGGTTGGTCTACCATCATTCATGGTCTTTGTTGGTCTAAGGACTAAGGCATGAGAGAATGTTCTTTTTCATGAATATTACACATGTCTCAGTATTCCTCTATGAAGGGAAGCCTTGTTGATTTGAATGAAGGAGATTGTTGTTTTCAATGTACTCTTTGAGTCATTTAGTAATGATTTTGAAACTATTTTGCCCAGGAAGAGGATGTTAGTGATTGGCTAGTAGTTAGAGACAACACATGATCACTATTTGGTTTCTTCAACAGGGGTGTAATTACTGCTGCCTTAAGTGCCTTTGGGAATGAACCACCGCACAGCAAACCATTATATAGGTCTAGAATGGGCTGGGTTCAAATGTGAATAGACTCTTTCATAGGCCTGGCAGGTCATGGGTGTCACAAATAACATGGCCTGAGCTTTCTTGGGCACAGGCGTTATCCTGTCTGCAGTAGGCTGTCAGGACAACTACATACCCGGTTTCAACCTTAATATGGATCATCACTGCAGAATAGTCTTAACAGCCTTGCAGATGGAACACTTGGGAATGTATTTGGGCTAATTTGCATCAAAAACGACTCCAAACCATTTTAAATATGCTCTAGTGTGCAGAGGTGCTATTTGGTCTGACTTAAATTGGTTGAATGCATTTAGATGAAAAGGCACATTGTCCTAGGTCCCAACTTACACGCTTTTGGCAGGTGTCACCTGCCCTGGAATCAGTTATTTCACCCGCCAAGCTCCTTACACGTCAGTTTTCATTAATGGGCTCTCATCCACCCAAAAATACATCTGCAGATTTCACCCTCCCAACATCATGTGGACCCACCAAAGATTTAAGAGGAATTAATAATTTTAGTGCCACATGTTTCAGAATGAGGGGACATGGGAACAGGAAGGCTGGAACCTTAATTACATGTGTATAGTTTTGAGGTTTGTCAGGAATGTATATTACTGCACAGTAAACCACTCGGCTCTTAAATAAACATGTCTATTCGTGGACGCTACAGTTCCCTGAGAGGGGTGCATGGGTGCACTGACGCAGGTGGAGCACTTGTTTTCCTAGAAATAATAAAATAAACTGGATTACGTAGTTTAAGTTAGACTGTTAAACTGTGTGTTCCAACTAATTTTAAGAATAACAAGCGTAAAACCTGCAGCCAGCATATTGTTAAACTGATTAACAGTGTGCTGACCTGGCAGTGTGCTGCCATAACAGTGTGCTGCTGCAGTGTGTTTAATGGAGAGAGAGGTTTGGGCCTCATTCATGGAATTCTTTGCATGCTGAAAAGTGACATTGCACATTTTTCAGCGTGCAAAACTCCTTTTCCTGATTCATGGATCTCACTTTCAATGTATTTCTAGGACTCTGCATGCAGTCTCTCGGTTTACGCAACACTCCACGCAAAGTGTGGAATGGGCCTAAACAAAGAAATAAATAGGGGGCAGAACATGCGTATTCCTCTTTCACCCGGCAAAATCAGGAATATTGTGCCTGTGTTGAGTCACGGGCCACGCAGTGAAATCGCATGCCCAGTCAAGCGCAGACCTAACCAAATTCATGGAATCCAACTTGCAACTTCACGTTGGGAAAAGTTACACACAAACCTTGTGGACTCACCGCCACATGGTAGGAGGCACAGAGCACTGTGCGCATAGGATCCAACGCGCAAAGATATGGTGTACATGGCAATTTAGGGGTGACTGCACGTAGTTGAGGTGCCACTTGGAGTTAGAGGTGCTTGTATGCAGATTAGCGGGGTGCAGCCTTGAATTACAGGGGTTTGCACACAGATTTACCGGTCGCTGCCTTGAATTAGGCGTAATTGTGCACAGATTATGAGGGAGCAGTTTTAAGTTACAGGGGTTCATACCCAGTGTCGCTGGGGTGATGCCTTAGTTGCAGGGCACGGGCCACAGTATGGGCCACAGTTTTGCCGGGGTGCTTGATGGTGCAGATGAGGTAGGCACATAGGTTGGTATATGTCGCTGGTTTCGCTTTGCGTGGGGGTGTGTCGTGGACGTTCCGGGCGCAACTTGCGCCTAGGGTTACTTTTCTGTTATAACTACATGAAAAGTGGAATGCACAAAACATGCTTTTGTGTGCAGGCAGGCGCAAAATAGCTTTACACGCAGAGTGTAAAGACTTTGCGCTTTTTCTATGAATCGGGCCCTATGCATCTTCTGGGGTGAGCTTTGTTCACTTTCCGTAAACATTAGAATGAAGTGAAGCTCAAGTTCAAATGTAAACTTTCATCAGATACAGTTTGTATTCGACTGGTCAGCATCCTACTGCAGGTGCCGGCACGCCGCAAATGTCCACTGTGGCATTTTTGTTGCTGGTCACTGTCATATCAGCACTGGCTGCAGACACTGAGCAAGCACCTTTCCGGCCAGGCTTTGCAGTGCTCTACATCACATGCCCTGCACGCAGGGCAGAAGCAGACACGGCTCGGATTTACAGACCTTTGAACAGCAGTTTCACGCCTAGATGGATGGAAAACTCGAATCACCTGACGGTTGCTGGCGCTCCGATGCATCCATCAGCTACTTGCTATACAGAACGCAATAGCTTTATAGCCTGATATCCTACATTACATAGACATTTGAGATTTGGTGGGAGTTTATTTGTTTTACTTCACATTTAAAATGAACTGCAGACATTCTATTTTTGGGGTTGGGGGTTCGAATGGATTACAATTAGTTTACATTATTCATAGCAAGCGTTATTACAACGGGATATTTAATATATTTGAATGTATGTATTTAAAATGCGCCCGACGGCCTATAGGCATAGGGGCGCACATAAACGCAAAGGCATAATCACATGGTGACTGGCAAAAAATAAAACCAGATCCATTGGGCAGGAGAAATGTAAGCAAAGAATAAACCGGAAAGTTTATACGAAAAGGTGTGTTTTCAAGAAACGGTTGAATGGATCCAACGATCTTGCTTCTTGGGTCAGGAGGTAATTTTTTCAGGGAACCAGGGCTGAATAATCGAAGGCCATATGACCGGTTGGTTTGCCGCAAGCTGAACCGAGGAATGAGAAACACGCAGGAATGTGTCAACCTCTCAGTCTTGCATTCTATATGAACACCGGCTTTGGGTTGGTTTGTTGATGTGAAAGCACAGTGATTCTCAAAATAAATACATTTTCACATCCAGCATAAGAATGTGAATGCTAAACATGAAATTAAAAGGTAACTCCTTTTGGGAACATGCTAATCAACACTTTCTATTTGGTGGAGGAAAGTGAGCAGTACTTTACCAGGCCCCAAAACGTGTTTAGCATTTTGTTTCATGCATTTTACTTTTGTGTGAAGGAAGGGACATATATTTACTGGTGCAAGTCAAGTTGGTTTTATACCATGGGGCCATGTACGCAGTGCAAACTACATAGGATTTTTTCAGGGTGCAAAAAGACCTATACCCCAACTCAGTGGTACTCATCGACTTCAGCAGGATGAAATGCGGAGTCCTGCCTGCCTGCAATTGACGTGAACACAAGTACACCATAGATCGATGCTGGATGGGCCCGATATATCAACGATACTGGTCGTACACAGCCTAGTTAGAAGCAGTCTATCATGTCCACTAGGTGGTTCCTGACCATTCAATAGAAGCACCCAACCTTTGTAAACTGTCCTTGGCCACAGGTGCACTATGATTGGGAGGAGGTGGCCTGGTAGGCGTCCCTTCAAGAAAATGAGAAATATGACTATTACTCACTGTAGCAGAGGCTGCAGGGTAGAACACCTACTTGTTGTAACCATGATAGTAAGGGGATCAAAGTTTGAAACTGGGGTGTGCATCATCAACTGGATGACGCCTGAATGAGTTGGCTCCCAGGTTTCAATTTGTCCCACAGTTGCTACTTTTAAAGCATTCAGTAAATCGGACGTGCTATACCTGTGGCAATTCTTCAGTACTTATAATTTTGGTTTTGCATCATCACCTGCTTGTTTGCAAGTGGTTGTGGGAACTAACCAGGGTACTAAAACAGCAGCTGGACCCGAAATGATTGCAGCATCTAAGGCGGGACTAAATCCCCATAATCCGAATATAATACATGGCAGCATTTAATATCTGTATGCAAACCTTGACATAAGGTTCTTATGATACATGGCAGCCTACAGTATCTGTATTTATTTTTATTTATTTATTTCAACCGCACCGGAGCCTGCAGGCATCAGGGAGCCACATGTACACGCAGAATCACATTAGGCACACAAGACACAGGACAACATTAAACTAGAGATTTTCAGGCGGGCTTTGATTAGATTAAGGGATTTATATAAACAGGTGGGTCTTGAGTTTCTTTCGGAAGGTACTGTATGAGAGCTCTAGTTTTATTAGAGGGGGGAGGTTATTCCATAAGGTCGCAGCTTTAGTGTGAAAGGCTTTGCAGAGTCCGTTGGTTTTCCTGAAACTGGTGGTTGCTCTGAGCTTCTGACCTGAGTGCCCATCTCGGTAGATAGGAAACCAGTTTCGTCTTGAGGTATACTGGGGCTTTCCCATGAATGGGCTAGCGTCAGGGTTTTGAACTGAATTCTAGATAGTAAGCCAGTGTAGATGTCTCCTATCTTCACTGATGTGTTCTGTTTTCCTTTGATGATTCTCACAGCCCTATTTTGTATTTTTTGACATTTTGCAATGAGCATTTTCGTTGCTCCTAGCAGCAGGGCGTTGCCGTAATCCAACCTTGACAATGTGGTGGCTCTTGCTACTGTAGCACAATTTTCCTCACTTAAATAGGGGTCTATTGTGTGCCAGAGTCTCAGGTAATATGAGCAGTTCTTAGTCAATTGCATGACCTGGCACACTGCGCTCAGTAATGCTTCCATGTGGATCCCCCGAGTTTTGACTTTGTTCACAACTTTTATTTGGGACACATTGATGTTGAAACACTCGTATTGCTAGTTCAGTCTTGCTCTAGCTGCGTTGGTCCCAAAAATCATTAATTCAGTTTTTCTAGCGTTGAGACAAAGCCAGTTGTTGGTCATCCATATTTCAATTAACTTGTATAGTTTTTTTAAGTGGGCACTGTCTTGGATGTAGTCACCGTTTAGTTCTATGACAAATTGGGTATCATCGCCGAAATTGGTGAAAAAAACACAGATTTTCTCGAGGATCATACAAAGAAACCTGATATATACAAGTTAAAAAGAAGCAGTGAGAGGCTGGTTCCTTGCTGTACACTGCAGCTAATTTTTCTGCAAAAGAGAAGTTATCCGCCCAGTGGACCTTTGACTCCCTGTCCGAGAGAAAGGAGGATATCCAGTCGATTGCCTCTTTGGAACAGTTTGGTCCCCTCTCTAATCCATGTCTAAACTGGCTGTGGTCCAGTAAGTCAAAGGCTGCATTAAGGATAATGTTCCTATTACAGGCTAGTTGTGACATCACAAATGACCTGTAATAAGAAAATGTCATCACAACTTCTCTGTAATCAGTTAGCATGTGACAGTTGCGATGTCACAATGCCTCCTGCTTGAGCCAGCAGAGAAAATGACAGCTGCCACTGCAGCACTTAATTAAAGCTCAAATTCCCTGCTTGTAGAGTCGTTTTCTGTGACACATTGTAGTCGGTAATTGACAAGCAGCTGTTTATGGTAGAATGCTTAATGTGTGAACTGCTTGAGTTTAACTCATGTGAGCAAGAATCTGAACTGAATTGTATTACTTATTATAAAGCACAAAGTGACAGATTTACATTTTATTAAACTGCCGGAACTATTTTTCTGCAATACATTATGAGCTGTAGTTTCTTTTAAATCTCTTATATTATAAATTTTGATTTATTTCATTTCATTGCATATTTATAATGTGCCTATCCAGCACATGTCGTTTCAAGCAACGAGTGTAAGGGTGCAGAAGTAAAACTCTGACAGAGGGGTCATTATGGTTGGCATAAACTTTTATTCAATTGAGAAAATGAAAAGAAAACCCTGTCTTGCCTTAACTCTAAGAGGGGTTTCAATGCCTCAACCAAAATTACTAAAGTTGCAGTCGGGATGTCAAAATCGAAAGTCCCAATGTCCAATGTCAGAATCATAGTTATGTCTCTCAAACTCTAAGTTTAAACTAAATAAAAAAGTAGGTCTTCCTAGCTCGGAGCAATAACTCCCTTTCCTTGGACAAAAAGGCAGTTCTGTGTTTATCAGTTCCTAAAGTGTTGGGGGGAATGTGTCCCTTCCCTAGCCTTCCTCAGGCTTCTGGTGCAGTTCATCAACTGCTGGGGGATGTCTCCCTTAGCCAGCCTACCTTAGGCTTGTAACACAGTTCATCAATTGGCCCTTCTCAGGCTGCTTCTCTGTCTCTGGGGTACTTGACCCTGATTGGCAGACCTGATTATTTTCCCACTACGCACTGTGACAAGGAAGAGGAGTTTGGACGTGTCTCCAAACTGTAGTAGGTTTCTGACCCTGTTGGCAATTCCTCCTAACAGATACTGCGATCATCCAAGCTGTGGTGGGCCCCTGAACCTGTTTGGCAGACCTGATTCCCTCCTACAAAGTACTGCTATGAAGAAGAGGGGCTTCAGTGTTTCTCCATGCTGTGGTGGCTACCTAACCCTGGTTGGCAGGTCTGGTTTTCTCCTACCAGGCACTGTGACAAAAAAGAGGAGTTTGGATGCTTCTTCAAACTTTGGTGGGTTTTCGACCCTGTTTGGCAGACCTTGTTTCCTTCTATATCAGGTTTCTTAGTCACAAACACAGACTTGGTTTACTCACCTGCCAAACTCTGTGTTCCTCTGTATTACATTCAAAGTTCTCTTTGCAGCCTTGTAATCTTACCTGCAAACTTGGTGTACTCTCCTGTCAAGTATTGACTTCATATGTATTATTTTCACAGTTTTCTTTATGGTTTCTTCAGATCACATGGAGACTTGGTTTTCACCCCTGCCAAGTACTGTCTTCATAGGCATTATTCTCTCTTTATGTGACACCCCTGGGTCGCCTTCCCTCCAAGTACTGCCACAAAGAATATTAGACCTTGTTACTCGGTTCTTTTCTTGTAAGGGTCCCAGACCGGATTCCCTTTGTGACTGTGTCTATATAAAGTCGCATCCACTATGTTTCTCAAGGTTTCTCACACCGCCTGGGGACCCCCAACCATAGGCGAGCCACCCAAATACATTTAGGGTCTTGGCTGCAGCCCTCCGGTTGGTTGCAGGCTTCCCAGTATCCTTCTGTGATTCCCCGGTGCTCTGGGGTTGTCTTTGGCTTGCCGCAGCAGATCCATGGCTTCGGTCCCACTTCAGCATCTCCCATTTCTGCAGACCGCATGTTCCAGTTGTGCTCTGCTGCTTGTTCTTCCTTCAGTCAGCGCTCCAGTTCTCCCAGTGAATCTGGTGGAGACAGCCCCTTCAGCATCTCCACGTCTTGGTCTGCTCCTGTTGCCCCCCTCTGCGAGCCTCGGTTCCTCTCAGAATTCCTCTCCAGAGCATCTGACATTAGGGTAAGTCCTTGTCATTTTGTATATCTGTCCCCATCAAGGTCTGCAGTTGAAAGCTAGACTGTTCAGGTACGTTTCTTAGAGTGGTCCCTGTGGATCTGCACCTCCTCCTCGTCTCAGTCCTTTCTTGCTTTGAATCATGATGTTCATCCCTATTAGGCAGGGGTGTTATGTGGATACTGCGTTATCCAACAATAGTCGTCACTGGTCCAATAGGTGGTTTCCCCTCCCATAAGATCCACCCGCTGAGTACCACCCCCAGGGGGACTATCGGGCAGTAGCCTTAGCTCCCTGGTCTCATGGGAAGGGGCTCCCCCTACAGAAGCAGTGACAACATCCTTGAATTTGTTACACAATGAATTAAAGGGTATGACAGTGTGTGGCCATGTATTATAATTAATAAAATACCCACTACCATATATATTCGATCGGTTGCTGCATCCAGCACTTAAAGTGATTTTTATTGAACTGTCTCAGATATGTATGACTATTCCTTATAATGGCTGGTACTATGAACACAATGTCTGAGGACCTGCGACTTAAAGGCTTGATATGCATAAAAACACAATCGGCCTGATTCAAAGAGTGTTTCCTATGTGATTGCAGCCTTATAAAATGCTTCTGTGAATGAGGCCCGATTCCAGTGAGTCTCTCACAATGGCATTGCAGGATCAAAAGGCAGAGTAAAATGGGTCCTTTCATCTAACAAGAACACCTGCCACAGTGCCACCCAGAAGCCATCCTTGGACGTTCACCTCCAATTCTGAACAATTGAGCAATGCAGTGTGCACATTAGCTCAAAAGCATATGGTTGTGCTCAAGTCTATTCGTTTGAGCTACTTTACATTCACACAATTCATTGTTTAGTGGTACAGATCTGGAGGTGAACTTCAAGGGATGACTTCAGGGTGACAGTGTGACATGTGTGTGTTTGTTAGCTGAAAAAGCCTATTCCACGTTCCCATTTCTTGTAGGTTGATTCATACTTTTTTTTTAAACACACTATTCCAAAAAAATATATTCTACCAAACACCATCAAAGTTATATATTGTTTTTCTTTTTCACATCTATAGAGATGGATGTTTCTAAGCTGGTATCTTTTCCGCCTATTGTAAACAGGCCCTCTTTGCCCATAGAAAACAGATTCTGAAGGATCAACAGCCCCCTGTTCGTCTCTGCCCTCATCCTATCCACTTGCAGTGCCCCACAACTACATAACTAAGCACCTGATGTCTTCAACCTATGTGCAAGGATTGGGGTCAGAAGCCTGTGACGGAAATGTTTGAAGGAGAAAAGACAGAATGCTATTTTCCCGAAAATAATCTTCGGTCTTTTCTCCCCTGAACATTTCAGACTTGGCCCCTGCCCCCACCCACAGCCCCACCCTCACCCCCCTACTTACCTTGCATTGGCACACTTTGCTGGGTGCCGCCGAATTGCTTTGTCCCTGCAACGCCTGTTCCCTTTCACTTCCATGATCGGGAAACGGCACCGCAGGGTCCTTTCTTTTACTTTTATTTTATTTTTGGGATCGGCTGCGGGGACCACCCCCGCTCACAATACAGTGAACAAGGGTGCAGGGGACACCTCCATAGCCCTTACCACCGAATGGGGGATTTGGTCAAACTTTTCGGCCATTCAGAATTTTCGAATGGCATGAAATTCGGCCAAATCTCCCATTCAGGCTTTTTTTCAGACTTTTTTGACGTTTCTTATGACCTCTACCTGACAACATGTGGTCCTTAAGATAACCCAATACCATATGTGTGCGCCTATCGACTGCAACTAAGCCTAGTGAAAAGAGATGTCCCTGAGTAAAATTCCACTGATCTGGAGAAAATATCTGCGCCTTCCATCTGTGGTCGCATGAATTACTGGAGTAAAACAACCGGAATTCATAAACAACTGTGTCTCCTTCTCATACCTCAACTGTGCAGTCTTCAGTTTATTGTCATGCCATCTAAAAAGGGATTGGCTGATTTCTTTCTTGTCTCTCCATTCCAGACAGAGCCACAGATGTCAACAGCGTAATCTGTGCAGGCCCCAACAATGGCAGGCGCCTTTAACTCGGACCCCAAATCAATGAAGATGAAATGGCTAACATGTCCAACATGCATCTAAAGAGGTTTAGCCTCAAAGAGCACATCTCGACCGCGCTCACTGTCTGCCACTGGTTAACTGTTGCCAAAGAGTCCAAACCAAAGTGGGCCACATTCATCATGGAACCCCTCACTAATTAGGCCAGACATGACTGATCTTAGAAGCCACATCTTGCAGTCAGTCTAGCGTGCTTAGCTGATGATGCTGCAAGCCCGTCTACACCTAGACACAGGAGCAGGCAGAGATGCATGTTCTTTGCAATAAGTACTGGGACTAACTAGTAGCTTCATATTGGCATAAGCCCATCCAGCTCACATTTAGAAGGGAACAACTATATTTAGTTATTTTTCTCTCACACTCTTAGCCACGCCTAGCATGCTAGCAAAATGGCACTTCTTTAATCTACCGTGCTAACAATAGCCAGAGCGCTAATCAGTGTGACACGTGGGCCCTTTGTCCACAATGGCATACCGGTACACACTGCAGTACAAGAAATCGTAGGAACCGTCTAAAGTCCTAATTTCTCTTGTACCCTGATCATCGAGCGCCTTACAGGACATGCATTAGCAATGTCCACTGTGTGTCCTATTGATTGACACATCAGTTTTAAGACCGCACCTAAATGCACTC
This sequence comes from Ambystoma mexicanum, assembly GCF_040938575.1. Classification (NCBI taxonomy): domain Eukaryota; kingdom Metazoa; phylum Chordata; class Amphibia; order Caudata; family Ambystomatidae; genus Ambystoma; species Ambystoma mexicanum. The sequence continues at coordinate 1,425,155,627 of NC_090932.1, forward strand.
TAGCACACCTAGTGTGGACACTGCTTTTTGTGGCAAGTCACGTGCGAAGGGTGCTTTTCTCTTACCTTAGTTTCTCTCTACCCTGTCTCGGCGTGTGCTTTCTCTTACTGTTTATCGTTTCTTTTAAAATCCGATTTTTTAATATTTTCTCACAATGAGCTTCACACAGTGTTTGAATTTGGAAAGACTGCTTCAGGTCTTTTTTCAGGACTCTAACGCGTGTGATAGTTACTTTGCTCTCTCAGATTTTCTATTATGGGGTTTCTTCAGCAAGCTCCAAGTTCCTGGATTTTGTGTTCTATCGCGGCCTGCCTCCTCTTCCCGCAGTCATCGTAAGAAAAGATTAAGAGAGCAGACCGGAATGACAATTCCAATGAAGGCGCTCTTTCTTCATGGCATAGTTTTATAGGTATTGACAGAACCATAACTCTGTAATATTAGGCCCTCTATATCTAAACCGTGCGCAGCACTAAAACACACTTTCCTATTTTCCCGGAATCTCTAGCTATTTTTTAAACTCCGACAATAAGAAAGACTGTGCAGTAACAAAAAGTTTATATCGGTACCTTGCAAGTGTTTCATAATACACTGATCCAGATATGGATGCAGGTGCAGAGCCTCAAAATAAATCAGAATGAGCAAATATGTCTTAGGGGTGATCAGCCAGAGCCCTTGTGATCATACAATTGCCCCAACAGTCACATAAACCAAGTGTGCATGCAAATGTCCTTGGGCCTCATTCCGAGGTTGGCGGTAAGGGGTTAATGGTGCCGGTAAGGGTGCCGGTGCCGTTAACCCATTACCGCTGCATTACGAGGTCCTTTAGCGGGTCCCGCTAAGGGCGGCTGGTTTTACCAGGTGCCCTTAGTGGGAGCCGCTAAATGACCAGGGAGCTAACAACGGGCCCGAATGGGAATGGGGATGGGTTCCCTGAATGGGAAAATACCGGGTCCTCCAAGGATACAATTGCCCGGTATTTCCCTATCCAGGGAACCCAGATATGGTATGCGGTATGGGGGTAGCCATGGCGCTAATAGCACCAAGGCTACCTCCATACTCGTAATGACCCCAATGGTGTTTGCAAGCACACTTTAGAGGCTCGCATTTTAAGACAGCCGTACATATCTACATGCAATGTTTAACTTTAGAAAGAAGAACAGTCATAAAACATACATTGAAATAGTGCATGGCCATGTACATGAAGAAATGATGCACATGGAATGTTCTTATTTCGAGGGTGGAGGTGAGGCTATGACCAGCCACCAGGGAGGGGCATTAGGGAAATTCTGGTGGCAAAGGGCAGAACAATCTACAAGTAAGATGTCTTCAGCTGCAAAGGTCTCTGCTCGTCATCACCCCAGGAAGGTGGGTGGTAACAGATTGGCAAGCCTGCATTCCCCCATAAAAGGTAGAAATAAAAAGTACTGTTGAAGTTTTCCACTAGCGGAAGTGGCATTTCTGGTAAAGCTCTGGAGGTATTCTAGAATGACCATGTTTGGTAAGTTTGAAATAGGGATAACTTAAATAAATACCACCAGTGATGTGTCATGGATGAGCTCACAGACCATAGCCAGGGAACTGAGTTACCAAATCTTATATGTTTTCTTTCTTTGTCAACCTATGTATGAAGATCTTTCTCGAGACTAGAGTTCCCGTAACGACAGTTCCTATGTCTCTCTACACCTTCACATGGTGTCCCCTCCACTGTAGCCCAAGTCTCCCTAACCCCACAATGTCCCTGATGTAGTCTATAGATTATTATCTCTCCTACAATCTCCAACTCATGTAGATAGTCTAGAGGCAGTGGCCATTTCTGCATAGCTCCCATCAGGGATTTCCAAAGGATTCCCTAACCTTGGCTAGTGGCCGATTCCATAAGGTCTTCGCTCACTCTCTCTCTCACTCTTACCCCTTCCATCCCTATCGTGCCCTATGTCTACCTTCTCTCTCCTCCAGCCTTGAGCTTACTAGTTTCCCTCTCTTACTCTAAGACCACTCCTGCCCTCGTCTGACTCCTTTTCTTCTCGAGCAGTCTCCACTTTTCCCATTATCTCAATTCCCTCCTTCACTACCTGTTTCCCCTCCTCTGCCTTTATCATCTCTGCTCTCTCTGTACTCTGTCCCCTTACACCTCCACAACACCTTACTCTCCCCCTATCTTCTCTCCCCATCTACTCGCTCTGTGCCTGATCTTCCCACACTCTCTCCTCCTGTCTCTCCCAATTATCAATCTCCTTCTCCACTCCTCCCTCACCACAACAACTGAGTCAAACGTGAACTTCAGATCAAACGCCCACATAGTTTTGCTTCATAACGAGGGCGAGCATGAGCTAACATGAATGGGAAACACATGAACAGGGACTTCGGTGTAATTAGATTGTAAGTAATAAAATGTTTAAAATTGGAAATAACATGCTACCAAACACATCACTGTTTTATGACGAAGAGTAATTGTTAATATGCAAAAACTATTAAAAACCAATCGGGTCCTTTATTACGATCGACTTTCTCATCAGTAACATGGTACCGCAACATCTCCCTGAACGAGCAACGAGACACGACACAGTGGGTAGAGTTGGGAATTCTAGCGTGTGCAAAAACTACAGCCACCTTAATTTACAGTGTTTTGAGTCTGGAGAACAGTTTACATTTTTTCAGAGGATTCATCTGAAAAAAATTGGTTTTCACGCAGAGGTAAAAAAACATGGCTCTGCGAGGGGGGGAACGCTACTGCCTAGCCTCCATTCCGGCCACCCCAAACCCTACCATCGCTCGGAAATCCAGCACATGACATTGGTGAATGTTCAACTACAGCTGTTCTGCTAGAAAAGGAAAAAAGAGGTCACCCATTCTTCAGGTGCTGGAAGGTGGAAGTTCATATGTTAGGTAGGGCATGGGAAGGCTGACTTGGGCTGGTTCAAACCCCAAAAAGTAAAGTGCAGTATTTTGTGGTTCACAAAGTATTTGGATAAGAGACCCTCAACATTTTGCGAGACAGTTGTACAAACCCTAGATTTGTGAAGAAGATGTAGGTGCAGATGTTCAGAAGACCAAGCATTGAACTGAGAGGGTACGGGGGGTGATGGGGTAGGCAGATAAACAGAAGGAGAAATAAAGATGAAGCCTCTTCTTGTATCTGCTGGTACAATGCCAAGAATACAGATCCAAAATAAAATGTTATATAGTCATCTTTTCTAAACAAAACAGGGATTTTAAATGGAAAGGGGTTATGGAAGGGGGTTAAAGGACAAACAATAAGGTTGGAGGATAATTGTTTTTGTTGACATGGCTGTAAACATACAGCCTTTCAAAAATACACATAAAACAGTTAAAAAAAAGCAGATTGAGATAAAATATACACTACAAAATGTGCTAAAATACATTTCATTACATATATAAACACAATTTGATCCATATTATGCAAAAATACATAGATCATCCACACATATATCATCTCTTCTAACAGAAATACTATTCTCACACTTTGTTACATACGTCTTGTAAGAGGATTCAATTCAACACTACAGCTAAGTCAATGCCTAGTCTGGGATACTGAATGGAAACCCTTATTGATATATCTTTACGTCCAGTTCATGAGTTCTGGATGACTACCCCTATATAACACCCCTCTCTTGGAATCCCCCTGACCCCACTGAGCCAAGAAGTAGTTCTGTTTTGCAAGTTTAAAAGGTTTATTTGATAATTTAAACAATATATATATATATATATATATATATATATATGTATATATATATATATATATATATATATATATATATATATATATATATATATCACACTTTATAATAAATTAATAATTGAATATCACACTTAATCTGAGCAGTAATCAATAATGGATAGTCCGGCACTAGCACACTTCTTTTTAATCAACGATGAGTGGTTATAGGATGGATACGATAGCAACAATACTTTTATGGTTTCAAATGGATGCAATGTGGAATGAAAATGCAATACAGAAAATACTCAATATGATTTCAACAACACAATGTAATCACTTTTCTCTGGCAATCCACCCCCCACCCTTTATGCAATGCAAGGACATGGAAGGAAAGCACACAGTTCTCAGAAATGCAATCAAATGTAATTCAGTTCACCCCAGCAAGCTTACACTACAGGTATGAGTTTGAAATACAGGCAAAAGTGCTTTGATATGTGCAGGCAATGAAGTGAGGAATATGCTGAAAATGGTTTTAATTCCCTTTAGGAGGTTCAGGGTGAGTGAAATATACCTGGGATGAGTTCAGGCTCACTTTAGCAAGGATCTAGGGATGGTTTTTAAGAGGCAAACGAAATTTAGTAGTTCAGGCAAAAACAGCTATCTTTTTACAAGTAAAGAAGTCGGGCCAAATCGCAAATCGCGGCAAAATTCGCGGGTGCGAGAATCGTGATTACGGAGAAAGTATAAGGAATACGGACGATTAAATAAAGGTAGTTTTTCAGATTTTAAATTTTAAAAGTTCAAAGCGACAGGTTACAGCTTGCAGCTAGAAAATGACAGGTGACAGCCTTGCAAATGACAGGTGACAGTTAGGAGGCAGTTCTGGTTAGATTAAAATAGTTTGGATTAGAATATTTTAACTAAGAGATTGGTTCTGCACAGTTCTGCTAGGTACTCACAATATATTTTTGAATTAGGCCTCCCCACGGATCTGGTCAGGTTTTGGACTGGACTCCGGTTCTGGTCTCGGCACTTCACAGTGATCTGGGTCAGCTCTCTGGTTCTGCTAACAGCGGTCTGGGTCACTCTGGATCTCTGGCCTCTGCTTCTGGATCTTTCTGCACAGCTTTCTCTGGACCCAGCGCTGATCTGCACGGCTCCTGGATGCTGCCACCGCTGTTAGGGTTGCTGGATGCTGAGGCCTAATGAGAAGAGTTCTCAGTTTGTGGGTTTAGGCCCTTGCTTTGAGTTCTGAATCAAGTTCTTTGGAGTTTAAAAGTCTAAGTGTTGAATCTGGTATCTTCGGGATGTTGTATGGTCCGGCAGAGCGCATTGCAGCAAATGGAATTGAATGTCTCTACCTGTCCCAGCAGTCTCTTTTTATGTGTTTTGAAAGTGGGTGTGTGTGCAGCATCACTAGCCAGCCCCTCTCTCAACTGCCCATTGGTCAAGCTTTCCTTTCTCTCTTGATTGGGGAAAAGAAGTGGAGTGTCAGAGCGATGTCATTTAATGGCTTGCAGAAAGGACACTCCCCTGTCAAATTACACACAATCTATATTTGACCTAAAGACATATTTCATAGATACACAGTGGTTTGAAATTACATGCACCCATCACATATCACATGAGGTATACCCTGTTCAAACTCTGCTCTTCCTGGGGGCTTGCATTCAGAAATGGCAACTTATTTTCGATTTTAGTGGGTTATGCAACCTTGGTTCTTCATTAAAAGTTATACACATATACACGGCCTGTCCATACATACTCCAGTAAATTCCCATGTCTCTAGCTTAAACACAGAGTCTGTAGTATACATAAATAGCAGGGTTTTGCCCCAGAACATCACACAAATTGGAGTTTGGGCTTGAATCGAAGGTACATTTTTTAAATGAAGGCTCTCAAAGTTATACATTCCTGTCATTTGATTACAAAGAGTTATCAGTGTTTCTGTAAAATATATATTTTGCTTTCAATTCAGTTCTCAGAGTGTTGGAGTCTGCCTCCAAGACTTGGGTGGGTCAGTGATCACATGTGTCTTCTGGCAGGCAGGCTTTTGTTGACAGGAAACAGTCAAAATCAACATATCCTATTCAAGTGCAAGAGCCTATTGTGTGGTCTCTAGGAGGCACCCAGCCAGTCTGCCTTCTATCAATCAAGAGGTTGTGTGAGATTCTAACTCCTGGTGTGAATCTCTGGAGGTGAGAGGTTTCCCAGCCTTTGGCCTGTTAATTAAATCAGATTGTCTTCTGGGAACAGCATGTGGTTAAGATTTTAATTAACTCCCAGCCTTTGATGTAAAGGCCTCTCCTGCAACTCCTGACATGCAGTTTCCCTGTCAGAGTTTAGACCGCTAGCGCCGCCCTCAGTCAAAAGCGGGTACTGCATGAAATTTTGGGATCTTTCTTGGATTAATGCATTCTAAACAGGAATGGTTCTTACATGGTAGTAAATCCTTGCTTAACATTGTTTTGATGGGGCTCCTTACAGTAAAATGGTTATGTGGAACCCCACAAAAGGGTTGAATCTTTAAAGTGGTCCGATGAGCCACGATTTCAGCAACTTTTTGACATTGGTAACAGTGGATTTTGTTAACAAAGATCTTTCTTTACACTGGTGGGTGGCAAGTTAGGTAACCATTTTGGTGTGCGCACAAACTGCGTGGTTCTCCTGGATTCTGGCGCACATGTGGGCTTTTTGGTCATCTTGGATTTTCTAAGCCCACAGCACCAAATGTTGCAGCATGATAGCTCAAACGTGGGTCAGGACACCCAACAAAGCCCCCCCACGCGACTGCACTTTGAATTTGAGTCGATGGGGAGTCGGATGCACAAGGGTTTTGACCCACGCACTGGTATGTCAGCATAATCTTCTTCCAATTCTGCAATGGCACAGTTCAGCATCTCTTCCTCCATCCGGTATTGATCGATCGGTTCTCCTCACCGGTCCTCATGGGAATATTGGGCGGTACCCCGGGCCCCTTGCGTCTCTGCTCCTGGTCTCCGGATCGTCCTCCTTGGCCAGTCTCCACGTTTTCCTTCTCCTAGGACGACAAAGGAAGAGCGGCAATACCTATTCATGGACATTTCTCTCCCACCATTGATATAGTGGGGTGGCATATATATTTTAGAACTCAACAGATATGAACATGCACATTTTTTAAATTAAGCGACAGGAACACAAACTTGAGAAACACAGAATTTGATAGGTTATATGTAGGATATTTTAGGGTTGGAATTGAATTACCCTGGAGCGGTACCCTCTGGGATTGCAGAGGACTCCTCCAGTTGTTGCAGAGTGTCCCTGGGATGGCAACACTTCAACTGGTTGATGTGGACCCACTTGTCTTCCCCCTCTGCCAAACCGCCTTTGGGGACGCGGATCTTGTAGGCCACAGGGGAGATCTTGTCTATAATCTCAAACGGTCCCTTCCATGTAGGCAAAAATTTTCGCTGTTTGGCCTGGTTCCTTTGGAAATTGTATAAATAGACCCGGTCCCCCACCTGATATTCCTTCCTGGAAGTTTTCAGGTCATAGTGGGTCTTCATACTCTCAGCTGATCTTTCTAGATTCCGCTGAGCATAGGCAAAAGCATGTTGAAGGTGTTTCCTTAAATTCTCCACATACTCATGAGTTGTGGAGGCATTTATTAGTGTCTGCTCTTGGGTCCTGTAGAGCAAATGCTGCGGAAGCACCATCTTGCGTCCAGTCATCAACTCGAATGGTGACATTTTGGTTGCAGATGAAGGGGTAGATCTGATGGCCATTAGGACCAGAGGTAATCGGATATCCCAACTAGGCCCAGAATCTGCCACAAACTTCTTTAATATGCTCACAATTGTCCGGTTGTAGCGTTCCACTGCTCCGGAAGAAGCTGGCCTGTAAGCAATATGTAACTTCCTTTTGACTCCCAGTATCTCCCACATCTTTGTCATTACTTCACTGGTGAAGTGGCTACCCCTGTCTGACTCAATCCTTTGAGGTAGACCAAAACGGGAAAAGATGCGGTTAATCATCAGGGAAGCTGCTGTTTCTGCCTTGCAGTTTGGGGCTGGGAGACATTCCACCCACTTGGTAAACAAGCATGTAACGGTCAACATGTACTTGTTTCCTCTAGACGAGCGAATCACAGGGCCTACAAAGTCGATTTGCAAATCTGACCATGGCAGTGTCATCCCCCTCTTTTGGAGAGGCGCACGGTGTGTGAGGGATGATGGCTGAAATTGTGCACACACAAGACACCCCTTCAAGTATTGGTCAATGCCCTGCCCCATGTGTGGCCAGTATGCAACTTCTCTTAAGATTTCCAGTGTTGTGTGAAACCCCCTATGACCGGCGGTGGCCGCATCATGGGCGTGACTTAACATCAGGCTTCGGAATGAGGTAGGAACCACCCACTGATCGTGGCCAGCTTTGGATTTCCTTACCAGCAAACCATCTTGGATTCGGAACATTTTTGGACATTTCATCAACACTCTTAGGTCCTCTTTCCCAATGTAATCGGTATCCGTCAGGGGAAAGTTCTCAGGGTCCTCAAGGTGTTGGTAAAACTTACCAATAATTGGATCCCCCTTCTGAGCTGTAATCAAATCAGCATCAGGGGTCTCCTTGCTCCATTGGGCAGTTGAAAGATCATTGTGAGCATTTGTCTGGGACCTAGTGATAGCAGCGACCTGGATTTCCCCCAACAGGGACTCTATTTCTATTAGCTCCACTTGGATGGCCCCGGTTTTGGCCAGCTGATCAGCTAAATCATTTCCAGTTTTGTCTGGTCCCTCTACTTTGGAATGACCCTTGATCTTTTTCCAGTAGATGGTCATCCCATTCAATGTGACCAGATCATCAATGTTTTGGATCAACTTCCCATGTTTCAAGGGTTTGTTATTAGCAAATAACATGCCTCTGGTTTTCCAATTAACCAGGTGCTCCACGAACCCGTTCTGTACATAATCCGAATCTGTGATTATGACCAGTTCGTGGAGTTGATGTTGGACAGCAGTGAGGATGGCTTGATGCACAGCCATCAAATCTGCCACCTGACTACTTCGGGGACCAATTTTGTATCCAGCGGAGGGTTCTGGGGACTCATTCACCCATGCGTTCCCTACGCCAGCCACAAGTTCTTTTTCCCCATTGTTGTCAACATGGTAAGAGCATCCATCCACATAGACAGTGGGCATTCCCTCACACTTGTCCTCTTCAAAGACTTTGTGTGGCGAATTAAGGTATGCCTCCATGTTGTCCTTGATTTTTAGACTTTCGTCCTCGAGACAGTTTTCTCTGGCACAATCATGCAAGTCAGCCAGACCTTGCGCGAGGGGACTCTTCTTGTTTTGGCCATATTGGACCTCCACAGGAAAGCCTTGCATTGACAGAATCCAGGAAGTAATTCGGGAATTACTCACATTTCCGGCCCGGATTCTGTCACTTTGGAGATATTGCAGAGGCTGGTGTGGAGTCTCCACTATGATGTGTTCCCCCTGGATAAATGGGCGGTAATTCTTCAATGCCCACACCGTTGCCAGGAGTGCCTGCTCACAATCGTTGAATCTTTCCTCCACAGAGGATAAAGTTTTGCTCGCATAGGAGATTACTTTATTGACCTTGTCATGCTTTTGGTATAATACTGCCGTCAAGCACGTATTAGAGAACCCCGTCTCCAGGGAGAACTCCTTGTTTCTGACAGGGTAAGCTAGGCAGGGCGCTTGTGAGAGGCTTCTTTTGAGTTGTCTTACTGCCTCGGCTTGTTCTGGACCCCATTCCCACTTGACCCCCCCCTTCAGGAGATGAATCAGGGGTCTGGTGATCTCTGCGTAGCCCTCAATGAACTTTCTGCTGCAATTAGTCAGTCCAAGGAGGCTCCTTAGTTCCCGCAGAGTTGTGAGGTCTTTCAGTTTCTGAAGTGCTTCCACCTTCTTTTCCTGGGGACAGAGACCCTGAGGAGTAATCTCATGCCCCAAGAAATTAACACAGGTTCTACACCACTGTGCTTTCTGAAAGGAAAGTTTTGCTCCGGCGGCCCTCAACTGGGTCAGAACATAACAGATCTCCGCTATGTGTTCCTCCACAGATGAACCTTTGATGAGGACATCATCTACATAAGCCAGGTTACCCCTTGCACCCAGGTCGGGCATGGCCTTGTGTAGGAAAATGTTGAATTAATTGCCGGAGTTGAGGTATCCAAAGGGTGTCCGGGTCCATGTGTACTGCTGGCCCCCAAAGGTAAAAGCCAGCTTGTATTGGTCCTCCCTACTGACAGGCACAGTCCAGTATCCATTGGTCAGGTCTATTGCAGTGAATACCTGTGACCCCTGGATCTGGGCCAGCCCTTGGTCAATGTAGGGCAGAGGGCATCGGGAAGTATGGACCCGTTTGTTGAGCTCCCTGAGGTCGGCGCAGAGTCTCCACTGGCCGTTTGGCTTCAATATTCCCAGCACCGGATTATTGAAGGTGCTGTGGACTGGACGGATTATTCCCCGGGACTCAATGTTCTTAATTATTTCAGTAAGGGACTCCATTGATGCGAGAGGCAAACGATATTGCTTCACAAACACTGGAGTCATGCCAGGGTCCGTGGGGATTGTTGTTGTGTGGATGTCGGTGCTGCCACAGTCATATGAGTCTACCGCAAAGAGATCTTGGAAATCCAAGAAAACTTGTTTCAACTTGTGCTTTTGTTCCAGAGTCACACAGGCATCAGCTAGGTTGACTCTCTCTTCCACCATCTGCCTGAAGCCTGGAAAGACTTCTGGTTTGGCTATCTCAGTGGCCTCCTCCAGCTGGGTGGAGAAGTCCCTGGTCAGAGTGCTGATTTGGACTGGAGGCTTCAGGTGGGAAAGGCAACCCTCATGGACCTGGAAAATCACCTCATCCCTCCTGAAGTCACAAGTCACATCTTCCTTACCATAAGGGCAGGAAGTGTACACCAGGAAGTTCCCCCCATGCCGGGTAAAAATCCTGTCTGGTGTTGTATTGTCATCACTGTCACTGTCAAAACAGTCCTTGGGGATTGGTCCTAACAGTTCATTTCCTAGATTAATGGAAAAATGTTGGTCATCAACCGCCATTCCAATAATGGTGCCTGCGGCTAGAGTAATACTCTTTAAGTCGCTGTTATCCACCTCTATTAGAATGGTGTCATGTTCTATGTTGACTAATGGAGTTGGGTTTACCCCCAACCCTTGCTGTTGGAGAGAATCGTTTAGATGTATGTAAGCATCAGGGTTTTTCAAATGTTGTCCTCTTTTAACTTTCACTTCCAGGGAGAATTGTCGGGTCCTTTCTGGATGGTGACTTCCTCTTTGATCTGAATTTCAACTGCATAAGGTAGCAATTGAGCTGACCTAAATGCTTTTTCTGGATCATCAAAGCCCATGGGATTATCCGCTAATTGGGACCAAGCTTTGAAGTTTATTAGGTTCAAACTAATGGCAAAGCGATTGAGAATGTCACTGCCTAAGTAAAAAGCGGCAGTGACGTATCGCACGACCCAACAATTGTGGACTATGCTCTTGTTGCCAATGGAGATTTTGAGCATACACCTGCTTGGCAGGAGATGTTTGGAATTAGGTGCTTCCAGGTCCATTTCCCATTTGTCTATCAGTTTAAATGTGGGAATGGCTGGATCTTTTGGGAGTTGGCGGAACATGGCTTCGCTGATGAAGCTCTTACCGTTGTTCACACACACTCGAGCGAGAACAGAGTCCTTCCCATCATTTAACTGAACAGGGATGAACAACTGCTCTCCAATTTGCTGAATATCAGCCAGGCTCTGAGCTGATTTCACCTCTTTCTGGACTATAGGAGTGAGAGTTTCTGATTGTGGATTAGTAAAGAATTTCAGGGTGTTTCCTTCCAGTGTGGAATACCACCTTAAACTGGAAGGAAGGTTGATTTTCAGAAATAGAGAGGACCCCCCATCACCAGTCTGTTGTCCTACTGCTATTACTGTCACGTCTGGAATTTGGTTGTTCTGGAAGTGAAAATCTACTTGGTCAGATTTTTGTTCAACCATGTGGCAGGTGCCGTTTAAACTAACATGGTTGACACTCTGTTTTAATTTTATTGGTCGGCTAGTCTGGGTCCAGAGGACCTTGTTTACGCAATCTATTAGGGGTGACAACCTTCTCAGGAGGTCATTCCCTAGTAAACAAGGGGTGCCCTCTGGAGTCACTACTATGACCGGGTGTTTCACCTTGTGTCGCCCAATTTTAATGTCCAAGTCTGCAGTCCCCTCAACGGGAATTTCCTTCCTGTCAAAGTTCTGCAGTTGTCCAGGAAGAGAGGTGAGAGGAATTCGGTAATTCTCCCCCATTCCTGCGTTTAGTTCCTCAAAGGCCCTTTTGGACAGAAGGGTAGCTTGGGATCCAGTGTCCACCAGTGCCAAAATTGTACCCTGCCCCTGTACTTGTACCGGGGCATAGTATCTTCCCTCCTTCTCCTCAAGGGGGCACAGATAATGCACATTTTTGGACAACTGGTGGGCTAACTTTCTGGTTTTGGACATTGCTACCGAAGAGATTTGGGCAGAATTCTGTGGAGAGTCTTGGGAATCTGAAAGAAAACGTTGGCAACTGGAGATCAGAGCCATGGTGGGTTCCCCTGGTTCCGGGCCGCCCCCCCCCTTTTTGGAGGCAGTCACCAGGATGGGTTTGAACCAGGGGACTTCGGTATTGTGGGTTCTGGGATGAGATGATGGGCGGCGGTAGCTCAGTCTCCATATCTCCCCAGTCTGAATTGACATCCCTTGGGACCCATTTTTCCTTGGGAGGGGTTCCCCCATCTCTGAAGGAGGAGATCCTTTTCCCAGGATCTTCTGAGGATCCCTCTCCCTCAAATTGGAAGACCTGAACCTCCTCCGCAAAGTGGGTCTGTTTGGGTCCTTTGTTTCTCCTACCTCCTCTCTGCTCCTTGGGTGGCAGACTTTCAGGGGTAGGAGATTTTGTTTCCGGTTCCTGGTTTTCCAGGGGCTGTTTACAAGTTGGGAAGGAAGCTTCCTCCAAGGTTTTACACCCCCTTCCCCTTGTGCCTCCTCCCTGGGAGCTGGTGTGTTATCGGGGTGCTGCCCCCGTCATTGTTCTGGAGCACCAGGTCCAGAGTTTGGGGCATTCTGCGGTGGCACGCTCATCTGAGGGTTCTGTTGAGCCCTCAGTATGTGACCCAGATCACGTGCCATATTTTGGACCTGTCGCTCTAACTGGGAAACCCGCTCAGGCTGATACGTGGCTCTATTTCCTCCCCTGGGCTGATCCCGGGGAGGGTAGCTATCCCTTCTCTGGTAGTACCCCTGGTTGGGAAGATTTTGGTACCCCTCCGCCCTTGGCCTCCCCTCTCCCGGATTAGGTTGCCTGGGCTCAGGGAATTGGGGAAAGAAGGATGGATGATTTTGGGGCTGGAAATTGGGTGGATACCTTGGGGAAAAGTTCTGCCCAGGATTTGGGGAATTTCTGCCCTCCTTTGTGAAGTTGGGAGGGAAGTTCCCTGGGTTAGGTGCTTGGCCGGATCCCCCCCTTGGGCTGGAGGAGTCCACACATAACCCAGGATTGGTCGGTTTCCCTTATAGCGGGGACTTACATAGTCAGGGGAGCGGGGGACCCCATTTGTGGGACTACCTCCTCGACTCCCTGTCTGTGACTGGCCCGAGGGCCTTCTGGGCTGTGAATTATTAGGTGCAGGTAGGTTTTTAGGCCCCCCATCTCCAAATCCAAAACGGGGGTGACCTTTACCTCTGCCACCTTGGCAGCAGCAGGGGTGCTGTTGGTTTTGGGATTTTTCTGGGTATTGCTTTTATTTTCTATGGGCTTCTGCACCTCATAGATCCGGGTAGCCTGTTCAATGACCCAGTCTAAAGATCTTTTCTCATGAAAATCTCTCACGAGCTGGGTCATTATATATTTGGGCAAGGCATGGAAAAATGTATTGACAAATTCTCTGCTGTCTGTGCGCACCCTTCTGATGGTCTGCGCAAAGGCACGTTTTAGTTCTTGCACAAATTCTTGTGGGGCCTGATCCTCCCCACATTGCAAATTGTAGGCCGCCTTGCGAGCCTCTTGAGGATTTCTGTGAACAGAAAAATGTTTCAAGATGGCCGCCTTATAGGTGGACCATCTTAAATGATTTTGGTCCTCCAGCCCCGCAAAGAAACTGGAGTATTCTGGGGAGAATGTCCATTTGACGTACTGGATGCAGCTACTGCTGTCCTTCAAATGGAAAGTCTCCATCATTTGCTCACAGAGCTCCAAGTGTTCCCATACGGAATACTTGGCGTTCTTATGATAAGGCGTTATAACGCTCCTTATTGCCTTTATTTGCTTCAATGGGTCCTTAAGCAAGGCCCTTTTTGCCTTATTGGCCTTTTTGGTTCGGGTAACCCTGGTCCATTCATCCTCTGACTCAGAGGCACTGCTCCCAGAGGTTCCTGTCTGATCTTCCAGGTTTTCCCGGATTCTGCAAGCCTGGGAATGGCTGGCAGAATGTGGGGACCTGGTCTCCTGTGTCCTGTACCGTTCAGAGGAGTCTTCAGATTCCTCTTTGCTGCCAGGATTTGATGGGTACCCCCCCCACTGACCTAACTGGGCAGAGGTTTTCAGGATGCCCTTAATGGGCCTACTCTCCTGGGGTTCCGCACTAAATTCCACTGTGCTTGGGTGCCCATACCCGGATACCCGCCCATCCATTCCTGGGAGGTACTGGCCTGTGAGCCCCATGCTTCTGGCTGGATAGTAATCTGCCATCCCTGTGGCCCGGTGCTCACGTGCGCCAGGGGATATGGGGGTGGCAGAGTCCAGGGACTGAGAGAGATAAAGGCCTCTGGTACTAGGGCTCCTGAGGTTATGCTCAGGAGTTTCCCTTTCCCAGCGAACCTGGTCTCTATCCGCCCCTGCTCCCTGTTGCAATGCAAGAGCCTGCGCCTTCAGTTCCTCAGTTAAGGCCTTACTAGACTCTATCAGTCTCTCCTGCATCGCTACCTGTTGTTGGAGCCTATCATTGTGCTAGCAGAGAGCCTCATTCTCTCTCTGCGTTTCCTGGGCCAGTCTTTGCTGCAGGAGGGTTGCCTCCTGAGTCCCCTCCCTACTGGCCTGCTCCTGTCTTGCCAGAGCCTCCTCCATCCTCCTGGTGTGCTCTAGCAAGTCCTGGTGTTCTTTTTGGAGGTCACCCAGTCCCTGGTGGGCCAGGTGATTTTCTTCCATTTTTCTTCTTAAGTGGCAGACTTCCTGGCCTAAGGTGTCCCTTTCCTGACCAAGAGCTTGAATTTGTGACGCCAGGTCGTCCCTTTGCCTTTGGAAGGCACCAGCTTTCTGGCGCTCCTGATCAAACGCTGCCTGGGTATCCAGGTCTTTCAGGATCAGTTTATTGCTCTCCTCTTTCTCTCTGTCTAGTTGGATTTGCAGGGTGGCTACCTGCTCTGTGCATGCCCTGTTGAAATTGATCTGTTGCTCCAGCTTTTTCTGGCTCTGTAGTAGGAAATCCAAACTGTCTTGGCGTTCCTTCTGCAAAGCCAGAATTCTGGTATCCTGGTCTGTCTTTTCCTGTTGCAGTATATCCATGTCCTCTTTTATTTTAATGATATACTGCCTACTATCATTTTCTGACTCCTGGCTCCCCTGCAGCCTCTGCTTAGAAGAGACCAGGTCAGATTGGACCTTCTCTAATGCCATCTGTCGCTTATTCGCCAGATCTTGGCTTTCAGTACATTTATCCTGCATGTCTCCCATATATAGGTACAGGTATGCCGCTATCCTAACCATCTTGTCTTGTTCATCCTTAGCTTTAGGAGCCATGTATAGTTCACTCAGGGCCACGTGTAAGGGACCCTGATCTCTCCATATATCTGACCCTGTTTCAGTGACCTATTGCGTGATGGCCTGCAACCAGACCATGCGGTCCTGGTGAGTCCACTCACCTCTCACAAATAACTTATGTAAGAAGTGCTCTCTGGCTATTTTCATGTCTACTAAGGTCGTCATTCTGGAGATTGGTCTCTGTCCTGACTTACAGAAGTTTGTATTTTATTTTTGCAAAACAGACCTTTTCCTTAGAGCGTTCCTTTGAGGAGTGCTTTACAGCGTAACACAGCGTGGTGATCCGACCGGATATGTGTATCTGGTCATCTGGCACGCTGTATTAATCTGCACAAGTGATAGATCTAACCCAAACGTCCGGCTCGAGCCCTCAATTTGTAAGAGGATTCAATTCAACACTACAGCTAAGTCAATGCCTAGTCTGGGATACTGAATGGAAACCCTTATTGATATATCTTTACGTCCAGTTCATGAGTTCTGGATGACTACCCCTATATAATACCCCTCTCTTGGAATCCCCCTGACCCCGCTGAGCCAAGAAGTAGTTCTGTTTTGCAAGTTTAAAGGTTTATTTGATAATTTAAACTATATATATATATATATATATATATATATATATCACACTTTATAATAAATTAATAATTGAATATCACACTTAATCTGAGCAGTAATCAATAACGGATAGTCCGGCACTAGCACACTTCTTTATAATCAATGATGAGTGGTTATAGGATGGATACGATAGCAACAATACTTTTATGGTTTCAAATGGATGCAATGTGGAATGAAAATGCAATACAGAAAATACTCAATATGATTTCAACAACACAATGCAATCACTTTTCTCTGGCAATCCACTCCCCCCCTTTATGCAATGCAAGGAAATGGAAGGAAAGCACACAGTTCTCAGAAATGCAATCAAATGTAATTCAGTTCACCCCAGCAAGCTTAGACTAAGGTATGAGTTTGAAATACAGGCAAAAGTGCTTTGATATGTGCTGGCAATGAAGTGAGGAATATGCTGAAATGGTTTTAATTCCCTTTAGGAGGGTCAGGGTGAGTGAAATATACCTGGGATGAGTTCAGGCTCACTTTAGCAAGGATCTAGGGATGGTTCTTAAGAGGCACACGAAATTTAGTAGTTCAGGCAAAAACAGCTATCTTTTTACAAGTAAAGAAATCGGGCCAAATCGCAAATTGCGGCAAAATTCGTGGGTGCGAGAATCGTGATTACGGAGAAAGTATAAGGAGTAGGAAGTTGGTTCTAGGCTTGTTGAAAAGCTGAGATTCTAAGCTTTCAGAGGAAAGTTAAACCAAGTTCCTAGCCCAAACGGGGCGGGGGAGATACGGACGATTAAATAAAGGTAGTTTTTCGGATTTGAAATTTTAAAAGTTCAAAGCGACAGGTTACAGCTTGCAGCTAGAAAATGACAGGTGACAGCCTTGCAAATGACAGGTGACAGTTAGGAGGCAGTTCTGGTTAGATTAAAATAGTTTGGATTAGATTATTTTAACTAAGAGATTGGTTCTGCACAGTTCTGCTAGGTACTCACAATATATTTTTGAATTAGGCCTCCCCACGGATCTGGTCAGGTTTTGGACTGGACTCAGTTCTGGTCTCGGCACTTCACAGTGATCTGGGTCAGCTCTCTGGTTCTGCTAACAGCGGTCTGGGTCATTCTGGATCTCTGGCCTCTGGTTCTGGATACTGCTCTGCTTTCTCTGGTTACAGCACTGCTTCTGGATCTTTCTGCACAGCTTTCTCTGGACCCAGCGCTGATCTGCATGGCTCCTGGATGCTGCCACCGCTGTTAGGTTTGCTGGATGCTGAGGCCTACTGAGAAGAGTTCTCAGTTTGTGGGTTTAGGCCCTTGCTTTGAGTTCTGAATCAAGTTCTTTGGAGTTTTAAAGTCTAAGTGTTGAATCTGGTATCTTCGGGATGTTGTATGGTCCGGCAGAGCGCGTTGCAGCAAATGGAATTGAATGTCTCTACCTGTCCCAGCAGTCTCATTTTATGTGTTTTGAAAGTGGGTGTGTGTGCAGCATCACTATCCAGCCCCTCTCTCAACTGCCCATTGGTCAAGCTTTCCTTTCTCTCTTGATTGGGGAAAAGAAGTCAAGTGTCAGAGCGATGTCATTTAATGGCTTGCAGAAAGGACACTCCCCTGTCAAATTACACACAATCTATATTTGACCTAAAGACATATTTCATAGATACACAGTGGTTTGAAATTACATGCACCCATCACATATCACATGAGGTATACCCTGTTCAAACTCTGCTCTTCCTGGGGGCTTGCATTCAGAAATAGCAACTTATTTTCGATTTTAGTGGGTTATGCAACCTTGGTTCTTCATTAAAAGTTATACACATATACACGGCCTATCCATACATACTCCAGTAAATTCCCATGTCTCTAGCTTAAACACAGAGTCTGTAGTATACATAAATAGCAGGGTTTTGCCCCAGAACATCACACAAATTGGAGTTTGGGCTTGAATCGAAGGTACATTTTTTAAATGAAGGCTCTCAAAGTTATACATTCCTGTCATTTGATTACAAAGAGTTATCAGTGTTTCTGTAAAATATATATTTTGCTTTCAATTCAGTTCTCAGAGGGTTGGAGTCCGCCTCCAAGACTTGGGTGGCTCAGTGATCACGTGTGTCTTCTGGCAGGCAGGCCTTTTTTGACAGGAAACAGTCAAAATCAACATATCCTATTCAAGTGCAAGAGCCTATTGTGTGGTCTCCAGGAGGCTCCCAGCCAGTCTGCCTTCTATCAATCAAGAGGTCATGTGAGATTCTAACTCCTGGTGTGAATCTCTGGAGGTGAGAGGTTTCCCGGCCTTTGGCCTGTTAATTAAATCAGATTGTCTTCTGGGAACAGCATGTGGTTAAGATTTTAATTAACTCCCAGCCTTTGATGTAAAGGCCTCTCCTGCAACTCCTGACATGCAGTTTCCCTGTCAGAGTTTAGACCGCTAGCGCCGCCCTCAGTCAAAAGCGGGTACTGCATGCAATTTTGGGATCTTTCTTGGATTAATGCATTCTAAACAGGAATGGTTCTTACATGGTAGTAAATCCTTGCTTAACATTGTTTTGATGGGGCTCCTTACAGTAAAATGGTTATGTGGAACCCCACAAAAGGGTTGAATCTTTAAAGTGGTCCGATGAGCCACGATTTCAGCAACTTTTTGACATCCGTCACAGTGGATTTTGTTAACAAAGATCTTTCTTTACACTGGTGGGTGGCAAGTTAGGTAACCATTTTGGTGTGCGCACAAACTGCGTGGTTCTCCTGGATTCTGGCGCACATGTGTGCTTTTTGGTCATCTTGGATTTTCTAAGCCCACAGGACCAAATGTTGCAACATGATAGCTCAAACGTGGGTCAGGACACCCAACAGTCTCTACAATAATTATTTGATGCCTTGTAGCATTTCATGGTTGACAATATCAGACTGGTTCTTCAAACTTAGAGATTCAATAAACAATATCATTGCAATATTCATCTTTACAGATTGACTGTTGTACAGAATATTCCATAAGGCTTCCGCGTCCAGCATACGGAAACGCTCAAACATATGTTTAAACAATGTGCATCTTTGGTTAATTAGTGCGAGGCATTCAGAAATCAAATGTTTCAGTGTCTCTATTTGTGAAGTGATAAAGCAAAATCTACAGCTGGAATTTGTGGTACTTTTTCTCCTAAATCGAACTTTCGTAAGGCAAATGTTCAATATTATTCTCATATATGCACATCTGTTCTTAGGATCAGGAAATTTAACTAGGTATTTTTCCGTGACATGCAGTTCTTTAATTGCAAATGCTTGATGTTTGAATGCTCTTAATTTCATACATGAAATCTCTAGTTTCAATCCAATCCCTCAGCCACAATTTCTTTTTAGTTCTTTCGGGATTTGTAATGAGGAGATCTCTATCGATACCTGCCCTCTCCATCAGCGCTTTTAACCAGTTTCGCCATCTCACAATTTTGGGGTTTCTTGTCTCCAACATATAGTTTGTCATTTTGTACATTATACCATTTTGTTTAATGACCATCAGATATTTTCGATATAAAGCCGTTTTCCATAAATAGATTGCACTCAAGGATATTAGACCCATTCCATGTCTAATTAAACAAACTGATGCAGACATCGGGAGACAGCATATTTTCTTCCAAAACTGGCCTTCCAATTTTAACCATACATTCTCAGAAATAATACCTCTCAATTCGGCCCCATGATTACTATAAGGATAACTTTATGTTTAAAGAAGGTTATAGCTGGTAGTAACGAGAATTTTCCAAATTTCGCCTGTATGATTTTTGTCTGCGCTATGCCCGTACTCATTTTTTCCCAGTTCTCATAAAGATCATTACTAATGATTAAACCCAGATACTTATATTCAGATACAATTTCGATATTGTCATTCTGTATATAGCACTGTTTTAAATTATGTATCCCTCGATTTTTACGGCCAAGAATCATCATTTTGCACTTTGCTTGATTGATTTTCAGTAAGTCTGCCTCGGTATACTTGCTCAAGCATGACAGTAGAGCTTGCAAGCCCCCTGGTGTCTTAGCTAGTAACACAAGGTTGTCAGCGTAGAACAACCGGGGGACCGCATGACTGCCGATACGGGGCACATCAGATCTAGTATTCAAGAAATCATGTCGCACATCCGACATGAAAAAATTGAATAGTGTACTAGCCAGATACACCCCTGCTTTAGACCCTGATAGGTCTCAATTCGATCTTATAACATGCCGTCTAAGGCTAATCTAATTTGAACCGTTGTTTTGGAATGTAATTCATTTATCCAGAACATCAAGTAGTTCGGGCAATTTGCCTCTCTCAGTTTGTTTAGTAAGAGTTTCCTACAGACTGAGTCAAAGGCAGCCTGGAAGTCAATAAAGGCCATATAAACCAACTGGCCCTTTTCCTGTTCTTGTTCCTTTATGACTTCCAGGATATGAAGATTAGTTGCTGTCCCCATGCCCGGCATGAAACCAGTTTGATTTGGATCTCTCATTCCAGCTGCATCTAACCGCTTGTTAAGGTCCCTTAATATGAGTGGTGCAAATATTTTACTCAGTATATCCAAAAGGGATTTGGGTCTATAATTTGTTCGATCAGCACTATCCCCCTTTTTATAAATGGGGATATTGATAGATTTCCTCCAAGAGTCAGGAATACGCTGAGTTATTAAGATTTGATTGAATATGGTCACAAGAATTTGGGCCCATGCAGTTGGATTTCTTTTTATCGTGAAATTCGATAATCCATCATGTCCCGGCGCACGAGAGTTGATAACTTGGATATAAATAATAGTATTAGTATGTCATCAACATCAAAGGCTAGATCTTCTTTCTGTCTCTCCTCCAAAACATTCTCAAATATACTGCTCTTTGTGTCAGCATATAGAGATTTGTAGAAGGATGGCCAGACTTCCTAGGGAATCAGATTTATTTGGCTCATCATCTGTATTTTACATTGCGTATATTTTAAGTGCGACCAGATTCTGGCCGAACTCTTTGATTGCGGACTCTCTAGCATGGATTCTGTATCCCCATGGTACATATGAGCTTGTCTTGTTTTCAACCAATTTTTATATTTAGACTTCAAAATCTTTAATTTCGTCAATCGCTCTGGCAGACTTACTTTGAGGAGCTTCCTTTTGCAAGCTCTAAATTGAGTTTTATGGAGAGCAACCTCGTGGTCGTATGTATGCAAAGAGTATAAGCCGACTGGATTGATCTTTTTTTGTTTTTTTTACGATAAACATTTGCATTTCATCGAAATAAGAAGTCAACATCTCAAAGCCAAGGAGAGAATTCTGATTTGATGACCACTGTAGATTTTTATTTAGGGTCTCCAAGGAAAGAGGAGTCCAATGAAATCTATTTTGAGCAGAATTCAAATTCATATTACATGCTAAAGATAGTTCTTGGTTTTTAGTTTTGACACACCAAGACCATTGAATGGATTGAATGTCATGATCACTTTTGTTCTGCAATATTATTTGGAACTCAGTTATGTAAGTAAACAAATCTCTGTCAACAAAGGTATAGTCGATCAGAGCAGCTTGGGTATTTCTATGCCATGTGGTTTTGGGAGGGATGTCTCCCTTTTTGGCTCCATTTAATCTCAAGAACTGACGTTCCTCCATAAAGGAGATCCATCTAGCAGCTGCCTGGGTTAAAGGTTTCCCATGTTGAGCTATACAGGTTAGATTTAGATCACCTGTGATTATTACATTCTCACAGCTCGAGTCCAATATTGTTAATTGCAGCAGGTTATCCATAGCATCAAAGAGATTGTTATCCTTTATTGCAGCATGGTTGCAGTAAACATTTATTAGAGCTATGTTTGAGAATTGGTACTTTATTTTCACCATCTGAAGAAAGCTGTTAGGGGAGAACTATGGCTCTATCTGCATGAATGATGATGATTTTATCGCTACCATAAGACCAGCCATGGGTCTACCCCTGACTGGCACAATGGACAGAAACAGTAATACTGTGTGTTTATCCCAAATAGGTACTGTAGGAGCCATATTTCCTGAAATGCTAATATGCCATACCCCCTTAACAGACTATATTTAGACTTAGTAAGGTGCTTAAAGCCTTGTGTATTCCAAGAGGCTAACGGCATTGTTCTTACGTGGTGATCTAGTTAGTTTTTATTGATTCTCATGTATCCAACATCCCTCATTGGTCCATCCTCTCTTGCTATTACAGCTTGTACATTTGTGCTCGGGTTTCTGGTGTATGTATTAGCTCTAGAGATTATTGGTTTCACAAACTTGGAAGCTGATGTTGATCAGGAGATGATGGATTCAACAACAGAAAGCCTAGTTCATATAATTCATTCCCGTGCATGCCAGACCGCATTTTTAACAAAACCTGATTTCATCCAGAGTTTTACTACAGAAAGATCACTTCTGATCTATGTCCCCCGAACATATTCCCTCAAGAGTTGGAACATCAGCAAATATGGTCATCACCGATTGACGGTTCAGGTCAAAACTGCGATAAGTGTGGGGGCGACACTGCATCGTTAAGAAGTTTGAGATCATATCTCTCTGAGGGGTGCGATAACCAGCTTTAGTCACATAATTTGCTTTGGATTGAGATTGGAATTTAGATTGGCTAACATGATTGTTTATGATAGGAGTTTGAATGGAGCTACATCCAACATTTGATGTTTGAATCTCTTGTTTATTCGCTTGTGCAATAATTCTTTTTAATGATTGCTCCATTTCTGTTTTCCATTCACCCATTGAGATTATTTTCTCCTGCATCAACTCTGCTATATCGCACTGCACCCCTCCCTCGCAGATCTGTCCTGATTGCACACCCAATGTCATTTTAACAGACAACTTTAAATCACTAGATGTTTGACTTGGAAGCGTTTCAGCAATGTTATTCGATTTTTAGTTGGTATTCGATTTAATTTCGTCATTTTGTGTAATGTCTAGTATCCCTTGCTTTTGTTGCTTTGCTAACAGGACTAGATTGTCCAATGGTTCCTACGCCATTGGCATTGCTTGTTTCTGCCGACGTTGCCCCATTTTTTCAAATAGCTCATTGCGATATGTATTGGCAATTGCCGTGCGAGCAAGGGCTGTGGCAGATTTTGGCATTGTTAACGAACAAATGAATTATCGAGTACCTGTGATCTTAGAATTTGGTTCAGTCAGAACATTTTTTGACTTCTTTATTGCTAGATTCGGATTTGGGATCATTTTTTTTTCTTTTTCACATCAAAAATGTTATAAGTAGGTGCATTACTGCTCTCAGGTACCTCTGGTGCATATTTAATCTCCTTGGTCATTTGTATGTTACTCTGATAGTGTGGGTTCAAAGTTTCCAAGTTCTTAGCTTTACGGTTTTTCTTTTGGTACATGTCTGGCCTACCTTACATTCATCATTTTTGTCATGGGCAGTATCTGTCACACATTTTTCTTTGAGTGATTCCGTGGAGGACGGTTTATTTACAAGATCAGTCAGGTTTTCCGATTTTTTTATTTTTTGCGTCTAGTTGTAGTAACACCTGTTGATCTTGCATGCAATCAATTAGCAGCACCTCATCTTGATCTATTTTTGAATCCTGCATTCTCATATTAATTTCCACTATGGAAATGTTCACTGACTTATTGTGTTTTTCAGAACATGCACAATGAGTTAAGCTAGATTTGTTCCCCTGTAATAATTGGAGTAGTAGCATGTGTTGATCATTCATTTTTGTGTCTAGAGTGTCATATAAGCGAGTGAGTGAAAATAAAGCAGCATTCATCATCTGTAAGGATGTTTCCAGACCTATTACAAAATTTCCTGGTATTGGTTGTATTTTTCTGAGGGGGCAGAGTAGTTTCGACGAGGGGTCGGATTAGTAAAGGAGCAGGATATTACTGAGGACACATTTGCAGTTGGAGAGAACATCACAGGTGATTGGTATAGCTCTTGCTTGTTTAGACTTTCATTCAAATGACTACTATTTGTGCTGGATTTATTTTTTGGCAAGCTAGCCAGGGTGTTATCATGGACATTTTCCACATCGTCCATATCTCGACTTCCAACAATAATGGCAGGCGGTGTCATGACATTCACTTTTTTAATTACATCGTTAATATTTTTGGGAGCCAGTTGGTTTATTACCACATTGTTAGGGACTTGGCCTTCCCCCATGATATCTCGTTGTTGCTCTACTAACGTGAGAGCTCCTGCTGCAACGAGTGAGTCAGGTAGAGAAGCAACCAAGGGGGCATCCACATCTTCTATATCAAAACATGGAGGACCCTGCTTGGTTGAATCTGCACTAGGCCCACTTGGCAGTATTTCTTTAACACCCTCTCCCAATTTTCCCCCCCGGCGCACAATATTTTCTTATCTCCGCCATGACTGTGCTGGCTTGTATATTTGAGGCCGATTTGCTGACTCGCGCTAGATTTATCGTTCAAATAGCCCCACGGGAGCAGACATTGATTGCTTCCTGGGCCGGCATGCCTGTTCTTAATGTCATTACCATTTCTTAGGCTTTACTAAAGGCCGTAGTTTACACAATTCTAAAAATGAGCAAACCGCTTGAAAACCGCGGCTTATGAGAGGCTGACTTTGCTAGATTGTGTCTCGGCAGAGTTCAACAAAAAAAAAACGAAAGTACACGTTGTTTCACCCGTTGCTCTTTCCTTTAGTGCACAGCAATCGATCAAACAATGAGCATAAAACTCCAGCATATACAGCAGTTACTCACAAGGTATAAGCGACCACATGCAAATAAACAAATTGAGCTGCAAATATGGTAAAGTGAAAATATTTTAACCCACCGCCCACAGACCCGCATCCAGCTGAGAGCTGACAGCACTTCCAAAGGCACTTCTCCAAATGTGTGTGCGCCAAATGCGCGCGGCCAGTGCTTTATGAGGGATTCTGGGATAGTGGGCATGGCTTAGCTTTTCCAACACACTAAAAGTGAAATACAGTGATATATGTTATATTTCTTAAGCGCTAAACACAGAGCTTGTATAAAGTCTTTGAACTATGTTCATTTAAGTTCACTCCGTACCGCTTCCAGAACGTTGAAGGAAAAAGTAAAATTTCGCTGTCAAGCAGCAGTTTAGGGCATCCTCAGCCGACAGCACTTCCAAAGGCACTTCTCCAAATGCGTGTGCGCCAAATGCCAGTGCCTTATGAGGGATTCTGGGATAGGGGGCGTGGCTTAGCTTTTCCAACACACGCTTCCAGAACGTTTGTCAGCCGACAGCACTCCCAAAGGCACTTCACCAAATACGCGCAAATTTTCAAATGGAGGATATTTGCATTTGGTTTTTCAAAAATGTAGCAAACAAATAGGGAAATAACAATATTAACACTATTAATATTAACAATATTAACACAATGCATTAAATATACAAACTGTGGCTACCCACACTCTGTACAGTGCCGCACTGCTCTCGAGCTTGGTCCGTGCTTTAAACAATACAATTACAAGAAATTATTGTCAAATGAAGTTGAAATAAACAGCATAACAAATTACAATTGAAATAAAAATGGAGGTAACTTTAGAAAATATTAAATTGGAGAAGCACGTGGCCAATAAACGTCACCATTTTAGATAATTTCTAGTTTTAAGGACAGGTGTTTACAGCACCCAGCTAATGCCTGCTAGAGTTCACTAAGAAGAGTTGCTGGACGCCTGAGGTGCGGTCGATTGAATGGACACAAGAACAAAAGCTGGCTATCTTAAAACATTCTTCGCTCAAACGGAGCAGAGTGGACATGACATCTACTGAAATGAAATGCAATGTTGTATGACGAGGATTGGGTTACATGTGATTGTATCGAATGAGAAAACAAAGAATGAATTTTGAACGAAAAAAAACATCTAAAATAATTACGTTTTTTTCCTGTTGTTTTTGGGCTTCCCGCCTCAAGCCCCACTTTTTTTTCATACTATTCTCACCCCAAACACTACTATTACCATTCCCAACCACATATGTATATTTTTAAAACATTTCTTATGCTTTTTATAGATGTTTTGGGTTCGTTCAAAAATCTAGGTGTTGTTCTCTTTTCGATAATATGACTGCGATACCCGAGGATTGCTAGAAGAATGCAACGCCTGTATGCTTTATGACACCACCGAAAGCGAAGTTCTGGTCACAGCACTTTTGCTGCCCTGCAAATCAAAACAAGGGTGTCCTTTTGTGAAAGGGAAGGTCATGAAGTTAGCTGAATGGCTCTTGCTTGGGACAATGTCACCCTCGAAGAGAGCATTGCAGGCTTGCGTCCCTCGCGTGATGTGGCGATCAGTTCTATGTACACAAGTGACGCTATCCCATAGGCAGCTGTTTACTTCCATTTCGTTATTAATGTTGGTTTGTCCCCAGGCTCTCCCTAGGATCATTGCACAGTGCTCTCTATAACCGTGAGGAAGGAATAAATAGTGCATTTTGGACTGTTTTCTACAGGAAAATGTAATATGAATCCTAGGTTGCGCATGCTTGATGTACTGTTACAAGAAAGTGTTGCTTTAGGAGCTCATTTTAAGTAGGAAACAGAAAGTCTAATGCACATTATTTAGTAATACCCCATTTCAGGCTTTGTCAGATGGAAAAGTTCGGACACATTTCGTTGGGGAGTAAAACACAAACATGTACTACAAGGCATTCAAAAACGTTACATCAAGAAAACTAACTAATCAACGGGGAGACAACGCCCTTAAAACAAAAAAAAGGCATTACAGTTTCAAAAAGGTGTTTTGAAAAAAATAAAGGGGAAGCAGAGTGAGATACAGAGGTGGTGGGGGACCAAGTGGTGGTAGTTGGGGAGGGCCATCTCCCCATAAAACCAAATGGAAAGGGCACATTAAAAAGAAACGTACAAAGAAAATAGAAACGCTACTTCAGTTTAAAATGTTAGGTATACATGCATTTGAAAGCAAACAAACAAATAGATCCATGTAACAAAACTTAATTCCATCAGACTATTTTACATAGGTGGAAAGGAGAGTTACCACGTCCACGGATTTAAATCAATGACCACAGACTTGTTTGTGATGTTAGTGGGTTTGTCTCGGGGGGATAGCTCAGGGGCAACATGCTCGCCTGCACAACACAGGTTCGATCCCGGGTCTGCACTTAGACACCTCTGGGTATTAAGCGCGTTATAAATAACCTATCATATCATATCCTATCATTTTGCAGTGTGCGGTGCCACGCTACCATTTCCTTCGTCTCAGTGCACTCGGGCAGATTTGAAAGAGAGGAAAGGGACCTGACATCGCATCGCCCACCTGTGCCAGGCAGGGCCAGTTACGTGGCTAGATAATGTGATATTTCCCAAGGTGGTGGACTGATGCCATTCCACTGATGGCAGGTCTGCTGGACTCCACCTCCTGGTCCCCGGACGCTGTCCTTTCCACCAGGACTGCGGCTCTGCCTCAAGAGATGAAGAGGGCACGGCAATCCGAATGCATCACTGCTGCAGGACGGGCCTTGACATCGCTCCCACCCATTCCTTCCATGCAGGGCCAGTCATGTGACTAAAGTGCGTGATTTTCTTCTCCTTCTTAAGCAGCTTCAATAGGGCGTTGTTGCCAAGACATGTCTAAGGAACCTACATTCCCTTTTCGATCATTTTCAATGTGTACAGTTCACTAGTACCTAGATACATTGGGCCTCATTACGACCCTGGCGGAACGGGTTAAACGGCGCCGTAATAGGTGACGGCGCCGTTCAACCCATTCCGCCACATTACGAGGTCCCCTCGCGGGACACGGAAAGCACGCCTGGGAAAACCAGGCGTGCTTACCGGGTCCCGCGAGGGTAAGAGGGTGCAAACAACGGGCCATCTCGTAATGGCCCGTTGTTTGCTCCCTCTCGCATCCCCATTCTGCCCTTTGGGGCAGAATGGGGATGAGGAGCATGGCAATACCGCCAGCCGCGAATGGGCCATTCGCGGGTGACGGTGACGGATGCGAGTTTGGCGGTAGTCGTGCCTGTAATGCAGGCACGGCTACCGTTCGAACTCGTAATGAGGCCCCTTGTGTTGGCTGTTTCTAGGTGGATTGTGTCCAAATCTCGTGACATAGCTGTGTCTAAAGGGAGATTTGTGTCCCAAATTGTGTTCCAGTAGTAGGAGAATGAATCGGCTGCTTTGTGTGTTTTACAAACTATTAAGCATCTTCTTTAATGTCTAGCCATAACCTAAACTTTATATAGAACTCAAAGCCTTCACCAATTGCAATGCTAGATGAACTGCACTATACCATTAATTCCCTTTTGGTTTCTTTCCTTAACTTCAAAACCTAACAACTTAATCTATTTAAAAGGTTCCAAATGTAAATGTTCTCTTAATCTGTCAAAGAGCCTTCTTGCCAGCACCTGATCCACAGCCTTTCGTAGGGAATTATCGTCAGAGCAGCACAACCTCTCCTATCCATATGTTCACAGACTGCATGCCATTAACAACAAATTGGGTCAATAGGGTTCTACCAATTTATAATATGTGGCGCAAGCACTTCTTGATCCCATCAAGCATCTAAACACCATAACAACATCATATATCAATTATCGTTGGATCTGCTCTACATAGATATGTTGCTCCGAAACCAAATCATAGTATACGACTATACCGCCCCCATTAAGAACATACTGTCCACAACAAGGATCCACATGCACCCTCTCTAGTACAATCATCTTGCTCTGTCGTGGCATTCGTCCCTATCCTGTGTTTTGTCATTCTTCACACGTTTTACCCTCTGCTTAGCTTGCCCTTCTTCAGCTTTTCTGACACCCTACAGGCCATGATCTGGATTTCTCTGGTGCAGCCACAATACGCTACCTTTTTGTGGGCAAGCCAGGCACTTTGATATTGGTACTACTGGTAATGTCCCCTTCCTCGGTTACATTGCCTAATTAAATAATTCTTGGAGGGAAGCTCTCCGGCATCTGTTTATGATATTGCCATTCATGCTATCCAACTGTGATAGTACAATACAGTGAAAAACTCCCCCTGGATGAAGGGATCGAATCACTATCAGCCGGCAGCACATACTTTCCCTTGGGAGAATATCTGTGTACATACATTTACGTTTGTAAGTTTAAGACCAATGCACAGTTCTGGGGGTCAGGTTCTGGGGTATCAAGGAATCTCCAACTATAACAGTACCCGTGGCGTCCACGAAAAGACATCCAGGATTAAGAACTGTAATATTGTTAACTGTGCCCAATGGAGTAAAAGAAAAACATGTGATACTGCAGATGTTGACTTTGTGTAAACTGGGAAAAGGCACCTTTGACAGATTTAAAACTGCAGCAATGCATGTGGAAAGACAAGATACATTGAAATACTGCGCATTTGGAAGATAAAAAGGAGGAATAGTGCCTTACATTTAAGAAATAAAGTCGAGTGACCTATTGCATTTATCAGGAATAAAGACACTTAATTTCATCACGTAAAATGACAACCTTTAAAGGGAAATGCCTATTTCGTTTTGTATAAAAGTGAACACTGGTTTCTCATGTAACTATGGCCTATCTGTGTGAATATTAGCAAAAGTTAACGTATATCTGTTTAAACAGTGTGTAAAGAAAGATTGTATTGTGAACAACAGGCCCAAGTGCAGTACTGAAAGTTACATGTACACACATTTTGTTAATTTAAAATGCAAGCCTTTAAGAACTGTGGTTGCAACTTGTTTTTGTGTCTGAGTAGAAACTAAGACCAACAGACCTTTGGTGGGGCACAAAGAAATGTTGGGAGTGAGATCAGAATTGTGTTTGTACAGATAACACGGCAAGCTGAATTGACTTTGAGGTCAAACATCCCCATTAACACTCCAGTAGCTTCGAACATGGTATTTCTAAGCCAAGGAGGGGAGGGTAGAATAACATGAGCCAGGCAGATGTCCTGGTCATGTGAGAATGGAGAAATGCAACTTAAGAAACGGTGCTGGCTATTGTGAAACTTAGGGTCACATGTGAAGCATTGGCTGATTAACACTGGCATACATTTACCTTAATAAAAAGAGCATTGTGTTTTCCACTGAGCTGATTCAAGACTCATATTAAAGAGGAGTCAGTCTGTACTATGTAAATATGAATTCTTTGTGATTTATACAATGTGAGATATGGACCATACTATGATTCTGGCATTCTCATAGTACAGTAGAACCGGAAAATTGGTAGAGTGTTAGTGAAATGAAGATGTGGATTGTGGAGTGTCAACATTTTCACTAGTGCAGCACAACAGCAAATCACAAAAAATGGTAGCTCCTCCCAGGAAGGTTGTGCCAAAATAAGATTAGTATTTTCCGACACACCATAAAATATAAAACTTAACATATATTTGTGCCTGCAGTTATCTGAAAAATTAAGGTAGCTGCCATGTTGTGAGATTTTAAGAACACTGAAAAGGTAAACCCACCTGTCATTTTGGGATGATGAATCTTTCTCCTCCATCATCCAGGGGATGGGGGCCTCACGAAAGTAGCAACTGTAAAATATTTTGTTGTTTGTCACCTGGCTTGTGGGGGACTCCCTGGGTCGAGAGTGACCATCCAATAAACTGTTACATGATCCCCTTTTTGTCTATGGGTGGGTTTCCCCGGAACATTCATGTCCAAATTAATGGCCGAAGTGAAGGAAATACTACAAATAAAGACTTTAGGTACCTCTGTTTACCATCCTTCAATGGATTGACTTTTAGAGCGTTTCAACCAGACATTAAAGAACATCCGTAAGAAACTGGTTGAAACTGGTGAATGCAATTGGGACACCGTGATCCACTGGGTGCTGTTTGCAAACCTAAAATCCCATCAGGCCTCCTTAGGTTTTTCTCCCTTTGAGCTTCTCTATGGACGGGAGCTGAGGGATATACTAGACATGCTTTGTGAGACCTTGGAGGAAAGAGAAGAGGCAATTCTTCTCATTTCAAAAACCACCCAACGCTTAAAAGGGCATATGGCTATACAGTCATAACCAAAAAAAGATACCAAGTGTGAAGAGTGCCTCGGAAGTAATCTCCCTCGTCACAGTGATAACCGAAAAGATACTAAGAGGGAAGAGTGCCTCGGGAATAATCTCCCTCACCCCAGTAACTGTAGAAATGATACCAAGGCTGAATAGTGTTTTTAGAGTAATCTCCATCATCACATGAGCTACGAAAGAGTTACCCAGGATAAAGACTACTATGGGAGCAATCTCCCACATCAGAGAGCTTTTGGAAAGAGGCAAGGATACTACCAGCGTAATTTCCCTTGTTGACAGAGCCAAGAGGAAGATAAGGAAAGTCTAAGAATATATATAACGCTGATAAAGAAAAACGGTTGGACATTTCAGCAAGTCCTAAGAAGTCATTTGGGGCAATTACAAGAACTGATAAGAACTGTAGCTATAAACCAGCCCATAAAGCTAAACCAGTTGGACGAGGAGAAGTGAATCATTCTCCTGGCTTCATTTCTGTTTGCTGAATATGTTGGATTAGTGCTACGGTGAGAGAAGGATAGATTTTGGACTGAGGGCTGATTCTTAGGTTTGGCAACCACCCTGACAACGAAAACCGTTCAGTTAGGTAGGTCAACCTCCCGTTCAAATGTATGGTGTTTGACATCCAGGTTTGCTGTAAAGGGCCTCCCTTGCTCCATCCTCCCCCCCACTCGCTAACTTACTTAGGAGGTTAGGGAACACTGACGGCAAAGCCACCCCCTTCCTTTCTTCTAAGCCTAACACATTCCACCATATGGCCAGCCTCTGTTTATGTTCCCCACATTCGTACTGAGCTGGCCCAATCTGCCCATTTCACATGTGATAAGCAGGTTTCTTCGTCTCATTGACTCTGTCTTAACCAATGAGGCTGAGGCCGATAAGGTCAATAGGAGGAGAGACTGGTTGCTCAGATAAGTTTTCAGGATTTTTAGATCTCTCACCATTGCCAGGTCTATATTTCTGGTGAAGATGTAATCAATTGTTTCTTTTACTTATTTCTATAGCGTACCAAACCCGTAAGTATCTGGGCGCATTAGCAAGTTAAAATTGTTACATAGCAACAGGTCATGCATTACAGAGCAATCAGACAGTCAGGGAATAATATATTTGGTAACATGGGGAATACAGTAATGAAATCCAAATTGGCAGTACAGGTCACATTGTGGTCAGTCCTATGTGTTAGCCAAGTCCTATGCGGTAACAGAGTCCTATTCTAGACCTTAGTGCTTCTCAGTAAGACATAAGATGGCTTTTCTTCTGAAGTTCGAGAATGACTGTGTCATCTTCAAGTGATGGGGAAGTGAGCTCCATAATTGGGCTGCCATAACTGGGAAGCTCATCCCTCACAATTTTTTTAGTTTGTACCTAAGAACTATCAGTCCTGGGGTATTTGAGGACCTTGTGACCCTTACTGAAGATCTGATGTTAATTTCTTCCGTCAGGTAGAGTGGTGCGGCACAGTTCAAGAGTTTATGTGTTGAGTTGGATCTTGTGCTTGATCGAAAGCCATTTCTGCTGTCTTCTTGTTTCTGAGATTTGTTCTCTCCTTGAGATGCTCAGAGCAGTTCTAAGAGCATTATTTTGCGAGATTTGTAATTTGTTGATGACATATTTACTTGCACCTAAGTAAAGTCCATTGCAGTAATACAATTTAGACAGAATTAGGGCTTTGGCGAGGGTGAGACAACTCTCCTTGGAGTGCAGAGGTTTGCACACCCTGATCAGTTTCCCGGTATAGGCTGTAGCCTATGCTGTAGTGTGAAGATGTTTATGTAAATTCAGAGTGGAATCTAGGTAAAAACCTAATGTCTTTACTTCTTTGGTAACTGGGATATTGTTCCCATCTATATTGAAGGATGGATAATCTGTGTTGAGTTTGTTCAGATTGTCTGGTGATCCTAAAATCAAAAGCTCTGTTTTGTCATCATTCAGGCAGAGGTCATGCGTGGCCATCAATGCCTGAATGATTAAGTAGATTTTGTTGACTAGTAGTACATCAGTGTCATAAATACCCTTTAATGGTAGGAGTATCTGGGTGTCATCTGCATAGTTAGTCAAGGCGACACCCATATGGTCCAGATCATCTAATAGGGGCTTCGTGAAGATGATGTACATAGTCGGCGATACACAGGCCCTTGGAGGACTCCACAAGTAATGGGACTAGGGTCAGTTGCTAATAATAGCAAGAAGACTCTCATTGTCCTGTCATTTAGAAGTGATTGTATCCATGTGATGGCATTTTGGGAAAAGTGGGCTGCTTAGGAAAGGTGATTACCTAGTACTTTATGGTCAAACAGATTGAACGTTGCTGATAGGTCCAATAGTTGTAGCAGTGCGATCTTACCATTATCTTTAAGTTCGTCTATCTGGGCTTTAGAGTCAATCAGTGCCATTTCAGTCCCATGTTGAGGTCTAAATCCAGATTGACGGGTCCCTAGGAGGTGGTTAGTCTCTGAATATTCCTGGATTTGCAGGTATGCTACCCTGTCCAGTATTTTCAGTAAGAAAGGGACCGTTGTGATTGGCCTGTCGTTGGTGGGAATGGTGTGGTCAAAAGTTTGTTTTTTGAGTAGGGGTAGTACCCACAAACCCTTTAAGTTATTAGGTACAGTTCCTGAGGAAAAAGAAGCATTTATTAATTTGGATATGAATGGCGCCAGGTCTCTTGCAGCAGCTTTGATAATTTGTGGTGGGCAGCTGTCACCTTGACACCTTGATGGTTTAAGGGAGGCAATAATTCCTTGAACTTCTTAGATAGAGACCTTAGAGAATTGAAAGGCTTCAGGTGATTTAGTGGACAGGTTTCTATTAGGGTGAGGGGTGTCTGAATTGTGGTTTTTCAGCACTTTTTGTTTGCAGTAAGGCTATTTTATTGGCAAGAGAATTCTGAATGTTTGTAAACCAGAGTTTGTCCTTTACACAGGGATCTACGGGGTAATGGGCGTCTCCATCTCTGTAAGGATCACAAAGAGCTCTTTAGTACTAGAGCTAGCTTGGTTAATTCTGTTGTTGTAAGACTCACGTTTGGTACTGAGAATTTCTTCCTTTTATTTAGCAGCTATATTTACAGGTTGGTTTTATTTTCTGAAGATGGGGTATGTTTCCAATTTTCTTTTTTCAGCCCGTAAAGCTTCTAGTTACGGAGTGAACCAGGAGTTCAGATGAGCTCTAGGTTTCCCTTTACGCATTTTAAGTGGGGCAATGGTGTCCAATGCCTTGGTAATGGTGGCATTGTAAATTTCTACTATCGTGTGCGGGTCGGAGGTAGGGATTTCAGATTAGGGAGCACATGTGGCAGGATAGCATCCACTGTGATGTTCTGTTTGTTCCTTGTTCCTTGTCGGGCACGGTAGTGCAATCAGTTTTTAGTGTATTCACTTCAAGGGTGAATGACACTAGGTGATGGTCTGTCTAGGATTGAGGAGTGATACTTGTGATATTGGAGTTACAGTTAAGGTCAGCTACCCGATCAAGAGTCCTTCCTTTGTTATGGGTTGGTTGGGTGACTTTTTGGTTAAAACCTAGTTCTGTGAGGGTATTGGTAATTGCTAAAGCTTGGTGATCGTTAGGGTCTTTAAATCCTAAATTGAAATCATCTAGTACTAGTATTTGTGAGCATGTTTTAGTATTATCCGACAGTAATACCATCAAGTCATTCTCAAATGAGCCAGTGGGCCCAGTTGGCCTGTATAATAGGTGGACAGTTATGGTGCAGGTGTTTGCGATAGGAATTTTCACTGTGAGTAGGTCACAGAATGGGAGTTTTGGCGTGGTGACAATTCTGATGTCTAAGTCTGATTTAGCTATGATGGCAATGCTGCCACCTCTGCAGTCTACCCTGTCAGCTCTTAAGATAGTGTACTTGTTAGGTACAGCAAGTAGAAGTGAGGGACCTGCTGCAGCATGCAGCCAGAATTCCGTTATCGCCAAGAAGTCTGAATTTTCCACTGTGATTAGATCAGTGATGTCAGTAGCATGGGCTATCAGTGATCTTGCGTTAATTAGTGCGCCCTTAATAGCCTGTCTAGGTTCTTTAGCGGGCATGACACTTACTTTGTTCTGTTTAGGTAACTTGGTATTGTTACTCATGACTTTAGTTTAAGTTGTACTAGGTACAGAATGGGTCTTAGGTGAGGTTAAGGATGAATTTGTCTGATGGGTGTAGAGCGGGCATTTAGATTGGAATCTTGCGCCAAGTCTGACATTTCTGTCTTTTGTTGGGCAGGGATGGCTTAAAGGCCCAGACTGGCCATGGCTAGGTAAGGAAAAGGTAGTGTTTGACCCCCTCTGGCGGTCTAGGTTCTACATCTTTGACTTGAGGTTTAGTGTGGGAAGGAAATTAGTTGGCCTTATAGAAGAGTCCAGTTGTTGGCCTTGTTGAAGAGGTGATAGCATTTGCCTAAGTAGGGCTATCTTTTAAAAAGCTATCCCCTAGCAGATTAGATTGACTAAAGCCCCATCTCGAAAGGAAATGCGACCATTCACCCCCGATATTGGTCCATCTCGTATTCACAGTACTTGCCCCACATGTCTCCCTCCCCTCCAGCTCTACAAACTCTCTAGTTGTCACTGTAAATTTGCAATTAAAATCCTAACCCAAAGAATGCCCCCCCCTTTTTGCCAATCATATAGAGCATTTTCAATCTCATTCATGACCCTCTCAAACTACTCCATACGGGGATTATAGTACCCAGAGGCTCCCCTGCCCATGTGCCCCTTTTAGATAAGTGAAGAAAAATACTACAGTATCCCCAAACAAGCCTTAAAAAACAATTATGCTTTACATCTGCACAGGGAGCGTACTCTTGCACTCTCCCATACTCATTTCTATTCTCTCTCTCTCTCTCTCTCTCTCTCTCTCTCTCTCTCTCTCTCTCTCTTGCTCTCTCTCTCTTTCCTCTAAATGCATTTCTTTTCAGGTTGTATTGCAATGTATTCCACTGGTCCGTATAATTCATTTTATATTACGAAAAGTTACGTGTAGGGTACCATGTTGAAGTTCTCCTTTTCATATTTATGTGCTATGCATTATATTTTGGGGTTGTTTGCAATGTTTGGATTACGTATCTATATGGGATGTACTTTTATATTGGGAGGGCATATACAAGGGTGGGTATAAATACGAATGCCACTATTAATGGTTCTATGCAGTATGTAAATATCACCAAGGGAACAGACCTAAACATGTCCCCATTTTCTTTAATACACAACACTGTGGCAACAGCCACCCATATTCCTGACCAGGTCAAAAGTAATAACATTGTTTATAGTACTAATGAACATAATGTTTTTATCAATACACATCCTGATTCCAGCAGCTCTTCTGATAATGTATATAACAAAGTTCCAGCAGGTAGAAAGAGGCAAGGTAGAAAGTCCAAGAGTGACGAATACTGTGGACCGGATTTAGATACAATAGAAGATGTAAACCACCCAAAACTCTAAAATAGTTAGTACACAGACATGAGCTTGATGGGGAGAAGGAGGGTGAATGGGTGAATGGGAGTTGTTATGTGTGCTCATTGATACCACATGCGTCGGAAGCCCCCAAGGTATTAATATCACAATAAATACCAATTTTAGAGGCTCAATAACTGGTTCTTTTGGCAATGTGTAGGCTACAAGGCACCTGCCAGGCACAAAGTGTTTGACTAGAAGTTATGGACCCTGATCAGCTGCAATGCACTCAAAATTCTAAAAGCATCCAGTGTTTGTTGGAGGCCATACCTGAAATTGCAAGAAGTAAAGGATGTGGCAAGAAACATCAATGGGTTGCGTAGCAGGAGGTCTACTGGGGTTCGGAGATGAAGTGTTGGCACGAGTGAATAGAGCATGTGCGCCATTCTGGAATGAACATATCGCAAAGTTGACATGGATTGAAGCAATGATAATGCCATTGAAATTGCAACAGCAAGAGACTTATGAAATATGTTTTTAT
Source organism: Ambystoma mexicanum (assembly GCF_040938575.1). Classification (NCBI taxonomy): domain Eukaryota; kingdom Metazoa; phylum Chordata; class Amphibia; order Caudata; family Ambystomatidae; genus Ambystoma; species Ambystoma mexicanum. Next base: position 1,425,192,535 of record NC_090932.1, read on the forward strand.
GGTGAAGGAACTGTTTTTGTAGGGGCCACCCAATGACGCAATACATATTTGCTCATTAAAGACCTTAGAAAAGGCACGGCTGCAGTAATGGACTACTACTGGGTGTGTGGACAGCAGGCCTTTCTGCACCTCCCACCATCATGGAGGGGCAACTGCTCACTGGCCACGTTACACTCAGCGCTTCTCATGATCCCTGGAGACCACATAGCAGTGGGATCGAAGTACTCGCTCACACCAACCCAAAGCTCAACAATAGGAGGGCCTACCAGAAGCCTGTTGAAGCCCCCCATTTTCCGCATTTTACCTGAAAACAAAATAACAAGAATTTTCACAGGAAAAGAAAATCGAATAGCCTGTCTCAAGATTCATCTGAATTGCTCAAAGAAATACCCAATGGATATAGACTTTTAGCCAAGAAGAAACCTTTTTCACATCACTCCTACTGCCTGGGGTTCAGACAGACACAAAAGCCAAGTGACTCTAAATTGTGCATTGGGAGGTTATACAGCTGGCAAATGAGACAGAGCAAGGCCTCAATCAGATCAGGGTCGTGATACGTGCCATAAGACCGATGACTCTCCAGAACCGATATGTGTTTGGCCTGCTCACACAGCGATGGAAGGAGGGGTTTGCCACAAAATTGGTGATTCTTGCTGCACATTTGAGCTCCCAAACAATGCAGAGAATAGCTCGCTCATACAAATAACAGCAGCACTGCACACTCTCAGATCGCACATGCAAACTGAAACTGGCATACAGCAGTATGACATGTTTGATGACGTTTTTTCCTCTGCTCCATCCTGGGTGGGGGCAATCATGAAACTACTGGTACCAGTGATAGTATTTGTGTTGGTGCTTTTTGAGTGCAACTGAGACTCCGATGTTGTGCCAAAGCAGTACCTAACAGTGCCATGATGATGGTATTGATTGTGGTATCATTTGCACCGTGCAGTATAAAAGACAGTGCTGTCAAAACAAATGACCCAAACAAGCCACACATGGTTGCAACAGAGCAGCGCTTGCACCCCTTGGCACTGTCACCACACCCCCACTTGATCCCGAGAATACAGAGCATTGGGTTGATTTTGCAGGTGATGGGGGATGTATATACATTACTTGTACCCCTGAGGAGCATGCCAATCTGGCCAGAGTCTGCACCATATATGTAGAGAATGGGTTCCAACGAAGGGATCACCAGCTTATTTGGAGGCTGAGAGTTTAGAGGAGGAATGCTGGCAGAGGACAAATAAAGAGGGGAGTTTGTTGATGTAGAATTAATGAAAGGGGAATGTTGAGAAGGGGAGACAATCTTCTCACATCGCCAAGTGGTTTAGGATAAGGCACAGACTGCAAGATATAAGAGATTAGGGGGGTCTTTAAAGTTTCCAATACGATCACAGTATTGCATGCTTCATAGATGTAGTTCACATGCGCAAACAAACACCATCTAAGATTTTGGAAACCATATTGAAACATAAGGCTTAAATGTGGTGCAGCAGCCAGTATCATAGGTCTATGCCGCGAACATGCGGAAAGGAATAGGTTGTATCCCGGTCACTGATGAGAAAGGCCAGAGCCACGGAGCTCCATAAACCCTTCATTGTCTTACAAAGTTGCCATCCTTCATGCTCTGGGAAGAATGTGTTCTGCAAGTCCACGGCAGGATGGCTGTGCAACTCAGTGCAATACAATCACACGAGAAGGAGGGCATAGGCCTCTTACCCCCACCAGTCTCAACTCAAACTTATAGCACTCAAAAGTCCTAGCCTTAGGACCCCTGAATTCCAGGGTACCAGCCAACCCAAGACCACTGACCATAAACCTGTTAGACCCCCGATCGATCAAGAAAGATCAGAGAGCAGGGTTTTTTGCATTCCCTTTTGGGTCATGTGATTTGTGCTGCGAGGTGCAGGGATGGCTGAAATTATAGCCCAGAATGAGGGTGGAAGACCTTGGTGAGGGTCCAGCCTGTCTGGGATAGGGGAAGTTTGTGAGTTAGTGTGACATCAGCTTTTCCTCCTGGGCCTGTGTCTGCCAGTACTAGGTGCACTGTTACATGGATAGAGATGTATTGTTTAGTTTGTACATTTTTGCCAATTACCCGCCACCTCATGACCGATGACGAATGCAGCATCGCCCAGGTGGAAGAAGATGAACAAAACGGGATGAGACCAATGTCCTTGTATCCACTAAGGAGCAGGCAGCCTATGAATAGGGTCTCACCAACTAACCAGCCATATGGGTTTCTACTGTATGTGATGATGTCACTGATGATGCAATCTACCTTCTTAATGTGCTGCTCATGCAAATTCTGCCAGAACGTTCAGCAGCAGCAGAGCTCTTTGCTGGTGCACTCCTATTTTGTAGGATAAAATATCAGTGAGTTGTGTTTTTTTCTGGTGTGAACGTTGAAGGGCTTACCTACAGATAATAAAGCAGATTGAAGATTGTTGCCAGTGAAATGAGGTATGCTTGAAACCAGGGAGGTGGTTTTCTTGTTTTATTCTTGATCTGTCAGTGACCCCCAGTTCCCTGCACCACCAACTCAACCAGTCAACTGACAGGATCACTGCAATCACTTTAACCACAAAGATTCGAACATCATAACATAGATCCATGTGTCCATGGATACACAAAACAATAAAGATATATCATTTTACTGTGAGCACACAGGAACAAGTGGAATTATTTGTTTCTGCACATCATATTAGAGGTACATATTGGTTCTTTTGGGTTAATTATTTTTAGTGGCACTCTATAAATGGCACTGACTTTTATATAGTTATGTTTTTATGATACCTTTATATTTATATTTCCCAGTATCACAGATCATAATGTAGGAACCATGAATGACGATTAGGACTAGCCACCACAAAAACTTACTTAAGATCTATATTTGGGGGGTGTTATGCTAACACCTTTTGACCTTTTTTCAACAGTGACTTATGATTTACTAATTTCTTGCATTATTTCTCTTTTTATTTCTTTTCCTTTTCCCCTTTTACTGTATGTCGAACTTGGAATGACCAACCAATATAACCCCTGATTAACTTTGGAAACTGTAAAATGTCAATGCATAAAATCATTGATGACTTTTAACTTTTCCTTCGCCTCCTAGTCTGCTGTTTCATTTGAAATTAACAAGGATGCATTCTCTACAGCTTTTGATGTCTACTATGCACTAAACTTGACAAATCCCAGAGGCCGAAACTGATGACTATGCAGTTGGCACACTTGGTTGGCACACTTGTTGTATACTTTCACTTCTACTAACACACGTGCAATCCCAATCTTGTGATTTATGAAACCATTAAGTTGCAAAACAAATTGTCAAATTTAAACTTCAAAGCAGTGTCAACTTTTGAAAGTGCTTGCATTTACGGATTAGTAGTGGTTATGGCAGATACACAAGCAGTATTTAGGTTTTATTCATTGCAGTCCTAAGCTTGTGGAGGAGGTAAACATGATATCTTAAAGTGGTTACCAGAGGCTTAGTAGCGAGATTTAGTACTTCTGGGAAACAAAACCATTGTTTCATTTCCTGCAGGGAAGGTGTTTGAAAGCTCAGTTTCACAGACTTTTCCCCATGTTTTGCATCAACAGTTAATTCTAACAATGATATAAAAACTCCTTTTAAAACTGAGTGCCCGTTTTAGCAACTTCAACTGTTGCTATCTACTGCAAGTGTGTGCATTGACTCCTTCGTGCCACTTCTCACCAACCCTTATGATGCCATAATGTGGGGTTAAGTTCCTGCCCTCAGTCACACCCTCTGTGTATATTAAGGATGTACAATTTGCTGACTTTTGAAGTTAAGGTTAACATGTTTTTTTCCCATTTTTCTTTAGAAAAATAACAACATCCTGGGAAAAACTAAAATATATGCAACACCCTTAGTAGATATGAACTCACTTTGAGAATACAAAATGTTATTATTTATATTTGTATTGTGTTTGGTAATAAACACAATAATTGAAATGTTTGTTGTATTAATTTAAGAGAAAAATATGTACATTGTAAATGTGTGGATAGCTTGCATAACTGTATATAACATAAGATTTGCTGTAAATATATTAGCAAACTGACACTTCTTCTCTTGTATAAATGGCAATGCCCCTCACGGGGGCAGAAATGATGGGCCAGCATAACATTTGTTCTACTACTTAATTATTAGAAAACAAGTTTGGGGAGAAAAGGCTAACACTTACATTTTGTTTAGAATCCTAAAATAAATTATTTTGCAGGTTTTAAAATGAATGGGTGTTAAGCACTATTTCACTCCTTGAAAACAATTTTCCCTATAGGGCTGATTCTCAGCTGTTGTAGGCAATAGGCCTGATTTGCAGAGATTATTTCAGTGGGACTCTCCCATACAAAAAGAGTTTGGTAAATCAGGCCCAATGTCTTTGCTCCTAGACAGCCTTGCAACCTAAACACTTGAGGTCAGGGTGACAACTCTTAAAAGAGAGACTGTGCTTCTTCCTAACCGTGGGGGTATTTGCTGTACAATTAATTATTTTATTTTTAGTATTCTGGAAAAGTAGGTTGAATTTTACAATTGAACAAATACATTAGAAATACTAGCGTTTCATTCCATGACAAATGTGAACTTGAAGTGTTAAAAAAAATGCCTTTTCATTTCCAAATATCTTGGATGGAGGTATCTCGCTTGTGCAAAACAAGAGCAGTTGGCATGTGAAGAAAAACCCTATGACCCAGGACCTACGGCCACAGAAAATGGAGATTTGAAATACAGTCAAATATGTTTGAGCATATATAATAATGTTCAAGCCAAACAATTCCTTGTGAGAGGAAAATTACTAGAAAATAATCTTGTAAACAAGTCCTTGGAAAAAAAAGAATCTCCAATCCCTGACTTGACTAGTGCAAACTATCACACAATGTGTCCTTACATTATCCCATACTTCCACCCCACACAAGGCACACATTTCTAATACAATTTAAAAACAAAACGCTACCAGGTTTGCCTTCCCATTTATAAATGTAATGTGTATTCCAGTAACTAAAATATGCGCTTCGGTCTGACAAAAATCAACGTTGTCCACGTTCATTGGTTTCAAAATGTAGCCCTTCCTAGACATAAATTGAAATTGTACACTTTCTTAATATAGTAACAATTTACACTTTTCATTACAATTTCCTAACATTTGTTCATTCTTTAAAACCTCTGTCATAGAAAATAGTGGTCTTAATTAACGTGTGAAAGCCAATCTAATATGTCCAATTCTACTAGTTAACATTTTTGTAGTTTTTTTAGGTGCTATCAGAAGGAGTTTATTGTACCAGTCACTATATGTAAATGTGTTCAGAGCATTTTTCATTTCTGAAAAAAGTCTGTCACATGGCATGCTTCACTTTTGCACCAAAGCTCCCTTTGACGAACCTCCTCATACTATGGCAGCGACCTTACCAATATGGCATCTATATCATCCATCACATCATAGAGTACATGTCAATAGCCACTTGCTAGAGTTTAGTGATTCACTGGGTATTCTATGTAGCTGGACCTCTTACGATGTATACCAGAGTCACAGGCAAGCTGATAACCACATAGCGCACAGTGCTTGATGATGTCTTTGGGTTGATAAACTTGCTTGCTCAACTAGAACGTGAAAAGAACAGGTCTTCACAGTACCTTTCCCTTTCCAGTGAGCTTGGGATGCAAACCCGATGTGCCCTCCATACTTCCTGTTGAACTCGGCCATCAGCGCCTTGTACGGATTCCGAACGAGCAACACAGCCGAGTCAAAGGCCTCGATTTCTTTCTTCCCACTCTCGTGAGTTTTAATGCAAATCGTCCTTCCGCTTCTCCAGTGGTCTCGTTCTCCCTTAAAACCTGACGAGTGAAAACAATACAATGCGCCAATGAAGACATTTTAGGAAACACCAATTGCATTTTTTTATTACCCCTCTTTGAACATTTGTTAAAGTGACCAATTGGAGTTCCCGTTAGATATCACGGATACAAAGTCAACAATATTTACTGCATCAAGAGAATGATTGTTTTTCGATTGGTCAAATTACCTTTATTTTGAAAGTTTAAAAAAGCGCCATAAAATAAAGGCATATCAATTGAGGATCCCTTTCTTTAGTCACATGGCTATGTGTCTGCTTCCACCATGTCAGAAAGAACAACAGCGAGAGCCATTGGCTCTGCGACAAGTTGGTCAAGCTCCTTCGCTGCACTCTGATCTGTCTTTGCAATGGGAGAGATGGATAGGGAATCACTGCATGCATCTGTAGAAGGTCACAGAAACATGCGTTACACCTAGGGTTCTGGGCCCTTCAACAAAGGCACGTAGTGATTCAGCAGTGATCAGAGGTTGTCCACAGCAGAGGTCAGAATTGACACCTAAAACTCTTTTCATGGACTTATCCTGATTTTCATGTGTGCATGAAAGCTGAAAATGATCAATGAAAATGATCTGCGTGGCATAGAGTGCCCTACGTGTGGGACACCTCGCACGTGGAAACACTGCATTCCACAAGTCATTGGAATATGCGGGCACACTTTGCCTGGGAGATGTGTTCATTGTTCAATAGTGCATCATTATCCAATCACCCAGCATATGTTACTGCTTGTGATCAACACGAAATATACTTAAGCAAATGTAAACATATTCTCGGACAGTGTTTTGGATACATGTCCTAAAATAAAGCATAGCAAGAGCGTTTCAAGCTTATTAACTACTATTAGTACCCAGCAAGGGGTATGTGGTGGCCCCGCAGCCAATTAGGAGGCTCAGAAAAGGGTATATATCACATGGTACAGACACTGCTCCGAGCTTCATCAGAGCGGGAGGCCGCCATCTTTCCTCGCCGGTATTCAGATAAGTGCACTCTCCCCCATGTTCCCTTGCCCTTCCGCCCACCCCAGCCTATTTTCCACATACCCAATCCCCCCACCTCTACCCCACTAACTGTGCGCTTCCTTATTCGTCGCTGGCGCAGAGAACAGTAGTGTTCCCAGTGCATCTCTCACTCGGGAACAGCCACCACGGAAAAGGAGAAGGGACCAGGTGTAGTTCCCTTCTCCCCGCTCCATGGCAGACATATTTCTTTGTAGTTTTTTCTGGAGTTGAAAAACAGTTAAGACGCTGTTTCTCAACTTGAGAAAAAATACACTATCCGTACCCCGGTACAACATGCTAAGGTACTAATAGCAACCTAACCCTTGCAGGAGAGCATTACCAGTCAGGTAATCCCCTGGTGCTCATGTTAAAGCCAGTGCGAAGATGCCCCAGGGCATTATCTGACCATAATGCCCCCCTGCTCGGGTAATGTTGCTTAATTCTAATTTAACATTTTTGTAAGGTGTGAAGGGCAACCAGTATTTTCTGCTCCGTAAACGTGTTTGCACTGCCATTTATTCTGTTTGCTATGTTAAAATAAAATGTGTTAGTACTGCATGTTTAAAAAAACACATGCCAAAATCAAATTACAACATCGGATTCTACCGATAATCTCCAAACACATACCTTGCTAAGGGCACACACTTAGATATATAATGCAGAAGCAGTAAAAAAGCATTTAGTAAAACATTCACTTTGACCATGAACAAGGGAAAAATGAATTGAAGAACAATCTAAAACATGTTTATCCGCAGCAAATACAGTGAAAAGGATGTAAGATGAGTGTCAGCACTGTTCAGGCATCTCCTATTTTTCAGTGCCAACCGCTCAAAGGTTCAGACATGGGTCACTACATTTATTGATTTTTTTTGCTAGATTTGTCAGGAAGACTCCTGAAAAAAATAATGCTTTCAGGCTTGTGATCAATGGCTCAACGGAGAATCCACAATCCATCATTTAATATAGTGTGTGTTACACTGTGATTAAGATTTCGTAGAGAAGAAAATATCATTGGTAGAAAAGAAATACATGTTATTCCAAAGAAAACCTCTTTACTATAATCCAAACTATCAGTTTGTGAGGTCATATACTATCTTGCACCAAAAAGTAACTGGCCAGATGGTTTAGCATAGCAGCAAACACACCTTCAATTCTAATGTAACTCACATTTCATCAGCAATGTCAACTATTGTGGGGAAAGGTGCAATTAAGAATACAAGACGAACTGTGAAAGGTGTGAAATAATCAAGAAGATGCATAGAAGATGGATCTTGATGACCTAAGATGGAACACATTGCATGTTACATCTGCATACGAGTGAACATTACTGCTTAATTATGTTTCCTAGATAAGAAAAATAAAAAAGTTAATATTGACCACTAGCACCCAACGGCTTGAGCATTTAATCTAAGACACACGGAGCAGTGTAGGGGGAGGGATACATTGTGTGGCATAACATGAGAACAGGCTGTCTGATAAAGAAGAGTCTGTAATGCACTGTGTTTCACTGCCTTGTTAAATGCACAGCTGTGTCTATTATTATGTACGATTATATGATAATCACCAGTGTGCACACAGGTTCAATATATTGATATCTGTGCATGTACAAATGTGTGTATTGGCATCAGTGCCTTTTCATCAGTACATTTCTGTTTTTATTTTAAGTAGCAAGCCCCCAGGCACCGCTTCCCTGGCCCCTACCGTTGTTTACATTGTATTTGCTTGTTCCATGCAAAAACAATAAAAATGCACAAAGTGTTCTGATGAAAATGCACAAAGATGCAAATTTGTCAATATAAAAAACGTCACCAGTGAAATAACCACAAAGGATCCAGCACATGCTGGTGTCGTACCACGTAGAGTTGTGTCATCCATGGATCCCAGAGGTGTATGGTGGTCCTATATAAACTATACAATCCCAAAACACATTGGGAGACCCGGAATGGATAGAAGAGGCAGAATCCAGCACTATAACTGGACCCAAAAGGATCCATGAGGAAATACATTCGTTTGTCAAAAGGGCCTCACTAGGCATCCGATCTGACTGAGAAAACTGCTGTAGACTGTAATGTGGCAGTGGCATACCGTACAGCAGTGGTATCATGTGTGGCATGAAACAATTTTTTCTATTGCTGCAAGCACAATTGCCTGCTGCAAGACTGCTACACGTGAGGTGTCCATTTGTATAATGGCGTTACTCTAGTTGAAGCACAATGCAGTACATTTTTTACTAGTACATAGGATAGTATAGTGTGGTTGGGGACATTACCTCAGATTTAGGTCCCATGCAATATGAAATCAAAAATAGAGTGCAAAGATGGCACTATTTTTATGACGCTAAGAATAGCTTTATGTTTAAATGTTTTGCATAAAGAAACCCATAAACTATTATACATTGGTAAATACATGCATTTTGATATTCCTATGTTGAGATGTTATGTTATGTTAATGGGCATTTGTATAGCCCGAGCGCGCAAAGGGCATCGATCATACGGAGTATCCTGCTGTTGTGCTGTGGCTGCATCTACGACCTACATCTACGACCCACAATCAGCCGTTGCAGTGGGAGGAGCGAGGAGAACGAGGAGAGCGAGGTGCGGCGCATTGAAGGAGAGAGAAGTGCGGTTCTAGCTCCGCCCCCTTCCCGCCCCCGGGCACCGCCTCCAGGAAGTGCCATAAAGGGACTTCCCAAGCAAAGGGGCTGTTTGGCTGCTGGGCTGCGTAAGCAAGTATTACACTGCAAAAGCCAACTGCTACGACAGGCAGAGCTGAGGAAATAAAGCTCACACCGAGGAGCTGCACTACAAGATAAAACCTACGGCTGTGCATATGGATTCATCAGGAACAGCCGTGCGAACTCGCCTGCAGGTAAGGCAAAAATTTACATCACTCCCAGAAGCAAATGGTAGCCCGGAGTGTGTACAGAACATGCCGACGTTGAAACTATCTCGTCTACCCTTTTGCACCAAGAAGCGGAAAAGCTCATCTATGGGGGCCACCACGATCGATATAGGTAGTGAAAAAAGGTTGAGTATGGCTATAGAAGACCCTGTGCGATTAGTCCCAAAATCACCTGCTCTACCTAAGGCTTGCACAGTTTCCACTCTCGAAGCACCTATAAGTCACCCCCCCCCCTTGAAACCTTGAAACATCGAACTTGTATGAGGAGGATGCCGATCAGGCTAAGAACTCAGATCTAATTCCTGGTGAAGGCTATCCGAGCAAAATGATCAACACTGTGTCCCCAGGAGACAAAGAAAAAAGTTTAGTTGAAGTTAATCAGACGGTAGGGATGTCATCCGAGAAAGGTCCAGTTCTCTCGGCTAATCTGAGCCTTGAAAAGACGACGGATACACTAGACCAACCTAGCAACCCTGATAATTGGAGAGACTCACGTGGTCCGATTCCACCTGTAATTTCCCCAAGAAAGGAAATTGACTCTGTAAACATGCCGATTTCTGAGGTAGCCAACTATGGAATTGCACCTATACGGAACATGTGTGAAAGCATTTTGGATGAAAATTCTAGTCTGGATGCGGCATTGGCCTCCCCTACTTTGACTTTAATGGAAATTACAAACAGACCTTTACTGTGTGAGTCTACCTGGGAAAAGGAGGATCAATGGGCCACAAATGACCTAGAATTATGGGAGAAAGCTTCGCTGGATTCCAACAAGGAAATAGAGAAAAAAAAGCAACACCTAAGAGCCATGGAGGAATCCACAACGATAAACGATATCTTCCAGCCATACAGGGAAGAGAACAGAGGTCAGTGGCCCAAGGATAAGAGCCCCCAAAATAACACCCAGCAGGGGGCAACTGCCCTGTTACCTAATGACCTAACGGCCCATCAATCTCCTCCTTGGACCCTCCATAAAGATATGCCGGAGACACCCTACCCTAAGGGGATGCTCCCCCCAAAGGCCAGACTAGAAAAGAAAACCCTGTGGAATTTTGGAAGCGAAACTCCGTCAAAAACTACAGGCACTGAAGGAACGACTATGTTGCCACTAGCTAATCTGAGTAACTCAAATTTAGCTAGCAAAATCATGCAAGACCTCACCCTTTTGACGGGGAAAATTGAGAGAGAAAAAAGGAGGAGTTTCTCGATAATAAGCGAGAAAATGGCTGAACTTGAAAAGGACCAAACCAAAGGGAGCTCCCTGGAGTTGGAGGTTGTGGGGGCCGAGCTCCTCGTAACAAAAACCCAAAGAGACCCCAGGTCACTGACCCTATCACAAAGATCTCTAACTGAGAGGAGAAATCCATGTCTCGAAGATAGACTGCTAAGCTCAAAACCACAAGGCCATTCTGTAGAACCCCAAGTGACAACAAAGATAACTCAGACGCCTGTGTTGGATGGCCAAGAGCAGTGTTGTGAAACTTTTACGAAAGACCAAACTATACATCTAATTATAGACACTTACCAAATGGACAGAGAAAAGGATATGAAACACCTTCAGCAAGTGATCATGACCTCATTGAACATCACACTGGCACCATACCTAAAATTGTATGAGATGATAAATGATTCTGTGAAAGAAATGACTACTACTAACATACAAATTAAAGAGGCAAATATACAAACAGAATTGTCCCTGAGGAATTTGAATGTACGAATGAACAAAGAAGCCGAAAAATCGCTCACATGGCAAAATCGCCTCACGGATCTGGCAAGGAGAGATGCCAATGATAAGTCCCTATTGATGGAGGCGGTTCTGGAAGACTGCAAGTGGATGCGAAACCTATGTAAACAGAGAAAAGATGAGATAAGCTTGGTTGAAAATCCGCGTCGAGGCAAAGGTCCCATGAAACTGAGTCAAAATAAGCCACATCAACCTATGCAAACTGAGCAAATGACCAAAGAGGTAATATTGATCTCTCCTGGCTGTAAGGGGATGGGAACTTTTGACTCTAAACTTCAACCAGAAAAAACAAACTTTGCTATCTTTAGAGGTGGGGCATCCAAGGATCTGCTCTCAGATAAGGAAAATGAGCTGAAGGAAAAACCTAACGAAAATGGTAAAAAAACTAAAAGTGAAGGCTTAAAACGGAAGACAAATGGCTCTAGGGCATTCTTAAGGAATCTAAGAACGCCTCCAAGACGAGAAAACCCCCAACAGGCAAAGAAGCCGAGGAGAGAACTGGCAATGGGAGACACGAACATTTTGGTAGATACCGATGCTAAGGATGTGGGAGAGGGGAACAACCCCACTCCCGCCCTGAAGGTTAATGGAGATGAATCAGACCAACGAGCAGATCTAAGTGATCTGATTGACATTATGGAAGAATATAGGGAGGATGAAGAATAGCAATACATCAGCCCATCAGAATGGGAAACTATGGACAACTGGGAGATGGTGGAGAGGAGCTCTAATCCCTCTAATCGTAAGAATCCCCAACGAGATATCCCGCCGAAAATCTTAAAGGAGACAAAAAGCCGACCCGACTCATTTGAAATAGAGGAATTCAGTGAGGCTGATGACAATTTTGCTAACTTCAAAACCTTAGAGCAAAAAAGACTAGAGCTGGCTACTAAAGAAAGGAGGGTACAATTTCAACTCGAAAACTCTCACCTAAAACAGGATGGATAAAACAGAATTAAAGAAACAAAGAAGAGCTATAAAGGAACGAAAGCGTCCGCCCCTCCCTTGAGGACAGCTCCATCAAAAGAATGCTGTTTGAAATTAGAGACGACACTAAATGGACCAAGAAGGGCTTTGCTCAATAGGAGCTACGTTGTCTTGCTTTGCAACCAAACATCAGCTCTACGCATGATATCTACCGAAGACATCAAAGTTGTGGAATTCCCAAGAGAACTAAGAATGGACCAAGTTATATTGCATCTCAACTCAAATGACATCAAGCAGAAATTTCTGAAGGCAACTGACATCCTAAAAAAAAAGGGATTCCGTCTGACAGAATTGGAGGATGACATTAAGCCTGATAGTATCAATATATCCTCAAAGGACAGAAGAAAAGAGAAAAATGAGCTCTCATCCCGTACCGAAGAAGAATCTATGGGGAAAAGGTGGGAAAAAAATGGTCAAGAAAAAGAAGGAAAAAAGAGGAAGATTCCAAAAGAAAACGAAAAAGAAGGCAACAATAACCCTGAAATCCATCTACACAGCACCAAAGAAAATGTCGAAAACTTAAAATCTTTGAGGTTCACGGTTGATAATTCACAAAACCCAAGGAAGGATAAAATAAATCAAAACAAATTTGAAAATAAATCAAATGTTCGGCCCCCCATGTCAAATGATCGTAACTCAAAAAAGAAACAATAGAATAAGGAAACTGGGCATGGATCCGTTCACTGTGCCTCATGGAATACCAGAGGATTCCATCATCTGTTCTCGACGGAAAGCGCTTTCTTGACTAAATATGATCTCATTTGTATCCAAGAATCATGGCTGTGTGAACCTCCAATATGTGAAGGATTTGAAGTCTACTTCAATCCGGCAAAGAAGGGGCTGAGAGGCCGACCGTTTGCTGGCCTAATGGTACTAAAAAAAATCGATAGCCACTTACAAATACTCAAGCACGAAATTCCAAATCCTTATGTCCAAATATTGAAAATAGTCTCTACAACAGAAAATCAGGAGGAGCCGACTAAATTGCTATTGATTAATACATACTGGAGGGAAAACATGCCAAACCCAGGGTCATACTTAAAATCAATCACGAACGCCATTGACAAGTCCATGACGGAGGAAGAAGATCAGCTTATATTGCTGAATGGTGATTTAAACATCAAGCTCCTAGACAAAAGGGGCAAAATTAAAGAGTTTGGAAATCTTACAGGAAAAGAAAGCCAATGGATGACGGAAATGGGCATACGGGATATGATGATGTTAAATAGCCAAACAAAGGGTGACCTATTGGGGGCTGATACTTGGCATAGTGGAAAATTGAGAGGCTGCTTGGACTATTGTTTTGTGGGAAGAGATACGCTTGCCTGGATAAATTCGTTTCGAGTCATCAAGCAAGCCAATAGTGACCACTCTCTTCTGGAAACTGAGCTTGTATGGGATTCAAGAACTCTCCCTAAGGGAGGAAATGTGATGGAAACTGAGATATCATGGGGAAGAAACAGACTGCGACTGAAAGATCAGATCATACCAACACTGGTGAAAAACTTCCAGGAAGCTGTAGAAAAGGGAGAGGAGGTGGTTGATTATAAATGGCTGTTCAAAGCCTATGAGGTTCAGTATGATCCATCTAAGCTGAAGCAGATAAAAAAGAAACACGCCTTTAATGAATTTGTAGTCGCCAGACGAAAAAGATACAGAGCTGACCTTAGGCGTATTAAAAAATCTCATAGCCTAGACAAACGCGATCTGGAAAGAAAATGCCGTCAAACTTACAAGAATTGGCTAAAATCAACCAGATATCAAAGAACTCAAAGTGACGCAGAACATATGATGGCAGCCTTAGCAGCAAAAAATACAAAAAGTACCTGGGATCTAATCAACAACAGAGATTCTAATCAATCGGCCATAGGTATTAACCAAGTCTCCGAGAAAAACTGGTTCGACCATTATACTGCCCTGTTTAAAGGAAAAACTGAGGGAAAGGTTATTGAAAAAAGACCAGGAAACGCTACGTGGTCATTGAACTTTGATAAAGAAGACATTCAAATGCTGATTAAAAAATTAAGCTCTTCCAGGGCTGCCGGTCCAGACGGCATCTCCAATAAAATGTTAAAAGCAAGCATGGAAGGCTGGTCTGACCTAATTTACGCACTCTTCAAACAAGTAGCGAGAACCAAACAAATACCAAGTTCGTGGACGGAGGCCTACATCGTGCCTATTTTTAAAAAAGGTGACCGCGGCAATCCTAGAAATTACAGGCCGATTGCGCTACTAGACTTCATTGGCAAGCTTTTTGCATCCATTCTCCTACGGGATTTAAAGAACTGGGCAGCTCAAGCCGGAATTCTAGACGAGAGACAAACTGCTTTCGTGAGTGGAGTGGGCACTTGCCTTAACCTGTTCCTGATCAATATATTAAAAGCGAAGGCCTTAAAAGGAAAAACAACTATCTACCTGGCCTTTATAGATCTAGAACAGGCGTTTGATGGAATAAATAGAGAATGGCTGTGGGCTAAACTGAGCAATTGGGGATGCCCTGTGGACCTATTGGAGGCAATCCAGGCACTATACACCGGTACCTCAATCCAAGTTCAGATTAATGCAGATGGTGGTCTATCAAGGAGGATCAAGACATCCCGAGGCATTAAGCAGGGATGTGCCCTCGCCCCTTTTCTCTTCATACTTTATATGGCTGACATGAAATCCTCACAAGATCGGATCCGGGCCTTCCCTCCGAAGGTAAATGGCATAGAAATACCATGGATGCTATACGCGGATCAGCGCAGGATCGAGGCCTTCAATGAATATCTTAAAGCCAATGATATGAAAGTAAACGCAAAAAAATCTATGATTTTGACCATGAAATCAACTCGCGGAAAGAAATTGGCAGGGAAAATACAGTCTTGGTCGTTGGATAAAGAAAAACTGGCACTGGTCGATACTACGATCTACCTTGGGATAAGAATTAATAGAAGCTATAATGAGCAGGACCACTATACCCTGATCAGAGAAAAACTAAAAAGTCTGGTTAATCAAGGGCTACTTGTACATCGCAGATACGGGAAATTTTCTCTATTGACGATTATTACTTTCTATAAGCAAAAGGTAATAGCTGTCATCACATATGGAGCCGAGGCCCTTCTAGCCCTAAGATGGGAGGTCTGGAACCATTGCGAAGCCTATTTTTGGCGAAAGATCCTGCGCCTACCAAATTCGCTACCTTTGGAACTTATAAGAATGGAATTAAGACTGCAATCCATTTCTTCAATTACGACGTGCAAATCATTATCACTCTATAGAAAGTGCATTTTAGACAATCCGCCTGTGCCATTCAGAATCCTAGCAAAGCCAGGCGCTTTCAGTAGTGACTCAATTCTCCAAGACTGGAAAAAGAGTTGTGAAGAAACTTTAAAACACCTGGCAATATCCGACGACACTCTGAAAAATAATCCAGAAAAGGCTAAAACAACAAATCGGGAAAAAGACTGGGAGGAAACACAGGAAAAGAAATTAGCACGTGATCTATGTCATAATAACATCTGGGAACGCAAAGTCCTGAATTTGTTACCTCCATATCTGATGAAATTTCCCTCACAGCACTACCGAGATCTGCTTATGCGCTGTAGATTTAACATCTGGCAGTCGAGAGAAATAAGGTGGCGTAGAAGGCAAATTGACAAATCACTAGCATACTGTAGATTTTGCAGAAAGAAGGGCCAACTGGAAACTATAAGGCATGTTATGCTAACTTGTCCGAACCTGAAATTGACTTGTCTGATGTATATGGGAAATTATACGAGTCTGATCACGGAGGAGAATGAAGAAGAGTATTGGGAAAGGCTCATCACAGCTGAGAAAGTGGGCCGTACTTTGGACGCATTGAAATTTGTTGAATCTTTGAACCTGGAGTGGGAGGAGAGAGAGTCTGAGGTGGACGCCACCTAAACAACTGGTGACTCTGGCCTAGGGGCGATCATTTAGAGACTTTTGAACTCGACCCTATTTTTGGGGGGCCTCCACCTCCTTGAGGAGGGATTGTTAAAGGAATGTTAAAGGTTTAACTTTGTCTAACCAATAAAACAAAAAAAAAAAAACAAAAATAGTGCCTTTCACCATTGGCATTGGTATGGTCTCAACGCGCTGTAGGTCGAACGCCCTTGGGGACCTTGAGTCTAGGTCAGTGGAGATAGTCAGAGAAGTCAATCGTGCGCGTGTGCACTCTGTATTTGTTCATGGTCGGATAGCTGCATTCTAATGCTGGAAGTAGTGTGCATGAATTGTGAGACAGGTAGTATGTGGGCAGCTAGGCCAAATTGTCAAGGGGCTAGCAGCATTCTAGTGGAGGTGGTGTTGGTATGTGAGATTATGTATGCAGCTAGGAAATATTTATTGTGGCTGATAGCTGCATTCTAAAGGTTGTTGCGGTGTGCAAGGTGGTACATAATTATGTGCACAGCTCGACCAAATTGATTGTGGGGGATATCTGCATTCTAGTGTTGTAGGTGCTGAGCAGAGAGTCAGGGTAGTGGGAGATATGTGCGAGTATCCATGGGTTGGAAGAGACCTCCTCCCTCTCTGATTGCCTTCCTGTGCCTACCAAATTAACTATGCTCCCCTTTCTAGGTGTCTGGTGCATCGGGAACCTCTAGGTCTAGTATGAGCTGAGCTCTCTCTGCAATCCACTCACTCGAAAATGCAATATTAGGCAACCCTACTCAATCAGGCAAAATGCAGTTTTAGGCTGACTAGCACAGTCATGCAAGATGCAAAATTAGGCCACCCTACTCAATCAGACATAATGCAGTTCTGGGCAACGCCTCAGGCACCAGGCGAGGCCTGGTAACCTGTGTCTCGTGGCAGCCAGGCAGGGAAGAGGGGGAGAAGCAGCCCAACAAATGGGCCAGTGCTCCCCCTCTTCCCCACCAAACTACAAAGGCGATGCACAGTCGCTGAACCGGGAAACACAGAGGAAAGGGCAAGGTGTTAATCAACACCTTGCCCTCCTTCCACAGGGTTGCAAAGCATCAGGACCCCCAAAGACAGGAAGTATGCGGGGGAGCAGTCGTTAGGCATCGTAAGGTGCAATTTGTTGTCGGCATCAGCCAGCCAGGGAGCTGGCACCACAGCTCCCAACCACACAGACGGACCCATGGCACAGACCCTGGATCCCATATTAGGAGCTGTTTTTGACAGCAGAAAACAGAAGCAGCTTGTGGTCCCTGTGCGGGGACCCAAGCGAACCAGTTTGTGGTCCCTGCACGGGGACCCCAACCAAAGAGTACTCTGTGCACTCAGAGTCTCTTCTTTTTCCCAGAACCCTCCCACCCTAGAAAAAGGACGAGAAGAAAGATAAAGAAGACAGGTCACTGTACAGTGACCACGCCGTCGTGGGAGAAGAATGGTGGCACGGGCCAGAGGGGGTCACCTCGGGAGCCAATGCGCAAAAGTACAGCATATTATGGTTACTGTATTTATGATTATATTTGTTATGACCATGACTGTGCAATAAAATCCCACAGCCTTTTATTGCCAACACTTACACATTCATGCAAAATATGATATGATATGATATTTTATTTGTATCACGCTCATACACAAGTGTTTTGGAGCATGACAAGGCAAGGGAGGGCAACAGGGGAGAACAAAACAATGATTATACTAGGCCCAGTGACATTGAGATTGTGCAAGTGCATGGGAAAGGGAAAAGGGAAAAGTGCATGGAAGGGGGAGAGTGGAAAGTGCAGATAAATAATAATACATACAAATAACATAGATAATGGAGCAATAAACAGGGGTAGTACGGGCCAGCAAGTGGCAAGTATTGTGTTTACGGCAGCAGAACTGGGTAAATCTGATTAGTGCATAAAAGAAGAAAATAGTGGGGTGGGGGACTGTATGGGTACAGATACAGTCCCCAGTGCAAGGGGTGGCCGGGAGGCAGTGCAGAAGGGTGGCAGGGTGAGCAGGTAAATGGGCCAACGGGAAAGAGGGTGGCCAGATGCACAGTGCCAAGAGAGAGCAAATCAGCAAGGGAGAGGGGGAGCAAAGGCAGATGCAAAGAGGAAGGTCTCGAGGTGCTTCCGGACCCAGTGATGGTTCTCCTCAATTTTTAGAGTGGCAGGGAGGCCGTTCCAGAGGGAGGACCCGGCCGAAGACAGAGATCTACCCCCGGCTTGTTTCTTTGAGAAACGTCTGACCCTGAGGGACTTAGAGGTAGAGGAGTGAAGAGCTCGAGAGGGGACGTATTTGCGGAGGGATATCTGAAGGTATTGTGGATCTAGGTCCCAGAAAGCCTTGTGGACAAAGTAGAGAGTTTTAAATGTAGTCCTTGCATCCACTGGGAGCCAATGGAGAGATTTCAGAGCTGAAGAGATATGATCCCAGGACTTGAGGCCAAGGACAAGTCTCACAGTCCTGTTTTGGATTAGTTGCAAAGGGCGAAGAGTAGAGGCAGGTAGATTTAGAAAGAGGCTGTTACAATAGTCCAACCTAGAAAGAACCAGAGCTTGGGAGACAGTGAGCTTCTGGGGGAAGGAGAGGAAAGGAAGAGTGTCTCTGAGGAGGTGCAATAGGAAGTTTGACTTTTTAGAGACCTCAGAGATGTGGGCGGAGAAGGAAAGTGTGGAGTCAAAGATGACCCCGAGGTTCTTGGCCTCACAGGTGGGGATAGGAGGAAGGCCCCGTGAGGCTGGCCAGAGAGAGAGGGGAAAGGATGGAGAAGGGTTGCCGATGAGGAAGATCTCTGTCTTGCTGGCATTCAGACAAAGATCCTTGGCAGGACACCAATCTTGAATGGCAGTTAGATAATCAGCGATGAGGGAGGGAGAGGAGGTGGCCGAGGGCAGCCTAAAAATGAGTTGAGTGTCATCAGCGTTTCACTGGAAATTTGAGCATAGAGTGGCAATGCAGTGGGCCAGAGTTGCCAGGTATTGGTTAAAAAGCCAGGTTGAGAGGTTAGACCCCTGGGGAACACCACAGGTAGAGAGGAAAACAGAGGATAGGAAGGACCCCAGTTGAACCTTGGAGGGTCAATCAGAGTGGAAAGAGATCAGCCAGGCCAGAGCCTGATCAGTGATACCCAAGTTCTCACGGAGATGGTTAAGCAGGATGGTACGGCTGACTGTGTCGAAGGCAGAAGAGAGATCGAATAGGATGAGGACAGAGGGAATGTTAGAGTCAAGGTTGGAGAGCAGATCTTCACAGATGTTCAGGAGAGCAGTTTCTGTGCTTCTGCCTGCTCTGAAACCAGACTGGTGGTCATGGAGACAGCCAACAGAATCAGAATGAAGGTTAAGCTGAGAGATGGCCAGCTTTTCAAGGAGTTTGCCCAGAAAGGGAGTAATGGAGATTGGGCGATAGTTAGCCAGACAGGAAGTATCAGCTGTGAGTTTCTTGAGAAGAGTATGCACAAATGAGTGTTTCAGAGGGGAGGGGAAGGATGCTGAAGCAAAGGAATGGTTGGAAAAAGCCGCAATGGCCGCAGCAAGGGTGCCAATGTGGTCCTTGATGTTTTTAGAGGAACAGGGATTAACCTGTTTTGACGGGGCTTTCATAGATTGGACTTGTCTAACGACCTCATCAGGGGAGAAGAGAAGAAAGGAAGAGAAGAAGGGAGGGGGTGCTAATAGGGGGTTAGCAAGTGCAGACTAGGGGGAATAGGAGGAGCAGGGGAGGAGAGGGTGGACAAGATGTCTTGGGTTTTTGAGATAAAGTGAGCGGCAAGGTCATTGCACAGAGGAGGGGTAGAGACTGCAGCAGGGTTGGCAAGCTGCTTGCAGATTTTGAAGAGTTCAGCCGAGTTGTTAGATACTGCAGAGACACGGGCTTGGATGTGGACTCTCTTCTTGGTACGGACAGAGTGTCGGTATTGCCTTTGGAGCAGGCAACAGGCCAGTTTGTCAGAGAATGAACAAGAAGCCCTCCATTTCCTCTCAGCCGCCCTAAACTTACATTTAAGTGTAGCTAGGTTGGATTCATACCAGGAATTACACTTGGCTTTGGACTTCAAGCGGATCCTCATGACAGGGGCAAGAGCATCAAGAGTATCAGAAATGGAAGAGTAGAGAAGGGACAGGGTTGTGTCTGGGTGTGAGTCAACCAGAGGAGAGGGGGGAGAGAAGGTAGCAGCAAAAGCCTCAACTGACACACGCTTCATAGGACGGATGTCCAAGAAGGTAGCTGGCAGTGTTGCGGTGCGCTTGGCTTGGGGGGAAGAGAATGAGAGATGAGAAGAGAGGAGGCAGTGGTCACACCAGGAGTGAGGAGTGGTCAGAGGGATAGTGAGGGGGATGCCAGAGGAGATCAGGACATCAATTGTGTGTCCTGCAGAGTGCTTTGGGCCGGAGGGGAGGATAGAGAGGGAGAGGGAATCGCAAAGGTCGCAAAAGAGCTGAGATGAAGGATAGGGGGAATCGAGGTGGAAGGAGTTGAGTGGTAGAGGTCAGGAGGAAGGAGGAGAGGTCAGCCCACTCAGAAAGAAAAGAGGTGGTTTGCCCAAGATGTGAAATTAGGCCAACCTACTCAATTTGGTGACATGCAGTTCTAGGCCAACTAGCATGATAGGAGAAATGCAATAATAGGCCAACTCACACAGTTAGGCAAAATACAAACAGCCAGAGATACACAGCAGTGGGAAGGGCACCAGGAATTGGAAAACACAGTAGTGGTAATGCACCTACATTTGAGACAAACAGCAGTGGGAGAATGCACCTAGATTTCAGAAATATAGTAGCAGAAATGCACCTTGATTTGAGACACAGAGCAGTGGGAGAATGCACCTAGATTGGAAACACAGTGTAGTTGAAGAAGGCACATAGATTTGAAGCACAAGGCAGTGGAAAAATGCACCTAGATTTGAGCATACAGCAGTGGACAAATGTACTTAGATTTGAGACCCACAGCAGTAGAAAAATGCACCTGGATTTGAAACACGGCACAGTAGAAACTGCACTTAGATTTGAAACACACAGCAGTGGGAGAATGCACCTCGATTTGAAAGACACAACAGTGGAAAAATGCACCTAGATTTTAAACACACAGCAGTGTAAAAATGCACCTAGATTTGAAACACACAACAGTGGGTGAATGGACCAAGATCTGAGATGCAGAGCAATGGAAAAATGAACCTAGATTTGAGACACAAAGCAGTGGAAAAATGCACCCAGATTTGAAACACACAGCAGTGAAAAATGCACCTAGATTAGAAACACACATCAGTGGGAGAATGCACCACGATTTGAGATGCACAGCAATATTTATTGTCCTGTCCTTTAAAAAAAAAAACAGCTGACAGCATACAGACACATTAACTTTTTAAAATACGGTGACATTTCCTAGCACAGCATATGGTACCATTACAGTAAGGAGCAATAGTGGGCGGTAATAATGTTTAATGATGGATGAAGCGATTCACGGCAATAGACCCAGGGCGGCTGAACCTATTCTCTCCTCGATAGATTACTCCACAGAAGAGGACCTATGTTTTACTTAGTTATTTTTTTTGTGTTTTAATGAGTGACAGCCTAACTTTGGTAAGCAATGCAGTGATGTGGGTTACAGGCATATTGTTCACTAGGCCTTCTCTCAGCTTTCTGGGTAAAGCATATTTGCAGGAAAACATGCCCCACCTAAATGTGCTTTGATCCCTAAGGACACTGATTCATAACACTGTGAGCCCTGGGCATCCCGGCATCTAGGAGTGTGCAGAGAGAAGGTGTCAATCAAAGCCAGCCCTTGTTGAGGAAGCCTAAATGGATAAATAAAAAGGGAAGAGGCCAGAGCAGGGTCTGCCTGACATCTGCAGTCATTTGTGGCTAGCACAGGGATGAGCGAGCAAACTGGTTCTTGCAAAACCTGAACCACTTTATTGTCGATAGTTCTTGGTACCACAAACTTGTAAACCTTTTTTGAGTTTAAATGTAGTCAGAGAATATGAGGCCTCAATTATTGCACTAGTAGCTTTTTGGAGTTTTGTCCAGAAAAGTTTGAGTTCATTGTGGGGTAGAAATAATGCTCTTGAAAGGGAGAGCAGGTTATTGTCATCCCCCGCAGGGCCCTTTAACATGTCCTGTGTCCCTACTGGGGGCCTGGCAGGCAACTGCATGGCATTTTGTCATGCTATGCTTTTTTGTATTCCAGCGCTGTTGTCCTGAAAATAAAAAAAATATTTAAACATTTGTAAAACAAATTCTGGGAGAGCTAAGGGAAGGGGAGGGAGGAATTTAGAAGAGGCACACTGCAAGGGTGTTCACAATAAACACAACATTGTCCTGGGGATGCATATGCAAATCATGCAAAGACTGGCTCCTCAGAAGCTGAATAAAATACTGGAAATGATGTTTATCTGGAATTCAATACATTTTGGTCCCACGTATTAATGCTAATGACATTTCTGAATGAAGTGTTTTCAAACAGGTACTTTCTTGATGTAAATGTGCCAGCTGGGGCCTAGAATAAAGCATAATGAGAAAGTCCTACCTGCCAGAGCAAGGGAAACAATATGCACTGACCTCTGTCACAAGTAAACTGGATACCTATCAAACTACGTAGCACACCTAAATGTTGTAAATATAGTGAACATTACTTTTGGACTGTATTTATTTCAAAGAACGAAACATACTACATTATAAGAATAAGCAGATAATTTAAGCATTTGGATTTCCGCTCATGTCCTTATAATGCGTAAAACATATGTGAAGATGATGTCTTTACAGCAATGTCCAAATGGGAATCGTACCAAAATCTTGCCCTCACAATTACGATGGCCAAAAATGGCAAATTTGTTTTGGACCCGCACTTACACATCATATATATGTGGGGGGTATAGAATATAATATTAATACGGGAGGGGCCTGCGGGAGGTGTCCCCCTGCATATATATGTGGTGTAAAGGGGTTTAAAAAAAAGTCAGCATTTTCAGCTGTTGCAATAATCACATAGATCCTCCAAATGTGATCAATCCATATGTAATGTGTTCTTTCATTCTCCAATGTTAGTAATTCATTTCAATTGATATTGTGTTAAAAGTAAAAAATAGGACTGAAAATGCTATTGAGTTTTGTTTTGTTTTGCTATGCTATGTATATTGAAAAGTCACATCAGCATGTGCGAAAATAGAAATCAGAGGGGCTGAATTGAAAGAACAGAAACACAATTGCATTGACATTGTTTTTTAGCTCTCACTTGCAGGACATGCTGATGAGGCCACAGGTCAGTCTGGTTGGAACCTGTTAGAAGATTATTATTATTTTTTTATTTTTTTATTTACTTGTGTATAATCATAAGAGACAATGATTTTTACAAGGATGATCAGAGTCCGGGCTAGCCGCGTGTGCATCTGCTTTCGTGTGAGTACGCCAGCTCGCACATTCCATTGCAAGAAGTTAGGGTCCTTTACGGGTTGACCGGACTGGTCAGGCCCAGAAGAACTGAATGTGACTGTGGGTCCGAAGGCCAGACCTTGCTACACCCGAGGTGGTGCTGTCTGTCTTAGTGAGAGGCCGTGGTTTCGCCTGCCTAGTAAGAAGATTCTATGGCCTTTATTTTTATGAAAGCGACTTCCAGTAGTTTGCATGCCGCTACAGCCCAGTGTGTTCTTTCACCCGAGATGAGACGGCACCACCACGTGTCTTCCTCCACCAACACTGAATTGACCCATAAGGGTTCCAAGTAGGCTACACGTTCTGCGTTGAGAGTGTGGCAGTTTAGCAGAAGATGGCGAATTGTCTCGATTGTGTCGTCAGATTGACATAATCTGCATGTGGTTGCCGCGGCCAGGCTTCTTATCGCCATGATTTCTCTGGTGTGGAGCAAGTTAAGCCTTGCTCTTAGGAAGTATGTTCGAAGATTTCTGTTTGGAAATTTTACACAGTAGGCCAGTGGGCAGTTGAGCCGGTTGAATGACGGTGGCAGATGCTTTAAGAATTTGATCGCTCTGGTTTGGTCGGCTGTGGTGATCCAATCTTGATTTTTCAATTTTTGAGACACTCTTTGTGGGTTGGTTTTCAGGTCCTCTGTAGAACATGCCACTTGTTCCAGATCGTTTGCTTGGCAGGCGATCCACTTCTTGATCTCCGAGCATTTAGTTGATTTCAGTTCTTTGTTAATAATGTTAAAGATTGGAAGACCGTCTTGAATAAGGGTCTTTCTGAAGATAGCCATGGAGGCAAGGCTGACCGTTGCACCCAGCAAGAGTAGGCCCAGGTCTCTTCTGATGGCTGCGATCGGGATGGAGTTCGGAAGACCCAAAGTTGTCTTCCAGATGTAGCCTTCCAGCTTAGGCCATATTGAACTAGGCATGTTAATGGTGGCGTCCATGCCGTAGGTTAGTGTAGGGACTACTTTGCCTTTGTAGAAATTGATGACGGGCATCCAAGAGAATTTGCCGAATTTGCGGTCAATCATCTTCATTTGTGAGGTTAGGTTTTTTACTTTCTCCCAGAGATGCAGTTGCATTTTTGTCTCCTTAGGAGACCCGTCGATGTAGACTCCCAAGTATTTGAAATGTGGGACGACTTCAATGCTGCAATTATTCACTGACCATGAATGCGCTGATTTCTTCGGCTGACGCTTCTTGGCCAGTATCATGATTTTTGTCTTACTGTTGTTTATTGTAAGGTTGTTGACGGCCATGTACTCTGCCAGGTTATCTAGCTGGCGTTGAAGGCCTATTTGTGTCTGGTCTAGAAGGATCATGTCGTCCGCATAGAGAATACGGGACAGGACGGTGTTACCCAGCTTCGGAGGAAAGCTGCGGACCGTCACTTCAGATTTTTGGAAGTCTCCCAGGAAAGCAACAAAGAGGGCCGGCGCCAGCGGGCATCCTTGTTTCACTCCTCTTTCTGATGGAATTTCTTTGGTGAGAGAGCCTTGGTTGTTCAAGCTGACACGTAGGGATGTCTTCGAGTGGAGAGCTATGATCGGTTGGAGGATTTCGTCTGGGCAGCTCCATCCTTGAAGCTTTTTTCATAGGCGCATTCTATCGACTCTGTCGAAGGCCTGTGACAGGTCTATAAAAGCAGCATAGACAGTTGGAGCGCCCTGCTTTATCTTAGCCTTTAGAATGCTGAGGATGAGGATGTTGACTGCTGTCCCGCCGTTCTTCTTAAAGCCCGTCTGGAATTGATCTTCGCATGGAGCGGATTTGGCCCATCGACGAAAGTGGTCGAGGAGAAGAGTGGCAAACAGTTTGCCCATGATGTCAAGTAGGGCTATAGGCCTGTAGTTTGCCGGGTCTTCTCTGCTTCCCTTTTTGAAGATCGGAATCAGGGTGGCTTCTGTCCACGACGATGGTATCATTCTGCTGATTCTACAGTGTGTAAACTGAAGACTGATAAACTCTGTCCACTCGTCGATGTTTTTTTTTAGGTCAATGTTCGTGAGCCCGTCAGGTCCCGGAGCTCTGGATGATTTAAGTTTCTTAATCCCCTCGTAGATGTCAGCTTTCGTGGAAAGATCAACCCAGGGGGTCCTGTTGAATTCCGGCTCTTGGGTCATGTTCAAAGCAGGGGTAGCGAAGAGCTTTGTGAAGAAGTGTACCCAGGAGACTGCCGGAACCGAGTTGATCATGTTTGCTCGGGTGTTGCCTTGCACGGTGTTGATCAGGGCCCAGAAGTCGGCAGATTTTTTTGACGCCAGTGTTCTCATCATGGTTTCTGCGTTGTTTTGGTACATAGCGGCCCTTCGCAATCTTATCCATGCTTTGTAGGTTTTGTTTTCTTTTGCCCAAAGTGCCCATGCCGATATGGTATTTTCAGCTTTTGCAGTACGTTTCAATTTCCTCAGAGCCTTTTTGTTATCCGCTATGAGTTTGTCGTAGGTGTGGTTGAAAGTGGTGGGAGGTTTGTTTCTCTTTTTCTGGATGGACTTGTGGTTGGTCAGAAGCGGAATGTAGTTGGGTCTCAACAGTGACTCAGCCGTTGTTGGACCGGCCCAGGTTGTAGCGTAATGTTTGGTCATGGCTCTGACACTGGCCGCTGTCAAGCGTAGACGAGTTTGTTGGGGGTTTACCTCTACCGACGATTTGTAGTTGCTGGGTTCTTGAGAAACAGAAGACCAGATGACGCTGAGCATGTTGTGATCGCTCTGGAGCGTTTTGGAAACCTTGAAGTTTTCGATCTCTGGGCACATTGGTTCAGAAATAAAGATGTAGTCCAACGTAGCCTTTGAAGAACCTCTTTCCCAGGTTGGGATTTGCGGGAGCCAGTCTTTGATCCATGCTGCGTTATGTATGTTCCTGGCCGACATCAGTGTCATCCAGGCCTGTCCTCTTGAATCCGTTGACGCAGCAGCTGGCGATTGCGACGAAGCTTCTTTTGGATGGCGGCAATTGGCGTTCAGGTCACCGCATATTAAGAGGTGGACAGTTTTGCACTCGATTACGATTTTGTCGATTGTTTCAGCCATAGATTGACAGAAGGCCATGGACGACGTTCTTTGAGGGTTCCAGTACACCGTGACAATTGCCAGCGAAGTCACTGACCGTTGCTTTGGTGATTCCGTGAAGTGGGTCCATTCAATGAGTGATGCCAATATCCCGTAGCTTCTCACAATGGTTTTGACAATTTTTAGATTGTGGCCTGTTTTTACAGCAATGAGTAGGCCAGCTGAGGGGCGGCATAGTAGGCCCCTGACCGCCGGGGAAGTCTCGATCTCGAATCCATCCATGGATGGTTTTTCTAGGAGCCATGTCTCTTGGAGACAAAGGATGTCAAAGCGGCCCAGGTCCTCACTATTGGCATCGGTTAAGTGGGCATGGCCTCTGGTGTTCCACAAGGCCAGTGACAGCGTTTTTGTTAGGGAAGGTGGACTGGCTCCAGTGGGTAGTTGCTATCTGCTTCGATTGGCGGTTAACGCTCCTTTTAGCCAGTTCCATGGGCCGCCTGCCGACGAATCTTTGTTTAAGTGGGCCAATGTTTCCGGAGATCTGAGAGATGGTGATTGTTTCCTATGATTTCTGTAGCTGTTGAGTCTTCTTCGTTGCGGGGAATGCTCTTGTTTCCTCTCGCTTCTTTGCGGGTCGTGGTGTCTCGTGAAAGACTGCTGGGGCGGGCTGTGCCTACTTCTGTGTCGAGAGTCTCGAGATGAAAAGCCCTCCGAATCATCAGACGGGTAATTTCGGCGGACGGACACTCCTAGTCTCCTCGTGGAGGATATTGGGTCAGTTCTTCTGGATGTCTTACTGTCTTCGTCATGACGGATGGGTTCCCTGTCTGGACTCACCCGGAAATGGGCTCTTAACTCCGCTTTTCGAGTGTGGTGGTGATCTGGTGAGGTTGTCTTATCTTTGCTTTTGCTGACTATGTTCTCTTCGTGGAATCCTTTCTTAGGTGATGAAGCTGAGCTTTTGATCTCAGATAGAAGAAATCTGGCTGCTTTTAGTTCAGATTCGACTTTCCGAGTTAACTGTTGGATTGCGTCTGACTTAATGTGGAGATGTGCTTTCGCCTTGTTGTCTCTATGGTAGGGCTCAATTAGTGTGAAATCGTCCGTTTTCAAGTTCTTTAGCTCAGATGTGGATGCTATGATCTGTAGCACCGTTCTACGATTGAGAACCATGTATTTGCCTCTGTTTGAGGACTGTTCAACTTTGAATATTCGAGTGGTTTTGACATTTTTGACATAGGCTTTAGTATTTCCTTAGGCTCTGTGTGGTGTCGTATGGTGTGACGACGAGTTTCCTTGTGCAGAGTCAGTTATTGGGGTTGTGGAGCATTTATTTGCTGAAGGATTTGTATGGATAGGAGGTGGGCTTCATCTTTCCTGGGTTGTTGGCTTGGAGGACCGTCCCTTTTTTGGGTTCTTGAGGGTAGATGGATTGTTATCTTCTCCGTGGGAGTTGAGGGCCATCTTGCTTCCTTTTGTGGATTGTCCTCCAAGTGCCCGGAGGCCGTGTGGGTCTCTGGATCAGGATGCTGAGAGAGGTTGCTTAAAGGGCTGGAGTCTGAGAATTCCCTGGCAGTTTTGGGTGAGTGAGTTAGGTCTATCGCGTCGGCGGCTGACGTTTGCAGTGGTTCTATGGCGGCGTTATCGTGTGTTGTTGCAATTTTCCTTGTGAGCGATGGGTAGTTCGCGTTGAGGAGGTGTCACATTGGAGGGTTTGTTTGCTCCTTCTCCGCAAGTTTAAGAGCTTTTTTCCCCGGCTCCTGATTATGCAATAGGCCCACGTTGTTGGTGGTCGTGGGATCGATCTTCGTGGATGCTCTGTTCGGAGTTGGAGCCGGTTTGTTTTTGCTGAGAAAAATAGAAGCAATGTCATCGTTCTCTTTTGGTCTAAGAGTCTGAGTTGATTTTGATTCTTGCGGCCTCGGAGCCACGAGTTTTGAGCTTGGGATGGCCGGGCCGTGTTCCACGTCGAGGTCGATTCTGTCTCTTTTTCTTTCTGAGATGTCGTATTTCAGGTCAATGGGCGTGATAAAGCCTTCCAGATAGGACAGCTTAGATTGGATGATTGCCAGAGTAGCAGTGTTGTCTTTCGAAGCGTCACCTATGGCTTCGTAGAGTTTGCAGAAAGGCGCCATGGCAATTGTTATGGCTGACATTATCGTGGTCATGTCTCTCTTATTATGTGGAAATCTTTTAGTGTAGATTTTTGAGATTCAGTTGTGCATCCCTTTTTTGGGGAGAGTTCTCTGCTGCCTGTTGGTAAAGTGCTCGAGACTGAGTGCCGCCGTCCCGGAGTAGTAGCGGCTGCCTCTGGTAAGTTAGCAATCCTTGGTGAAGAGTTCCAGGGGCCGCGTCTTGATGCTGATTGTGGTAGAAGATCCGTTGGATAGGAAGGTGCGGGCGGGCGTTGGGTGTCGATGTGTGAGCTTTAGACCCGGGTTGCGGGCTCATTCCTTTATGCACAGGGTATACTTTGGGCTGAAATAGTTCGAATATGTCCAGCATTCCGTGCTGGTGCGTTCGTGCTTCTGTTAGTGATGTTTCGGTTGTTTTACTAATTGTGGAAAGCTCTGGGTTTGTTGGCTTCAGGCATAGGGCTTCTGGGTGGTGGAATGGACTTGTGATGACCAGTGCGTCTGTCTTGCCCACTTTAGGTAGGGGTTGTTCCGTGGGAGCCGTAATCGGGAGGTCTAGTTGGGCGCTGGACACAGGGTCTGTGCGTGTTACTTGCAGGTGCTGTGCTGGCGAGTCAGCTATTTTGACCGTAGCTTCTGAGCGATTGCAGGCACTGTCTTTGAGCTAGGTTCCTCAGTGGCTGAACAAGGCAAGTGTTCTGTGGTCAGCACATTTGTGGATTTGGTCAGTTGTGTTTTTCTGTATTTGGCTGATGGAGGAGTCTCTTCCAGTGCCTCAAGAATTTCTGCGTCCGACAGCGTCCGAATCGTTGGATAGTTTGCGCTTTCCTTGTGTTTTAAAGAAATTCAACGTTGGAGAGGAGCGGAACAGGTAGCAGCCTTTTCCCAGTACCCCGTTTTTGAGAGGCACTAGTGGGGCCGAGCTTGTTGTTGATTTAGTTTCTTTTGTTTTCAGATGTGCCTTTCTTTTTTTGTACAATAGAGTTGTCCCCGGATCCTTGGGACAGGGGGAGTTTGGGTTTAGGTTTCCCTCTCTTAGAATACTGCAGTCTTTTCTTGTTTATCACCGAGTTCGGTTTGGAGATTAAAGTAGGTGCAGCCTTAAGCTGGTCATCGTCGTCTTGGACTGAGTTAGATGTAGACATGTCACTGTGGGTGTGGGATTCCGAGTCTGAGTCATGGCCCACGGACTCTGCTTGTACCAGATCCAAAGACTGGTTCGCTGGTTCTGCGGGCAGACACAGGTTAGAGTTGGCAAGTAAGCCTGTGGGGATGGAAACAACGGAGAGTGGCAATGGAGGTGGGGCTGTATCGGGTTGTTCCGACAGTCCTCCCTGCGGATAGTTGTGGACCAAGGCCAGGACAGTGAGAGACGGCAGAGTTCCATTTGGGCTTTTGCTGAAGTGCCTTGGCAGGGCCTTGTTTGGGACACTTTTCCTGGTTTGGGTTGCAAATCTGGGTTGCCAGACCGGGATGTGCTTCTGATTGGCCCTCTAGATTCCCTTGAAATGAGGGTGTAGTGGAAGAAACGGGTTGAAGTTGAGTCGTCTCTTCACTGTGACCCCTGAGTGGGTCATGCAGCTCCCCTGCGGGCATCAGGTCGTCGACATCCGCCTTGGCCCCCGCCCTCAGACCTGCCGCGAGGGATTCTCCGATCCTCTCGTCGGTTAGGTCACTCGCCGGAGCGGTAACGGGGCGGGAGGCATTGACGGGGAGAACCTCTATTGCTGTGGGTGTCCCGACCTCCGTGTCGAGCGCGTTAGGCGGATCAAGGCCCATCGCGATCTCCGGAGGAGCCGGAATTCGCTCCATGGGCGAGAGGCAGGGTGTGTTGTCTTTTCGTCCGGTGTGTTCAGATCGAGATGGGGACAGTGTGAGGTTTGGTCTGCTGGCTGTGGGCTGAGAAGGAAGGAAGCGGTGGTCTCCCGATGTAGTGGGAGGTTGGCAGTCCAGACTGGGATTGGACGCGATCCTTGTTTTGGGCGTAAAGAATGAGTTTGTCAGGGTGGGAGGTTGCAGCGTGAGTGAAGAGTTTTTTTTCACGTGACTTCTGAGGATACGTGAATCGCAGTCGTCCTCCATGTTTAGGCGAGTCGCGCGCTGTGCACCGAGGGGGAGCAGAGAGCGGGGCTCGTAGATGAGTGGGAAGACAGAGGTGAGGAGAGGTAATTATGGATCTGTGTAGATCGAGTACAAATTCGCTCGCAGTTCAGAGGACACAGATCACAGTTCGAGTAGTTCGGCAAAAGTCATCGTCTTTCTCACCTCTGTAGCAGGACTCACTGGCAGGCACGGTGTCGGTGGCGAGGCTCGCGTCCGGCGCGGATTGGTGCAGACTGGTACTCTGCACGGTACTCCACGCGCGCTCCGCGCTGTAGAAGTGTTTTAAGCCAGTGGAGGTTGTTTTCCTTAAAGGAACACGTAGAGAAAACAGCAGCACAGCAGAACACGTCCTCTCCCTCTGGTGCAGACTGGTACTCTGCACGGTACTCTGCGCGCGCTGTAGAAGTGTTTTTAAAGCCAGTGGAGGTTGTTTTCCTTAAAGGAACACGTAGAGAAAACAGCAGCACAGCAGAACACGTCCTCTCCCTCTGGTGCAGACTGGTACTCTGCACGGTACTCTGTGCGCGCTCCGTGCTGTAGAAGTGTTTTTAAAGCCAGTGGAGGTTGTTTTCCTTAAAGGAACACATAGAGAAAACAGCAGCACAGCAGAACACGTCCTCTCCCTCTGGTGCAGACTGGTACTCTGCGCGGTACTTAGAAGATTATTACATTTAATGGTCAGGCCAGGTGGCTCTAAACCACCGCAACATGTTCCTCCATTGTATCCAAGTCAAAATTTAAAGGAGATCAGCTCTATATATTTTCATAGGCATTCACTCATGGACACTCAAGGTTTCATGCTTTACATCACATAAACTTTTAAAGTATACATTAACTAATGAGGTAAATAGAAAGGCCACTGCCATTCAGATGCACTCCAAACAGGCATTTTCTCTGAATTGTCAAGGTGAAAGCACATGGAAATAAATATGCACATTATCCTTAGTGGTAACATGGAAAGGGAATACTTAGGCAATATATAATCTTTGCCCTCCAGTGGAGAACAGCTTCAATTGCATTATAGAAAATCAAATGCATTTATACAACAAAACCTAATATTAAAATATGTAATCACAAAATCAATCAGAGCATAACCATGCAGTTTTCTGATTAATTTACAATGTGGATATGTTGTATCCAAAAGTAATGCATATCAGATTATGCAAAACAAAATATGTGTTGCTGCATTAGGAATGACCTGAAAATGGTAAAAGCATGTGAAATCATCTAATTTCATTGCACAATGTTAAACAATGTGACTAAATATTGGCCTTGCCTTGCATAATGTGAAAATATATACGTGTTATCATTCTGCCACATAGGAACAGATAGTTATGCCCAAAAACAAAATTGCCATGCCTTTAGAAATCAGCAATCCCTCTTACCTTTCTTAATCATGTGACTGGAAAACCACTCCCTTGAAAAAGTAGGGATAGGGTTAGAAAGAGATACAATGGAGAACACATAAGATACAATAAATATGGAACATTGGGTGAGAAAGATTCAGTAGCTAAACAAACTGGAGTTTGGGGAGCAGAAGGACTAACTTTACCAAGAGGACAGATTTGTGCATTGAGAGAAGGAGGCCAGAACATCCCATAGAAGTCAGATCAGTCTGCGCCTGGGGATTGATTTCCCAAAAAACACCTGAACTGTGGGTTTGCTGTAGGAATGTAGTCCGGCTGACTGGGTTCCCTGTTGTTTCACCCAAAACCAGAACTTACATCTGGGAAGGTAAATCAACCTCAGCTAACCACAAATTGTCCAAATTAATAAGGGTACAATCTGTAAGGACAAAGGTAAAGGAATTGAGGGGGAATGCAATCTGAAAACAAGAGCAAATGCCTTAAGATGTCTGTGTGATGTGGTCCTCCAGTTACATTGACATTAAAGTGAAATGTGGTTTCTTTAAGGCCCAGTCGCCTATGCAGTGAAAAAGGAAAAACAAATGTGAAGGCATTTTGGCTGCCACTTTAAAGTGGTAAAATTAAGTATTATTTTCAAATATAGTCAGTGGCTGAAGCTGGAGTTGAATCATTTTGATCATGTAGGTAATTCTGCCGGAGTAAACATAGTTATAGACTGGATGTTTGTGCAAAGAAATGCCTGCTGAAAGAATGAATACTATTCATTAAGAAATGTTCAAAGAGCAACCCCTCTACATGCCATTGTCTTTCAATTCACAGGCAGGTTTAATGCGGGAGATAAGAGGGTCTTTACGTGCCTATTACTGGATAATAGTACATCTGAAAAACAGAAATATGAAGAGATTGAAAGCATTATATTCAGGCCTATTTAAAATTGGGTATGCATCTTGATTGAAAAGAATACATTCATATTCAAGAAAAGCCACACACGAACAGATATATTTAAAGATTGCAAGCAGTACTCTCATATTGAGTGAAAGTCACTGTTACATGTTCAGAGAAAGCCATGCCCAAGCGTACTGAAAACCCAATGTACACAGGGGTTCAGAAAAGAGTAAAAAAGAGTAAAAAAAAAACAATTTCAAATTCTAATTTACAGGACCTAATTAATGAAAACCTTTATTTAATACACATGGATTACGCATAATCCACACGTTTGCAACTTCACAGTTATACAGAAGAGTTAAGTGAAAAGAAAGAATTGTTCTGTAAGTAGGTTTTCTCTGACACCATAATTGTATTGTTGTATTGATGTGGTAGAAAAATGTGTATTTAGAAAAGATTTAGAAAAGATGATATGGGCCCTCCTCTCTAGTAACATACTTGTCTTGATACTAAAGAAACACTAGTGCCAAGAGATAGCTAAAATATAAAAATGTATTTCTTTGTATCTTATGAAATGCTATCCAAAAGTAATCTGTGTCCATAGACTGATTAAAAAGCAATAGAAATATATTATATATAGTATTTATATAATTTAATGTATACGAAATATAGAGTGGATGCCTTTGAGGATTTATAATAGTGATATTCATATAGGCAGGTAAAATTTTATTTTGTTTAAGTATTTAATCTGGATACACACATATTGCAGTTGTCTCCAGGGTAAAGCTGGAGACAGATTTAGTTACATTTTGATTTTTAACCACTTCACTGTCTGGTCTTTGCCCTAAATTATGGGGTGATATTTTATGAATGGGAGCATTAGAAAGGTGTGTCGCATCGGTGTGAGCAAATATCCAAACATAAAAATACTCACCAGTACTGTTCTAGGGTAGCTGGTTCACACCTCTATAGTTTCCCATGACAATTCATGGGTCACCAAACGTGTGTGGAGGTTTCCACGCTGCTACAGAAGATACAGGCACACCATTAAAGCAATGGGTGCAAACCAAACCATCAACATGAAAATTCAATGCATGCCCTGCTTTACAAGTTGGTCAGAACGATTATATTTTGAAATCCGTTTTCCTTATTCATCCGTGGTTAATAACTGATTTCTGTTACCTTGGATGATAACACTTAGGAGGGAAAGCATCTGGCTTGAAGCACTATTTAAGAATAGAAATTGATATTTTTGTACTAAAACCTAACTGGGACGTAACTGAATGTTAGCCAGTGGTTTGTGGGATACAAAATCAGTGCAATAGTGGAGGGGGGCCCATTTGGCTCGGCGATCTCGCATCACCTGTATGATAGACCTCGAATGTATTCTACTACTGATTGAAAACCAGCTGCCATAGATGTTGTTTGCCCACAGCGATTTGATTTTTAATTCAAGGTCTATAGGGGTTGGTGCCAAGTAATTAATAACAAAATGTATATAGCAACACATTTTGCTGTGGCATGCTTTTGATAATGCTGAAGAGGTAAAATGATAATTTTTTAGGAGAACCATCTCCGGTTCCGGAAGCACTTCAAGACTTTCGTCTTTGCTTCTGCCTTCGCTCCTCCTCTCCCCTGCCTATGTGCTCTGCTCTCGGCATCGTGCACGTGACTTACCCTCTGACTCTCGGGTCCAGGTACGTGCTCACCCTGCCACACACCCGTACTGTCTCCCGGTGTTCCGTTGCACTGGGGTCTGTATCTGTAACCATACAGTCCCCCCTTTCTCTCTGCACTTATCTGACACAACCTGTCGGTTGCCTTATACTTAGCACTTGCCTTTTTGCTGGCTGCACTACCTCTGTTTGTTGCTATTTACTATTTATTTATTTAGTATTTATCTGTATTCCATTACTCAGCACTTCCCACTTCACCCCCCCCCTGCCATGCACTTTCCCTCTGCCAGGCAATTGCACGTTCTCAATGTCACTGGGCCTAGTAAGATTGTTGTTTTGTACTCCCTTGTTCCCCTCCCTTGCCTCGTGTGTACCACTTGTGTACGAGTGCGATATAAATCAAATATCAATATCAATAGGTCACATGTTTCACATACACTACCAAAGGCACAACAACAAATAAAGCTCTTACGTATGTTGGCACTGGGTGACACACTATGGAAATGAACCGTGCCCCCCAATAACTACAGAACATCTTCCCACATACACACAAAGACACAGGGCTGCAAATAGAAGAAAGACAAAGATCGTGCAGTTTTCTATGGGAGAAGGGATTTGGCCAATGGCATCTCTCTACCAGTGCAAAGTTATATCAAGGAAAGAGAAAACATAGTGCGATTGGAATTAATCAATGTAAATGAACATACCGATGCAATCTGATGTCGTTATTATTTGCTTTGTACATGGGCATGGAGTCTGTTTCTTTACTGGTGATTAGTTTGCTCTGTTAGCTGTTGTGCATGATATTGGAAATGCACGTGGACACCCTGCACGTGCTAGCGGCATCCAGTGGCGCCATGCACTATTGCTAGAATGGGGGATGCCACCCAATTTCACAAAAATGTGTGTTAGCGATTCAAGGCATGGAAGTGATAATATGTCTGTAAATGTATTACATCAATTAAAGATGTTTAATTGGTTTCCTTCAGCTGGGCGACACAACACAGCTACTCCGTGGCTAATCAAAGAGTTGCCTGGTTACAGCATCGCCCATTCAGAGGAGTCAAAAGCTCAGAATAAACATGAAATACCGTTTGACATTTAGCAAGCAGAACAAAACGTTTCAGATAATTAACTCATTTTATTTCATACAGCAAAAACCTGGAGGTTAAATGCATTGCTTCGGCGAGCAAGGGCAGCCGTCCACGCTCGCGCATTCGGATGAGGAAGACAGATTGGTTATACACAGTGGGAAGTTGAGGGGCAGGGCGTGTTGTTGCTGCAACAAATAGTGACATGTTGACGATACCTAATTAACGCATATTGGTCATACAGAATATTTATGACCTATGTTGCTTGCAATCATGTAGCTATGAATGTATGGCACGCAGCAGAGGTTTCTACCATGCATTCCTGTTTTCCTGTGGTCAAACATAGCAGCACGGAAAAAAATGTTTTAGAGAACAACTCCTCCCACAATTCCTTTACACATGATGCCTCATTACGATTGTGGTGGTAAGGCAACAACGGCACTGGTAGTGCTACCGGCGCCGTTGTTACCATGCCGCCACATTATGAGTCCTGCTCACTGGTGCCACTCCGCACGCCTGGTCAAACCAGGCATGCAGAGCGGCACCCGCAGCCAGAACTGGATGGTAGCAACTGTACCGTTAAGAACTGCTACCATCCTCCCCATTCCCATTTGAGCCCTCTGGGGGTTCAAATGGGAATGGGGACGTACCGGCTCCGGGTCCCGCGCAAGGGGAATTACCGGGCACGCCGTGGTCGGAATGCCCCGGTAATTCCCCTTTCGCGGGATCGGACCCGAGTTTGGGGGTAGCCATACCAGTATAAACGGCATGGTACCTTCAACCTCGTAATGAGGCCCTTATCACCGGTGGTAAAAAATCTCAGCAGGTTGAGCACTCGCTGTTTCGAATCCTGACTAGGCCAACTCAACCTTTCATCCTGCTGAGGCTGATAAATCAGTACTAACTTTGGTTAGGTGATAGTGTATGTAAATATGCTCTATGTAAAATGCTTTGGAAAAAAGGGAGTGTAGATAAAACATTTTCATTATCGCATTATTTTCACCCCCACCCAACGTCCAATTTTTATTGGGTTTAAATGGCCAAAAATAGTCCAGGTAACATTAGCAGAAAGACCTCTTTTCATTCTACTCCCACTATCTACAAAGTTTGGGAAAGTATCAGAACGATTGACTGGCATATTTTTGCTTAAAATCTCTGCAGTGTATTGGTGTTCGAATGTAGTATTTGCTCATACACTTCGGGGCTTTGAAACCCTCAGATCAGGAGAAGGGGTCTCAGTTACCGTGCATGCTAGTAGTCATGGACAACAATAAAGATTGCTGAGGGGTCCGTATCTCTGGTTCCGGTGTTGGTTGAGGGGACCACGCTGTGATGTCTTCTGCTGTTAATGTTCTGGCAGCAAGCACAAGTCTTGAGGAAAGGACCTTGCGCTCATCAACAGACAGGTATAGGGAACACGGAGAGCAGGCAGGACAGAGTTCAATGTGTTGCCGGCTAGCCATGCAGAAGTGAGCTGCTGGAGGGAATTCTCTATCCTAGACACAGAGCAGGTTTCTGCACTTTATAAAGGGTCACACTTGGAGGACAGAATTGGCTACCTACTTTTCTGACTATATTTCTTAATCAGTAACATCTAATGCTGGCCATTTGTAACTTGCTGTGTTGCAATGGTTGCCTTATTTCTGAGTTTGGGAGAATCTGTGGCCAAGGCAGTATCTAAAGGTCTGTGCCAGAATATTGGTCACTATGATGATGGTCTTGAATTTGATGTTTTTGAAGATGTTGGCTGGCCATGTGGGTTGGTCAGTTCCCATTACAGAACATACACAAAAATCAATGCCCATGAACTACGGCCGTCACAGGCTGTACATGGATTAGGATTAGTCCCAGCAGCCCCAGTACTACTGTGTTTTGCTCTACACTATGGCAGGTGGCTTGGGTTCACTATGTGGGACCATTGATGCAGGTGAAGTAGAATATCTGCTTGACAGGGCTATGATGAATCCTGCCCTAATCTCATTGCATGGGAGGGAATGGTGGTAGCCAACCAGTAATAATGCAGGCCTTGTTTCCCTCCCTTTGTTGAGGTCCCAGACTCATTTTTGATGGCTGATGAGGGGAATAGGCAGAACCCTAAACTGAAAGTGAGAACTGCCAACAGTGAACCTCAGGTACTTCCTGTGCTTGGGATGTATAGGCACATAAAAATAGGCATCCTGACGATTGAGTGGCACCATCCAATCCTGGAGCAGAAGGGCCTGGAGGATCTGTGAAAGAGTGACCATTGGGAATCTGTCCTACCTGAGGAACTTAGTCAAGCGTCTCAGGCCCAAGATTGGTCACAGTCCTCTGAGTATCTTGGGAACCAGACAATAGGTGGAGTACTAACTTTGATACTGCTCCGATACAGGTAACCTTTTCCACGGCACCCTTCTCCAGCAGGGAAAGAATTTCCTGCAGAAGGATTGGGTCTGGTTCCACAACAGATTGTTTGCTTGGAGAGCAATATGGGGCATTTTTTAAAATGGAGAAAATGGAGACAGTATCCCTGTGCCACTGTCTGCAGCGCCCAAGCATCCGATGTAATGTTTAACCATTCTTCATAGTGCTGGGTCAGTGTGCCTCCCACCGGAATCCTGTGAGACAAGGGCTTAATTTGGTTTTGGTGCTGTGGCTGCTGTGGAAGGGAGAGAGGCAGACATTGCATGGAAGTCATCTCTAGCCCGTCTGGGCAATGTGTCCTCTAGTTCTCCTAAGGGAAGAATACAATCAAAAGGACTGACCCCTCCAACACTGAGAAGAGTCTGTTGGGGCTGATGGATAGCTGGGCCAAGAAACTGAGCAGCCTTCTTGGAAGCTTGAAGCCTTTCTAGGATTCCATCAGTTTTTGTGCCAAAAATGAAAAAAAGGTGAGAGCCATCAAAAGGCATGTCTAGTAACCTAGACTGCACACCTGGAGCAAAGCCTGATTTACATAGCCAGGCAAATCTTCTGGCTACAGTGCTGGCAGCCATAGAGCGTCTAACACAGTCAGCTGTTCCCAAGCCTAATTGTGAAGATTGGCACGCTGCATTGTTGACACCCTGAACAAGGTTGAAAAAGCCTTCTCTCATTTCCTCTACAGGGACATGTCCCTCTGCTTCTGCCACAATATCCCATAAAATATGAGAATAGTTTGCTAAAACACAAGGAGTATTTAATGTTTTCAGAGCCATGCAACCACCAGAAAAAAACCTTTTGCCTAAGACTTCAAACCTCTTGTCATCTCTGTCAGGTGGAATTGTACGGTAGATGTGGTGGTAGCAGCCTGCACTACCAAGCTCTCAAAGGCCTATATTTTTTTTCACTCCTTCAGTGCAGAGTTCATCATGTGTTCCACTCTTTCCTTGTCACATTCATCTTTTATTTGATTATTTTAGGGCAATGTGCCCTTCTCCCATTTGTCCTGATTTTCCTGGTCGAGATTTAGTACAGTTTCCTCTGGAAATTTCATTACAGATAGAATCATGGGTATATTGTCTGGCCAGATCCTTGCACAGAGTGGGCTTGGTATCTGGACTCTATGATTTAGGGCTCAATTAAAAGGCAAAACAGGCTCCTAGGGGGATTCCTTTTCCAGGATGTCAGTTAAATAATACTATCACTAGCAGGATGACCGCACCCAACTTCCTCTGTAACCTTACTCATAACAGATCTATAAGCCCCACTAGAATGAGCAGATGGATCTGGTGAGGCAAACTCCACTTCAAGGGAAGTGTGAAGTCCACTAGCCTCCATGATCTAGCATGTTGCAGATCTTCCAGTCTGGCTCCATCAGAAATAAGCTGCTCTGTCACATTTGGAGTGCCATAAGCATAGCCAAAAGTAAAATCAATGTCATCCTTTTCCTCAAATATAGACCCCATGGACTTGAAAAAGTCCTTCTTCAATAAAGGCTTAAAAGCCGCCGATGGGTCCATGTTAGATGTCAAAGGCGTTGATGTCAAATGTATCGGCACCAAAAACTTCGAGGGTGAGGAGGAGAGAGACAGATGCTTTGAATTTTCTCAAGATTACTACATTGTTGATGCCTCTTGAGGATGGTCCTCTGGCATATGATTCGGGCCAAGGTGTCAGGTCCTAAAAAAAGAAGTGGGGGGACTCATTGACAAATGCAATGGGATGGGATGTCCCCAGAAATTAGCATATCAAGGTGAACTATGCACAATTCATTGAATTGGCTTTGTATAACCAACCAAATTGCACAGGATGAATGGCATTTGCCTTTCATAATAAAATCAACACACCCCCAAAACCAAGTGAGGATATTTTCTTCTAATATTGTTTTTGAAAACGTTTGACGGTGTGCATGTTTTAAACTCCAAGAACCAATACCAATGTTTTCCCAGTTACATGCAGTACCGAAATGGGACATAACCCCTTTAGTTTGTTATTTTCCATCTTGTGATATAGTGCAGAGGCAAAGTGTCGGGCCTGTGAACCTAATGACCAAGGTTCAAGCCCCCAAGTCGATGTTAAATCATAGATTCAAAAAAGACATTCAATGGTTCTCATTTTAGCTGGAGGGGCAGAGTCCACCCTATGAAAGAAGTGAGTTAACTCTATCCACCCGCATGTACCCTCAACTTGAGACCTTTCCGGGCCCTTAGGCTTGCAAGGAGTAGCCTTGACACCTCCCTGACGGCCATCTTAGGTGCAATAGGAACATAAGCTTTCTCTGGCTTTTTCGAGGGGCCGGTAGACACTGCCTTTGAAAACACCTCCAACATTTTGAGTCTAAACTCTTCCCACTCAGGATATTTGTGAGGAAAGCATACCTTCTTCATGTAGGATGAGGATTCAAAAGATGAAGGGCGATGACACCTCTGCTTCGATTTTCAACAAGATGACAAAGAATGGTGAGAGTCACTCCTAGCTCTTGAGCCCTTTTAGAATTGTGAGCGCTTTTTGGGTTTTTGCAAGGAAACACCACTAAGACTACTATACACGTGGAGGATTTAGAAGCCGACTGGCCTAAGAAGAGTTTGGCTTTCCTCTCTTTCAAGGCCAAAGCAGTCAGGGATTGAGACGACCCGCAATTGTCATCCCTATGCTCCGTACCAAGAAACCAGAGGCAAATTCTGTGCAGATCTGTGATCGACATTTTCGAATCACGTCTGCACACCTCTAAAAACATGTCTTCAGATTTGACTGTCACATAAAGCTGTGTCATACATTGAGTGTCATACTGTGTAAAAATAACAGTTATTACAGACCATAGAAACCTGTCAAATACAGAAAGGAACACTAAGTAAAACAAATAGTATTATTAATAATAATAATAATAATAATAATAATAATAATAATAATAATAATAATAATAATTTTTTTAAAAAGTAGCTTATTCCAAGTAAAATGAGTACACTATAAGAGCTACATGTATCGCAAAAGTAACACAATTCTGACAGTTGCTAAGCTGCGTATCGCGATTCCACACTAAAACAATATTTTCCTATGTTTTATTTACCTATCTACTGCAAATACCCATATTTAACCTGCACACATAGGCCCTCATTATGAGGTTGGTGCTAGTCATGGCGCTACTAGCGCCATGACTAGCACCAATACCGGTACCACCACCGGCTTGGTAGTATGGGGACTTACCGGTCTATTCTGACCATTGTGGGACAGGTAAGTCCCCCATTTAAAAAGCCATTCCCCATTCCCATTTGAGCCCCCATAGGGCTCAATGGGAAGGGGAAGGCGTCAATAACGGTACTGCAAGTTGCGTTACCGTTATTGACCCCGGTATCCCTTTGCGGGTCCCGTCCATAACGCCTGGTAAAACCAGGCATTAAGGGAGCTACCCACAAAGGGACCTCGGAATAGGGCACAAAGGTATTACCGGCACTGGTGTCATTACCAGTGCCAGGTATCCCTTTGTGCCCAGGTCGTAATGACCCCCATACTGTTTGTTAGATGCACTATACAAGGCCACTATACAATACATTTAACAAATTATTTTGGATGTTTTCTTTTGCTTATTTTCCAAATATGATTTGGACCCAAAACTGATTTTCTACAAATTGAAAAGTCAACCTCAGTTTTTCTTGACACTATCTAAATAGGACGTCCCCTATTTTCTTTTGTTTTAAGTAAGTTTTATATATCCTGTATTTGGATGAAAGCCTCCCCAGGGTTCCGTCATATTAAATATTCAATTATTTCCTCCAAACACCCTTTCATTCACTGATTTTGTATGTGTCTATTACAATTCATACTCTATGGACAATGCAAACATCCCAAATAAACTAGGCCAGCAGCACAATCGGCTATACAGATTCCCAGGAGACTAGCACAAATCCTGACTCCTCAAGATAACCAAGAAGCTCAACTAAATTACCCAAATCGGACGATAACACTAAATTAAGTGGTGTAGTGATTCCTTTTCCAATTTTTAAAATGCAAGGTAGAGAGAATGAGAATACAAGAGCAAAATATAAATCTGCTAGCAATACACTTTAGTGTTACATTCATGATGTGGGATAAAAAGTAGCAATTGTGAAGTCTAAAAATCATTTCTTGAATGGAGTATTAAGGGCGCCTATTTTGAGACTTGAAAGCGCTTGATAAATTAGAGACTTGACACATGTAATATAAAAATAGTGCCCTCAAACAGAAGATCTGTTTTGAGGTCAGAATTTGTTAAAAGCAAGAAGAGACATTGGGCCCCATTGCCAGTTTGGTGGTAATCCAGGGTAAATCCACCAAATTACTATCAGACTCGTTTAACGGTAAGCCAACTTGGTCTTGTTGGTTTGACTAGTGGTGCTAGGGTACGCTTATTCCCCATTTTTGGAGTCCATGGGGATTTTGGTGGAATTCCCACAAGTGGTGATTCTGCCAATTTTTTACCTTAAAGAGGCAGATTTACCTCCAGTTTAAAATCCTCTACTTTAGGGGTAAACTTGTATTTTCCAGTTTCGAGCAGACTTTATTTTGGGCATGATCCCATAAAAGTTCAGTACAAAAATCATTGAGTTGAGAGACAATACTATACATTGCATTACATCTTAAAAACATTATTCATAATCATCAATGTTCATCTGAATAAAAACAGGGGTGTACTACATCACATTATTTATTGGAATGCCAACTTATTTCTTTGTTTTACCGGGATACGCCAAGCCTTATACAAAATGCCCAAAATTGCAAAAATTGCATCCTTATAGTGTGTCATTTTATATAAAACATACGCATCATTTGCAGAACATGTATGTTGATTAAAAAAGATGGAATAAAGCCATCTCCTCCTCGAGTGGGTGTATGCAGGGCAGGTCAGGAAAACATGTATGTAAGACTCTAATTCTGTGGTGCAGAATGGCCTAAGGACCCGATTCATGGAAAAGTCCACATGACAAAAAATGTGGCAAAGAACATAATGAGTGGTCCACGTGCTCTGGTAAGTGGTCACAAAAGCAAATAAAGTATGAAAATGTGTGTGGTAAATCTATCAAACTATACTTTGATCAAGTGAAGTTACTAAGCATTGACTTGAAATTTTGCTCCATGGCTGCCTTTGGCTATGTGCAAACCTGCATTGATTTTGATAATTACATACAGAAAATATCTCTCGAGTAATTCTTTGCCCTAAACCCATACAGAAAGCCCCCTACTAAGCCCCCTACTATGTCACATGGTGGATAAGCAGATCATTTGATTTGTGATTTAAATATTCTGTCTGACTTGGTCCATTTAGAGAAAGGATTGGAGTCTACTAAGAGCACTGACACCATGGATTTAAATGAATTTGGTATCATTGTGGGCTGGTACAAACAAAGTAAGTTAAAGTGTAAATGAAGGTTAAATTCCACCTAGCTTCAGGGTGCCACATAGAAGTATTTCAAAATGCAGTCATTCAATCTATTTAGAAAGGATTGGGCTATTTTGGCTGATTTGTACAACCTCCCAAATTGCATCATCAAACCCTCTGTTAAGTGCAGAAATATTGTCATTATGAACAAGAAGGATTATATCTGAGAGGCCAATCGACAAATGAATGGTTCAACCTGGTATATGAAATTAGTATCTAATCCTATCAGAGAATTGGAAATCAAGTTGCAGGAGTTTATTCATGATTGGAAATCTAGAGTCCTGTTGGAGGAGGAGGATTGTAGATTTCTTTTTCTAAACATTCCATCATACCTACTATATACTTACTCCCCAAATTGAATAAAAGTACTATCAGGCCTCCAGGAAGACCCATCATTACTGTGGCTAGTATCTCTCCTTGACAACATGTCTAAATACATTGATGACGCTGTGTTTCCTTTTGTATCAACACTAGCTTCTTACATAAGGGACACTAAAGACTGTCTTTAGAAGATTGATAATCCTTCAGAATCAGAATATGTTCTAGCAACAATCGACGTAGTAGCCTTGCATATGTCCATTCAGCATGATTTTGAATATTTTCTAAAGACACACTTCTTACATTTTCTACACCACTCTAAAATGGTGAAGACAATGATTGATTTCTCCCTCAATAAAAATATTTTTCTACTTAACACTAGCTTCTTCCGACAGTCACAAGGGCTGCTATGAGTGCCAACTTTGCCCCACAAATGCAAATTTAACTATGGGTTGGTGGGAAAATGTCATGCTGTGGTTGGAGAACAACATGGCATTTACAAAATAAATAGTACTGTGGCTTCAGTATATTGCCGATCTGATCATTATTTGGAAGGGGAGTGAAGCACAGTG
Source organism: Ambystoma mexicanum (assembly GCF_040938575.1). NCBI lineage: Eukaryota > Metazoa > Chordata > Amphibia > Caudata > Ambystomatidae > Ambystoma > Ambystoma mexicanum. The sequence continues at coordinate 1,425,237,342 of NC_090932.1, forward strand.
GGTACAATGTATGCAGATCTTGAATATGAATGAGTGCAATTTGAGATTCTCTGAAACACACAGTAGAGTTCCATCGTATTTCTAGATGCCGTGGTTAAACAGGAGGGCAGCTGACTTATTAGTGAACTCTTCAGGAAACTGATAGGCTTGAACACCCCCCTCCAAGCAATGAACACGCGGTCATCCCAAGAACTTGATATGCAGCATCCCCAAAGGGGAATTTATTAGACTACGCAGGAACTGTTCATCCCTAAATGTATTTGATAGAGACAGCAGAATTACTGCTTGTGGCTTTCATCAAAAGGCCTATCCTAAAAGAGTCATCGCGCTAGTGTATGTCAAGGCCCGCTTGAGAAATAGGGATGAGCTCTTGATGAATGACCATGCTGAGAGACAGGGCCAGTATGAGGATGATGCTATCAGATGGATTCTTAAATTTGGAACTCATTAAAAGCATATTAGAGACATTTTACAACATCATTTGAAAATTCTTAAACCTGACAAAAATCTGAATTCCATCCACAGTACCAGCCCTGAAACCAGCTTTCATAGATCCATCTCCTCCAAAAATACTCTGTTTGCAGGTTTTATGTATTGGGAGGAATCTATTGTGTCCAGTGAATGACTCATTGAATCTGGACATGGTTTTCATAAATGTACCAGATGTAACATATGCAAATTTGCCATAAACAGCTCTTCATATCAACTCCCAATAATGGGTCACTTTGTGAAGATAACAACTAGGATAACATGTGACGCTGACTTTGTGGTCTATGCTCTCAAGTGCCCATGTGATAAGTGGTATGTGGGTAGCACAGTGGGTACACTGAATTGAATTGTACATGTGAGAGCAATTACGAATCGTGATGAGACATATCCAATGGAAAAACACTTCCATGAGGTACATGGAGGACAACTGCAGGGGTTTTGATTCTTTGGTCTCCATAGGATAGACAATGGACCAAGAGGTGGGGGTAGAGAGCTATTACTATGCTAACAGGAGACCAGATATATTCTTGACTTTGATACACAAAGCCCGGTGGGACACAATTTTGATGAAGAGTTATGCACCATTTTAGGAACATAGTTCATCATTTGTTTGTCCTTGCCATTTGTATTCTTTCTGTATGGTTGATTTTTGGCTTGGGTCTGAATTTGTACAGTTTTTGCTTTATTGTATTCTGAGCCTATTTACAGTTTACTTACCTTCTTATTTTCTGTGCATTATTATTATTATTCTTTTTTCCTTTTCTTCTTCATGCCTTATAGTTTGTTTCTTTATTGCATAATGTCCATTCAATTTTGGAAGACAATAATCTGTTTTGCTCTTTTATCATTTATCACTTGTGGGCTTCATATGAGTTGTGGCACTTTTGTTTTTTATTGTATTGTCCCTTGTGTGTCTTTGTTCGGTCCCACTGGGTGTAAGGTTTGGTTTTGTAGGTCAGTAATAGTCCAGTATTTGTGTTCTGCTGTCTCTATTATTGAAGGGTATATCAGATAAGGTGGTTTTGGTCATCATTATATGGGTACAATATGTAATTATGTAGTGGATTTAGAAAATTGGGTATTAAGGCAGCTTGTGCATTTGCTAATTATATTTCTATGCTATTGGTGCTCCAGTTTGACTAAACATTGGAACTGGAGCATACACACAGCCATGCCTCATCAGGGAAATTTGGACTACATACTTACTGTAAAAACAATAGGGAAAGATAAGCACTCAATTCTCAGTATTTAGTATTGTTTTAACTGAACATTATGCACTTTAATAAATCCTCTAGTAACATTTTCATCATTTTTAGTTTCCCTTTTATCTGTTTTGATAGTTATGGTATTTACAATTTTCTTTGTGTAAGCATTTTGCTTTGCTGTGCATTGATTTATATATCTCCACACCAGTTGGTGTGTTTTTACATCTGCCCCAGCATCTACATGTACACTAATTTCACCATGTGTAGTGGTTAAATTGTATATTGCACTAAGCACTTTCTTGTCCACTAACCGTTCCTGGAATATTGATGGGTAATTCATAGGGACACTTCTATCTCCCTTCTTAAATATCAGAAATATGACCAATCGCTTCCAGTAAGAGGGCGTATGTCCCTGTGAATTATTAATGGTCACCACTGATCACTTTCAGGAGAGGAGCGTAGGTCCCTGTGAGTTATTAATTTTCATTGAAAAGGCTTAATGTTTAGGTAACTGTTTTCTTTTGAATTTGTATTGTATATTTGTATCAGATGGAATGAGAGGTATGCACAGTATAAGAACAGTATCTAAGTTCCATCGATTACACAGGTCTTTATGATGTATCTTTGTAGACACGTAATTGTCAACCTTGTTCCATTGCAGAGTCCCTGTGATTGGCATAAGATTGCGTAGTAGCATAATTACAGCACCTACTTTTTTTCATGAGGAGGCATTCGTCCTACATCATTTTGCTCTTTAGAGACTGAAAAGTTGAGCCGGTAAATAACTGTTCATTGACAATGGAACTGCCATGCCCTGTGTGAAGACAAGTGGGGGGGGTAAAGAAGTACATTTAAATTATTCCAAATGTTTGTGATAGTGGAATGTGAAGGTGACCGCGTAGAATCATGTTCTTTCTGTTTGTTAAATTGATAGCTGCTGTTGAATTTGAAGGGCACACAAAGATTCACTTTGCCATTTGGACAGCAGAGGGCAACCTAACACTGATAAATTGTGTTTGTTAAAATGATAGCTTTTGTTGAATTGGAAGGGCACACACAGGTGCACTTTGCCATTTCGACAGCAGAAGGCGGGTGACCTAGCACTGATAAATTGCATCAGCTGAGTATGGAAACACACCTATGCATTTTATATTTGTAGATTCAACTGCAAAATGTGACTCTTATGTATTGTAAAATGGGTTTAGTTTCCAATGCATTTTGCGCTTGACATTTTAAAATTCGCCATGTGGAGATGTTATAAGTATATTCATACCCATTTTATCATGTACAGTAGCCAAATTGTATATTGCAAAAGGCACTTTATCATTTATGGTGGTCCTATTTCATACAGACTTCCACTGGCTTTTATTAATTTTCTCTTGGTGAACATATATTATCTGACATTGCCACTGGCCGAAAGAAATTACAGTTGCTATTTTGCATGTTTCTTGCTTATGTGCCACCTCGGTACCTTCCAAGATGGCCGACAGGACAGCACTAGGCAGTTACTATTTCATCTGATCAGAATTTCAAGCATGGATATTAAGAAAGGACTATGAGAATGCATGCAAATATATATTTTGTTTGAAAGCCGTACTCTTTCACTTTGAATCTTTTATGTGAACAAGCAACACATGTTTTTTTGTGAAAGCGTCATGGCTGTTTCCCCTTGCAAAAAGAAGTATATGGCCCACTTTGAATGTATTTGCAAAGTTTGGTGAGGTTTGGTCCAGGGGCGGCAAAGTTATAGGGGGAGTCCCAAAACTTCTTTTTTTTCCCAGACAGTGAATGGGGAAAAAACCTGTGCTCATGCCTACAGCCCAAACCGCGGGACGGATTTTCACTAAATCTGCGGCAGGAGCAGCGGCTTCATCCTGATAGCGTGCATTTGTACATTTGGTGAAAATCTGTCCAGTAGTTTTTTTTTAAAATGACCAAAAAGTAGGTCACAAAAAATTAGTGATATCTATGTCCACTCCGCGGACACACTTCCCTGTTCGCTCCGCGGACAGTGTCCCAATTGGCTTATCGGCTTGCGTTTTGTCAGCAGACACGTGAAGTGTTTGCTGATTGGATGGTGAAGAGCGTGAAGTGCGTCTGATTTTTGTAAACGCCCACCATCTTGGATTCGCGGACAGCACAGAGACAAATGGTGGAGAAATACAACTATGGCAAGTGTGTTGGTGTGTAAGAGCATTTGGGGAGGATAGGGGCGTAAGAGATGTGTCAAATGCTGTATATATTTAGGTGGCAAGCACCCCTGTTGTGTTTGTCATGTCCACGGATAGCCGTGCTGTCCGGGATGTCTGTAATTGGGCAAACGGGTGTGTCCTAAGGACACTATTCCTGTACGTACTGTCCGCAGGCAAGTTGAAACTGTTCTAAGAACGGGCCTGGTGTCCGGGATGTCCACACATACCGAAAATAGGGGTGTCCTAAGGACACTATTCCTGTCCGTAGTGTCTGCATGCAAGTTGAAACTGTTCTAAGAACATGTGTGGTATCCGGGATGTCCATCATTGGGCAAATGGGGGTGACCTAAGGACACTATTCCTGTCCGTAGTTTCCGCATGCAAGTTGAAACTGTTCTAAGAATGGGCCTGGTGTCCGGGATGTCCACACATACCGAAAATAGGGGTGTCCTAAGGACACTATTCCTGTCCGTAGTGTCTGCATGCAAGTTGAAACTGTTCTAAGAACATGTGTGGTGTCCAGGATGTCCGTAATTGGGCAAACGGGGGTGTCCTAAGGACACTATTCCTGTCTGTACTGTACGCTAGCAAAATAAAACTGTTCTTAGAACAATTTAGGTGTCCGCGGACATGAAAAATACCCATGCTGCATGGTTAAAAAGTTTGATTCTATGGGTGTGATATATGGGTGTGATATGCTGCGGTGGTTGTGGCCAGGGCCTAGAGTCTTGGGTGCATGACTGAAGGCCGTAGGCCATAGGCCATGCATGTATGAAATACCTGCAAATCTACAGTTTATGCACTGTTTGATTTGTGTAGTTTGTATGTGAAGTTTTGGCTACATCATGCCATTAAGATTGTAGAGTTTGGTAACAAGCACTGCAGTATAACATATCTATGGAAGTAAACATTTTGCATTGTGGTGTAAGGTTACATGTTTGCTTCAATGGTTGTGTTATGGAGCAGTATTTATGAGTTGTACTTATAATATTCTTACTGTTTGGTTTGGTAACTGGAGTACATAATCCTTTGTCGATTTCTGTGATAAAAGAAAATATCATGTTAGTATTGGTAGTTTGTAAGGACTTAAAGCATTGAATAATAGACATTTTTTATTCATTTCGACCCGCATATTTAGTAGATTACAAACCAGTGTACTGTGCAATTTGCTCAGTTTCTGTGTTTGTTGTTAAATCATTGGGTCTGTGGAAAATAAAATCAATGTTGGATTAAAAAACTTTTTTTTCTTTTGGTATAGTACATTTATTTTTGTGTTTTCAGTGTTTACTTGTTGTTTCTGGCTAATGTTGGCTTGTTGCAGATTGTTAGCTACTTGTTGATTTGTTACTGATTATAATTGTTATTTATATTCTCAAATTGATAATCTATCTGTTGGGTTGTTGCAAAATCTTGGGGCAGTTAGATACCTGTTGGCGTATTTTAACTGTTTAATATTATTATAATTTAGTGGTATTGATTTATCTGTTGGGTTGTTGCAAAATCTTGGGGCAGTTAGATACCTGTTGGCGTATTTTAACTGTTTAATATTATTATAATTTAGTGCTATTGATTTATCTGTTTGGTTGTTGCAGAATCTTGGGGCAGTTAGATACCTGTTGGCGTATTCTGTTTATTTCTTGTTATAATTTAGTGGTATTGATTTATCTGTTTGGTTTTTATAGAATTTTTATTAATGTTTATGCACAGATTAGTTATTAGTGGTATTGATTTATTTGTTTGGTGTTGAAAAATCTTGGGGCAGTTAGATACCTGTTGGTGTGTTCTAACTGTTTATAGTTTTCTAATTGAAGTTTTGTTAATGTTTAAGTATAGATTAGTTATTAAATTTTGGTTTTAAGAAGATTAAATAAGCGTTTATAAGACTTGCTGGTAATCTCTGCTTTAGAGTAATGGTACTATCATTACATTCAAACCATCCACAATTCTTTTTTATATATGCAGTGTAGTGACCTGCATTGGTTGTGGCTTCTGCGTGGTAGATTATACCTATTGTTGTGAATGTTTTCTTACCAAGCGATACTTGACCATGTGTGAATCCAGTCAGCTTGCAGTTGATTTTGGTACCATCTGCATTGTAACGTAGAAGCATTAATATTACATTTTTACTATGTGTTTGTATTAGTAAGGTGGAGCGATTATCTGAATTGCAGGTAGTACATAATCTGCCATGGTTTGCATTTTGTACAAGTTGCTGAAATGGAATGGATTCACAGTTAGGTATGGATACAAACACAAAACGTTCATTAGGGATTTGTTCATATTGCATATTGTTGCACAGAGTGCAGGTATGTTTCCACATGTATGAAATCTAGAAGATTTCATTTATAGGTATGTTTTTGTTTTCTAGTACTTGTAGCATAGCAAGTACATTAGAAATTCTTGTGGATCGTCTTGTGAGTTTATAGTGAATTTCACCATTCCAGCACAGTAGTCCAATTCTTGTCTTATTCCATGAACACTGTAGGTGTTGTCAGGATTGTTGGTTGCATTTCTATGAAGGATTAACATTTACAAACACAATTGGTATGTACTGTGTAAGTAAATGTTGTCAAAAAATTGGTGGCAATTGAAATAGAATATGAATTGCTACATTTGCATAGCAATTTACACCAGTTATAATTATATATATTGAACATTTGAATGGACCAGATAGTTCTGTGTCCAAGTCATTTTTTTGGAGTGTGTGTTGAGTAATAGATTCTTCTTTGGTTGTACTAATTAATGAATTATTATTTTCTTTTTCTCTCTTTGGAGGATTTGTAGTGACATCCTGGTGCATTTCTGTTTGAAGTAGTTTTCTTTTACAACGTTTTCCTTTTTGTGGAACAGGATATGTTTTTAGATGGGGGCTGTATAGTGAACGTAGTCTATTGTATTCTAAAATGCAAGGAATATTAGCGTTTACTTTACTTGCATCAAAGTTGATTAGAAATCGTCCGTCAAGTGTACGTAAGCTTGATAGTGCTACGTAGCTCATGCCTTCTTTGAAGACTGGGTTCCCAATATCTATCAATGCTTTATAGAAGGTAAAACCTTGTGATTTGTGAATGGTGACAGCGTTTGCTAGAGTTAGAGAAAATTCTGCGTACATACATGTCTTTGAAAAGAAGGAATTGAGCTGTTGAGCACCCGATCCTTTTTACTTCTGAAAGTTTGTCAAAGAGAATATTGACAAACTGAATGTTGTTGTCACGTGGGTATGTTTGAAAGCCAACAACTGTAACCAGTGCTCCATTAACTAGTCCTTGCTCCACGTCAAGGTTACGTTTAAGCATTACTTTACAGTTTAAAAATAATTTTAATATTTTCTCCAAAGCAGCTGTGTCGGGGATTGAATTTTCTAAGGTATTTAGTCTTGTTGTGGCTTGTTGATACATGGCTAGTGTCATACTATGTACGTCCAGTTTGTCTGTTGCGGAAATTTCAATTATTGGTTGCATTTATTTTTTCAACATTGTTTCATTGAATTTGGAACAGCTTGCAAGAGTTGGCATCAAGGACATACAATTGATATTTTTGTGTGCTAATTGTTCCATGACATAGGAGCACATGAGTTATGGCCATAAAGTGCATGGATGTGCTGGGTGTTTAATATTGCTTGTGCTTCTTGAGATAGTACACCAACTATTTTCAAAATGTTTGCGTAGGTGAAGTCTGCAGACTGTCGCATGTTTTCTGTTAATTCTCTGTATTGGAAATGTTGCCAAAGGTTGACATTTCCTATGCTGCCAACAGTTTTACGGCAGAGTTTGTGTCCTAAGGTTTTAAAAATAGATTCACCTTTCACTGGTGTCAATTCAAGATCTCCGAAAACAATAATGTGTTTTTCTCCAAAGAGCTCTTCATAGTTTGTTTTAAGTACTTCTTGTAACCTGAAATGAATCAAAGCCAACATTAGGTTGGAGACCACTTCATCTATTAGCAGCATTTTCATTTGTTTTATAACTCTGCGTAGTTCCATTGCAGCTTCTGTAGAAAGTTTATAATATTCTAATTGGTTTCGGTGTTCTACTGGCAGGGGTAGTAATCGGTGTAAAGTGACACCACCTATGTTATAGGCAGCTAAACCTGTGGGGCAGTTACAACAGATGACCGTTAGTTTTTTTGGAAATTGTTGAAGGAACTTGCTGATGAATTTGATTAAGAATGTTTTGCCTGAACCAGCTTCACCACTGATGTATAGTAGTGTAGGTTTGTAATTTTGGCAGGTACATTCTTTATTTTCATGTTGTACACCTTGTGCAATTTCTTTTGTTACTTCTTGAAAAATGCTACGCTGCTCATTGTTTAGTTTTGATTGTAGGACAGTTAAGTCTTCTGTATCTTCATAGTGACGAATGGTGTTTTCTACTTCTGTCATAGCTAATTCTGCCTCATTTGTTATTAGTGGCTGTCCCAGTGGTTCTTGGCTTCCTGTTACAGAAGGTTGACTACTGTCGAGAGTGTCCTTATCTAGTTGGACCTGGAGTTCTTCTTCGTGTTGCTGTTCATTGTGCAACATTGTTTTGTACTGTGTAAAGTTTACATCGGTTATAGTGCTTTCATTTGCTTTGAAAGTGTCTTCATAGGAGTCATAGTTATCTAGTATCTCTTCTTCTTTTCTCCATGGTTTAAAGAGTTGTAGCAGGGACATGCAATATATTTTTCTATGTTCAGGAGTTCTTAATGACAATTTGATATGATTAATTAAACTTGGTTTGGTAAGTTTTACTAACCTGCCTTCACAATTTGTCACTCTGTATCTACCTTTTGTTTCATCAGGTTTTATATTATTTTTGTATGTGAAGTTTTGGGCAATGTGGTATAGACACATGGTTTCCAAAGTGGTACTTCTGTTTGGGTAGTATGTGTCTAGTAAATTGTTTTTCAAAATGTCTTGGCTGTTAGGATCATTTTTGGCTATTGTTTCTGTGTCGTTGTATGATTTGAGAACTCTTTTTCTAGATTTAGCAGGACCAAGACTTAGCCATACTATATTTTCAGATTTTCCATAAAAAAGCAGTACAGGTTAAATGATCTGCAGCTTCATAGCAGCCACTTTCTCTATGGGAGAGCATTTTTATGCCCAAGCTGTACAATTTCTGAGACAGTGTTTTGTCTGATGACAGGTCATTCCAGAGGTCTCGAAGCTTTGTTTTTTCTGCTTTGGTTAAGTATGCTGTAACATATCGTGCAAATGCAGTGGAATTGTTTGCAATGTACTGCACATCTATGTTTGCATTCCATAATAGGGCAATGATTGCATTGTAATCATTGATATATTTAGCTTTTTCTGTTCTTTTTATGTAATATGTATTTTAGGTGATTTACCTTTAACACTATGTCTAACTGAAGACATGAAGTTGTTCACTTCACATGTTTCTGTAACCGGTCTAGGGAACCCAAAGCAGAATTTGGCGTAGTATTTCCCTTTGTTTTTGTATTTGCGACGACAATATTTGCCACATTTGTGTCTTTGAAATTGTACAATTTGTGCATGAAGATCACTATTTGTTGCTTCTGATGGAATTTCACAAGTGACATATTTTTCGATAAACTGTAACACAGTGGCATCACTGTCTTCACCAAATCCATAAAAGCATGTGGATATATGGTGGTCCTCTGGCTTGGTTTTCTCCAAAAGAAGTGTTGCACTTCTCCGAGGGGAGGAACAGTTTTATTACAAATAAAGTGTAGAATATCAATGATGGAAATATCTTGAAACATTAACATGGGCCTGAGAGCAAAGTTCTCCAGGTGTTAGTATATCTATGTTTGTTTTATTTTTGTTTGATATGCGTAGGAAATCCTGTAAATCTTCCCATGCATATTCTGCACAACTTAATGTAACAAACCAAGTGGGTGGGCCAAGGTTTCTTATCATAAAATGTACATCTCTGTGACATTGGAACCAGTACTCTTTAGTACCATGCATGTTTGCTAATAGATTTGTTATGCTTGATGGTAAAACCTCATCTTTTTCTTGCACTTTTTGTAGTAATTACATAGCTGACATATTTTGAAAGTGGGTTCCTGATTTTAATGTGTGTGCAACTCCGTAATATAGAGTTGCTAGTTCACTTTCAAAAAGTAGGTGGAATATGCATTCCACATTTTGTCTAAATCTGGGATCTTCAGAATACATCCGTAATGAGCGGTATTCTGAAGCTGATATTTGAATAGGTCTATCATCATACCTTCCTCCTTTGCCAGTAGGAAAGAGTAGAGAAAAGCACGTGCTTCTATACTTTTTTCCCATATACTGATTGGCGATCCTTTTGTTTGACGCATTTGGTAAGTTTCTAGTACATCTTGTACGGTGTCATTACAGTGCAAAGGATGAATTGTATAATGGTCTAAAGTATTTGATATTGTAGCAGGATCTAGTAGCTCAAATTGACCAGCTTCTTGTGTTTCTTGAATTATTTCAGTTGTATCTTTCAAGTTTTCTTCAATATTAATTTCTTTGTAATATTCATTATTCTCTTTAAGATATTGGAAGGCTTGTCTAACTTTATATAAATCTGCCAGCTGTTGCCATATTTTTTGTGTTACTTTTATAAAAAGTTCTACGGCAATACACACACACATGGTTTGGTACTTCAGCAGATGTACTTTTTAATTTTAGTATTTCTTTTTTGTATGTGTGTAGTAGAAGGTTGCCATGTGCAGAATTGTTGCTAGTCTGTTGTAAAGCTATTGCATTTTGTAAGTGGCTTTCACTTCCAAAATATTTTTTCTGGATATGGTTGATTTCTTCGAGTAGGTCTTTGGCTGTACATGTAGAAGATTGTTATTTAAACTTGCTAGTGCTAAAGCAGGACTTTTAGCATAGTACAGTTTATAGACTAGATTTCTTATAGTTGAATGATGTGTTGATATCATTTTGATATGATGGAAGGTGCTTTTGCAAATAGGTCCTGAAATGCAGGCCAATGAATGTCCTTGCAGTACTGTGTATTTGCTCACTGGACGGGTATCCATATTTTGCAGCAGTTTTATTTAGATTTTGTCTTTGCCTTTCACATATTGATTGAGCAACTGGCGTAAAGATGTAAAAGATTATTTTTTGGCAATGTTACACATTGACATGCATGGCCATTTGTATACTGGACGTTCTGGTTCAGTTGAATGGAGAATTGATACTGAGTTTTCTGAGGATATTTTTGTAAGCAGCATTTCTTGTTGCATTATGGTATCATTAAGTTTTTCATAACCTCGTCCACTGCTATGTATGGCAATTGTGTTTGTTTGATTTTATTTGTATGCTTCTTCATTAAAATATGGTTCTGTGCTTGTGGTGTGACTCCATTCACCTCCACAGATATTTAAGAAGTTATTTTTGTTGACATTCCGTTTATTGAGAAGTCTTTTTTTTGTAATTTAATACTTAGTTTTGTTAGTGGTTTCATTCTGTTTAACACTAAAATAAATAACTTTCTTTTAAGAAGGATTGCACTGTCTATCAAAGCTTCTAAGATTAATTTTCTATGGTAGTTTTTAAGGGTTGTGCTTGATTTGTCTCCTGTTTTTATAATATTTTGAAGGACTCTGTGGCAGAACATTTTTGCTAATATACTTTTTTTGGTATGGTTACTTCCTACTAAATCAAGATTTATAGGAGGAGTTTTAGCAGTAGTGGTAGCTGCATTCTTGTTAATCATTTCTGTTTTCTTTTACATTTTGATAGAGGAGGCAAAGTTTCTGTACTGGAAGATTGTTTTGTTTTGCTAAATGACTGTATTAGTTGTTTTTTAAAACTTTTTGTACAAACTCTGCTAGTGATGGATGCTTATTTTGGAAATTTTAATTTTCATTTGCTCTATTTCCTTGTTGCTTTCTACGGACTTGCTTTCGGGTAGGCATTCTGTGGGGTCTGTTGAAACAAATAAAAAACAAAGGTATGGGTTGGGATGTTGTGCAATGTATGTGTGCTGTATGCATGAGTGTCTGAGTATGATGGTAAAGATGTATTTGGTGGTGTGTAATTGTGCAGCTACAATTAGTTGGGAAGGGTATTCTTCTATTTGTGTGTTACTATACTGCGGTTCAGATGACAGTAGAAAGTGAGCTAGTGGTGAGGATAAGCACTAATAGTAAATCAAATGGTATAAAATTAAAACAATTCTTTGTTTTGTAATACTAACATTCTAGGGGCTGAGTTATGTTATTTGTGCTCCGAGAAACGACGATTTTTGTGCTACTCTGCATGCTAATCCCTGTTTAATAAATGGTGATTTGTGGGCAGAATGGTGCACAAATCTTCTTTTTTTTGGTGCACAAATTACATGAATCACCCGCACAGAGGGTTTGAGTAACAGTAAGAATATTTGTATTTGTATTTGTATTTATTTAGTTTATATAGTGCTTTACACCAAAGTGTTGCACATTTTAACAACAACAGGATACATATAACAATTAACATTATAATAGTAATAGTAGAAGCAATTTACAATTGAGAATCAGACCAACAAAACTGTAAGTAGAGCAATTAAACTGAAGGGGAGAAGGAGAGTAGTGCAGTAGAAGTGAGAGAGAGGGGTGGGGAAAAGGAGGAGAATGTGGGGGAGAGAAGGGAGATGATTAAGGAGATAAGGCAAGGGGGGAGGAGAAAGAGAGATTTGTGAAAAGTGTGGGATGAGGAAAATGTAGAAACAGAGCAGAGTGAGAGAGGTAAGGAGTTCCAGTGCAGGGGGGCTAGGAGATGGAAGGAGTGGAAACGGGATGTGGCACGAGGGGAAGGAGGAACAGTGAGAAGAAAGTGGTCAGCAGAGCGAAGGGAGTGGGAAGGAGTGTAGAAAGAGAGGAGAGAGGAGAGATAAGGGGGAGCAAGATCATGGAGAGATTTAAAGACTAGGCAGAGAAACTAAGGTAGTATTGTACTTACTCTTTTCTTGTGGAATAAGCAGGTTTCTTTGGAGTTGGTGTTTGTAGTTCAGATGTTGCTGTTTTCCAGCAGAGTGGTCTTCACTGCAATTGTAAAAGAAAGAAGTTAGTAATTCTATGTGTTTATAGTACTAATGTTAATTGAGAGCTTCATTTTTATGTCTTTGTAGTAGAATTCTTGTTTGATTTCTGAACATAGTGTATGCATGCAGTTTCATTTGACTATGTGCAGCCTTTATATTTTATTTACATTATGTTAGTTCAACATGTTTTGCAAATGAGTAGAATATTAAGAGTGCGAAATTCACTTGGTTTTTGAAAGCTGTGTTATAGAATGTTAGGAGAAAGAAAAAAAATGATATATTTATTTTGCAATTTTTATAAGGTAAATGGCAGAAACTGTATAGAAAAGCATGGAATATATGCATTTGTGAAGGTGTAGTTAATAAAGCAGAAGGATGTGATTTACAGGTAGTGGTGGTATTGCAGCTGGGAGCTTTTCAATGATGGTGTCTATGAGTGTTAGTGTGTGAAGTGCATGACCTTTTACTGGCTGTGTGTAATTCTATGATACACTACTAAGAGTTTTTCCACAATTATATTGTTATTTCTTCCATCTTCTAATATTATAATTTTTTAGATAGGTGTGTGTGTGTGTGTGTGTGTAAAAAAATGTTTTAGATAGACAGGTTTGGAAGTGACAGTTGTTATAGCAGATGGAAAAAATGACAGTAAGTTCATTTTATAGGCTATACAGGTTAAGTGGCAGTTCCTCTGTTTATATGCATTCATAAGAGTTGTACACATACTGTGCAGAAAATATGCATACCTGTAGTTTGTATTCATGCATGTGCATATGCCTGCAGCTGCAAGTAGAAATTATGGAGACTTGAAGAGTAGTTTTTGTAGTAGGTGTTTTCCAATGATATGAGACTTGTACTCAGAGTGATCAACGGTAGATTTGAAGTGCTGAACTCTGATGATGGAGTTAGATGTAGAGGTCTTGGATGTGACTGGTGGATGGTTGTGTGACTGGTTAGCTGTATCCAATGAGGGAATGGCACAGAGAGTGAAGTGGAAATGGTAGAAGGGCTGTCCAAGTCACAATATGTCCGCAGACATGGTGGTTGTCCGCGGACACCGCATATTACATACAGGGATTTTGAGTTGGAGAGGCATGCACATGAGAATGAGCAGAGCAAGGGTTTGGTCAGTAAAGTTTAGTGGGTGTGTTGTGCAAGGAGAGATTGTCAGAACGTCCTTTTCCTGAGAGAAGAACAGTTAGCTATGGCTGTGTTTTTTATAAAACAGATTGGATTTCGGGAGACTCATAGTTACATTGGTTGGAGGTGCATGCCGAATGCTGTGGAGTAGCTGCAGATCTTGGATTCCCTCATGTGGAAGTGCACTGGCATGGAGTGTGTGGAATGAAGTGGTTGGACTTGGTACCTCTCTGTGTTAGTTTGTAGACAGAGCTTTGTCCAGACATAATTATAATTCATGTGGAGGGAACAGTTTAGGACATTTGTCAGGAATTTCTTTGCAATTTGTGATGAAAGAAGGTCACGGGAAGGTCATGGACATATTTCCAAATTCCAAAATATTTTTTTCTCGTATTGCGTAGAGACAAATGTGGCTGCGTTCTTCTTCATTTGGTCCACAAATGGAGAAAGCGAGGCGGAATCTTAATAAGACTGTTTGTGTCTTTCTAAGAGATGTTGGCATGTCCTCTTTCCACAATGAAAATATTATGTTTCGTAGCACATACATTTTTCGCAGGGATGGAGTCCTATCCTACTTATACTGGTAATCAGATTTCTCTGAGAAATTTACAAAATGCATTGCGTACTTTTGTGGAATTACAGCCATCCATTTTGCAGTAGGTGTTGACTATTTCAAGTTTTTCAAACACAAAAAAACACCACCAAAAGGCTCTTTTCAGAGCCACCACTTCCTCCCAGAGAAAAGTGCAAAGGTTTTGATAGGGAAGCACCCCAAAATTGTAGATGTCCGCGGACTGTCCGCGGACTTCTAAAAAATGCACAGGTCCCTGCTCCATTTATTTGTCACTTCTATTTTTAAACTGTGAAAGGCGGCTCTGAAAAGATCCTTTTCTTTGGATTTTTGTTTTATATTTTTTTGTTTTTTTACCCACGACATACTAGGAGAGGAGGGGAAAGGAGGGTAAGGGGGCGACACCAACCACAGGGATAAGAATGTGCAGGTGGAGGTAGGAAGATGTAGGGTGGCCCTTACTTAGGTAGGTAGCAGGTCTTCTCATGCTCCTTGACCACAGTCTTGAAAGCACTTCTAAGTCTCTCCCCCCTGCAGAGTACTGCGTCGAAGTACATACACAAAACTGTGACCCTCGAAAGGTAAGGGTCATCAGCATCGTGAATGGCCTGTGAGGCAGCTGGAGGGATGCACTCTCCCACAGGAGTGTCTCTTGTGGTGAGAGGAGCGTAAATGGAGGATGTAGTAGAGGAACTCAACCTACTACGTTGATCACAAGGTACAACTTTGCGAATGGCCCCACCGTGGAACAACCTTAGGTGTCGCTTTATAGATGTCGTACCAAAGCTGTACGAAAAAGGCCTCCCGCGACTCAGCACCATTTTGCACTGGTTGCAGGTGACCTTGTTCGCACGTGCTTTGGGTATGTCACCATGACTCACGCCGAGTGCTGGTAGTAGGGACTTCCACTACCTCATCCTCTTCATCCTCTTCATCCTCCTCTACATCCTCACACCAGTTCCCCTCTTCAGGCCCTTGGGAAGGTGGTGGAGGGGGTGGGGGTGGTGCTGATCCAGATGTAGCACCAGGTGGAAGAACAGCAGTCATGGATGCTATCAGGTTTCAGCAAAGGCGGCAAAATCTGGAAGATTGCAAGGCAAAGTAGATAATGCTCTGTGAGATAGCCAGAAGCACAATGAATATCAGCTCTGGGGTGTGGCCTTTTATAGGGGTGCTGGTGCACACTTCGCGGACACCCGCGCTGTCCGTGGACAGATCGAACACCCCAAAAAGGCTCAAAAGGTTGCAAAAAATATGTAGAATGTCAGGGTCATTGTCTGGGACATGTGCTATGGTGAATTTTTATTATAAAATACTGTGGATTGCCTGAAAAGGTACTTTAAAAATGTTCGGGGACCCAGACAGTGTCCGCAATTCAGGACACACGCTCAGCGTGGGTGCGGTCACATGATGACGTCGTGAACACGTCCACGAAGGGAAAGGGTGTCCGCAGGACACCAAATGTATAGGAACGGTTGTGCACATGCGCGTGAGTGTTCTACGGTCAGTGTTCGGGTCCTGAAACTAATTAAAAGTGTGACACAAGTGAGACGAACAGTTACAGACAGGACTTATGGGTGTGGTGTGCATGTGCGTAGATGTTGTACAGGCAGTACGTACTTCACAAAAGAAGGAGTTTGCCCCTAATGATGCAGCTTTTGGTGGGGGTCTGATAAAATACGAACGTTTGGTTTCCAAAAGACTGCTAACCAAAGTATAACTTTGCCCAATTGATTAAATAAATTCAATCTAATTTATAAATTGAGCATCGTTAGATATCTCAAAACTATTGATACCTTTGTGGTTAAAGTAAACAGTCAGCCGGAGAGTGGACAAATAAAGAAAAAATCTTGAATATTTTTTATTATATAATAACCAAGAGTAAACAGAAAGAGACTTATTCTAAAGCATATGATACAGATATTATGAAGACAAGTTATTCATGAAACTTAAAAATAAAGCAAAATATAAAACAAGACATTATATTTTTAAACAACATAAAGCATTACATTTTTGGACAACATAAAAAAATAAAGCAAAAAAAAAGAAAACCTTAAAATGTATAAACTTATTAAATGCAGATTGAATAGGCAAGTCTTAGTTGCTAAATCAGGTTTACCTGAATATCCAAAAATGTCATTTACTGCATTAGGTTTGCTGGCTAAATTAGGTTAACCTGAATGTCTAAAATTTCAATTGCTAAAGCAGGTTTGCCTACGTAGAAGACAACAAATGTTAGTTGGCTTCGAGGTCCAAGGATACTGTATTTCAAATTTATCAAGAGACAGGATTGTTTTTCTTGACTGTTGACCTCAAATACGTTTCGGCGAGGCCCCCTGTGGGGTCATGTTTTACAAAATATGCCTTCCTCTGGGCCATTTTTTTGGGGAGGGAAAACAATCCCACAATAGTTGGTAAAGAGATAACAGGATCAGTTGCTCCCAAGTTGAAGACCTGCTGTTGCTGGCAGGTGTGGTCCAACATTTCCAATAACCCCTTTGTTTATTATTTGAAAGGCAATCAATTCTTCAACTTGCATTAGTTTGGAGTTTTCATTTGTTTCCCTGTGCCGTAAATGCAGCTGTGGTCATTCAGCCAGGGTCAGATTTCTTATTTTGTGTTATTTTTGAATTCTTCAAAATCCAAAAATGTATAATGACAACAAAGGGTCAAGGAAAAAATCCTGCTTCACACCAGCTCTGCTCCTATTGCTTTATGGCACACACATGTATGCAAATTCGCCTCGAGGCGCTGTGTACAGGCAATACGGACAGGCATAGTGTCCTTCGGACACCTCCATTTTGGTTAATTGCGCACATTGAGGACACCGATTGTGTTCTTAGAACAGTTTCAACTTGCCTGTGGATATTACGGACAGACATAGTGTCCTTAGGACACCTCCATTTTGGTTAATTGCGGACAACCCGGACACCGCGCATGTTCTTAGAACGGTTCCATCTTACCTGCGGACATTATGGACAGGCATAGTATCCTTAGGACCCCTCCATTGTGATAAATTGCGGAGAACCCAGACACTGCGCGTGTTCTTAGAACAGTTTCAACTTGCCTGCGATCCTTACGGACAGGTATAGTATCCTTAGGACACCTCCATTTTGGCTAATTGCGGACATTGAGGACACTCTGTGCATTCTAAGAACAGTTTCAACTTGCCTGCGGATATTACGGACAGGCATAGTGTCCTTAGGACACCTCCATTTTGGTTAATTGCGGACAACCCGGACACCGCGCATGTTCTTAGAACGGTTCCAGCTTACCTGCGGACATTACGGGCAGGCATAGTATCCTTAGGACGCCCCCATTTTGATTAATTGTGGACAACCAGACACAGCGCATGTTCTTAGAAAAGTTTCAACTTGCCTGTGAACATTACGGACAGGCATAGTGTCCTTAGGACGCTTCCATTTTGGTTAATTGCGGACAACCCGGACACCGCGTGTTTTCTTAGAACAGTTTCAACTTGTCTGTGGACATTACGGACAGGCATAGTGTCCTTAGGACGCCTCCATTTTAGTTAATTGCGGACATTCCAGACACCGCGCGTGTTCTAAGAACAGTTTCAACTTGCCTACGGACATTACGGACAGGCATAGTGTCCTTAGGACGCCTTCATTTTGGTTAATTGCGGATAACCCGGACACCACTTGTGTTCTTAGAACAGTTTCAACTTGCCTGCAGAAATTACGGACAGGCATAGTGTCCTTAGGACACCTCCATTTTGGTTAATTGCAGAAATTCCGGACACTGAGTGTGTTCTTAGAACACTGCATCTGGCTTGCGGACAGTACGGACGGGTGTAGTGTCCTTAGAACACCCCCATTTTGGTTAATTGCAGACATCCCGGATACCCGCGCTGTCCGCGGACATCTTAACTGCCTTTTTTTTTAAAAAAGAAGACACAAAGGACTGAATTAAAACACATCTAATATTTTTTTTAATTATATACAGATATACAATTTATGAAAGAGAGGGGGAAGCAGAAACTGACACAAACACAGGGGAATTAGGGTTTTTGAGAGGATGGATGGGAGGAGATGAAGGGATGGAAGTCTCATTGTAACGTTTTTCTTAGTGGGGAAGGTTTGGGGATAGTTGACTGGAACATGGAGAGGGGGAACAGGTACATGTGGGACAATGATATTTATTTTTTTCTTTTAT
Organism: Ambystoma mexicanum; assembly: GCF_040938575.1. Classification (NCBI taxonomy): domain Eukaryota; kingdom Metazoa; phylum Chordata; class Amphibia; order Caudata; family Ambystomatidae; genus Ambystoma; species Ambystoma mexicanum. Next base: position 1,425,256,084 of record NC_090932.1, read on the forward strand.
GTGGTCCTCCACAAAATGTTTCAAAAGACTGAAATTATCCATTAGCATGTCAATTTTTTCTTCCATGCGGTGCAGAGTATGTTCTAAGGTGTCTTTAGGTGTATTATTCTCAATGTTTGTATGGTCTGTGAAGAAAAATAAAAATATTAAGTACACATAAAGTTATGATTATTAATTTGGTTACAGAGAGAAGTGTCTACCATTAGTATCATCATCTTCTGTCATTTCCTCACGTGGAAAATTTTCCTCAAGCCATTCCAAAGTACTGGCCATTTCTGTGTAAAAAAAAAAATATATATTACTTTTAGTGTACCTAATACAGAACGTTTAGACATACATAAGAAAAATGAAGTTTACTTACTAGCTTCAAGTAAGTTGTGTTCTTACTGTTGTGTAGGTCTAATGTTGCTCCTAGCTGTGCAGTTTCTGTGAGGTAATTATGTTGGAAGCATATCTTTTTTGTTTTGGTATATTCCATTTTAGTACATATGGCATTTAAATGGATGGTTGATTTGTTACATATATGGGTTCCATTTCTTATTTATTATTACATATAATGGGGGTCATTACGACCCTGGCGTTAAGGGTTTAACAGCGCCGTAAAAGGTGTCGACACCGTTAAACCCTTCACGCCTGATTACGAGGTCCCTTTGCGGCTCCCGACCTTAACGGCTGGTCTGGACCAGCCGTTAAAGTAGGGACCCGCAAAGAGACTTAAGGGTTTAACAGCGCCGTAAAAGGTGTCGACGCCGTTAAACCCTTCACGCCTGATTACGAGGTCCCTTTGCGGCTCCCGACCTTAACGGCTGGTCTGGACCAGCCGTTAAAGTAGGGACCCGCAAAGGGACTTCCGAGGTAATTACGGTACCGCAATTTGCAGTACCGTAATTACCGCCTTCCCCAGTCCCATTGAGTCCTATGGGGCAAAAATGGGAATGGGGAAGGGCCAATGGTAAATGGGGAATTACTATCCCGCCAACCTTGGAATGGGGCGGTATTTCCCCATTTAACATTGGCAGACTCGTTACAATACCGGCAGAAACCATGGTGCTAATAGCACCATTGGTTACCGCCGGTGTTGTAATGAGGGCCAATGTGTTTATATGCTGCTTTTTGAACTTGTGCAGTGTTTATATGACTTGATAGAACAATTTAAGATACCCCTGAGTTTTTGGGTAGTGTTGTTGACCGCGTCCGGTCCGCGGACATACTCACAGTCCACGGACATCAAAATCACTAGCTGGGGGTTCAGTATGTTCTATGTTACATGTAAATAAAGTCAGGGACGTTATGGTTAAGTTGCGCTACTATAAACCTATGAAATTCAGTAAAAAATACTTTGTTAAAGGGACGTTATGGTTCCAAGAAACCCGAAAACCCCCTGAAATTCGCCAGTTATGGTAAGCTAAGCAACCATAACTCACGTCACCACCATGCATTGCTAAGACTAACACCCAGGACATCAAATATGACAGCACAAATGTCATTGATGACATCACTGATGACATCACATGTGCATTTACTTTTCATGACAAGTCTGTACAAGGGATTCTTATTTTAATGTTGAGAGAAAAAGTGTCAAGGATCATTGGAATAGATATTTTGAGCTATCTAGCGCATTAGGCAATGCATTGATATAAATAGCATTCCATTATGAAGTTCTTTACAGTATAGTAAGCTACTCATGTATAAACATAAGCATTTTGCGCAGCATACATGATGGAGGTGCAATATTCATAATCTTCCAATGTTGAATAGTGAAATGATAAATGTTTTCTTATTAGAGTTTTGTGTACTATGCAACATGTAATAAATAGCTAATAAAACTACTTACTACATAATTTAATTATTACATACAAAACACAAAGACACAACACATACAAATATGAGTATATACAGAGAAAGTGAAGTACACAAAAAGCAGCAGTAAAAGCAGAAAGTGTTCACAACCTAACTGATTATCTTTATGCACAGAAAGGATTACTCTGCTTCAAACCTACCTCTTCCCTATGCACAAATATCACATGATGTGACTGCACCCTAAAGAAAGTAATGCAAATACAAATATGAGCACATCCAGAGAAGTAATTAAAAAAACAGCAGAACAATAAGAATGTGTTGATAACCTTACTGATTGTGTTCATACACAAAAAGCATTCCTATCTTTTAAGTGTGTATTTTTCCTATGTATATGTTTCATATGCTGTGAGTGGACCCTAAGTGAATTATTGTAAGAACATATTTGAAGTATAAGTCTACAAATATAGTACTTTTTGATTTCTTTGTTCCTAACTATTACTCATCAAGATATATTACTAAAGGAAAAAAGAGCGAGTCAGACATGTGATGTCATCAGTGATGTCATCAATGACATTTGTGATGCCATCTTTGATGTCCTGGGTGCTAGTCTTAGCAATGCACGGTGGTGGCGCGAGTTATGGTTGCTTAGCTTACCATAACTGGAGAATTTCAGGGGTTTTCCGGTTTTACTTGGAACCATAAAGTCCCTTTAACAACGTTTTTTTTACTGATATATATATATATATATTTATATATAGATATATATTTTTTTTTAAAGCATAGATCCATCCGAAGATCTCTCGGCAATGCCGAAAAGCCAGCTTGAGAATTACATCTGAGTAGTGAAAAGAACAAGTTACTTCTTACCTTGTAACGTTCTTTCGATGGGATGTTCCTCCGACGTATTCCTTATCTTTAATAGATCATCTCCAGCTTGCTGGCCTCGGAAAAATGTTTTCAGTAGAGGGCGCTGCGCGTCAACGTCCCTCAAGCCGATGTCCCTCCACGGCCTCCGTATCGGCGCCACGTCGCCACACGTATAAATAGACTCGCGCAGCGTCCGTTGCTCAGTTCCGTTTTGACGTTAATAGATGTTGTACATGAATTGGTTATTGACCTTGAAGGAGCGTAAGCTGCAACCACAAGGGAAGTATTACTGCAGGGATGGATGGGAGGGGCGATAAGGAATACGTCGGAGGAACATTCCATCGAAAGAACGTTACAAGGTAAGAAGTAACTTGTTCTTCGAAGGGATTGTGTCCTCCGACGTATTCCTTAACTTTGATAGACTCCCATAGCAGTGGTGTGTAATTGGAGGTGGGAGTAAGACTCCATGTTTCCTTTTAGGAATGAACCGAATGTAATATGGCTTTGCCAAACCTAGTCTCTTGACTAGAGGAGGAATCCAGGTTGTAAAATCTTGTGAAGGTATGTGCGGATGACCATGTAGCAGCCGCACATATGTCTCGAACCGGAACCCCTCTTTGGAGGGCCGAGGAGGCTGCGATACCCCTGGTTGAATGAGCCCTAAGATTTTGAGGAGGCTCTTTTCCTACCAGTTTGTAACATTCCAGGATAGCCAAAATAATCCATCTGGAAATGGTTTGTTTTGTTATCGGTAGTCCCAACTTGTGCCCTGAGTAACCCACGAACAGTAGGTCTGCTTGTCTAATCCTAGCAAGTCTGCTGATGTAAAAGCTTAAAGCCCACCTTGGGTCCAGCCTATGTAGCCTTTCTTCCTCTTTCCCTGGATGGGGAGGCGGATAGAATGAAGGTAAGGTAATTTTCTGAGTGATGTGAAATTCAGAAACCACCTTTGGGAGGAAATTAGGCTTCACCTGTAGGACAACCTTGTCTTTATGGAAAATTGTATGAGGGGGTTTACAAGATAGAGCTTGTAATTCGCTCACCCTTCTAGCAGATGTTAAAGCCACTAATAAGACAGTTTTAAGGGTGAGAAATCTTAGCGAACAAGAGTGGAGTGGTTCGAAAGGAGTACCCATCAGGAAATTTAAGACTAAATTTAAGTCCCATAAAGGAACCTGGAAAGGTCTTGGAGGGTAGACATTAGTTAATCCCTTTAGAAATTGTATTACTAAGGGTAATTTGAAATACGAAGGTTCCTCCACAGTGCGCTTGAAGATCGATAGCGCTGCGAGATAGCCCTTGATAGTGCCATCTTGAAGGCCTGAATTTGCCAAGTAGAGTAGAAAGGATAACACCGTTGGTGTACCACATGAAAAGGGGTCGATATTCTCTTCTCTGCACCAGCTGCAAAACTTGTTCCAACGGCAGCGGTATAAAGACTTTGTTGCTGGCCTTCTGGCCGAAAGCAACACTTCCATGATGTCATCAGGGAGGTCCCAATCCTTGTATCTCAACCTTTCAGAAACCAGGTGTGAAGGTTGAGGGTTCTGATGTCTGGATGGAGAACCTGACCTCCCTTCTGTGAGAGAAGATTCTCCTTGAGTGGAAGACAAATTGGAGGGCAGATGGACATGTCCAGAAGGTCCGGGTACCACGTTCTCCTGGCCTAGTCTGGGGCAATTAGGATCATGGTTCTCTGGAATCTTCTCAACCTCCTGGTCATTTGAGGAATGACAGGGACTGGTGGAAACGCGTACAGGAGTGGAAACTCCCAGTCCACTACGAATGCGTCCACTAGAGCTCCTCTCGGGGGAAATTCCCTTGAACAAAACAGATCGCATTTTCTGTTGGTACTGGTGGCAAACAGATCCACTTGAGGGGTTCCCCAAAGGGTGAAGATCTCCTGAAGGACTTCATGAGCTAGTTCCCACTCATGGGAGACTGTGGCCTGCCTGCTCAGACCGTCCGCCGTCAAGTTCTTCTCTCCGGATAGGTGGACTGCCGATAGAGAGATTCCTTCTTGAATTGCCCAAAAAGCAGAGCCGCATTGCCTCTCTGCACAGTGTTAGTGATCCTACGCCTCCTCTTTTTTTTTGTTGATAAAACATTTTTTATTGTTTTACTTCTCATCAATACAACAACAACATGTGTGCACTAGCATGTCCTTTCAAAATTCGATCATGAACAGGTGTTATCAATCACCCATGACATTACCCCGGGTTTTAATGCGGTTAAACCGTATCCCCTTCGCTGCCCTCAGCAGGATCCAGGAGGATCTAAGGTCCATCTTCTTCCCACCTCCGCCATATCTTATCCGCCTTGGCAGGGCAGCCTCTGGCAGTGTATACTCTATGTTCTATGACTGCACAAATGTTCATGTCCGATGCCCATTGCTCCATCGTTGGGGACTCCGGGGCTCCCCATTTTTGTGCTATGTTGCGCTTCATCAGTCCCGCTGCCGTGTTCAAGAGCAGTCTGTCCCATTTGTTAAGTGCAGTCTCGCCCGGGACACCCAGAATGAGAATCTTTGGGTCCAGTGGTATTCGGCACGCCAAGGCATTGCTAAGCGCAGTACAGCATTCATCCCAGAAGGTACGGATTCGGGGGCATGCCCAAAGGATGTGAAAGAAAGTCCCCTCTTCTTCCCCGCATCGGAGACAGTTCGGGTTCGAGGCTCTCTCCCACCTATATAGTATCGTCCTGGGGTAGTAGACCCTGTGGAGGATCTTTAATTGGACCAGCCGAAGCCTGGAAGAGATGGCCACCTCCCTTGGGTGCATTAGGACTTGGATCCAGTCTTCTGGATCTATTACCCCTACATCCACCTCCTGCTCAGAGCGTCCGCCGTCAAGTTCTTCTCTCCGGATAGGTGGACTGCCGATAGAGAGATTCCTTCTTGAATTGCCCAAAACCAGAGCCACATTGCCTCTCTGCACAGTGTTAGTGATCCTACGCCTCCTCTTTTTTTGAGGTAGTGCATGGCCACTGTGTTGTCCGTCATTATCAGGACATTTTTGCCCTGTACAGATGGCAGAAAAGCCTTCAGCGCTAGTCTGATTGCTCTCAGCTCTAACAGGTTGATATGTAGTCTGGACTCCGATGGAGACCAACGACCGCTGATGGTCAAGTCATTGGTATGGGCTCCCCAACCCATGAGTGAGGCATCTGTGACTACTGTTATCTCTGGCCATGGTTGCCAAAACAGTTCCCCCTTCAAGATGTTTTCCTGGCAGGCCCACCACTGAAGGTCTCGAGCCACCTTGTCCGGAATCTGAAGGAGGTCAGTCATTTTCCCTGAGAATTGCGACCACTGAATTCTCAGTGCCCACTGAAGAGATCTCATTCTCAGGCGAGCCTCTGGCACAAGGAAGATGCAGGATGCCATGATGTCTAGCAACCTCAGAAAGTCGAAAGCTGGGAGACGTTGGGCATTTTGGAACTTGGTGACCATCTGCAGAATATCTTGAGCCCTCACCTCTGGTGGCGGGGCTTTTCCCAGGGAAGTGTCCAGGACCGCTCCAATGAACTGGAGTCTCTGTGATGGTATCATCTGTGACTTCTTTAAATTGAGGGAGAAGCCCAGTTTGTGAAGGACGTGGCAGACATAATCTAGCTGGATCTGAGCTTGTTCCGAAGATACAGCTCTGATTAGCCAATCGTCCAGGTAGGGGTAGACGTGGATCCCTTCCCTCCTTAGTCTTGCAGCCACTACCGACATTAGCTTGGTGAAGACCCTCGTGGCGGAGGTCAGCCCAAATGGCAGAACTCGAAATTGATAATGAGAGCCGGTATTGCGAACCTCAGGTATTTCCTGTGTTTGAGATGGATTGGCACATGGAAATAAGCATCATGGAGGTCCAGAATACTGGCCAGTCCTGGAGCTGGAGGGCCTGAAGGATCTGAGAGAGAGTTACCATCTTGAACTTGTCCTTCCTGAGGAACTTGTTCAATTCTCGTAAGTCCAAGATAGGTCTCAGTCTTCCGTCTTTCTTCGGTATGAGAAAGTAGGGGGAGTACCAGCCCTTGTTCCTCTCCGCTACAGGTACCGGTTCTATGGCACCTTTCTCTAGCAGGTCTACAATTTCCTGAAAGAGGAGCGGATCTGGAACTCTTAGAGAGCTGTTCCCCGGTGGATGACTCTGAGGGATGCGTAGAAAAGGCAGGCAGTAACCTTGGGCAACTGTCTCCAATGCCCAAGCATCTGACGTAATAACCTGCCATTCCGTCAGATGTTGAGTTAACCTGCCCCCTACTGGTGTTTTGTGAATAGAGTCCTCAAAGCGGTTTGGAGGCGGCTGATGCAGATGCCGAGGGTAAAGAGGCACCTGCTGCTGCTGCAGCTTTTGTGTTTTTACCCCGTCCACCTCGGGTGAATTTCTTCTGACCCCTTTGAACCCGCTGTGCTCTGCCCTTTCCGAATGGGGAATAGAAGCAGAAGGACTTACCTCTCCAAGAGGTTCCTGAGGGGTGATATGGTGTCTGACGGATTGCAGCTCCTAAGGATTTTGCTACTGCCTTTGATGTTTGTAGTTTTTCTAAACTGTTGTCCGCCTTCTTACCAAACAAAGAAGAGCCGTCAAAGGGCCTATTCAAGAGTCTGCTTTGCACATCTGGAGCAAAACCAGACTTTCGCAACCAAGCAAATCTCCTGGTTGTTGTATTTGCCACCATGGCCCTGCTGATACTGTCAGCAGAATCGATGCCAGTCTGAAGGGCTTTGCACATTACGTCCTTACCATCCTTAATGATGTTGAGAAACGCTTCCCTTTCTTCTCCCTCCGGGAGGCAGTCAGCTGCTGATGAAGCACACTCCCAAAGTGTGTGGCTGAACCTTGCGAGTGTACAAGTAGCATTGATGGATTTCAATGCCATGCTACATGCGGAAAATACTTTTTTGGCCATAGAGTCATATCTCTTATCTTCCCTGTCCTGTGGAACAGCAGGGTAAGCCGATTTACTACCTGCTGAAGTAGCTGCCTGAACAACCAGACTCTCCGGAGTTGGGTGTTTGGATAAATATTCAGGGTCAGCAGAAGACACCCGATATTTAGCTGATAGTTTCTTGTTAACTGCTGGGATAACCTCAGGTGTTTCCCAGTTTGCCTATATTCTCCTTTTTAATGCCGCATGAAATGGCACTACAGGATCTTCCTGTGGACCTTTGACCAAGATGTCTGTGAGGTCGTCTTGCTGAAAAGCAGGTGAAGGTGTGGACCATCCCATAAATTCTATTATCCTTGCCATCAAGTTTCTATAAGGGGTTTCAGCATGATCCCCTGGGTCTGGTGTGGCAAATTCCACTTCTGGGGAAGTGTCCAACCCCAGAACCCGCTTGCTTCCTGTAGGGTTTCATGGAGGTCTTTCAACCTACCTTCCTCAGAGGTAAATTCCTCTAGTGCAGGAGTTGCAGATCCCTGCAACTCAAAAGGCCTTTCTTGACGTGAATCCTCCCCTTCTTCATAAATAGAAGATAAGACCCTGGAGTGGTCAGGTCTTGAAAATGGTATAAATCCCATTTCCAGAGCAGAAGGAGCCAGATTTGTCATGATTGGCTGAGAAAACGTCGACGTCGTCGACGCAGACGTTAAAGGCTTCGAAGCCATCGAAAAAAGGCATCGAGAAAGGGGGTAGAGGCCTTGATGAACTCAAGAGTATCGGGATTCTACTCGATGTTGTCGACGACATTCTCGTGCTCGAGGCTCTGGGTATGGCCACTGGCTGTGAGGTGGCAGTGGGTTTGTCCTTTCTCGGCGTCGACGTCGGTGTCAAAGATGGCTTCGATTCGACTGACCTGTGCGTCGAAGAACCCTTCGATAACGGCATCAACGACGCCGATCTATGTGTCGAAGGGATCCTCGACGAAGGCATCGAAGACGCAACTTTGCCTTTACTCGAAGGTTTGTGACGCTCTCGAATGGCTTCTTTCGCCGGGTACTGCGACTCGCAGCTTTTTGATTTTTCGGGTCTTTCACCCAGGGTATCACCCTCAGTAGTCTTCGAGGGGGTCGAGGCCGCTTTCTCGATGAATCTTAGCATCTTTTTCCTGAATTCCTCCCACTCAGCCTGAGAGCTATGTTTTGTGGGACAGGAGACCCTTTTTGGGGAAACGGAAGAAGACGAAGACGAGGAAGGGGATCTTCGACGTCTCTTTTTTTAATGCTTAGATCTCGAAGAGTGATGGGAACTGCTTCGAGATCTAGAACGAGAATGTCTTTTATGATGGCGAGGAGACGAATGTCTCGACTCCGCCGAGGAAACTTTCGAAGAAGTTGTAACTGCCTTACCTCTCTCGAGCTTCCCCTTGCGCTCCTTCAAGGCTTTCGCCGTCATGGACATGCAGTCCTTGCACTCCGAACAATGGTGCTCGATTCCCAGGCACCACAAACAGATCCTGTGAGGATCCGTCAATGACATTTTCTTTCCACAGTCTCGACATTCTTTGAAGCCGGACCGCGGAGTCGTCGGTTCGGGTGAGGAAGACATTGAGTACGAGTCGGTATTCACAAGGAATATATCGATATATTTGACTGAAGAACTGAGCAACGATATTCCGAGGCCCCACGAAGCGCGGAAAAACGGAACTGAGCAACGAACGCTGCGCGAGTCTATTTATACCTGTGGTGATGTCGGCACCAATACGGAGGCCATCGAGGGACATCGGCTCGAGGGACGTCGACGCACAGCGCCCTCTACTTAAAAAAATATTCCGAGGCCAGCAAGCTGGAGATGATCTATCAAAGATAAGGAATACGTCAGAGGACAAAATCCCTTCGAAATATGTTTTTAGCAGTTTATGAAAGTAAACATGACTGTGAGTAGTTTATAAGTGTATTTGAAGTGCTCCAATATTAATGCAGAGTTCATTAAGACTCCCATGTTTCTGGCTGGAAACACTAAAGTTAGACAAATCCCTAAATATGAGGACTGATTCATCACCCCAACTAGCATCATCTCTATCGTACCACCATTTAATTTTAATTTGTGTAGTGCCATCCAACAGTCAATGTCCATCATAAAGATTGTAACATGATTCTTGTGTGTCTGTTGTTGGTAATATTTTGATCAACACCTGAGTATTGTCTGCATAATTTAGATAGGAGATCTGGTGGGAAATAAGAAGCTTCATTAAAGGCTGTATGTAAAAATGGAAAAGTAGGAGTGACAGAAACGAACCCTGTGGTACTCCCACAGGGAACCGGAGAGAAAGAAGTTTGTAAGGGGGCAAGTAACACTGTAGCAAAATGATGTAGGACGAATGCCTCCTCATGAAAAAAAGTAGGTGCTGTAATTATGCTACTACGCAATCTTATGCCAATTACAGGGACTCTTCAATAGAACAAGGTTGACAATTACGTGTCTACAAAGATACATCATAAAGACCTGTGTAATCGATGGAACTTAGATACTGTTCTTATACTGTGCATACCTCTCATTCCATTTGATACAAATATAGCTCGGGCGGAAAAGTCCTGTCAAACAGACCAGACACATGACAGGGCTATGCAACATTGCAAAACTAATCGAAATGAAACCTCTGACATGGGAACGCATTTCCAGGGAAACTGTTGAAATTGTGCTCCACCTGGGAGTGCAAGCTTGTCCCGCCCTCAGAACAATGGTAAACCCTTCCCATGGTATTATTTCACAATCTTTAAAGAGTGCTGGGTCTGTTGTTAACTCTAACAGTACATCTTATTCTTCACCCTCAAATAATATTTGCATCAGAAAGTCTCAAATGGCAAGGATTGCGTTTCTGACCCTAAGTGTATTTATTATGGACCAAGGAACATTATACTTACCGATGTTGAGAAGCCTAGGGCCCCGAGACAAGGGAGGGGGTTCAGAAATAAAGTCCTGGCCTGGCTGCATCAAAGAAGGGACCAAAGTTGTATCAGAACACAGGTCTTGAGAGTCCTCCATAGGGTTTACATTATTAATTGGTGTTCTATGGGCAATACAGGTTGCATTGTTATAGGATGTGGTCAAAGTAATTTAAAATTGTTTTTTGAGCCGATGTCAAAATCTGTGTAACATGTCATCCCATACCAAGTTGAGAATTATTTTGAACTGATATCCTGTTTCATTTGTAGAAATCATAGACCTTCTCTCTGGGTTGGTCGGTGTATTTTATATTAGGTGTTTTTGTATGTTTTGTCAACGCACTGAGGCCTATGAGCGTGTTGCACTTATACAAGAAACAAATATGAATACAAATTTCAATTATCTTCTCTTAGCCCCGTCCTAATGTATTATATGATTATTATACAACTCGACCCCTCTATGCTCCTGACCTCCCCCCACATCCCCGTCCCTTTTCCTTACTGTTATGCCCCTATTCACTTTGAAATGACATATTTGTGCATTTTATAAAACGGCAGCAATACAATCATTGGCATGGGCAATCAAGCATACAACGTAGGTAAGTGGCAAACCATAAGAGTGCACATTTAGAGAGGAAAGGAGGCTCCAAGTTTTGCGTTGGGGCATGCTACAATGGCGCCGTAAGAGACTGCATGCCCCCTTGAGGGTCTGTTATTTCATTCGTGTATGCACTCGGCTTCGACTACAGCAAAGTTTTCAATGCTGATATTGTTGTGAGAGTCTAGGCCCTTTGGTGGTCTGACACAGAAAAGTCAATATGCCCAAGCGAAATGCTTCTGCATGGGCAGATTTACGTTTGAGAATCAGCCAACCCAGGGAATGAAGGCAGGTGCATGCCGATTGAGGGTCTACCACAGAGAAAAGTGCAACCCGATTGACAGTGGGATGACCTTTAATCTGCAGCTGATATTTGGTTCTTTCCTCTGTGATGGATGTCCACTGTTGCAGGCCAGGTACAGAGAATAGTGCAATGCTGGTAAGGTGCTCTCCATGCCCCAGGCAGATTGACTGGATCTCGCCAACCTTGTTGCATGGCCCTTTTTGCTGGAATTTTCATGCCAGTTTCTGGGGGATGCAAACGCGGATAGCCCCCCTCTCATACCACGCCCCCACTCCACAATTTTAAATGTTCCCTCAACCCCCCTAAAAAAGTGGCACAAAAAATGTGGCAACATGGCTGTTTCTCCAAATAAGATGAAACAGCAGTGACGAGGTGGGGAGGTAACCATTGACCTGCCCAAAACAAAAAAGTTCATGCTTGTCACAGGCAATGATATGCTTTTCTATTTGAGTGTCTAACGCCCGATGGACATTTATAACATCTCGATTTTCATTACAGTCATTTTATAACCCATCGCTTGAACGATGCTCATTGAACCCACACGGATAGAAGTCTGAACCCAATAAGTCCGCTTCGCAAATCCAGGACGTGCAGGGGTATATCTGTGGCCACAGGGGTGTCACAAGTGCCCTTGCATCTCCGTGCCCAAAGATGTTCATGCTCGAGTGGGCCCGGCCAGGTGTCAGAGGAGTTGCAGACTTTTCATGTCCCGTAAGTGTCGTGAGAACATGAAACACTTGGTCATCCTTTGCCCTGCTTTAAGTGAGCAAAGATCTTCTCGTTTCTCAAAATATGTACATGAGATGTCCGTTGTCTCATGGGAAATCTTGTGTAATAGGTTAATGAGTGGTGAACATATGTCACTAATGTTAGTATTGCTTCTATATCTATACACATTGTATGACATTGTGGCAGTTGTTTCTTATATGGGTCAAACTATACTGTGTTAAAAAAAAACAGTTTTATGCATATTTGAACAAATTGAATTTGGAATATAATTTTATGTGATATTTGTAACTTGTTATTTTATTGTGATTTCCGGGATATTTAATGGAATTTTTGTTAATATGACTTGCATATATTTACTTTTTTAATTAGTTCGTATGAAAGTTTGTAAATAAACCAACCACAAATTAAAACAAGATGTTCATAAATCAGACCCTTATTTTTTTCAATTCCATGTATTCACCAGCTTTCTCTTCAGATATTTCATAAACGGTGCTGTTTATATACAATATTTTGAAATCCAACAACCAAATCTATATTGAACACAGTTTAGAAGTTATGCTTTGAAAATCTGTCTAAAAGGCAACAAGAGCCAAGCTGAGAAGCCCACGGCGTCGCATGGTTTTCTCCAATACACATACTCTGAATTAATCCCTCCATATTTAATACAAGAAGGAAGCAAATGGTTGGATAGCTACATGAAATGAAACAGAAAATAGAAATCTGTCAATTATCGTCACCTTTATTATAAAGCGATCCATCAAAGTAGTAGCTTCCAGTATAGAAACCAGTAGCCAGTTCAATGAGATGGCGGGCCCAAGTATTCCCGGCCCCTGGAAAGCTTGCCAGGGCTATGACATGTTTGGATCGAGATGGTAAAAACCGCCTGTCCATACAACGGTTATCTGTGGAAGAAAAGATAAAGACAGCGATGAGAGCGTCCATCTAAACATTTCAACTATAAAGAAAACTGGCCAATCATAGGCAAGCATAAAATAAGACATTAATGCCACCCGTTCACCACCGTGAAAACTGGGTTCAGTTATATTGAATACTGTGGTTATTAATTGAATACTGTGGTTATTAAATGCATTGTCACTAAAATCAGAAGATTTCTGTCTGAGTCGATTCTACATCATTTGGCTGCAATAATTTGCCCAAATACGTTTTGGCCTAAATTAAGTGATATCCGATGATCAAAAAAGAAAACAACCTTCCTCCAAAATGCAATATTCTAAATTTCATGACTGTAAAATCCTTACCATCCTCCCAAAAGCAAGCATACGAAAATCCTTTAAAAAATTGAAAAACCTTTTCAAGTATCAAAGAAAACTTTCTGCGACACAACCGCCTCCTCTGTAACCCGCGTCTTGTAGTACAGTTGTCAGCCCTTCCCCTGCCTACTGGGTCCTGCCTAAAGACACGAACATGCACCTTTCACTTCTCTCCATTTTTTTCTAGGGCCAAGCTCCATCTCCACTCACTTGCCTCACATCTTCGATTCTGAAAGACGTAACCAAAGACCTCATGCTACACCTGTGCTCACTCAAACACTGCTAGAACTTCTTGCGAGTTGCTCTACCCACGTTTCCAATTCCCAGCTCGTTTTCCAAGCTCAGAAAGTGTTGCAAAGCACTTCTGTGTTTTTCAGACATTTCATATTTCAAAAAAGGTAACCATACCTATTTCAATTCATAAATATGTATGATTCTCTATTTTGGAAAATGTGCATGGATGACTGTTCCATTGAAATTTGGATAATTTAATGTAGGCCTAGAAAATAAAGCATTTCAAAATGAGAGTAATATTCCCAGCTATACATGTATTTTAATTATTTAATTAGCATTTGTATGGGTCTTATACATCACAAAAGTGTTTCCAGGCTCCACAAGACAAAGGGGAAGGGGGTACAGAGGAAAATATAACCAGAACGGTACCTACTAGGCCTTATGATATTCTGATTGTGCAAGTACAATAACAGGAAGTGCAAGGGAGAGGGGAGGAGGGAGAAGTGCAGGGGGGAGGAGCGCCCAAAGGGCTGGACAAGCGCTCAGGGAACAAGTAAGGGGGTCAGCTAGTGCAAGGGAGGTGGGTGGACCAGACTGAGTAGGCTAGTTGGGGAAGGGTGCCAAAGGGAAAGTGCTGGTAGAATCGGGGGAAACTGGTAAGTAAGTATCATGAGGGATACAGGCAACCAGCCATAGAGCCAGGCAGAACTAGCAGGAGAGAGGGAGGGAGAAGGAGGAGGAGAGAAAAGGAAGGTCTTGAGAAGCTTCCGGAATTTAAGGAGATCCGGCTCAAGACAGAGAGGGGCAGGGAGGCTGTTCCAGAGGGAGGCTCCTGCCAAATGAATATTTTCCCCCACTCTCTGCTTGGAGAAGAGTATGACTTGTAGAGAGTTAGAGCTAGAAGGCCGAAGAACTCTAGCAGGGAGGTATTTAGGGAGAGAGAGTTGGATGCAGTGAGGTCCCAGGCCCCAGAAATCCTTGTGGATGATGTAAAGGGTCTTGAATGTGATCCATGCAACAACAGGGAACCAGTGGAGAGATTTTACGACTGGAGAGATGTGATCCATGGGCTTGAGTCCAAGGATAAGCCTCAGAGGCCTATTTTCAATTAGTTGAAGATGGCGTAAAGAGGAATAGAGGCAGATTAAGGATGAGGTTATTACAGTAGTCCAGCCTGGAGAGAATCAGAGCTCTGGAAACATTGAGTTTCTATAGGAAGGTGAGGAAAGGGAGAATGCCTCTGAGGAGGTGAACCTGAAAGTAAGTTGCCTTGACTCGGTCAGCGATGTGAGGTGAGAAGGAGAGGATGGAGTCGAAGATGACACTCAGGCTTTTTGCCTCACAAGAGGGTGAGGAGCGTAGGCTCAAGGAGGCTAGCCAGAGAGAAGGAGGGAAATAGGGGGCATTCCAAATATACCTCCAGGTTTGGAGGTATCCCTGCAGTATGTCTCCAGTGGATATACTGCTGGATTCTGAGCATGGCACAGCATAGGTAATTCCCATTTTCTGAAGCCCCAAGGACCCCACTGGTGATTTGGCAGATTTAATGCATGCTGTAGCACGTTTTGACGCCGGAGGTATATTCTCCACTTCAAGTTCAAAATTGGAGTTCAGCGGCGTGGTACAACTTTCTGTAAATATGGCTCTGCCACAAACCATGTTGGTAATGGAATTACTGCCAAAAATGTACTGCACCACCGAATGAAGTACAAAGAACACCAAGCTATAAACATTGTATTTTAAAATGTAAGTGCAGAAGCTACTTACAACCCTGTAATAAGTAAATGGCATTACCAGTACACTTATTCATTATAGAGGTATTGTGATGTTGCAACAGCCTGCACACAAAGAATTAAAGCAGCTCTCCAAAAACAAATGGCAGTTGCTGTTAAAACAATTTAATGTAACGTAGGTTTTTTTTTTCTTTGCGCTCCTCTGATGTACCTTTCACTAACAATTTACATTGCATGGTTGATAAGGAGTATTTCTGCTAATGGGTTTATTAAGTACACTGTCAGAATATATTACAGGAGAGAAAGCAACCATTTTACGAGTTCCTACTTGTTCTAAATCACAAAGCCAGACTGTAAGTGCATTTTATTAAAAAGCCTAAACAATCAATTTCCAAGTCTTTAAAGCCACTGTGTTTTTTTCTAATTATACAGTTAAAACGTATTGAGCAAATCCACAGCTTAGATATGGCTTTCATTAGTGTGAACAACTAATAAATGTTATGTCGCTTTGAGCATGTGTTCTATAATGATATGTAGAAATAAGGCTAATATTGGAAGCAATAAAGGAATATTTAGAAAATAGCAATCTAACCAAACCGGTGGAAAGTGACTTTGGGAGGCTCGGTACCCTTGTATATAATGACGAAATCAAGGAGGCAATAAAAGGCCTTCCATCAGGGAAGGGAAATATTGCTAATGGATTTCACAAGATTGCATTTGCATGAAGTCCTTGTACCGATTATGCAACGGGTGTTCCACAGGGCCTGGGAATGCAAAAAAGTCATATTCCATTAAAATTGTGATTATCACACAAATCCCGAAACCTGTCAAACTTGTGAGGAAATGTGACAGCTGCAGATCTGTTTGCTGAACACTGACCTGCAGATATTGATTTAAATATTGTCAAATATTGTTGCAGAGAAAATGCCAAGACGTATCCATCGGTCTTAGGTGTGATTGATAAAGGTAAGAGGTAGCCTGAACAAAATTGTGGTTACTTTGGTAAGGCGGATATCCACAAGATCTGTGAGAGGGCCTACATCTCCATGAACTTCGAAGGTGAAAAAACCTTCATTTGAGTGGAATGGGCTTTCTGCTGTGGATATGTACATGGCTATCCACTCGCAGTTATTTTCATTAACTTCATGGTGATGGTGTATAGGCACCCCAGGGCACAGACTCTGGCAAATACAAGGTTGTCTGAGAATTCCTTTTACAACAAGTAATGAGGCAAGGGTTCCTCCTCTCACCATTGATCTATACTCTGATATTTTGATATAGGGGATTATGCTGATATAATTGAGATCAAGCTTAAGGGAGGTGTGTGTGTGTGTGTAGTTATGTAAATGACGTTCTACTGCTATGTTGTGATCTTCTTTGCAGAATAACAGTACTGCTGATGTAATATGGGGCTGGTTCAGGCTGTAAAGTGAATGGGAGAAAAACCAAGGGGGAGCCTGTGTCCTGTACCTCCTTTAGGAGGTTTTTAATGGACACAGGACTCAGCTTGTGCTCTAAGGTTATTACATATCTAGGGATTCAGATCACATAAACCAGACAAAATTGTGCATCGAGGATTCTGAAGGACGTCACAAAGGATATTGTATGGTGAGCACCTCCAACTTTTAAACTTTGGGGAATGATTAATATCATTAAACTGAATGAAGTTATCTTACTATTGTATGTATGACATTGCCCATACAGTCTAGAAAAGAAGGTCGTTAAGAAACTGTACAACTTAATAGGATCCATCATATGAGGTTGTTGGGGATGGGGGGCAAGATGGTTGTGGATGGTCCTGAAAGGCAGCAGAGGAGAGGGTGTATTTGGCTTTAGGTATAGTGTGGCTGGTACCCTAATACAGTTATCTGAGTTGCTAAGCCCAAGGGAGCGGAAAACACACAGATGTTGATAGAAGATTGTGCCCTTTCCCTGTTACATTTTAAGGATAGCAAACCCATGTTAGAATTGAACATTACTGCAGTTAGTAGAGCCTGCTTCTAGCTTTGGCCCAAGTTCTTGCTGGACACAAAACTTCGGTGGAGAGATGATTTGTCTGGGCACTGCTTTCGTTGAGAGTGGAAAAGAGACTTGACCAGCTCTGTTGAATAAACAGATGCACAGTCTGGATCAATCAGGTTTAGTTTTATGATAAAATATTATGTTTTTGATAGGAGATATAATGCACTCTGGTAAATTACAGAAAGTGTTCTGAGGGGTTTGCTCTTGTCTGGTGGGAAGGCTATTATCAAGACTCAAAGGCATAATGTTGGGATTAGTGCCAAATTACCATGTGGGTTACTCACTTAAATGTGGAGTTTCTGAAAATAGTTTGGGGTGTATGAAGACGTGGCGTCATGTCACGTTTGGATCAGGTGTTTTTCTACACACAAAAATATTGCTCACCAACCAGGCTGCATAGTCATCGATTAACAGAAATTGCTAAAGGTTCGGTGGCTGTGAGACAATGGTAACCTGTCTCACATGTTTTGGTCATGTGCCTGTCAAAGATGGTTTTGGACTGTGGTGGGTTGCAGAGGCGAGAGGATTCAGCACCGTAAGTGTGTCTAACTTTGGACCGGAGTGATGTGGACAGGGATTTGGGCCAGGAAGCGTTCTCAGTGAGGGAGATTATGGCAGCAAAGAAGGTGACAAGGTAAGATCTCTAGCTCTGTTAAACTGTTGAGGTACTGCTGGAAGTGAGTTTACTTGCATGTTTTGGAGTTGGTATATAAGGCATCAAAACCAGGCATGGCTGGGGCTGGGTTATAGATAAATTCCCTGCCCCGCAAACCCCCAAACCATCCAATGGAATTGGCACTTTTGACAGTGCAGTGCTTTTGGGTCGGTCAAGGGAACCCTCAACCTTCTGCTAGAGCCACTGGGAATAGCTGAAGGCAATCCATCGGTATGGATGCTTGCATCAAGCAAGGTGATGTAGCAGAATCAACTGTGGAATGCAGGGCTAGTAACTTTACAGAACATGCTGATCCCTAGATACATAATACAGGAACATTCTGGTGAGTATATGAAGGCCCACCGCCCCACTATTGAAGGATGAGACCATTATTTCATTTGTCCATCAATTAAGTTGCCCTTAAAAATGCAGATTAGCTTTATTAGCTTATATATCACACCAGGCTTCCAAGGTCATCAATGAAAGTTAACTACAATCTACCCGAGTGTGGCTTTTTCACTTACATTTGTATGCAGTAATTTGCTCCTTTTGGGAGAAGGGGAAAATGATATTGTTTCCTATTATACTTGTTGGTTCAGTGTTATATTGTGGTTTCATTATAATGTATAGCTTTAAATGTCTAATGCTCAAGCACCAGCAAAAAGGCGCCATAAGGCAGAAGTTATCCGCCCCTTATACATGCAAATAAAACTACAAAAAACAGTAACAGAAGGTAGAACTGGAAATCTAATCTGTTAACTAGACCATACACCCCTGTTTTGCCCTAACATTTGCATGATGCCTTCAGTAAGCTCAGCCCAAGGTCAGAAGGCTAGTCAAAGGCTGGATTATGTAAATGAATTCCCATAAGTGCCTAGCTTCAGCTTTTCGAAATCCCACCCTCAATTAAAAGTGCCCATATTTCCTTCTAGATGTCCATTCTTTAGAACCTGGCTTTTCTTGGTCATTAAGGGCTTATGAGAGTAAGTAAAAGGGCTTTGTGCCCACAGTGTTTTCTTGTGCATGGTTTCCACATGCCTTGGCTCACCATGACACTATGGAACACTCACACGCTTGACCACTGCTGAGCCATTGACGGGCCTTGTGGACTTTAGCACTCTGCCCGAAAGCACAAGCCTAGAATTTTGGTCAAGTATATGAAAATAAAAATCCTTGTAATAACCATGTCCTTAAGGAGAAAAACACAAATAAATCTGAGGTTGTTTTGCTCCCTTTTCAGGGAGATTTTGCAAACTTGGTAATTCGAATTTCTGACATACAACCTCTCCTAAATGATGTTGGGGGGCTAGGGAAGTAAGTAGAATGGATTTGCAGTCTGTTTTATTGGTACAGCTTCTAAATGCCTTGCCTCACCATGGCACTGTTAATGGCTCCAAATGACCACTTCTGAGCCATAGACAGGATTGGTGTCCTTAAGCACTCTGGCCAGAAGCACACGCCTAGAGCTTCTGTCAAGAATAATACAAATTAAAATAAAAAATCCTTGTGACACGTGTAACAAAATGGATAACCAGAAACTAGATGCTGATGGGCTCAAATGACATGTAGGTCCTGCACTACACTTTGAGGAATATATGAACCCTACAGTCGCACCTGCTTCCCTTAAGTAAAATATGATATGCTCAGCTGATGTGCAATATCCAGTTAATCTATTTCGCAAAAAGCAGCATGGGCATGTCAAGGGAGATATTATTTATTTTCAGGAGTTTACCGTATTTGGTGTATTTAGGAGGTTCAGTGGGAAAAACAAGCAACCAGAAAGAGGGAGTGGCCAGACTCATCTTGCTCAGCTATTTGTGTTGGAATGTTTTCTTTGACATGGGGGATCCTTTGTGGAGGAGAAGACAAAGGGGCTAGGTAGGAGAGGATAGGGGAATCATGGAAGAGTGGAGGATGAGTAGTAGGGAGATGAGGTGGTTGATGTCATACCAGTCCAATGTGTGTTAATGGTGCATGGGAGCACATTGTTCGCACTGATATGTGCCCATGGTGGTGGTAAAAAAAGTGACGTCAGACACAGCAGTAAAATCAATGCAATCGGTGTGGTCTCTTTTTCTCAAAAGAACCTATTTATTATGGCAATTAGTATTCTTCATGTGATGTTGAAAAAATAAGTCTATTCAATAACTAGCAAACAACATTTTATAACATGCACACGAGCTACACATGCTTAGAGAAGGTAATCTTCACTGCACACTGTGGATCTGCTCTGTAAACTCCACCTATCATACTCCTATACCATTTCATCTTTGGATACCTAGAAACCATCGAATACTATAAATATATTATTATACAACTTTGGTGTTCGATGTCCGCGAAGGGTCTAGGGAAATTAATGTTTTATTGGCTACTGAATTAATACAAAAAAGTTCTTTCTGCAAGCATCGAACACCTCGGAATCATATGGAAGTATTAATAAGATTTCATGAACGTGTGGGAGAGACACCAGCATAAAAAACCGACAAAGATACATGATATTTTGATGGGCATAGAAGGTGCGTTGCGGCCTCCGCAGCCATGCACGCCATTCTGAGATATGATTGGCGTTTTTTTCTAAATGCTTTGCTGCACATGTTGCAATGAAGCAAACAGATGTTTTGCACTTTTTAAAGAAATCTTGTCCATGGTTTACTGAATTGTCGAAGATATATGTTTAACATACAGTCAGGGATCTGTGGTTTATAGTTACATATGCACCCACAGTAGAACACTATCAGGGAAAAAATCTATTTCGTCAATTATTTAACATTATCAGAAATGTACATTCATGGAACATACAATGCTGACAATGGCTTGTTTGGAGAATTTGTGAAGATTATGATTCTATCCTTTGCATCTTTGAATTTTAAACATTTGACCTGCTACACTAAAAATCATCACTTTTACAGAAAGCGAGCCTGCAGTTAAATTAATTTGATGTGAAGAGCAACCAAAAATCAGAAACCCCACTTTAATGACATTGGGGGTCATTCTGGGCTTGGTGCTAAGGGAAAAATGATGCCGGTAAAGGAATACCGGCATCGCTTACCGCTACAGGCTATTCTGACCAGCCTGACTGCTAGTAGCGGCATCGTAAATTACAGTGCCTCTAATAGCGGCATGGGCGCTGGCACGCGGCCCACCATGCCGGCAATAGCAGCATGCCGTAAACTGGAGGAGATCACATGTGAAGCGGACATGCAAATACCGGCTTGACGAAGGCTTCAAAAGTTCTTACCGGCATGCTGTAAATACCGGCATCGCAGACCAACCGTAAAATGCCTTGAGCAGTGTTCCCAACTGCCACAGGTGCACACAATCAGCACAGGTGGAGGCAATGGAGTCTGACCCAGTACAAAAGGAGCACACCCACACACCCTCACCCCCTCCGTCTACCCCCACAACTCCTCCACACACCCTCACCCCCTCCCCCAACTCTCCCAAACACCCTCACCCCCTCCCACCACAACTCCCCCACACACCCTCACCCCCGACCTCCCCCCACAACTACCCCACACACACTCATCCCTCTCCCCCTCCCCCCACAACTGCCCCACACATGTCCCATCAGCTCTAGAATGCCTACATGAGGCTGCCCTGACTATCAATTGGCACTGCCTGGTCCAGGTGGCAGCATGTCTTGCCGGTGCAGGGTACGTGCCGATCTGCGGAGCGGGCTTGTCTGGGTTGAACTGGATGATGACGGTATGGCCGCCTGCTGGGATTGGGTAGCCGGATGCCCTGCCTCCATGGCATCTGCTATGCAGCCTAAGACCTGGCGGAGGGCCGAGACCTCCTCACAGAGGCGGCTGGTGTTATCTGCAAAGGATTTGGCCATGGAGGCGGTGTTCTCCGTGATGGACCTGCCTAGAGAGGTGAAGTTCTCATGCCACTCCTATATGGCCAGTCTGTTGTCCTCAACAAACTGACGCACAAGGGCAGTCAGCTGTTCTGACCGCTGCGGCCCTGCGGCTGCACCTGTGGAGGTTGTTGGTCTCTGGCTGTCCTGCTCAGCCTGCTCAGCATCCCTACTCATCAAAATGGGACTGAAGTGCCCTTCCATCTGCTCCTGACCAGACTGCTCTGGGGTGCTGGCGTGGTCAGTATCGAGGGACGATATTTGGGGGAATGCCGGTGGACTTGATGTACGGACCACTTTCGATGCATTGTCCTCAACGGGCACCCATATGTCATCCTGTGGGTCCTCCACAGCCAGGGGTGCTGTGGCTGCCACCTCCCCAGCCAAACTGGACTCCTCTGAATTTGGTGCCTCGTCTGATTCCTCAGGATGGCCAATGGGTGGTGGTGCTTCTCCCTCTACAGGCCTTGGTGGCACCGGTGCAATGGCAACCTTGGGTGTCTTGCCTGTTGGTGCACGGCGGTCCCTGGGTTGTCCCCTCGAGGTCGAAGGGTGGTTGGAGTCATCCCGGGAACTCTTCTGGGGTGTGGTTTTGGCGGGGGTTGCATCCTGCCCATCGCTGTCATGGTCCGACCCTGCGGGGGTCGAAGAGAGGGACGGCATGAGTGATGTTTTGGTAGGCATCATACATACATTTGGACAATTGATCATCCACACAATTAGAGTTAATAGGCATTTGTGTTTGGATGAGCACATTGTTTGATACATGGGTGGGTTATGCAGGCATACGTCGGCATCACTCATGTTGGCCAAAAGCTATGCTATCTGACATGCACATTATTTGGGGCCTGCCCGCTGTGTGACTCATGCCACTTACATCTTTGTGTGCTATGTGTCAGGTACGGCATTGCCTTGCAGAAGGCATCTGCATGTGTCTGTGATGCGTCCGCCTACTTTGCTGGGAGTGTGGGTGTAATGAACCATGACTTGAGACTTGACTCTTTGGACGGACATATTATTTGACTTTCATCAGAGTTGGCATTACAATGTTTTCTTAGGACACTCAACTCCATCGCCCGATGTGGCTCCACACTCCATCCCGATCATGCTGGCGCAGATGTGCTCCCATGGTGCCCGCTTGATTGGTGAGCTGGGACCTCCTCCTGTTCCCATTGCCTGGCTCCTGTTCACTGAGAGTATATTTCGTACTCTGAGTCGCAGGTCGTCCCAGTGCTTACGACAGTCTTTGATGGTGCGTGGGTGTTCCCAAAAGCACTGACCTTTTGAGCAACAAGTGCCCAGATCTCCTTTTTTTTAAGAATTGCCTCCCTCTTCATGTTGTTTGAAAAGACTATCCCTGTATGCTCCTGCAGTGTCCCGACCAGCATCTCCAGCTCATCCTCATTAAATCTCTCCTTGCACAGGTGGGCAGCTCCATTCTTTAGGGCTTTGGGCATAGTGGTGTGATAGGACAATGTTCTCAGTACAACAGCAGAGTCCAATGGGTCCTGTGTGGTGAGGATGGCAATGGATTGCGTTTTTAAAGATGGCCGCCGTGCTTCTTCCCTTTCCTGTGCGATGACGCTACTTCTGGTTCCGCTTATTAGCGGTGAACTTTATTAGCGGTCATTGCTAATAACGGTCACCGCTAATGCCGCATTGTACCTTGTCGGTAGTGCTATCTGCACTATGCTTGATGCCGCTAAGGGCATTTTAGGTGCCTTTAACGGCATGGCGGTAATGTCCTTACCAGCATGGCGTAAAGCTTGTGCCTGCAAAGTCGTAATAGTCCTCTATTAGCGGACTGATGACTGCCCGGACACGCTATTTACGCCATGCCGGTAAGGACCGTTACTTACCTCCAAACTCGGAATGATGCCCATTGGCAGAATTATGCAGGCTACGGTATTTTAAAATCTTACAATCCATTGGGCCTCATTACGACCCAGGCGGTAAGGGGTTAACGGCAGCGTTAACAGCGCCGACCCTTACCGCCTGAGTACGAGGTCCCTTAGCGCCATGGCGCTTTTAACACCTGCTTTTAGCAGGTGTTTAAATCCATGGCGCTAAGGGACCATGGAGTTAATTACGCCACCGTAATTTACGGTGGCGTAATTAACGCCTTCCCCACTCCCATTATACCCTATGGGGCAAAAATGGGAATGGGGAAGGGTAAATGGGGATTGGGGACTTACCGCCCCGCCAAGGTCGGAATGGGGCGGTAAGTCCGCCAACCACCATGGCGTAAACGTAGTTTACGCCATGGTGGTAAAGTCACGGCCCAGGCGGTAACTTACCGCCTGGGTCGTAATGAGGCCCATTGTATAGTTATCTGAATCTTGCGGTTAGAAAAACTGTCCATTTCAGATCTGAAAAATGCAGGCCCTTCATTGATATCCTAAAACCTCCCAAAACAAATATCCAAGTAATCGAGAATGAGCTTGAAGTATGAGTCACTGCAATTTAAATTCCAATGGCATAATTGGGGGAAATTTGTAATTTGTCACATTGCGATATTGCAAATTTAGGAATGTCTCTTCCAATTATGCCTCTGGTAGAACGGTGGTGATAAGCTTAAACATTAACCAATAGATATGTTGAGCGCTACCCTAGTATAATTGGGTGTTGATATCATGTTATTAACACAGGTGCCACAAGGTTAAGAGGAGCATTTAAGCCCAGTTAGCTTTATGTTGTAATGGTTATTTACAATTAGGTGCAAACCTGGTATGGGAATCCAGATGCATGAGGTGTTTACGACTAGCAAATAAAATCGGTGCATTTGTTCAGTGATACATACACATTGGATACTAGACATACAAACATAGAACATGCTGAGATAGTTGACACATCATGCCACCTGCTCTAGGGCTAGCTTTATCTCTAATTGTGAGAGGGCCAGCTTTAGTATTGATACAAATCTGACTACACACAAATATATTTGACATTGACATTTCTTTTGCCTGTGTAATAGATATATTGCCAATAGGTATAGATGTCACTTTTGATCCTTTTAAGGGTTCAGGTGTTCCTCAGACATGCAGATTAGCTTGCATTCACCCATGTAGTTTGCCAGGATATGTACTGATAAAACACTCTTCGATTGCACCTAAAACGCTTCACACTTTTGCTCTGGATCAATACATAAATGGTAAACAACAAGAGAGTGGAGTGCCAAATTGAAAGTTTGAGTTTCAATAAGGCTCATTAAAGCTACTTCTGGGACGGCATTTACCCACATAGAGCAGAGTTTAGAGATATTGTATGGCTGAGATGACCCGGACACAGTTCTGATGACACCTGAAAGGTCCTCACTCCATTTGTTTTTAAGTTCTCCAGCTGACAGGCAAATTGCAATGTAGACTTCATAGTGCTATATCAATTGACATTACATTCTTCTAAAAGAAGTTGGTGATTGAAGTGGTAAGAGTGAATTCCAATTCAAGTCTACTGGTTTCAAGCCATTTGTTTGGTGACTAGATAACATTTCAGGGTTTTCAATTGTGATCACAGTTAAAACATGTTTCTTTATGCGGCAAAAGATGTCTCATTCCAACTTAGCAAGGCAAATTATAACTTTTACAAGTCTATTATAAAGCCATGGCAGAAAATATTGCATTTAAGTAAATATCACCTGTTTCATTATATGTATGAATTCAGATAATCGTAAACTGCACTTTTTATCAGAAGTAACACAAACACTGAATGCAACAATTACAAAATCAATTCAAATGTACTCTTAATTGTCTTACTCTGTTCTGATGGCCTCATCATGAGTTGGGTGGTATCCCAGCGGTAATATCGCCAGGATACCGCCCAACGCTAATAGCACTACTGCAACTCAGTCTGGCGCAATTTGCGCTGGATCAGGAGTTGCTGGGGGGCGGTAAATCCCCATTTCCCATTGGGGTTGTGGAACACTATTACCGCCGGCAGTAATTGTGCCTGAGGTAATAGCGCTGAAAATGGTCCGAAAATTGTCATTTTTACCTCCAGCTTTTTGCTTTGACATTTTCCGCCCAACTTGTTTGTTTGTCTGTTTATTTTATTTATATAGCGCACCTAACCCAAGGGTAACTCGTGATTTGGCCAGCACTTAAATGCAGCGGCAATACTCTTACCGCCGCAATTAAGGGCTCAGGCCAAACTCGTGATGAGGCCCTATTCCCAAAGCTCTATAAAAAACAGACACCAAAGACGGCCACAATGAAAATTGACCCAATGGCATTTTATGCTTTTGACAAAGCTTTTTTGTGACACCAAATCAAGTGTTGGACAAACCACCTACCGAAGATTCCTGTACACTTTCGCAGTTTCCAATTTCACACCGAACAAAATGCAAAGGCACATACGCTAGCCATTTTATTCTCTGTTCCATTTTCACCAACTCCCAGCCCCTTCCCACTCAGTCGACCTAGAACCACCAAACGGCATCTTCCCATCTGTCTCCTTAATATGTTATCCCACTGATTGCCTCATCATCTCCATAAAAAACATCCTCATCATCATTAGCATATTAAAAACATCCAGCAACCCATTACCTACACCATCTACCCAGTACCATCAGAGAAAATTTTCCACTTGGATCCATTCTGCCATACTTTGATTGTTAATCCATCTCCGCCCTCCAAACCATACAGAATGCCGAAGTAGCCCACTACATCCAAGAACTGAAATCTACCACTAATTTCATACAGAAGCATTTCATCATATTCATGTTACTCTCTGACCCACCACCCACACCTTCCAAACACCCATCCACCTGAGAAGGCAACTCACCCAGGGGCTACTTCCACTCCAAAATACCCATCAGAGAAACCCTACATTATGCGGGCCCATCCCCATCCCTAACCCCAAACCTGCCAACACATGAGGCACAGGCCACCCCATCAACCAAATTACCCTCACTGCAAAGATAAAACTAGCACACTTACTGGATGATGCCTGACCACTGCAAGCCGCATCCATCTGCATCACCACACTGGCATCACATTGGCTCAGCATCATCAACTCCTATCCAACACAGGTTACAATGCCCACCATACAAAAAAGGATAAATCTCCCTCCTCAAGAAACCATTCCACGACCCAACAGTCCCTGAAAACATCCATCCCATCGCTATTCTGCCATGCCTCACCAGAATCATGGAATGCTTTGTCAAAGGCCAATTCCAACAATATATCTCAACAAACAACCTCCTCAACCATTTCCAATCGGTATTCCGATCCGGCGAAAGCATCAAGACTGCTAAACCTCACATCTTCTATGACCTCCATAATATCAAAAAGGACAAAAAAACTTCTCATAATCCTCAAATTCGATGCACCCTTCAACACCATCAACCACACCATTCTCCTAAACATCCTATCTCACAGCGGGAAACTCCAAGATATCTTTCTCAAATGGACATACATTGTCTCCATGCCCCCTACTCATTTGATCCCTTCTTGCCCGCCTCCTCTACAACCTATGTAGATTCCCTTGGACAGGCTCTTAGCATACAACATCCATTTTCACCAATGTGCAGATAACACACAAATGGGGATATATGTTATATAATCGCTGGAATAAACATTGAGGGTTACACAACAGTTTTTAAAGGCATTAAACACCCTCCCCAACATATTTTATGACTGGTCCAATTATATAAACAGTCCTAGAATATATGGGGAAAGTGTTGGATAGTGCCTTTAAAAAAATATTGATTCAAGCTCGATATTATTTCCAGCGATTATATCACTGGATACCCACAAATGTACTTGCAAATATTAACCCTTTGAGAACCCCACACCCTCAAAGCTGCCTCTCCACCACCACCTTGATAGTTCACTGAAACTGCACTGATCCTGCAACTGGACCACTCTAAACGGCCTCGGTCCTGGGCCCAGCCACTCTCCACTTGCACTGATGCCCTGGAACCCCTTTGCACTGCGGGACTGTCTCTGTATCCCTACAGCCCCCCCCTTCCCCAGCACTTGCTCTGCACTTACCTCGCACTTGCCACCAGCTGGCCCTATTTATTTATTTATTACTTTACGCCACTTACCTTGTACTGCACTTCCCCCCCTCCCCTTCCCCTTGCACTTTTCCCCCTCCCCCACCCCTGCACTTGCGCGATCTGAATGACACCTGGCCTAGTAGGATCGTTGTCTGTCTCCCCTTGTCCCTCCCCTCCCTGCCTCGTCGCGCCTTGAAACACCTGTGTATAGGCGCGTTACAAATACCATATCATATCATATCATATCATACCACTTCCTCAAACTCAACACCTTAAACATATTTCTTCTTATCTGCCCCCCTGCAAGTCACGTTGAATGCAGAGGCGAGATTCATCCTGCACCAGAGGCATTGCTAGGGGCGGGCTAAGGGGGCGATAGCTTTGGGTCTTTTGGTTGTAGCACCTGATAGAAGCAAAGGGGCTACAACCAATCTCTAGCTGGCCCCGAGTACCGACAGACCCGACATTAGCGTAGCCCGGATCTTTTCCTCCAGACCTAGCAACACCACAGTCCTGCACATACCCAGTCACACATCACCACAGCAAAATCTCAACTCCACTGGCTAACCATACCCAACAGAATTGCGTTCAAAGGACTATGCATTGTGTAAAAAGCCCTCCACCTCAAACCCCCATCCAGCCTCAGGTTTATCCGCTTCTCCTTGCACTTTTGTGTCTGCCTTGTTATTGTCCATGTTGCCAAGGCACATGTCAACTGAGCATGGCAGGGAAGAAAGGATTGCCCTTCCAACCTGTGTCCGCCTCTCCTTCTGTGGGTAAATTAAACTAGTGTTTCCTTTTATATGAGATGAGGGTGCTCCTGTACGGATCTGTGACTCAGTGTACTAATGCGTCCACTACAGGAGCCTGTGTTTGACCTCATGGTCAGAGGTTCAAATCCTGGCAGCTCCACTCAGCCTTTCATCCTTCCGAAGTCGATAAAATGTGTAACATTAAGTTGGGTAACAATAAACTCTAGACAACTGGAGGGAAAACAGGTATATAAAGAAGAGGCACTTTGGGAGCAAACCTGTTACTATTTAAACAATAAACATAAAAGGCTCTTTTGCCTACACACGGTTTGGAATTCACAATACCATGAATCATTAAAGGTATATCACACTGTCATACCAGGTCAAACAATGTCAAATTGAAGTACATGGAAGATATAACCAGACTTCTATGGTAATTCATATTATAATAATTACAGTTTAATTGGAAAAAGGGGGACAAGGAAAGAACTAATCATTAAAAACACACTTCTAAAAAAAGCATACAAAAGTGACCAGTGCATCAATAAAGTGCTAAGTGCTAATCACCGATAAACTGACAATGTGCAAGAATAATACAAATTATATCTCTCCTAGATACTACAGTCACATAGATTGTTCAATCACATACATATTAAATTATTACAGGTTTAATCTGACCTTGAATTATTGAGTACATAAAAACCACATAACCTACATAAACAGAGAATGTTGATAAAAGGGTAGTCAAATGTTTCTCTATTATTGGTACCTAGGTTCAAAAGTACCTATGGTGCATTCCTTTTAGAGTCCTTATACTCTCCTAGATACTTAAAGGTAGTACCTATTGATACCCTACATGTTTCGTTCCTAAATTCTATGGAAATGTTGATAGGAACTTCTTCAGGGGAACTAGGGGGTTGGTGCCAAGGGGCACTCAAAACCCAGTACGTGGTGGAGGAGACAAGAGAAACTTGACACGTTGATGCTGGCGTTGCTGGGAAGGGTCTTTGAAAGTAAAGTCCCAAAAGGGCAGTCGGCAAAGTAAAGTGAATATTCTTGCAGCTTTGTGTCGAGTACAAAGGGTAAATTCCAAGCCAAACCTAAGTTTAAAATTCAGACCACATACTTGTTAATAGAGGGTCATTACATGGGTACATCATTCATCATTAGGAATAGTTCGATGTACATAGATGGGCTTATTGTTTGGGTAACAATAAACACCTGTTATTAACGCCAAGACGCCCCTTAGGGGGTGAACGTGTGCTTTACAAATATGCCTGTTATGTTATCACCTTTTGTGATTCATTCCTTATCCGAAAGTGATTCTAGGACTGGGGGGAAGCCGGGAAATGCCAGAGACAGGTAAGAGGTGGGGTTAAGGACAAAGGTATAAGTCAGGTGTTTTATTGTACCCGCCTATAACTATCTCTCTCGAAGTGCAAGTAGAACCATCCCCCGCTACACTAGGAATGCTCAGTTCACTTAAATGTATAACTTTTTTCTATGTTCTCATGTACCACACATTGTTTATAAAAACAGGTTTTTATAAACATCCGCTGCTAGGCAAAGCTTAATGTAAACTCTATAGAGCATTAATAATGACAGCGGTGTTCTGCAAACACATATATTGACATACACAATACATTTGAGACAACATAACGCCTTGCTTAAACATTTTTATTAATCAAGAAAAAAACACAAAATATGTATTTATTCAGTTTTAAAAACACACACAAATGGCTTGAGACACGGATTTCTAGAAACAGGAGAGCACTGAAGACAGGAAAGTATAACCTGGCCATTTCCCCACATTTTTTACATGGCTGTTTTGCTGCATTTTGTCTTTGTGTTTTTATGTGGTAGTGTGCGGTTGGGACAGTTTTTTGGGACGAGGGCTGGGGGCTAGATGAAGAATATGGGGGTCTTGCCTGCTAGAAGAAGGGTATGAGGGTCTTGCCCTGCATAAAACATATGCACAAAATGCGGGGCAACAGCTGCAGTGTGTTGGTGTTGGCCACCCTATCAGATGTGCAAGTTCCGTACCAAAACAAAAGAGGAGATGGTTGGAAGGTTTCGAATAATTCTTATACCTCTGGCAATTGCTCTGGGCAACCCTCCAGACCATCGCACTTCAGCCTGCCAAGCCACTAGCGTAAGGGGAAAGACCATATGCAAATCAGGCTTGGTCCAACCCCTAAAGACAGTTCATCCCGAACTGCTTGGCCACATCCCTTCTGCGTGAGACCACAACGATCCCCAGACGTGTTTCAGCCTCATTGGGAATCATCACCGATGTGTAGCTTGGGTCTCTATGCCCAACAGGCGTGGAAACCACTTCTGGGCATAACCGGGGTGACAAAGCAAAAGAGGTTATGGCTGGAAGGTGTCCATTTAATATTAGACATCATTCTTCAGCGCGCCAAGCCCTTACAGAAATGTGGGAGCAGGCACTGTGCAAGGGGCTAGATACATGGCACGTATAAAGCCCGACCTTCATACAATCGTCTTAAAAGGACAGGATGGTCCCACCTCTCACTACACAGTGGTAACATGGGAAACGGGTGCCTTCTGCAGCAACAGCAGCAGGAACCTCACTTAGTCATATAACAATGCTTAAAGTTTTTGGGGAAATATCCTACATGAGACTGAAACACCATTGGTAAAACAGTCGAAATTGCAAGCGTCAGGGGTTCAACATCTGAGGTGGAACTCTTTGAAGGTTGAGTGATGAGCGCTTGAGCACAAACCTGTAATAGTAGATGAGTGGGTTAAGGGACAGTTGCTGAGATTACAAGTATTCAAGAGTGGCTGTAACTACTAAGGGTTTCTTCCCATTTCTTGAGAAAAACAGTGTTCCTGATTATTGAAGGCTTGATGGTTGATCTCTACTCCCATAAACGCAGGTTGCAAATGCCGGAGGGGTGTCAACGGCTGGGCAACACATAAGAGGTTTGACCATTTTTAACCATCGTGCAAGCCGATCGACAACATCCAAAGAAAGACACTTGCACATTCAGCACTTTGCCCGTGTTCAAAACCGGCGAAGTCAAATTTGCTGCATGGGTGAATCTGGAGTAGCACATTTCACTCTTGCAAACATTCCTGAATGTGGTTTACTTTTCACAAAATTTGAACCCACTTTCACATTTCAAATAATTATATCATCAGGTCCATTTGTCGGTGTAAAGCTTGAGGGGTGCAAACTGTGTGAGTTTTTTAATTAACTTGTGTATGCAACTTGTGATTGGCCACAGGTGAAGGTGTGTTTTCCACTCCTCCAGCCCGCAAATACAATCAGGCACTAGAAGTTTTAAGTGCCTCTGAACTCTCCGTCGGTAGCACAGAGTGGCTTCTAGGCTCAATAAAGATGGTGGCAGCAAACGCTTAGCTCACTGAGCTACCTGACAATCTTTGGAAAACCACAACCCACCTATGTTCGGTCTGGGAATAGTTGGCAGGAAAAAGGCTTCCTGTTGTCTTTATCTGACATGCAATGTCATGTTTCTATGGAGCCAAATCCAAAAATAGATATGTAGTGCTCTTGAGTTAATTGTATTATTGTTACTTTCTTTCCGAGAAAGACAGTGCAGATCGATCTCAGATACCATCTGTTCAACGAGCATGGCATAAAATGTAATCACAACCTGTGCTTCACGTTAATAACATGAAACGCTTCGAAGAATGGCGAAGTGACAAATTAGGCTGTTGCAAGATTGTTAGTCTTAAGAGATAAGTAAAGTATTCAATTAGAAAACAATGTCACTGGACTGTAACAATCAGCGCTTTTGGGAATATCAATACATCATCGCCGTATCCGCGTGATTGATGCGGCACTCAGTGCGTGTGGCGCGAATTGCAGTGGCCAAGATGGAAACACTTGGATTGCTCTGATCAGCGCCAAGTTATTATCCACTGCTGGCATCCTGCTCTGGATCCATCATTACGCCTGCTTATTTGCAAACACTGGCAGACACCCAGGTTGTCCTGCCGAGAATGAGGATGGACTTGCCCGGCTAGACGGTAACAGCGGGAGCCAGGATTGTTGCCGAGGTCTGCCTTCAACCAACAGGTCACAGGTTCTCATCCTGAAAGACAGGTTCGACAACGGCAACAGTTATCGCGGGCCGTGAGCGATACGGGTTTCTTACAGAAAGAAATGCTGCTGCGCTATTCATTATGACACATTTCGATTGTTAGCATAATGTGCTTCACGGTACATTGAATGCGATTGAATAAATAATGGATTGCCAGCTGTACTTTCAGTCCGCTATTTCCATTAGTCCTGCTCCATAGACTCCCTCGGTGCACTTCTCATATCCAGACATGCAGACAGTGCCTTAAGTGGCACTGGAAAATGAGTCGAGGATAAACAAGGGGGCGTGGCTTAATGGCGGGGGTCGCCTGCTGGGTCGTAAGGCCACACCCCCTTGATGAACCCCGGCTTAATGGGCTGCAAGCACCCCTGCCAGACAGCCCTTTGTAGAGATCAGCACCCTCTTCCCTTGGGGTTGGGGGTGCTGATAACTGCATTTATTTACTAATGGCTTGCCTGGCAGGGGAAAGCGCCTCACCTTTTCAGCCTTAATGGCGGCATTGTCACTCGCCTGGCATCACGCAAAAGGTGTGGCTGCTGGAAACAGAGGCCTATTTCCTAAAGCCTAAAGCTCCCAGGAATGAGCAGGAGTTTCAGGCTTTAGAAAAAAAGGCCTTGGCTTCCAGCAGGCATACCTTTTCATTGATAATGATGGCACCAGCCCATGGGCATCTCTTGATTGAATGGATACCTTGCAGGTGCCGGCGCCACCATCATGGATTAAGGGAATCTTTTTTCATAAGCCTGAAGCTCTCACAAATGAGCGAGCGCTTCAGGCTCTAGAGAAAAAGCCTTGTCCTTTAGCGGCCAGGACTGCCAGGGGACATTACTTATTTATTTATTTATTTATTTATTTTATTGCTAGCACCCAGGACCCAGAGATATCATAGAGCTGGTTAGGATAGCAGCCTTCTGAGCATTATGACAAGTACATGGTTTTTCGGTATTGTTATGGTGACAGATGATCCATTATGAAGGACAGCATAGTGACAAATACATGGTTATTTCGTATTGTTACAGTTACCGATGATCCATTATTTAGGGCAGGCATAGGCAAAATAGTTACAGGGCAGTTTTGACTTTTTTGAGATAGGTCAAGTAGGATGGTTCTTCTTGGATGGAGGGTGGGCGGGCGTTCCAAAGGGTGGGAGGGATGATAGTGAAGCTCGCTCCTCCTCCTCTTTTTCTGATGAATCTGCGGGTGGATAGTGACGTTGTAGAGGAGGAGTGCAGGTTGCATGGATTGGACTTTTTCTGATGTGATGGGAGAGGTTGGGAGGGGCTGTGTTGTAGAGACAATGATGTGTGATGGATAGTATCTTGAACTCAATGTGAGCCCTGATTGGGAGACAGTCTGCTTTGCGTCTAATTAGGGAGATGTGATCTAATCCTTTCAGACCCCACACTAATCTGAGGACATTGTTTTGGATCAATTGTAGTTTATTGATGTTTTTAGCTGAGGTGCCTGTGAGGATGGCCTGGTAATAATATAATTTGCTGCCAATAATGGCTCTCACTAGTGTAAGGCAGTTATTTGGGGTAAGGAAGTTTCTGGATATGTTAATGAGTTTTGTTGAGTATGCTGTGGACGAGGCTATGGCTTTGACATGTTTGTGCATGTTGAGTTCTGAGTCAAGGTAGACCCGTAGTGTTTTGACATGGGGTGAGACGGAGGTGGTGTTCCCGTCGATGAGGAAGGAGGAGAAGGCAGCGTCCAGGTGCTTCAGGCGTACCACAATAAGCAGTTCCGTCTTGGCATCATTCAGACAGAGATGGTGATTAACCATCCAGGACTGAATGATACTGTAGACATGATTGATGCTGGCAGCGTATCGCCAGCAGCATTTTAAGTATAGGATGTTGAGGCTGTCCAGATGATCACAGAGAGGCTTGGTTTATGTGTTGTACAGTGTGGGAGAGAGACAGGAACCTTATGGTACCCCATAGGGGACTGGGATGGGATCAGCTGCTTCTGTACCAACGAAGACTCTAGAAGATCACTCGCTCAGGAAAGATTTAATCCAGTTGGTAGCTTTGGGAGAGAGGTTGAAGGTATTAGTGAGATGGTGGAAGAGAATATTATGATCAATAAGATCGAAGGCCTCAGAGAGGTCCAAGAGGGGGAGGATAGCAAAGTCCCCACTGTCACGGGTATGGTCACCTTGCTCTTCAGGTCGAGGAGGGCACATTCTGTGCTGTGCCTGGGTCTGAACCCTGAATGGCGAGTGCCGAGTAGGTTATTGGTTTCTAGGTGAGTTTGGAGTTGTAAGTAGGCTGTGCAGTCCAGAATGTTCAGGAGGTAGAGTGCTGTTGCGATGGGGCAGTAGTTTTTAGGGAGGGTTGTGTCGAGAGAGCGTTTCTTTAGGAGTGGTGTGGCCCAAGCTTCCTTTATGGAGTTGGGCACTGTGTAGGAGTTGAAGGAGGCGTTGATACATTTAGTAATGGTGGAAGCGAGGGTTTCTGCACACAACTTAATGAGGTGGGATGGGCAGATGTCATCAGTGCAGTTCGAGGCATTGGATGGTCTTAAGCGCATCTGCCTGGGAGACTGAGTGGAAATGGAAAGGGGGGAGGTGATTGCAATGGCTGTGTGGCCATTGTCTTTGGAGGAGGGAAGCAGAGATTTCTTGTGGACAGTTTTATCTCTGATGTTAAGTGTTTGGTTCGCTAGGGTAGATTGAATAAGGGAGCACCAGGCTTTGTCTTTGGGAAAGGTGGAGGTGGGGGAGGGCTGGGGTTTCGAGCTCCTTAAGGATTTTAAAGAGTTTTCTTTTGTTGGAGCTGGCTATGTTTATTCGGGTGTAGAAGATGTTGGCTTTGGTGTTGATGATCACTGTTTTGTAGGAGGTGGCGGTGTTGCTGAAGGCTTTTTTGTTAGAGGAGTTAGGAATTTTCTGCCAGATGTATTCGTTGGCACACTTCAATTTGCAGAGAGATGACAGCTCTTTAGTGTACCATTTATGGTTGTGCTTTTTTTTACATGTTGTCATTTTGAGGGGGGCATGCAGGTCTAGAGTGCCGAGGAGTGTGGTGTTGTAGACCTTGAGAATGGCTTCACAATATTTCTGAGCCTGCCGGGGCTCGGCCCCATCTAGCCCCCACAGACTTAATGTCCTGCATGCAGAAGACTTTCAGATGTCCAAAACAGTCCCTTCAGTAGTAACCTGCAACACTTATAACAACCTCTGTCCATGGCTATGGATTAGGTCGAACCACACCCTTGACATGTTTGCTCATCTCAATCAGAACCATTTGAGCCGGCATTCTTTGCACACTGTGGCCTGCACACCTGCTTTGTTCTCTGCAAGGTAGTGGTCTTCAGACTGTCGGATGGCTCCCCCAAGGTCACCCAGAAGATGCCCAATTTGAGGATGTAACTCATTTTTCAAATGGGTGGACTATAATTGAGCGTCATAGGAAACATACAAATGTATTCCATTTGGTGGGGCCTGTCAGCAATATTTTAAAATAGAGGATGTGGGGGCAGGCTCAGCATAAACAAGTTTGGAAAACAATGCCGTGTTAGTATTTACTCAAGGGCTCCCTCCCTTTAAAATAGGATTTACCTGCAAAAGCATCTCAAGTTCCTTAGTAGAAGTGGAGCCTAGCCTTGACTTGGGCAGCTCCTTTGATGAAATCCCTGTTCTAAAAGGTTTTCTGATTGACAACATGGCAAACATATCCAGGCAAGTGCTGACAGTACGCAACTTATCTGAGTGGAGTGTAGAACCTCATGTAAAGTATGTTACCAGGAGAACTGAATATGGTTCCTGGTGTGCTTAGGCAAATAGGTTCACTATTGTGCACCTGGTGTAAGATAGACTTGAAGGTTGTAGGTTAATGCAACTGCTGTGGAAATAGATGTGCAACTTGGAAGGTTCATAGATGTATATACCTGCATTGCCAAATACTTATTACCAGCCCACAGACCCTATGGTGGCACCCACTTCCCACCCTCAACATAAACATTCATCAAAAAGCAGCAGTGCCCTCCACACACTTGTATGGCAGTTCCTAGCAATTGATGGGGCCCATACCGAGACATATATTGGCATTAAATGACTTATGCCAGTCCCATATATATACAGGGGACACAGGATTATGGTGGGAATATCCCACCATATTATATGATAATGTGGCTACATTTCCACATGATGAAAATACACTGAATTTGGTGAGAGAATTTCACCATCAAATTGACAGCTCCTTCCCCCAACAGCTGAGGAACATTACAGCAAATTCCATGTGAGCAGCACTACGGCCGTACAAATAAAAGAGTACAAGCGTTGGAGGCAGTGGGCAGTTTGGCCAAAATCAGACCTGGCAGAGTACAGGTCTGAGAGGCACACTCCAATGATGATTACATACTACCCCATTCAATCAATCATGAGTACACTACTATAACTGAGCAGAGACACCACATGACCACAAACACACATGCATAAACCCATGCAAGCACAGACACATATAGGAAAACACAGAGACACACAGTAAGTTCCACACTTGTGAAGACCTTATAAGTTCTCTTACAGTTGAAGTGGTTGCCCGTTTTATGAATGAGGAAATAGAGGGTATTTCTTTGTTATTTTACTATATTTTGAGGGCTTAGTTGGCACACTACCATCTAGCAAGGCCAAAATTAAGTCCTAACATAACAAAACAAGGATGTGTATTTGTGTTGTAGTCTACTGTAACATTCTTTGCAACATAGACTCTGGAGATGTCTGTTAACTCGTATTTTACCTTTAGACAAGTATCCAACACGTAGAGGACACAGGATATTTCTTTTCCTCTGAGCCTAACAGGCCAGTTACTAACAAGTTTAGGAATGCCAGTACACAAACAAACACACACACAAGCATGCCAGGCATATGACAGAAGTACCAGGGCATATTGATTTATCACACTTCCTGGGCACATGCTGCCAGGTACTGTAATATGGTGATTGTACTGGACCATATGATAGCAAAAGGTATGGTGTGTGTAACCTTCGACACTGATTATGAAAGCAACTTAATCTGCCCTCCTTTATCTTATTGACATTCAGCAGTGAAGCCAATTTCTGCAACCCTTAGCCCCTCCATGCCTCGTTGACCGAAGCATACATTGCATTCACCATGGGTAAGGGAGATTTGTAATGCTAAATAGTTGATAGCCAACAGAAGTTAAACTACCATTGCGTGCTTGATCATCCCCAGCTCTTTCTTTGTTTTCCTTTTTATTTGCATGTATTGATTTGTGGCTCAATTAATATGGACAGGGGCAAATCATACACAAAAGGAGACCACCACGATTTACAGTGGAGAGGCCCTGGGATATTGCCTTGTTTTATTACAATATTTGCATGCATGCTTTTCAATTAACATAACAAAGTTGTAGCTGCGGGATGTAGGCACTGACTTGCTACCTTAAGAGACAGCACCCCACAAATAAAAGAGTTTCACAAAAACAAGGAACCCATGAGAACTGTCCCAAAGCCTGAGTTGTGAATAACTTTAAATTGATAGCAGGAAATGCTGAAATCTCAAGAGTAAAAACACTCTATGTATTCATGGAGAACTGTGCCTGCTCAAATGGAACATTATGATTGACAGCAATATACAAACCCAAAATATTGGTGAGCTATATAACTTCTTTACATTTCAACAGATACAGCTTCATTACTTACCAATATTTGAACTGTACATCCAAAAGTACCAAAGCCCAAATGTGTCTGAAAAATCGATTTTAAAATGTGAAAAATCAAGCAAATTTTCCTGTGAATTTATAGGATTTTTCTAGACTTTACAAGGAATCTACTACCTGCTGCATATGGAGAAATTACCCAAAATGCAGATTCTAAATTTCATACTCAAAAAAAGATACTTAAAAGATGATTTCTTATTTAAACTGCAAACTTTGGATGCATTCAGAGTTACAGACATATTATGTGCATAGCAACATATGTTAAGTTGAGGCTTACACTTTGTGATTACAATAGAAGTGAATAGGTCTATCAGGAATACAATGCAAGATTTTCTGAGTTGGCTTGGGGCACTGCTGGATCATTTTCCAGTAAAATCACTGACAAATGTACTCCTTTACTTCAGCCCTGCATACAAGTTCCCATGTTGGGAGGATAAGACATCCATGAGATTTGCTTTGATCACCTGGAATGTATAACCTGTGCTTGTTGTTAATCATTAAAAAAAAACATTCCATCCCCAGAATGAAAGACCCTGTGAACAGGCCCCCTTAGCTAATGAGCAGACCCTGCCTTTGCAAGTCTCTCTAAGGGCCAAGGATTCTCATAAATATAAGCTAAAAAACAAGTAGAAGCTGAAAAACGGTGTACTGCCTGATACATATCAGGTCTGTTTTCCCAAGGCCGAGATTCAAACACATCTTCTTGCATTTAGCAGATCACCTTTGCCATCAGTTAAGGCAAAAAGCATGACCAAATGGACAGCCTAATGCAAGGAGAACAAAGACACCTGTCATAGAGGTCTGAAACCAATCATTGTCTGAGATGCCTTCTAGCATTGTTTTTTTTAGCCTCAGAAAATACACTAAGTTTGGGACTCTGCATGTGACATGGACTATTTAAATCAACATTACATTGTGCATTTAAAAACTATTTTGCTTATAAACCTATGACAAATACATTCAAAAATTGGGTGAAACATGAATTTTAAAGCTGGGAATCTCTTCTTTCAACAGAAATCAAATTCAAATTGCCTGTGTTGTTCTTTAATTATTCATGAAATTATTAATATGTTTAATTTTCTGAAGAAATATCTGACAAACATGCAGCCATGCTTCATATACAGATGTGTGTCTGGTCAATGGATTACGGAAATCTATGTTTCATCGATGTAGCATGTTGCTTCATTAAAAATATTAAAGAAAAAGTGATTTAGAATTCAATATTAATCAAAGCAAATGCCCCCCCCACATTTTTGTTTTCACGTGCACAGAAATTGTAATCAACCAATGACGATTTGAGCGGTGTATTCTAGATTAGTACCCGTCATCGGTGAAAGAGCCCGTAAACAACAAGATCATTGGCCCTCGCCAGGCAATTACAAGCACAACAAAGCCTTTGTGAGGCCGGCTGCGTCTGTGTCCTGGCTGCCATGGAAAGGGAAAAGTGGCTACATGAAGTCCCTTCTCCCCTTCCATGGTGACCATTTTGTCTGTTTACTTATTTTTTTCTATTTTGAATGGCCGCCATAGAAAGGAAGAAGGGACTACGTGAAGTCCCTTCGACCCGATCTCTCTCGGACATTTCTTTTTCTTGTTTTTCTCAATTTGAGAAACTATTCCAATACCATTTCTTGACTCGAGAAAATATGATGGGGTACTAATAGCAATAAAACACGCAGAGGGGGTGATTTACTAGTAGGGTAGTGCCCCTCCTCCTCGGGTTCTGTTGCTTAAGTAGTGCCTGATTATTAGGGAAGCGGATGGAAGGATTTGACCAATAAGGTAGTGTGGCATAATCACAGCATTAGCATGAAACACACATTCTCCCTGTGTAATTAAACACAGCAGAGAAGAACAATGCCTGTTCCTATTGGAGGAGTGCTGAATATGGACATTATCCAAAGTTAACAAGGCCTTGTCCATGAGAGAATTTAAACCAACTTAACTTGAGGCAGTAATGATTTTCTGAACAATGGATGAAGGGACCCGGAGGGGCCTGCTGACTGGCACTTCCTTAGGAGTACTTGATGGTGTCACTTCATAACGGCCTATCCTGCCACTGCCTAATTCCATCCTAGATCCCACGCAGCTGCCTACTACATGACTGCCTACACCTGCTCCCATATGCAACCACCCAATAAGGCCTACCTGCATGCCACCCACCCAAAGGCCTGCCTACGCAAGAACCCGACTACCGGTCAGCCTCTCTACACCCAAGAACGTGTGCCCAGGACTCTCTACCAGCATCTAACCCCAGATTTCTAAATCCCCCTCTGTGCCGCACCATTCTCCCACATGCCTTCTAACCCACTACTCATCTGCCCAGCACCAAGTTACCCTGCCGGATGCAACCTCTGCCTAACACCCTCCCACTCTACATCACTCCATGCATTCATAACCCCCATGCCTGCCTAGTCACACCTACTCACCCTACCCTCAGCCACCAAGACTAGCTTGATCCACACGCCAACCATACCTACCCCGACAAAGCTCTGCCAAAGTCTGGCCAACTTCACTTAAGCAGGCTTTACATTTTGCAAATTAGTGTTTGCAGACACATCAAATGTGTGATAGAAATAGAAAACATACTTTGGTTTATGGCAGAGAAGAAACATGTTTTTATTATGACTATACCTAACATTATATATTTGCTAACACTAACATTCAGACATGTTTTGAATTACTCGATGTGTATGTCACAATTATTTGCTGCTACCTTAAGTATGCATGTCAAATGCAGTAATCAACTGCAAAACTACTTGTTTCTCTTGACCTGTATTAGATATGTCTGAGGGCTCTCTTTTATTTATTTAAGTATTCATTTATTTATTTATTGGACATTTATGTGGTGCCTATACAGATGTGTTTCTAGGCGCCATGAGACAAGTTACGGGGTATGGGTGCATGAGAAAGAAGTAGAACAAAAATCGGTTATATCGGCCTTGTAACAATACTACCGTGCAAGCGTGATCTGGTTTCCTCTCATACAATCTGTTCCCCCTTTTTTACCAAGGTTGATTCTCTAAATGTGTTCTGTTTTAATATGCCTAAAATTTACCAGCAATGTGAAAGTGCAACTTTTTGGAAAGTGTGTAAATTCCAAAAACATAATAAAAAATTATTTAAAATCATGCAACAGGTACAACATAAATATGATTAATACTAACTCATGAAGAGCAAACAAAATTGCTAATTAAGTAAGGTTATATGCAACTGCACATACAAAATGAGCATAAGCCCAAATACAAAAACATCTGTTTGGGCCTCATTATAAGACCACGTAAACACATGCACAGAGCCCTCAGCTGCTAATATGTTTGGGTGCTTGATTATCCAAGATATTTCTATAATAGCAGTTAGGGCTACCCAGATGGAAGAAGCAACCACATTGCAACTTGGAATATTGGGTAATAATGCTGTCATTCACAATGTGAACCGGGCTCCGACTGGCGTAAAATACAACCGAACAATGCCAGAAGTGAGGGCTCAAAATACTTGGGTAGGTCCTAACACCTCCACTCTTCCAAATGTTTGATATCCTGGATCCTGGCAAG
Organism: Ambystoma mexicanum; assembly: GCF_040938575.1. Lineage (NCBI taxonomy): Eukaryota > Metazoa > Chordata > Amphibia > Caudata > Ambystomatidae > Ambystoma > Ambystoma mexicanum. The sequence goes on from NC_090932.1 coordinate 1,425,298,058, forward strand.
AAATGTGTAATGTCCACAAATCTTCACTACTTTGCCCCAGAGAAGATCTTGGTGACTGGGTTACGTTTCACTTAAGAGGCGCGGGGGGCACATTGTAAAAAAGACATGTGTCTTGGTTGAAGACCAGTAGCACCACACTAACACAGACACGCCTGCTTGTGCTTCTTCCGGGCATCCCTACTCACGTCGTGCTCATACTGGAGGATATGATGCAGCTATAATGATGCAGAGGTGGGGGTCTTGCTCAGTAGGATTAGCAGGCGGTGTTCTTGCCCCGGGTGATAGAGTGTTAGAGTGTGCAGCGCAAGCCGCAGATGCTCCAAGCTGGGAGGGCGGAAACGCGATTCCTTTCCTCCTCCTCACCCACGCTTGCTGACTGCGTTCCATGTGTATGCTTCCAACAGCGAGGAGGGAGCAGGGTGCAGCAAATCACCCCAAGAATGGCAGACTGTTATGTTCACAGCATCTCCCTGAGCACAGAGCTTAATTGAGGCATAGGGTGGCAACTCACGCAGCTGCACTTTAGGAGGAGTTCCTATCCCAGAGGACGCTAAACTCTGCAGTTCCAGTATTACATTTTATGAGCTCCTCGACATCTTTCCCCTTTCCTCCTTCTCATGCAAACTCACTTCACTGCTTCCGAAAGAAGAGTAAGGAGAGGAGTGATGCAAATCACCCTCAAAATCTCTGATATTTAAACAAAGACGCTAGTTTCCTGGACGTTGTTCAAACCAACCTTGTGACTACGTTTTAAATGTATTTACGTTGCAACGTAGGTTTCCTTAGCAAATGCCGCCACAACATGATTCCAGTCTTAATTTGGACTCATTACGGCATAGGTTTGACGAAGTTCTGGTCAGTATATGTTATGAACCAATTACTTGTGGCATTTGCAATTTTTTATCGCTGCTAAGAAGTTCCTGGGTGGCTGGATAATCTATATGATCATACATAGGTGCAACCAATGATTGAACTAGTTTTAAACAAGTTATTCCTTTTAAACTGGAAGCATGTGACCTAATCTGTCCTGTTAATTATCTAGTGCCTTTAGCAGCCATATATGATTATAGGACGATCAGAATGTAGTTGAACAACAGCACTGCATTCTTTTTAATAACAGCATTTTATTGATTATAAACACGTGGGAGAAAGGGGGACACAGAAGGCTGCACCTTCCTAGTCCACTGGCAGTTTTGGTGAGAGGGGGGACTCGCCACCTTATGTGAGCAGGTTAAGGTCACTGCCAGGAAGAAGACGGGGCAGAACCCCTGACAGACAGACAATGGGGGACGAATGTGAGTTTGGGATATCGCAGTTTCCCTTGCTAGAAAAAGGAGGGGCAAGACCACAGAGGGACTTAGCATGTGCTAGTATCAACATCCAATTCTTGAACATAGTCTTCACCAGGCACCCATGAGCAAAGAGGGACAGATATTCTTAAACTGTATTAGTGTAAGTGATGAGCTGCTCTGCCCCATGTCATCATTTCAGCCAAGAAAAGAGGACCCCTATACGCCGGGGGAACCTGGATGAGTGCATCACGTCTAGATGCCCTTTGCCACTCACTTTGTGCATTTGAGCAAATCAAAGAGTGATTTTAAGCATTCTGAATTTAAAAATGGATGTACATTTAAATGCGCAACAAATAAAGACAATCTCTTGTGCCTATTTGGGACAGCCATAGGGGGGTGTGCAATGCACAAGAGGTTCATTTCTGACCCTGTCATGTGTTTTATCTTTAGGTTTGATAGCAGCGGTGCGAACCGCTGCTGTCAAAGTAACATTTCTATCATCAAAGAGGGAATGAAATGGTATTGATTTTTTAAAAACATTTCCTGGTGTCATTGAGAAATGTGCTCTCATCGCCCGCCTGGGTGCTGACAGCCAGAAATAAATGAGTGTCAGAGGGTCTGCCTGACACAAATGTATGCAAGGTAGCTTGCCATCATGTACACTAGCGTGCAGGCCAGGTTTCAGAATCATCTGTGCATTTCAGAAACAAATGCAAATAACAAAGGCACGTTCTTTGTGCTTTTTTGAGAAGCTATCCACGAGACTTTAGAAAAAAAGAACACAATTCTGCAGTGGTCTCCTCTTCGTAAAGCAAAATGTGTACATCAAGTAAATCTCCGTTCTCAAATATGTAAGCATTGTTACTTCATCTTAAGTGTACTCTTCTGCTTCTCCTACTCTCAACGCACAATTTCGCAGTGAATAGACATTAAAATAAACTATAGTTATATTGTGTGCATTTTAGATTTCCATGCCACCCTTAGCAGTGGCCGCCAGCTATATTTTAGTATCAGGTAAAGGTAACATGCATCGGTGAGCACATTGGCACACCAACAGGTGGAGGGGAATCATCCACATTACATTTTAGCAGTAAACATAGTTACAATGCTCGTTGGTCCCGCAGGAGAATATGGGCCTCATTACATGGTTGGCGGTAGGGGTTTACCGGTACCGGTATTTTACCGGTACCGGTAAATCCTTACCGCCTTACTACGAGGTCCCTTTGCGGGTTGGGGAATTTAACGCTTGCTTTTTGCAGGTGTTAAAAACCAACCCGCAAAGGGACCAGTGGAGCTAATTACGGTACCGTAATTAGCACCTTCACCATTCCCGTAGAGACCTATGGGGCAAAAATGGGAATGGGGAAGGGGGAATTACCGCCCCGCCAACCTTGGAATGGGGCGGTAATTCCCCTTTCCACCAAGGCGGTGCCAGTATTTTACCGGCATGAACCATGGCGCTAATAGCGCCATGGTTCACCGCCTTCCGTGTAATGAGGCCCTATGTATTAATTGTTTAATATTATTAATGTTAAAATATTTTTATGGCACTGATTTTTCACAGACCATCCAAGCGTTTCACCCATTTTAAACAACCAAGTTACATGCAGGAAAACACACGCATGAGCCACACGCGTGAAAATGTAGCATGATGTTGATAGTTGGATAAATCGTGTTGACATGATTCAAGTATATCTGTATGATAACATCCCTAGCCCCAATGTTTTTGAGGTGAAAAAGAGAGAGAGGGTGAGGGGGAAAGAGAGAGAGAGAGAGAGAGAGAGAGAGAGAGAGTGAGAGAGAGAGAGAGAGAGAGAGAGAGAGGGAGAAGGCGAGCAAGGGAGAGAGAAAGAAGTAGAGGGAGATGGAGAGGGAGAGAGAGGGCAGGAGGAGACAGAGAGACAGTGAACGAGCAACAGAGGGAGAGGAACAGGGTGAGGGAGAGAGGAAGAGGGCGGGAGCGAGATGGGGAGAGGAAGAAGGAGATGGAGAGGGAGACAGAGGAGGATGAGGAGAGAGACAGAGAGAGAGGAAGAGAGAGAGGGAGAGGGAGAGAGAGAAAGAAGGGGATGGAGAGGGAGAGATAAGGAGAGGGAGAGAGAGAAAGAAGGAGGGGGAGATGGAAAGGGAGAGAGAGGTAAGGGAGAGACAGAGTGACAGAGAATGATTGAGAGAGGGAGAGGAAGAGGGTGAAGGAGAGAGAGAGAGGAAGAGGGCGGGAGAGAGAGGGGAGAGGAAGAAGGAGATGGAGAGGGAGAGAGATAAGGAGAGGGAGAGAGAGAAAGAAGGAGGGGGAGATGGAGAGGGAGAGAGAGGGCAGGGAGAGACAGAGAGACAGATAATGATCGAGAGAGGGAGAGGAAGAGGGTGAGGGAGAGAGAGAGAGGAAGAGGGCGGGAGAGAGAGGGGGAGAGGAAGAAGGAGATGGAGAGGGAGAGAGAGGATGATAGGGAGAGAGGCAGAGAGAGAGGAAGAGAGAGAGGGAGAGAGAGAGAGAAAGAATGAGATGGAGAGGGAAAGAGAGAAGGATAGGGAGAGAGAGAGACAGAGAGAGAGAGAGAGAGAGAGAGAGAGAGAGCGAGAGAGAAAGGGAGAAGATGGTCCTTCTGACATGTGTGGACCCCTCGATCATCACATCTTGGAAGGTCGTATGAATACATAACAGTGAATATACACTGTATTACAGGGGACATTATGTTTGCAGCATGTCAGATATTTTGTTCTCGTAGCAATGCATTGAATGTAAGGCGTAAGTTGAAACATACTGTTACTGGCCACACAGAAAATCACGCGTCCTACTCAACCCTTTTGCCGCCTTCTATGTAGTTCACCATGAAGTCCTCCTCAACATCCACGCAACCACGCAACATGCACCAGTTTTGATGGAACATTTTGGCAGTGGTTCAACTCTGACCTCTTCATCAGAGACCAACTAAGCCAAATGGGACCCAACAATCATATGAGCCGCCCAGTATCCTGCTGAGTTCTACAAGGCCCCATGCTATTCCCTCTTCAACCTCTGCACAGAATCTCTGGGGGAACTCTCCATTGACACCAATGTTAAAAAACACCAACATGCAGATGACACACCTCTTTACCTAAAGATACATTGCATTGACAACATCCATCTACTCAAGAAGTGTCTGTCCCTCATCCAAGCGTAAATGATATGATATGATATGATATGCTCTATGATATTGCATTTATAACGCGCCTATACACAAGTGTTTCAAGGCGCGACGAGGCAAGGGAGGGGGAAACAGGGGCAGACAGACAACGATCCTACTAGGCCAGGTGTCATTCAGATCGCGCAAGTGCAGGGGAGGGGAAGGAGGAGAAGTGCGGGGGGAAATGGAAGAGGAAAGTGCAGTACATGGGACAGCGAACAAAAAAAAAAAGTCAATCACCTTCCTGAAGGAACCAACAAAGACCACATGCATTCTGTTTGGCAAACCCACCAAACATGCCTAAGTGGTGAAGTGGTTGAATGGCATTAAACTGGACGAATTAATGCTACAACCCTCGCCCAGTGCTAAATCACTCAGCTTTACCATCAAAGAAGACATATCATTTAAATCACACTCAAAAAGCCAAGCAGCTTACACCAACTTGTGCTCCTCTGCAAACTGTTCTTCACTTTTCTGAGATTCAGAACAGTCCTTTAAGCTCTGGTTAACTCACACCTGGACTGTGCTGACGCCTTACCTACAGGAGTCCCAGATGTCACCTGGGCCCCTATAGAAATCATCCAGCAAGCTGCAACATGCCTCATTACAGAACTAAGGAACTATTCACTTCCATTCCTAAGCAGATGCACTGGCTACCCTAACAAGCACGCATTGTGTTAAAGACAGTTTTCCTCCCTTGCAAAGCAGTCACACCCAAAGCTCCACTCTAAAGTGCTGAGAAACTCAGGGTCTCGATGTCTCTGGAAGCCAGCGCACCATTAGAAGCCACACATTGCATTATTGGAAACAACGTACTGTAAGCGAGGAGACAGGCCTTTTCAGCCTTTTCCTGCTATGCACCCTGTTTCTGGAACAAGACAACAATGCAGACATGACTGGCTACCCCCATGGTACACTTCAGGAAGGGCCTGAAAAGCCTGCATCTCAGGGAACACTCTGCTATCCCTGCACAACCCCTATGTTACTCGTAGGTGCGACCTCAATGTATGCTGCACCATTGCTTCCTAGCTAGGTTTTCACTTTATAAATCTCATACACATATATACACTGATTATTGATAATTTAGCTTTCAGTTCCTTAGCAGCCACAGGCAAGACAACAGAGAACGGAGGATAGCACAGGGACAACACGCTGGTTTTGGAAGCAAGACCACGCAGAGCAACAGAGGTTTGAATCCCAGATCCACGCTTAGAAACAAACTCAGGTACGGTATTAGGTGCGTTATAAAAAAAAACAATTAAATAAATAAATAAAGGCAATGCGTCAGTCTAGTCATACTAAATCATCATAAGACTCTCGTCCTACATCAGGATCAACAAGGTCGATTGCTACATAAGCTAAGGCAAGGTAGTGAGTAAAATCAGTTGCACATGCATAGACACATTACCTAAAGGCAGCTATGTAATGTGCATAGTGAGAAATATTGTCAAAATAAAATGAATTACACAAAACTGGTTTCACGCATATTAACAGTCATCCTCAAAATCAAGCAATACGATATTTCAGGTCGAGCCAGAAAATTGTGATCTGAAGATAAACGTAAATTTATAAATAATGTAACTGATCTGCACTCCCTTCTCATGACAAATATGCAATATGCATCAGTGCACGCTCCGGCTTCTGCGGTTACATTGTTCACGGCACTACCAGACAGGAAATATTTGAAACATCTGGCTGATGAGATTATTGAATAGGCTGATGTTTGAGAAAGGGAGAACATATTTTTCCAATTCAAATCATTTTGCGATAAGAGGGCGCTCCTGTCAGAATTCTGGGCTGTTTGGTCTCTGGAACATTCACGTTTTGGGGACATATTGCCAATAGATTTGACCAAACTAACCCTTGGACTGAACTTTTCCAACCTGCTGCTGACAATTCATGGAGCGGCTTGGTTGACTAGTGGATCAAGGACTGGGCTCTAAATGAGAAAAGCAATGACTACCATCCAGTGACTTCGCATCTTTTGTTATTGTATTCATAAGGATTTCCACATGCACTTTTAATTAAACCAACTACTAAAAAGTGAATCGTAAAAGCTATCAAGATAGCACAATAAAAGAAAATGCCTTCAGTATTGTCATATATATCGGAGTTGGGATTGCTGAAAACAGCAAAAAAGCTATTTGGCCAAATTATACCCACTGATCCAGCAGCAAGCCATATATAAAAGTTGGAAATGAGGGTCTTCTTAACGGTGCGTTTGCTCATAATATTAATGTCAGTTGACTAGCACATTTTCAATAATGCTTTACAAAGAGCACTTTTATATGCAATTTTTATTACCCAACCAAAAGTTGTCCTCGTTTTATCAACCTCACAAGGTTGAAACTGCCAAGTCATGCCTGCAGGGATCTTAACTCACAAACTGCAGATAATGAACAGATCTCAGTAGCAAGCACTTAATTCGCTGAGCTAATGGACCAACTTGGTGTGCTCACTTGTTCCTAATGGCAGAGAGTCATTAGGATGAAATGAATACGGCAGGGAGAGCTGAATTATAGGCATTTTAACGTTGACATGTGATAAAATAGACCTTACGTTAAGCTCGCCTAGAAGAGAACTATTTATAGGCAACCAAACCAAGACAAACATTCACCATTATCAACTTAAATGTTCATGCTTTATACATTTATATTACAGGGCCTGTGTAGCGGCCCTGTAGTTATGGTTAAGTTGCTCAACCCATAGGAATAGCACTTTTGGGGTGGCTTATAACATTGCTCCCCCTGGACGAATCCTCACCAGACTTTGCACAAAAAGTATATGGCCCCGTCTGAATTCGTCTGGCAAGTTTGGTGAGGTTTCCTCAAGGGTGGTGGGCAAAGTTGTAGGGGGGTCCCAAAATTTCAGATTTTTGAATAGACACAATGAAAAAAAAACATTGCTCATGCCTACAGACCAAACCACTGAATGGATGTTCACCAAATTTTCTTCAGGAGCAGCGGTTTGGTCCCAAAAGTGTGCTTTTGTAAATTTGGTGTAAATCTGTCCAGTATTTATTTTTAAAACGCCCCAAAAGTTGGTAAAAAATATTTTTGATATCTGGGTATGGATTCACTTCCCTGTTCGGTATGCTGACGGGCCTCTGATTGGTCCAGAGAGTGAAGTGAGATCTGCAGACATCAGATGCGCCTGCTGATGCGATGGTGAAAAGCGTGAGGTGCATCATATTTTTTTGAAATGCTCACCATTTTGGATTTGCGGACAGCGCACGTTGTCCACGAATATTGCAGTAAAAACATATTAAATACCAATTGTCATAGTAATTAAACAATCCCTGGGGAGTTGAGGCGTGATGAGGATGGGATGGGAAATTGACACAAAAAGCTAAGTAATTGGTGTTTTTTCATCTCTGATGTCTGCAAACAGTTCGGGGACAGCCCTGTGATGTTTGCCAACATCTCAGATGTTTGGGGCATCCATAAATATTTTTGCATTACATATTTGGTGAAAAGCAGTTTTCGGATGGTGTATAACTTTGGTGCCAGCTAATAAAACTATATGAAATTCTGTGATATTATTTTAGACGTGACCATAAATGGTTCTACAAAGTTTGGTGCTGTTTTGCCAAGATGGAACAAAATTAGAGGGGTGCCCCAAAATAATGAAAAGGCTTAACATTTGGTACCGTTTCTCGAATCTAGACAAAAGTTTGCAAAAAGATTTAAGACCCAGATTGTAATGTTTTTGCAAAGTTTGGTGGAATTTTGTGAAGAGGGGGCTAAATTAGAGTGGGGTTTTAACATTTTTTGTGGGTTATAACTCTGTTGCCATTTGATGAATGTGCACAAAAGACTTCAGAAAGATTGCAGACCCAACCTTGAATTTTTCTGCAAAGTCTGAATGGATTTTGTCAACTGGGAGCTGAGTTATATGACTATTTTATGTATGGATATTTTGCCACTTTTCAAAAAATAAAACATGGATGGATTTGCATGAAAGTTGTACAAGGAGCACTGGCAAGGACTTAAAAGCATGGTTTTGCAAATGTGGCTGTGTCTTATTTTTTGAAAAGTGTTATAATGTAGGTACAAACAATAGTGGTATACCATTGGTGACTGAGGTAGTGGCCATGGCCACGAGAGACGGGCAATGGGGTTAAAGTGGGCATGGCCACCAGGGACTGACTATGTGGTGACGTTTTGAATGGGAAAATAAATTCTGCCTGTGACAAAAATTCTGCTTGTGACTACAGCCCAAAATGCTGCACAGGACTGCATCAACAGATCGCTGTGACTACTGCTGCATAGACTCCGAGCCAATGCTAATCAGTAGATAATTACCACGAATGCCGAACCAGGTGCCCATGTGGTCACCAGGCCAGCCCTTGAAATCATTACCCACCCTTATTTGCGACCATAGTGGGACAAGATATTGTGAGTGGATGCTGGACTCACTTCCATAACCTCACAGCATGACTGGCCCACTACCCATATACCTTAAGAAAGATTCTAGAGAGTCTAATAACGTGTCGGCTGAGTTCTAACAATAAATATAGCATGAAGAATAGTTTTGAAGAATGCTTTATTACAGCAACAGTTACTTATTGAATAACCCAGTGCTGAGGTGAACAGGGCTCACTCTCCTATTAGAAATCTAACACTCAAAGAAGGAAGGGCACCTTCACAAAAGAACTCCATCATCGGCAGCAGGGTAATCTGTTTAAATTACTAGATGAAGCACAGTGATCTATCCATTCTACAACCCTGCAATTATTTGATAATTGTGTCCTCTGATTTGATTATTAGGGCATGGAGTATGGTCGAACCCTAGGTTTGAATGAGAAGAAATAGTTTTCTTGCGGCTATAACCTGAAGTGCTGTACTGAATGACAACAAACCTGCACGAGGAGCATTATCAAGGACCTGAAGGCATGGTTTTGCATATCTGTTTTGCGTTTATGTTTCCAAAGTGTCCAAATGTAAGCACAACAAATATTGGTACAGGTTTGGTGTATGGGCAATTGGCCTGGCCCTTGATAATGCCTACTCTGAGTTGCTTATTGGGGTACAAGGCATGGCTGAAGCTCAAGGTTGAAATGGGAAAAATAAATTTGATTGCGGCTGCAGTCTGCAGTGCTAGACAGGATTACAGCAAACTTGTGCGAGGAGCTTCAGCAAGGACTTAAAAGGATGCTTTTGCAAATCTGTCCTGTGTTTTATTGTTTTGGAAGTGTGGAAACGCAAGTACAAATAATAGTGATATAACTTTTCTGCCGTGTGCAGTGGCACGACAAATATTGATATAAGTTTGGTGCATGGACAATGGGCATGGCCTTCGTCAAGGACAAATGCCTATTTTGATTTACTTATTTGGGAATGCGGCATGGCCAAAGCTGTAGGTTTAAATGGGAAAACAAAATCTGCTTGCGGCTGCAGCGCAGAGTGCTAGACGGGATTGCAGCGAAGTTGTGAGAGAAGCATTAGCAGGGCCCTGAAAGGATGCTTTTGGAATTCTGTCTTGTGTTTTACTTTTTTGAAATTGTCGAAATCTAAGTACAGAAAATAGTGATATAACTTTTCTTCCGTGGGCAGATGACCTGGCTTTCAGCAGGGACAAATGTTTACTCTGATATGCCTATTGGGGCATGCTCTGCTGATAACGACTCCCAAAAAATATATCTGCAAAAAATATATCTGTTAAAGGATGTTTATACTTCTTTCAGTTATGTTAAAAGATGAATTATTAATAATTTACATACAGTGATGTAACATTATGAAACATATTCCCTTATAAAAACCTATTCAATTGAAAGAACATACTCTGTTAAAGGGACGTTACGGTTAAGATGTACCCCACCCTTGGGACTCCTCTGCCCCAGAAGTTAGCTAGTGGCCTCTCATCTTCGCATCCCTTGGCACTTCCCTCCTGGGCTCCCATGAACACTTGTCCATCCGTACTGCACATTTTATTTATGCACTTCTGTCACTGCACAATCCATATGTGTATTCATAGAGGCACTATCTACAATTTGTTGGTATACATATGGGAAATATAGATGCAAAGGATTTGTAGAACATTGTTAAGTGGCAGTTGGTGGGTGAAAATGTAATATGTTTATAGGCTGCATGTAGAGATTTTTTAAGTAATTGGTGGATATATGTGTGAATGGTTTAAAGCAGGTAACGAGGGAGTGTTAAAAGGGTAGAAGGGCCACTTTGTGTGATGGTGTGCATGTTCAATACGGTTTTCTAACAAGGCATGGGCTACACAGGGGAATGTGGAGACTGGATAGTTATAAAAGGCAATGGATTATCATGTGTATTGTATACTAGAGAGAAGAATTTCAGACAGAAATGTGTTTCTGTGCCTTTTTCTTTTTCTCTAGTATACAATTATCCATTATTTCTTTTAGCATAGTAGAACATGCCAATGTTGGAGAATCTTATTGATTCTAACTACCTTACTGCAAAATGTAAAGTAGATGGTGTCTAAGCTTATTTTTTTAATTCTATTTTTAAACTGTGGAAGGTAGTTGATAAATGAACCTTTTTTAAGGGAGGCCAGAAAGTAAGGTGAGGTGGGAAATGATAAGATATGATATGGCATTTGTAACATGCCTATACACAAGTGTTTCAAGGCGTGATGAGGCAAGGAAGGGGGAACTGAGGGAGGACAGAGGCAACGATCTTACTAGGTCAAGTGACAATGAGATTGCGCAAGTGCAGGGGTGGCGGGAGGGTAAAAGTGCCAGGGGAAAGGGAGGGGACAGTGCTGTACATAGGAGCTAAACAATAACAAGAAGTGTGGCTAGCAGGTGGCAGGTGCATGGGTAAGTGCAGATAGCAGGTGTCCAAAAGTGCAGGTAGGGGGACTGTAGGGTTACAGATACAGACCAAAGTGCAAGGGTTGCCAGGAGGCAGTGCGGGTGTGCAACTGGGCGTGCAGTGACCTGGGCCAGAAATCAGAGGGTAGCAATGTGACCAATGCAGTATCAGATAGGAAATCAGCAGGGGAGAGGAAGAGAGAAGGCAGAAGCAAAGTGGAAGGTCTTGAGGCGCTTACGGAACTGGAGATGGTTCTCCTCAAGTTTCAGAGAGGCAGGGAGGCTGTTGCAGAGGTTGGCCCCAGCTGAAGAAAGAGATCTACCAGCAACTCATTCCTTGGAGAAGCAAATGACCCTGAGGGAGTTGGAGGTGGAGGAGCGAAGAGCTTGAGTAGGAAGGTATTTGCGAAGAGAGAGTTGGAGGGATTGAGGAACCAGGCCCCAAAAGACATTATGAACAATGCAGAGGAACTTGAACATAATACTTGCTGCCACTGGGAGTCAATGCAGAGATTTCATTGCTGGAGAGATACGATCCCTGGACTTGATGCCAAGGACAATTCTTGCAGTCCTGTTCTCGATGAGTTGCAGAGAGCGGAGAGTAGAAGCAGACAGATTTAGAAAGAGGCTGTTGTAGTAGTCCAGTCTAGAGAGATCCAGAGCTCTAGAGACAGTGAGTTTCTGGGGGAAGGAGAGGAAAGGAAGAATACCTCTGAGGAGGTGCAGTTGGTAGTTTGACTCCTTAGAGACGTCAGAGATGTGAAGAGAGAAGGAGAGTGTGGAATCGAAGATGACCCTGTGGTTCTTAGCCTCGCAGGTGGGAGCAGGAAGAGGTCAAAGGGAGGCCAGCCAAAGAGTGACAGGGAGGGAGGGTGCAGGGGAACCAACCACACATATGGAGGAGCAGCTGGTGGACCTGAGAAGATGTTGTGCTTGTGTTAAATCTAAGGTAGAGGGCACTGTTTCTCATGCTCCTTGATTACAGCTTCAAAAGCACTTCGAAATTGCTCCCCCCTGCAAAGTGGTGTGTTGCAGTATATATAAAGCACTGTTGTTTTTGAAAGATATGGATCAACAACCTATTTTTTCGCTTGCAAGGAAGCTGGTGGAATTTTGTGTCCCACAGAAGTAGGCTGTGTGGTTACAGCATTGGTTGAGGAAGATGAGGTGCTGTCATGATGCACGCTCCCAGGGAGCCGGTTCAAGCCCTGCGTCCCCGAAAGCGGACATCCAGTCCCCAAGGAAGGACCCAGCAACCCCATATAGGGGCGCCTGTGGACAGTGTCCTGGCGCCTATGGCGCCAGGCTCATAAAAGACATCAGTCCTGGCGCCATAGGCGCCAGGCTCATTATGGGAGTGCTTGGGTGCAATTACCTGATGCAGACCATGCTGCAGGATCCCGGCCTCCTTGAGGCCTGAAAGGAACTACTTTACCTTTGGGACTAATTTACCATCCGGGCGTGGTCGGGGAAGGATACATACCTGATTGGAGGAAGGATACATACTTGGAACTTCTTCCAAGGCTATTTAAACCCCACCCGAACAGCCACACGTGCTTCGCGTTGTTCTGCATCTAGCAGCTGGACGCTCACCGTGTCTGCTCCTGCATCCTGACTTCTGCCACGCCTGCCAGCATCCTGGATCACCTGCAAAGGAAGAGAAGAAGAGAACAGAAGAAGGAAAAGTCCTTACCTGTTAACTCCGCATCCCGGAGACATCTCGCCGACAATCCTGAAAAGGAAGACTTTTATTTAAAAGCTCATCGCGTCGATCGCTGCAGCGCCGCATTCCACTCACCTTTTCAAGGCGCCTCCATGTTCAGCAGCTATCATCCGGATTCGCAGTCACGCCCCAGCGCCTAGGGAGAAAAAGACCAGAACAAAAGGTGAGAGAGAGAAGGGAATAAGGAAAGCTAAATCTCCATGTTAAGACTTACCAGTTGATTCATTCCCTCTTCATTTCGGGTCCGCGCCGCATCCTGGCATTTCCGGACCCCGGCCCCTAAGGGGAAAAAGAGACATCAGCGTTAATGAGCGAATGAAAAGACATTACCAAAAAACGCTCATTAAAGACTTACATGATTTCTACAAGGATTTCACCTCTCATCTCGGGTCAGTGCCTTTTCCCCGGCATTCCGTACCCCGGCCCCTATGGGGAAAAAGACACTAGCATTAGTACATTAATGCATGGACACAAGGGGAACCTCTTATCAAAAAACTTACCTGGAAGCCAAGCAAGTTTGGTTCTCACCAATCCGAAAATCCAGAGAAGCAACGGGATAACAATGCGCCCCTGCATCAGAAGCAGGATGGAGAGCTCGTCCTTCCAGACCCTAAAGTGAGACGCTACGAGGAATCACAGAAGGGTTTCGAGGAGGGTGAGAGGGGAAAGTGGGAGGCCGATTGCATTACCCCGCAGACAGTTAATCCCCTATTTTCGCCTACAGAAGGATACTTCTGCGAGCCAGACAAGCCAGATTTGGGGGCCCAGTCAAGTCCGTCTTCCGAACCCTGCACATCACCTTAGAAGAGGTCACAGCAGCATGAACCAGGCCAGCGCCTCCGTGGGTGTCAGGTGAGCGTTACAGAACACGAAGCCTTCGTACAAATTCCCACCCAGGCGCTATGGAAAGTTCTGAGACTGATCAGTTGGCCCAATTACTGGGGGAATTACGGGCCGAAGTACATGCCGCTCGTCAAGAGACTAATGCCCTCAGGAGGGAATTAATAATATCAAAGGAAAGAACTGATGACCTGGCCAGACAGCTTTTGCAAGGTCAAGCTGGGCAAACTCCTCTACCCGGTTCCGGAGAGAACCCCGCTCCTGTGGTTTCAGTAACGCCTTCCCTAATGATCAGACCCAGGTAGCCTTTGTATTGTCATATCTCAGCGGCTGTGCTGCCGATTGGTCAGTTCCACTGGTTACTCAAGATGACCCGATTCTCCGTGATTTTCAAAGGTTTCAAGCAAGCATGGAAAGGTTATTTGCTCGACACTCTCAGGGGCAGGCTCTGGATGACGAACTTCTCTCCCTGTGACAGGGCAATCAGGACCTCCTATCATATATTGCAACCTTTAATAGACTAATTGTGGAAACGGGATGGCCAGGGGATAAAAGAGTCACGTTGTTTTATCGAGGCCTACGCGGAGAACTTAAAGATGTCTTGGCCCAAGTTGTAAATCCGCCCCAAGAATGCACAGAGTATATAGACTTAGTGGTCCAATTGGATCACAGACTTCAAAACAGAAAAGCAGATCGGTCCAGGTTTGAGACCCAGGTGTTGGTCAAGACCCATGCTAATCCCAAGGGAGTTGATGTCTCTGAGCCTATGCAAATTGGAGGGGTTAAAGGACCCTTAACTCAAAAGGAACGTGAAAGGAGGCGGCAGTTAAAATTATGTCTTTATTGTGGGAATTCTGGACACTTTCTACGAGATTGCCCGGCAAAACCGCCCCGAAAGGCGTTAGGAACCGCTGATAAAAACCATGAAGACTCTGTTTCGGGAAACGTCTCCGCCCGACAAATGTAGGGGTCCGCTTGCTGAGCTTGAAAACTAACTCTCAGACCTCGCATTTCATTGTGCCAATGGTTCTCGTAGATCCAGAACAGCCTAAGCGGTTGCATGCAATAAAGGCATACATCGATAGTGGGGCTATTGGAAACTATGTGGATCGTGAATTGGTCTCTAGGATTAACCTACCTCTCCGTCCTAAAACCAGCAAAGATGTCATCAGCACAGTCGATGGAACTGAAATTGCCTCTGGACCGGTAACACATTCCACTACTGAGGTGACTCTTATTGGTCCCGAGGGCCATCGGGAGGGTTTTGTGTTTGATGTAATCAAGGCTCCACAGTTTCAGGTTATTCTTGGAATCCCTTGGTTAGAGACACATAATCCTCAAATTGATTGGCGAGCTAAGAGAATAACCTTCACGGATTGTACACAAACCTGCTACCCAGAAAACCTGAAGATTAATCTAGCATCTGTAACCTCTGCCTCCATGCAACTACCTCCGGAATACCAAGACTTTCAGGACGTCTTCCAAAAGGAACAGGCCAACACGTTACCTCCTCACAGATCGTACGATTGCCAAATCGATCTGGTGCCCGGTGCACAACCCCCTTGTAGCAGGATTTATGCCCTTACCGAACCTGAGAATCTGCATTTGAGACAATATTTGGATCAATACCTAGCTAATGGTTTTATTCGCCCGTGAAAGTCCCCGGCATCCTCGGCTTTGTTCTTCGTGCCCAAAAAAGAAGGCGACCTTAGAACTTGTATCGATTACCGTGCATTGAATCAGATAACAGTTAAAAACCGTTATCCTCTGCCTCTGATCCCTGAACTCCTTGACCAGGTGAAGGACGCTTGCATATACACCAAGTTAGATCTCCGGGGGGCTTATCATCTGGTACGAGTTAAAGAAGACGACGAATGGAAAACTGCCTTCCGTACTAAATACGGATTATTCGAGTACCAGGTGATGCCTTTCGGATTGTGTAACGCAACGGCTGCCTTCCAATACTTCATGAATGATGTCCTTTGGGAACTCATCGCGGTTTGTGTTGTCGTATATATCGATGACATTCTGGTGTACTCCTCTTCGGAATCTGATCACAGAAAACACGTCAGGGCAGTACTTGAAAAACTGCGCCAACACAAACTATTTGCTAAATTGGAGAAATGTGTTTGCCATACCACAGAAGTCGAGTTTCTAGGTTTTATCCTGACACCCAAAGGAGTCCGAATGGACTCAAGAAAAGTGGATGCCATCCTCAAATGGCCATCACCTAACTCTGTAAAAGGGGTTCAAAGCATGCTCGGCTTTGCCAATTTCTATCGCAGGTTTATCCAGGAATTTTCACGCGTGGTACAACCCATTACTGCACTCTTGAGGAAAAATAAACGTTTTGAATGGTCTGAAGAAGCCGAGCAGGCCTTTCAGGATTTAAAAGCTAAGTTTACCTCTGCACCTATATTGAAACACCCGCGTCCAGATCTCCCTTATGTCGTCGAGACTGACGCATCCAGCCTAGCCATGGGAGCTGTCCTGTCCCAAATAGATCCCGAAACCAACCAACTGCATCCCGTAGCATTTTGGTCCAGAAAATTCTCGGCAACCGAGGTTAATTATGCAATCACGGACAAAGAACTGTTAGCCATTAAGTCCACTTTTAAAGCCTGGCGGCATTATCTGCTTGGAGCTCGACATACCAACACAGTGATCACTGATCACTGGAATTTACAGTATTTGAAAACTGCCAAGGCTCAGTCATCACGCCAGCTCCGATGGGCTTTGTTTTTCGCTGAATTTGATTTCGTGATTACCTATCGACCTGGCTGCAAGAATGGCAAAGCAGACGCCTTATCCCGAATTGGAATGGGAGAATCTGATACAAACTCAGAACCAGTACCGATAATTCCCGAACAGAGGATTCTAGGTATGACTTTGTTACAGACGCTTGAAGACATGCAAGCCAGAGTGAAACAACTCCTGGACCCTACAACCTTACAGGATTGGATACAAAAGGGATCAGACTTTACCATAGATAATGGTTTACCTTATTTCCAAGGACGCTTATTCCTGCCACATAAGGAATTACACGAACTAGTTATTTCCGGTTATCATGATACATTAATAGAGGGACACCCCGGTATTGCCAAGACAGAGGAAAAGGTGAAACGACAATTTTGGTGGCCCTCTTGGCGAAAAGATGTTAAATCTTTTGTGATGTCCTGTGGTGTTTGCGCCCAAAATAAAAGTCAAAAGAAAAGACCAGCCGGTCTCCTTCAACCTCTAGACATACCGCCAGCACCCTGGCACACCCTATCAATGGATTTTATTACGGACCTGCCTCTTTGTTCGGGGTACAATACTATTCTGGTAATTGTGGATTTGTTTTCCAAAATGGCCCACTTTATTCCTTTGAAAGGTTTACCTTCAGCTCCTGTCCTAGCCAAAGAATTCCTCGAAAATATTGTTCGGCTACATGGATTCCCATCTATACTAATCTCTGACTGGGGAAGCCCATTCATTTCCCACTTCTGGCGCAAATGTTGTCAAATGGCGCAGATCGACGTAAGTTTATCGACCAGTCACCACCCTCAGACCGATGGTCAGACCGAGTGTCATGATCTCTGCTTCCAAAAGATCAGGACTTGCCCGACTCCCTTGGAAGCAGACCCATAACCCCGGTTGCGAGTGCCAGCCACTCCCAATTGCGACCTTTTGGACTCTATCCTGGCGCAAGTGGCACCAGGCTCATAAAGATGCCCAGTCCCAGCGCTGGAAGCGCCGGGCTCATGATGCTTGGGTGGACTTACCTGCAGCAGACCATGCTGCTTACTTACCTGCCAGTTGAACCCCTGATCCTCTTCTGTTTGGGACTACTTTTCCTGTTGGGTGGGGCAGGAGCCACTCCCTAGGTTCAGAACACTGGAACTCTTCTGGAAAGCAGGAACTCTTTTCTTACCTAGGCGTGGTTGTGGAAGGAGACACCTAAGCACTACAGGAGGCTATTTAAACCACACCCGATGGATGAATCTTGCTTTGCGTTATTCTGCATTCTCTGCAGCAGAACGCTCATCGTGTCTTCAGCTTCTGATCCTGGGCCTAAGGGAACAAAGGCTTACCATCCTGGAATAGACAAAGAAAGAACAGGTTAGCACTACAGTCTTCAGTGGCAGCGCATCTCTTACCTGGTCCATCGGCTGTCACCAACGCCTCGCGCTGCATTCCGGCATCTGAAAGACAAAGGCTTACCTACTCTTCGCATGCTCCGGAGGTCTTCACACTGCATTCCGTCATCTGAAAGACAAAAGCTTACCAGATCTTCGCACGCTCCAGAGGCCTTCCGCGCTGCATCCTGCATCTGAAAGACAAAAGAAGGTGCGTTTAAAGACATTGGGCAACTTTATTACTCACGTGCCATTACTCCTTCCCACGCCGCATCCAGTGGGTATTCCAGCACCCTTCAGCTTCTCTAAAGCTCTGAACTTGTACCTGCAAGATAAAAGGGACAGTTAGTGCGCATCGTGAAGCAGGCTACAAGCGCTTACTTACGTGCTTCCAGGCGCTTCTATTCCTCACGCGGGTTTGATCCTCAACTCTCATCAGCCCGCCATCCGCCATCGCCGGAACCCTGCAAAACAAGAGATTACAAAAGACTTTTAAGACATTTGAAGTGCCCAGAACTTACCGTTCGTGCAGTTAACGACGGACAGCAGTCCTCTGAGGTCAAGAGGCCTGCACCCTTATCCATTGAAGAAACTGGTTACGGCACCCTGCCCCGAGGCAGATGGAGAGCTCGGCGTTCACTTACCTAAGGTGAGGGCGTTAACCTTTGGGGTTCTACAGGAGAAGAGAAAGGGAAGAGGAGAGAGGCACCCAATAACCCCAGTTCATTAATCCCATATTTTCTATCTGCAGACATCTTACTCTTCGAGTCAGACATACAGTGCACAGAGGTCCAGCCCAAAGAGCCAACCATGTGTTACACATCACCTTTGAAGATACGGCATTCACCCAGTCAAGACCGGCGCCTCTGCGGGAACCAGGTGAGCGTTACAGAACGCAAAGCCACCGCAAAACTCCCACCCAGGCGCTATGGAAACTTCGGATACCGACCAGCTAGCCCAGTTACTTGGGGAACTAAGAGCAGAAGTGCATGCAGCCCGTCAGGAAATGAATGCTCTAAGAAGGGAACTGATTATTTCCAAGGAGCGAAGAAAATTTAAGTTCCCAAGCCGGGAACTTACATCCCCTGCACACTATCTAATATCTGGGATACCAGACCAACAAGTAGATATATCTAACAAGTGATTTTTCTTAATAAATTCAAGGAAGTCTGTAAATGGTAATGCATAGAAAAAGGTAATTTGTTCAAAATAATGACTTTGAATCAGATAAGGTTACAAGAAACATTCTTCATTGTTTATTCTTGATGTTGAAGCTGTGGAAGGCCCAACGCGTTTCGAGTGCTACAACACTCTTCATCAGGGGCAATAACGAAGGTTTCTAGGAAAAAAAATATATATAATATGTACATTAGGAATATATTTACACCAACAGCAATTTGTTCAACAACATTTCCAAATAACTCATTTTAGATCAAGATATGTATCACAATAACCCATGACATACAAGGATTACCTATGTAGCAGAACGTATGACATTTTAAATATACTGAGTATACACTAACCCTCAAGAGGAAGACCTGTCCCTCATTAATAACTGTAGAAACTGATGGCAAATTCACTAGGTTAATAGTATCTTCACTGCTATGATCGAATGAGGAAATATATAGAAAAAATCCTAAAAGTCAATACATTGAAGTTCTAATATGGTAAAGTGAGCAACTGTGCAACTATTTAGAGCATCTAACCTTGTGTTTTTTTTAAAATAAAGGAGGTACTTCAAGAGAACGGGGGTGGTCTGGGACGAGAAATCCAGGCCTTCGTCTAAACAAGACCGCGGGTCTTAGATGTAAGTCCTTATCTGTAGAG
This sequence comes from Ambystoma mexicanum, assembly GCF_040938575.1. Lineage (NCBI taxonomy): Eukaryota > Metazoa > Chordata > Amphibia > Caudata > Ambystomatidae > Ambystoma > Ambystoma mexicanum. Next base: position 1,425,317,812 of record NC_090932.1, read on the forward strand.
ATGAACATCAAAAGCGTCTATTTAGACTGTTGTATGTGACATAGTTATGATAGAATAAGTTAAGCCAGTAATGAGTCACTTACAGCGGTAACGCGGTTGACCAATATCAAGGATAGCTGAGGGGAAGTGGTAGTCAATGACCGCAAAAGGTTTGGAGATTTGTTCTGGACTGGAGCGCTGAGAAAAGGTAGGTAGAGTCTCAGTAATGGACACAAGAAGTGAACAGGGTGTTCGAAAGCTTTGTGGCAAAAAACCTAGGTTGAGCCAGTATTGGAAGCTTAAAATTCTTACCTAGTGTATGACAGTGCGGCACACACCGAGACCAGCTGCCAAAAGGGTTGCTCGACACCTTGGCAAGTGCCGCCACTGTTTATCAAGTAGTTAGTAGTGTGACGTAATCACGTGCTTGCGTGTGGTACGTCCTACTGTGCGCTGAGCTCCAGGCTCAGATGGATGCAAGTTAGAAAAAATGGAATCTAATTAGTCTCCTCTGGAAGGATGCTCTAAAGGGGCACGTAGGGCTATAAGAGCTTAATCAATTGAGTGAAAAGAGAAAAACAGACCGCGGCGTGTTTACAATGTGACGTCATCACGCAAACGTGGGCATGACGCAACATGTAAACAAACCTAGTGTCGGGGTGAAGGAAATGTTATAATGTGACCTCTAGGGGAATAACAATGCCCAATATGTGCATAACCCTTAATGGTTAAAATTAATATAATTCGTGCAAGGGTCCGGAATCCAGATGGCTAAACTTATAAAAATCATATGGATCAACATCCACGCATTTAAAGTGTCATGAATAATGTAAGTAGAAAACTGGAGTTGTAGTTGTAGTTGTAGTAATAAATATAGTTGATACTAATGGTAAGGTACATACTTATAATGCAACCAACCAATGCCATTCTGCCCATCCGTTTGGTTCACAGTCTAGTAAAGGGAATATCAATTTTACAGATTGTATATTACCGGGATGGAGTCAACAGAATGACTGAATATGAATAAACTTTGAAAACATTTAACATTTCTATGTCAACTGCCCAAGTTAGTTGGTTCACAATCGTATAATGTGGTTATGATAATTCTAACCAACAAACATATCAAGTGTTTTTAAAGAGACATTGATGAAGATGCATGGAAAGAGAAAATTTAGTGAAGGTGTTATTTAAATAAATGGACCTAAATAGTACTCTTCATTTAGACCGAGTGGGGTCATTGCATCTAGTCTTTGAATCCAGTACAATTCTTTTTGTGCCAAAAGTTTGGGTAAGTCACCTCCTCGTTGGAGGGGGTGTAATACTTCTAGTATTGCAAATCTCATTTGCGAGATGTTATGGTTATTGTCTCTAAAATGCCGGAATACAGGTGACTTCACATTTTTTGTGCGAATCTGGGACTTATGTTCGGTCCATCTTTCTTTAGCTTTTCTACTGGTTTTCCCAACATAATATTTCCCACAGGGGCATCTAATGGTGTAGATGACATTTTTGGAGTCACAGGTTGCGAAGTTATTTAGGAAAATCTTTTTACCATTGTTCGGATGTCTAATGTAATTACCTTTGATGATGTTCGAGCAGTGTTGACAATTTAGGCACGGGAAAGTGCCATTTCTTGATTGCTTCAAAGTCCTTTGGGTAGGTATTTTAGGTCTTTCAGCTTTGATTAGCATATCTCTGAAGTTCCGTCCTCTTTTGTATGCTAGCATTGGGGGGACTGGAAAGAGACGGTTGAGGTAAGGATCCGATTTGATAAGATCCCAATTCTTAGTGATGATTTCTTTGACTTGAAAGCTCTGGGCAGAGTACTTCAATGTGTAGATGAGGTTTGACTGAGTTTGTTTCGGTTGTTTGTTAAGTAATAAGTTACGGGGGTGTACTTCTGTCCTGGAAATAGCTTGAGCTACTACTTCTTCCGGGAAACCTCTTTCTAGAAATCTTGATCTTATAGTATCAAATTCTGTCTGAAGTTTTTCTATGTTGGAGGTTATCCGTTTAGCCCGTAATAGTTGGCTATACGGTAGGTTTTCTTTTAAATGTCTCGGGTGAAAACTGTTGAAATGAAGGGAGCTGTTAACATCAGTTGGTTTTCTGTACATTAGTGTTGTTAATTCCATGTTTTTCCATTCTACTGTTACGTCCAGAAAGTTCACCTGTGGTGTGCCAATTTCCATAGTGAATTTGATACGTGGGTTACATTGGTTAATATATTGCCAAAAATCTGTCAGTTCTTGATGTGTGCCGTTCCAAATGCCAAATACATCGTCAATATATCTTAACCAGCAGTGTATTCTGTGTTTCCAATGTGGGTGATCCAAAACAAAGGTTTTCTCAAAGTAGAACATGAAGATATTTGCGTAGGACGGAGCCACAGCCGAACCCATAGAGGTACCCGAAATCTGTAAATAGTACTTATCATTAAATCTGAAGTAATTGTTGTAGAGTATCAGGTTGATAAGTTCAATAGCAAAGGTTTTTTGAATCTGAATTTCATCATGTTGTAAAAGAAACCATTCTAGGGCTGCTATGCCTTCATCGTGGGGAATTGAAGTGTATAGACTTGTGACGTCCATAGAGAATATTAGAGGATCAGGAAAACTGATCTGTAAGTTGTTGATTCTCTGGAGAAAATGTGTGGTGTCTTTTAGGTTTGTCGTTATTTTCTGTACCAGAGGTTGCAGTGCTGTATCAAGGTAGACCGCCAAAGGTTGAAATACACAATCACACTACTAACTACTAGCGCACAGTAGGACGTACCACATGCAAGCACGTGATTACGTCACACTACTAACTACTTGATAAACAGTGGCGGCACTTGCCAAGGTGTCGAGCAACCCTTTTGGCAGCTGGTCTCGGTGTGTGCCGCACTGTCATACACTAGGTAAGAATTTTAAGCTTCCAATACTGGCTCAACCTAGGTTTTTTGCCACAAAGCTTTCGAACACCCTGTTCACTTCTTGTGTCCATTACTGAGACTCTACCTACTTTTTCTCAGCGCTCCAGTCCAGAACAAATCTCCAAACCTTTTGCGGTCATTGACTACCACTTCCCCTCAGCTATCCTTGATATTGGTCAACCGCGTTACCGCTGTAAGTGACTCATTACTGGCTTAACTTTTTCTATCATAACTATGTCACATACAACAGTCTAAATAGACGCTTTTGATGTTCATCTCTACAGATAAGGACTTACATCTAAGACCCGCGGTCTTGTTTAGACAAAGGCCTGGATTTCCCGTCCCAGACCACCCCCGCTCTCTTGAAGTACCTCCTTTATTATAAAAAAAACACATGGTTAGTTGCTCTAAATAGTTGCACAGTTGCTCACTTTACCATATTAGAACTTCAATGTATTGACTTTTAGGATTTTTTCTATATATTTCCTCATTCGATCATAGCAGTGAAGATACTATTAACCTAGTGAATTTGCCATCAGTTTCTACAGTTATTAATGAGGGACAGGTCTTCCTCTTGAGGGTTAGTGTATACTCAGTATATTTAAAATGTCATACGTTCTGCTACATAGGTAATCCTTGTATGTAATGGGTTATTGTGATACATATATTGATCTAAAATGAGTTATTTGGAAATGTTGTTGAACAAATTGCTGTTGGTGTAAATATATTCCTAATGTACATATTATATATATATTTTTTCCTAGAAACCTTTGTTATTGCCCCTGATGAAGAGTGTTGTAGCACTCGAAACACGTTGGGCCTTCCACAGCTTCAACATCAAGAATAAACAATGAAGAATGTTTCTTGTAACCCTATCTGATTCAAAGTCATTATTTTGAACAAATTACCTTTTTCTATGCATTACCATTTACAGACTTCCTTGAATTGATTAAGAAAAATCACTTGTTAGATATATCTACTTGTTGGTCTGGTATTCCAGATATTAGATAGTGTGCAGGGGACGTAAGTTCCCGGCTTGGGAACTTAAATTTTCTTCATTGTATTGTGCAACCAAGGTGTCATGGTTGCCCCTCTCTCCTCTGCACCTCATACTTGATAAGCATTTTTTCTAAACACCTAGTATCTAAGTTTACTCTTACTATTTATAAATATTTTTCCTCACTAGGGTGTGCCATAGGTGTCCTATCCTTCCCTATTTCCAAGGAGCGAACAGACGATCTCGCTAGACAATTGCTACAGTCACAAGCCGGACAAACTCCGTTACCCGCATCAGGGGCAAATCTTCCTTCAACATCCTCTACGAACCCAGTGCAGATCAACCTACCTGGGAATGTACCTCTGGCTCCGCCCGAACGATTTTCTGGTGACCCAAAGAGGTTTGCAGTATTTATTAATCAGTGCCGGTTGCACTTCTTATGCCAGCCAGCAGCCTTTCCAACTGATCAAGCTAAGGTAGCTTTCGTGCTTTCGTACCTTAGTGGCAATGCGGCAGACTGGTCGATCCCTCTAGTTAATCAAGATGATCCGGTTCTCCATGATTTTCAAGCTTTTCAGCTCAGTATGGAAAAACTGTTTGCAAGACATTCACAGGGGCAGGCCTTGGACAATGAGCTCCTTTCATTGCGACAGGGTAATCAAGACCTTTTGGCTTATATTGCATCTTTCAACAGACTGATAGTGGAAACTCGATGGCCTGAGGACAAAAGGATTACGCTGTTTTATAGAGGTCTACGTGGAGAGCTCAAAGATGTGTTGGCCCAAGTAGTGAATCCCCCGCAAGACTGTTCGGACTATATTGACTTAGTTGTTCAAATTGACTACAGACTGCAGAACAGGAAGGCCGATCGTTCCAAGTTTGATGCTTGAGTATTTTCCAAACCACCAACTCCTACCAAAGGAGTAGACTCCGGGGAACCCATGCAAATAGGGCGCCTGAAAGGACCACTAACACAAAAGGAGCGGGAAAGGAGAAAACAGCTGCAATTATGCCTCTATTGCGGAAACTCGGGGCACTTTCTTCGAGATTGTCCGGTGAAACCAGCCAAGAAGGCAGTAGGAGCTGCAGTTACCAGGGTCACAAACTCTGAGCAGGGAAACGACCTCGCCCGACAAGAATAGAGGTCCTCTTGCCGAGCGTTAAAACCAGTTCCGTGACCTCGCATTTCGTGATACCTATGGTCCTCATTAGCCCTGAACATCCGGATCGATTACATGCGATTGAAGCTTACGTCGACAGCGGTGCCATCGGCAATTATGTGGATCATGAAATGGTTTTGAGGATGAATCTGACTCTTTGTCCAAAGGCTGTAAAGGACGTCATTACTATGGTGGATGGTACGGAGATAGCCTCCGGACCAGTAACGCATACCACCCAAGAAGTGACGCTAGTAAGTCAAGATGGACACCATGAGAAGATCGTGTTCGATGTGATCAAGGCCCCTCAGTTCCAGATTATTCTAGGAATTCCTTGGTTAGAGAAGCACAATCCTCAGATCGATTGGCGAGCAAGAACGGTTCAGTTTCCAGAATGTGTCTCTACTTGTCACCCTCGACCTGGTGTTGCACTGGCAGCAATTTCCTCGGAGGCTCCCCAGTTACCTCCTGAATACCTAGAATTCCAAGATGTTTTCCGGAAGGATCAGGCTAACTCTCTACCTCCTCATAGGTCTTATGACTGCCAGATAGACCTGATACCTGTATCTACTCCTCCTTGTAGTAGAATTTATGCCCTCACCGAGCCTGAGAATCTTCACCTCCGACAATACCTGGATCAATACCTAGCGAATGGGTTTATTCGTCCTTCCAAGTCCCCTGCTTCCTCAGCTTTGTTCTTCGTTCCAAAAAAAGAAGGGGACCTTAGAACTTGTATAGATTATCTCGCCCTGAACCAGATCACAGTTAAGAATAGATATCCGTTACCTTTGATCCCTGAACTCCTGGACCAAGTCAGAAAAGCATGCATATATACAAAGCTGGATCTTAGAGGAGCCTACCACTTGGTACGAGTAAAAGAGGGCGATGAATGGAAGACGGCCTTCCGCACCAAGTACGGGCTATTTGAATATCAGGTCATGCCCTTTGGACTTTGCAATGCCCTGGCCGCCTTTCAATATTTTATGAACGATGTCCTCAGAGAGCTCATAGATGTGTGTGTTGTTGTTTACATTGATGACATCCTCGTTTATTCTTCATCGGAAATTGAACATCGGAAACACGTGAAAATGGTCCTCGAGAGATTGCGTCAACACAAACTTTTCGCTAAGTTGGAAAAATGTGTTTTCAACGTGACTGAAGTTGAATTCTTGGGATTCATATTATCACCTAGCGGAGTGCGTATGGATTCAAAGAAGGTCGATGCAATTCTCAAATGGCCATCGCCAACCTCCGTAAAAGGTGTTCAAAGCATGTTAGGCTTCGCTAACTTTTACCGCAGGTTTATCCCCGAATTCTCTCGAATAGTCCAGCCCATCACCGCCTTGTTAAAGAAAAACAAACGTTTTGAATGGTCTACCGATGCGGAACAAGCTTTCCAGAATTTGAAGACTAGATTTATCTCTGCACCAATCTTAAAACATCCTCGCCCAGAACTCCCCTACATCGTTGAAACTGATGCTTCGAGCCTTGCCATGGGGGCAGTTCTATCACAAAAGGACCCAGTAACCAATCAGTTGCATCCCGTGGCATTTTGGTCCCGCAAATTCTCGCCTCCTGTCATGATCTCTGCTTCCAAAAGGTCAGGGTTTTCCCAACTCCCTTGGAAGCAGATCCATAACCCAGGTTCCGAGTGCCAATCAGTCCCAATTGGGACCTTTTGGACCCAGTCCTGGCGCCAGTGGCACCAGGCTCATAAATATGCCCAGTCCCAGCGCTGGAAGCGCCGGGCTCATAATGCTTGGGTGGACTTACCTGCAGCAGACCATGCTGCTTACTTGCCTGCCAGTTGAGCCTCTGATCCTCTTCTGTTTGGAACTACTTTTCCTGTTGGGTGGGGCTGGAGCCACTCCCTAGATTCAGAACACTGGAACTCTTCTGGAAGGCAGGAACTCTTTTCTTACCAGGAACGCTTTTCTTACCTAGGCGTGGCTGTGGAAGGAGACACCTAAGCACTACAGGAGGCTATTTAAACCACACCCGGTGGATGAATCTTGCTTTGCGTTATTCTGCAACCTCTGCAGCAGGACGCTCATCGTGTCTTCTGCATCCGGTCCTGGGCCTAAGGAAAAAGGCTTACTATCCTGAATCCAGTCTTCAGCAACACCTATAAAGACAAGAAAGAACAGGTTAGCATTCCGGCATCTGAAAGGCAAAGGCTTACCATTCTGAATCCAGTCTTCAGCAACACCTATAAAGACAAGAAAGAACAGGTTAGCATTCCGGCATCTGAAAGGCAAAGGCTTACCTACTCTTCGTGCGCTCCGGAGGTCTTCACACTGCATTCCGGCATCTGAAAGACAAAAGCTTACCAACTCTTCGCACGCTCCGGAGGCCTTCGGCGCTGCATCCCGCATCTGAAAGACAAAACAAGGTGCGTTTAAAGACATTGGGGAACTTTAATACTCACGTGCCATTACTCCTTTCCACATCTAATCCAGTGGGTATTCCGGCACCCTGCAGCCGCTCCGAACTCGTACCTGCAAAATAAAAAGACAGTTAGAGCGCATCGTGAAGCAGGCAACAAGCGCTTACTTACGTGCTTCCAGGCGCTTCTATTCATCACACGGGCTCCATCTTCAACTCACTTCAGCCCGTCATCCACCATCGCCGGAACCCTGCAAAACAAGAGACATCATTACTAAAGACTTTAAAGACATTTGAATGACTCGAAACTTACCGTTCGTGCAGTAAACGACGGACAGCAGTCCTCTGAAGTCAAGAGGCCTGCGCTACCTATCCAGTGAAGAAACTGGTTACAGCACCCTGCCCCGAGGCAGATGGAGAGCTCGGCATTCACTTACCTAAGGTGAGAGCGTTAACCTTTGGGGGTCTACAGGAGAGGAGAAGAGGAAAGAGATAGGGACACCCCAATAACCCCAGTTCATTAACCCCATATTTTCTATCTGCAGACATCTTACTCTACACGTCAGGCATACAGTGCACAGGGGTCCAGCCCAAAGAGCCAACCGGGTGCTACACATCACCTTTGAAGATACGGTAGTCGCCCAGTCAAGACCGGCGCCTCTGCGAGAATCAGGTGAGCGTTACAGAACGCAAAGCCTACCGCAAAACTCTCGCCCAGGCGCTATGGAAACCTCGGATACTGACCCCCTAGCCCGGTTACTTGGGGAACAAAGGGCAGAAGTGCATGCAGCTCGTCAGGAAACGAATGCTCTAAGAAGGGAACTCATTATTTCCAAGGAGAGAACAGACAATCTTGCTAGACAAGTGCTACAGTCACAAGCCGGACAGACCCCGTTACCCGCATCAGGGGCAAATCTTCCTTCAACATCCTCTATGAATCCAGTGCAGATCAACCTACCTGGGAATGTACCTCTGGCTCCGCCCGAACGATTTTCTGGTGACCCAAAGAGGTTTGCAGTATTTATCAATCAGTGCCGGTTGCACTTCTTATGCCGGCCAGCAGCCTTTCCAACTGATCAAGCAAAAGTAGCTTTTGTACTTTCGTACCTTAGTGGCAATGCGGCAGACTGGTCGATCCCTCTAGTTAATCAAGATGATCCGGTTCTCCATGATTTTCAAGCCTTTCAGCTTAGTATGAAAAAACTGTTCGCAAGACATTCACAGGGGCAGGCCTTGGACAATGAGCTTCTTTCGTTGCGACAGGGTAATCAAGACCTTTTGGCTTATATTGCATCTTTCAATAGACTAATAGTGGAAACTCAATGGCCTGAGGACAAAAGGATTACGCTGTTTTATAGAGGTCTACGTGGAGAGCTCAAAGACGTTTTAGCCCAAGTAGTGAATCCCCCACAAGACTGTTCGGATTATATAGACTTGGTCGTTCAAATAGATCACAGGCTGCAGAACAGGAAGGCCGATCGTTCCAAGTTTGATGCTCAAGTATTTTCCAAACCGCCAACTCCTTCCAAAGGAGTAGACTCCGGGGAACCCATGCAAATAGGGGGTCTGAAAGGTCCTCTAACACAAAGGGAGCGGGAAAGGAGGAAACAGTTGCAATTATGCCTATATTGCGGAAACTCAGGGCACTTTCTTCGAGACTGTCCGGTGAAACCTGCCAAGAAGGCAGTAGGAGCTGCAGTAACCAAAGTTACAAACTCTGAGCAGGGAAACGACCTCGCCCGACAAGAATAGAGGTCCTCTTGCCGAGCGTGAAAACCAGTTCCGTGACCTCGCATTTCGTGATACCTATGGTCCTCATTAGCCCTGATAATCCGGATCGATTACATGCAATAGAAGCTTACGTCGACAGCGGTGCCATCGGCAATTATGTGGATCATGAAATGGTTTTGAGGATGAATCTAACTCTTTGTCCCAAGGCTGTAAAGGACGTCATTACTACGGTGGATGGTACGGAGATAGCCTCCGGGCCAGTAACGCATACCACTCAAGAGGTGACGCTAGTAAGTCAAGATGGACACCATGAGAAGATCGTGTTCGATGTGATCAAGGCCCCTCAGTTTCAGATTATTCTAGGAATACCTTGGTTAGAGAAACACAATCCTCTGATCGATTGGCGAGCAAGAACGGTCCAGTTTCCAGAATGTGTCTCTACTTGTCACCCTCCACCTGGTGTTGCACTGGCCGCAATTTCTTCAGAGACTCCCCAGTTACCTCCCGAATACCGAGAATACCAAGATGTTTTCCGGAAGGATCAGGCTAACTCTCTACCTCCTCATAGGTCTTATGACTGCCAGATAGACCTGATACCTGGATCTACTCCTCCTTGTAGTAGAATTTATGCCCTCACCGAGCCTGAGAACCTTCACCTTCGACAATACCTGGATCAATACCTGGCAAATGGGTTTATTTGTCCTTCCAGGTCCCCTGCTTCTTCAGCTTTGTTCTTCGTTCCAAAAAAGGAAGGAGACCTTAGAACTTGTATCGATTATCGCTCCCTGAACCAGATCACTGTTAAGAATAGATATCCGTTACCTTTGATCCCTGAACTCCTGGACCAAGTCAGAAAAGCATGCATATATACAAAGCTGGATCTTAGAGGAGCTTACCACTTGGTACGAGTAAAAGAGGGCGATGAATGGAAGACGGCCTTCCGCACCAAGTATGGGCTATTTGAATATCAGGTCATGCCCTTCGGACTTTGCAATGCCCCGGCCGACTTTCAATATTTTATGAACGATGTCCTCAGAGAGCTCATAGATGTATGTGTTGTTGTTTACATTGACGACATCCTCGTTTATTCTTCATCGGAATCTGAACATCGGAAACACGTGAAAATGGTCCTCGAAAGATTGCGTCAACACAAACTTTTCGCTAAGTTGGAAAAATGTGTTTTCAACGTGACTGAAGTTGAATTCTTGGGATTCATATTATCACCTGGCGGAGTGCGTATGGATTCAAAGAAGGTCGATGCAGTTCTCAAATGGCCATCACCATCCTCCGTAAAAGGTGTGCAAAGCATGTTAGGCTTCGCTAACTTTTACCGCAGGTTTATCCCCGAATTCTCTCGAATAGTCCAGCCCATCACTGCCTTGTTAAAGAAAAACAAACGTTTTGAATGGTCTACCGAGGCGGAACAAGCTTTCCAGGATTTGAAGACTAAATTTATCTCTGCACCAATCTTAAAACACCCTCGCCCCGAACTCCCCTACATCGTGGAAACTGATGCTTCAAGCCTTGCCATGGGGGCAGTTCTATCACAAAAGGACCCGGTAACCAATCAGTTGCATCCCGTGGCATTTTGGTCCCGCAAATTCTGGCCTCCTGAAATCAATTACACGATTACTGACAAGGAACTTCTGGCTATCAAGTCTGCCTTTAAGGCTTGGCGGCATTATCTGCTGGGGGCCCGACACACCGTTACTGTGATTACGGATCACCGAAACCTGCAATATTTGAAAACCGCAAAAGCCCAATCCTCTAGACAACTCCGTTGGGCATTATTCTTTGCCGAGTTTGACTTCATAATTACCTATCGACCTGGTACAAAGAACGGTAAAGCTGATGCCCTTTCTCGGATGGGAGTGGAAGAACACTTGATCAACCCTAAACCTGTACCAATCATTCCCGAACAAAGAATTCTGGGTGTAATCGCCACCGAATCCATAGAGGAAGTTAAGGATAAAGCCAGGCAACTTGTAACTCCAGCAGACATACAGAATTGGCATCTGCAGGGAAAGGACTTTGCAGTAAAGGACAACTTATTGTATTTCCAAGAACGATTATACCTACCCAGCGCAGATTTACAGAAAAAAGTAATCTCTTGTTATCACGACTCTTTAATGGAAGGTCATCCCGGTATGGCCAAGACCTCAGAAAAGATCAAGCGCTACTTCTGGTGGCCGTCTTGGAAGAAAGATATCAGAGACTTTATAATGTCCTGTGGAGTATGCGCCCCAAACAAGAGTCAAAAGGAAAGACCAGCAGGCCTCTTACGCCCTATTGACATCCCACCTCGCCCTTGGCATACGCTTTCTATGGACTTCATCACCGATCTACCTCCATGCTCCGGATACAATACGATTCTAGTAATCGTGGACTTATTCTCCAAGATGGCGCACTTCATTCCGCTCAAAGGCTTTCCAACAGCAGCAACTCTGGCCCGAGAATTTCTCGAAAACATCGTCCGACTGCACGGTTTTCCTTCGGTTCTAATTTCGGATCGAGGTAGTCAATTTATTTCTCATTTTTGGCGAAGTTGCTGTCGGTCGGCTCAAATTGATGTGAGACTATCGACCAGTCACCACCCTCAGACCGACGGACAAACCGAGAGGACCAATCAAACTCTGGAACAGTATTTACGCTGCATGCTGCAACAAACTGAAAAAACTTGGAAAGATATCCTTTGGATAGCCGAATATGCCTACAATAACTCTGTCCATTCGGGAACTGGGAAAACCCCGTTTTTTCTTTTGTACGGCAGTCACCTTCGAACCTCGGAGTTGGATCCCCTCCAAGATCTTGAAACACCAGCAGTAGACTACCTGCATTCTACAATCACCCAAGCCTTTAAAGAAGCTGTTTCTCACCTTCAAAGGGCTAAAGAACAATACAAGAAAGGAGCAGATCAACATCGGAAGGAAGCCCCTCACTATCAAGTAGGGGATCAAGTCTGGTTATCCACCAAATATCTATCTCTAAAAGGGCCACGCACATTCAACCCAAGATACCTTGGTCCCTATTCCATCACTACCATAGTAAACCCAGTAGCGGTCAAGTTGGACTTGCCCCCGCACATGAAGATACATCCGGTCTTCCACGTCTCTCTATTAAAACCCGTGCAACCTCAAACCCGACTAACCAAATCTCCAAAACCTATCCTAGTTGATGGAGAACTCGAGTTTGAAGTCAAAAGCATTCTGGACTCCAAGATCTCCAAATCTAAACTATTCTACCTAATTGACTGGAAAGGCTACGGCCCCCAAGAGAGATCCTGGGAACCTGCTGAATATGTCCACGCTCCTCGCCTAATCAAAAGATTTCACCGAACATTTCCTGACAAGCCAAAACCCCCGGAGAAGCCCGGGTTGGGAGGGGCCTTGAGGGGGGGTACTGTCATGATCTCTGCTTCCAAAAGGTCAGGGTTTTCCCAACTCCCTTGGAAGCAGATCCATAACCCAGGTTCCGAGTGCCAACCAGTCCCAATTGGGACCTTTTGGACCCAGTCCTGGCGCCAGTGGCACCAGGCTCATAAATATGCCCAGTCCCAGCGCTGGAAGCGCCGGGCTCATAATGCTTGGGTGGACTTACCTGCAGCAGACCATGCTGCTTACTTGCCTGCCAGTTGAGCCTCTGATCCTCTTCTGTTTGGAACTACTTTTCCTGTTGGGTGGGGCTGGAGCCACTCCCTAGATTCAGAACACTGGAACTCTTCTGGAAGGCAGGAACTCTTTTCTTACCAGGAACTCTTTTCTTACCTAGGCGTGGCTGTGGAAGGAGACACCTAAGCACTACAGGAGGCTATTTAAACCACACCCGGTGGATGAATCTTGCTTTGCGTTATTCTGCAACCTCTGCAGCAGGACGCTCATCGTGTCTTCTGCATCTGGTCCTGGGCCTAAGGAAAAAGGCTTACCATCCTGAATCCAGTCTTCAGCAACACCTATAAAGACAAGAAAGAACAGGTTAGCATTCCGGCATCTGAAAGGCAAAGGCTTACCATTCTGAATCCAGTCTTCAGCAACACCTATAAAGACAAGAAAGAACAGGTTAGCATTCCGGCATCTGAAAGGCAAAGGCTTACCTACTCTTCGTGCGCTCCGGAGGTCTTCACACTGCATTCCGGCATCTGAAAGACAAAAGCTTACCAACTCTTCGCACGCTCCGGAGGCCTTCGGCGCTGCATCCCGCATCTGAAAGACAAAACAAGGTGCGTTTAAAGACATTGGGGAACTTTAATACTCACGTGCCATTACTCCTTTCCACATCTAATCCAGTGGGTATTCCGGCACCCTGCAGCCGCTCCGAACTCGTACCTGCAAAATAAAAAGACAGTTAGAGCGCATCGTGAAGCAGGCAACAAGCGCTTACTTACGTGCTTCCAGGCGCTTCTATTCATCACACGGGCTCCATCTTCAACTCACTTCAGCCCGTCATCCGCCATCGCCGGAACCCTGCAAAACAAGAGACATCATTACTAAAGACTTTAAAGACATTTGAATGACTCGAAACTTACCGTTCGTGCAGTAAACGACGGACAGCAGTCCTCTGAAGTGAAGAGGCCTGCGCTACCTATCCAGTGAAGAAACTGGTTACAGCACCCTGCCCCGAGGCAGATGGAGAGCTCGGCATTCACTTACCTAAGGTGAGAGCGTTAACCTTTGGGGGTCTACAGGAGAGGAGAAGAGGAAAGAGATAGGGACACCCCAATAACCCCAGTTCATTAACCCCATATTTTCTATCTGCAGACATCTTACTCTACACGTCAGGCATACAGTGCACAGAGGTCCAGCCCAAAGAGCCAACCGGGTGCTACACATCACCTTTGAAGATACGGTAGTCGCCCAGTCAAGACCGGCGCCTCTGCGAGAATCAGGTGAGCGTTACACCTCCTGAAATCAATTACACTATTACTGATAAGGAACTTCTAGCTATCAAGTCCGCCTTTAAGGCTTGGAGGCATTATCTTCTGGGGGCCCGACACACCGTTACTGTGATTACAGATCACCCAAACCTGCAATATTTGAAAACCGCAAAAGCTCAATCCTCTAGGCAACTCCGTTCGGCACTATTCTTTGCCGAGTTTGACTTCATAATTACCTATCGACCTGGTACAAAAAACGGTAAAGCTGATGCCCTTTCTCGGATGGGAGTGGAAGAACATTTGATCAATCCTAAACCTGTACCTATCATTCCCGAACAAAGAATTCTAGGTGTAATCGCCACACAATCCATAGAGGAAGTTAAGGATAAAGCCAGGCTACTGGTAACTCCAGCAGACATACAGAATTGGCATCTGCAGGGAAAGGACTTTACGGTGAAGGACAACCTATTATATTTCCAAGAACGGTTATACCTGCCCAGAACAGATTTACAGAAAAAGGTAATCTCTTGTTATCACGATTCTTTAATGGAAGGACATCCCGGTATGACCAAGACCTCGGAAAAGATCAAGCGCTACTTCTGGTGGCCGTCTTGGAAAAAAGATATCAGAGACTTTATAATGTCCTGTGGAGTATGCGCCCAAAACAAGAGTCAAAAGGAAAAACCAGCCGGCCTCTTACGCCCTATTGACATCCCGCCTCGCCCTTGGCATACGCTTTCTATGGATTTCATCACCTATCTACCTCTATGCTCCGGATACAATACGATCCTAGTAATCGTGGACCTATTCTCCAAGATGGCGCATTTCATTCCACTCAAAGGCTTACCAACAGCAGCAACTCTGGCCCGAGAATTTCTCGAAAACATCGTCCGACTGCACGGTTTTCCTTCAGTTCTAATTTCGGATCGAGGTAGTCAATTTATTTCTCATTTTTGGCGAAGTTGCTGTCGGTCGGCTCAAATTGATGTGAGACTTTCGACCAGCCACCACCCTCAAACCGACGGACAAACCGAGAGGACCAATCAAACTCTGGAACAGTATTTGCGCTGCATACTACAACAAACTGAAAAAACTTGGAAAGATATCCTTTGGATAGCCGAATATGCCTACAATAACTCTGTCCACTCGGGAACTGGGAAGACCCTGTTTTTTCTTTTAAACGGTAGTCACCCTCGTACCTCGGAGTTGGATCCACTCCAAGATCTTGGAACACCAGCAGTAGACCACCTGCATTCTACAATCACCCAAGCCTTTAAGGAAGCCGTTTCTCATCTTCAAAGGGCTAAAGAACAATGCAAGAAAGGAGCAGACCAACATCGGAAGGAAGCCCCCCAATATCAAGTAGGAGATCAAGTCTGGTTATCCACCAAATATCTACCTCTAAAAGGACCACGCACATTCAACCCAAGATACCTTGGTCCCTATTCCATCACTACCATAGTAAATCCAGTAGCGGTCAAGTTGGACTTGCCCCCTCACATGAAGATACATCCGGTCTTCCACGTCTCTCTATTAAAACCCGTGCAACCTCAAACCCGACTAACTACATCTCCAAAACCTATTCTAGTTGATGGAGAACTCGAGTTTGAAGTCAAAAGCATCCTGGATTCCAAGATCTCCAAATCTAAACTATTTTACCTGATTGACTGGAAAGGCTACGGTCCCCAAGAAAGATCCTGGGAACCTGCAGAATATGTCCACGCGCCTCGTCTAATCAAAAGATTTCATTGAACATTTCCTAACAAGCCCAAACCCCCGGAGAAGCCCGGTTTGGGAGGGTCCTTGAGGGGGGGTGCTGTCATGATCTCTGCTTCCAAAAGATCAGGACTTGCCGGACTCCCTTGGAAGCATACCCATAACCCCGGTTCCGAGTGCCAGCCAGTCCCAATTGGGACCTTTTGGACCCTGTCCTGGCGCCAGTGGCACCAGGCTCATAAAGATGCCCAGTCCCAGCGCTGGAAGCGCCGGGCTCATAATGCTTGGGTGGACTTACCTGCAGCAGACCATGCTGCTTACTTACCTGCCAGTTGAACCCCTGATCCTCTTCTGTTTGGGACTACTTTTCCTGTTGGGTGGGGCAGGAGCCACTCACTAGGTTCAGAACACTGGAACTCTTCTGGAAAGCAGGAACTCTTTTCTTACCTAGGCGTGGCTGTGGAAGGAGACACCTAAGCACTACAGGAGGCTATTTAAACCACACCTGATGGATGAATCTTGCTTTGCGTTATTCTGCATTCTCTGCAGAAGAACGCTCATCGTGTCTTCAGCTTCTGATCCTGGGCCTAAGGGAACAGAGGCTTACCATCCTGGAATCCAGTCTTCAGCAACACCTATAAAGACAAAGAAAGAACAGGTTAGCACTACGGTCTTCAGTGGCAGCGCATCTCTTAGCTGGTCCATCGGCTGTCACCAACGCCTCGCGCTGCATTCCGGCTCTGAAAGACAAAGGCTTACCTACTCTTCGCATCCTCCGGAGGTCTTCACACTGCATTACGGCATCTGAAAGACAAAAGCTTACCAGCTCTTCGCACGCTCCGGAGGCCTTCGGCGATGCATCCCGCATCTGAAAGACAAAAGAAGGTGCGTTTAAAGACATTGGGCAACTTTATTACTCACGTGCCATTACTCCTTCCCACGCCGAATCCAGTGGGTATTCCAGCACCCTTCAGCTTCTCTAAAGCTCTGAACTTGTACCTGCAAGATAAAAGGGACAGTTAGTGTGCATCGTGAAGCAGGCTACAAGCGCTTACTTACGTGCTTCCAGGCGCTTCTATTCCTCACGCGGGTTCGATCCTCAACTCTCATCAGCCCACCATCCGCCATCGCCGGAACCCTGCAAAACAAGAGATAGCATTACAAAAGACTTTTAAGACATTTGAAGTGCCCAGAACTTACCGGTCGTGCAGTTAACGACGGACAGCAGTCCTCTGAGGTCAAGAGGCCTGCACCCTTATCCAGTGAAGAAACTGGTTACGGCACCCTCCCCGAGGCAGATGGAGAGCTCGGCGTTCACTTACCTAAGGTGAGGGCGTTAACCTTTGGGGTTCTACTGGAGAAGAGAAAGGGAAGAGGAGAGAGGCACCCAATAACCCCAGTTCATTAATCCCATATTTTCTATCTGCAGACATCTTACTCTTCGAGTCAGACATACAGTGCACAGAGGTCCAGCCCAAAGAGTCAACCGTGTGTTACACATCACCTTTGAAGATACAGCATTCACCCAGTCAAGACCGGCGCCTCTGCGGGAACCAGGTGAGCGTTACACCGAGAGGACAAATCAGACCCTTGAGCAGAACTTACGGTGTATGTTACAGCAATCTGAAAGCAATTGGAAAGACATTCTTTGGATAGCCGAATATGCATATAATAATTTGGTACATTCTGGAACTGGCCACAGTCCTTTTTATACTTTGTTTGGGCATCACCCTCGAACCTCAAACCTTGACTCACCTCAGAACCTCGGAATGCCTGCAGTAGAACATCTACATTCTACAATTACCCAAGCCTTCAAAGAGGCAACTACGCATTTACAACAAGCCAAGAGAAAATACAAGGAGAATGCTGATCTACATCGGAGTGAAGCACCTCCGTATCAGATTGGGGATCAAGTGTGGTTAGCTACCAGACATTTACCACTCAAAGGGCCTCGAACTTTTAACCCAAAATATCTGGGACCTTATTCTATTACGGCAATAATTAACCCAGTGGCTGTTAAACTTGATTTACCAGCTAGTATGCAAATTCACCCTGTTTTTCATGTGTCACTTCTGAAACCAGTGGTACCCGGAACCCGACTACTCAAACCTCCAGAACCTATTTTAATAGATGGGGAGCCCGAATTTGAAGTGAAGAACATTTTAGACTCAAAAATGTTTAGGTCAAAACTGTTCTACCTAATTGATTGGAAGGGGTACGGACCTCAGGAGAGGTTGTGGGAACCCAGCGACCATGTGCATGCACCTCGATTAGTCAGGAAATTCCACCGACTCTTCCCAGACAAACCAAAACCCCCAGAGGGAATAACCTTGGGAGGGGCTTTGGGGGGGAGTGCTGTCATGATGCCCGCTCCCGGGGAGCCGGTTTAAGCCCTGCGTCCCCGAAAGCAGACATCCAGTCCCCAAGGAAGGACCCAGCAACCCCATATAGGGGCCCTTTGGACAGTGTCCTGGCGCCTATGGCATTATGGGAGTGCTTGGGTGCACTTACCTGATGCAGACCATGCTGCAGGATCCCGGCCTCCTTGAGGCCTGAAAGGAACTACTTTACCTGTGGGACTAATTTACCAACCGGGCGTGGTCGGGGAAGGATACATACCTGATTGGAGGAAGGATACATACCTGGAACTTCTTCCAAGGCTATTTAAACACCACCCGAACAGCCACACGTGCTTCGCGTTGTTCTGCATCTAGCAGCTGGACGCTCACCGTGTGTGCTCCTGCATCCTGACTTCTGCCACGCCTGCCAGCATCCTGGATCACCTGCAAAGGAAGAGAAGAAGAGAACAGAAGAATGAAAAGTCCTTACCTGCTAACTCCGCATCCCGGAGACATCTCGCCGACAATCCTGAAAAGGAAGACTTTTATTTAAAAGCTCATCGCGTTGATCGCTGCATCGCCGCATTCCACTCACCTTTTCAGGGCGCCTCCATGTTCAGCAGCGATCATCCGGATTCGCAGTCACGCCCCAGCGCCTAGGGAGAAAAAGACCAGAACAAAAGGTGAGAGAGAGAAGGGAATAAGGAAAGCTAAATCTCCATGTTAAGACTTACCAGTTGATTCATTCCCTCTTCATTTCGGGTCCACGCCGCATCCTGGCATTTCCAGACCCCGGCCCCTAAGGGGAAAAAGAGACATCAGCGTTAATGAGCGAATGAAAAGACATTACCAAAAAACGCTCATTAAAGACTTACCTGATTTCTACAAGGATTTCACCTCTCATCTCGGGTCGGTACCTGTTTCCCGGCATTCTGTACCCCGGCCCCTATGGGGAAAAAGACACTAGCATTAGTACATTAATGCATGGACACAAGGGGAACCTCTTATCAAAAAACTTACCTGGAAGCCAAGCAAGTTTGGTTCTCACCAATCCGAAAATCCAGTGAAGTAACTGGATACCAACGCGCCCCTGCATCAGAAGCAGGATGGAGAGCTCGTCCTTCCAGACCCTAAGGTGAGACGCTACGAGGAATCACAGAAGGGTTTCGAAGAGGGTGAGAGGGGAAAGTGGGAGGCCAATTGCATTACCCCGCAGACAGTTAATCCCCTAATTTCGCCTATAGAAGGATACTTCTGCAAGCCAGACAAGCCAGATTTGGGGGCCCGGTCCAGTCCGTCTTCCGAACCTTGCACATCACCTTAGAAGAGGTCACAGCAGCGCGAACCAGGCCAGCGCCTCCGTGGGAGTCAGGTGAGCGTTACAGGTAGAGTAAGACAGCCTTACCAAGGTGATAGAGCTAATGACCAGCATTTCTTAGAGAAATTCCCAGAGGCATGGGACCTGGAACCCCACATAACGAGGAGTATGCAGGCATTGTGGTGAACCTATCTAGATACCAAACAACACCAGAAGAGACATACATCCTTGAGAAAGGGATGGGCTTTGTTCCTACTAACCTACATAATCCCTTTACGTTCCGTCAGGAATTCTTCGCATTTATGAGAAAGATTCACCTCCATCAATTATTTCAAGACAAATCTTTTGAACTTGAAGCCTCTGACACAGGGTTACAGAATAAATCCAACTTCTGTGTACCAACTGCGGCACACAGCGCTGAAGCCTTAGTGTTCCAGAAGAGGGTTCTCCATGACCTAGACCAGCTGGAAAAAGAATCGAAAGGGAAAAATGCCTTTTACAACATTAGCCTTGAAGAAAATGAAGCAATGCGAAAGCTACTGAACAAAATAGAAATTGTAATCAGAAAAGCAGACAAAGGGGGGGATGCTATTGTGCTTCTGATTCGAGAAGACTATGTCAGAGAGTGCAATCACCAACTATTAGAGCTGGCCTGCTATGAACCACTGACAGAAGATCCAACCATGAGACTGGCAAATCTCATCTCAATCAAAGTCTCCAAAGCAGCCCGAAGATGGTGGATAGCTCTAAAAAATCAGACTACAAAAGAGAAGCCAACAAAATGCAGGAACGATTGACCAACAGAGGTTACCCCATTAAAGTCACAGCCAACGCCCTGAAGGGGGCCAGCAATAATAATAGAGACGCATTCCTGGAATACAAAGAACAGATAGCTGAAAACGAAAAAGTAGAACAAATAGTTTTTGTAAACACCTTCAGCAATATGTCAAACACTATCAAGAAAATCATTGGAAGGAACTGGCACATCATGGAAAAGGGTGACCAACCCATACCCAGACCAATTATAGCCTCCAGAAGAAGCCACAACATCAAATACTTTATTACACGCAATGACATCAGTCTGAGACCTACTAAACAGAAAACATTACCTCAACAATGGGGCTTACCTTACCTGGTAGGACCCGATCCTTCTGGACGGTGCACCTGCTGCTCTTTGACAAGTAAAAGCATGACGATTGACACTGGCCTACAAACCCCTTACAAATTGCAACTGTCACATGGTCATTTATGTTGTCTGGTGCCCTTGTAAAAAAGTGTACATTGGCAAAACGGACAGAAAAATTAAAATACGGATAAGTGAGCACAAAAGCTGCATCAAGAACCGGATGCCCAACGCTCCACTAGTGAACCATTGGATCGAGTATGTACACAGCATCAAAGATCTGAAATGGTCCATAGTGTACAAACTGAAATCAGGAACAGACAGCAATAAAGACAAAACATTTCTCGTGAAAAAAGAACAAGAAATTATCTTCTTAACGATTACCGCGCAAACAGGATTAAATGAAAACATTGATTGGTTGCTTTAGTTTGACCTATTTGGATCACACTTACTTCCATAGAGCTCGGTTGGCATGGAGTGGGCCATGACGGTCGGCAACCCAATAGAAGATACTTTTCGGAGTTGCAGGACTGCCTGTGACATACCATGTGGATGAAGTGCGAGCCATATTTGGGAACGGATCTCACCCATCAGTGTAAGCCGGTAATGTAGAGTGTCAGGCGGGAGCTATTAGCACTGCCGTAAAATGTGATTCCCAATCAAACACAGGCAAATCGAGTTAGACAAAAGAGCACAATATAGAAAGAGGACGAGTAACAAAAACAAGAGGTTTTACGTAGTCCCCTAGGAATCAAGTAACGGGTTACGCTATGCTCAAAAGGAGCAACCAATGGCATGAGGCACACTGATGCTTGGAGAAGATGACCAACCCATTGGATGTGAGTGTGACACCGGGAGACACGGAGAGATGGTAAGACTGCCATACAATAAGGGTCTAGTAAAAAAGCCCCCCCCCCCATGAACACCACAATAACACTCAGTATGGTCTGCTTTACCTCCTAGTGCAAGAAAAAGATCGAGGCGGCGGAGCTTTGAGTAGAAGGGCTTTTGCCAGCACCCGTCTGTAAATCAGTTATTTGCCACACTAAGCTGCATGGGACAACCTGCAGCAGTGTTTGCTGGCCAATATACACTTAGGTAAGATGGCAGTAGAAACTGTGGGGTCAATATCTACGCTATGACAGGAGTTTTGCGTTCCTGCCCATAGATAAATAACTTAGGCTGCTGTAAACATGACAGAGCTCAATAAGTTCTTAACATACCATGGTTCGCGTCTCCTTACACCTTTAGGTAGCCAAAGCTACACGGGTTGCCCGAGGTAAGGACTAGGCAGAGGCACAACGGAATCCGTAGCACGACCAAATATCCCTGTTCTCCGAGACCCCTTGAGAGTGAACGAAGGACCCAAGCAGCTCCAGTTGGAGAAAATGTAGAAATCCATTCAGTTAAAGAGATCTTGAACTTCACATGCTTGCAAGAAGCCTAGACTTTAATCGGCTCCGGGATGTAATAGACGGTAGAAACGACTTATTGACAAATCACTCAGGACCTAATTGAAGTATGTTGTGTGTTTTCTCTGTTGCCGTTTAGTTTTCCAAATTGGAAAAACACCAAGGAGAAGTCTCCGGCTCAGTGACCTTTGAGTGGAAGGACTAAGCCCCACCCAGCACTTGAGGTTGGAAACCATTGTAAGAAGGGTAAGGAGCCTAGCTACTGTTTTGGCCTCTTTTCTGACAAAGTATAATTGAATTGCTTGTACAACTACCCAAGTAGGGTCTAGCATGTTAAGGACATACTCTACACAGTCAACGTACCTGTATGAGCACCAATGCATAGAGGGTTGGGCTGACAGTCATAATCAGAGCCAATTACTAGGTATTGGCTCCGGAAGTGTGGAATTTTGGAGAAGAGAAGCTGGTCAGGTTAAAAGACGAGTGGTGCAGAAAATGTTATTTGGCACTAGGTCCAGAATTATTTATTCAAAATGGACGCTAATTGAGATTAAGACTCAGGAACATATGGATTATTAATTTCCAATGTTTGTTGTTTCATTATAGGGGAAGACATCCACAGCATAATGAACAGACATGCTCAAGGATTGAAGCTTTGGGCCAGAAATTGTTTCAGAGCATGAACTACAATTGATATTTAGGCTGCTCGAGTAAACCAGAGAGCTGTGTAGTACATAATCAAAAGCCCCTGATGAATTTCCTATAATATTAAACACCCTAGCTTTAAGGAAAGAAACATGTTGGGAATTTATTTGTTTTAATATATGTTTTTTTATGAATCAAGTATGAATTTGGTATGTTCAGAATGGTATGAATGGTGTGAAAGTTGAGTAGTGCTTGGAATGAGGTTTGTCCAGTGTGAAATTAAACAGCACTGGTCACTTGAGTAGGAAGCAATTAACTTTTTTCTATTTTGCTGTTGTGTTTTGTACTGACCACTCGAGCTGAATTATGGACAGCTATTGAACTGATGGCTAGTGAATCATTGCCATGTTTTTAAACATGTAGTTTCACTATTAAAATCTGTATTTTTTGCAAAATTTGGCTTGTCAATGTGTGCTTAATGCCTAGAGAAAGGCAGTAGATGTGAATGTCTTCCTACAATAATGAATCCCCTAAACCAAAAGCGTATTGTTTTTTTTAACTAAAAGTTATCCACCTTTTTGAAGGGACCACTTTATGGTATGCTCTCCCTTAGGCCTTCTAAGTTGGTTGTTGTCTGTGTGGTTACAGCCTTTGTTGAGGAAGATGAGGTAGAGTAAGTCAGCCTGCTATTCCTTAGAAAGGAACAGCCTTTCAGAGAGCATTGCGGTAGTTGGATTTGGTGTGGCGCAGCACGGAGGTTGTCCCATATTTTTATTTTTTGTATTTTATTTATTTGTATAGTGCGCTAGGCCTGAGGGCAAGCAGGCGCATATCTTAAGGCACAGGGTACAAAAAATGGCATTGATACAGTTACAGACAGGCAGAGTATTGCCCAGGTTGTCCACGACTGAGTACAACGCTGCACTCTGTAAGAGGATTCAATTCAACACTACAGCTAAGTCAATGCCTAGTCTGGGATACTGAATGGAAACCCTAATTAATATATCTTTATGTCCAGTTCATGCGTTCTGGATGACTACCCCTATATAACACCCCTCTCTTTGAATAACCCTAACCCCACTGAGCCAAGAAGTAGTTCTGTTTTGCAAGTTAAAAGGTTTAATTGATAATTTAAACAATATATATATATCACGCTTTATAATAAATTAATAATTGAATAGCACACTTAATCTGATATGATAAAGATTAACCACGGAGAATCTGGCACTAGCACACTTCTTTATAATCACTAAGGAGTTGACATGAAATGGATAAGATAGCAACAATACTTTTATGGTTTCAAATGAATGCAATGTGGAATGAAATGCAGTACAGAAAATAACTTGATAGGATTTCAGCAAAAGACAATGTAATCACTTTCTTGGACAATTCACCCCCCCTTTTATGCAATGCAAGGAAATGGAGGGAAGCACACAGTTCTCAGAAATGCAATCAAATGTGATTCAGTTCACCCCAGCAACTTAGACTACAGAAGTTGAAAACACAGGCCCAAATGCTTTTAAATGTGCTGGAAATGAAGAAAAAATATGCTAAAATGCTTTTAATTCCCTCTAGAGGTTCAGGGTGAGTGGTATCTAGTTAATATTAGTCCAGGCTCACACTAGCAATGATGCAGGGATGGTTTTTATGAGGCAAACAAATTTCTTCCAGAGGAAAGCAAAAGCAGCTATCTTTTTGCAAGTGGAGAAATTTGCAAATCGCGGTAAAATTCGCGAATGCGTCTGGTGCGATTACAGAGGAACTACAAGGGCTAGCAATATCGTTTTGGGGTCCTAGGAAAGCCTAGGATCTCAGATTCCAGATGAAAGTTACTGAAAGTCTCTAGCACAAACGGTCACGGAGATATGAGCGATTAAATAAAGGTCGTTTTTCAGATTTGAAATTTGAAAGTTCAAAAAGACAAGTGCAGCTTTCAACTAGAAAATGACAGGTGACAGCTTTGCAAATGACAGGTGACAGTTAGGAGACAGTTCTACTTAGATTAAACTAGATTGAATTATATTATTTTAACTAGGAGATTGGTTCTGCACAGTTTTCTAGGTACTCACACTATATTCTTGAGTGAAATGGGCCTCGCCATGGATCTGGTCAGGTTTTAGACGGGACTCTGGTCTCTGCACTTCACAGTGATCTGGGTCTGCTCTCTCTCTGGATTCTGAAGATTGAGGGATTTAAAGTCTGGATCTTTCTGCACAGCTTTCTCTGGAGATTGATGCAGGTAAAGTATGGATTTTCCCGGCAGAGCTTCCAGCTGCAAATGGATTTGAAAGGTCCCTATCTGTCCTGTCTCTCTGCTTTTATGTGTTTTGAAAATGGGTGTGTGTGAGCAGCATCACTAGCCAGCCCCTCTCCACTTGTCATTGGCCATTTCATCCGCTTCCACTTGATTGGGGGAATTAAATGAAGTGTCATCATGGTGAGGTCTGTTTATGATACAGAGAACCCACCCCTGTCAACTTTACACACAATCTAGATTTGAACCAAATACATATTTGCAGAGGTACATATTGTTTTAAAATCATATGCACCCCTCACATATCACAGGAGGTATCTCCTGTTCAAACTCTGCTCTTCCTGGGAGCTTGCATTCAGAAATGGCAATATTTTGCACTTTTTAACTGGTTTGCAATTCCGGACATTACCCCAAATTTACACACATGTGCGCAAGGAGTATGGACATTAATTGATGAAGTGTCAGATTTTTCACATGCACACATTTTGAGTAATATCCTCTTTTCCGCTAAAACCCCCCTGAACATGCCACCGGTTCGAAAAACCTCTTAAAATGTGGGCAGAAAAATCACAAGAATTATGGTATCATTTAAATAATTTTCACAAGTCCGTACTATGAGTTATTCATCTTTTTCTAAAACCATATTCTGGCTATAGAGGTGTGTCTTTTCAGGTCACATGGTACAGAAACCAGTCTTTCCAGTTTCTGCCAAGCTCAGAGACCCTGCCACTCCCAGCTTCTGCCAAGAGGAAGCTGTTTTACGACATCTGCAATAAAACATTTGCCTGAGTCAGGACAGGGCTTTGTTCAGAGCTCCTGTATTCTGTGGGGCTCCCCTTAATTCAATTATCAGAGAGATGGTATATCCTTAGTGTGGCCAGCAAAAGGCAGATAGGCCTGGGAACACAGCTGTGACTCAAGTTTCACTCCTGATGGGGGGTAGTTGCCAGGCAGAATTCAGTTCCTTAAGCCAAGTTTCAGATAAAATGTCACTTTTTGTTCCCCAGTTTTCTGCATTCAAATAAAACTAAACATTTTTACATATGCAGCTAGAATGCTGATTCTAAGTTTAAACTATGATATTTAAACAATTGCAACCTATGTGACACTCAAAAGTAGGTCACTCAGTCAATTTAAACACTTAGATTTTTTTAGTGTCTTTCAGTCCACATTTACTTAAACTGCTGAAATCCACAGCTCAGCCAGTCTTGTTATAAACCTTCAAGTCACTTCAGAATATAACTTTACATTGGATCCACCTCTCAGTAAGTCTTTCTTTGGCTTGCCTTGGGTTCATTTATTTAGTTTTATACAAAAAAGTAAAATCTGGTGGTTTTAAAACGCCGGCTTTTGGATAGTGGTGAGTACTGGTACTGCACCCCTTTTTGGGAATTAAGAAAATGAATTCTCCACAGTTATGGGTTTGCTTTTGGCAATCAGCATTGCCATTCCCAATGGTTTCAGACTACTGTGTGGGTAGTCCAATGGTGGTTTTAGGCAGTTTCCTTCTGTGCCCATAACATCGGCAAAAATGAGTGGCAGCCTATTCTTCATGCATTTCCCTGTGCATTTTCTGGGAAGCTCTGGCCATCATGATGTTTTCCATGTCAGTACTGCACAGTTTTGAGGTAGGGCTCGGATGCATGGGTAAATACATCCCACAAGCCCCCCTTCTTGCGGTGGCCATCTGATCCTTCACTGGTGGGAACCGCAAGATCTGGGATGTAGTTCTCATCTTCTTCCGGTGGATGGCCAGTTCAGCATCTCTTCTTCCATCCGGTACTGGTCGATCGGTTCTCCTCGCCGGTCCTGATGGGAATATTGGGCGGTACACTTGGCCCGTTGCGTCTCTGCTCCCGGTCTCCGGATCGTCCTCCTTGGCCCGTCTCCCGGTTTTCTTTCTCCTAGGACGACAAAGGAAGAGCGGCAATACCTATTCATAGATGTTTTTCCACCACTGTTGAGATAGTGGGGCAGCATATGCATTTCATCATAACGAAACATTACATTCTTATTTTGAAAAAAAAAGTATAACTAAGAGACAGTTTCATGCAGATCACAATATTTTAGAGACTAGATGTGGTATGTTTTATGGTTGGAACTGAATTAGTCTGAGACAGTACCCGCTAGGATTCCAGAGGATTCCTCCAGTTGTTGCAGAGTGTGCCTGGGATGGCAACATTTCAACTGGTTTATGTGGACCCACTTGTCTTCCCCCGCTGCCAAAGGACCTTTGGGGATGTGGATTTGTAGGCCACAGGGGAGATCTTGTCGATGATCTCAAAGGGTCCCTTCCATGTAGGCAAGAATTTACGCTATTTTGCCTGGTTTCTTTGGAAGTTGTATAGATAGACCCGGTCCCCCACCTGATATTCCTTCCTGGAAGTTTTCAGGTCATAATGGGTCTTCATGCTATCAGCCGATCTTTCTAGATTCCGCTGAGCATAAGCAAAAGCATGTTGAAGGTGTTTCCTTAAATTCTCCACATACTCATGAGTAGTGGAGGCATTTATCAGTGTCTGCTCTTGGGTCCTATAGAGCAAATGCTGCGGAAGCACCATCTTGCGCCCAGTCATCAACTCAAATGGTGACATTTTGGTTGCAGATGAAGGGGTAGATCTGATGGCCATTAGGACCAGAGGTAATCGGATATCCCAACTTGGCCCAGAATCTGCCACAAACTTCTTTAATATGCTCACAATTGTCCGGTTATATCTCTCTACTGCCCCAGAAGAAGCTGGCCTGTAAGCAATATGCAACTTCCTTTTGACCCCCAGTATCTCCCACATCTTTGTCATTACTTCACTGGTGAAGTGGCTACCTCTGTCTGACTCAATCCTTTGAGGTAGACCAAAACGGGAAAAGATGTGGTTAATCATCAAGGCAGCTGCCGTTTCTGCCTTGCAGTTTGGGGCTGGGAGACATTCCACCCACTTGGTAAACAAGCATGTCACAGTCAACATGTACTTATTCCCCCTAGCAGAGCGAATCACGGGGCCTACAAAGTCGATTTGTAAATCTGACCATGGCAGTGTCATCCCCCGCTTTTGGAGAGGCGCGCGGTGCGTGAGGGATGAAGGCTGAAATTGTGCACACACAAGACACCCCTTCAAGTATTGGTCGAGGTCCTGCCCCATGTGTGGCCAGTATGCAACCTCTCTTAAGATTTCCAATGTTGTGTGAAACCCCCTATGACCGGCGGTGGCCGCATCATGGGCGTGACTTAACATCAGGCTTCGGAATGAGGTAGGAACCACCCACTGATCGTGGCCAGCTTTGGATTTCCTTACCAGCAAACCGTCTTGGATTCAGAACATTTTTGGACATTTCATCAACACTCTTAGGTCCTCTTTCCCAATGTAATCGGTATCCGTCAGGGGAAAGTTCTCAGGGTCCTCAAGGTGCTGGTAAAATTTACCAATAATTGGATCCCCCTTCTGAGCGGTAATCAAATCAGCATCAGGGGTCTCCTTACTCCATTGTGCAATTGAAAGGTCGTTGTGAGCATTTGTCTGGGACCTAGTGATAGCAGTGACCTGGATTTCCCCCAACAGGGACTCAATCTCAATTAGATCCCCTTGGATGGCCCCGGTTTTGGCCAGCTGTTCAGCTAAGTCATTTCCAGTTTTGTCTGGTCCCTCTACTTTGGAATGACCCTTGATCTTTTTCCAATAGATGGTCATCTCATTCGAGGTGACCAGATCATCAATGTTTTGGATCAACTTCCCATGTTTCAAGGGTTTGTTGTTAGCACATAACATGCCTCTGGTTTTCCAATTAACCAGGTGCTCCACGAACCCGTTCCGTACATAATCCGAATCTGTGATTATGACCAGTTCGTGGAGTTGATGTTGGACAGCAGTGAGGATGGCCTGATGCACAGCCATCAATTCTGCCACCTGACTACTTCGGGGACCAATTTTGTATCCAGCGGAGGGTTCTGGGGACTCATTCACCCATGCATTCCCTACGTCGGCCACCAGTTCTTTCTCCCCGTCGTTGTCAACATGGTAAGAGCATCCATCCACATAGACAGTGGGCATTCCCTCACACTTATCCTCTTCAAAGACTTTGTGTGGGGAATTAAGGTATGCCTCCGTGTTGTCCTTGATTTTTAGACTTTCGTCCTCGAGACAGTTTTCTCTGGCACAATCATGCAAGTCAGCCAGACCTTGCGCGAGGGGATTCTTCTTGTTTTGGCCATATCTGACCTCCACAGGAAAGCCTTGCATTGACAGAATCCAGGAAGTAATTCGGGAATTACTCACATTTCCGGCCCGGATTCTGTCACTTTGGAGATATTGCAGAGGCTGGTGTGGAGTCTCCACTATGACGTGTTCCCCCTGGATAAACGGGCGGTAATTCTTCAATGCCCACACCGTCGCCAGGAGTGCCTTCTCACAATCGTTGAATTTTTCCTCCACAGAGGATAAAGTTTTGCTCGCATAGGAGATTACTTATTGACCTTGTCATGCTTTTGGTATAATACTGCCGTCAAGCACGTATTAGAGAACCCCGTCTCCAGGAAGAACTCCTTGTTTCTGACAGGGTAAGCTAGGCAAGGCGCTTGTGAGATGCTTCTTTTGAGTTGTTTTACCGCCTCGGCTTGTTCTGGACCCCATTCCCACTTGACCCCCCCCTTCAAGAGATGAATCAGGGGTCTGGTGATCTCTGCGTAGCCCTCAATGAACTTTCTGCTGTAATTAGTCAGTCCAAGGAGGCTCCTTAGTTCCCGCAGAGTTGTGGGGTCTTTCAGTTTCTGAAGTGCTTCCACTTTCTTTTCCTGGGGACAGAGACCCTGAGGAGTAATCTCATGCCCCAAGAAATTAACACGGGTTCTACACCACTGTGCTTTCTGAAAGGAAAGTTTTGCTCCGGCGGCCCTCAACTGGGTCAGAACATAACGGATCTCCGCTATGTGTTCCTCCACAGATGAACTTTTGATGAGGACATCATCTACATAAGCCAGGTTACCCCTCGCACCCAGGTCGGGCATGGCCTTATGTAGGAAAATGTTGAACTCATTACCGGAGTTAAGGTATCCGAAGGGAGTCCGGGTCCATGTGTACTGCTGGCCCCCAAAGGTAAGAGCCAGTTTGTATTGGTCCTCCCTTCTGACAGGCCCGGTCCAGTACCCATTGGTCAGGTCTATTGCAGTGAATACCTGTGACCCCTGAATCTGGGCCAGCCCTTGGTCAATGTAGGGCAGAGGCCATCGGGAAGTATGGACCCGTTTGTTGAGCACCCTGAGGTCAGCACAGAGTCTCCACTGGCCGTTTGAAGGTGCTGTGGACTGGACGGATTATTCCCCTGGACTCAAGGTTCTTAATTATTTCAGTAAGGGACTCCATTGATGCGAGAGGCAAGCGATATTGCTTCACAAACACTGGAGTCATGCCAGGGTCAGTGGGGATTGTTGTTGTGTGGATGTCGGTGCGACCACAGTCATACGAGTCTACTGCAAAGAGATCTTGGAAATCCAAGAAAACTTGTTTCAACTTTTGCTTTTGTTCCAGAGTCACACAGGCATCAGCTAGGTTGACTCTCTCTTCCACCATCTGCCGGAAGCCTGGAAAGACTTCTGGTTTGGCTATCTCCGCGGCCTCCTCCAGCTGGGTGGAGAAGTCCCTGGTCAGAGTGCTGATTTGGACCGGAGGCTTCAGGTGGGAAAGGCAGCCCTCATGGACCTGGAAAATCACCTCATCCCTCCTGAAGTCACAAGTCACATCTTCCTTACCATAAGGGCAGGAAGTGTACACCAGGAAGTTCCCCCCATGCCGGGTAAAAATCCTGTCTGGTGTTGTATTGTCTTCACTGTCACTGTCAAAACAGTCCTTGGGGATTGGTCCTAACAGTTCATTTACTAAGTCGATGGAAAAATGTCGGTCATCAACCGCCATTCCAATAATGGTGCCTGCGGCTAGAGTAATACTCTTTAAGTCGCTGTTATCCACCTCTATTAGAATGGTGTCATGTTCTATGTTGACTAATGGAGTTGGGTTTACCCCCAACCCTTGCTGTTGGAGAGAAGCATTTAGATGTATGTAAGCATCAGGGTTTTGCAAATATTGTCCTCTTTTAACTTTCACTTCCAGGGAGAATTGTCGGGTCCTTTCTGGGGTGGTGACTTCCTCTTTGATCTGAATTTCAACTGCATAAGGTAGCAATTGAGCTGACCTAAATGCTTTTTCTGGATCAACAAAGCCCATGGGATTATCCGCTAATCGGGACCAAGCTTTGAAGTTTATTAGGTCCAAACTAATGGCAAAGCGATTGAGAATGTCACTGCCTAAGTAAAAGGCGGCATGGACGTCTCGCACGACCCAACAATTGTGGACTATGCTCTTGTTGCCAATGGAGATTTTGAGCATACACCTGCTTGGCAGGAGATGTTTGGAATTAGGTGCTTCCAGGTCCATTTCCCACTTGTCTATCAGTTTGAAGGTGGGAATGGCTGGATCTTTTGGGAGTTGGCGAAACATGGCTTCGCTGATGAAGCTCTTACCATTGTTCACGCACACTCGAGCGAGAACAGAGTCCTTCCCATCATTTAACTGAACAGGGATGAACAACTGCTCTCCAATTTGCTGAATATCAGCCAGGCTTTGAGCTGATTTCACATCTTTCTGGACTATAGGAGTGGGAGTTTCTGATTGTGGATTAGTATAGAATTTCAGAGTGTTTCCTTCCAGCGTGGAATACCACTTTAAACTGGGAGGAAGGTTGATTTTCAGAAATAGAGAGGACCCCCCATCACCAGTCTGTTGTCCTACTGCTATTACTGTCACGTCTGGAATTTGGTTATTCTGGAAGTGGAATTCTACTTGGTCAGATTTTTGTTCAACCATGTGGCAGGTGCCGTTTAAACTAACATGGTTGACACTCTGTTTTAATTTTATTGGTCGGCTAGTCTGGGTCCAGAGGACCTTGTTTACACAATCTATTAGGGGTGACAACCTTCTCAGGAGGTCATTCCCTAGTAAACAAGGGGTGCCCTCTGGAGTCACAACTATGACTGGGTGTTTCAACTTGTGTCGCCCAATTTTAATGTCCAAGTCTGCCGTCCCCTCGACGGGAATTTCCTTCCCTTCAAAGTTCTGCAGTTGTCCAGGAAGAGAGGTGAGAGGAATTTGGTAATTCTCTCCCCTTCCTGCATTCAGTTCATCAAAGGCCCTTCTGGACAGAAGGGTAGCTTGAGATCCAGTGTCCACCAGTGCCATAATTGTACCCTGCCCCTGTACTTGTACCGGGGCATAATATCTTCCCTCCTTCTCCTCAAGGGGGCACAGATAATGCACATTTTTGGACAACTGGTGGGCTAATTTTCTGGTTTTGGACATCGCTAGCGAAGAGATTTGGGCAGAATTCTGTGGAGAGCCTTGGGAATCTGAAAGAAAAATTTGGCAACTGGAGATCAGAGCCATTGTGGGTTCCCCTGGCTCCGGTTCTGGGCCGCCCCCCCCCTTTTTGGGGGCAGTCACCAGGATGGGTTTGAACCAGGGGATTTTCTTGCGGTTGGTTCTGGGATGAGATGGTGGGCGGCGGTAGCTCAGTCTCCACATCTCCCCAGTCTGGATTTGCATCCCTAGGGACCCATTTTTCTTTGGGAGGAGTTCCCCCCTCTCTGAAGGAGAAGATCCTTTTCCCAGGATCCTCTGAGGATCCCTCTCCCTCAAATTGGAAGACCTGTACCTCCTCCTCAAACTGAGTCTGTTTGGGTCTTTTGTTTCTCCTACCCCCCCCCTCTGCTCCTTAGGAGGCAGACTTTCAGGGGCAAGAGATTTTGCTTCCGGTTCCTGGGTTTCCAGGGGCTGTTTACAAGTGAGGAAGGAAGCTTCCTCCAAGGCTTTACACCCCCCTTCCCTTTGTGCCTCCTCCCTGGGAACCGGTGAGTTATCGGGGTGCTGCCCCCGTCATTGTTCTGGGGCACCAGGTCCAGAGTTGGGTGCGTTCTGCGCCGGCATGCCGATCTGAGGGTTCTGCTGAGCCCTCAGTATGTGACCCAGATCCCGCGCCATGTTTTGAACCTGGCGCTCTAAATGGGAAACCCGCTCAGGCTGATACGGGGCCCTGTTTTCTCCCCTGGGCTGATCCCGGGAAGGGTAGCTGTCCCTCCTCTGGTAATACCCCGGGTTGGGAAGATTTGGGTACCCCTCCACCCTTGGCCTCCCCTCTCCCGGATTAGGTTGTCTGGGCTCAGGGAATTGGGGAAAGAAGGATGGATGATTTTGGGGTTGGAAATTGGGTGGATACCTGGGGAAAAAGTTCTGCCCAGGATTTGGAGAATTTCTGCCCTCCTGTGGGAAGTTGGGAGGGAAGTTCCCTGGGTTAGGTGCTTGGCTGGATCCCCCCCCTTGGGCTGGAGGAGTCCACACATAACCCAGGATGGGTCGATTTCCCTTGTAACGGGGACTTACATAATCAGGAGAGCGAGGGACCCCATTTGTGGGGCTGCCTCCCTGGCTCCCTTTCTGTGACTGGCCCGAGGACCTTCTGGGCCTAGCATTATTAGGTGAAGGTAGGTTTTTAGGCCCCCCCATCTCCAAATCTAAAACGGGGGTTACCTTTACCTCTGCCACCTTGGCAGCAGCAGGGGTGCTGTTGGCTTTGGGGTTTTTCTGGGCATTACTTTTGCTATCTACCGGTTTCTGCACCTCATAGATCCGGGTAGCCTGTTCAATGACCCAGTCTAAAGATCTTTTCTCGTGAAAATCCCTCACGAGCTGGGTCATTATGTATTTGGGCAAGGCATGAAAAAATGTATTGATGAATTCTCTACTGTCTGTGCGCACCCTTCTGGTGGTCTGCGCAAAAGCACGTTTCAGTTCTTGCACAAATTCTTGTGGGGCCTGATCCTCCCCACATTGCAAATTGTAGGCTGCCTTGCGAGCCTCTTGAGGATTTCTATGAATGGAAAATTTTTTCAAGATGGCCGCCTTATAGGTGGACCATCTTAAATGATTTTGGTCCTCCAGCCCCGCAAAGAAACTGGAGTATTCCGGGGAGAAGGTCCACTTTACATATTGAATACAGCTTTGGCTGTCCTTCAATTGGAAAGTCTCCATCATTTGCTCAAACAACTCTAAGTGCTCCCAAACAGAATACTTAGCGTTCTTATGGTAAGGCGTGATGACGCTCCTGATCGCCTTAATCTGCTTTAAGGGGTCCTTAAGCAAGGCCCTTTTTGCCTTACTGGCCCTTTTGGTTCGGGTAACCCTGGTCCATTCATCCTCTGACTCAGAGGCACTGCTCCCAGAGGTTCCCGTCAGATCTTCCAGGTTTTCCCGGATTCTGCGAGCCTGGGAATGGCTGGCAGAATGTGGGGACCTGGTCTCCTGTTTCCTGTGGTGCTTAGAGGAGTCCTCAGATCCCTCCTTGCTGCCAGGATTTGCTGGGTACCCCCCCCACTGACCTAACTGGGCAGAGGTTTTCAGGATGCCCTTAAGGGGCCTACTCTCCTGGGGTTCCCCATTAAATTGCACTGTGCTGGGGTGCCCATACCCGGATGCCCGCCCCTCCATTCCTGGGTGGTACTGGCCTATGAGCCCCATGCTTCTGGCTGGATAGTAATCTGCCATCCCTGTGGCCCTGTGCTCATGTGCGCCAGGGGACATGGGGGTGGCAGAGTCCAGGGACCGAGAGAGATAAAGGCCTCTGGTACTAGGGCTCCTGGGGTTATGTTCAGGAGTTTCTCTTTCCCAGCGAACCTCATCTCTATCCGCCCCTGCTCCCTGTTGCAATGCAAGAGCCTGTGCCTTCAGTTCCTCAGTTAAGGCCTTACTAGACTCTATCAGTCTCTCCTGCATCACTACCTGTTGTTGGAGTCTATCATTGCACTGGCAGAGAGCCTCATTCTCTCTCTGTGTTTCCTGATTGGTCCTGGAGCACTGGGCCAGTCTTTGCTGCAGGAGGGTTACCTCCTGAGCTGTGTCCCTATTGGCCTGCTCCTTTCTTGCTAGAGCATCCTCCACCCTCCTGGTGTGCTCTAACAAGTTCTGGTGTTCTTTTTGGAGGTCACCCAGTCCCTGGTGGGCCAGGTGATTTTCTTCCATTTTTCTTTTTAAATGGCAGACTTCCTGGCCTAATGCGTCTCTTTCCTGACTAAGAGCCTGCATTTGTGCCGCCAGGTCGTCCCTCTGCCTTTGAAAGGCACCAGCTTTCTGGCGTTCTTCATCAAACTCTGCCTGGGTATCCAGGTCTTTCGAAATCAGCTTGTTGCTCTCTACCTTCACTCTATCTAGATGACTTTGCAGGGTGGCTACCTGCTCCGTGCATGCCCTGTTAAAGTCTAATTGTTGCTCCAGCTTTTTCTGGCTCTGCAGTAAGGAGTCCAAACTGTCTCGGTGCTCCTTCTGCAGGGCCAGAAATCTAGTATCCTGGTCAGCCTTTTCCTGTTGCAGTCATCATCATCCATGTCCTCTTTTATTTTAATGATATACTGCCTACTGTCATTTTCTGACTCCTGGCTCCTGAGCAGCCTCTGCTCAGAAGAGTCCAGCTCAGATTGGGCCTTCTGTAATGCCAGCAGTTGCCTACTCGCCAGATCTTGGCCTTCAGCACATTTGTCCTGCATGGCTCCCATATGTAAATATAAATATGCCGCTACCCTGGCAATCTTGTTGTGCTCATCCTTGGCCTTAGAGGACATATATAGTTCACTCAGGGCCACATGTAAGGGACCCTGGTCTCTCCATGTATCTGACCCTGTTTCCGTGATTTGGGGTGTGATGGCCTGCAACCAGACTGTTTGGTCCTGGTGAGTCCACTCACCTCTCACAAATAACTTATGTAAGAAGTGCTCTCTGGCTATTTTCATGTCTACTAAGGTCGTCATTCTAGAGATTGGTCTCTGTCCTGACTTACAGAAGTTTGTATTTTATTTTTGCAAAACAGACCTTTTTCTTAGAGCGTTCCTTTGAGAAGTGCTTTACAGCGTAACACAGCGTTGTGATCCGACCGGATATGTGTATCTGGTCAGCTGGCACGCTGTATTAATCTGCACAAATGGTAGATCTAACCCAAACGTCCGGCACGAGCCCCCAATTTGTAAGAGGATTCAATTCAACACTACAGCTAAGTCAATGCCTAGTCTGGGATACTGAATGGAAACCCTTATTAATATATCTTTATGTCCAGTTCATGCGTTCTGGATGACTACCCCTATATAACACCCCTCTCTTTGAATAACCCTGACCCCACTGAGCCAAGAAGTAGTTCTGTTTTGCAAGTTAAAAGGTTTAATTGATAATTTAAACAATATATATATATATCACGCTTTATAATAAATTAATAATTGAATAGCACACTTAATCTGATATGATAAAGATTAACCACGGAGAATCTGGCACTAGCACACTTCTTTATAATAACTAAGGAGTTGACATGAAATGGATAAGATAGCAACAATACTTTTATGGTTTCAAATGAATGCAATGTGGAATGAAATGCAGTACAGAAAATAACTTGATAGGATTTCAGCAAAAGACAATGTAATCACTTTCTTGGACAATTCACCCCCCCCCCTTTTATGCAATGCAAGGAAATGGAGGGAAGCACACAGTTCTCAGAAATGCAATCAAATGTGATTCAGTTCACCCCAGCAACTTAGACTACAGAAGTTGAAAACACAGGCCCAAATGCTTTTAAATGTGCTGAAAATGAAGAAAAAATATGCTAAAATGCTTTTAATTCC
The DNA here is from genome assembly GCF_040938575.1 of Ambystoma mexicanum. NCBI lineage: Eukaryota > Metazoa > Chordata > Amphibia > Caudata > Ambystomatidae > Ambystoma > Ambystoma mexicanum. Next base: position 1,425,354,344 of record NC_090932.1, read on the forward strand.
CTCTAGAGGTTCAGGGTGAGTGGTATCTAGTTAATATTAGTCCAGGCTCACACTAGCAATGATGCAGGGATGGTTTTTATGAGGCAAACGAATTTCTTTCAGAGGAAAGCAAAAGCAGCTATCTTTTTGCAAGTGGAGAAATTTGCAAATCGCGGTAAAATTTGCGAATGCGTCTGGTGCGATTACAGAGGAACTACAAGGGCTAGCAATATTGTTTTGGGGTCCTAGGAAAGCCTAGGATCTCAGATTCCAGATGAAAGTTACTGAAAGTCTCTAGCACAAACGGTCACGGAGATATGAGCGATTAAATAAAGGTCGTTTTTCAGATTTGAAATTTTAAAGTTCAAAAAGACAAGTGCAGCTTGCAACTAGAAAATGACAGGTGACAGCTTTGCAAATGACAGGTGACAGTTAGGAGACAGTTCTACTTAGATTAAACTAGATTGAATTATATTATTTTAACTAGGAGATTGGTTCTGCCCAGTTTTCTAGGTACTCACACTATATTCTTGAGTGAAATGGGCCTCGCCATGGATCTGGTCAGGTTTTAGACGGGACTCTGGTCTCTGCACTTCACAGTGATCTGGGTCTGCTCTCTCTCTGGATTCTGAAGATTGAGGGATTTAAAGTCTGGATCTTTCTGCACAGCTTTCTCTGGAGATTGATGCAGGTAAAGTATGGATTTTCCCGGCAGAGCTTCCAGCTGCAAATGGATTTGAAAGGTCCCTATCTGTCCTGTCTCTCTGCTTTTATGTGTTTTGAAAATGGGTGTGTGTGAGCAGCATCACTAGCCAGCCCCTCTCCACTTGTCATTGGCCACTTCATCCGCTTCCACTTGATTGGGGGAATGAAATGAAGTGTCATCATGGTGAGGTCTGTTTATGATACATAGAACCCACCCCTGTCAACTTTACACACAATCTAGATTTGAACCAAATACATATTTGCAGAGGTACATATTGTTTTAAAATCATATGCACCCCTCACATATCACAGGAGGTATCTCCTGTTCAAACTCTGCTCTTCCTGGGAGCTTGCATTCAGAAATGGCAATATTTTGCACTTTTTAACTGGTTTGCAATTCCGGACATTACCCCAAATTTACACACATGTGCGCAAGGAGTATGGACATTAATTGATGAAGTGTCAGATTTTTCACATGCACACATTTTGAGTAATATCCTCTTTTCCGCTAAAACCCCCCTGAACATGCCACCGGTTCGAAAAACCTCTTAAAATGTGGGCAGAAAAATCACAAGAATTATGGTATCATTTAAATAATTTTCACAAGTCCGTACTATGAGTTATTCATCTTTTTCTAAAACCATATTCTGGCTATAGAGGTGTGTCTTTTCAGGTCACATGGTACAGAAACCAGTCTTTCCAGTTTCTGCCAAGCTCAGAGACCCTGCCACTCCCAGCTTCTGCCAAGAGGAAGCTGTTTTACGACATCTGCAATAAAACATTTGCCTGAGTCAGGACAGGGCTTTGTTCAGAGCTCCTGTATTCTGTGGGGCTCCCCTTAATTCAATTATCAGAGAGATGGCATATCCTTAGTGTGGCCAGCAAAAGGCAGATAGGCCTGGGAACACAGCTGTGACTCAAGTTTCACTCCTGATGGGGGGTAGTTGCCAGGCAGAATTCAGTTCCTTAAGCCAAGTTTCAGATAAAATGTCACTTTTTGTTCCCCAGTTTTCTGCATTCAAATAAAACTAAACATTTTTACATATGCAGCTAGAATGCTGATTCTAAGTTTAAACTATGATATTTAAACAATTGCAACCTATGTGACACTCAAAAGTAGGTCACTCAGTCAATTTAAACACTTAGATTTTTTTAGTGTCTTTCAGTCCACATTTACTTAAACTGCTGAAATCCACAGCTCAGCCAGTCTTGTTATAAACCTTCAAGTCACTTCAGAATATAACTTTACATTGGATCCACCTCTCAGTAAGTCTTTCTTTGGCTTGCCTTGGGTTCATTTATTTAGTTTTATACAAAAAAGTAAACTCTGGTGGTTTTAAAACGCCGGCTTTTGGATAGTGGTGAGTATTGGTACTGCACCCCTTTTTGGGATTTAAGAAAATGAATTCTCCACAGTTATGGGTTTGCTTTTGGCAATCAGCATTGCCATTCCCAATGGTTTCAGACTACTGTGTGGGTAGTCCAATGGTGGTTTTAGGCAGTGTCCTTCTGTGCCCATAACATCGGCAAAAATGAGTGGCAGCCTATTCTTCATGCATTTCCCTGTGCATTTTCTGGCAAGCTCTGGCCATCATGATGTTTTCCATGTCAGTACTGCAGTTTTGAGGTAGGGCTCGGATGCATGGGTAAATACATCCCACAACTCAGTGCATTTCACTTTGGTAGCTTTAGCCTTTGGCACAGTTCCATGAGTGGTAAAGAACTGCCATACCCATGATTATCTGTGGGTGGTAAAGGTAGGCACTTCTTCTACCTCATCTTTCTAGTCTTCTTGATTGTCTTTTGAAGAATTGTGCTTCTTTCGTTGTGTAGGTCCTCCAGCTGGTGGTGGCTCTTGGGGAGGAGGGATGGCAATATTTGATGCCACATTTAAGATAAATAGCAGTTTTCCTAATATTCTTTGACGTATGTACTGGGTGCTAGATAGTTAATGGATAATGAGTAAGAATAGGTGTAGAAGATGTGCAAGGGTACATTTTCAGCTTCAAAGCTGAAAGTGCAGTTCTGAACTGTTCGTGAAGCACGGACCCGTTCGCTAACTGCAGACGCATTCCCGAACACAACATAATCCTGCATTCCAGCGCGTGGTAATGTGCAAAAAGTCTGTGATGACAACAGACGTTCGCAAACATCGGCAAAGACAAAAACAATACAAAAAGTTTCAAAAAGTGGATAGAAGTGCTAAAAATTATGCTAGAAGGTGGGACTGGCAGAGTTTAAGGTGAAACCTTCTATATTAGAAACAAATGTTGCTATATTGCGGTAAGTATGATATTAGTTGTATGAAATTAGGGTGCAATGGTAAAAACCAATGAAATTCACGGAAAATGTTTGTTAAAGGGACGTTATAGTTAAGTTGCACTAATAAAAACCCATGAAATTCAATGAATAAACTTAGTTAAAGGGATGTTATGGTTAAGTTGCACTAATTAAAAGCTATGAAATTCAATGAAAAAACTTTGTTAAAGGGACTTTACGGTTACAAGTAAAACCGAAAAAAAACCAAAATTCGCCAGTTATGGTAAGCTAAGCAACCATTACTTGCGCCACGACTGCGCACTGCTAAGACAAGCACACAGTACATGAAAGATGATAATGCCACTCTCCCTGCCCTAAACATGGCTTCCCACATTCCTGGGAATCTGTAAACATTGGTAAACCTTGATAGGGGGGAGCCCCAGCAGCATTTGGACATGGTCCAGCAGAAGATTGTCCTCTGTTATATCCCCCATCCATCCCAACAGCACTCTCCAGTACCTTTGAACCAGTGGACAATGCCTCCATATGTGCACTCGGAATCCCACCAGACCCCATCCCTCAGACACAACGAGGAAGCAACAGCACACATTCTGGAGATCCACAGCGGGTCCCTGTGCCAACCTTGCAACATTTTAAAATTATGCTCCAGAGCTACCATAAACAAGTTTCCATGAAATATGATTTTACATATCTTTCCCCAATTCTCTTCTGGGATTTCCTCTCCCCCCAGCTCGTTCCAGTAGATCTTAAAATTCGGTCTAAGCTTCATTTACGCTCCAATCAGAACCTTATAGATCCGAGGTAGGATTCCCTTCCTAGTCTCAGAAGCATCGAGAACCCTCTCACACGATGTGACTGTTTCAATTTAACGATTTCTGGTCAGAAATTATCCCTTGCAGGCATAAATATTCAAACATAGTAATCATGTCTATACGCAGCACATCTCTAACCTTCTCCAAACCCAGGAACTCCTCATCCTTGAACAAATGCCCCACCTCTCCATGCTCTTATCAGACCATGACTGCATACTTCAAGGGTCCCTATGCCCCAAGCCTATTTTGGGGTTGCAAACCAATGTCATGATTGACAGCCAAGAAGAGAGGCCCTCTGTAAACGTCCCCTTCCACCACATGGACCACAGCTCCACCATACAATGGTGGTCTCGCAGTTTGTCCATTATAGCCTGCTACAGTGCCCAAAGTAGGTCTCTCACCTTGGATGAGTGTGTATCCATATGCTCCAAATACATCCAGTATGTCCCCAAATCACTCTCTATTGGGCAGTCTTATAATATAAACCAAAATCAGGACACCCAAAGCCTCCCTCCTCCCTTTCAAGAATGAGAGTTGGCCTCAACCTGTGGGCACTTTTTTGCCATACCAATGTATTCATAGCTATATGAAGTTCTCAAAAGAAACTCTCCGCGAGCCTTGAGGGCAAGGCAGTGAAGATGTATAAGAGGCGAGGGAAACATTCATCTTTACCGTTGTCATATGACAATAGAGGACAGGATGAGTGAGCCCCACCTCCCCAGGTCCGATTTAATAGCCTCAAAAAGGGGGTCATAGTTGGCTGTTGAAAGCCCCAGAGGTTTCTTGGTAACGTGACTCCCACATATTTAATCAAGGTCTTTTCCACCTGGACCCTCAATACACATCTCATCTGGTCTACACTGGAGTCTAGTATGCAGATTAGCATTATGACAGACTTAGAGTTATTGATGTTCAGTCCTGAGAATGCCCTGAAGGTATGCATGAGGGAAAATACCACGGGGAGACATGGAGAGTATGGAGAGTATGGACATCCACCAAATATGCCAGTATGTAATTGGTAAATAGTGATATCTTACACTCTACTTCCCCTATTTTGATGTCCCAAAATTCCTTGGTGTTCCCTTACCGCTATTGCCAGGGGTTCCATTGTGAGGGTGTACAACAGCGGAGATAAGGGACAACCCTGCATTGTGCCTCTCATCAATGGAAACGGGTCTGAAAGACCCCCATTGACCAGAACTCATGCAAATGGAGACCTGTATAATGCTACTAGCCATTTCTCAAGCGTTCCCTCCAACTCCCATTCTTTCCAGAAGAGTAGCCATGTACACCCCCTCCACAGAGTCAATAGAGAGCAAGCATGCATCAAGGCTAGATTCCTGTGCAAAGTGCATTAAATCAATTGTCTCACATATGTCGTCTGAACCTTGTCAACCTCCAATGCGCACCTGGTCTCCATCGATCAGAGACGGGAGCACCCCCTCAAACCTCTTCCCAACAGTTTTGCCAATATTTTAATATCAGTGTTAAGGAGGGAGTTTGGTTGATACGACAAACACCTCGTTGGATCCTTACCCTCCTATGGTATCACTACTATAACGGCACCAAGCATTGTCTCTGGGAGAATCCCCTCTCCAGGACCTCATTAAAAATCCTTAGCCAAATAAGGGGCCTGTGTAGATCGGCACATCTTGCAAAATTTGCCCATGAATCAATTGTCCACAGGGGACATGCCCCCACTCATGCCCTTAATCATTTGTATGACTTCCTCCTTCATTATAGGAACATTAATCCCAGAGGCTGCTTGCCTCGATATCCCTGGTATAGGTAATTTATCCAGGGAATCAGCCATGCAGGAGCCATCCCCATCATATTCTGACTTATATATGAACGTGTAGAAGTCCCTGAAGTCTATTTCGATCATCTCTGCCTCATAATGTGTTGTCCCATCATCGGTTATGGTGGCCCTCACCATCTTGCTTTTCTGGTGCTCCCTCAGTTTCCATGCCAGGATTTTATCTGTCTTGTACCCTTTCGCACAATATCTTTGTTTGAGAAATAACAGCTGCTTCTCTGTGTCATTCAACATGATTTTCTTTAGTGGAGCATCATATAACCTAAATTGCCTTGTCTTGTCGCTGGACACACCGCTACTAGGGGCTCACCCTAGTTGGACTGCTGCCATCTAACCCCTAAAGACCTCCTCCTCACTTACCGTCTGCCTCTTCCTTTTGGAGCACATCCTAATGAACACCCCGCAAATAGTGGCTTTGGAGGCATCCCCTAGAATGTGCAGGTCCACCTCCCCTTTGTTGTTTAGTTCAAACTACTCTTTGATCTCACCCACCAAAGAAAGGGCAATCTCCTTATCCTTTAAGAGGGAGTTATTGTATTTCCATCTCCCTTTCTGCTGGAACCCCCATTCTTCTCCCACTGTAATACAAACTAAATCATGCTCCAACCGTGGTACCAGGTCCACCCGGATATCGGACACATGTTTTCTTTGGGAGGAGGACATCCAAAATGGTTTGTGTAACATTGATCATTTAGTAGGGAATTAATGCCTCACTAGAACCCACCACCAACTCCTTCAGTGAGCTAGTAATTAGAACCTGAAAGCCACAGCTCATGGATCATCCTTGAAAGGGGGATGCTCCATATCCAGACCTTTCAACTTCCAAATTATAACCATGCTTACACTGGGCACAGTGCAGAAAATCCCCAGAAACCACCCAACACCACCAAAAACCCCAACTGTCCCAACTGCCCTGTCCCCCCAAACCCAGTACCCCCACAGCCCTCGTCCAACATCTAGACAGGGTTCCTCCAAGAGTAGGTTCCCAACTGAACCACCAGTAATACCTTACACACCGGTCACCTCATTCACAATAATCTACCTCCTGAGTCCCCTATTTCAACCCCCTTAGATACTCACTTCATCATGCCCCCACATTTGCCCTCAAAGTCTCCCCTCCCCCTTGGGGCCATAAGACCCCACCCTCAAGAACTCCAAAGATGCTCCACCCCAAAAGGTCACCCCCACAATGCCACACTCAATCAGAACCAAATGGGCCTAACGCAAGCCAAATGCAGACAAAAGCAGTGCTCCCCCTTATTTGGGTGAGTTCAGGTTCCCCCTCCGGAGATGTGTTTAGTCTCTTAAATATCCTGGAGCCCATCAGGCATCTCTGATCCGTCAGTGCTGATCTCTTCGCACTTTTATTGGAGTCCGGGCCCTGGACGTTATTGTCCAGTAACTCAACCTTTGCCCTTTGAATGTCCTCCTCCATCACAAGCTTAAAACTCTGTCCTCCATACTCAAAAGCCAGCAAGAAAGGATAACCCCAATGGTATCTAACGCCCTTCTCATTAAACCAACACATCAGGGGAGAGCAAAGTTTCTGTCTCATCAGCGTAAGCGTGGAAAGATCTTGGTAGATCGCGACCGAGGCGCCATTGTAAGTGATGGTGTCCGCTTTCCAGGCCTTCTCCAGAATTCTTGCTTTTTCAGTGTAGCAGTGTAACTGGACCAGAATCAAGCGAGGCCCCCTTCCGCTGCATTCAGCTCTATGGGCTCTATAAATTGTGGATTCAGCGGTGGCGTCATCCCTGAACAACAACTTTACCACGTTATTCACCACTTGAACAATATGTCTCGATGTCTCCCCTTCATTCTCGAGAAACCCAAAAAACCTGATATTGTTCCTCCTTTCTCTGTTTTCAGTATCTTCCAGCTTAAGGGCTGTATCCTTCTCAAATCTCTCCACCTCTGACAGCCTCTTGTCAACTAGTGCTTCCAAAATGTCCACAGACATTTGATTGGTTTCCAGACCTTGTAATTTGCCTTCCACACTGTACACTCTCCAGTCCAATTTAACCAGCATCTGGCCGATGTCTGTTCTAATTCCTCTAATTTCTCTAGAAATGCGGCAATGTCCCTCTTTGTGGACATTGTGTCTGTGACTGACTCCGCCATTGTAGTGGATACTGCACTATGCACCTCTGTGGAGGGTCCTCCATATCAAAACTGTTGCAGGGCCTCTTTCCAGCTCATCCACCAAAAGCACCAGAAGAAGGGAGTAAACGCACCAGGAAATCAATGCACACTATGATTTATGGGGTCAATGTTCAAAAGGAAGAGGAGCCCCAATAGAATTCCAGAGCCTTCTTCCCTGACCAAGTGGGCCACTGGTCCAACGTCCCAACCTCTCTGACATCTTAGAATCCTTGGGATGCCTCACCGCTACACAGGGCAACTCGCTGAGAGGGGCAAGGACCTGGTTCCTCCTCAGCAATGTTACAGCCTATTGCAGGTCGGGTATCATCACCAAAGTCCGGTATGGGGGGAAGATGGCCCTGTACCTAGAAGGCCGACTGACCCGTTTATTCATTTGGCATGGGTTCCCACCATCTCCTTACCACACTGCAGGGCCGGAGTAGGGAAATTCCATTACTCACAGTCCTCTCTTTACCACACCAAGGCCGCCAGAGAAGCGGGGAGTCCCTGCTTCTCTCTGTGGGATCCGGACATCACCCACCTCAAAGCAGCGTCCTGGCACCTCCTTTGGGGCCTCCCACCCTGACCTGGATGTGCAGTCCGTGTTCATTGGGACCCGCCTTCAATTTGGCAGGGCATGGAGCCTTGCTTGGATACAGCACACCTTGCCATCGCAGAATCCAGTTACTCTGACATAACCTCCGATTCCTGCCACTGAATCTCACCAAACTCCAACTAGGGGGGCTGAAGGACTACCTCTAGCTACCCATCAAGGAACAATCAGCACTGGCGGTTTATAGTGGGTGCTCAGGACCCACAACACCCCAATGAAGCAGGAGCAGCGCAGAGGAGTACTTCATCCCTGAGCCCCCTGGTGGCCGATCCGTATATAAATCTTTTAACGTGACGGGCTTCTAATGTCTAACGTCTCTCTTTTATGCTTTTTCCATTTTAAAATCAGTCTGTCAACCTTTCTAGTAAGTTAACCTTAAAATAAATGATCTTCAAATAAGAAGTGTTTGACTTAAGTCTTCCATCCACAAAAATAATAAATGTAATTTACAAATCCATAAGAAATTATTGAAAATTAAATTATGAATTTTAAAAGACCACACTAAAATCATACATTTAACTTAACCTTAAGTCACATCAAATTCATATAATTTCCGCATATAGAGAACAGCATTATATAAACCGCAATAAACATCTTAGTTTCACATTGTCTTCAAACTAATAACTCATCTTGGCAATAAACTCCTACATAACCAGCTCTGTGAATGGATTTAGAAACAGCGTATATTACACAATTATTTGCAGTGGATTTACAGCATTTCATAGCTTCAGGACTAGTTCCTAGGAAGTGATGCACAAAAAGAGGCTTTAGATAAAGCTGTCGTAAATTCTTAACTGAAGGGCAAAGCAAGACAGGTTTATCTTTGGAGGAATCGCACAAGTAGCATAAGTCTGTATTTGCAGCTTTCCATTTGTTTCTCAAAGCACCTACAGTTAAAACTATCAATCTAAGCTCTCTAGCACAATAAGGGCTAATCACATCTAGATCAACCTCAAAACCAACAATGTTTTTATGCATTAATAAATCTTACAAGAGTGCAGATTTATCACATTCATTTACTGTTTACAAACTTACATAGATCTCAAATGCCATCTTTAGAGTTTCCTTTGTATCACTTTTAATAGTAGATGGGTTAACCCAGAGTTCTGTAAAATTCATTTTTTTTTTACATTGCTTTTACATAGATGTGCCAAGTAATTTTAAAACTCCCATCTTGCGTTAAAACATCAAAGCATCATGAACATTTAAAAGCAACAGGAAGGGCCATACCTGTATCCAATATAAGATGTGTTAAATATCCAAACCTAACTTGATACTCCTTAGATCAGTGTCTAGTTTAAGTAAGATGTTTGATGTGCCCCGAGAGAGTCGCAATAACCCCTTTAGAAATGTATTTTCTGTGATTAACAGTTTTGTGGTGTTTAAATGACCTCAGATATCAGAGCCAAAGTAGCCGAAGGGCATATTTGCGTTCTATATGTTCTCAAAACAGGCTCATGTTCCCATGAGAGTAAGCACAATATGCAATTCGTTACATTGCCTTTCGAGCATCAACTGTGCAACGCCCCAGCCGTGGAAAGAGGTTTAGGCTGCGCAAATTGTATTAACAAGGAGAGCTGGTCATTTAGTGTCAGTATTTTGCCATTTGGTTTGGCAGTTCTGCACACATGTTATTTGTGTTTCAGCTCTGACACACTTCAGGATGCATCACAAAACCTTATACGATACAAAAGGATTAACATTGTAATAAAGTTGCGCATTATATTGTGAGGCTAAAGCCAGGGCAGTGTTTAATAGTTTGTAGCTAGTAGCAGTGATTGTTGTAAAGTTACTTACTTTCTATTGATTATTTATTGTATTGTTCTTAGTTACCATCTAATGTTCACTGTACATATTCAATATGATATCCTTTGTACATTGTTGTCAGCACTTTCAGAATGTTGTGACCTCAGTCTCTCAGCCAGTTGTAATTGGCATGGCTTGAGAGCTGAGAGTCTAGAGTACGTTATAAGAAAAGCTCTGAAAGAGTGAGTCACAGTCTTATCTTGATTCCTGAAATAAACCCCAATAATCCATTAATCCTGGAGTAATTGGAGTTACTTTGAAGCTTCACCAGTTTTCAGCTTTATAATAATGGTGATGAGCCACCCAGACAGCGGTGGAGAGGGGTGGTGGGATTAATCCCACAATGGACCCGTGCTACTAGGAGCCGGCAGGTGGAGAGAGGTTGCCATGTTCGTAAGCCTCACAGAGCAGGAGTGAAGATTGACCTGTCATCAACCCAGAAGGTGAAAGAACAAATAAGCGCTGAAACCTTGCAGGGAGCCTGATTTGAGCAGTAACAAGAGATAATATTGACACTATGGGAGTGCGTTTGGAGTTTGATCAGTCACCTCATGACCACTAAGTACAAGGCCTGCAGAGGTGAGGAGAGGAAATTGTGTGGTGGCGCTGCAGAGTGAGCTGTGGTAGCCCATGCAGCAGTTGAGAGTCACGTGCTGGGATAAGCAGCGCATGCTGAAGCTTTAGGCTACAGCAAAGTGTGGTGTGCGGAATTAAGGTGAGGCAGACCCAAGCAGCTACATGAAGCTTGGTGGGGCATGAAGACAGATGCGTGCCTACAGCAACGCAGTGCAGGCACACACGTGCAAACACTAATGTGCCCACTGTCAAGAGGAAAGGATTCTTCAGCATCACGCATTGCCATTGTGATGCAACCTTGTAATTAAGGAGATGCAGCCACTGAAAAGACTCTTCAGCGTTACGCATAGGCATTGTGATGCAACCTCATTGCTAAGGAAATGCAGCAGCCTAAATGAAGTGCTAGAGCGAAGGTCCTCTCTCTGTTAGGCTGTGCAGCGTTAGACTATATGTGGCCATTTTCCGAGCACATTGTTTCTAAGCAACGACACAAACAGTATGTTAGGCTATGTGCGGCCCTTTTGGGGCCAATCAGTTGCCAAGCAATTCCCAGTACCATATTCATGGTCATCTTTACTTTTTAGAAAGTGTTTATAAATTCTCCCAAAAAAAGTTCTGGAGATTATCTTGTGTGCGGGCTGACCCCGAAAATACATGTTCATCAGTGCTCTGAATATTGGCTGCTAAACCATGACCAACACACCAGGACCGTCACTGATTTTGCCTAAACCTGGGGAAACATTAATAACATGGAAGGATTGGAAGGAGGACTTTCAGAAGTTTGTCTTAGTTGTATATGGGACAAACTATGCAGCTCAAAGGAAAGATGCATTATTGTATCAATGTCTTGGGCATGCTGGGCAGGAGGTATTCAAAAAACTCCCAGAACATGCTCAAACTCCAGAGAAAGCTACATGGAACAGTTTCGATATCAGAATTGTCAAGTTCGACAAACACTATGAGATCAGAGACAATGAGATCTTGGCCAGGTATCATTTTGGCATGAGAGAGTGTAAGAGTGGTGCAACCATAGAAGGATTTGTCACTGCTTTAAGGGGCTTAGCCATCAAATGTCGGTTTTGTCAGCATTACCACGGATGAACACATACTCAGATACCAGGATTAGAGAAGAGCTGTGTAAATAGATAGATCCTAATCTGTACTTGACCATCGAAATAGCGAAACAAGTTAAGCACACAGCTCTTTTTTGTAAGCAACTTAACATTGAAGGTGACTGGAGAGAAAGGTGTAACAGGGATTAGTGTGGTTTAGTTTGCCAAGCGGCAAGGTCCAATGTGGCAGGAGGAATGGTGGAGGAGAAACGATGCTCAGAAACCCAAGAGCCATGGAGGAAAAAAGGAGAACTGGGAGCCAAAGAGACAAATGAGAAAAAAGGGAAAACGCTCTGTAGGGCAACAACAGAAGAAATGCTTTAGTTGTGGGATTACTCATCATTTGGCTAACTCCAAGGAGTGCATATGCAGAATGACACCTGTGTGGGCTCAGGGGACATCTGGTGAAGGGTTGCAAACCTCAGAATGTTCAAGACAACAAGGGTGAATATGGAGTTTCAGATTCAGATTACTATGGTGGTGTGAGGGTGATTTAGGTGGTGAATACAGTGATTGGCCTGAGATTGAATAAGCCCATAGAGTTGGTCACTATCAATGGTGTTGGTGTGTTGATGTTAATAGGCAGTGGCGTTGACTATAATCTGATAGGGAGTGACACTTGGGTGTTTTAATTTAAATGATGTGTCCTGAAGGAAGCAATTGTCAAAGCTAAAGCTTACAGAGAGCATCCTATCCACATAATTGGGGAGATACATGCTGAACTTGAGTTTCAGGGGAGGAGCGCCACAGGCAAGGTGTATTTGACCAATGTCGGTGGGGATTTACTTTCATGGATCAGTCAAGCGGCATTGGGAATCAAGCTGGATCCCAACGCTGAAAGCCCTGTGTACATGTGAGTTGTGAATGGGTCTGTGGTGAAAAGCAAGGAGAGTGAGATTTGTGAGAGTGAAGTTAATGAAATGTGTTATGGTGAGTAAACAAATCTCCTCATGGGTGCCACAAATATTTGCCAACAAGTTTGGGTGTTTGAACAATTCATGATTTGATATGATATGATATGGCATTTATAATTTGCCGCCATGTGTAAAGCGAGGTCTGAAACCCCTGCAAGCATCCATCTCACTTGTGCCCTATTTGCTTCTGATTCTGTGGAAAGGAGCAAATACAACCTCCAAAATGGCTGCATCCTTTGTGTCTCTATGAGATGCACCCTACTCTGTTGCTGCTCTCATGTGATTGGCCTCCAGCTCTTACTAAAGACCAATAGCGGAAGCCAGCCCCTGATTTTCAAAGGCCCGTTTTCAAAGGCCCCTGTCTGTGCCTGTCCATGACTGGAGAGACTGCCTGCCCTGCTCATCGTCACAAGCAGCCGTTCAGCTCCGACACACTGTGGTAAGGCTCTTCTTCCTAACTCAAACAGCACATTGTCTACTACATACTAAAAATCCCATCTCTTGACTGCATTATCTGTCCAATTCAACCCGAGCTCTCCTGGGCAGCAAGCCCACATGCTTGTCACAAGCTAGCCCGAGCTATTTGGCCTCAGCTGCTTACTCGACCCCACCCATTAACTCAAACTGCAACATACTCTTATTCATTGCCATTTCGCTGTTGCTTTACTGATGACCTGCACCTATAAGAGCCCTTATAATTACTGAATGTGCCCAAACCATTTCTCATGCTGTATTGTCGATGATCTGCACCAGAAGTGCCCGTATGTTGTTAAATGTACCCCAGCCCACTACATTATGCTGCCTTGCTAGTGATTTGCACCAGAGGTGCTGCCCATATGTTCTTAAATGTGCAATAGGCTGCTACATTATGCTGCTTTGCTAGTGATCTGTACCAGAAGTGCCTGTATTTTGTTAAATTTGCCCTAGCGCATTACATTATACTGCTCTACCAGTGATCTGCACTAGAGGTGCCCATATGTTCTTAAATGTGCACTAGGCCACTACATTATGCTGCCTTGCTAGTGATCCTCACTTAGAAGTGACCTCATGATTACTCGAAGTGCCTCTAAGCCACTACTATCACCTGCCGCCTAGCATTCCGTATAGGCACCCTATAGTCACTATCAATATGTCAATTCAAGCTGCTGCTTCAAAGCGGCATTGCATTACTATGCCTGGACCTAACACGGGTGGCCACTACCAGGACCGGGGCTACCTAAAGCCTAGTACTTGCTTAGCCTTCCCTCATCAATATGGCAACCCCAACTACAAACACACTGTGACTCTAAGAATGGCAATCATCCTCCCAGATTTGTTCTTCATTCCTCCTACCTTGCCATTTACTCCCTCTACCAACTCCTCTGCCCCCACTGTGTTCAGTGAACCAAAGCACCTGTCCTGTCTTAGCCAACATAGGCCTATGGTCATTCAGAGCACCACACTCAAACCTATGCCCAATGGCCCTAGCCAACCATGCCAACTGGCCAATCAGAACCTCAGACTCTTGTCTTGAAAAGCTAGAGCCCTACCACCACAGCAAACAACTATCCCCTCATTCACATGAAGAAAACCACACCTCACCAGCAACATCTACTAGCTACCCATACCAACATGAAGGTCTCCACCCTGGACTCAATCTCTATCAGATTGAACTCGAAAGATTCCACACGCAACTCCACCAACACTACCAACACCTCTGTATCCTTCACTACCGAGAGCACCCCACGCCTACCTATGTCGATGCCTCCCTCAAGCAATGAGCTCAATCCAACCTCCCAAGACATTGCCAATTTAGAAGCCTCCACACTCAAAGGCACACTCATTAACCCAAGGTCACTCCCAGCACATGCTTTAGATATCACTGACCTCATCACTACAAATAACCTAGACTTCATAGCCATTACCGAAACATGGCTCCATGCAGCAGCCGGTCCCCCACTATCCCTTGCCATCCCCGAAAGCTGCACTATTTTCAGAACAGGTAGACAGGGCGCAGAAGGAGGAGGAGTAGCAATTATTGCTAAAAACTAACTCCTCATAAGGGAAATCCCTAACCAATAATTTCACTCCAGGGAATTACTCTCCATCAAATTGTCCTTAACCCATTCTATCACCTTGACCTTCCACCTTATATACAGAACCCCCGGCCCAGTCCTTTCCTTCAAAGAAGACGCAGCCCAACTCCTCTCAGTGAACACCAAGCCATCCTCCCAAATTATTCTGATGGGCGATTTACACATGGGTTTCAATGATCCAAATGATGACAATGCCTCGACCCTCGCCAACACTATCGAAGCACTAGGCTTCACACACCACATTACTAACCCTACTCAAATCAAAGGTCGAACACTCAACTGGCTGGCAGACTTTAACTGCAATATTGAGATCCTCTCCAACACACGATGTCACTGGTCTGACCATCATCTCATATCATTCACTATACCAGAAAACAAGACTACAGACACACCTCCTAGGGCAGCCCCAACTGCACTATCCATAAACTCTTGCAACAGAAACTACTACCCCTTATGCTTTCCATTATAGAACATCAGAAAAACACTGGCAATGACCTATCCGTGATGGTGGAGCATTACAACCAAACCCTCCTATCTGCCATCGACCAAGTAGCACCACAGAGTTTGCGCAAAGCCAAACCTCATGCTCACCTAAACTCATGGTACACCCAAAATCTCAAAACTCTAAGTATTATTAAGAGAACAGCTGAGACCAATTGGAAAAAATCCCTGACCGAAATAAACAAAGACATCTTCACTAGCGCCTCTAAAAACTGCAAAAAGGCTAACCAAAAGTTCCACATACAATGAAAGAATCACCGAAGACATCGCCTGGTACACAGATATACAAAAAGCTCTTCTAGACAAAATTGCCCTGCTCCAATCAAACATTGAACAAAAGAAGCTGAACCTTTCTCCTTGTCAATCCTTGCAGATCCCCATATACTCAGTACAGAACCTTAACACCTACTTTGACTTTGCCCCAGTTTTAACAACTGAAATGCAGAAAATTATCACAAGTTTCAAACCTTCTAGATGTCAAGGTGACATATGCCCAGCCTCATTGATTAAAGAATGCGCGACCAAATTCACCCCTTTTATCACAACATTAATCAACAACTCCTTTGAAACAAGCACCATCCCTACCATTCTCAAAGATGCGTGGGTACTCCCCTACTGAAGAAACCTACCCTAGACCCTAACATACCCACAAACTACTGTCTGATAACAACAGTACCCTTTCCTCCTCAAAATACTGGACCGAGCAACCTATCTGCAAATCCAAAATCATCGGAAACCAATAATCTCTTAGGCCTCTGCCAATCAGGCTTCTGCCCAGGACATGGCATCGAGTCCGCCTTGTTGGATCTAAAAATACAAATGGATGAGAGCAAAGACAACAGTAATTTAGCACTTTTACTCTTGCTCGACCTATCTGCAGCCTTTGAGTTAGTCAACCAAAACATACTGTGAAAACACCTCGCCGGCTCACTTCTCAGCTAATGCTATTCATTGGATACAGTCCTTCTTATCTAATAGAACCACCAGGGTCTTCTCACCCACTGCAGCAGCACTGCCAGCTCCGGACACCTCTGGTGTGCCGCTATGATCCTGCGTCCCCCCTACACTTTACAATATTTTCACAAAATCACTATTCAACCTTCTTGATGAGTTGGATGTCACCTACACTAACTACGCAGATGACACCCAAATCCTCATACTCATAACAGGCACCTATGACCAAGACACTAAATTACTAAATTAAATCTACCAAATGATCCACGCGTGGATGGCCCAACATGACCTAAATGATGAAAAGACAGAATTACTCCTCATTGGCTCACAACAGTGTCTAAACAAACTTGAAGACACCTTCAAATCCTTTAAGATTGATGGCATCATCATCAATGTCTCTAAAGAAGTAAAAACCTTGGGCATTTACCTTGATTCTGCTCTCACATTAACTAGACAAGTCAATGCCATAGCTACTGTGGCAGCCTACATATCTTAGCTCATTAACACTTGAAGACCCTTCTTGTCCTCAGTCAGTTGCATCACCTTTGCTAGAACTCTCATCTTATCCAGATTAGATAATGCCCTCTACACTGGTACTAACAGTACTAACGGACGTAATATAAAAAGACTACAGGTGATCCAAAATAACGCTCTAAGAGCAGCGCTCAACATCCCAAAAAACAATTGTATTAGTGCTGCAAGATGGAAAGCCTATTGGCTGCCGGTCCATGATCGAATCCTCTTCAAAACTCTTCAGCCCCCAAGTACCTATCCGACAAATTTGTACAAAACAAATCCAACCAACCTAAATGCGTAGCCTACACGCACCTCCTTACCATTCCCAAGTACAATCTACAATCTACAGAAAGCAGGGGCTTACAGCTTCCCAGTGGTAGCTGCTAAACACTGGAACGTACTACCATCTTCATTAAGATCTAAATCCTAGTTCCGGCCCTTCTGCAAAAGTCTGAAAACCTGGCTATTCACACAAAAGCAGTCTAATTAACCCAAACCTCCTTTCATACGCCTCTGTATATTTATGCTTCCCAATACTACTGCAGCTATATGCTATCAGCCAAAATTGAACTGCTAAGCTATACCTGTGTATGTATGCATTAAAATGTGTTCTACTACACTGTAAGTACCTTCTCTTGACTTAAGATCAGCCTAGCATCAGATACCTCTACAACACAAATCGCTGGATCTGACTGCATTTATTACGCACGTGGGGAAGTTTATGTGTGTGCGTATGCCTTTTGGCTTGGTTTCTGAAGCAAAAAATTTTCAAATGGTCATGCACACCCTTCTGGGAGATCTCTCAGGAGTCAAGTACTACCAAGATGATATTCTGATTTGGGAGTGTGATGTCAAGCAACGTGATCAGAGACTTTGAGTAGTTTTGGAGATATTGGTTGCGTCTGGTCTGACCCTTACACTTGAAAAGTATTGTTTTCGGCAAAGTGAAGTGGAATATCTTGGATACAATTTGTCTGGGGAAGGTATCAAGCCCAAAGCCAGTGCAATCAAAGCCACTGCAGAGATGCCTTCACCGACAAATAAGATGGAGGTAACATCTTTTCTTGGTCTGGCTGAATACTACGCAAACTATGTGAAGGGATCTGCTAGTCGCATATATGCACTTAGAAAGCTTACAAGAAAAGGAGTCAAATTTGAATGGTCCTCTGAGTTTGTAGAAGAGCAAATTGATTGAGGCTCCATTGTTAAGTGATTTTAGGGGTGAACTCAAGACCATTGTCTATACTGTGTGAGAAACCTGAGGGTATCCTCACATCTATTTCCCTTGGATCCTATTCTCAGGTTACCAGGGAAAGGCCATCGCTTTTGGATCCTGACCCTGGGGGTGGAGATATGAGGGAAGAGCACCGGGGTGGAGGGTCTTTGGGGATTGGGGAGATTATATCTGCAGGTGAGACATAGTATTCCCCCTTTTCAAGTGAGAACCAACCTTACTGCCCTGCTGCCTGTATAGGCTGTTCTAAACCGTCTCCCCTCATTTTTCCTCATTGTGACCATTAGAGTACCGGGACGATGAAGAGGTGACTAAAAGTAGTGAACACTAACAGGTCATTTCACCACTCTGGTACTGAGATGAGAAGGAGGCCTGAGGACTGCTGCAAGGGTCAGGCATGTCCCAATAACTATGGTCAGGCAAGTGAAACTAAGTGTTCACACCTGCAACCTGTTAAATGGTTGCAGGTGTATAAAAAGAGTGAGAGGCTGCAGAGAGGGGAGCCAGTTGGGCCAGAGAGGGCAGCTAACCGAGGTCCAGCAGGCAGGGTGTGGTCCACTGAAAAGGACACGACAGCAAAGAAGCCAAGAAGATACCAAGGCCATTGCGGGCCATGAGAGGGCCTGAAGCTATGTGAAGCCTGTTGCCTTGTGTTCCCCATTGGGAGTGGGGGACACAAAGAAGGCACTGACTGTTGTGGGAAGAACTGGTGGGGGTGAATGCTGCTCGCCGGACCTCTTCGGAAGTGAGAGAGGAGCGAATGAGAACCCAGAAGCCAGATCAGACCACCCGGAGGAGCAGTCGCACACCAGTGAGTGACAGAGAAGGTTCACTCAGACCGAGGTGCTCCAGATTCATGGTGTGGGTTGCGCTAAATGCCGAACAAGTGAGAATACAGGATAAAGGGATCTGGAGAACAAAAAGTGAATTATTGAATACCGTACAAATTGCCACAGAAGTAATGAGTTAGAATACTGCTAAATAGGTTGGATGATCAAATATGAACTATTGAATACTGAACAAGCTGAAAAGCACTAAATACATTTTGAATGCTGAATTAAAGAAAAAAATATAAGAATAACGCAGAATTGTAATTGAAAGTAAATTGCAATTGTGAACAAGAGGAATCTAAAGAAACTGCATTTGCAAGCAAAGTGAAAAGAGCAAAAAAAACAAACCACTATTGGACAGTGTGAAAGAAAGGTGGCAAAAAGGAGAAATACCATGAAAAAAAGTGTGTGAGAGTAACATGTTGATAAAGGCAAGAAGCAAGTAAAGCGTACCTGAAGTATAGGTGGACTTATAGCACAGATGCAGAAAGGAAACCTGGGTTGTCATGGAAGTCCTATGAGAAAGAATATACTATTGTAAAGTGCCAAGTGTTATCGGTTGCATGACATGTGGTGGGTAGACTGTGTGGTCCGACAACTGTGCCTAGACCAAGGAATCCTTCCTTGGAGTAAACAGAGAGAAGTCAAGAGACTGAAGCTGGTCGGCCTAGGTTGTTCAAGTGATGGAAAGAAATGGCAAACTGAACAAGTTGATGAGACTGTGAATTTGAAGCCTAAAGAACTGTGTTGAACTTTGGGAAGAGAACCCCAAAAGCATTTTGTAGAACTGTGTTGAACCTGGGAAAGGGAAACCTGAGACCCTTTTGTTGGAAATGTACTGAACTGTTTCTTTGGTGCTGACATCCCTACACATTGTTTCAATTTAGTTGTGAGGGCAAGTATAGGTTTTGGACACAGACAGACTTTTAAGTTGAACTTACTGACTCAGACTATCCTTATTTTATTTAGTTAGGGAAATCCTACCTTAGTATAGGGCAAATTAGGCCTTACACTAGCCTGACATTTAAGTGTATAGACTTTGTATTTGAACTTTGAATCTGTTGTCTGCTTCTTGCTTCATGATGCCTTCGCAATGGATACCAGTGAGTTAGATCTCGGAGCGGTCCAGATGCAGGAGGATTCCATGGGGAGGGAGAATACAGTTGCTTTTGCGTTCAGGATCCTCAAAGATGTTGAAAAGAGATATTCTCTCATCAACCACAAGGCATTGGCAGTACTTTGGGCAGCAATGCAGTTCAAGGTTGATTTATTTGGCAAACAAGGGTGGATTGGACTGAGTCTCCAGCAGAATTGTGAAATGGGTGGCCAGGGTGCCAAGTTTGCATTTCTGGTGGCTTATATAAAGGGTAAGGAGAATGTGGTAGCTGATGGGTTGTTGCGGAAATGCCTTGGTGGAGGTATCAAGGTTTTGTTTGCTGTTGAAGGGTGTTTGGACAAATCTAAGTGGTTGGAACCATGTGATAGTGATGAGGTTTATCAGCTGGTGAAACGCCTCAACATAGGGAAGTTTTTACATTAAGAGATTTAGGCAGATCGAGGATGAGTTGAATGTGTGCAGATATCTAGTTTGTAGAGGGGAGCGGTTGTTGGTTCCGGATGACATGAAATAAACTGTGAAAAGTTTAGGTCATAAGGCTCACATGGGTATTGCAAGGACCAAATCGGTTATCAGAGGGGATTTCTGGTGGCCACAAACAAATCTGGACATTGGGCATAGTGTGGAGAGTTGTGCCATCTTCAGGAAGATATCTCTGATTTAAATTCACACATAAATATCATATGTGTATGCTTACTCTGATTGTTTGCAGTGTTGTGCGCACTGGTGGCCATTATCCCTGCAAAACAAACACTGCAAATAATCAGTGTAAAAATACACATATGATATTCATGTGAGAATTGTATTCAGAGGTAAATAAAAATGTTGTGTTCAATTAATTAGTGAAATTTAACATGTAGCAAGTTTATTGCAAAATAAATCAATGAAAAGAAAGACACACTCACTCTCTTCTAAAATAATGTGAAAAACAAAAGAAATGCAAGACCAGTTCAGCACAGATAGCGCGATGATGAGCACTTTCTACAAATGACCTGCAGATGGCGCGCAGAACACCACAAAACGTAATGCTGAAAAATCATCTCGGAAACGGGATGACCTATCGAGCTAGAAAAAGTTGCATTAATTCGGCAATGAAATAAAGAATATCCCAGGCAAAATTCATGATGCCACATCTCACAGTTCATGAGGAGTTATGTCCCAAGATCAACGCCACATACAAACCCACAAACAAAAACGACTTCTTTATATATATAGCTTTTGGACACTGGTAAAAGGTAGTTGCAGTGTTCAAAAGCAAGATAGGGTAACATGTAGTGCTTTAGTAACATATGGACTTAGTGCCATACTAGCAAGGGTTCTTCCATTTTAGATTAGGCCTCACTAAAAGTTGTTATATTTAGTATTTGCCATGGGATGTTCCAGCAATCGAGTTGGAATGTCATGCAGAAACGCAAGCAGCCTAAGTGGGATCTCGGTATTGACTGAAGAGTAAGGTCTTCAATTACTTGATGAAATGCAAAAGCATTGGCCTGGCCAGGATTGCTAAGAGGAACGTGTTCCAGTAGATGAGGGCCATAGTAAGAGATCACAAGTTTTCCTGATTTTTTTTAACTTTTAAGTCAGTTTCATTTCAAAACTCAGTGATGACCTGGCTTCTGAAGGAGTTCATCCTTCCTGTGCTGTAGAGTTTAGGAGCTAGAAATCCAGGTGTGCGCTCAGTATCTAACCAACTCAATGGTATTCATTTAATTGACCTAAAAAAGATGAATGGCTGAATAGACCTGCCGGAATTAGACCGGGATTAGACCGTGTGACCATGAGGTCAAACACAGATCCCTGTAGTGAATGCATTAGTCCACTGAGCCACAGACCTAGAATAGAAAGATGAGTTAACAAATCTTCAATAAAGCAGATAATAATATTTGGGATCATAGCATGTTGTGGTTCGAATGTCATAGGGCATTTCAAAATGTGGTAGATCATGCAGAGAGACAACAATGACTCATTGGCTTGGGACTTTATCAGCAACACATGTCCAATGCAAATTAGATGTGAATTGTGCTTTTGAGCTGGAAATGTGAAATAGTCAAAAGCAGATTAGAGAGCTGCAAGAGGTGAATGGACATGCTAGGGGAACATCGAGCAAGAGAGAAATCGGCTGAATGCTCTCCAGAAGAAATTGGATATTTTGTTGAATGGATTATGTAAGCCTGAGCGCACCAATGTCTACTGCTTGACATAGCGGGTGACAGGCTCAGAACATTGTGCAGATTAAGAGAAGTTGATAAACAAGCTAAAGAATATGCTTTGTCAAGTACACCAGAAGGCAGCTAAGAAGAGTTATACTTATTTCAAAGATGTTTGTATACATTTTGTAAAGTACATGAGTGGGATTTGATGTTCTCTGTGCTCAAAAAGGCTCCCCAGGATAAGCAAAGGTTAGTTAAAAAGTATTGCTTCAGCTAAAATAAAGTTATGAATCCACAGATATTGTTTTGAAATCAAATTATTTTGTTTTCAAAGACCAGTTAAATTAATTGGATGAGAAAATGCAGAGAACATTCTTGAATATCATAGGAAGCCATGTTCTTCTGGAAGGTTGGCGCAACTTCAGCTGTATTCAAATATATTCGAATAATGCTCAGCTCTGAGAGAAATCTCCTCACTGGCAGGAAAGGAGGGCCAGCTTGTAATGGGGCTTGGAATGCTACCGGTTTCTACATAGATTGTGTAAAACTGGAAGGGCCAGGTAAATTACGATTCTGAAAATCAATGAAAAAGCATGCATAGAGATGAGAGTTTTCATTCACACATAGAGCACTTTGAGAATTAACTACATTGCACCGAGGGAAGGGCACTCAGCCACTCAAATAGCGGAAATGCAGACAAGAACACTCAACGTACTGCCTGCATTTTCCAGCCACCCGGTACCTTTCCCTGGCTGCCGCCATCTTGAATGTGGAGAGGAAACAGGGAACCTCTCCCTGTTGCCTCCCCACTCCCTCATCCCCTATCACCATCCCTCCAAGACATCCTGCACCCTTCTTTCACCCCCTCCCTACCCACTTAGTTACTGAACCAGAACTTTGGCAATGCAACAGAAATGGAAAAGGGATTATGTCTTCTATTTACTATGGTGGTGGCCATCTTGTTTCTTTTTTTATTTGGAGATTAGGGTTGCATAATACCCATGAAACTGGTCTCTCGATAAACAAACAAAATAAACTGTCACTGCCCTGTACGCCCTCCATTGCGGGGCTGATTGATACAAAATATTTTATAGTTCACAAGTGATTCGGATCATACTGGCAGTGATGCTGACAATATAATAAAACACAGTGTATCCGCAAACCCATTTGGGTGGTGGGGTGGTCAGCCCAGACACAAAAGTACAACTCAGTGTAGGAAAAAGAAAAATCACCATGTAATTAAGTACTACGAAAATGACTTGTTCTGCAGTGATTACTACTACTCCTATTCCCCACATGGAATAAACAGAAAGCCAAACCACGCTCAGATGAATAAGGAGAGCAGGCACCATAATGGTAGAAAAGGTGAGGTTTCTAATGCAGAGAACTCTGTTAAGAACAGTCCACGCCCATTATGAAACAAAAATGTAATCGTTTCTGTTGGTTTTATAAAAATGATAAAGACATCAATATATCCATTTCATAAACCTGCAGGGGTTTCTGCTATTGAACATGTGGCCAATGTTGAGAGCGTGATGCCAGTCTTGGGAATGTATGATCCACACACCAAAGGGAATTCCATAATTTGAAACTTTGTCACTGAGTAAATGACCAATGTTTGCTGATTTAAAAGAACATAACATGTCTTCATGGAGACAGTTTCAAGCACATATTGTGGCAGTAAGCCCTGAGTTGGCGGGCCATTATCGCCTAAGGTAATGCCCCCGGGGCACACAGTTACAGGCCCGGGTGTACCGAAAGCCTTAACAAAGGTGTCAGGGGCATTACCTTAGGCGGTAATGGCCCACCGTCGAGGGGCTTATTGCCATTAGTACCCCAGCCCGTTAGAAAGGGTAGTAATGTATTTTTTTCCTGCCTGCGAGACGCATTGCGTTTCGCAGCCGGAACTAAAAAAGTTAACACATTTTTAAAAAAGAGCCGCCACGGACAGAAAACGTAGTCCATTTTCTCTTTATGTGGCGGCCATAGTAAACAAAGAAAATGGCCGCCATGGAAGGGCTGAAGGGACTGCGTGTAGTCCCTTCTCCCTTTCCATGGCGGCCATTCTAGAACGAAAATGCAGTCAGAGATGGGAGCAAGCTGCACGACATTGCGTGATCGGGATTACCATCAGGTAATACTTGACATCCAGCCAACCATAGGTAAGTGATTTTCTTTTTTTTGTTGCCCCGGGTACTAATTCTGGGTAAGGGTCCCTTTATAGAAACACACGTAAGGTGTTTCTTCAATAGTTTTCACATATTTAAAAGGGACTATTTTTACAAGCCTCCCCATAGATTTAGCCATATGGGTTAGAGTTCAAAGGACAGTATTTCATCGTCACTGGACTTTATTGCTATGCAGACGGCATGCCATTTTACAGAGGAATTAGCTCCAAAATTGATCACTGATCAGATAATGCACACTTTAAAGGCAACATTTGAAAAACAAACATATTTCTGAATATAGCAAATTTTCTATGAAAGAACTACAAACAGAACCAGAAAACAAAAATAAGTAAGTCACCTGTTTCTGAATCCACTAAACCTCAAAGTCATACAACTCCTAGGAAAACACATGATTTCACCGATTGTCACTTGGCGTAAAGACCCCATTAACATAGATACTCATGTAAGTCAGCACAAAAAATGGAGGGAGCTCAATAGCGAGGGCTAAGTCAAAATTATTATCAGCCGCCGACACATTCCGGATTTGGAGGGATACAGCCTCAATGTAATTACCAAATAGGAAAATTAAATAATGTTTCAACAAGGAGCAAAATGTAACTAATATCCCTCATAGCAACGGCTTTCTTCCCTTCTAGAGGATCCACGCATGTAGGAAGGAATCAATATTTATAATAGATAACCTTATGACTCAAAATATCAGGGGGCCACCCATTGCTCTGATGCTAGTTATCAGAGACCAGAAGAGCAGTGTAAGTGCAGACTGCGGAATCCAGAGAGGATAACTATTATTGCTCTACAGAAAAGAAGGTTCAAACCTGAATATAAGCTTGCAACAGTGTTTTCCTAGCAGATGGAACAATGCTCCACCCATTTAATCCTAGGACTTTTGTAATGTGTCGCCCGATGCTGAAATAGTGGACTACTGTGACAATAAGCCCAAGACAGTGGGCCATTACCACCTAAGGTAATGCCCCCGGGGCCCACAGTTACAGGCCCGAGCGTAGCCCCTGGGGGCATTACCGTAGGCGGTAATGGTCCGCCGTTGAGGGGCTTATTGCCATTACTACCCCGGCCCATAAGACCTGGGTACTAATGTTTTTTTTTTTTCCTAGCTGCGAGACGCGTTGGCTTCACAGCCGAGAAAAAAAAAAGTT
The DNA here is from genome assembly GCF_040938575.1 of Ambystoma mexicanum. Taxonomy (NCBI): domain Eukaryota; kingdom Metazoa; phylum Chordata; class Amphibia; order Caudata; family Ambystomatidae; genus Ambystoma; species Ambystoma mexicanum. The sequence continues at coordinate 1,425,379,819 of NC_090932.1, forward strand.
GAAAAAGGTTTTACAAAATGTCCAGCGCAGACAGAAAATTTCAGTTTTCTCTTTCCGATGGTGGCCATAGTAAACAAAGAAAATGGCCACCATGGAAGGGGAGACGGGACTACACATAGTACCTACTCCCTTTAAATGGCCACCATGGAAAGAGAGAAGGGACTACAAGTACAAATAGTCCCTTCTACCTTTCCATGTGGCCATTCCAGAACGAAAATGTCATCGGAGATGGGAGCGAGCTGCACGCCATTGCGTGAATGGGATTACCATCAGGTAATGCTCGGAATCCAACCAACCAGAGGTAAGTGATTTTCTTTTGTTTGTCGCAGCGGGTACTAATTACATAAAAGTAATCATGACCAGAACGTGGTTAAAGAAAAATCAAATCATACATAAAACCTGATGGAAAAGTTACATGTATTCTTAAATTACCCAAATTGTCCACCCTTCAAATAACAAAGTGTACTTTCTGGTCAAAACAACTGCAATCAAAGTATTAAAAACCTCTGAGAATGCATAGAGTAATGGGTTACAGCTTGAGACCATGCTATTTTTAGGATAACAAAGGTTTGAAGGTTACACATATTATTGACCTGACCATTCTGAAATAGTAACGATCAGAAGAACAAGTTACTTACCAACTGATAACGTTCCTTCGATTGGATGTTCCTCCAACGTATTCCTCATTTTAGATGTCTTTCATCCAGCTTTGCTGCTCTTTGGAAATTTTTTCGGCATAGGGCGCCCTGCGTCGATGTCGTCGAGTCGATGGTCCCTCGAAGGCCTCCGTCGAGGGTGACGTCATTGGGTGTATAAGTAGCACGCGCGGCACCCGTTGGCCTCAGTTCTGTTTTTCCCCCTTTTTATCTTTGATCTTGTACTGTGTAGATTGTGCCGGCAGACAGGTATGAGCCTTGCGAGATTTGAGATGGCAATAACCCGGAAAAATCTACAGAGGGGTAGGCTGGGAGGGCGATGAGGAATACGTTGGCGGAACATCCAATCGAAAGAACGTTATCAGTAGGTAAGTAACTTGTTCTTCGAGTGGATTGTGTCCTCCAACGTATTCCTCATCTTAGATAGACTCCCAAAGCAGTATGGACAATTCCTGTGGAGGAGGGGGTAGATTTTTCGATACTCTTAGATAGGTGAGTATAGTACTGCTTTTCCAAAAGTCAGCTCCCTAGACTGGGAGGCATCCAGGTTATAGAATTTTGAGAAGGTGTGTAGCGAAGACCAAGTTGCTACTTCGCATAAGGATCTTATTGGAACACCTCTTTGAAGGGCCATGGAGGAGGCGATGCCTCTGGTCGAATGAGCCCTTAACCTTTCCGAAGGGTCTTTTTGAGCTAGTCTGTAGCATTCTGACATGCAAAGCACAATCCAGCATGAAATTGTCTGTTTTGTCACCGATTGACCTAGTTTCCTTCCTATGTAACATATAAACAGCTGGTTGTCCACTCTAAGTCTGGAAAGTCTAGAGATGTAAAAGCTTAAAGCTCTTTTCGGAACCAACCTGTGTAATCTTTCCTCCTCCTTCGAAGGATGGGGTGGAGGATAGAATGCGGGTAAGACAATTTTCTGACTTAAATGAAAATCAGATATTACTTTCGGTAAAAATGATGGTTTTACCCTCAACACAACTCTGCCCTTATGGAACACAGTATAGGGTGGCCCAGAAGACAGTGCCTGCAATTCACTCACTCTTCTTGCTGATGTTAGAGCAACCAAGAAGGCTGCTTTCCACGTTAGTAATCTTAATGGACACGTGTGCATAGGCTCAAAAGGAGCACACATTAAGAATTTTAGGACTAAATTTAGATCCCAGATCAGTACTTGAAATAGGTGAGGAGGAAACACATTAGTGAGTCCTTTCAAGAATTGTATTATCAAAGGAATTTTGAAGTAGGAGCATTCTTCCTGAAAATGGAAAGCGCCGCAAGGTAACCTTTCATTGTTCCAATATTCAGACCTCTATGTGCTAGGGTCAGAAGGAAAGATAAAACTTCCGGAATAGAACATACAAAAGGATCGACATTCTTTTCTCTGCACCAGTTGCAAAACTTTTTCCAATGGCAACGATATAGAGACTTTGTTGCTGGCCTTCTTGCCGAAGGCAATACCTCCATAACGTCATCTGGAAGGTTCCAATCCCTGTATCTCAGCCTTTCAGATACCAAGCATGAAGGTTGAGCGTTTTGACCTCTGGATAGAGAACCTGACCTTCCATTTGAGAGCGAAGGTTCTCTCTCTGAGGAAGACGTACTGGAGGACAGATGGACATGTCTAGAAGGTCCGGGTACCATGTTCTCCTGGCCCAATCCGAGGCAATTAGGATCATGCAGCTCCAAAACCTTCTCAGCCCCCTGATGACCTGGGGAATGACGGGAATCGGAGGGAACACGTACAATAGTGGGAAATTCCACTCCACAACAAACGCGTCCCCCAGGGCTCTTCTCGGGGGAAATTCCCTTGAGCAATACCTTTCGCATTTTCTGTTGATTCCGGTTGCAAACAGGTCTACTTGAGGGGTTCCCCAAAGGGCGAAGATCTCTTGAATGACTTCCTGAGCCAGTTCCCATTCGTGGGATACCGTGCTCTGCCTGCTCAGAGCATCTGCCGTCATATTCTCTTCCCCGGCTAGATGAATTGCTGTTAAAGAGATTCCCTCCTGAATCGCCCAATACCAGAGCTGCATTGCCTCTCTGCACAGGGGTAGTGACCCCACGCCTCCTCTTTTGTTTAGGTAGTGCATGGCCACTGTGTTGTCCGTCATTATCAGGACATTCTTTCCCCTGACAGATGGCAGGAAGGCCTTCAGCACTATTCTGATTGCCCTCAGCTCTAAAAGGTTGATATGTAGTTTGGCCTCCAATGGAGAGCAACGACCGCTGATTGTCAAATCATTGGCATGAGCTTCCCACCCCAGGAGTGAGGCGTCCATCACTACTGTGATCTCCGGCCATGGTTGCCAAAAGGGTTATCCTTTTAGGATGTTCTCTGTACAGGTCCACCATAAAAGGTCTTGTCTGACCTTGTTCGGAATCTGAAGAAGATCTGTCATTTGACCCGAGAACTGGGAACACTGAGTCTTTAGGGCCCATTGAAGGGATCTCATTCTCAAGCGTGCCTCTGGCACCAGAAAAATGCAGGATGCCATGAGGCCGAGCAACCTTAAAAAGTCGTAAGCCTGGAGATTTTGGCCATTTTGGAATTTGGAAACCATCTGAAGAATGTCTTGAGCCCTCGACTTGGGAGGCGAGCTCTTTCCCAAGGACGTGTCTAATACAGCTCCTATGTACTGAAGCTGTTGGGACGGTGTCATCTGTGACTTCTTGAAATTGAGGGAGAAGCCCAGTTTGTGGAGGAAGTGGCAGGTGACTTTCAGATGATCTGAGCAACCAATCGTCCAGGTAGGGGTAGACATGAATCCCCCCTCTCCTGAGGTGCGCTGCCACCACTACCATTAACTTGGTGAAGACCCTCGGGGTGGAGGTCAACCCGAATGGCAGGACTCGAAGCTGATAGTGTGAGTCGCCAACTACGAACCTCAGGTATTTTCTGTGTTTGAGATGAATCGGCACATGAAAATAAGCGTCCTGGAGGTCCAATGACACCAACCAGTCCTGAAGTTGAAGGGCCTGAAGGATCTGAGAAAGGGTAACCATCTTGAACTTGTCCTTCCTGAGGAACTTGTTCAAGTTTCTTAAGTCCAAGATGGGTCTCAGTCCTCCGTCCTTTTTGGGGATCAAAAAATACGGGGAGTACCAACCCTTGTTCGTCTCCGCTGCAGGTACTGGTTCTATAGCACCTTTCTCCAGCAGGGTTAGAACTTCCTGCTGTAGGAGCGGGTTTGAAAGTTTCAACGGGTGTCTCCCTGGTGGATTGCTATGAGGTTGCTTTAGAAAAGGAAGGCAATAGCCTTGGGCTATTATTTCTAGAGCCCAAACATCTGAAGTAATGGCTCGCCATTCTTGCAGATGCTGCGACAGCCTGCCTCCTACAGGTGTTTTGTGGTGCAAGTCCTCAAAAAGGTTTTCTGGAGGATGTTGCAGCTGCTGATGGCAAAGAGGCTGCAGCTGGAGCAGGCTTAGCACGTTTTCCTCGTCCACCACGAGTGGCCTTTCTTTGGCCCCTTTGACTGGCCATTCCTCTCGTCTTCCCGTATGAGGTGTAATAACGATAGGATCGTCCCCTCCATGATTGCCCTTGCGCACAAAAAGGCTGAGGTTGCCTAATAGCAGCTCCTAAGGATTTTGCCGCTGATTTTGAGGTCTGCAACCTCTCAAGGCTCTCGTCAGTCTTGTTGCCAAAAAGGTGAGACCCGTCAAAAGGCATGTTCAGGAGGCGGTTCTGTACGTCCGGTGCAAAACCCGACTTCCATAACCACGCAAACCTGCGCATTACCGTGCTAGTGCCCATGGACCTACTTACACTATCCGCAGTGTCCAATCCTGATTGAAGGGATTCCTGCATGGCCTCCTTTCCATCTCTAACGATGGCTAGGAAACCTTCCCTTTCTTCCCCTTCTGGTATGTGCTCCGCCGCCATTGCAATGCACTCCCATAGAGTGTACGAAAATGTTTCCAAGGCACATGTGGAGTTGGCAGATTTTAATGCCATGCTCCTGGCTGAAAATACCTTCCGTGTCCAACCATCCACACGCTTATCGTCCCTGTCTGGAGGGATAGATGGGTACGCAAGTTTGTTGGAAGATGTGGCCGCCTGTATGACCAAACTCTCGGGAGTTGGATGTTTTGACAGATAGCCGGGGTCGCTACTGGCTGGGCGGTATTTTGATGCGAGGGATTTATTTACCGGAGGAATAGAATTCGGAGTTTCCCAATTCTTGGCCACCCTGTTTTGTAAGGCTACATGAAAAGGTAGTACTCGGTCTTCAGTGGGACCATGGTCCAATATGTCTGTTAAATCGTCCTGGATGAATTGGGCAGGTGGTCTAGCCCATTCCAAGTAATCTACCACCTTGGTCATTAACTGACGGTAAGATGGACTGGCATGCTCTCCTGGATCTGGTCTACCGAAGTCCTTCTCAGGAGAGGTGTCAATGCCACTTGCATTGTGCAAAGACTCCACCAAATCCCTCATTCTGCTTTCCTCTGAGATCAAGCATTCTGGGATATTTGGGGTGCCATACTCCAGTCCAAAAGGTACATTTTCCTCCTCGGATCTCTCCTGTTCCTCAGAAATTGAGGTCAAGGATTTCAAAAACTCTTTTCTAGGGAGAGGCTTGAAAACCTTCTCTGGGAGAGGAGGAGGAAGAGGTGTAGTACCAGGCTCTGAAGGAATTAGATGTTTTTTAACTTGTTCCTTCTCTTTTTCTGGCTGCCCTGGCTTGGTTGGAGCCCTTGGCACGGAGGGTTTCGGCATTGACGTCGATAGCGGCGTCGACGGCGTCGACGACAAAGTGGTCGTCGACAGAGTCTGTTTCGAGGGCATCCAGGTGCCCTTTGACGGTTTCCCATTCGAGGTATGGTAGGTCTCGGACCGCGTCAGTGACCTTGAGCGGTCGACTCGACTCGTTATCGCTCGGCGTCCTGGAAGGTTCCCTATCCTTCCTTTTTTACGATCACCCCGGCTCGAGGGCACGCGAGTGTCGGAGCGATGACGCTCCCGGCCGGCTTCCGAAGAAGGCGCGGACTGAGGCTTTGCCTTCTCAAACACCTCCATCATTTTGACCCTGAATGCTTCCCACTCTTGGGTAGACAAATGTTTTGTGGGGCATTTCATTTTCGGAGACTCGTCTTACGACGAGGTGGAGGGAGACCTAGGGCGTCGTTTCTTCGACTTTTTCGACGAAGACGACGAGTGATGAGAATCACTTTGGGATCTAGACCGATGCCTTTCACGTCGAGGAGATATTTCCCCATGGGGTCTCGACTCGACGCTAGAGGCTTTTCCATCCTTCCGACCTACCTGTAGCTTTCCTCTCCTTTCTCGCAAGGCCTTTCCCATCATCGCCTGACACTTCGAACAGGCCTCCATGTCGTGGCCTTCCCCGAGACACCACAAACATTTGCGGTGCGGGTCCGTGATCAACATTTTTGAGCCGCACGACTTGCATTTCTTAAAACCCGATCTCGGGGTCGTGGTCGGCGTCGATGACGAGGACATAATTACTTCTCATTATATTATATTTCTTGACACAACTCGAGGCGCGCTGAATGTCCGAAGCAACGTACTGCGGAAAAACTGAACTGAGGCCAACGGGCGCCGCGCGTGCTACTTATACACCCGATGACGTCACCCTCGACGGAGGCCTTCGAGGGACCATCGACTCGATGACATCGACGCACGGCGCCCTCTGCCGAAAAAATTTCCAAAGAGCAGCAAAGCTGGATGGAATGCATCTAAGATGAGGAATACGTTGGAGGACACAATCCATTCGAAATATTTTTTTTTATAATGGATGAAAGCACCAAAAGAACATGTATCTGGAAAAATGAAAAACCTCTTCTAAAATAGGCCATGTTTACGAGGTTCATGTAAGGTTTGACAAATAAATGTTAATTGTGTAAAATTCTAAAGCGTTGAAAAAAAGGAAAAACATCCTTATCTTGGTTATCTACCAGGGAGGATTGTTATTGCAGGTGCAAACAAACAAAAGAGCTGCTAACCACAACAGCTCATTACATAAAGATGGGATGAGTGAACCGAAACTGGAAATGTAAAAACCCATTTAGGTTTTATTTTGACGAAAAGAACACTACTCCGAATTATATGGAATTTGAAAAAAATGTGAACACTACAGAATTTTTGCTCAACCAAACATACACAAAGCAGGCGAAGCCAATTAACAAGGTAGATATTAATAGGTCTTCTGGTATATAAATTGCTAAAACGAACGTCAGAGTAAAGAAGCCTAGCCTAAGAAATAATTCATATTTCCTTTTAGAGCTTAGAGAACGTGAGAACCGATAGTAAGCACCAGTGACTGTACAGGGCCAGCGCCATCTCAAAGTACAGATTTATACCAGGCTGCAAGCTAAATCATAACCCGTGCGCTTTTCATCATGACTCATGAGAACTAACAAAAATAACAACAATTGCATCGCGATCCATTGACAGGGCACTGGTTAATAACCATATAATGGTAATGTGGCTTTCTTGCTGACACTTGTGATAGAGTGATAAAGATTGGGAAACGTAAGTGGGGACAGTCAGTGTTTGTTGGAAACCGAAATGACACTCTAATTTTCTCATTGGAAATTACTCCCTGAGATGTTTGCCTCCCCTCTTTAAAGGGCTGAAAAACATATTTTTCACCATGACAAAAAGGATAACTAACTCCCAAAAGATGACAGATCATCTTTACACTGCCAGGGAGTGCCATTATCAGAGGCGTAGCTAGGGGACTGCTGCGGGGGGCTATATCTTATGGTTGTACCCCCGAATAGAAGCTCAGGGGCTACAACCAAAAGGCTAGCTAGCCACGAGTCCCGAGATTCCCGACATTAGTGTAGCCCCATATCTTTTCCAGACCTTGCCCTGGCCATTATGCACCAAAATATCAAAACATAGTTGAAGCCTACCTGCAGAAAACGGAGAACCCTGACATTAAAATCGATCTAATCAGGAACGCCAAAAAAGGACCTGACACCAAAATATTATCACGGATGGTCTTTCTAAGTCTGAAAGAGGTTTGACATACTGAGGCAACTGGAGTCATGCTCAGAACTTTATCATGAAAAGAGGAGTCAGAAAAAGATCACTTGAAAGTGGAAAGGTACTAGCGAGATATTCATAATTTCAAAAGCTGGATGGTTTACCAATTTAACAAAGGTTGCACACCAAGCAGACCCTGTTAAAAACTTTGATTTCATGATGTTACGTTATTTTGTCTTACAGAGTATGTACTTTAGCCACTGTGATGGCCTCTTGGCGATATAGACAGGAAGGGAGTATCAGTTCAATGTGGCATACAAATTATGGGAAGTGGTGGATTTTCAGGCATTTTTGGAAACCTACATAATCAAGAATATATGTGATATTGGCTGGTAAGGAGTTGAACACCCTCTGTACATAGAGTCTAAATCTAGGGATGAACCCAGACATGTCCTTAGAAGATCAAAATGAGCGCTGAGGTTCATATGTTGTTACTTTTTTCCTTAACGAGGCGAGGACAATAGTATGCAGTGCACTGAAATCTATTCCTTTTTGGTGTAACCAGCAGCCACTGGAGAGAGCGTAGACAAGGAGAGGCTCGAAAAAACCTTTACAAGCACAGGAGGGCTCAGACGGCAGAATACTACTCATTGAAACTCGCTTAAGAGATCATTTGGAACACCAGAATGTAATGTACCATACTTATAGAGCGTGGACTAAGGCGCTAAGAAGGGTTGACAGTCTAGGAGTGCTAAAGCCTCATGCAGGGTGTTAAAACAGATAGGTCTTCAGCGCTTTGCCAAACTGAAGTTAATCTGCAATATCACACAGTGGAGCTAGTAGCTTGATCCACACGGTGGGTGCAAGAACCGAGAAGGAACGGACACCCAACCGAGCTCTCTGGAAGCACAGAACGTTTAATAGCCCTTGGGAGGATGATCAGAGGCCCCTAGTGGGATGGTAATGCTCCAGTTTATTCTTCGAGTAGGCTGTCCCACTATTGTGAAGAGCCCAGTGAGTAATACATAAGGTCTTAAACTCAACTCTGGCTTTAACCGGCAGCCAGTGAAGATGCCACAACATGCTTGCAGAAGGCGTGGTCTAAGTACGTCTAAAGCCAGCCTCGTTGCAGAATTCTGGAGCACTTGCAGCTGCTGTAACTAATACCGTGGCTGTCCCAAGTAGACCCTGTTACAGTATTTCAATGACCCCGTGATTGCTGACGTGACCACCTGTGTGTGACAGTAAGAAGGAAGAAAAGGGAGAATCTTTCACAGCACATTTAATTCAGCAAACCCAGTGTTGCTGACTGCTGTAAGGAACTCATGGTGGCAACAGTAAAGACAGATTCAAGTGAACACAGTTCAGAAGTGTTTATTAAACTGTGTGCTGGTTGGAAAAATGCCTAATCTAAACCTAAATCTAAGATGGGAGCAAGCGTCGACAATCAAATGAAAATAAGGCAGTCCTAGTGGCGTTGTGTCAAAATAAAAAGGTCTATACTAAGAAACCTATTGCCAAACCTTACAACTAATACAAACATGGTGTGGGATGGTTTTCAAGAAGAGAAAGAAGTATTCACAAATAATATGTCAGGATTCGGTAGTTGGATCTCCCTTCCCCATGCTTTGAGCACAGGGTAAAGTTTGGCACGTGGAGCAAAGCACAGTTCTCAAGCTTTCCCCAGCACAAGATGACAGTTCCAGTTTCAAATTCTCAGAAGCCTCGATGGCCAAGTCGTTTTCAACAAAAAGTCTCTTGCCTCCGAGGACCGATATAATGACAAACAAACACAAAGTTCCTTTTGACGTTTTCTTTGGGTGATGGATTCACCCCTGGTCCCCCTCTTCCAGGCGCTGACCCTTCACAAACCGTATTCCATAAATCACTATCAGTTCCTTTTGTTAATGGACTTCGGGTGATGGCTTCACCCCTGGATCTGCCTTGTTTGGGCTCAAACCCATCTCGACTGTTGGCCTCCCTCCAGCAAGTTCACTGTGGCTTTCAACAAATTCTTACTCTATCGTTTTTGTACAATGTCTTTTCAACAGTTCACTGTGAAACTCCCTCTCTCGGGTTCACTTAATCAGGGTGATAATGGCTCACCCGTGGGTCCCCCTCTTCTGGGCGCTGAACCTTCAGACCACTTTGGGTGACGGCTTCACCCCCTAGATCTCCCTCGGCCGGGCTTGGATCCCAATTGACAAGGGGTTGCTTCTCTTCCCCTTATCTTGCAATACCTCACAAATCTTAATGCCTTTTTAAACAGTTCCAGTGGACATCCCTTGGCCGGGTTCACTCTTGCCAACACACTGTTTTCTTGACTTCAGACTTTGCCCCCTCCTAGCATCCCTCTTCCGAGTTCACTCTTGCCAACTTTACATTCACTTTGCTTTCAATGATTTGCGGGATTCACTTCCCTTGCTTTCTCACAAGGTGGGATTCACTTCTGTTACTTTCTTTACAGTTCTTAGGTCAAAGGCTTTCAACTGTACAGGGATTTTGCTTGACCTCCTGTATGACCACTTTGACCTAACTTGGCAGCTCTCTTATGGCCTTCTGGTATCAGTAGTTTCACTCAGATGGGGATAGACCAGAGTCTCTCGAGTTAGCACCCACGTGGTGCCAGTTCCCTCTGCAGCTGATCTCCCCATAACATTTTTACAGTTCTTTGAAATTTCAAGGATCAACTTGCCACTTTGCGACCTTCATTCACCACAGTCCCACTCTTATCGGCTCTCCCCTCGACTCACCGGCTTTGATGAACCACTTGGCTTTCCTCGTAACTGGAGACAAGGCTGGTACCATTGTAGCAGGAGTTTCCCTCACTCCCGCTTATCAGTGACGATACGCTCTATGTACCATTGACATCTGTGCAGCACACTTGGGCTATTGTCCTTGGTCTTAAGATTCCCTCTGCAGAGGTTTTGCGGGTCTGCGTCAAAAAGGGAAAGATCGTCTCTCTCCTTGACAGCCTTTCGATATTAGTCGCCTTTCTCCTCCCTTGAACTGCCGGGGCTGGATTGTTGTCTCGTTGTGCAGTCTGCCTTGCTCATCCTATGATCTTTTGCCCCACCTTTTATCCGTTTGGGGAAAGGAAAGTGCCGTCAGGTGTGTGTGATTCTGGTTAGTTGCCTAACTTTGCCTGACTCTTGGGTTGAGACATGTCAGGTAAACAGTTTTTGCCTTTGTCCGTTGTTTGTCACAATATAAAGAAGTGTGTGGCTTGGAAAAACAGGATGGTAGAGTTTCCAGGTATACTACAGGGAGCGAAGGGAAAGAGGTGTTACATGGAATTATAACCCTCGTATTAGTGTTGGTGGTGATCTCAGAAAGATAGGTTTTGTGAAATGAGTAGGAAGGTTTGTGGGAATTTGAAGTTGTCGGGCACATTTGACTGAGAGTTTTGAATATTATAATCAGAAGGACGGTGTTGGTAGGGTTTGTGGGGCAAACGGGAATAGCTGGAATTGTGAAATAAACAAGGAGGATTGTGGGAACGGTAGTGCCCTATCTGATCAGATGGGGAGTGTGGACAATAGTGACTATAGGGGGGTGGAAAAGAATGACCGGGAGTATGCGGATAGGGAACGGAAAAGCAGGGATTGTGGGCAGTGTGATTTTGAAGTGTAACAGGGATTGGGCTCCTAGGGTATTTACCGAATATGGAGGGGACGTCGGATTGGAACAGGAGAGGTCTAATAGGAGGAAGGAAAGTAGATGTAGTACAGCGTATGAAGATTTCAGGATTCTCTGCCTCCTCTCCTAGTTCTCCGGTACAATACCACGTGTCCCTTGGGTTATTCTCACGACTCAGAGGCGTTGCTAGGGGAAGGCTAAGGGGGCTATAGCCCCTGGTCTTTTGGTTGTAGCCCCGGGTAGAATGTCAGGAGCTACAACCAAAACGCTAGCTAGGTCCCAGTTCCGCCAGTTTTGACAGTAGCAAGCCCCAGGTCTTTTCCAGGCCTACCAACAAGCCTGCTCCTGAGCATAACCCCGGTCTCCCCTACCCAGGTGATCTATTCTCACTCTTTAGATCCCAGGGTTGGGATTGTAGCATGTCAGCCCTTCTTTGGACACCTGAATAAGGGATTCTTGAGGCTTGTTTGGCAGAATGCCCTCAGGTTTATCACACTCCCGATATCTGTGCTTCTCGAGAGCCAATAGGAAACAAACTGTTTCTGTAATCCCAATGTGTGGCTACAAGCAGCAAAACTGCTTGCATTCTTCCTGCAAATATAATTGCAATTTAAAGAATCCCTCCTTCAATACACTGGTTATGTGGGGATCCTAGCGTTAATTTATCATCTGGAAGGACTGCACCATTTTGCACAATTTGTGTTGTCTCTGAGCCTTCATGAGGTTGTCATTTAGGACAAGTTCTAGAATGTGCTCAGATCAGTAAGAGCTCTGTTTTAATAGAATAATCTTAAAATTGTTTTCAAGCATCTTATGGTTTGTAGAGAAAAGATATGCCATGAACTCAGATTCCATTGCTGCATTTCCTGACATAAGTATTATGATCAGCTGAGTGGTGTCAGCATAACTTAATACATTCATATTGAATAATTAGGATGCTTGGTGATCTTGTTAAGACTACATCCTATGCTGTTGTTCTTGGTGACATTAACTACTGGGCCTATCACCCTGACGAACATGAAGCCTCTAATCGTATCCATTAATTAGAGGCCCATGGTCTCCACCAACTCATAAAGATCCCTACGCGCAAGTATGGTCATATTGTGGACTGGGTTCTTTCTCATTGTCTAGCTGTGAATAACTTGTAGATCATGTCATGCCCTTGGCTGAATCATAGTTTTGTATTCATCTATATGGACTTCCTGTTAAACCTGCTAGACTCAATACTAATCCTCACCTTAAAATTACTGTAAGGATTACCCGTAAGATCATGCCAGCTGCCTTTCCTAAAGTAGCCCAACCTCTGTTAGTGAATCTTCCATACTCAGATAGTACTGTTACACTTAGTGATCAATATATTGACCTCATCTCTTCTATTGTGAACACACCTACTCCTTTTCTTGCCAAGCTTGTCAAATCTGAAAGCCTGGGCAAATCTTGGTTCTCTGAGGGGATTCTTTACATCAGAACATTGAAGAGACAAAACGAACCGTTCTTTCAGAAAAATGCCAATAGCACCAATCTTGATGTTTGCCATAGAGCTGCATTCCATTATAAGACTGCTATTGTAGCTGCCAAACGGGACTACTACAATGATCACATTAACATTGCCAAGTCCTCACAAAAAGAACTCTTTACCATCTTTAGGGAGTTTGAAGGGAAGGACAATTCTTACCCAGCTGTTGTTAAGAGCGATCAGTGGTGCCTCGCTATTCAACAGGGCTTTAGTGACAAACTTACCTCCCATTGTGAGAATATTGCATTGTTGCACTCTAACCTTACTACTCCCACTAGTACACCTTGTGTTGCTACTCACATTCTGTTCTCTGGCTCCATTACCCCTGTTTTAACTGAAGCTGAGCTTTCTAATATTCTCTCACACCTTAAGCCACCCTCCTGTCCTGATGATGTTTGTCCTTCATCTAAAATGTAGGAGTCTTTTGTTTGCCTGGTTCCCTTTGTTATGCAATTAATTAACTCCTCTTTTGCCACTTCAATTGCTCCGGGAGGCCCCTGGAATAGATGTGGATCTCTCCGGTTATCAAGAAGCACACACACTTGACCCAGCCCTTGTAGGCAATGATCGTCCTATTACTAAAGTGACTTTTTTGCTTAAAATCTTGGACAGGGTCCATACACTCAGATTAAACATCACATCAAAGATAACCACCACCTACTGGGCCCTCTGCAATCTGGCTTTCAGGCACTTCATGGCACAAAGACGGCCTTGTTGGATCTGAAGGCTAACCTATGCCAAACTGTTGGTTTAGGACAGGTTGTGGTTCTGATGCTCCTGGACCTCTCTGAGGCATTCGATCTGGTTGACCATTTGCTGCTGCTGGAGAGGCTGGGGCCATCGGTAACTGTTCCAGTAGCGCCCTGCAAGGGTTGGCTTATTTTTTGGGCCCTAGATCTGCCTGTGTTGCCGTGGCTGGTTTCAAATCTCCCTCTGAACTTCTCAGCTATGGCATCCTGCAGGAAGCTTGTCTCATCCCTGCTCTCTTTAATCTGTGCACCCGCCCATTTTTTGAACTCCTTGATTATCTTAGCGTGGATTTTGGTAACTACGCCGATGATACACAGGTACTGATCCAATTGACTGGTGACTATGAAAAGGATCTCAAAAGCATCACTTTTATCTATTCCAAGATAAAGGAATGAATGATTAACAATTAATTGGCACTTAATGGTAACAAAACCAAGCTTATGCTAGTAGGTAGCTCTCAGTGCCTTCTTAAACTTGATAACAGACACGCTGCCTTTGACATAACTGGCTCCTCCATTAAAACTAGCCTCTGGGTCAGGACCCTGGGCATTTATTTTGATTCCTTGTTAAACATACAAAAATATGCTAGCCAGGTAAAGGCATCATGTGCCTATAGCACCTGATTTATTAGGCAAATTAAACCTTTTTTCTCTGAAACAAACACTGCTGCCCTTGCTGTTGCTCTGGTGAACTCTAAAATTGACTATGGTAATAGCCTGTTGGTGGGTATCTCTAAGTCCAACTTGGACTTACCTTAGGTTGCTCAAATCAATGCTGTCTCTCTTGAAAAGGAACCATGTCACCAAGGCACAATCTCTTCATTGGCTTCCCATTAAAAATCATATCACTTATATTGCTTTTTACCCATAAGTGCCTTACTAATAAAGCACCTGTCTATCTTAAGGACAAGTCAAGCGCATTGGCACTTCCCGTTCACTCCGCTCTAGTAATTCTAATAGACTCGAGCTACCCAGATATAACCTGACTCGTTTTTGGTGGTATTAGTTTTGATTCCATCACTCCCCGCCTATGGAACTCCCTCACTACTGGTCTTCAACTCTGCACTGACACACTTTCCTTTAAGAGATCTCTCAAAACCTTCCTTTTTAATTCTAATGATTAGGCCTTCATCTTCTCTGATTCCATCCTGATCCCTCTGTCTTGCTGCACACTGAGGCTTCTGGGCGAGTTCAGATATATAAAAGTAATATAACAATAACAATAATTGAATCAAATGAATTATGGGATAGTATAATAAAAAGTAAAATCAACAGGGCAGTGGCAATGGATTCCTCAAAATTCAATGGGGATAGCAGCTGAGTCACACAGTGAATGGAGATTAGTTGGCAACTCTTTGTTAGCAAAGATTTAAATGACTGAGGGCCCGATTTACAAAGTGTTTTTCAATGGGATTTTCCTATTGAAAAGCAATTTTGTAAATCAAGCTCTGCGTCTTATATGGCTTAGTCACTTAGGTAGGACAAGTGAATTGTTTGACTGAATTAGTTGTACTATGGCTTTGATGCAGCCCTACCAACCTCCCATCCCACTTTGTCCAGTATCTCCCTTACCACTGATCCAATAGCACATAGAGGACACAAGTTGCATCATGCAGAGTTGAAAAGTACAGATGTCTCAACCCTCACAGCCCAGTAGTAACACTGTTACTGCTTTCAAGCTGTGTGGCCAAATAGAGGATATTTGAAATCAGTCAGAAATTGTCCAGATCATTTGAGTCACCCTTAGTAGTCTGTTTTTAAAATGTTTTATTTATTAATCGCATTACATAGGATAGTTTCAAATCATCTGGAACATTTTCAGTGGAGTGTTAAAAATTGAGTTAATGGGGGAGGACATCTCTTTAAAATTCTAGGAGGATCAGACACATGGCAAGGAGAAACTGATGTGTTACAGTATTAATTTAGATAGTATGTGGCAGGAGGTCAAAGGAATCGTAGGACCAATTTTCATGACCTTATTTGGGTTACACTTAACTTTCTCAAGAGGCCTTTTGATGGCGAGAAGAGAGTTATTCTTAGACAAAATGTCCTGATCAATTTTGGTAGGTTTCTCGAGAAGTAGCTGAATACATATTCTCACAGATCTCTTGAATTGTATGAGTCTCATTTATCAAAGTTGAACTATTATGAAATTCCCATGATAGACTTTATGAGGTTTTTGTGGAGATGTTGAGCTGGAAGTATATTTCTTTCCTTAGATGATTCGATTTTGATACTCCTAAGGCAATTGTACAAATGTCAACCTCACAGAAGGATAATAACGAGACAGTCTCATTCTTTCCACAATATGGACATTTCAGTTGATTGAGGTATTAACCACCCATTGCAAGAGTAGCTTGACCCACTTTCTCTAGAGATAAGGATACCATGGAATGAAGGCTTAATTATTCTACATATGAGCTGGGATATAGTCAAATCTTTATCATCTGGATTCAAAACTGCATTTTCCGGATTATCTCGGAGCTCACCCAATTCTTTCGTAGGACTATATTTCCAATTCCAATTGGGTAGACGGGGGCCTTTTAAGACGTTCTTAGTCAGATTGGAAAATGTTATCATTGCAGAAATAAAGTCTGAATGACCTGTCCAAGAGTGGGAACAAAGGGAGAAAGTAGAATACATTGTCGACACAATCAAACAAGTCCAGGTCATGGCTAGCAATATGAGTTCACACCGTTTTAATGAAAGATGTACATCATTCAAACTAAGTAGGAAATGGTTTGTTAATGGACATCTTTTATCATCCATTTTAACAACAGTTAATATAGTAAAATATTTATAGTGGATCAGCAATCCAGAGCATAGAAAAATCCACATCATAGCCACATGGGTTATATAATAGAAGTACATGACGTGTTTGTTCGTCAGTAGGTGAGAAAGTCATCAACAGATTCCCAGCATGGGATGCGCTGGTAGGTAATCTTTGATCAAGTATCAGCCAAAAAAAAGATGATAACAGACCATTACCAGAGAAAGTAGGCAAATTAGTGCTAATCAGTTTGTAGTCCAATGACGTTAAGGTCCATAATTAAATTGAGTATCTCATGTCTATGTTTCACTGGAGGACTTGAGTTGATTAGTACACACTTTAGGTAGGTAGCCAATAATGAATGTGTAGTATTTATTAAATGTTTGTATAGGATTGTGTGCAAAGAAAATTGTCATTGGGGCTAGACAAATATGACATAATATACCTACCGGAAACATACGAACCACCCCAATATGCAATGGATATGACTGCTACTTAAATCAAGCACTAAAAGGCGACAAAGGCAGACCCTATTCCGGTCTGCTGACGCTGATCAAAAGATACGTAGACTTCTCAGTCTACAAGATACAGAGTGCAAATCCCTATGTACAATTAACATCCTTGGGACAAACATTGGATAACCACCACAATCAAACAACGATGATTCTATGCAACATCTACAACAACGTAGATAAATTCAACTAGATCACATTGATGCCTCCACATTGACCAATACTAATGCCCACATCTTAGTGTGCGGCAACCTAAATATGAGGTTTATAGATGACCTAGGATCAATCATCAATAAAGAGGCCCTTTCTAACAAAGCTCACAAATGGCTCACCACTACTACTGACCATGATCTACATGTGGTAAATGGCCAGACTGCTAGGGACATACCAGGGAATTACACCTGGCATAATGGAGAGCACTCAGCATGCATAAATGATGCTTTTGCTTCAACAAGCCTCCTGCAAACGATATCCATGTTTAAAATCAGACAAATGCCCTCTAGCGACCATAATCTTCTTGAAATATCATGTGAGATTTCAGCACCTAGATGCCATCTGGCCCTTGTAGCACTTTAGAAATATCGATACAATACAATACAATAAGATTCCGACACTGAGACAAATTACCACATTCAACCCAAAACTCCATTTGATCCAAGGAAAAAACAGACTGCGGGTCAATGCACATGACATGAACACCATGACACAAACATTAGACGACACATCAAGCAGAATTGTGACAATACCGACTACGCCTGGCTCCTCGAACTATTCACTAAAAGTGGGAAATAAAATACCAACTCCCTTCTTAAACCACGGCACTCATACAACCCTAAAGTAGTAGAAGCAAAATAATTGCTCTGGAAAGACATGAACGACATCAAGGAAATGAGGGCCCCAGGAATGTATCAACAAATAAAACAAAGGAAACAAAAATATAGAAAATGGCAAATCGCGTCCAAAGCATTGAGAGCTCAACATGACGCAGAGACAATGCTAAAAGCTTTAAGTACCAAAAATACCAGAGGTCTATGGGAACTACTTAACAATGTTGGCATCATCCAACCGGACTTTCAATCTACCAATGTCTCAGAAGCATCCTGGATAACACACTTCTCTAACCTATTTGCTCCTCCCCGCACAGCAACACCTATAGCAGCCGCAGAATTGATGGGACCATAGTCTTTTGAATGCTCAAACACTGACATAGATATGGCCATCAAAAAAATAAACCCTACTCGTGCCCGGGCCCTGATGGACTCACAAATACCATGTTGAAACCCAACCCTAGCGAATGGGCCAATCTCACTTTCTCAATTTTTAACCAGATCATACATCTAAAACAAATTCCTTCATCATGTAAATGATCAATCATTATTCCCATTTTCAAAAAAGGGAACATGGAAGATCCATGAAACTACTACCCGATAGCCCTTTTAGACATCATAGGCAAAATATTTGGAGCTACCCTCCTGTACCACCTTAATAAATGGACAACTGAAAACAAGAGGTTTGACTGTAGACAAACCGGTTTTGTGAAAGACGTGTGCACGCCATTGAACCTCTTCCTTCTGAACACACTAAAACTCCAAGCGATCACCCAGAAAACATTCTACTAGCTGGCATTCATTGACCTGGAACAGGAATTTGACTGTGTTAACAGAGAGAGATTATGGGCTAAACTAAAGGCATGGGGCTGTCCACAAGACCTAGTGAACGCAATCACATCCATGTACTCTGATACCCCAATTGAAGTTAGACTATCGAAAAAAGGAGAACTGACTAAATAAATACTAACTTTCTGAGGCCTCAAACAAGGTTGTCCCCTGGCAGCTACACTATTTAGTTTATAAATAGATCTTCAAGACTCCCAGAAAGATGTAGGAGCGTTCCCACCAAGAATCCAAAACAAAGACGTCCCCTGGTTCCTCTGTGCTGATGACCTGGATTTTGCAGAGAAAACACTGATAGGTCTACAACGGAGACTAAATAACTTCCTACAATACACTAATGCCAACGACTTGAAAATAAATGTGCAGAAAGCCTATGTCATGGAAGTAAATAGCCTTGCCAAACAATCAAAAACAAATAAAAGTGGATTTACATGGAAACTAGCTGCCAAAATAATCTCTAAAACAAGCTCTTTAACATAACTGGGCGTCTCATTTAATTAATCTACCATTGATATAGATTGGCAGATCCAGCTGTGAGCCAAAATCAAAAACCTATTTGTTCAAGCCAAAGCCATTCTTAGGCGATATGAACCTACACAACAACATCTGCTATCACCTTTTACAAACAAAAGGTAATACCGATTATCTATCACATATGGTGCTGAGACAGCCCTAACCCTACCAGGGAAAATCTGGGTGTGTCTGGAAGGTTTAATTTGGAGAGGTCTACTACATCTACCAAACGGTCTACCCATATCCTTGGTTTTGTACAAGCTTGGTCTCCAATCAATGGAATCAACCGTACTATGGAAAACCCTCTCTCTCTACAGAAAGGCCATGATGCTTGATTACGCTCCACCATTGGAAATCATCAGAAACTCGGATCTCACCAACACTGAACCAATAATTCAAGAATGGGAAAACAAATGTGCGCTTTGACTTGATGCTTTCACAACTACACTCAATACACTGATTCTCAATCCTGACGTGGTCAAAAAGAAATTAAAGGAATACGACTGGATATCAACCCAGGAACAAAGACTGAAATACAAATTGACCATAAACCACAATTTGGAAGGAAGACCTATCAACTCAGTCCCTGCTTTTCTGACGAAATGTCCATCCCGCCACTACAGAAACATATTTGTACGTTTCTGGCTCAACATCCTACCCACAGCAGAAGTTCTCCATCATAGGAAACAACTCAAGACATCCACACCATGATGCTGGTTGTTCTGTAATGATGGGGCCACCAGTGAATCACTATTTTACTGGATAACAGAATGCAAATTCCTCTGCGAGAGCAGACCTAAACACCTAGCCAAATTTGTCCAGGAATCTTCATCCTTAAAATCCAAAGAATGGTGAGAGAACCTATGTCTCGGAGATCACATTCCTAAGATGCTAACAGCAATGAAATTCCTGGAAGAAAATATTTTGAACCTTGAAGTCATTACGCCACCTGTAGATGGCCCAGGTAAAGCCTGCTCAAATCTAGCAAGACTCAGTGAATAGCTTCTGACCTATAAGAAGTAATTGCGCATGTCTTAAATTGAAATGTTTATTTTAAACCAATCAATAAAAAGTAACTATAAAATAAATATTGTCATATATATTTATGCACCGAATTGCTCAAGTGGTGTTACATCAATTAACCTAATTGTTCATGGTATTGATCTAAATTCTGATGTGGTGCAGTGTTTTAGGGGAAACAGGCTTGCCTTGATCCCAGAGTTTTTGTGGATGGGCTCTAACGGCTTGTCTTTAGTGTGCCCCTGACAATACTGTAGCATAAATACACAACATGCCTTTTCAGTGTCTAAGTGGAGTGGTCGGCCTAATCCCCAAGGACCACCCACAAACAAGATGAAAGGTGTATTAGCAATTTCAAATTAAATATTACTCACTCAAAGTTGGCTTTAAGGGTGAAGTAGAGCGGTAAACCCACTCCTCAATGGCTATTCGCAAACAAGATTAATGAAAGATTTCTACAGAAGATGTCGAGAAGGGATCCACTATGAAACACTATGAAACATCACACTCCCTAACCTGAAAGATTTAAAGGTGAATCTTGCTCCATAAAAAATGCAAATTAGGAAACATTGTTTTTCTATTCACAGTTCATTATGAAAAAAAAATAATCAGATCTAAAAAGTAAGTTCACACATCCTGATGTTAGCAACACAATGTTGTCCTCTCATAAAAGGAAATAAAAAATGTATTCCGTCTTATTGTGGTATGTGCATTGCCCTAAAGCAAGCAATCAAACATGATACAAAAGGCTTTGTAAATAAGGCCTAACTCTCCCTATACTAGGGTTTTTTTCCTACCTATTTTACCAACTACGGTGCTCGTCAGTGAGGATGCATGCCCAAAAACAAGTCTAGCTAAGGCCAGGAGAATGACTCCCTTCTCCGGATTGCTGTGTTTTGTCACAGGATTGTCTGTGTTCTTTCGCTCTGTAGGGGAGGACTGGCCGCGAGGCCCTCCTCACCTGCAGCCTTCTCCCCAGGTGAGGACCATGACTCGGTGGCCGTCCCCTCATGCCACCCGGGCCCAGGTGGAGGAGGGGTCACCCGCCGACGACATTGCCCACACATATTCGTTCCCTGCATATACCCAAATTCAGTTAGGCCTAGAAGCCATCTTGTTTAGCAAACATGGCGTGAGTTCAGCACACTGTAACGAGGCCCCCACCTTTGGAGGACCTTTCATGCATCTCTGCCGCCGCAGTAGCCCTGGTAGATCCGCTGCGAGCGCGTTCCCATGAGAAAGTCGGATATGAGCTAACCCGAGATGCTAACACTGTAACATTATTCTCATCCACAATGTAATATCGCACCCTGCATGACCTGGTCCGCGAGGCCGGGGTGACGGGAAAAAAGCTGAAGCATCACTATCTGAAGAAAGTAGAAAATAATTCAAGTATTGGTATTAACGAACTACCTCGGTTTAAACAGATCATGTAAACTGTGAATTAACCATAAAGATGTAACGTTACATGATACCACCCTAGGTCTGGACTAGTGCTGCTACAACCACAGAGAAAGATGTCGACCAAATGTATAGCCTTTACTTACTTATATATGTTTTCTTAATCACCTAAAGCAGCGAGCATCAATTTCTGTAGGCCATAACCTAGAACGACCTCGTGTAACGTTTAATGTACATAAAATAATCACATCATGTAGTAAATATAATGTTAGGTAATGAAAAGGTACTCGGACCGACTGTATTAAAGAAATGTGTAACGAAATGAAAATATATATGTGTGTTTAAATAACATCAAAATAAGGCGGAACGTTATAGAAAGTTCTGCATTTAAAAGTTAGCAACGCACGAGGAAAAAACCTTTGTGAGTATATGCAAGGCCATTCTCCCTCCCACCCTGCCAAGCCTGCCAGATAAGGAAGCTAAGGCCTGTGCCGCACTCCCTCACCTCCCCCAACCAAGCTGGAGCCGCTTCAGAGAGTCAGAGGCCCCGGTACCGCACCCAAGGCCACAGCCCACCACCTGCGTTATTTACAGCACGGTAATAAACCCACGTTTTGAATCCACTGATCTACCAGCACCCTCTCGTAAAGTCCACAACCCTCCCCCCTAGACCACCCCAAGAACGACCCCCAACACTGGGACAAGACACAGAGACCCATTTATACAATAACTTCTAACGCGACAGACAGGCATGTACCAGTCGGCTCAGGCCCCAGAACTCAGCCCCTCGACCTAAAATACCGGTCAATAGGACACAGGTAAATCTCACCCAAACCGACAATCACCGGACCTCTCAAGAGGTGCATTCCTCATGCGTTGCGTTTATTGTATAAGACAAACTGCCGAGCGATTTATTGATGAACTAGATGTCGTTTCTTGAATAACTGCAGTGTGCATGGCCTAGGGCAAACGAGTCAGGAGAGGTATTCATCTTTGTCACAGGCTGCCCCAGCATACCAACACCGCTCGGATGACCTCAAGCTGGCCTGCCAGGCCCAACCCAACCCACGAGGCTGACCAGTGACGTCCTCACGCCAAGACCAACCACGCTGCAGCAACACCTATAGTTAGTCGACGCCACCCAATCCCAATTAACTTGTGCCCCCTATAGTGTGTAGGTTCTGATGACGTTTTTTGTATTAGAAATACGCCTGTCTTTGCTATTGTCAGACAGAGCGCTCTCGGAGGTTGCAGAGTTCTTTGCATGCCCTATTCTTTGGATAAACTCCCACTTACGCTCACCCGCACTCTGTCTTGGCCTTATTCCCACTACGGGAGAGTCCCTTATTGTCTCTCATTGCGGGGAGGATCGTGCTGAAATTGGGGGCGCTTCCTTTCAGCTCCACTCAATAGATCATACGCAAAGAGTCTCTTATTATCTTCTGGATTATTCAAACATAGCTTTATTCGGCTATAAAAACCATAAAAGCATCATCACATCACACATTACATATAAAACAATTAAAAAAACAGAGAATTCATCAACATCAAATGAATTAAGATCCAGACCCGGAAAGAGTACATTCTAAAAAACTAAAATAAATTATAAGTTTAACACAGCGATCTTAGAATTCATAATCTTCTTAACCAAGCACTAAAAACATATTTCGATATAAAAAAAGACAGCATTCAGATCAGCTGCAACAGTTAGTCTGACATCCCCCAGACTAAAAAGTGGTAGCAAATAACATTGCCTCAGATCCGTAAATTCTTGGCAGAACAGTACAAAATGTTTCATCGATTCCTGGGAGAATCCACAGAACTTAAGTGTAGCCACGTTCAGTGTGTTGTACACAGCTGAATAAATAAAGCTCCAGCATATCCAGGACCAACACAATCTAGATAAGGCTCAAAGCCCTCTGTCGGTTTTAGCTCAAAATACAGCCCATTTCATGTTGTTAATAGTTGCTTCATGACACCGTTTTTTCACCATCTCCTTAACACTAGGGGACAAACCTGCAGGGTTTGACCACAGTATATCCATATCCAGACACACTAAACCATTGCGAATAAACATGATCTAGGGTATGGAGCCTGATCCCGATAAATTCAACAAACTAATAAGCGCATCTCTATATTTACCCAGTTCAGGTGCAAACCACATTCTAGTCCAATATAACAATGGTTTATTTGCCAATACCTCAGAAATTGGCTAGAGGTCACATTCCCACCGCAGGCTGGCCATAGGTGCTCCTTTAGGTTGCATGAGATAGTCTCTTAAAAAGTTATTGCCAACTACATTTAGTGGAGCAATTGTGCAATGCCCCACAATTCGGCCCCATACATAGTTGCTGCCCAGACTTGAGATTTATACAGTTGTATGGCAGGTGGAACTGCACCCCTGCTCTGGTTGCAGTTAAAGTGACTGACTCCTCCACTGTATTTTTCTAGAGACACCACAGCCTTTATTTGGTGGGCCAACCAGATAAAGTCCTCGGAGAAACTGAACCCCAGATAGTCCCTTGAACTCACCTGCTCCAGAACACATTCATTTACGATCTTCAGTTTAATTTTCTTGCTGGACTTTTGACCAAATACTATCACTTTGGACTTTTCAGAATTGAGCAACATGGAAAGTTCCCTGCTTTTCCCAACAATATATTCCAATTTGTTTCTCAGTCCCATGGGTGTAGTTGATAGTAGCACCGTGTCATCACCGTAAAATAATGTGGGAAGTCTATCCATCCCCAATTTGGTGGGTTGAGGCTACAAACTAACAGATACTCGATGATTACATTAACATATATACAAAATAAGATGGGGGGCAGCAGACACCCCTGACAAACCCCCCTCTCTACATAAAAAGGTTGTGCTGTCTCCACTCCCATCCCCCACCTCACTGATGCCCTATTATCAATATATAGGAACTGAATATTAGCCAGGTGATGCAATGGGAATCCCTTATTTCTTAAAACAGACCACAATTTACTATGTGAAACCCAGTCAAAAGCTGTGCATGAATACACAAATATAGCATATGTTCTGCAGTGCTGTAGGGATACGTATTTAGCCAACATTGCACTTAACCTGAAGCCCTGATACACAGTGCTAATCCCAGTCTGAAACCCAGCTTGAAGATGGTTAATGTGGCCTCTCTCAGCTGCCCAATGATGGAGGCGGGTCCATAGCACTTTGGAGTAAACCTTACTTACAGCATCCAGAAGAGAGATGGGACTGTAGTTCAGCGCATGCTTCTTATCTCCCTTCTTAAATATAGGTTGAATGATTTCCTCTGCCAATATTGTGGAAGATTTCCAGACCTAGCAATGTAGTCAAAAACACGGGTCAACAATGGGGCTCAAATACTAAGCTGAGCACTTATAGCAGGTCAATAGGTACTCCGTTGGGACAAAGCACCTTTCCACGTCCCAATCCTGTGATCGCCTCCTCCACCTCAGCAATTGAGATTGGCATATAGTCCCCACCAGAGTACTCAATGCTAGGGCGTTGCAACAATTTGTTGGTCTCGCCATGCCCTCTCTTATATGAATTAATGAAGTGTTGGAACCATTCAGTCAGAGGTATATGACTAGAAACAGGCTCCATGGATTTCAGGGCTCTTACTCCTATGAGCTAGTCAGGTGACCACTTGCGCAGCAAGATAGCAATTCATCCCATTTATTTTTTGTGTGTTCTGCTTTCTTTAAAGCAAGCACTGTATTTGACCTACATATTGGTTAAATGATCAATCAGAGCTGTATTTTTGAGATAAAATAACAGATCTTGCTTTGCCTTCTGGCAATCCTCATCATACCAGCCCCTATTGCCTAAGATAATGTTTCTAGTTTTCCCCACCGATTTGGTGAAAAAACAATAAAAAACTTTCACCATTTCATTATATAAATCCCCAATACAGGGAATAGAGCCATCAGTCAGCCAAATGCCCACAATATGTGAATCGATGCTTACATAAAAATACTGGGCTTAACCACAGGCAAATCTATAGAACGCCATTTAACAGCCCGTGTTGAGGGTCCTGTGAAAGTCATCTGACTTATACCCATTAAGTTAACAGGTCTACGGGGTCCCACCAGTCGCTGTTCAAAACACTCCAGGCTAACCACCTTGTCCCAGTCAGCTAAGCTTATCAGAACATAATCAATCCTTGAACTACCCTGATGCCCAACATATGTAACTCCTGCTGGCTTATCCGGGTAGACTCTCCTGTTGCGGGTTGGCAGACCTGCAACCTACATAAGACTAGCAACCTCAATAGCACATGAGTGTAGCCTATCAGGTATAACTGATTCTAATGGAAAAATCCCATATGCTGCATCCTGATCACCCCACAGACCACTTACCACTTCACTGTTTTCAAACTGAACATTTATATACCCATTGCCATAATGAATGGGGTAATATTGTTGTCGGTCTCAAAATCCTTAATTATGCAATTCATTGCCTTTAGGCTTTCCAAGGCTGCAGTGCCACTGAGTCTATTGAAGATGTTGAAAATCAATGCATACCTCCCATTGGTAGAGACTGCTTCTAGGCACAGTATGTCATCAGATTCTGTGGGGATCATTTTGACATTTAAGACACGACAGGGCTAATCAGGATTGCTAGCCCGCTTTTGGTCTTCCTCTAATGCCCTTTGTTGTGTTCCTACAAAAAGAGCTGAAGCCCTGCATCTCAATGGCATCCACTGCCCATGTTTTCTGGAGACAAACAAGATTGCATAGATGAATGGATCTAACCCATTCTGAGTATGTCAACAACCTTTTGACCCCGGCCACATTCCAAAACATCACCTTAAAATCAACTTTTTGTTTATTTCCATCTGGCTGCAGTGGCTGCAGTGGCTGCAGTGGCTCTTGGACAGTAGAGTGGATGTTCACAGCATTTTCCTTCAATAGTCAGTCCAACCCCTCCAGTCCCTCCCTCTACCCCATTTCACCCAATTGTCATGCTCCGCCCACTTCCACATTTTTCCTGAAAACACAATCATTGGGAATAACCGACATAGGCAATAGAACCCAATCATCACATCCAATGATAGCAGGACTGGGGGCACCTCTAATGGACATGCCAGGCTCTTTGGGAAATCATTACTACTGGAGGCAAACCTTCTCCATCACAGCCCTTGACTTAACAGTTTGTACATGAGCTGTCCCACTGGTCTCTTTTTTCCCCGATAAGGTGGGGACTGTCACCTGTTTACTAGACAGGGCTAACATAAAGTGGTCGGAGCTAGATACATCAGCTTGAGGCAACCCAATCTCAGAGGCTTTGACCATTTTCACAACTTCCTTCTTCAAACTAGATACGTCTTCAGTAATACTGCGTAGTGCGATATTATTTCTCTGAAGTTTAATTCACTGCAAACACAATCATGGCCATGGTTCTCATTACAAAGGGGACGACCCAGTGCTGCTGAGTGTGTAAAAGCAACCTGCACTCCTATTGAGCAGGTAGCCATGCCTTTAGTCCTACTGCCCACATCCTTCGTTCTCCTTTCTATTTGCCCACCCTCTCCTACTCAGTAGCCTCTTCCTGTATCAATACCAATTTTCCCAGTGCTTGAAACACAATCAAACAGAGGAATATCAGTCATAAGGGTCTCGTTAGGCTTATTCATAGCAAACTGTCCCACTGGGTTAGAACAGACTAATCAGGGTGGTCAATTTGACGATGTGGTAAGGATGCCACATAACCTGAATCACAAGAGATATCTAAAGGTGGATTCAGGTGATGGATACTCAAATCGGAGTGAGGCTTGGCCACATCCATGGTAGCACACTTAGATTCTCTCAGACGTTGACTATTCCCTCCCTCTTGGTCATTTCCACAGGCACTGGCTGGACTATAACTACTCCATGTCTTTCTATGAGGGTAGATGCCAACACCATTTTGGTTGCTTGAGAGGTCTTTTCACCAGACAGTGCTTCACTCAACCCAGCGACCAGCTGAAAAGGGTTGGAAACAATTAAGGGGGAGTTGCATTCAATGTTTTCCTTTCCTGGGCAGGTTTCTAAACTTTACTCTGGAATTATATAACGTTTGCCGTCAACCCTGAAGACATCTAATGGGCCGATTCCATTTTTGCCCTTGCCAGTACAGGACCCAGTTGTTAAATTGTGGGACTGATTCTCCAAAAGGTTCAATAAAAATAGCAGACAAGTTAAAAGCATTAGGATTTACACTGCAATTCGTGTTTAGAAGAGGACAACCTCCAGTGACCTGGGGTAGGCATCTTGTAGGATATGCAGCATCTATGGCTTCAATGTCTTCCAATAAGCATTTGATCTCCGTTATAAGGACATTTACAATGTTAATAGGTTTAAAATGTTTAAACAACTTTTTAAGGCCTTCCAACAGTGAAATAGGATTAGCAGCTTTCCTCTTCACCATTTTAAGAGTGGACCTAGGGCAGCACATGTACACATTATGTAAATTGTGCAAATTGAGCACATTGTGCAAAAATAGAAAAATAAAACACCAGTATGTCTGTCGAATAGTTGCAGCAAGCCTCCCTGTTCCATTAGATCATTCAACAAGTTTCTATTCGGCAGGGAGAAACGTTGACAAAGCTCCCTCCTCCGCCCGGGAGAAGTGCCACTAGACAACACAGGGACAACGGATCTCTTTACCCTTTTAGAAGGTTAAACCGGGATGTCTGTTGTACAAATTGTGAAAAATATGCAGACAGCCAATCCGATCAGGTTAAGAAATAGAAGCTGGGACTCCAATAGGAAATAAAAGAATAAAAGATACGGGACCCTTCTGGGTCTTCCACAGGCTAAAAACGGAGCTTCCCTTTAGTTATTTTTTATTCGAACATTGATCTGATGAGCAGAGGTAATGACTGGCAGCAACACTACTACTTCCCCAACACTCGGGCGGTGGCTCTTAACAACACACACAGCACAGATATGGAATGTAGTCAAAGTGCAGTGCATTGCGGGCGAGGAGGAGTCACATCACAGTACAATTGCAGGCAGTGCCAAACAGTAGATCCAAGGACATTAGCTCAGTTCAAAAGCACCATTTTCCAGAAGACGTGCTCACAGGGACATCAGCATCACCATCCTCATGTAAGAGCGAAGAAATAATCACACACAAGCATTGCACCAACAAGCACCTCACCCCTCCTCAAGCCACAAGACAGCCACAGACAGCGTCGCCCTTCACTTTGGTGGGCTTATACTACAAGGGTGGCCCGCTTTAGTTTTTAGAGCCTACTCTTCCTCTTCAAGCCTTCAGAGGTGGTGGGGCCAACACGGATGGCCAATCTTCAGGGCCGGTGCAGCAAGACAGCCACAGACAGTGGCGCCCTTCACTGCGGCAGGCTTACACCGCAAGGGTGTCCTGAATTAGATTTTAAAGCCTCCTCTCCGTCTCCCTGAATTCAGAGGGGGGCAGGGCCAACAATCACAGCAATCTCTAGGGGTGGGTCAGCAAGACAGCCACAGACAGCGCCGTGCCCCTCAATGTGGCAGGCTTACGTTCTGGATTAAGTTCTTTAACTCTTGTAGGGAACTGATAGTTTTCTTCTCCCCTTTTATGCAGGTATTCTTCCTTTTGTATAAATTCTTCTCTCTCTATTGTCAGGCTCTAGCCTCTCTTCCCAGACTGCTGTTTCATGTATGAGCTCTGTCTTTCTGATTCGGTGGGTGGGTGTTTGTTTCCCAAACAACTCTATTTATTGTATTCTCTTTCTCTTCTTTGGGACCTGGTTTGACATTTCCCTTTTCCAAAGGCAACACGTTTTCAACTATACCCCTCTCCTACTAGGTGTATTTCATGTTGCTCTGCCTTTCATGAACATGGTTCTCAAACCCCGGCTTATTTGGAGTACTTTTCTCATTATTACTGGTAAGAGTTTTGCTTGAGTTATAGTAAGTCCCTCTTAAGTGTCTGGTAATCTTGTCCCCCGTATTACCTTCTATTCCAAAGGGTAACGTTACTGACACCAGTAAGGGCTTGGACTCTTTTTCTTCTTCTTCTTGGCTCCATGGCTTGGCTCATTTGTCATGCTGTCTGTTTGACGTGTGTTTCGTTCTTGTCTTTTGAATCGCCCTTGATCTGCATTTTGGGTCAGAAGTAGATTCTCTCGTCGGTGGTGTCAGCGTTGTTCTGCAGCCAGACTGGCCACCACCGTTGCTGTGTGCTCATGCCACCACCAAACTATCTCTTCAATTGAATTGCGATTTCTTCCATTCTCATACGCCAGTCTCTCAACGTCTTTGTCTCTGCGTCCTAGCTCAACTGGTTTATGTAGGCTCTGCATTCTGTGAGAGCTCTGCCACTTTCCACTTTGCTACGCACAGGGAGCTTTCCCTGGTTCTCTGCTCCCAGCTTTTCTCTGCTTCTTGCTCTCTCTTGCTGTCTCTCACTCTCTCTTCTCATATAATTCCTTCTTCATCATCCTTGGCACAGTCCACTGGAGGGACTGATTTAAAGGCATAGGGCCTCATCACGACTTTGGCAGTAACCCTTAAATCCGGCGGTTGCGTTATTACCGCAGGATTTAAGGGTCCGCCAAATCAGGACTTCGGTGGATTACGCCCCAGCTCTTGGCTGGGGGGAAATCTGCCGACAATTAGCGCTATTACCGCCGGCGGGAAATCCGCCGCCGGTAAGAGCGCAAATTTTCCCCATTGAGCCCAATGGGGAATGGGGCATTCCCGAATGGGCTCAATGGGGAATGAGGAATTACATCACCGCCGAACTCGTGATCCGGCGCTATTAGCGCCGGGGAGTTCGGCGGTAGGGCTAATACCGCCGGCGGTAATACCACCAGCGTTACCGCCAAAGTCATGATCAGGACTCATCACGACTTTGGCGGTAACCCTTAAATCCGGCGGACGCGC
This sequence comes from Ambystoma mexicanum, assembly GCF_040938575.1. Taxonomy (NCBI): domain Eukaryota; kingdom Metazoa; phylum Chordata; class Amphibia; order Caudata; family Ambystomatidae; genus Ambystoma; species Ambystoma mexicanum. The sequence continues at coordinate 1,425,410,108 of NC_090932.1, forward strand.
TATTACCTCTGGATTTAAGGGTCTGCCAAAGTTGGACTTCGGCAGATTTTGACCCAGCCAAAGTCGTGATCAGGCCCATAGCCTTAGTTTCCTGTTGTGGATAGCATAAGTTCATTCATCTTTTTTTTTTAAATGTTTTTATTATTTTTTAAATGAACAACAGATATAACATACAAACACATAACATAACTGGCATATTGGCATTTCTACAGATTTCTTCTATGGGTTAATTATCCTGGAGCTCTCTGATGACCTTGCCATCTTCGTCTATAAAGGCTTATGGGGGCAGGTTCGACCCTCCCACCTGTACTGTCTTGGTTGGTTACCTCTGCACCACTGTCTTGTGTCCATCATTGTTCTTGCGCCTCCTCGGGGCCTTCTCCTTTTTCTTCCTCCCCCTCTTGTCCAAATAAGTCCTGTACCAGGGAGTTCCATGCAGCTATTTTCTGTGCCATTTCTCCTTCCCCCCTTTGCACTGCTCTTATCCACACTGCAGTTTCTGCTAGTGTCCATTTGCATAGGTCCGACCACCATGAATCTACGGTCGGGCCTTCTCTTGATTTCCAGGACATCGCTACCCTTCTTTTGGCTAATATACATATCAAGTCCTTAATTTTTGCTAGGTGCATCGCATATCTGCCTCCTCTCGGGAAGAGGCCCAGCAAGTACCTCTCTGGGTGCTCCGCCTGTATTTGGAGTACACTTTCTGTTATTTTGGCTCTAATACCTTCCCAGAAGGTTTGTATAATTGGGCAGGTCCAAAACATGTGGACAATGTCTGCTTCGTCGGCTGTTCATTGGGGGCACTTTCCAGGATCACCCCCATGCATCATGTTCATCCTCTTGGGTGTGAGGTATGCCCTGTGTGTTATGTACAGCTGTGCCTGTATGAACCTTGCGTTCCTAGACACTTTTTTCGGATATTTTAACACCCTGCTCCATTCTTGGTCAAAAAAAGGGCCTGTGAAGTTCCTCTTCCCAGCACTGTTTTATGTGTAGCTCTTTCGCGTTGTTGGCTCTTAGCATCTGTTCATATAACCTGGTGGTTGTGTGTGTTCCCTCGGCTTTATTGTACCATTTGTCTAGCTCCCCTGTGGCGTCCTCTTGGTCTTCCCATTCTGGCCATCTTTTCTTGATTTTAAGGATTATTCTGTTATAAAGGATGAATTGGCCTTCGTGTATATCATATTCCTCCACCATCTCCTGGAAGTCTGCCCACCTCTCCTCCCTCCTCAGGTCCCCAATTTGTGCAACGCCTTTGGCTTCCCACTGGGTTTGGTATACTGCTAATGTGTTTGTGTCCATGCCCACAAGGCCCGCAAGAGGGATTTGTGCCGACTAGGGGTCCCGTGTCCCTTGTTGTAATTTCCACGCTCTGTTCCATAACCCCACCGCGAGGTTAAGCAGGCGTGGTAGGGTCTCGAGCAGGGGTTTGTCCAGCCATAATATTTCTCTAAAGTAGTATGTTTTTAATGCTGGTTGAAAGATGATTGTATCGATTGTCTCTTCCTCACCCAGCCACTTGACTGCGAATTGCAGCTGTCCCGGTAAATAATACTTTTAAAAGTCCGGCAGCCTAATGCCCCCTTCTTCATAGTCTCTCTGCAGAGTCTTCAGCGCAATCCTGCTTCTCCCCCCTGCCCATAGAAAGTTCCCTGCTATTGTATTCAATTTGGTGAAGAAGGCCTTGGGAATACCGTGTGGGATATTTGTGAGGTAGTATAGCAGGCGTGGGAGTACCACCATTTTCAATAGGGCCGCCCTACCCATCATACCCAGTGGCAGTGTTCCCCAGAATGTAATAGACCTTTGTGTTTTTTCGAGGGCTGCCTGCGTGTTATGTTGATGAGAATCTGCAACTTCATGGTGTATCTCTATTCCCAGATATCGGAAGGAGTGCGGTGCCCAAGTTAAACCCAGGTCCGGGAGCTCTGCCGGGGGAACCCGCTTCAGGCAAGCCAGGGGAAAGATCAGGGACTTCTCTTTGTTAATTGCTATACCGGAAAGTCTTGTGTATGCCCCAATTGCTTCTAGGAAGCATGGCAGACTAGTGCGCGGATTTCCCACAAAAAGCAGCATGTCGTCTGCATATAGCGAGATTTGATGCAGCACTCCATCTAAGTCTATCCCTGTGTCTCTATATTCCGCCCTGAGAAAAACCGCCAGCGGTTCGAGGGCCAAAATATACAGCATTGGTGACAGTGGACACTCCTGTTTAGTTCCCCTATGGATTCTACATTCTTCCGAGATATATCGCCCGGTCTTTGCCCTTGCTCTGGGGTCCCTGTACAATAAATAAATCCATCTGAGGCACCCCTCCCCAATTCCGAAATGGGCGAGGACCCTCAGCAGCCACCCCTAGTTCACAGAGTCAAATGCTTTGACAGCGTCCAGAGACACTATTGCGCATTCCCCGTCTCTGGTTTGTCTTATCTATCACATGGTGTAATCTACAGAGGTTCCATGACGTATTCCGTCCCGGGACATAGCCTGTTTGATCAAAGTGTATCAAGGTGGGGATTACTTGTTTTAGGCGGTTGGCTAGAACTGCCGTGGGTATTTTGGCATCTTGGTTAATGAGGGAAATCGGCCTGTATGCCACGCATTTCGTAGGTGGTTTTCCTGGTTTGAGGATCGGTACAATTATTGATTCCAACATGCTAGTCGGTAGTTGTACGCTTTCATATGCATCTTGATATGTCTCTAATAGTTTCGGGGTGATGGTACTTTTGAATGTTTTATAGAACTCTCCCGGGAGTCCGTCCGGACCTGGGGATTTGCCCATGGGGAGCTCAGCGATTACACTCTCTATCTCCTCCACCGTGAGTCGGGCATCAAGTATTTGAGCTTGTTCTTCTGCTAATTTTGGCAGCCTTATTTCTGCTAACGCGTCTGTTATGTCCTCTGGGTCAATTTCCGGATTAGGGGTGTACAATTGCTCATAAAAGTGGGCAAATGACTGATTAATGTGTTCTTGATTCCTAATCTCCATCCCCGTTTCGTCTTCTAGGGCTGTTATGGGGTCTCTTTCGATTTCTTGCTTAGTGAGCCATGCCAGGAGCCTACTAGGCTTATCCCCTTCCGCATGCAATCGTTGTAGATACCTCCCGTAGTTCAACCGTCCCAGTTTTTCCCATAACTCTATACATCTTGTCCTCAACTCCATCAACTCCCTAGGTTCCTCTCCCGCCGCCTCTGCTCTACGACGTTCCTCTGTTTTCTATCTGCCTTTCCAGTTTGTTGAGTTCTTCTATGGCTGCACCTTTCAGTCCCCCCATCCTGCCGATAGCCACCCCCGTATCACAACTTTAAATGCATCCCAGAGTGTGGCGTTACTTTCTACACTTCCCTCATTATGTTCGAAGTAGTCTTCTATCACCTCCTGAAGGTGTTCCTCAAACTCTCCCTCTCCGAAAGCCTCTGCCCAGAGTCGCCATGTTGGTATCGGGGCTTTCTTGTGTGTATGTGCCCATGTTGCTAGTATCGGGGCGTGGTCTGAAAGTGTGCAGGCTTTGATGCTAATCCCTGTAAATTCCTGCAGTGACTCAGTGCCCGTGAATATATAGTCTATTCGTGTAAATGTTCTGTGGGGTGCGCTATAGTGTGTGTACCCTCTTTTCCCACCATGTACCTGTCTCCAAGTGTTCACCAGCTGTAGATGGTCGAGGGTTCTATGCAGTTCCTTGGCAGAGGGTGCTGGTTTCTTGTGCTTGTCGTCCGACCTATCCAGGAGCAGGTCCAAAGTGCAATTATTTATTTATTTAACATTTATAAAGCGCTCACACAGCCCGCAGGCATCGAGGCGCTGTTACAGGGATTGTTTGTTTTTTCTTAGTTGCGTAATTGTTTTTTTTTTTTCTCTTAGTTGCGTATTTATAACGCGCTTAAACACCCAGAGGTTTTTAAGCGCGGACCCGGGGATCGAACCTGTTGTTGCTTCGTGTCGTCCTGCTTCCAAGACGCGCACGCTGCCGCTGAGCTATCCTCCCGGGATTAAAGTCTCCGGCCCAGATAAACGTTGCTTCTCTGTACTGGGCCAGCTTGGGTGCCAGCTTCTTGAAAAATTCTGTCGCATCGTGGTTCGGAGCGTAGGTGTTAACTAAGCACACCTCTTTGTTCTCCAACATGCCATGCACTAGCACCAATCTACCTTCTGGTCAGTTTCCTGTTTTATGAGCTGGAATGGCACTCTTTGGGCGATCCATATTAGTACTCCTTGTGCATAATTTGAGTACGTGGCACTGCATACCTGTCCTCCCCATTTCTGATCGACTTTGGCCTGTTTCGTTGGTGTCAGATGCGTCTCCTGGATCATAGCTATCTTGACCTTCATCTTGTTCAACCAGGTGTAGACTCGCAGCCTTTTGACGTATGCATTTAGTCCTCTCACGTTCCAGGTTGCTATTATTAACTCATCCAGGCCCATGTGTACTTATTTGATCCGGCTCCGTCGTCCCATGGTCTCTTGCTTGTCCTCTGTCTCTTGCGGCTGCTCTTAGTGGTGCTACTTGAAGTGGTCCCTACCGGGCTCCCTCTCCCTTTGTCTCGGCGGTCGAGTCTCCAGATGTGTTGCTGTGTGCTGCACCAGTCACTTTGTGCTGGAATTGTCCCATTATAGTTTTTATTATTTGCTCTGATGCCAATGCCTTTTACAAAACATTCACCCAAGTCAATAACTCAAACTGTAACTACATAAACCAAAACTTCCAAACTAATGCCCAGCCACCCTCCCCCTGCTCGGGCCTCGCCGCTTCTCTTGCTCTGCCCTCCGAAGTGAAACAGGCTTGCCGCAGCGTGATGCCTCCAAACTGGCATCCGAACTTGTGAAACGTTCATTTTGGGGTTGTGGTTTTCCTTATCACGGCTGGATTGAAGCAGGTCGCTCCTTCATGCTCTGCATCTGGCTTAGTGGCCTTACTTTATGTTGACGTCTTGTTTCTAAAGTCGACGTTTCCACTCACCGGGGCTGGTCCTCGTTATTATTCCGGTTCCTTTGTCTCTGCTGGGGGATGCCCTGCTGGTCCATCCATGCATGAACATCTTCAGTCGAGTCAAAGAACCATAATTTCCCGTGATGGAGTACCTTAAGTTTGGCGGGGTATAGGAGCATGTATCGCACTCCTGCCGTCCTGAGGCGCTCTTTCGTCGGACCGAATTTTGCTCTCTGTTTTTGGACCATGACTGTATAATCTGGGTAGATAGTAATTTTGGAGGTGTTCCTTGTAATCATTCCCCCTTCTCTTGAGAATGATAGTATCTTCTCCCTATCCATGAAATTCATGATCCTGGTGATCATCGCTCTCAGAGGGGCACCTGGCTGAGGTCTTTTGGTCAGTGCTCTGTGCGCCCTCTCCACCATGAAGCCCTGGGAAATAGTTGCTGCTCCAATTTCTTGGAGCAGCATGTTTTCAATATATTCGGTGGGATCTCTGCCTTCTTCGCCCTCCGGAGGCCCAACTATGCGAATATTGTTCCTTCGTGCTCTGCCTTCTGCATCTTCCGCCCTTTGTTCGAGGATCTTGACCTTTTGTATCACCTCTGACATTTGTGTTTGCGTGACCGCCACATCTGCGGTGTTTTGCTGCACTTGCTGCTCCGTTGTTGTTACTCTGTCCATCAGATTTCTGGTGTCCTGGTGAAGGAGACTCACGTCTACCATGACAGTGTCCAGTTTATTTTCTAAGGATGCCTTGAGGGCGCCTATCGCTGCTTCCATTTTGGCATCAAGGGACGCGTTCAAGGCGGCTACTGCTTCTAGGATCGGTCCTTCATTTGTATTTCCCGCCTGTTGTGTTGTGCTTGAGGTAGCCATTGCTGTGTCCGGCTGGACAGGTTGTTTGTTTACGGGTGTTTTAGTGAAGGCTTCTATGCTGGTTTGTTTAGATTTTCCCTCTGTTTTCCGATTTGACATTATCTCTATGGAACTCGCCTTTGTACTGCTAGATGGTCAGCGGATCCGGGTCCGTCCATGCCCTGGCCCTATCAGTCTCTCAGTCTCTCAGTATCTCGAATTCCATTCCTGGGCTTCCCCGCTATGGATTCGTAACCGTCCTGTTGGTTGTTGTGCACCCTCTTTATCTGCCGGGGGAGCTTGCTGCGCTGAATGTTGTGTCATGGCTTGTTTCATACCGACCCTCCTTTAGTGCACTTCAGTAGTTCTTGTGCGGCTCTGGCGTCTCAGGCCTACAGGATGGGTGGATTAGCTCATAGACAATATTGCTCCGTGTGCGCTGGTTCTCGTTCCTTGCATACTCTGTTTCTCCCAGTCTATATCAGGTCTGCCTGCTGGGCGCCGTGCGGTCTGCTCCGCTTGTGCTTCTGTTCGCCACCAGTCCCGGTGCTACGGGGTCCGCCGCCCCTTATATTGTCTGCCCCTCTCACTTCTCCGTGCCTCTGGATATGTTGGAGTGGCTCAGTAGGAAGTTGGGGCCTGTATGGTCGAGCACGGGTGCGCTTCTTCCAACCCTGTACCTTTGTGGTGTCGCATCGACTCCCGGCTGCCTTTCCTGGTCCACTTCTGTTCGTCTTTGGTCAGCCACGGGTGTTTGTGGCAGGTTAACTTAACCCGCCCTGGCTTATTGGTCTTACAGGCGGGGTGGCTCCGGAGGGAAATAGGGCCCACGTGCACCCTGTGCCTGTGTCTGAGTGGATCTCGGGTGCGTTCTCTACACTGGGCTTTCCAGCTCTGTACCTCTGTAGTGCCCGTTCCTCGGACCGCCTATGTTCGTCTTTAGCTCACCTCTCCAGGAGGGCTCCTACTGTGCAGGGTGTTGCCTGTCCCCCGCCAGCCGCACCTCACCCGTGGTTATGAAGCACTGACTTTCTCTCCAGCGGTTCGGCCGTTCGCGCCCGCCATTTTGTTTCCTGCGGGCGCCGTCTTCTTTCACCGTTTTCTCCTCGATTCCAGCTCCGATTTCCGTCGGGAGACTCAGCCAGTGATCTACGGATGTTCCAACGTCTGTTTCTGTTAGTTTTAGGTGCTTTTTAGTGGTTTTGCACCAGTTTTAGCTGGATTTGCTTCAGGATCTCGAAGGAGCTTCTTGATCGTGCCTCCTACTGCATGGCCGCCAAGCCACGCCCCAAGTTCATTCATCTTTATGGAATTGATAATGTTCCATTATGTTAAACAAATCCATATATGCCATCACGTGGAGGATATCAGGGAGATCCTCACTGGAACAGAGACCTTGTTCCCAAGGAGGGAGTCTCTCCCGGTGAGATCCCACTTTCCTCCACCCCTAAGGAGGATGTTGCAGAGTGGGCTCAAATCCCATGCTTCACAGGGCGTGGGTTACCCCTTGGGGACAAGGGACAAATTCCATCAAATCATCACAGGTGTCTAAGTGCACACATATAAATAAATGCAGTCTGGATGTTGTACATGCGTGAGGGTGCATGTGTGAATGAGAATGCAGTTTGGATGTTCTGGGTGCTTGTTCAAAAGACAGAGAAGTTTTATGGGTGTGTGACTGGTGGGTAAATGTGTATTTGTGAGTGTGGGGGTCTGTATGCAAGGCTGAGGCCCAAGCAGGGGCATTGGAGCATGAACATTTTTTGACAGAGGCATGGCATGTTTTACTGGAATGTTTTGTAAAGCAAAGCCACTTGATTATCATGTGAAGGAGAGCCTGGGTTGCAGGTATGTGTGAGGAACCAGGAATGAGGCACAGACACAAAAACTTAAGGTTTTGGTCCAAGACTTTTATTGATAAAAGAAAAAGGGTTTGGAAAATGCATCTCTGTCTCTGCACTAACAGGTGTTTCCCTATCTCAAACAAAACAAAGGGTCTGTTGAATGTCAGAATGTCGAATGTCCTGTTTCCAAAGTACTTTTCTGGCCATCAAATTCTAACAAAATTAACTCTACAGTGAAAAGGGTAATGCCTTTGGTCTTAGGTGATTTATAAATATTCAGAAAGGAAATTGCATAACTCCAACACAAACGATCCAGAACTATAGAGTTTCTTATTCCAGAGGGTGGTTCCCGTCCTCTGGTTTCTCTTCCTTCTTTTGTACATTCCAAGATATCAGTTCTTTGAGTTGGTACACATTACAACTTGGCTCTTTGTCTTTATCTTTGTTAGGATACCGAGTGTACTCTCCTGCAAGGTGTTCCATCCTCTACTCTTAATCAATAATACCACTGGTAAACAAAACAACTTGGCTGTGAGTTTGTATCTTAGTAGAATACCTGGTGTACTTCCTTGCCAAGTTGCCACTCTTCATTTCTTGTTCAGCACAGCCTTTTGCTAGTCCTGATGCATATCCTTCTCACAACCCCTTTTGGTAATGTATTTCTTATGCACTCTTCAGTTTGTCCTTGCCTGGTGTGCTACCAGGGCTTCTCTTTGGTTTTACACAGCCTTTTGCTAGTCCTGATATATCCTTCCCAGGACCACCTTAGGTGATGTATTTATTATATGCTGTTCAGGTTATCCTTGCCTGGTGTGTATTCCTGCCAGGACTTTCTCAAATGAACACACATGCAACTGCCTGGTAGACTCTCATGTCAGGACTTTCTGAAATGAACACACTTGAAACAGCCTGGTATACCCTACTGCCAGGGCTTTCTTAAATACACACACTTGCAGATTTACTTTGCCTGTTGAACTCTCCATCCAGGTCTTTTCCCCTGTGGGCTCTGCACACACTTCCAAACGTGATATCCTCTTACGCTTACTTTAGCTGATACTGACTCTGACTGGAATACTATCCTGCCAGGGCTATTCATATATGTGTATGGGACACACTCACAAACTTGAAGGTCTCTTACTTTTGTTCTGTTTTTTCTCTCACAGAAATACCCACTGGGTCTTTCTCTTTTATGTACTTTGATTGCGCCTTTATCCATTATTTGTATTTGGCATGGCTGCCAATATGCCCCAGTCTCCCTACTTCCCTGTCGGGGGCTCTTGCTAGTGTGCTTGATTCCTCCCGCAGCAAGCTTGTGGCAGTCGTTTCTTCCCATCTCACTTCTTTCGTTCCTCTCCTTCTATACCTCTCACGGTTCCCGCTGGGCTCTACTGCTTCTTGACGGGCTTCGGTAAGTCAAACACTGCCTCTCAAAAACAAATGTCCAGGAGCCCTTTGTTGGCTTCTGGCATTCCCACAGCTTTCTCTATACAGACCAAGAAACCGTGGGGCTGCAGAGAGTGCCGTGAAGCCAACCGGCCCAAGGAAAAAGAAGAGGAAAGCAGATCGCCAGAGAAAACACGCCTGGGAAGGCTCCAACGAGTCTGGCCTGGAATTCCCCACAATACAATATATGGTTCTTACACCCAATAGCCAGTTATGGGAAGTGACAGAGTAAGGGCTTCCCAGGACTTTATGAAAACAAGGAAACGGGTAATAGAATCCAAGAAGCCACAGGGGCCATCTCATCTCTTATCAGGAATCCACTGATTCCTATGGCAGGGCCTGGGTATCCCAAAATGGAGGATACTCATAGCACCTGTCAAATTCAGTATGGAGCTGCCACCAACCCAACCCTGCTCTGTGGGACACACACAGGTGCCCAAAAACATACACTAGGGGTACAGGGTTGTACACCCAGCCAGGGGTGCCATACGGGTATCCCAAGGGTCTCTGTTCACCACAACCAAAAATAGGAAGAGCTGCACTGCCAGGAGTCCTACATGGACTCCAGTGCTGAAAACAACACAGAACACACATGATAAGGGAGTACAGGACAATGACATGGAGGTCCTGTCCCTCCAATGTATTTCCAGCATCACAGTCACCACCCTCCCCAGACTGAGTTTAGGGTGGTCTAATCTCCCACGAGATTGACACCCTCATCCAGATGGTCAACATACTTTCTGAAAAGACCATCTGCATTATCATGACTCTATGCTCAATAGTGAAGTCTAGCCCTTGCACGCTAATGGACCGCCTGAGCAGTTTTAGGTTTTCACTCTTCATTTGCATAAGCTATTTTAGGGGCTTATGATCTGTTTGGCCCTTAAAGGTAGACCCTTGTAAAGTAGGGCCTAAAAAGCCTAAGGCTCCAAACTATGCTGAAACATTCCTTATCAACAGTAGCCCACCTAAGTTCTCTATCTTTGAGTTGCCTACTGATGAATATGATAAGATGTTCCCTCCCTTTGTCATCTAACTGGGACAAGACAGCACTAATTCCAGTGGCACAGGTATCAGTTTGAATAATAAAGAGTTTGCTGTAGTCAGGTGCACACAACACAGGTGCCCTTCGCAGACTTTCCTTCAAGCCAACAAATGCCCTCTGATAGTCTTCCATCCAATTAACCTTCCTCGTTTGTTTGGGCGAAGTCAGCGCTGTCAGAGGGACAGCTATGGTTCCATAGTCCGCCATGAAGTTCCGGTAATACCCAGTGAGGCTCAGAAAAGCTCTCACCTGGGTTTGAGTAGTGGGAGTCTCCCAGTAATGTACATCCTGTACCTTACTGGGGAGTGGTTGGATTTGACCCCACCTACTTCATGACCAAGGTAAGTGACTTTCCCCTGAGCTATCTGGCACTTGGGGGCCTTGATAGTGAGGTTAGCCCTTCGCAAGGCCTGCAACATACAAATCAAATGAGTCAAATACTCTTCCCAGGTAGAACTGTAGACAGAAATATCGTCTAGATAGGCCACACAAAAGGCCTGGTCCATCAGAGCTATTTGCCAATAGCCTGAGGTAAGGTCAAAGGTGCTTACAAATTTGGCAGCACCTATGCTGTCCACGAGCTCATCAGCCCTGGGTGCGCATCAGTTTTGGTGACAGCATTGCCTCTTCTGTAGTCCACACACAACCTCAAATCCTTGGTACCTGCCTCGGAACTTGCCTTGGGGACAAGGACCACTTGACTGGACCAGGGACTTGTTGAGGGCTCAATTACACCCAGATCCAACATTTTGGCGCCCTCAGCCTGGATATGGCTCTTTACAGTATCTGACATCGGATAGCATCTACTTTTGACAGGTACACTGTCACCAGTGTCAATTTCATGTCTGCACCACGGGGTGAGGCCTGGTGTCAGTGAGAACAGAGGAGCATACTGACGGAGCAAAGTGATGCATGCCCTCTGCTGCTCTGTTATCAGATTTTGAGAAAGATACACTCCCTCCATTGAGACATTCTGAGGGTTGCTATGCAGAAAATCAGGAAGGGGCTCACTTTCATCCTCCTCTTGCTATGAAGTTAGCAGAAGACATGAGACATCCTCTTGCCTGTGGAAAGGCTTGAGCCTGTTAACGTGGAATACCAGGAACTCCCATGTTAACCAGATAGTTGATTTCGCCCATCTTGGAGATTATCCTGAAGGGTCCAGTCCACTTATCGGCCAAAGGACTAGACTTGGTAGGTTCGATGACAAGGATCTCCTGTCCTGGAGTCCAATCCACTTGCAAGGCCTTAAGGTCATGCCAATATGTGTTTAATTCTTGGCTCGCCTTAAGATTCGCTGTCGCCTGGCCCATCATTTGTGCCATCCTCCATCTGAGACCTAACACATAGTCCCCCACATGCTTGGCAGGACCTGGAGGGGTGGCTTCCAAACCTTCTCTGATTAAGGCAAGGGGCGCCCTCACGGGATGTCCGAAGAGAAGCTCAAAGGGGCTGAAACCAACACCCTCTTGAGGCATTTCTCTATAGGAGAACAGCAGGCTTGGTAGGAGGAGATCCCATTTCCTCCTTGGGGGCTCTTACAAAGCACCCAGCATGCCCTTGAGTGTCTTATTGAACCTCTCAGCCAGACCATTGGTCTGGGGATGGTAGGAGGTGGAGAACTTATATATTACCCGACATTCCTTTCACATTGCTTGCATGTAACTAGACATGAAGTTGGAGAACACCTCTTTAGGGAATCCAAGGCTGCTAAAAAATGCCCAGAAGAGCCCTGGCAACCATCTTGGCAGTTATGGTCTGAAGGGGTGTAGCCTCAGGGTACCTGGTGGCTTGATCAACCAGGACCAGGATGAACCCGTGTCCACCTGATGTGGAAGGGTCCAAGGGACCAACAATGTTGATGCCTACCCTCTCAAATGGTGTGTCAACCACTGGCAAAGGCTGCAGTGGGGTAATGACACTGTCTCCAGTCTTGCCAGATAACTGACAAGTAGGACAAGTCCGGCAGTGGGACAACACTTCTACTCCCATCCGGGGCCAGTAGAAATGTGCAGAGAGCCTTTGCTTAGTCTTCTTGGTCCCAAGATGACCAGCTAAGGGCATCTCATCTGCCAACTGCAACAGGAAGGGCCTGTAAACCTGGGGTACCACCAACCTCTTGAGGGCACCATGTTCAGGCTTAGTGGGTGCACTACAAAAGAGCTCACCCTCCCAATAAATCTTGAACGACCTAGGCACTTCACCTGTTGCCTGGGCCTGGGACTGTTCTCTTAGACCCTCGAGAGAGTTGCAATCTCTCTGACCCTTACAGAAGTCTCCCGTGGAGGCCCTCCTTCATCCAGCAGTAATTGAAGGTCAGGGTGATCCTCTGGGTTGGGCACCTCTCCCGCAGGAGGGTCTTCTGGCTCTTCTCCCTCAGGAGTTGAGCCTTGGGTTAGCACTGGACCCAGCAAATTCAGATGCCTGAATCCCAGTGGGTGCTGCTGAAACAGCAGGAAGATACGGAACCCCTTCACAGAGGTGTACTTCTTACTCTTCCATCTCGCCTGGGGTCTCCACTTTGGCTTGTGTACCGGACTAGCAGTCAGACCTGGTGTGACCTGTGATCTAGTGACTGTAGTCCATCAGAGAAAATCCCCAACTCTACTAGATCATTCCCCAACATAATGTGTGCAGGTACATTGTCCTGAACCAGGATGGGAAGCTTTGCTGTCTTGTCCTCAATTGCGATGGTGACTAGGGCAACAGTGGGTAATTTGGAAGGCCCACCAGCTAACCTAGTAGTTCTCAGAGGAGCACATACATGGTCTTCTGGCATGAGTGGGGTCATGTCCACCACTGTCATACTTACCCCGGTGTCTCTCTAACCAGTACAAGGCTGGCCATTCAGGAGGACGCTTCTCAAAAATCTGCGGGTGTTTTGTGGGATAGTAGCCAATACTTCTGCAAACTGGTCCCAGGCTCCAAGGGACACTAGGAAAATCTCTGCAGGAGCACCACATGTGATTCCTGTAGAGGAGGGGAGGACAGTGGCTTCCACCTTGGGCATGGAGCAAGGGTAGGTCAGGCTGACAGCCTGGACTCCAAGTGCCTTACTTTTACTCTTGGGGTCACTCTTCTTGTGGTCTAGAGTCGCACAGTCCCAAAAAGTGCCAGGAATGTGAGGTACAGTACTGGAGCCACTGGGAGCCTGCTTTGCAGCAGGAGAAATGCTACTCTACTCCCACCCCCCCATAAGATTTATCCCCACTAGATTTTTGGTTCTTAGGAGAGGGAGGTTTAGGTTTACTCGACTGTGAATGCTTCAGGGACTCCTGAGACTAATGAGAGGTCTCTTTCTCTTTGTCCGTGTCCTTCCCACTGGGTTCCTTAGGGGACACCCGGTGGGAGACCTACTTCTCAGCCAGCCTGACCAGCTGAAAGGGATCCAAAATGTTATGGTCCGCAACATACTAATGCAGCTCTAGTGAACAGCTTTCAGAAAAATGCTCAAAAAACAAAAGGTGGGACAATTCGACAAATGTTTTCCCCTTGTATACATCAATCCACCCCATCATGTTCCTATGTGCAGCACTCAACCAGTCAACCCAAGACACATTGTGCCTCATTACGATACCAGCGGAAGCCGTGCCGGTAAAACAGGCACGGCTGCCGCTGATATACATTTTTTTTCGGCCCCCAGGTATTGGCAATTACTGGGTCATTACGACCCTGCCTGACCTGGTAATTGGCCATTCCGGGGTGCCGGTAAAAAATGCTCCCCATTTCCATTGAGCCCAATAGGGCTCAATGGGAATGGGGAGGCCGGATGCACCGGCACCAATGAAAATGGTGCCGGTGCATCCAGCATGGTCTGCTCGCGGGTGCCAGTCTGCCCGCCAAGTCAGACCTGGCAGACTGTAAGGCACCCGCGAGAAGAACTCGTAGTTTGCTGGTACGGTTACAACAGTACTGGCAAGATTACTGGTACCGTTGTTACTGTACCGGTAAACTTGGAATGAGGCCCATTCTCTCTTTTCTTATATTCCCTGAACCTTTTAAGGTATTAGGTAGGTATTTTGCCAAACTTGGCAATCAAAGCAGATTTAATGCATTCATACTGACCTCGTTCCTCCACACTCAGTTTCAGAATACAGTCATAAACAGTCTGAGGCACTCTACTTAACAAACACTTAGCCCAATGTCTTTTATCAACATCATGGATTCCACAAGCCATTTCAAATGCTTCAATCCATTGGAACATATCAAAACCCTCCACATACACACTGTTAGGGAGAATTCTCATTTTATGGCTAATTTCCCTTACCTATAGAGTCCCCCAGCAGCTTTGCTGGATTTGAAGGGTTTGTTTTTTCTCATGCTAAATGTGAGACTCTTTTTCCCACTCTTAGGCATTTTTTGCTATGTGTGTTCTAGGCTATTTTTGTGTTTAATGCATATGGATTTTCTCTCCCCTCCATAGGAACCATCTTTTTTCACATGTGTTACACAGCACCCTTCGTGCAGTGGCACAGGGGTGTCGTAGCGACCCCCAAACATAGACTCCATACCCTGGGTTAGACTACTGAACTAAACTAGTACAACCCATCTTACTATGGAGGTACTGGGAAGGGTTAATCATTTTCCCTTATGTTCATCTTCAGGAGGGTACCGTACAGTCCCTCTCTCCAAAGTTTCTGGCTGGTGGCAGTGGTTACTACCGAAAATATTCAACCGCAAATATTTTCCTATGGGATTTTCCCATTGTTCGAGGCTACCACATTTTCTGACAGCCTCTAACATACCGCCTGTGTATTTTAATATTAACTTTACTCCAGTAGGTTTTATTTGCCAGAACTTTAATATAACTTCTTTCTCGTGTCTTTCTCTAAACTCCTAACCCAGGTCGGGATGTTCGTCCTTTTGGCGGGCTTCTGCCGAGAAGCCCTCCTTTCGGCGCCACTGAGTTTGGGGTGGGTCCATTGTGTGGGAGGGGGAGTAGGACCCCTGGACAGGGTTGCCTCAGCAACCCATGTTGCACTCTATCCTGATAGGCTGCAGGGTGTCCCGCCAAAATGACCACTCCACTGTGTGAGTGACAGCTAGGCTGTATGAATGGGGATCTTTTTGCATAAAAGCAGGGTTCTGAGGACTGGAAGAGCAAGACATCGCCACTGGAACTAAGAAGCCGAAGAGGAGAGATGCCAAAGACATCTGCAATGACTGAACCACTGGTGAAGCCCTGCTGCAGCGTCTCACCACCTTTCTCCACACGACAAGAGAAGATCGTCATCTGCAAGAGCCTTCTTCCCTTGAGCTGGTGGGGCCAACCAGTTTGCCAATTGCCTTCCTGGACCTGCCTTGGTCGAATCGCCAGTACCCTGTACATGGAGACCGGATAGCCAGGTCCCCGTCCACCCAGACCGTGATTTAAAGGAGCGTACCTTTTATTCGTCGGACAGCACCGTGGCTGGTTTCATCCCTGGGTAGTGTAGTAACTCGAACCTTCCTCCATGACAAGACCCCCTCTTCCTCTGCTGGATCCCCCGAACTGCAGGAACTACCATTAACAACCACCACTGGAGGAGCCACTTCTTCATTTTAAAGATACATTGTTCCACCAGGCCGCCCTTTCTGCGTGGTAGTGCTAAAGGTGTTTTAAATCCTTTACTTACCCGTTGAGTTGGCTGCCCCTCTCTCTTAACATTGTCTTTCAACTTCTGCATCCACCTTTTCAAATCGTTAACCAAAGACTTGACTGCAGCTACAAGAACATTTTGCTCCTGGGCCCTTGCCCTGCAACATTGACTCTGGCACAGGCCTACTGACTCTGGATAAATTTGTTAGAACTGTCTTCTCTAGATTGCTTCTCAACTAGAAATGTGTTGGTGCACCTACTTCTTATAACCACCCTTTCCTTCCAACTTTTAAACCTTGTGAAATGCCATTTTGCTCAGTTTTCACTTAAGTATTTTCTATACCAACATAGAAAGGTTTGGAATGCACAGAATGTCTGAAGAGCATGTAACCCACCAAATCACATCACCACGCTTACTCTCTTCTTTACACCACCAGTCAACTAGAACACAGAGATACTATGACACCATTCGGTATAACTGTTCTCATACCAACATCTGCCTCATTCTGCCCATCACTCTAACTAAACACTGCTGGTTACTCACCCCCAGCCAGGCGTTCTCCTCAGGCCTAACGCAGCCACAATCGGTCTGGGTAAATCCTGCCAGAAGGAACACATACTCTTGATCTCTCAGCCACCACACCTACCGCTAAGAATCAGCCATTACATAAGTACCACACCGGCTGCACACATATCCGGTGCTCACACGCACCTTTTGACTCTCTTTAATCTCTCAACTGACCTGAACTTCGGTTCCCGAGGGCGTTCAACCTACCAGCGCCTTCAGACCATACCAATGGTATATAAGGCGCTATATAAATGCAAAGTAACATAACATAACATACTGATGCACTGCCTTGCTTAATCTGGTTCACAAACTTATGGAAAGTGTTGCTAGGGTGTGTAAGAAGATATTTCTGTATAACTTGTGCTTTCCCTCCCTTGTGAGAAATTGCTAGAGTGCCACTTGTGTTTGGTTTACACTGTGCTGTTTTGCTCAGTTTTCACTCTTGCTCAAACTTGTCTACAATTTAACTAGGGAGTTGTGTATACTTTCTTTGACTGAATTTAACTTGCTTTAAGAACTGTGATAGATGTGTTTAACTAGAAGTGTATAAAATAAATATATATCTACGTTTTAATACAAAGCATTGGTCAGTGTTTCCTTGTGCCATAGTACTGTAGGCCTATTGTGTAAACCCCGAATACTTCTCATCTCCCTCTTGAGATAAGTCTGACTGCTCAGCCACAGCTACCAACTAAATCTTTGTGGTACAGACTGATACCAAAGGGGATTTATTGCTCTCACCTGTAGTCCTAATCTTCTGTAGTGTTCCCTAAGGGAACTGCACAGGATTCTGCCTAACACACAGCAACCAAATCTTTCATAAACTTGGTGTCATGGGACCTGACACTCTCAACTGGTTTGGCTGAAGTCTCCACGCTAGCTTTCTCAAGCTGGATTCTCTGACATTCAGTGTCCGTGTTTTAAGTTCAAGATCCCTATCTTTGAGTATCATTTGCTGTGCCAACTCCTCCTTCTTTAGTACAGCTTCAGTTTTCAACTGTGTATATTCAAGGGCCAATTTAATCCTCAATAATTAAAGCTCCAAGGCATTCCCTGAAGAAACAATGCTGGGTTTAGGAATAGAGGCAGCAGGAGTGGTGGCACTCCTAGAAACAGATTCAATACCAACCCCAGGGGCAGGGTCCTCAGTGGTTTCACTCCCCCCCATCAAGAGCATCACAAACAACCTGGTAGCCCGCCAGGGCCGCTATCAGCTCAGCCCTAGAATTATCTTCAAAATCAAACTCTGTAGATTCATAAGCACTCGGGGAGCCTCCAAGCTCATCCTAGTCAATTTACCATTTGCATTAGATTCTATTGCTTGTAATGTAGTTATCCTAGTACACACCACCAAACATTAAATTAACAACGTTTGGATATTTTGTAAGTGGCAAGGTTACACACTGATTCTTAAAACCATTAGCATCCCACTGCTGCCACCAGACTGGAGGGGGGTTATCTGTACTGCTGCCCTCTATATTGGAGAGTAGAAGGACAGAGCACCCCATATCGTAGAATGGACGAGCAACCAAGGTTTAAGTTCTCAGGAGGTGATGCAGGTTGGTACTTAAGTACAGTGTAGTCCCCAAGACCCCACAAAGGAATGTCCACATACTATGTTATGTGATAACACAGTTTGTTATATAAATAAGGTTCAATATATATACACAAACAAAAAAACACTTTGTGCTTTGGCAAAACTGATATGGTAAATATGTAAAATGTCTATGTGGTACCACAGTTCACTCTTGACTCCTTTAAAATGTACCAGCTGCTGACAGTTCCAATGGTATACAAATCAAATAGTAATGTGAATCAACATCAGACATAGGAAGGGAGAAAAGTTAGGTTAAACAATAGCATAATATTTTGTCCAGCTACCAAGACAAAGTTCTGTGTAAGGATCCCTCCCATCTAGGCAATCTGTAAATAAAGTGCATCAACAAGCCCAGTCCATATATGTTTAAAATAGTCTTTTTTCTTGCTAAAAGTTCTACTACCCCAGTGTACCTGACTTTAGCAGAGTTTCTTCGACGATTCATCGATGGATCCCTCGAGGGTGAACTCCCTGTAAAGCAGGAGCCACAGGGTGTTGAGAGTATTTGAAGAAGAGAGTTTGGAGCCACAAAGAAGACTTGATGAAGAACGTAGGCCCTGCAGTGGGCGTCGAGGGTCGGCTTCGGATGTCGGCATCTGCGATCGGGATTCGACCATGGCTGGACTTTGGATCTTTACTTGTCGGCATCTTTGTGGACTTTGGGTGGCGGGAAACCCACTGGCAGATTCTCCTCGGTACATTGACGACCTTGACTTTCTCCTGCGGCACAAAGTGATCGACCGTGATGGCAAGGGAGTCCTTGGTTTAAATGTTCTTAGACAAAAGGTAGAGCATTGCAGCTCCAGTAATTGAGCAGCACAGCGTCAAGCTGTCCTCGCTTCTGGGCAACACACTCAATTGGCTTCTAGAGGTTACGGAAATCCTCTGAACCCCAGTTGAAGGCAATGGACTTCGATGGCCTTGATGTCCGGGTGCTTTGCTTTGGATTTCTCGGCGGGCCCCATCTTCGATCGACAGCCTTTCGGGACTGGCTTTCAGGGTGCCTCGATGAAGATCAACTTCTGCACGATATTCCCTTGTAGCTCGGGGAGAGGTCTCCTAGCCAGGTCCTCTCTCGATCAGTCCTCGACACATTCGACAGCTTTCGGAACGGGTAAAGGAAAGCAGCAGCAATTCTTCTTCCTCCAGCTCGGCTTCAAGGATAAACAGCTTCAAGTTTCAACTTCAGCTTCTGAACAATTCTGGCAAGTGAAAGGTCCTCAGATATACAGTTCTCTCTCTCATTCACACTGCTGAGCCAAGCTAAGGCAGCCAATAATTCAGAAGGGCATTCAGGCTCACAGTGCATTCAGGACATGCACTTCCAACCAGATATCCATAACAACAAATGTGGATTAGGGCAAGTGTCCAGCCTTTCAGCCCACCACACACACTGCATTCATGTCAATTTCGGGGTGGGCTGTCTCAATCTTTGTGTCACACACACAGATACCAGACACCCATAACAAGGAATGCATATTGGTCACACACTCCATTCACCCAGGTCGCACCACAAGGGTGTACCCACAACATACCATCACTGTGAAGGCTCCAGCCAGTCTGGCATGGACTTCACTGCAATACCATATATGGTTCTTCCACCCAACAGACAGTCAGGGGAAGGGACAGAGCCAGGGCATCCCAGGACTTTGGGAAAACAAGGCAACAGGTAATAGAAACCAAGAGGCCACCGGGGCCATCTTGTCTCCTATCAGGAATCCACTGATTCCTATGGCAGGGCCTGGGTATCCCAAAATGGAGGATACTCAGAGCACATGTCAAATTTAGCATGCAGCTACCACCATCCCATACCCTGCTGTGTGGTCCACACACAGGTCCCAGATACATACACGAGGGGTACAGGGTTGAACCCTCACCCATGGATGCCCAAGGGTCTTTGTTCACCACAACCAAAAAGAGGAAGGGCTGCATTGCCAGGAGTCCTACATGGAATCCTGTGCAGAAAACAACACAGAACACACATGATAAGGGAGTACAGGACAAGGACATGGAGGCCCTGTCCCTCCAATGCATTTCCAGTATCACAATCATCAAAGCCCTCCAACATAGTCCTAACATAGTCCTTCTCCATCATATTCATTCATCATAGTCTTTCTGCTCCATCAGAGTTATTTGCAATTTATTTGTCAAAGTCCTTAAGACTAGTACTGCATCTTCATGCCAGTCCTTCTCCTTTATCATTGAACTTTTCCTTTTTCATAGTCCTTCATCATAGTCCTTCTCTGTCATCATAGCCCTCTCATCATAGTCCTTCTTCACCATCATCCTTCTCCTTCATCTTATTTGTCATTCCTTCGCCTTCAACAGACCCGCCACATAGCCTTTCTCCTTCACCATAGTCCTTCTACTTTGTCTTAGTTCTTGCCCTTTGTCAAAGTCCTTCATCATACTCGTTCATGTTTGTACTTCATCACAGTACTTCTTCCTAGCTGTAGCCCATTGTCAAAGTTCTCCTCCTTTGTCGCATTCCTCCTTCTTATTACTTTATCCTGGTAACTAATTGTTTCCCTACTCCTTCACACTAGTTCTGCTCCTTAATTACAGACCTTCATTCTAATCCTCATCTATAGATAATCTTTATACCAATATTTCACTATAGGCACAGTCAAGTACACTACTCCTTCTCCATCATTATAGTCATTCCACGTCATCATCTTTCATCCTTGTCATGTTTCCTAGTCAGAGTGTCTCTCAGGTACATACACTCTGTCAATCGCAGTCACAGGTGCGCTCTCTTGCACCCCTTTGCATCAATTGATCAATTATTCCTTCTTTTACCTCTCTGCATACCCCTACGTATTCTCTCTTTCTCTCTCTTGCCCTTCCACCTACTGGGGACCATTGAGGGTGGCCAAGGATGAAAATGCCACAAGAGGGGGTGAAGAAAGAATTAAAGGTATCGTGGATAATGTCACTCAATTATAATTAAACTACCCTCCTAAATCTGCACATGGATCTTCTTGCAGTAATTCTACATTTTTCTGCTGGGTGGGGGCGGAGTGGAGGGTTCAAGGTATTCATTGGGCAGTAACCTTTGTTATTAAGCATGAAACGTTTAGGAAAGGACTGAAAGCAGAGGAGAGGCCTGGGTAAAGCAACTTTTTTGTCTCTCTGATAAATGTTAAGGTATGAACGATGCTAAAATATTTCTCAGCCAGAAATGGGCAAATGTCCTTGGTGCTACTGGATCTCAATTTCTTCAAATGTACCTAGCATATTTACATAGATGTTGATGCACACTTTGTGCCTCATTACGAGTTTACTGGCAACCTTGCACTACCGTTGCTGCCACCTGACATCCAGGTGTTACCGTGATATCACAGGCGGCGGCGGTACAGTAAGTTCCCATTCCCATCTCCATGGAATGAGAACACTGGAGCACCAGCACCATTAGTAACGGTGCCGGTGCTTCAGTGAAAAACTTGCCGGTAGGGGCCTGAACTACCGGCAGGTCAGGCTTGCCATTTGTTCAGTGCCCCTACTGGCAGACTCGAATTGAGCCGGTCCCAAAAAGGAAAAATTAAATAAAGCCATGCCTCACATATACTGGTGATAAGAATTGCTTACACTTGATTTTATGGTTTCCATCCAGTCCTTAGTATATTCTGCCTTAAAATGTAAGCACCTTATAATTAATTATGATCATTCTGTCAGTTAAATGACTATACACCTTTACTGTAAAAAGGTTTACAGTCTCTTCTTACATCAGTAAGTTGTGGTGCCATGATGTGGGATGGTAGGGTTGCTTTTACTCTTTATTGACGACACCACCATGGTGAATAGTGAAGTATTGATTGTGCGGCAGATGTCCACAATGTTGCTATAACACAAGGGGACCCATAAAGTCAAACTATTAAAACAAAGAGGAAAGGAAACTGAACAGGTGCGGCACATTGATGCATAGTGTACCTGAGATTTGATGAGATGATCCTTTTCAAACTTGAAAAGGAGATGGATTTGATTATGTTCACAAAGTGGCGGAAAACCAATAGGATAGTCTAACCCTTGACTTAAATCTAGAGAGAGCAATATGATTCATAAAGCGGCTACTTCGACAAGCTCGGACTTACCCCAGACTTACTCCTGAGCAATATGGAAGTAAGTCGGGAGTTAATCGGAGTTACTCATAGTGACTTCTTTGTGAATCAGCATACTAAAATAATGTTTTGCAGAGGAAGAAGCTGTATTACAAGGGATTGAAGACTTGGCCAGCCATAACACTTATGCAAATCCAGACTCAATCACAGACAGAGAAAAGGATTTCTATTGGTGCCATATTCAGGCTATGGAAAGTCTCTTTGCACGTGTGGCCAACACAGCCACAGTTTGCATGCAGCATGCTGGTTACTACCCTTTTGTATTGTGTGTCTCAGCATGTATAACGTACACCTAGCTTGGAGACAATGTAGGGTTAACAGATGATGGTGGAAGGCACCCGTCTTATTAGAAATGCTTGGAATAGGTAACACGTTGATAGTAATGGACGAAATGGTTTGGAAAGAAAATGTCCTCCTGCTTGACAACATTATTGATGAATAACTGTAATGCGGGAAAAGAGAAGGTAATTGCGACCTTCCTCTGGCATCTATAATAAGGCGCAGTGAACCCCTTCCCGCAATCCCTTATAATGTGATGTATCGATTCATCTCGCTTCTAAATGTCTCAATAATAGGTGTTACTTTATCCCCAATGTAATGCTCACTGTGTCCATGTCAGAAGCATGTCAGAGTGACTCGGCCTTGGCGTACATGCAATCTGTGACTGCATGTCTCTGAGGCGAGCGCTTCACTCACTGAGCTACTTAACATCACGTTTACCTCTACTTGTTCATTGATGAATGTACAAACACATGCTCGGGGAGCCACGAAGTGAGGCATGTGGGGACAGGGAAATTACATAATTAGAGAAAGGCATTACAGAAATAAATAGTGGCTAAAGATTAAGAGGTCTGGTTAGTTTGGGAGGATGTTCCTAGTGAAAACAAAGAAAACATTGGAAGGTCATACAGTTTCAACAGCCATTTAAAAAACAAAAAAAACATATTGTGCACTTTGAACTGCAAGAGTACTAAAATTGGGCAGTTGTACGTAGAACGACTTAAGACAGTGAAAGGAGTTTCTGTGCCCGTCCTTTTTGCGTAGGAATGAATTACAGCTGAGCAGTTAGGGGGTTAACAGATAGTTTACACGTTAGAAAGCTCATGGCTCTCCCGGTGGGTGCCATGCCATACCTTGCACTTGCGTCTGATAAACAAGGAAGTACTCGTCGGTGCCACAGCTCTCAAACTCCTCCCCGCTGCACTTCTGCGCACAGAGCTGCTCGTCCTCGCGCTCGTGGAGCGTGAAGCACGTGGTGGGGAACGCGCAGTGACAGAATGTTCCGGAGAGGACTGCCAACGGGTATTCCTGAGGGAGCAAACAAGAACACTTACTTGGGGTCGATTCTCAGCGGCCTGAAAAGAATACTGCATTCCACTGCTGGCATTACACAGAATCCCGAAGGCACCTGCCGCACAGCAGATGGCATCGCCTTTATATAACATGCCACGCGGAAAAAGCAGAGCTGTATCCACGGGTCCCGAAAGGAGACCACTGCAAATCAAAGCTTCAGTTTAGACCCAGCAATTCACAGTCATGTATGGAGAGGCCATATTTCAGCACCATTTACAACACAGAATCATAGTATTATCATGACCTGATGACAATACAACGCGTCCATGTGTGATGCCATTAAATGTCATTCAACAGGCACTTTTAAATCAGTCTGGCCTACCAAGTGCATGTTCTGTAATGTTCACGTTCAATAAAATAACACTCCCTTCATCCCACCATAAAACATTTAAATAATACCTACAACTGTCACCCAGGGTATAATTTGAACATGCCAACCCCCCCAAAAGTTTTTAAATAAATAAAACAAAAAGGGAGAACATGCACACAAGAAAGCACATTTTCTGCTGCTCCATACGGAAATGGTAGCCTGCTACCCCTTCAGCAGCAGGCCTGTCACAGGGTGGCACAGCCACCGCCTCCGCCACTTTCCACCTGGTGTAGTAATCACCTTCATCGAACACCCAGAAACAGCAACACGCCCTCCACCCAACACAGACGGTCACAACCTCTCGCATTTGGCGACTGTGAAGCACATTCAACAAAAAGACGGAAAGAAGAAACAGAGGATGAGACAAGCACAGAGTTAAGAGACAGACTGATGAACATATGCACACAACATGGCGACAGAGAAAGGCACAGGCATGAGACAGAGAAATTGACATAGGGCCTCATTACGACCCTGGCGGAAATCGTGTCGCCAAATGCACCATGGAGCACGGCGGAAAGCTGCCGATAGCGCCATGGGGGTTGGCGGATTTACCGCCCCATTCCGACCTTGGCGGGGCGGTAAATCCCCATTCCCCATTTTACCCTTCCCCATTCCCATTTTTGCCCCATAGGGTATAATGGGAGTGGGGAAGGCGTTAATTACGCCACCGTAAAATACGGTGGCGTAATTAACAACAAGGTCCCGTAGCGCCATGGATTTCTCCGCTCGGAAAAAACAGGCGGAAAACGCTCCATGGCGCTACGGGAACTCGTAGTGGGGCGGACGGGTCCGCCGCGAATACCGCTGGCGTAAACCCACTCCGCCAGGGTCGTAATGAGGCCCATAGTCATGTATATGAAAGATGGAAAATAAGAGAAATTCAGTGGCAGGAGAAAAAAGTAAGAGGTGTAGCGCCTTGAAACACTTGTGTACAGGCGCGCTATAAATACAATATCATATCTTGAGAATATAAGTGAATGATGTCCTTTTTACTGGTTACAGCACAGGATAGATCAGCTCCAAAGCTTGCAGGTAAGGACGGGGACACAAACTGCCACTCACTCTCTCACAGCCAGCCTCTCGCCAACGGTCGCACATAGAACACTCAGCAGCCATTCTATGACAAGACTGGAGGCGAGCATTATGCTTCAACTTCTTTAATTTACTACTCTTCACAGCAGTTTCAACAAACTCAAAACTATAACAAAACACTGAAAACAGTCTGAACAGACTTTTTCCTCCTTGAACTACAATCCCCATAGTCTCTGTAGTCCATCATACTCCTGCTCAGCTATGACCATATCCTGTCCCTGAGCTCCTCCTCTTCTTTTACTGCTCTTCAAGCAGATAAGTGACTTTCTGTTTACCTCTTAGCTAATGTGGATTTCATTAGCATTAGCGTAGGATTTAGGTTATATGAGGGGTTTCAGGTGCCTCCACGACAAGTTTACACGGAGTGTGTAGGGTTTAGTGACAGTAATTGCAGGGTTTTTATACGTGGTAAGATGTGTTAGGCTGAACTTCGTTTCAGGTCAGGAACACCGCATTCGCGTGACTTTGTAGAGCGACCTTATCAGCTGCTTCGTAGCAGCATTGGGAGCTCCGGCGACCACCAGCCCCGTGCCGCACTACTGGCACTCGAGGGGTGTCCGCCGGGCCCTGGAGCTCCCCGAGCCTCCCTTCACCCCAGCGGGGAGCGGACACGCTACAGCGGGCCCCCTCCCTTGTGGAGGAGGAGCCGAGCATCGAGCACTACGAGCCCTCGCAGAGGGCCAGGAGGATTCCCCCCACCCTTGGGGGGGCGGAGCTTGCAAAGCGCTGAGCCGCGTCGTTTTCACTACGCGACGCGGCTGCAGCAGGAAGAGCTCGCACGATCGGTGCGTTACGAGGCTCTGTGAGCTGAGAACCCTGACTTCCCCTCGCGCGCGTGAAGCGCCCAGCGAGCGGGGGCTTGCATAACCTCAGTAGAGGCAGCAGGAGCGAGAACTTCCCGGAATAATTGGAAAAAAAAAAAAACATTTTGATTGAAGTGGACAGTGCCAGCGAGCTACCTACAGCTGGCTTATAGAACCTAAAGACCCACAAGCCGCCACAGGCATGGTACATTAGAAGAGTCCGGTGCAGCCACATAAAAAAAAAAAAAAAAAATTTTAAGTATAAGAGTAATATCTGGAGACTTGGAAAGGGTCTCGGAGGAGCATCTATCAGGAAGTGGGCAGCAAAAGACACCTGCACGCAGGTATTAAGGCACGCAGCACCCCTTATCATGTTTGAATATGAGTGGAGTGAGGAGGAGCAGCCCCTAGACTTGGCTGCAAGTTTCAAGGAGGTGCTGGGGAATTCCCTGATAGATGCGGTGGCTCAAGGGGTGAGACCCTTACAGGAGAGGCTAGAGACACTGGAAGCGATGCTTCATCAGCCTAAGGAAAGCACCAAGACGACTCGCAGCTTGCCCATGGAACCCTCTGGAGCAGGGTCTAAGGGGAGTATTCAGGCCCGCAAGAGGAAAGCCTCTGCAGACCCCCAGGGCCCAACGGATGGGGCAGGAGACAAGGCCCCGGAGGTCGCCGACGCCTTCGCGGAGCTTAAGAGAGCATATTTGCAGCGTCAGGCCGTGCCGGACCTCATGACCCCCTCTCCTGGGGAAGATAAGGAAGGAGATGATGACCCAGGCTCGGAAGAAGAGCCAGAGGAAGAGGACTTGTCCCCTCAAGAGCCAGAGGAACCAGTCGAGGAGGAGTGGGCAACGCCCAGCGGGGGAAAGAAAGCCCGCAAAGAGAAGCACCTCAATGAGGAGCAAGATGATATGTTCGATCCGGATGCCATCAGAAATCCGAGATCTTCCAACTGGCAGCCTTCTCCAAGAGTGGCTCAGTACATGACAGCAAGGCTCAGAAAAGCTTTGGATAAGGAAGTCCGCCAGCGACTTCGAGCAGAATGCCCCAGACCAGACTTACCGGGGAAGGTGGCGGAAGCCCCCGAATTGGATCCAAAGATGCTCACTTTTGTGTCAAAAACCAATAAGGACCCCCGTAAAGGGATTGATAGGTCATGGAAGAGTTGCCAGGAGAAGGTCCTGGACTTAGCCGGTCCGCTCGCTAAGATCATGGACTTGGCTGAAAGAGCGAAGGATACAGGCGAGGAGGTGGATCCAGAGGCCCTAGCTGGATGGGCACAAAGGGCGGTTTGCCTCCTAGGTAACGTGAATTGCGCGATAGCCTCCGAGAGGAGAAGAGGATTGCTTCTGAAGATAGACTCGAAGCTCAGTGACCTAGCTTCCTATGAAGCCGGGGAGACAGCACAAGGTCTCTTGTTTGGTGAGACTTTCGGGAAGGAGATGGGCCGATTTGTAGGCACATACACGTCACTGGAGAAAGCGCAAGCATCCATCCGTAAGATCTTCCCGCAGAGAGTTTTTGCCGGGACCGGTCGTTACAGGGGTCGCTCGACCGGTCGCCAACAAGGAGGAAGAAGACCCCCGAATCACAGGGCCCAGTACTGGGAGAACAGGCAACAGGACACGTTCTTCCCGGCCAGAGGCCGTAATACCAGAGGGCGACGAGGTAGAGGCTTCGGACGAGGTCAGGGGTTCACACCAGGTAAGAGCGATAACCTACCCTCCAGTGGGAGGGAGAACAAAGATGTTCTGGGGAAGCTGGCGCGCGCTTTCCAGCGATGCCTGGATTTTGCAAACCGTCAGAGGTCTGCAGCTAGAGTTCATACAAGACCCAGTGCAGACAAGAGCACCCCATCGCCAGCAGCTAGCAAAAGAGTAGCAAGCAGCCCTCAATACCGAATTGGAGCTCTTAGTGAGAAAGAGAGCCATAGAAAGATGCTCCGGGGTCCCAAGTTTTCTCAGCAACATGTTTCTCGTTCACAGGAAGGAGAAAGTACGCCCAGTAATAAATTTGAAGGAACTGAACGGATGGATAGTTTACCATCATTTCAAGATGGAAGGAATCCATCAGCTCAGAGACTCCCTGAGAGAAGGAGACTGGCTAACCAGGTTAGACCTAAAGGATGCCTACCTTACAGTCCCAGTACAGGAGCGGTTCAGGAGATTCCTGGCCTTTCGCTGGAAGGGACAATTTTGGCAATTCAGGACTATGCCATTCGGGCTTGCGTCAGCGCCTTGGGCGTTCACGAAGTTGATGAAACCAGTAGCCGCAGCCATCCGAGAAAAGGGAATTCGGCTGATCATATACTTGGACGATCTATTGCTTCTAGCGGAAGATCAAAAGGCACTGGAATATCAGACGCAGTGGGTTCTAGACCTCTTACAGTCACTAGGGTTCCTAGTGAACACAGAGAAGTCAGATACGAAGCCGGCGCAGAGGCTGGACTTTCTCGGCTTCATCCTGGACACGAAGAAAGCCACCCTGGAACTTCCGGCAAGGAAGATCCGAGATATCAAGAGAGAGATCAGAGCATGCCTAGGGAAGAGAGTTATATCTCTGAGGGTCCTAGCGAGGATTGTGGGCCTCCTGGCAGCCTCAATACAAGCTATTTTTCCAGGTCCCTTACACTATCGAGCTTTACAAAGATTGAAGATCAGACACCTGCAACAGGGGTTGAGATATCATCAATCGATACCGCTAGATCAGGAATCGGTCACGGAACTGGAATGGTGGTTGCAGAATATGGACGCCTGGAATGGGCGTGCCATATTCGGGGACCGGCCGGACCTCGTGATAGAGTCAGACGCCAGCCGTATAGGATGGGGAGCGCGATGCGGAGAGTTGCAAACTGGAGGGAGATGGAGCGCAGAGGAGCTGAACCTGCACATAAACTGCTTAGAGCTCCTAGCAGGCTCCTTCGCGATAAAGACATTCACGAGAGATAGAGTGAAGTCCTGCGTCCTACTAAAGATGGACAACATATCAGCAGTGCGTTACATAAACCACTTAGGAGGGACGAA
Organism: Ambystoma mexicanum; assembly: GCF_040938575.1. Lineage (NCBI taxonomy): Eukaryota > Metazoa > Chordata > Amphibia > Caudata > Ambystomatidae > Ambystoma > Ambystoma mexicanum. Next base: position 1,425,438,733 of record NC_090932.1, read on the forward strand.
GTCCAAGTTGCTGGCCGAGCTAGCGAAGGATTTTTGGCATTATTGCCTGAGGACGGGGACATCAGTGACAGCGGAGTACTTACCCGGAGCACTGAATGTGATAGCAGATTGGAACTCCCGGTACCTCACAGACTCCAGCGATTGGAAGCTAGATCCAGCAGTGTTTCAGATGCTGGTTCAGAAATGGGGCCCATTACACACGGATCTATTTGCGTCTCGGCTCAACGCCCAGATATCCAGCTACTTCAGCTGGAGACTAGACCCATACGCGAGAGGTACGGACGCATTCTTGCAAGATTGGGCAGGCGGCACTCATTACGCCTTCCCTCCGTTCATGATGCTGAGCAGAGTGCTGGCGAAGTGTCGGAGGGAGAGAGCAGAGCTAGTGCTGATAGCACCGTTGTGGAAAGCCCAGGTGTGGTTCCCGACGCTGATAGAGCGGTTAATAGATCTGCCAAGGATCCTCCCGGAAGGGGAACAATTGCTCACGGACCCAGCTGGGCAGTATCATCCTCTGAGAATGAAGAAGACACTCCCGCTCATCGCGTGCAGGATATCAGGAGACGATGGGAACTGCCAGGCATTTCGATGCAAGCAGCAGAACTTATTGCCGAATCCTGGGCTCCATCGACTCGGAGGAGCTACGACGCGGCTTGGGCCAGGTGGACGAGTTGGTGTAGCGGGAGAGGTTTTCATCCCATTTCTGCACCTATAGTGGCCATATTGAATTTTCTAGCACAACTGCTGCAAGATGGGAAAGCTTTCAGCACTATTGGAGTGTACAGATCAGCGATTTCCGCGGGTCACGTGCCGATTGAAGGGGCGCCAGCAGGTGAACATCCAGCAGTCTGTAGGCTCATTCGAGGAGCTAAGTTTAAAGCGCCACCGGTTCCCAGATATACAGTGCTATGGGACGTTACAAGAGTTTTGAAATTATTAGAGAGCTGGCCGGTGAATAGATTCTTGTCTCTCAAGCAGTTGTCAGGCAAATTGGCGATGCTGTTATGTCTCATATCCTGTAAGAGAGTGTCAGATGTTAGAGCCCTAGAAATTAATAGATGGACGTTCGGACCAGAAGGAGTGACCTTCGTAGTGGTGCAAAGGACGAAATCAAGTACATCCACAGCGCACTATCCCTATTTCCCCAATAATGTCAAATGGTGCGTAGCTAGTTGCATCAAGGAATATGAGGCCAGGACGGCAGACAATAGAGCGAGTAGTACTAGTCAGTTGTTGATAGCGCGTAGGAAGCCCTTTCAGGCGGTAAAGACAGCTACCATAGCGAGATCGGTCAGAGAAGTAATGCTAGCAGCAGGGATTGATTTACAGCAATTCGGTGCGCATTCAGTGAGGGGGGCCATGGCGTCCAAAGCATATAGGACGGGGGTTCCCTTGCAAGATATTATGGCAGCAGCAGACTGGGCGAAGGATCGCACATTTAGAGAATTTTATTTTAAACCAACGGAGAGTATGGCGAGTACAGTGTTGGGACAGCTTTGAACAAGCATAATGCTCGCCTCCAGTCTTGTCATAGAATAAAGATTACCCCTGCTAGCTGCGCAGGGAGTATTAATTCTATGAAAGACTAGGAGGCGAGCATTAAATTCCCACCCGAGAGATGTATTGTGCATATTATTGAATGATCGTATGTGGTAATAATATGAGGTTTGCAGCAATACATGGACACCTCCCTGATTTTCTGCTTTCTATTATTTCTAGGAGAGGAGCAGAAGAACAATTGAAGTGAGAGACTAGTAGAAGTCGTTGCCTGAGTAGAAGGAGTGCGACATTTGTTTGGAGTGGTTCAAGTTATTGCCGGTTGCAGGACTAAGTGCAGAGTTTTCACTGTGACTTTCAGAGCGAGTAAAAGAGAGGAGGAGCTCAGGGACAGGATATGGTCATAGCTGAGCAGGAGTATGATGGACTACAGAGACTATGGGGATTGTAGTTCAAGGAGGAAAAAGTCTGTTCAGACTGTTTTCAGTGTTTTGTTATAGTTTTGAGTTTGTTGAAACTGCTGTGAAGAGTAGTAAATTAAAGAAGTTGAAGCATAATTCTCGCCTCCTAGTCTTTAATAGAATTAATACTCCCTGCGCAGCTAGCAGGGGTAATCTTTATTACTCACACCACATTCAACTCTCAGAACCGCCTGATAGCACCATCCATGCAAAGAGAGCACGGCTAGTAGAGAGCTCTTTACACATCTCCTAGACCCTGACGTCAGAGAGAAAGACGGTGAGATAGGGGAAGGATGAGACAAAGTAGGGACATGTGAAGAAATAAAAATCAACCACAGGCACAGATATTGCCATTTTAAAAAGGAATACGCCTTTCTATCTGACTGTTAGGGCGGTATATGCATGCCTATACAACATGGAATGCTACCATATATAACCTCACAGGAATCTCCCAAACTTTCTACTACTGAGAGCTCCCACATCACTAGTGAACTTAAAGCCCACATGCATTTTCATGCAAAAATGTCTCGGGAGGATAGCTCAGGGGCAACGAGCTCGTCTCGGAAGCAAGACAGCACGGAGCACCACAGGCTCGATCCCCGGGTCCGCGCTTAGAATCATAACCACAAATAACCTCTAGTAGTGGCAACAGTAACATACTACAGTCCAGTAAATAGTGCAGAATGCTCAGTACACGGAAATGCACACTGTTGTCACCTACTCCTTGCCCGTCTATGCTGTAGTGTACCTACTCATGCATCCCTATCTGATAATTGGTCTTAACCTCTCCTGGTCCCGTCAACCTTCACGTTTTACCACGTGGGACTCCCAGCTCCTATCTGAACTTCCTGGTGTGTTTCCCCCTCTCATTTTTCTCTCCAATCCATTGTCTCCCTGCCCTCCTTCCCAATCCTCACCGTCCCTTGAAGCTTCTCACTCCCTGCTGTTCTGTTACTCCACTCCTCATTCTTCCAGATCCTCAATCCTGAGCTACCTGCCCCGCCCCCCCGCGCGCATCTCCTCGGTACTGCTTTTTTGTTATAACCTGCTCGCGAGGTCTCCCCCTTTGTCCACACTCAGCTCCTAGCTCCTTTGACTGCCATGTTGGGATCACAGGCGCCATGCACCCCATCCCGTCTGCCCGTCATCCATTCCATTCCTGCTCTGTCCTCCTCCTGGTCCCAGGATACACAGAAAAAGTGATCAACACGTTAAAGTATGAATTAGGGATGTAACTGCATGGGGGACTTATGCAGATCACCCCTGGTTTTGCATCCCCCAGCAGTCGGTTTGCTGTTTTGGAACAACAACACTCTTTCTATACACTGCACTGACCTTGCACTATTATCTCTAGGTATTCATACATATTTATTTGTCACTTCTATAGCGCACCACGCCCGCCCGGAGCCATCTAGGAGCCTTTCTTAAGAAAACATAGAACCTTGAAGTTCCATAAAGGGAGATGCGCACATCGATTTACGCAAACAATGTCACGTGTGCAGACACACGTACACACTCATAGCCACACACTGTATCTCACGCATAGAGTCTATCCTACCAAAAGATGAGGATTTGTTTTCCAATGCGGATCCAGGAGTGAACCGAATCTGATTATACCTTTCCTTTCCAGCACTCGTGAACACTGATGAAAAGGGCATTCAATAACCCGTGCTTGCTCAAGGGGATTGTTTTGCCCTGGTGCTAATACTTTGCAAAACTGCCCTTGCATCAGTGAATTGCTTCTTTAAAGTGGCCCCAGCTTTAGTTGAATGTGCCACAGGGGGGCTGCATCCCGAAAACACACCCTTTGTGATGAACAGATCCTTTCTGGGAAGTACACCACAGCACATTTTGGGCGAAAACCAAAGAATGGCATTTGGGCGGGTACGTATTTGTATAGTGAATCAATCCTCACGCACCATGTTTATTTTGTCTAAGAGAAAAAGAGTGAGACAGAAAGAGGGAGGGGGGATAGTCAGTGAGATATAGAGGAGGGAGAGAAAGACAAAGGGAGTGAAGGGGGAGGGAAACAGAACGATTTAAAGAGGGATATATGGGGTGTGTGTGTGTGTCTGTGTGTGTGCGTGTGTGTATCTGTGTGTGTGTGTGTCTGCGTGTGTGAGTGTGTCTGTGTGTGTGTGCGTCTGTGTGTGTGTGTGTCTGTGAGTGTGTTTGTGTGCGTGTGTGTCTGTGCGTGTTTGTGTCTGTGCGTGTGTGTGTGCGTGTGTCTCTGTGTGTGTGTGTGTGTGTCTGTGAGTGTGTGTGTCTGTGTGGGTGTGTCTGTGTGTCTGTGCGTGTTTGTGCGTGTTTGTGTGTGTGTGTCTGCGTGTGTGAGAGTGTGTCTGTGTGTGTGCGTCTGTGTGTGTGTGAGTGTGTGTGTCTGTGTGGGTGTGTCTGTGCGTGTTTGTGCGTGTTTGTGTGTGTGTGTGTCTGCGTGTGTGAGAGTGTGTCTGTGTGTGTGTGTGCGTCTGTGTGTGTGTGTGTGTGTGTGTGTGTGTGTTAAATGTGAAATGTGTCCCTATGTATTCCACTGGGTTCTATGTGATTACAGAGAATGCACAACATATAATGCTTTTTCAAAACCCCGTTTCTCTATGTCCTTAAATCAAACCCAACCCCATTCCCATCTGTTTTACCCCATTACCCCACCCCATATTTTTTTTTTTTTTAAATGTCAATGTTTTCTCTCTGTTTTTGTTTCTCTGTTAGAGCATTCTCTGTAATGGTACCCTCTATTATCACTGGATACCATTCCATTGCCATAAGCTAATATCAGAATCCCTTCTGTGCCGCACCTCCAATGCTGCATTACCACATTCCTTTCATGGCAAGAGGTGTCAATCCTCATCACGTGTTCATGAGCTAATATCAAAGTTGAGATAGCTCCATACAAGTCATTTTGTTCTGCTCCCCTGACAGCATGGTCTTGTCCATTATGCTTTGCACTGCTCTCCTTATGCACATTTGTTGCGAGCTAGAATGGCAAACCTAGCTGTCAAGTCCTGACAACGAGAGCAGAGCAGGCGAGGTGCATCAAAGTCTTGCTAATTGCACCATTTCACTACGAGTCTATGTCACATTTACATGTGGGCCCCTGTGTAGTGTAGTGTACAGAACACACAACTCCAACCACCTCCTCTATACATTGTTATTTATGTTAGTGATTGCCTCTAGAGAATCAAATACATTATTGACATGGTTTTAATATGAAGTATTCCAGGGAGGAGTTGGTACAGAGTTTTAATGTTTTGACAATCTGTGCAGGGCAGAACAATAATTTTGAGGAGGCTGCAGTTGTCCATCTATAGTGCTTTATTTGGTCTGTCAAAAGACTGGTTTCATGGATGGATGTTCTGCAGCACTAATATGAGCAGGGGAGTATCCAGCATGACAGCAGTGGGGTAAACTAGGAGACATGATTGATTTTGGGAGTCAGGCTGGGGTGTTGTGGGAGATCCGGTTCAGCCAGTGTGTGATCGATGAAGGTTTAACACCTATCCTGCGACCTTCTAGGGCTCAAAGACAGTCATGGGGCTGATCTCAACAAGATATGCCAGCATTGCCACTGTAAAAACAAATATTTTCATGCCAGTTGTCTTCAAAGCAGACCAAGAGGTCTCCGAGGGCAACATATTGTAGCATTTACAAACATTACATGTAATGTTGTCATTCGTAATGATGGCTCTCATAATGCCACCATGATGCTGTGCAATAGATATAATACAGATCACTCTCTGGTTTTATTATAAGAGTTCAGATTTGCTTCAGTGATGGCTGGTACTTCCCCTGTCTGTATTTGTAGGTGCTTCAGGATAGGGATCAACTGTCTGGCTGCGCAAATGCGCAAATGCGCACATGGCTGTCACATTCATTGCAGCATTGAGCCAGAAACACAAGTTCCTTCTGTTGCCTGCATGGCGACAGGGCAGAAGAGGGGTGATTCCATAGGGGGAAAGTGGGAATCTCGAGAGTTTCCTCCAGGGAAAACGCAAAACGAAGGGCCCCAAGGCTTTTCACGGTGAACAATAATCATAATTGTTTTTTGTTAGCTATTTTAAGTTTGTACTATTTCTTTACGCTATTTTCGAGTTAACTTTTTTGAGCTATTTCAACCTGGACCCATCACAATGACTGAGCTACCCCTTAATGCTCATTTTACATAAGTAGACCATGAAGTTCCTCAACAATATCTGCCAGTGCTACCCCCCCCCCCCCCACCCTTTCATGGTGCTTGTTCCCAAAGCAAACCATGAAGTCTCTCTCAACAATATTGCCGGCATTGCCTCTGTACCTCTCATTGTCATGATGCTGGTGACCAACAATGCGTGACATTGTTTCGACTCTAAAACACATTTTCATTGTACTAGTGCCCAAAGAAAATACGAGTCCTGTTTCAAGAAAACATTTCTGTACTTGCTCCATTCTTGCTGTTTGTGCCCGCGGAGAATCATGTGGTCTCTCACAATAGAATAAGCCCGGTGCTAGTTCCACCTTAATGGCCAAGTGCCAAAATTAAACCATATTTGTCTCTCAACAATATATGCCAATGAATCTACCACCGGTCATTTGGCTGGGCCCAAATGAAAATATGCCTTCTAGTTTAAAAGTATATCCTCAAACTGCACCACCTTTCATACTGCTAGTGCTGACGTAAAACCACACGGTCTATCTCAACAATATATGTTTGTGTTTTACCCAGTTCTGACTTATGCTTCTCTACACACACACACACACACACACACACACACGCACCCACACATACACTGTGCCCCCACACACATCAAACAACATTAACCAGAGCTCTGATTTTTGAGCGGGTCACCCCTACACCGTTCACAGTAACTGCTGAAACCATGACTCTGTTTTGCACCCAAAGGTCTGAGATATATATCATAATCCCTTATCAAAATGGCCTCTTTCTGTACAGGATGCAATTGTCAGGGGTAGAACACTGCCTGCCATTGTTAGTGCCAGACAGACATAGTACTATCAGTAGCTCTTCAATAAAATCAAAAGCCATAGCTCGTTGGCCAGACTCGAGCCTCATCCTTCAGTATTTGAACTATTTTGGACCAACTAAAGATTTAATATCTTTCATGTGTTTTTGGGAACTTTCCGTTTCCTGTTTTTGCACATCCATGAGGTGGTCTAACCGATGAACATTGAATATAATATCTTGATTTTCCAAGCGAATGGCTTTCCATATATATATATACACAGTTTAATGCTTGTTCCACTGTTTTTTAATGAAAAGAATTCTGTTGAGTTTCTCAGATCTTGTAACCCCCCTGATCTTAAGTTGTTTGGGATATTATTGTAGTTTATGTTTTTGTTCCTGGTAGAAATGGCCTTTTCTTCGACCAATAAGGAGGAATGTGCCACAAAATCAAATGTCAAATTTCATCATGCGTCAAGCATGTTGTTGTTACTCATGTTGCCCCAGAATCGATTGGTCCCAATGTTGAACTCATGTAAATGGTATTCTCTGCCACTTTCTTCAAATGTGTTGCACCTGCGCCTTGGTGTAAAGCGCTCTATAAATAAATAAATAAATCAATCAATCAACCTGCACAGCTCATTATTATCAATCCCAGTAGTGTGCGATGTTTCCATAGGAACCTCCCCCAAATAATGAGTCATCCCTTAGTTGCAAGCAGGTTTGTGGGTTGAGATTAATGTAGACCCATTTGTGTTTCACCTGATAAAAGTACACATTTAATTTCACCAGAATGTCAGTGTGTATGTTTACCTGCTCTGCAATCTTGTGACATGGTCTGACCAGGGATTGTAATACCTGATTCAGCACTCAAAGTGAAGATTGGGTTGCTGTCAAAATCTGGCTTGAGTTGGTGTTTTGTATCTTCTACTTGGAAGGAGTGAAGTTCTAGGCATGGGCGTAATTTGAGGCAGGGACAAAGGTGTTTGTCCCCACCAACGTCTGTGGCACACCATTTTATCATACTCATTTGGCAGGGCCCCTTTCATTGAGATGGCATGACCCCCCAATACTTTAAGCAAACTTACTCCACTAGTTCTAGTTCTAAATGCCACCTCAAAATACAGGGTTTGGTGTTCTTATTCCAGCGCATACAAACCATAGGGGCATGGTCAGTGATGAGCTTGAAATTCCCGACCTTGAACAGGCAACTTGATTCCTGTGCACTCCTATTCTCCCAGCGAGTAGTTTATTTTTCCCTGGGTTGGAGTTTCAGGCTCATATGCATGATGTGCTTGTCTTCCTTCTCAATCACGCGAGATAGAACTGAAGAGCTGTTGTGCTGAAATATGAATTCTTTCAGAAATTCTAGCATGACTAACACTAGGCTTATGCACAGAGCATTTTTGAGATTTCTGAAAACATGTTGTGCTGTAGGGTCCACTGGATGACTTTGCGGTCAGATTTGATTCATTTGTTAGTTAACTGTGCAGCTTGCTATGAAATGTTTCGTATAAACCTCCGGTAGTAGCTGCTGAGACACAGCACTGCTTGGGTATCCTTCTTGTCAGAGACTGTGGTGCCTACTGCACTGATTCAACCTTCCACCTGAAGACACCTCCCATTTCCTCCTCATGACTTTACTCACTACATTTCCTCTAAAATCTCAAAAATGTATGACACTCTCAAAGATCTCCTCTCTCTCCCCAACCCTCCTCCTGTCCACAAACTCTTCCCCCTACCGCTTCTACTGTTGAATCTTTCTTCCCTACCTCTCCCATTGAATTAGCACCCATTTTTTGCATAGCCAACCCAACTTGTGTTCATATTGACTCTTTTGCTCTCCAAATGATCAAATACTTAGTCTCATTCACTTCCCATATCTCTTGGATATTTTTATCCTCACTCCCTCCACTGGACTCTTCCCTGCCTCCTTCAAATCTTCAACTGTCTTAACCCTTTTGAAGAAATCCTCTGCTGACTCAAACATACCAGCAAACTATAGGCCAGTTTTTATCCTTGCCAATTATTCATAGGTCCTTACATAAGTGGTTTGAAACTGGGTCTCTAAGTACCTTGAGGATAATGGCCTTAGGCATCCTCTTGAATGTGGCTTCTATAGTAAACCCATTATCTAATGGGTACTCCTGTCCCCTGCACACCTATCAATACTGAGAAGTACCTCTCAGTCAAGTATAAGTGAGACCACCTTAGTTCAGCAGTCTCTTGATTTTGCAACAGTCACACAAGTGTTTTGTAACTCTTAATTGATTGCTTATAATTAGCAACATTTATTCATTAATTGTTTGAGACATTCAAACTATACCAAAAGGTAATATTTGATTTTCAGCTAGATCTTGCACACTATATTGAGCTGCAAATCCGAAGTTCTAAAATTCTTCACTTTATATTTGAGGCATATGTCTATTAAAATCAACTCACACAAGATCCCTTAAACTGAGGACAAGTTACCACTTCTTCAGACTGGTGTCAAACCTGCTAGTTTGAGCACAAAAACGGTTCCTGCCTTGTATAAAATTGTTCTCAAATGAAGATTATGTTTGAAAATAATGATTTAAGTTTATCTATTTAAAGTTTGGTGAAACTATGATGATTATTTTTGCTCCTGATGAAGAGAATTAGTTCTCGAAACGCCTAGAGCATGTACAATTAAGTCAATTGTTAATGTTGATGAACACTATACCATATGTTGAATTTGGATGTAATAACTGCCAATAAGGTGCTAGATAGGATTTATAATTTAAGTTGAAAGACAAAAAAAAATATGAGTTCGAATTCTCAATTTCTTCCTTTCCCAAACAATTATTGAATACATGTTGTTAATTATAAGCAATCAATGAAGAGTTACAAAACATTTGTGTGAATGTTGCAAAATCAAGAGACTACTGAACTAAGGTGGTCTCACTTATACTTGACTGAGAGGTACTTCTCAGTATTGATAGGTGTGCAGGGGATGGGAGTACCCATTAGATAATGGGCATTTGACTTTTTCTATTGTCATTTTCTGACTTAGGGTACCAGAGTCAGCTTACTCTCCCACACCCTTACATTTCTAGAAATACGTTAGAGTTTAATTGAGAACTCTGAATAATTGAATTGTTACCACACTGACAAAGACAATAGGTGTGCTTGGACTCAACTGGCATTGCAGTTCTATAGTAAAGCCCATATAAAGACTGCATTCATGCATGTCTCTGAATTTCTCTCGGATGCTCTCAACTCCAAATTCTGTTCTATACTCATCCTTTTGGACCTCTCCATCACTTTCGACCTGGTTGACTAATCCTCTCTCCTGCTCACACACCAGGACCCTGGGTTTTGCAAATCTGCTCTTACCTGGATCTACTCCTACCTGGAATGTTGATCCTTTAAAATCTCTTGGAACTGGCAAACCTGTGACCCTGCCCTTGGTTGGCATCACCAAAGGAAGAGTTTTTGGACCTCTGCTTTCCACCCGCTATACCCTTGCCCTAGGAAGACCCATCTCATCCTTTGACTGTCAACATCACCTTCTTGCTGAGGGCACACATATTTTTCGACTTTACCTCCTTTACCAAATAATCTCGGAACAGATTATGAATTGTCTTACTGCAATCCATCACTGATGGCTCTCTGCTGCCTCTTGCTGAACGGAAGTAATAATTATCCCGGCTTTCAATGGTATCCCTAACTGCCCCTCTACTATATCCTTCCCACTTGACCTTCTTGCTCTTGCTCATCACTACCACTACTACTGTTCATATTAACCTCCCTAACATTCATAAAATGTGTATTTTCCTTAATATCCACTCTACAAAATGTATCTCCACCCTCCTGCTCAGCAAACCTGAATACTGCTCAGGCATACTACTTGGCCTTCCCCTCTTCTCGTTCCTCCCTCTAGACAAATTCCTCAACTCTGCTATCTGCACTGCTTGCAGCCTTTACAGATCCTCCCCTACTTCTATCTACTCACAACATGCTTGTTGGATTTCCATGCACAAATGCTCCTTTTCAAGTTTGTTCTACTAGTCTAAAAAGCTATCAATGGTCTTTCTCCTCACTACCAGTCTTACTGTATCTCCCTCATCATCTTGTTCTCTAAGATCCTCCTCTTCACTTCACCTAATCACCCCACTCTACTGGAACCCACTGCCTTTCACAATCAAAGCCATACCAACTGTGGATTTTATTATTATATTTTTTTGTGCATTTGTAATGTGCTTGTACATCAAGTAAATTGTATTTCAAAGCACCCACAGGGCAACAGGGAGGGAACATGCGAATGAAAGGCAAATATAACAATGAAAGAGAGAGGCTGTCCTACTAGGACTTGTGAGCATTCAGATCGCTGCAAGTCTGGGCTTAAACTTCACTTGCTTGCTAAAGAGGGAATTGCATCTGCCCACTCACCAATCCTCCCTTCCCGACCGTACCACTCCCCTCCAGTGATGCTTAATTAAGTAGTTAGGATATTTGTATAATACTCCTCATCATTTTGACGCACTTCCCCCATTAGTTTAATGTTACATTTGCAAGTAATCTCTAGGAGATTCCATCTGTCCTGTTCTTGCCTACACGGACGATTTAGTGATACTTGACCACACCATCAGTGGGCTGCGTAGATCGGCCTTGGCCCTGTGGGAATATGCTGACAGAAATGGCCTTAAAATTAACCTGGAAAAAACTAAGGCCATGAGATTCACCAAAAAGAACACCACTTGTGTGCAGCTTAGAGTAGGCCTCGATAACATCGCCTATACTCCTCATTATCGTTATCTAGGGATTGAATTTGAGACCGTCAGTGACTATGGAATATGCAAACAGTCACGCATTTCAAGAGCGGCATAATTGACCACCTGTTCCATAGATTCACAGTTAATCAGGGAGGTTTTACTATCTGGGGTACACGTCAACTGTGTGTACAAGTATTGTCCCCTATGATCACCTATGGCCTTGAAGCTCTCCCCAACACTGACCTGAATGGTTACAGGTGATAGAAGGAAAATTCTGGTGCTCTATCTTCGGCCTACCACCAGGAATTCCTATGGCAATAATACAATTAGAATTGGGGCTGACCTCGTTGAAAGCTCTAGTCTTAAAAAAGCGAGCCCTACTCTATCTGTAAATGAGTGGTGAGACCAATAATGGGCTACTAAATGCTGTCCATCAAGAGATTTCTAAGATTTATCCCCCGTGTCCATTGAAGGAGCAAATGTCCAAATTTCTGATGGCCATTCGGTGGCAAATCCGGGTGGGTAGTGTCACAGAAGAAGTACAGAGGGCCATGGGTAAACGTACAGATCTCTGGGACTGGCTAGAGAACTACGATCATCTCCGGGAGCTGAAAAGCAATCAGTTTGTCCAGTACAGACTGTACAACTTTAAAAAACCTCAGAGTTACCTTAATCTGTGCCCTGATGTGAGACTCAGACGCTTCATTCTACTTCTAAGGCTTGAATAACTACCTATGTTAATGATCACCGGGAGAAGAGACATGATCGCTCCAGAACTGCGGCTTTCCCGACTATGCAATGAAGTGAATCAACCAGAGATGGCCAGACATTTGTTGACTGAATGCCACAAGATGCTAAGTGCCATATACCTCGGTTTGGGCAATTTTGTGCACAATTACAGATACATCAAAGAGGAACTATTTTGGTATCATTGTATTAGTTCCAACAGCATGAGGCTCCTGATGGCATTGTACAATATTTGGCTGAAGGTGGAAACAAGCCTTAATATAACTATATAGGAAGACACAAAGATGAGCCACTGAATAGTTACTGTTGTAGCCTAAGTGATTTCACTATTTGTCATGGGTTTGCATTCAAACAGGAACTGCTATAATATTAAATCATCATTGCTATGTTAACTAAAGGCTGGAAGTCTGCCCTGAAGAGTAGCTGTTATTATGAGGCATTGTATGGTTCTTGATCTATTATCAAATCAAGACTATTGTTATCTTAAATCCTAATGATGATGACATTATGGTTTGTTTGCTTAAGGAATTTGATGCATTTCTTTCCTTGTATCTTTGTATTTAAATGTTATGTGTTCTCTTTTTATGATAATTTTTATTCTTCTTATGGTTTTGTTACGTAAAACCTATATTAATGTGTAAAGTTTCAATGTAAACTAAATCACAATAAATATTATTATTATTATATATATTTTTTCTGTTCGTTTTGTTTTGTCCCTTGAAATGTCCCACTATTTTACGCACTCAAACTGGATCACTACTTGTTCTCATCTTTGTGCTATTGTACAGGCATCCTTTGTGGGAATGGCTCTCTTCAGGGGAAATAAACTAAATATGAGCTAAATTATCAATATTTTTTTTAGTTGCAAACAGAGTCCATGTTTGCCCTGTCAAATTGCACTTGCAAACAGGATTTACCTTCCAGCCTTAATGGGGGATATGTTGGTTTGAGTGCCCTTCTCTGTAGATGCTGCATCAAAATGTGCCTTTTGCTGAGACTATTTACTGCCATAGCACCAGGCATTAATAAGCGGTGGCACAGCAGATCTGACAATGTTTAGTGGTTGTATGATGTGATCCTGTTCACTTGGATGGTTTTGATAAGATGTTCAAATGCAGTTTTCCATGGCAGCATTGATGAGGTATGATAGGCATGTGAAAAATCACCTCTTCAATCCCCGGCTGTCCAGTGTGATTCCATGACTCGAGACCACTGAGAGTAAATGTTGTGCAGTCAGCAGCTACCTTATACATTTGTTGGGACAGAATCCTGGCTGAGGACTAGGCTTAATCCCTAAAATGAGGTGCCTTCTCTGGCAAAAGTGTTGCTCTTGCCTTTCTAGAAATAATACAGGCTACTGTAGTATTGAAAAGAACAAATTACTTACCCCAGAAAATGTTCTTTCTACTGAATGTTCCTCCCACGGATTCCTAATTTTAGAAATATCCATGTTCTGCCTTGTTGTCTCTGACATTTTTTGATAGTAGAAGACGCTGTGCATCATCGAGTCAATGTCCCTCAACGGTTACTGTTTCCGGGTCTAGACGTGTCATTGTTGATAGTATAAATAGCATGCACTGTGCACATTGCTTCAGTTCTTAGTTTTTCCCCTTTTTCTGCACCTCCTCTGGTGGAATGGGCACTTATGTTCCCAGGGACATATTTTCCTGCAATGGAGTAGCACTCAAAATGCATTTGATGATCCAACGTGATAACGTTTGTTTGGTCATGGCTTAGCTTAACCTGTGGTCAGTATAAGCAATAAAAGGTTGGTCATCTTGTCTGACATTTGCCATTCTAGAAATGTAGAAACACAGAGCCCTTCTCAGGTCAAGACTGTGTAACCTCTCTTCATCCTTAGAAGGGTGAGGAGGCAGATATACATCTGGTAAAGGTATTCTCTGTGTTACATGATTTTCTGACACCACCTTAGGTAGGAAGGAGGGATGACCAACAAGACTACCTTCTCATTGGAGAATAAGGAAAAAGTGTTTTGTATGACAAAGCATGTAGCTCACTCACTCTGCAAGCAGAAATAATGACTAACAGAAAGTTGGTTTAAATGGTTAAAACCTGAGGCAACAAGAATTTGTATTTATGTATTGTTATGATATGTTATGATAGGTCATTTATAGCCCACCTGTACACAAGTGTTTCTAGGTGTGACATGTGGGATGTATTGACCCACTCCACTGTGTTATGCGGCATCAGTCTGATACTGATGGTGCAAGAAACTACAACAATGGCGGCAAAACGCTTGTGCGTGCCAAAAACCTACAAAAACCTACAAAACTGTGTTTCTAAGCACACAAAAAGATGGATGCACAACCAGCCACCCATGGTGCATGTGTGGTGCAATAGAGCACACCCTGCAGAAAACGTGCCAGTGGGCTCCATTACCAGCAAACAGGGTGCAGAAAGAGAAGCAGCACTTTGCAAATTAAACTTCAAAAGGTGCCTATAAATGAAATTTGCTTTGTGCTAAAAACTCCAAAATGCCTATAACACAACACTTCTCAACATCCAAAATCTTGCTCGGTGCTAAAATTCATGTAATCTTATGAAGCATTGCAAACATACAAAGTCCTAATGTGAAGAGCAAAACATTCTTCAGAAAAACTGGATTGTCTGTAAACTCACAGCCCCTGTCAGAATCTGGGTTCAGTACCCTGGGCTACCTGAATGACAGCTGTCAGATGAGTTACTGATGAAACCTTTAAGTGGTCTAAACTAAAAAGTCTGCCGGATCAGCAAACATAAAAAGGATTGTGGCTAAAAAGAATACAGATCTCTATTGCTTTTTATCCCACAGAGTTAAAGCTGAGAAAGTAATGTATTTATCTTTGATGCAACAAGTTTGGTTTTTCCTGGATTTTTAATTAAGAATAAAGTAGCTTGGCTGAGCTGCAACCCTTTGGAAGTGGACAAACAGGTTTCTCCCAGGGGGAGGGATAGCCTCTAAGCTGAAACTCACTGGGAGATGATAATTGTGGTGTAACCCAGACTCTTGGCTACAGAAAGATAATGAACAATAGCAGGCACTTCATCCCAGGAAACAGTAGTGTGAGAGGGTTGTAAATGGCTCCTGGAAGGAACAAACAATGAGGGGGATGCTCCTGGACTCCAGGGAGAGAAAAAGGGGAGTACCATTTGCTGTTAAGCATGAACAACGAACCATTTTTAAACACTCATAACTTGGGATTCAAAATGGTGAAAAATATACCAAGGACTTATCTGTTAGTCTAATTTTTGGCTGCACGTTTTAAGAGGCGGCAGAACCGTGTAACATGTTCTGGACAGGAATGGCAATATATGTGGTTTTATGAGAAATGTATTAATAATAGAATTGTGAAAATTTACCCACACATTCCTATGTTAAACACACACATTTGTGGAAATTTGCATAAAGTTGGGAAATAGCGTTCATAGCAAAAAGGACAAAATTCTGAAGGAAAATTGAGACAAGACCCCACAGCCACATTATTTTGAGGAACAGATGCTACATAAAATATGGCATCTTTGTGTGTGATTTGTGTAAAAGAGACCAATGCAGAAATGTGTATTTAGTATAAAATCCGATTTTGAGACCAGTAGCTAAAGGGAGGTTTCTAAGAACTGTAAAGCAAACCATAAAATGTGACATCATCCGACCTTGATCCAATCACTCAAATGCAAGGCGGAGATGAAGTTTTGATCCAATACCAGCTCACATGGGCAGGCTTAGCTAAGCAGGCCCATACACCATTTTTGTGATGTCCTTTGAAAGGATAAATAGAGACATCTGACAACACATAGGGACTCATAGATCCACTCAGTTTCCTGATTCTGGCGAAGCACTCTGATCCATCATTCTAAATCCAGCTTTAACATCCTTCAGATCCAGATGCCAAGACTCTTGCAAGCAGTAGAGAGCTATTGACTTTCTGCAAGTCCTAATCCTCAAACTTATTCCCAACTCCTCAGTGAAGCGCTGTGGGATGAGAAGGCCTTTTGAACTAAGATACTGAAATTCTCTGGCTTGCTACCACTAGGCTTGCCTGAGGAACTCGCTATCCAGCTGATTGAAATACTCACAGATTAGGAGGGCTGATCCTGTGCAAATCCAGTGACCGGCATAGCTGATCCAATCCCGTGCCTGATGTGCTGTTCTTCCTAGACCAGATCCAATCCATGATCAGAACTGATGGTCCAACTGATGGTCCAATTTAATAACTTATCCTGTGAGTATTAATAGGAAGAACTGTGACCCATAATATATTTGCATTGTCTCATCCCAATCTCAAACCCATCCTATCTTTCATTCAGAACCATAGTATTGCTAGAACTATCTTTGCGCTGACTCTTTTCTCATCTGAAGAAGTAGAGTATCCCCAACAGGCGGGTTACCCTGATCATGTGACTGTGGCTTCGTTTTTGCATAGTAATAATCTATTGTAATCAACCCATCTGTCATTTCAAAAGTGCATTTTTGTTTTCCATTCTCGCGCCTATTTTACAAAAACGACCTTCACTAAAAACCTCTATAACTCCCTCCGTTTTTATGATAGAAACGAAATGTCAACTCCTACTTGTACCTAACATCCTTAGCTAGCCATAGAACCATTGCAAAACAGTGTGATTCTCCCGTTATAGCGAATATCGCGTAAGGAAAAGATTTTCGCGATTTTACATTCTGAGAAATTTTACACATGTGAAATAGCTTTAAATTGTTTCTGACTTGGACTTTGAGATTTTCATTGTTTTCTTTTGACTAAACCATTGTGTGTGAGTGTGTGCAACTGTTCAAAGTGGCTCCCATAGGAATGTATAACAATTTAAGTATTTTTGACCAATTTGGTGTTTTTGCTCAGTCAATTCCAAAGACAATTCAAAGCCATTCTGACAGCGGAAAAGTCAATTCCGTTTTTTTTTGTGTTTGAGGGGGGAAGGTGGGACTGATATTCTGTTTGATTTGTGCTATTCCGGGATACCTGCTCTCTCCTCCCACATCTTTACATTGTCTATTGGTGGGTTGAAGGGTGTTGCAGGGGGAACTCCTAACCATAGTGCCATCTGTTCTCCACCAATTCAAAAGTATTCTTTTCTGTGCTGCATTTGTTTTTGTGCTTATTCCTTGATTCGTAGTGTATTAAAGATACTATTCAGTGTTCTGTCACCCCATTGGTGATTGTTGTTTACCTATTAAAATATATTTTGATTACATTTTAAATACATAAATAAATATTTACCTTTGCAAACTAGCCTGATTCCTGGTTCAGTGTGACCGGGGGGGGGGTTCCAGGAGAAGGGTGTGATATGAGTGGTATATCATTCAGAATATTGAATTTATAGATAAAATAAATAAGGGTTTCAATTGTGCACTACATGCTGGGTGGGACTTGGGTGTGTGCCGGATTGAAATCACTTACAGCTTGGGGGCTCGTCTGCAGGATCCTGAATTTGACATACCTCTCGTGACAGTCTAACACAGCGTGCTAGCCGTTGAGGTACATACACCTTGCTGGGTTAGCATACTGTGCTACACTGTACAAGCACCCCTCAAAAGAAATACTCAAAGGAATTGGGCCTGTTTGTAAAAGTAAAAGAACCCTGAGAAAGTCAGAAGGAAATTCATATTTCTGGAATGGCGACCCCAGTGGAAATCAATATTGCTAGGGAACACCCACTGCACAAATTGTTTGTCAGGGGTGAATGGCCAGAACAGGACGAACAGGTATGGCTGCAGGGAATAAAACAGCAAATCACTGAAATCAATCTTGATACCTAGCAGGACAAGGGTCCATTACATCAAGCACTTAGCGAATTGTATATGACCCCTAAACTAAAAGAGGAGCAATGCAAAATTGCCAAAATAGCGGCCTCACTATGCCTCCACATAAGAGTCATACAGGAAAAGTTTGCAGACCATAAGATTTCACGAGAGGCAAGGGGAAGCACTGCAGAAAATCCAGAGCAATCTGGACTCTGCAGAGCAAAGGCTCCAGGGTCGCCAAGAATCTGAAACAGAGGATAGGCTGTATGCCGCCAAACACCAAGAAGATCTGGCTCTCTTACTGCAAAAGAATACAGAGCAAGATGACCAGGTACAGATACTGCAAAAAGAGTGTCAAGAAAGGTTGGATTCTCTACAACAGAGCCAACAAAAGCTGGAGCAGCAATTGAATTATAATAGAGTCTGTGCAGAACAGATAGTCAGCCTGCAAAACCGCCTAGAATCCTTAAAAGAGGAAAATAATAAATTAATTATCAAAGACCTAGAATCCCAAACAGAGTTGATGAGGAGGAAAAGGAGACATAAAGAGCCTAAAAAGGCCCATTTTGTGGAGGAGGTTCGAATCTTCCAATTTGAAAGAGAGGGGTCCTCAGAGGATTCTGGGAAAAGGATCTTCTCCTTCAGGGATGGGGGACTCCTCCCAAAGAAAAATGGGTCCCAAGAGATTGTGATCAAGACTGGGTAGATGTGGGGACTGAGATAAAACCGCCCAACATTGAACCCCAGAATGACCAGCAAGAAAATCACCTAGTTCAAACCAATTCTGGTGACTGCCTCCAAAAGGGGGGGCAGCCCAGAATCAAAACCAGGGGAGCCCAAAACTCCCCCCATCTCCAACTGTTACCTTTTTCTTACAGGTCCCCCCAAACACAATCCTGTCCAAATCACTCCTCTATCAGAATCCAAAGCAAAGAAATTAACCCACCAATTGGCCAAAAATGTGCATTATTTTTGCCCCCTTGAGGAGAAGGAGGGAAGATTTTATGCCCCGGTCCAAATACAGGGGCAATTTACATTTTTGGCACTGGTGGACACTGGATCCCAAGCCACCTTTCTGTCAAAAAGGGCCTTTGATCAGCTGAATTTGGGAAACGGGGAGAAATACCAAATGCCTCTCACCCCTCTTCCTGGACAACTTCGATTGGAATGAAATTCCTGTCGAGGGGACTGCAGATTTAGACATTAAGATCGGGCGACACAAGGTAAAGCACTCAGTCGTATTTGTGACTCCAGAGGGCACACCATGTTGACTAGGGAATGACATCCTGCGTAGATTGTCTCCCCTCATAGATTGTGTAAACAAGGTCCTCTTGACCCAGACTAACTGACCAATAAAATTAAAACATAGTGTCAACCATGTTAGTTTAAATGGCACATGCCACACGGTTGAACAAAAACCTGACCAAATTGAATTCCATTTCCAAAATAACCGAATTCCTGACATGACAGTAATTGCAGTAGAACAACGAACTGGTGATGGGAAGTCCTCTCTATTTCTGAAAATCAACCTTCCGTCCAGTCTCAAATGGCATCCCACACTGGAAGGGAATTCTCTGAAATTCTATACAAATTCACAATCAGAAAATCCCACTCCTGCAGTCCAAAATGATGAGAAACCAGCTCAAAGCTTGGCTGACATTCAGAAAATTGGAGACCAGTTGTTCATCCCTATTCAGTTAAATGAGGGGAAGGACTCTGTTCTCGCCCGAGTGTGCGTGAACAAAGGTAAGAGCTTCATCAGCAAAGCCATGTTTCGTAAACTCCCAAAAGATCCAGCCATTCCCACATTTAAACTGTTAGAGAAATGGGAAATGAACCTGGAAACACCCAAATCCAAAAATCTCCTGCTTAGCAGGTGCATGCTCAAAATTTCCATAGGCAACAAGAGTATAGTCCATAATTGTTGGGTCTTGCGACATGTCCCTGCTGCATTTTATTTAGGCAGTGACATTCTCAATCGCTTTGCCATTAGTTTGGACTTAATAAACTTCAAATCCTGGTCCCGATTAGCGGGTAATCCCATGGACTTTGATAATCCAGAGAAAGCATTTTGGTCTGCTCAACCGCTGCCATATGCAGTTGAAATACAGATTGGAAAGGAAGTCACCATCCCAGAACGGACCCGACTATTCCCACTTAAAGTAAAAATTAAAAGCGGACAGAAACTGAAAAATCCTGACGCCTATGTTCTCCTCTATGCCCATTTTCAACAGCAAGGGTTGGGGTTAAAGCCAACAACACTAGTCAATACATAACACAACACCATTCCAATAGAGGTGGATAACAGCGACCTAAAGAGTATCACTCTGGGCGCAGCACCATTATTGGAATGGCGGTTGATGACCGACATTTTTCCATAGATTTAGGTAATGAACTGATAGGACCAATCCCCAATGACTGTTTTGACAGTGATAGCGACAATGACACACCAGACAGGAACTTCACCCGGCATGGGGGGAATTTCCTGGTGTACTCTTCCTGTCCTTATGGTAAGGAAGATGTCTGAAGTCATCAGTCCAGGTCAGTACTTTGACCATGGACTTATCCACCAAGCTGGAGGAGGCCGCTGAGATAGCCAAACCAGAAGTCTTTCCAGGTTTCAGGCAGATGGTTGAAGAGAGAGTCAACCTAGCTGATGCCTGTGAGACTCTGGAGCAGAAGCAAAAAGCAAAAATTGAAACAAGTTTTCTCAGATTTTCAAGATCTCTTTGCGGTGGACTCATACACACCGAAATCCACTCAATAACAATTCCCACGGACCCTGGCATGACTCCAATGTTTGTGAAGCAATATCGCTTGCCTCTCGCATCAATGGAGTCCCTTACTGAAATAATTAAGAACCTTGAGTCCCGGGGGATAATTCATCCAGTCCACAGCAACTTCAATAATCCGGTGCTGGGGATTTTGAAACCAAACGGCCAGTGGAGACTCTGTACTGACCTAAGGGAGCTCAACAAATGGGTCCATACTTCCCGATGGCCTCTGCCCTACATTAACCAAGGGCTGGCCCAGATCGAGGGGTCAAAGGTATACACTGCCATTGACCTGACCAATGGGTACTGGACTGTACCTGTCAGTAGGGAGGACCATACAAGCTGGCCTTTACCTTTGGGGGGCAGCAGTACACTTGGACCCGGACTCCCTTCAGATATATCAACTCCGGCAATTAATTTAACATATTTCTACATAAGGCCATGCCGGACTTGGGTGAAAGGGGTAACCTGGCCTATGTAGATGATGTTCTAATTAAAAGCACAACTGTGAAGGAACACATAGCAGAGATCCGTTATGTTCTGACCCAGTTGAGGGCTGCCAGAGCAAAACAATCTTTCCAAAAGGCACAGTGGTGCCGGACCTGTGTCAATTTCTTGGGGCATGAGATTACTCCTGAGGGTCTCTGTCCCCAGGAAAAGAAAGTAGAAGCACTCCAGAAAATAAAAGACCCCACAACTCTGCAGGAACTAAGGAGCCTCCTTGGACTGACTAATTACAGCAGAAAATTCATTGAGGATTACGCAGAGATCACGAGACCCCTGATCCATCTGTTGAAGGAGGGGGGTCAAGTGGGAGTGGGGTCTAGAACAAGCCGAGGCAGCGAGACAACTCAAAAGAAGCCTCTCACAAGCGCCCTTGCCTAGCTTACCCTGTCAAAAACAACAAGTTCTTCTTGGAGACAGGGTTCTCAAATACATTCTTGACTGCAGTATTATACCAAAAGCATGACAAGGTCAATAAAGTAATCTCCTATGCAAGTAAAACATTATCCTCTGTGGAGGAAAAATTCAACGATTGTGAGAAGGCACTCCTGGCAACGGTGTGGGCATTGAAGAATTACCACCCGCTTATCCAGGGGGAACACATCATAGTGGAGACTGCACACCAGCCTCTGCAATATCTTCAAAGTCACAGAATCAGGGCCGGAAATGTGAGTAATTCCCGAATTACTTCCTGGATTCTGTCAATGCAAGGCTTTCCTGTGGAGGTCAGATATAGCCAAAATAAGAAGAGTCCCCTCGCTCAAGGTCTGGCTAACTTGCATGATTGTGCCAGCGAAAACTGTCTCGAGGACGAAAGTCTTAAAATCAGGGACAACATGGAGGCATACCTCAATTCCCCACACAAGGTCTATGAAGAAGACAAGTGTTTGGGAATGCCCACTGTGTATGTGGATGGGTGTCCCTACCATGTTGACAACAACGGGGAAAAGGAACTTGTGGCCAGCGTGGGGAATGCATGGGTGAATGATGCCCCATAACCATCCGCTGGGTACAAAATCAGTCCCCGAAGTAGTCAAGTGGCAGAGCTGATGGCTGTACATCAAGCCATCCTCACTGTTGTCCAACACCAACTCCACGAACTGGTCATAATCACTGATTCAGATTATGTACGGAACGGGTTCGTGGAGCACCTTGTTAATTGGAAAACCAGAGGCATGATGTTGGAATTGAAATAATATTATGCCTCCTGTCGCAGTAATTGAATGTGTATTGGCCTACGCCAAGTTGTCTAAAATATCATGTGAATAGACTCTGCGGCAAGGTCTTGACCTCAACGAAAAGTAATGTAAGTCGCCATCTTGGATTTAGCTGCCATTTTAGGTTCTCTTGTAAATGTGGAAGTCACCCTGAACATCAAAATGGAGGCTGAATGACATTCTGAGTGAGATTCTGGCCGTTGTGACCTCCGCACACACGAATAATTAATATGCCTGCAGGCCACTTGTCGGGGTCGCGAACTGAGACCGTGTCCTATTGCTGACCTATGTGTAAATGTACAACTATATCAGCGAAACTGATCAAAACGCATAAATTATAGGATTGACCTGGCAAGGAACCCTAGGCCTGATCCCAAGAATGGTTAACCCGCGAGAGGGTTGGCCAAGGGCTGGACAAACCATATAAAAGACCCAAATATTCCAATGTACGCTCTCTCAACTAATGCATCGAACCTTCGTTGAAGTTCGTTACGTTACTCTGAGAGCCGAATAGCTATCCGTTTGTCAATTGACTTTGGTAACTGTTGTAGCTTTTAAATAAAGCACTTGTATGTCCTTTGTAACCTGTGTTGGTGTGTTTCTTTTGGGCTTCCCAGCCTCATATCAATTTTTATGTTTTCACAATGCTATGTGCTAATAATACACCTTTAAAACACGGAAAATGAATACAAATTATTGATGATCTGGTCACCTCCAATGGGATGACCATCTACTGGAAAAAGATTAAGGGTCATTCTAAAGTAGAGGGACCAGACAAAACTGGAAATGACCTAGCTGATCAGCTGGCCAAAACCAGAGCCAACCAAGGGGATCTACTTGAGATCGAGTCCCTGTTGGGGGAAATCCCGATCACTGCTATCACTGGGTCCGAGACAAATGCTCACAATGAACTCTCAACTGCACAATGGAGTAAGGAGAACCCAGATGCTGATTTGATTACGGCTCAGAATGGGGATCCAATAGTTGTTAAGTTTTATCAACACATTGAGGACCCTGAGAACTTTCCCCTGACGGATACCGATTACATTGGGAAAGAGGACCTCAGAGTGTTGATGACATGTCTAAAAATGTTCCGAATCCAAGACGGTTTGTTGGTGAGGAAATCCATATCTGGCCATGACCAGTGGGTGGTCCCTACCTCATTCCGAAGCGTGATGCTAAGTCACGCCCATGATGTGGCCTCAGTTGGTCATCGGGGGTTTCATATGACATTAGGAATCTTGCGAGAGGTTGCATAATGGCCACACATGGGGCTGGACTTCGACCAATACTTTAAGGAGAGTCTTGTGTGTGCACAATTTCAGCCAACATCACTCACACACTGTGCTCCCCTCCAAAAGAGGGGAATGACACTGCCTTGGTCAGATTTGCAAGTTGATTTTATCAGGCTTGTGATTCGCTCCTCTAAAGGGAGCAAGTACATGTTGACCGTAACATGATTATTTACTAAATGGGTGGAATGTCTCTGGGCCCCAAATTGCAAGGCAGAAACAGCAGCTGCCATGATGATCAATCACATCTTCTCGTGTTTTGGACTACCCCAAAGGATTGAGTCAGACTGAGGTAGCCACTTCACTAGTGAATTGATGACAAAGATGTGGGAGATACTTGGGGTCAAAGGAAAACTAACATTGCCTACTGACAGTCCTCTAGTGGTGGAGTTGTGAGGTACAATAAATCTATTGTGAGAATATTAAAAAAAGTTTGTGGCAGATTCTGGGTTAAGTTGGGACATTCGATTACCCCTTGTCCTGATGGCCATCAGATCTACCCCTTCTTCAGCAAAAAAAAGTCTCCATTTGAGCTGATGACTGGATGAAGGATGGTGCTACCCCAGCATCTGCTCTACAGAACCCAAGAGCAGACTTTGATAAATGCCTCCACAACTCATGAGTATGTTGAGAATCTGAGAAAACACCTTCAACATGCTTTTTCCTATGCTCAGCAGAATCTAGAAAGATCTGCAGACAGTATGAAGGCCCACTATGATCTTAAGACCACTAAGAAAGAATATCAAGTAGGAGACTGGGTCTACTTGTACAATTTCCAAAGGAACCAAGCCAAGGAGCGCAAATTCCTCCCAAGTTGGTGGGGTCCTTTTTAAATTGTGGACAGAATCGCACCAGTCACCTACAGAATCTGCATCCCAAAGGGCAGTTTGACAGAAGGGGAAGACAAGTGGGTCCACATAAACCAGCTGAAGAGTTGCCATCTTGGCATACTTTGCGGTAAATGGAGGAGCCGACCAGAAACCCAGAGGGGGAAAATCCAGAGACATAAAAGAATTACTAAATGTTCACTGTGTATGTGCGAGAAGAGTGTTAAGACCATTAGAGAACATAGATGGGAAATATTGCCAATGTTAACCAATGCAATTGTCTTTCCCACTGCTGACATCCTTCCGTAGATGTGTGGACATAGTAGTGGGCACATTTCCATAACCATGCTATGTTCTATTTTCTAGCATTGGACTAAGAATCATCCCAAGAATTAACAAGGAGGACCACTCAGGGACCGGGAGGAAAGACCCAAGGAGCCTGGAGTGCCGTTCCATACTCCCAACCAGAAGCAGCAATACTCCCAACCAGAACCAGCAATACTCCTGACCAGAACCGGCAAGGAGAGCGTGTCGCTCCAGCACTGACGGGAGAAGCAACTGAAATTCTCCACGCCGACAGAAAAAGAACATCCCAATCTCCCGACTTCCCCTTGACGGGAGCTCAAAACCAAGTTGGGAGAGGGGGCTCTGTGGGATGTATTGACCCACTCCGCTGTGCTATGCGGCATCAGTATGATACTGATGGTACAGGAAACTGCAACAATGGCAGCAAAACTCTTGTGTGTGCCAAAAACCTACAAAAACCTACAAAAAACGTGTTTTCAAGCACACAAAAAGATGGATACGCAACCAGCCACCCATGTACATGTGTGGTGGAATAGAGCACACCCTGCAGGAAACGTGCCAGTGGGCTCCATGACCAGCAAACAGGGTGCAAAAAGAGAAGCAGCGCTTTGCAAATGAAACTTCAAAAGGTGCCTATAAATGAATTTTGCTTTGTGCTAAAAACTCCATAATGCCTATAACACAACACTTCTCAACATCCAAAATCTTGCTCGGTGCTATAATTCATGTAATCTTATGAAGCATTGCAAACATACAAAGTCCTAATGTGAAGAGCAAAACATTCTTCAGAAAAACTGAATTGATGTAAATGACAGCCCCTGTCAGAATCAGGGTGCAATACCCTGGGCTACCTGAATGACAGCTGTCAGATAAGTTACTGATGAAACTTTAAAATGATCTGAACTAAAAAGTCTGCCGGATCAGCAAACATAAAAAGGATTGTGGCTAAAAAGAATACAGATCTCAGTTGCTTTTTATCCCACAGAGTTAAAGCTGAGAAAGTAATGTATTTATGTTTGATGCAACAAGTTTTATTTTTCCTGGATTTTTAATTAAGAATAAATTAGCTTGGCTGAGCTGCAACCCTTTGGAAGTGTACAAACAGGATTCTCCCAGGGGGAGGGTTATCCCCTCAGCTGAAACTCACGGGGAGATGATAATTGTGGGGTAACCCAGACTCTTGTCTACAGAAAGAGAATTAACAATAGCAGGCCCTTCAGCCCAGGAAACAAAGGTGTGAGAGGGACATATATGGCTTCTGGAAGGAACAAACAAGGAGGGGGATGCTCCTGGACTCCAGGGAGAGAAAAAGGGTCATACCATTTGCTGTTAAGCATGAACAAAAAACATTTTTTAAAGATTCATAACTTGTGATTCAAAATGGTGAAAAATATACCAATGACATATCTGTTAGTCTAATTTTTGGCTGCACATTTTAAGAGGTGGCAGAACCGTGTGACATGTTCTGGACCGGATAGGAATATATGTGGTTTTATGTGAACTGTGTTAATGCTAGAATTGTACAACTTTACACACGCATCCTCATGGTAAACACAAACATTTGTGGAAAGTTGCAGAAAGTTTGGAAAATGTGTTCATGAAGAGAAGGACACAATTCTGTAGAAAGGTGAAACAAGATCCCACAGCTATAGGATTTTGAGAAACCGATGCTACATAAAATAAGGCATCTTTGTGTGTGATTTGTGTAAAAGAGACCAATGTAGAAATGTGTATTTAGTATAAAATCCAATTTTGAAACCAGTAGCTAAAGGGAGGTTTCTAAGAACTGTAAAGCAAACCAAAAAGTGTGACATCATCCGACCTTGATCCAATCACTCAAATGCAAGACGGAGATGAAGTTTTGATCCAATCCCAGCTCACATGGGCAGGCTTAGCTAAGCAGGCCCATACACCATTTTTGTGATGTCCTTTGAAAGGATAAATAGAGACAGCTGACAACACATAGGGACTCATAGATCCACTCAGTTTCCTGATTCCGGCGAAGCACTCTGATCCAGCATTCTACATCCAGCGTTAACATCCTTCAGATCCAGATGCCAAGACTATTGAAAGTAGTAGAGAACTATTGACTTTCTACAAGGCCTAATCCTCAAACTTATCCCGAACCTCCCAGTGAAGCGCTCTGGGATGAGAAGGCCTTTTGAAGTAAGATCCTGAAATTCTCTGGCTTGCTACCACTAGGCTTGCCTGAGGAACTTGCTGTCCAGCTGATTGAAATACTCACAGATTAGGAGGGCTGATCCTGTGCAAATCCAGTGACCAGCATAGCTGATCCAATCCCGTGCCTGATGTGCTGTTCTTCCTAGACCAGATCCTATCCATGATCAGAACTGACGGTCCAATTTAATAACTTTTCCTGTTAGTATTAATAGGAAGAACTGTGACTCATAGTATATTTGCATTGTCTCATCCCAATCTCAAACCCATCCTATCTTTCATTCAGAACCATAGTATTGCTAGAACTATCTTTGCACTGACTCTTTTCTCATCTGAAGAAGTAGAGTATCCACAACAGGCAGGGTACGCTGATCACATGACTGTAAGATCCATAGAACCATTGCAAAATAGTGCTATTCTCCCATTATAGTGAATATCGCGCAAGGAACATTTTGCTGCGATTTTACATTCTGAGAAATTTAACACGTGTGAAATAGCTTTCAATTGTTGCCGACTTGGACTTTGAGATTCCCATTGTTTTCTTTTGACTAAACCATTGCTTGTGATTGTGTGCAACTGTTCAAAGCGGCTCCCATAAGAATTTATAACAATTGAAGTATTTTTGACCACATTTGGTGTTTTTGCTCAGTCAATTCCAACGACAATTCAAAGCCATTCTGACAGCTGAAAAGTCAATTCCGTTTTTCTCTTGTGTTTGAAGGGGGAAGGTGGGACTGATATTCTGTTTGATTTGTGCTATTCCGGGATACCTGCTCTCTCCTCCCACATCTTTACATTGTCTATTGGTGGGTTGAAGGGTGTTGCAGGGGGAACTCCTAACCATAGTGCCATCTGTTCTCCACCAATTCAAAAGTATTCTTTTCTGTGCTGCATTTGTTTTTGTGCTTATTCCTTGATTCGTAGTGTATTAAAGATACTATTCAGTGTTCTGTCACCCCATTGGTGATTGTTGTTTACCTATTAAAATATATTTTGATTACATTTTAAATACATAAATAAATATTTACCTTTGCAAACTAGCCTGATTCCTGGTTCAGTGTGACCGGGGGGGGGGTTCCAGGAGAAGGGTGTGATATGAGTGGTATATCATTCAGAATATTGAACTTATAGATAAAATAAATAAGGGTTTCAATTGTGCACTACATGCTGGGCGGGACTTGGGTGTGTGCCGGATTGAAATCACTTACAGCTATGACAAGGAAGAGGTGATTGGGGAGGACAAAGCAGTGATTTTACTAGACCTTTTGTCATTCAGATCGAGCAAGTGCGGGGGCCGGAGAGAGGGAGAAGTGCCATGGGGGTGGGAGGGAAGAGAGTGCAAGTAGCTTGTAAGTGCTTCGGTTGGTGGCACATATGTGCAGAGAGCCAGGGATCTATTAGATTGCAGATACAGTCCCTTAAATGTTTGAGATGCACGGAGGCAGTGCAAGGGTAACTGGTTGTGCTGGTGCCTTGTCCCATAAATTCAATGGGTGGGCAGGTAACCAAAGTACCCAGCAGACAAGTACATCAGCAAGGGAACAGGAGAGAGAAAGCAGAAGTGAAAAGGAAGTTCTTGAGTTGCTTCCAGACCCTTAGATGGTCCTGCCCAAGTTTGAGAGAGGCAGCAAGGCTGTTCCAGAGGGAGGCTCAAGCCAATGAGAGAGATGTACCTCCACTCTCTGCCTGAAGAAGTGTCTGACCCTCAGAGAGTTGGTGGTGGATGAGCGGAGGGCTCGAGAAGGAAGATGTTAAGGAAGAGAACGTTGGATTTAGTGTGGTCACCGGACCCACAAAGCCTTGTGGGCAATGCATAGGGTCATGAACTTGATCCTTGCAGCTAAAGGGAGCCAGTGGAGAGATTTTAGGGATGGAGAGATATGATCCCTGGGCTTGAGGCCAAGGACAAGTCTTGCAGTCCTGTTCTGGATAAGTTGTAAAGGGCGAAGAGTAGAGGCAGGTAGATTTTCGAAATAAGCTGTTGCAGTAGTCCAGCCTAGAGGGGGCCAGGGCTCTGGAGACAGGGAGCCTCTGGGGGAAAGTGAGAAAAGTAGTGAGAGAGGGAAGGTGAGAGCAGGTGTCCCAATGAGGAGGATCTCAGTGTTACTGGCATCAAGGAGAAGATTGTTGCAGTCACGCCCTTCCTGAATTGCAGACAGACAGTCAGGTATGAGAGAAGGAGAACAAGAGGCTGTAGGAAGCCTGAAGGAGAGCTGACTGTCAACCACATAACACTGAAAGATAGAGCAGAAAGTAGAGATGTGGTGGGCCAGAGGTGCCAGGTAGTGGTTGAAGAGCCAGGGAGAGAAGTTAGACCCCTGGGGAACACCACAAGTAGAGAGAGAGACAGAAGAGAGGAAAGAAGCAAAATGGACCTTTGAGGGTCGATCGGTGAGAAAGGAGGTCAACCAGGCAAGGGCCTGACCAGAGATGCCCAGGTTGTCATGGAAATGGTTGAGCAGGTTGGGGTGGTTGACCGTGTCAAAAGCATAGGATAGATCAAGCAGAATGAGGACAAAGGGAAGTTCAAGATTGGAGAGCAAGTCTTCACGGGTGTTCAGGAGAGCAGTTTCCATGCTTCTGGCTGTTCTGAAGCCAGACTGATGGTCATGGAAACAACCAACAGATTCAGTAAGTAGATTAAGCTGGGAGATGGCCAGCTTTTCCAGGAGTATACCCAGGAAAGGAGTGATGGAGATTGGATGGTAGTTTGGCAGAGAGGAAGGCTTGGCAGATGGCTTCTTAGGAAGGGGCTGCACAAGAGAGTGCTTGAGGAGGGAGGGGAAGATTCAAGTGGCAAAAGAGTGCTTTCAGAAATCGGCCAAGGCTGGATCAAGGGTGTCGATGTATTCCTTAGTGGGTTTGGAAGAAAAGGGAGGCACCTGCTTTGACAAGACTTTCATAGATCGGACTATAAACATCATCAAGAGTGAACAGGGAGAAAGAGGAGAAAGGCAGAGGAGAAACGGCTGCAGAGGGGCCTGGATTGTAGAGGGAGAGGAGAGAGTGGACAGGATGTCCAGAGGTTTAGTGGTTAAATGAGATGCCAAAGCTGTGCAGAAGGCTTGGGAGGGAATGGGAGAGGTAGGGACTGCAGCAGGATTGTCCAGCTCCTTGCAGATTTGGAAAAGTTTGGACGAGTTGTTAGATGCCGCAGAGACACAGGTTTGGATGTAAGCTCTCTACTTAGAGAGGAAAGAAAGTCTGTATTGCCTTTGGAGCAGCCGGCAGGCCAGTTTGTCAGAGGTTGCGCTTGATGCCATTCATTTCCTCTCAGCCACCATACACTTGCGCTTAAAGGTGACAAGGTCAGAATCATACAAGAGTTACACTTGGATGCAGGCTTCAACCAAATCACCCATGACAGGGGCAAGGACATTCAGAGTGTTAGAGATAGAAAGATGAAGTTTGGAGAGGGCTGTGTCTCAGCCGAAGGTGTAGAAGGAGGAGAGAAATTAGCGGTGAAAGCCTCCACTGACACACGCTTCATGGACCAGATGACTGAAAAGGTGGGTGGCAGTGCTAGTGTTGGCTTCCGTGGAGGGGTACAAGCATTAGATATGCCCTGCGGAAGTGTTAGACCTGGCCGAGAATGGGCAAAGGAGGAAGGAGGAAAAGGCAGAGTAGTCATAGAGGAGGAAGATAGTGCCAGAGAGGTGGTGGAGGGAGGAGAAGGCAACACGGCCAGAGAAGCAGCGGAAGAGCCAGGGAGGTGGTGGAGGAAGGAGGCAGCAGAGCAGCCAAAGAAGCAATGGAGGGTGTCAGAGAGGTGGCGGGGGGGAGGTGGCAGAGGAGCCAGAGAAGGGTACATAGGAGTAACATGAGTAGAAAGGAAGTTGATGAGACGTGGGAAACAACTATCGAAAAGGAGGAGATTGGCCTGAGGGCACTGGACCAAGACGGTACCATTTAAGCAGACATTAATTATGGTCTTGGAGGAGTGGAAGGGGGCCAGGAGTTCCTCCCACCAGTGCCACCATTAATTGCAGAGCAGGACAAAAGAGAAAGAATAGAGACCATATGAGCGGTCAATAGGCCTGGAGAGGGAATGAGAAAGAGGAAGTCGGTGACAGTCTTTCTTCAGGAAACAATGGTGTAATTATAAGCAATAGGGAGGCCTGGGTTGGAGGCCAGGATGTCCCTTTTGAGCTTCGTTATCCCAGACTAAGTGAGAGGGATAGGATAGTCAATAGAATAGCAGCTACAGAAGATGGGGGAGATAGTGAGCACCATAGAGGGTGTAGGGCAGAGAGTGAGAGGCCAAAGGGGGGCAACCCAAGCAGGAGGGGGGTCAAATGCTAGGGGCAAACAGGAGGGAGGTACACAAGGGTGTCACACAGCACAAGAGGGCAACAGGTACATATGACACAGAACAAGAACACTGGACCTTGAGTGGGTGGAGAATAACAGTGCAGGCAACAAAAGTACACTAAAATGGAACTCAAAGTCATTAGAATGCAAGTACAGCACAAGAATACAAAACAGGAAGTCGAGGGGCCCTAGAGGGAAGGAAAGAAAGGCAAGGATGCAGCACGTAGCAATACAATAGTAACCCAACAGACTAAATCACACTCACAGATGGTACAAGGAAAACTGGAAATATGAGGAAATGCAGGCAGTGCAATGGAATGACAATACAGTATGAATACAATATAGTGGAATGACAACACAATGGTAACAGAACGTAAGTGTATGTGGAGTATTTTTATCCACACCAATGCGCCATACTGCACCCCTTTGCCAATGGGGAAAGAAAACTGCCAAAAATGGAGGCAATAACCCCTGTGCGCGCCAAATGTGCAAGACTGCCCAGGGTTCATAAACCACCAAAAGAACTGCACTCCCCGACACACACACAGGCAAAGTTGGCGTAAAAACAGGATTCACTGCTGTCACCTGTCATCTGTCATCGGTCACCTGAAACAAGGCCACAGAAGGGCCTAATCCAAAAATACCCCTACAAATTCTGTCATTTTCCCAGAGAATTATCGAAAGGAGAATGTGCTGATATCATGGATTCTCCAGGCAGTCAGAGGAATCCAGGCCTCCGTGCCTGACAGCTGCTTAAGGAAATTAGCTGTCAAACCCATTTAAAGGTGTTTCTTTTTCTGGAAGAAATTGCAAAATCCACGATTTCAAGCCTGTTTGTGAAGGGCTAATTCTTTTAAAATGTTTAAATCCTTTATAAACTTTGCTTATATTTTATATGAAATGAAAAGACTTTAATGTCAAGGAGCCCAGTCTGGGGCCAATTCACTATTAAATGACAGCCTGGCCTGGGAAAATTGACATCTCTGCTTGACACTTCCTTGAGAACAGGAAGGCTAATGGCTGCTAATGGTTCCCGCATAATGCCAACAAGCAATACAATGGGGCCGCATTAAACATTTGTCGTCTGGCTGATCAACGAACAAAGGACAGGTTGAGCATTGACCTATGCAAGGAGGACAGGATGTGGAGGAGGTTTCTCAGTAAACTTCAAAGGACTGGACAGCTGCTGTCTGGAAACTTTGATGTGAAATCCTTATTTGGGATTAAAATGTAAAACTCTTTTACTCAGCAACATAAAGTTGGATAAATCTGAAACTTGGTAGACATTAAACTAATGTCAGCCTTGTGATTTGAAGACAATGAGGAAACTCGTACCATTTAAGGACCAAAGTTATGAAAAATTGCTGATTGTGGCAACATTATCAATGTTGCAAACTTATGATTGTATGTACATGATCCACTGATAAGCGCCCAGAGAGGTATCAAATTAGAAATGATTAATCCAAACGGGTATGGGTAAAATTGATACAAATCCGTAGAATGACCAAGACAGCTCTCACAAAGATGCAAAGTGAATGTAAATGTAGACAATCGAACATAAAATATATGTGTCCAATTTTATGAGGGTACATAATGTTAGAAATGTACATTTGTGCAAAAGTATGTTTTGGTAAAAATCCATGTGGGAGTTCCTAAATCCTGTCATAAGATGACAGCTCTGTT
This sequence comes from Ambystoma mexicanum, assembly GCF_040938575.1. NCBI lineage: Eukaryota > Metazoa > Chordata > Amphibia > Caudata > Ambystomatidae > Ambystoma > Ambystoma mexicanum. Next base: position 1,425,471,954 of record NC_090932.1, read on the forward strand.
CAGACTGCCAACCAAAACAAAGCACATGCCTGTAGCCACTCACAACCATGGGGGTGTGTTTGGAAGTTCTGCCCATGCCATAAACTTTGTAAATGGATAAATATAGGAATTTCACTACACATAGAGAGACTGCTTGCTGAACACACTGCTTCCAGAACCCTTCGAAATGTCCGTGCAGCACCTTATTCCAGAACTCTTCATCTTGTAGCTGACTCCAGAATCCTTGAAAGATCCAGATTTCTTTGCAGAATCCAGACTCTAGCATTGTAGAACTCTTGCTAGGCTGACCCAATTGCAAACATACAAAATTTAAAAGGATAATTCTGATTCAGCTTGGCTTGCTACCATTAAGGCTTGCCCACTGAAACTTGCATCCTTCTATCTACCATGTCCAGTGACCAGAGGGCCCATTCCAATCCAGTCTGAGGTGCAGTCCACAATTGACCAGCACCGCCTTGCTGATCCAATCCCGTCAAAGGTGCCCTGCTGCCGGTAGACCTGATCCACTCCAATGACCAGAACTGACGGTCCATTTCAATAACTTCTTCTGTAAGTATTAATAGGAAGAACAGTGACCCATAATATATCTGCATTGTATCGTCCCTATCTCAACCAATCCCATTTTTAATTCAGAACCCTAGTATTTTTTTAATCCTTCTTGCACTGATTGGCCCTCATTACAACCCTGGCGTTAAGGGGTTAACGGCGCCGTAAAAGGTGGCGGCGCCGTTAACCCCTTAACGCCTGATTACGAGGTCCCTTTGCGGGTTGGAGATTTTAACGCCTGCTTTTTGCAGGCGTTAAAAACCAACCCGCAAAGGGACCTTGGTGCTAAGTACGGTGCTGCAATTTGCGGCACCGTACTTAGCGCCTTCCCCATTCCCATTGAGCCCAATGGGGCAAAAATGGGAATGGTGAAGGGCCATGGCGGCATGGGGAATTACCGCCCCGCCAACCTCGGAATGGGGCGGTAATTCCCCATTGCGCCATGGAGGAGTCGGTAAGTTAGCGGCATGGACCATGGTGCTATTAGCACCATGGTCCAACGCCAGAGTCGTAATGAGGGCCATTGTCTCACCTGTGTTCCAAAACCATAACTCCCTAGTGATTTTGAGTAACTAAAGTAAATCCCAGGAAGAAGTAGAGTATCCACAAAGTGACGGGTTACACAGGCCACGTAACTGTAAGATCCAAGTGTGGCATTCTCTTTTTCATAGTCATAATATAGTGTAATCAAACCCATTGGTTATTTTCAAAAGCACATTTCTGTTTTCATTTTCGCGCCTATTTTGTAAAAACGTCTCTCACTAAAACCTCTATAACTCCTTCAATTTTAAAGATAGAAATTAAATTTCAACTCTCCCTGATACTGAAGACGCTTGAGGAACAGTGTATATGACCCGTTTGTCTCCAATATTGCATAGTAAAAGTTTTCCGCAAATTTGCAAAGTTCAAAAGTTTTCATGTGTCTTTTGCCCATTTCAAAGTGCTTCTTCCATCCCATCCTGATCTGAAGTGTGTATTGTTGTTTATATTATAGCTCATGTGTGTTAGGACTTGTTTAGAGTTGCTTTCCTTACAATGTTTCTCTATTTAAGCATTTTTGACCATTTTGCAGTATTTTACAAAGCCATATACATCTGTCAGTTTAAAAGTGTCATTTGGCAAAATGGTTTTCTCTCTTGTTTGGGGAGGGAGGATTGCCTATACACTTTAGACCTTGTCTTTCATTCCTGAATACCTGCTGATTACTCACATTTGGTGTAGGATTGCTCATTTGTACTTCAGTACTTTGCAGGGGTAAATATTAACCTAAACACCATCTGTGCACAAAACAAAACTGTTCTTTTTCCTGTGTTTTCTGCTGCATCATTATAAGTGAATGCAATTGCTTGACTTATATTCTGAATTATATTGTCACCATTAGGTGATTGCTGCCCCATATATATCTATATTAAACTTATGTGTGATTTGAATATTAAAATAAATAAATAAATATTTACCTTTACAAACTAGCCTGAACACAACTCAGGCACTCATACCGGCCTCACACAACGTTACATCATAAAACGCATTAATTGTCACTTAACGTGAGATCGTTGATCCCCACATAAAAATCGTACAAATCAGGATCCAGTTCCTTAAGGACGTCAAAGCACGAGACACATCTGTCACAAAAGGACCCTCATGGCAAACATCTGTCCCACAGGAGGCACACTCATGGTTACATTTCCTCTTCGCACAAGAACAGTACTTGCCGCCGCTGACCAGATGTATACTCCTCTTCCTCGCAACATGAACAGGAGCGACAATGTCATCATGTCGTTGGGTGGAACAACCCCTCCAAAAATCTAGTTGCTCCATTCGGCACCTCCTCCTCGTCCTTACCGCCCATGCGCAGTTGATTTGCGGGCTGGCCAGTCACATTGCAGGATGTTATGCACTCACCAAAACATGCGTTTCAAGACAGGGCATGCATTGCGTTTCACCTGAACGCATGCGCTCTCACAGATGCCCGGCTGGATGCCCTCTCCGCTATTGTCAGGCACACAACTTGGTGAAGAAACCCCAGGACAACATTGATCGTGCTCTGCAGGAAAAGCCAAAACCATTTCCACGCTGTAATGTACCAATCTTGAACAAATCCCTCTCGCCTTGGGACACACTCAGGTTATCAGCGCTGCCACTCTACACGGGATTCTTTCATACAAAATCAAACCCGGCACCGTCTTGAGGGCAAAACTTCAACTACTGGACCCGGGGCGCCGCACCGATGGACACCCCGCTGCAATTGCAGGTGTTAGATACTAACTTTATCTCGCCTGAGTCGGAGCACTGGACCCAGGAGTCAGGTTTCAGGTGACCCCAGCTGCAGCTGCAGGGCTGGACCAAGGAACCACGTATCTGGGTGGCCTCTGCTACAGGACGCCGTCCGGCCCACACCAACCCTCGAAGCTGGATCTTCGGTGCTGGATGTACGGCACTGGACCCAGGGGCACTGGGATCTCGGCGGCCCCCGCTGCAGTCGGCCGACACTCCTTAAGTCCAAAAACACTGCGTTAGTCAAAAACAGCTCTCCAAGACGCGATGGACAGCGGCCCGCTGGGTGGGAACTTCGAACAGGAGGGCTGTGTCTTCTCCAGCTGTGCTGCCCCCTCCGCAGCAGCCCCGAACCTCGTTGCCAGTGTAATAAAGGATGTCCACGCTCAGGTAAGTTGCTTGTAAGTCTTTAATGTCTCCTGATACAAGTTAACATAGAGGAGAACGGACACGGGCTTCCCACCCAGCGGGCACTCACCAACTGCCTCCCTTAGAACACACACGCATCATCCAAGTTATAGAATGCATTGCTATAGGAGCGCGCATTACACACCATTGTAATGATAGACTACAATCATAGATTACAACAAAGTCGTGGAAGGGCCAGAGCCATATTAACATGTATAAATGGGAGGATCTGTGTGGCGCGTGCGAGGGGCATGACTGAAAGAAGGCAGGAGCAACCAAACACCAAGCACATTAACTTGGGGCATAATTGTTAAGGTGGCAGGCATACGGAGAAGGCTTTTTATGTACTAACTGAAACTAATAAGACAGGCCTGTGGAGAGGGCCATTGTGCGTAAACAGTGTGAAAGGGTGGGGCCTGAGTAGAAGGCTGGTGTGAACAAACTAGGGTGAACGAGTTGAATGGTAAGTGAGTGAGAGCATGTGGGTGAGGAAGGGGATAAATGTGTTTTGAGATATAAGTGAGAGGGGTCAAGAATAGAAGGGGGAAGGGAGAGTACTCTAAAACATTGGGAAAATGGGTGCAATAATGTCATTCAGGTTATATGGATGCACCCCTCAATCATGTGTGTAAAAAACTGCCCCAATATCACGATAAAATATTAAAATATCACTTTCAATGGGTGAATGACACAGTGGAAACGTGTTCTCAGGAATGGTCCGGAGAGGGAACATTTCAAAAGGACAAAATCGACAGTATGTACTCGTACTTGTCGGCAACATACAAAGGTGTGTAGCTTAAGAGACCGGATATTTTAGGTTTCTTTAAGCTGTACGAAAAAACTAAAGAAGAGAACAAGAAGGAAGAAGGGAAGGAGGAAAACAATAGTCATGCCCTCCCTCCCAATGCATTATATCCACTGTTAAAACCATCTGCAGGATTTACAAACCCTAGGCAAGCATCTCAAGACAAGGAGAAAAAATAAAAGCAAGTTAGAGTCGGAACATCATTTTGGAGCTGAGGAAGAAAGAGTGAAAAAGAAATACTTAGCTGATATCAAGAAAAATATGTGACAGCAACTTGAATCAATCAAAACAGGCAGTGGAGAGGGAGATAGAGAAAAAAGGGAAGGAGCAGGGAAAGAAGGAGGGACGTATAAAATGTATAATTGATGACTGGGGAGAGGATATGGAAGAAGGTGAACCAGATATGACAGAGGGTGATCATACTGCATCAGATTGAGAGGATAGCAGCTACAGTGACAACAGGGATGACAAATTTGACGCATACAATTTAACAAATGGGGAGAGAGGAAGGAGGAGAAACGAAGGGGCGAGAGAGTAAAGGGAAGAACACACAGGGGACTGGGGAAACCATATTTGAAGTAGAAAAGCAAGGATGGCAGTAGTAAAAAGACCACAAAGGGGGGCTAGGCACCGAGCACAAACACAGCTGCCCCTTCTACAGAAGGCAAAAGGGGAAGTGCATTATGTTTCCTGGCAGACAATGGGTAGGGATAATTTGTTCTACAGTCACTAATGGCAAGAGCCAGAAAGTGGATATATGTATTTGTGAAGGAGACAGTGGAGACCATATTGGCCATAGTGGACATTAAGAGCTTATTGGCAGTATGGTGGGGGAACGGAGTGAAAAGATTTGGCAGCAAGCAGGATACGCTGGGGTAAAGTTAAGCTCAAACATACATGATAGGGCACCTTTTAATAATTACAGATCACGCGTGTGGAAGGCACTGACAGAGCTGTATCCGGACATATCAGATATGGGATCAATATTAGCATTTAAAATGAAGCCAGACGAGGACCCTGCAGAATACATATGATCAATTCAAGAAATATGGATACAAGAGAATAAACAGTCATGGGCCGATAAAATACCTCTATGCTATCACATTCTAGTGAGGGGGCTCCCCACTGATGCACAAGCTTCCCTAGAAAAAGTTGTCTGGATTAAAGCCAAGGGATGGCCCGAGATACAGGTGACTATTGTAGATTATTGTGTAGAAAACAGAAAAAAGACAATGAGGCAGTAGACAACGTGTAAAGCAGAAAACAAACTTGTGCAGAAAAAAATTGCCAAAATAAGTAAGGAAGGGGCAGTGCTCACAGCACCAGTCAGCACTCCACCTGCCCAGCATGGGGGCCTTCCAGTGACAGAGTTAGTAGAGCAAGGGGGGGAAATAACAAATACAACACCAGTCCTGATTCATAAATACACAACAGCCTAAGTTCGCACATGCAGGGGGATTTAATGCGCATATGGGACAGTATCAGATGGGAAGGCGATATTATCCAAGGGGAAGAGGATTCGGATATGGTGAGTATGGCCTCCGGCTTGGAGGACAGTGTTTTGCCTGCGGATAGTTTCGTCACTTTGCACGAACGAGGACAGCAGGAAGGAGTGAAGCCACAGCAGCAGTATACACAGATATACGTACAACCTCAGCAGGCACAAATGCAAGATCAGCCTATCCAGACACAGGTCATGCCTCCACAGGGACAAGGACCAGCCCTAGGGGGAGCGGGATCACAGTGTACAGTGATATTACTGCAGGCACCAGAGCAGATACTTGCACCAGGGAAAGTGACAATATTGGGGCAGAATGAGGTGCCTCATTACACAGGAGTCACAGTTGGTGGGAAGAAATCAATTTACATCTTTGAGCAATACACTTTCCAAATAGGGGTGCCCACGGGAAGTACAAGTGTGTCCTGTCATAGCAGTAACTGAAGACTGCAAAGAGGAGCCTGAGGTAGAATTTCAAATAGGACGGAGGACCTTTTCCTTTCCAATAGATACTGGAGCTACTAGATGCTGTATAAAGAAAAAGGGATTCCCATTCTCTACCAATAAATTGGACACACAAGGCTTTTCAGGGACCATCCAAGAGGATCCTCTGACAAAAGATGTACCATTTACTATAGGGACACAGCATATCATAGCACCATTATTGCATTCAAAAGACACACCCATTAACATATTAGAAAGTCATTTGCTAAGCAAATTAAATGCCACAGTTTCATTTTCAGAAAAAGGGATGGTGTGCACCACACCTGGGATGTACAAAGCCAGGTTGGCAGTGTAGATACAGGCATACTACACACACATAGCAAATTGCAAGGGATACCCACACACACACATATGTTTTTGTATGGGGTACAGGTACTGCTAGGATGGACCCCAGGGATAGAAGGGAAGGTGCTTCGACTGTCAAATGAGCTTCTGATCAGACCACAGTGCACCTCCATCACCACTCCAGGCACACACAAACTGCTATACCTAGAGGAAGTAGTAGTGAGGAAAGAGATGGTTATACTGGTTGTTACAGATGACGACAACATGAAGTGTCGATCAATATTGTGCATCAACTCCTCACTAACAATGAAATGGGACACAGACACAGAATTGCTCGCTACACTAGTAGAAGAGGAGGGGGAGATAGTGTTCCAGCTGAGAATACCCTGTCCATTGCAGATAAAGGAAATAACAGTGCCCCATATGACACAACTGGTGAAAATAATAGACAAAATACATGCAGGAGGATTTTGAAAAAGTCCCAAATAATGTATTGACTACAGGAACTCATCATGTGGGAATACTGAAAGGGGTAGGGGTGGTTCACATTAGGATAAAGGAATGTGCACTGTTACCGTGAGTGAAGCAATATCCCCTCTCCCGTGAAGCAGACAAGGGAACATATGAAACATTGCATGCCCCATGACAGGAGTCTACATCACCATGTAATACAGTGATCTATCCGATTATAAAATCAAAGGGAGGGGTGTGGCATGTCATACAAGATTTAAGCCCTCTTAATAGGATTATCAAAGCAACATGTCCACTGGTTCCAAACCCTGCAATAATTTTCTGCATCATACCAGCAGAGGCGAGCTACTTCACTGTGGTGGTTTCGAAAATTGCTTTCTTCTCTACTGCCCTGCATCCTGACTCCAGGTATCACACCATGTTTATGCATCGCATGATGAGATTTGAACACACTAGAATGCCTCAAGGGTACTGTGAGGGACCCAGCATATTCAGCATGGTAATACAAATGGATTTGAGCAATCTGCAGGTTGCAAGTACAGTGATACAATACGTGGATGACCTTTTAGTGTGCAGCACAACAGAAGATAAGTGCAGGAAGGACACAGTGACACAACTAATGTTACTGGCTGACAAGGGGTACAAAGTGGAAAAAGAGAAATTGCAGTATTGTCAAAAAGAAGTGGCTTACTTGGACAGATTTAACAGATGGGAGAACAATAACACCAGAAGGTATGCAGGCAATTCATAAAACACCCGACCTAAGACAGTGAAAGAAATGCAACAGTTTCTAGTCCTATGTAATTATTGCAGAGCATGGGTTTTCAATTACTCCACTTAGACCAGGTCACTTCTCCAGGCACTCAAGGAAGCTCAGAAAAACGAAAGCAGCATAAAATGCACAGCTGAAATGAATGAAATTGTTGACAAACCTAAACATGAACTGGTACACGACCAGTATTGGCTACACCCAATAACAAAGAGAAGTTTTACTTGTCTTCCCATTCAGATGGCAAGATAATGATATCTGTGCTGAAACAAAAGAAGGGACAAAAGCCACTGGTCTATTACAGTGGATCACTAGATCCACTGTTGCAGGGACGCTTTCCTTGTGAGCAAGCATTTGCTGCCGCTACATTCACAATTGAGAAACCATCAACAATAATAATTGATAATGATATTGATATTTTTTTTCTATCGTGCTTGTACAAAATGTGTTTCTGAGTGCGACAAGGCAAGGGAGGGGAACAGGGGACAACAAAACAGCAATCTTACTAGGCCCAGTGACACTGAGAACACGCAAGTGCATGGGAGAGGGGGAGGGGAAAAGTACATGGAAGGGGAGAGAACTGGAAAGTGCGAAGCAGACGAGAAACAGATAAATAATAATAATACATAAATAAATAATAAAGGAAACAAACAGTGGAGTGCAGCCAGCAATTTGCAAGTGCTAGGTTTAAGGCAGCAGACAGGGTAGGTCTGATAAGTGCAGTAAGAAAAAGGGGGCTGTATGGGTATAGATACAGACCTCCGTGCAAGGGGTGGCCTGAAGGGAGTGCGGAAGGGTGGCAGGTGGCAGTTTGACTTTTTAGAGACCTCAGAAATGTGGGCAGAGAAGGAAAGGGTGGAGTCAAAGATGACCCAGAGGTTCTTAGCCTTGCAGGTGGGGGTAGGAGGAGGGCCAAGGGAAGCTGGCCAAAGGGTGAGGGGAAAGAATGGTGAAGGTGTGCGGATGAGGATCTCAGTCTTGCTGGAATTCAGACAAAGATCATTGGCGGCACACCAATCTTGAATGGCAATCAGAGATGAGAAAGGGAGAGAAGGTGGCTGAGGACAGCCTGAAAATGAGTTGAGTGTCATCAGCATAGCACTGGAAATTTGAGCAGAAAATGGCAATGCAGTGGGCGAGAGTTGCCAGGTATTGGTTGAAAAGCCAGGGCGAGAGGTTAGACCCCTGGAGATAGATGATAGGAAGGACCCAAGTTGGACCTCGGAGGGTCGATCAGAGAGGAAAGAGGTCAGCCTGGCCAGACCCTGATCAGTGATACCCAGGTTTTCACAGAAATGGTTGAGCAGGATGGTATGGTTGACCGTGTCGAAGGCAGAAGAGAGTCGAGGAGGATGAGGACAGAGGAAATGTTAGAGTCAAGGTTGGAGAGCAGATCTTCATGGATGTACAGGAGAGCAGTGTCCATGCTTCTGGCAGCTCTGAAGCCAGACTGGTGGTCATGTAGACAGCCAACAGAATTGGAATGAAGGTTAAGCTTAGAGATGGCCAACTTTTCCAGGAGTTTGCCCAGAAAAGGAGTAATGGAAATTGGGCGATAGTTCGCTGGACAAGAAGGATCAGCTGTGGGTTTCTTGAGAAGAGGATGCACAAAGTAGTGCTTCAGAGGGGAGGTTAAGGATCCTGAGGCAAAGGAGTGGTTGCAAAAATCAGCAAGGGTTGGAGCGAGGGTTTCAATGTGGTCCTTGATGGTTTTAGAGGAACAGGGATGAACATGTTTTGATGAGGCTTTTATAGATCGGACTTGTCTAGCGACCTCGTCAGGGGGGAAAACATGAAAGGGGAAGAAGGATGGTGAGTGGTGGCTTAAGGAGGGTCAGCAAGCACAGATGCAGAGGGGAGAGGAGGGGTGGAGGTGGAGAGGGTGGCAGGATGTCCTGTTTTTTTATTTTTATGAAGTGAGAGGCAAGGGCATTGCCAAAAGCCTAAGAGACAACAGGAGGGTAGAGACTGCAGCAGGGTTGACCAGCTCCTTGCAGGTTTTAAAGAGTTTGGCCGAGTTGTTCGATCCCGTAGAGACACAAGCTTGAATGTGGACTCTCTTCTTGGTGAGGACAGAGAGTCGGTATTGCCTTTGTAGCAGGCGACAGGCCAGTTTGCCAGAGGATGATCAAGAAGTCCTCCATTTCCTCTCAGCCGTCCTACACTTACGTTTATGTGTATTTATGTCAGAGTCATACAAGGAATTGTACTTGGCTTTGGACTTTAAGCAGATCGTCATGACGGGGCAAGAGCATCAAGAGTATCAGAAATTGAAGAGTAGAGGAGAGACAGGGCTGTGTCAGGATGTGAGACATCCAGAGGTGGAGGGTGGGCAGAGAAAGTGACAGCAAAAGCCTCAACTGACACACGCTTCATGGGCCAGATGTCCTAGAAGGTAGGTGGCAGTGTTGGGGTAGACTTGGCTTGGGGAGGAGAGTGGGAGAGATGAGAGGAGAGGAGGAAGTGATTGCTTCAGGAGAGAGGAGTGGTCAGAGGGATGGAAAGGGGGAGGTCAGAGGAGATCAAGACATTGAGTGTATGCCCTGCAGAGTGAGTCGGGCCAGAGGGGAGGATGGACAGGGAGAGGGAGTTGCATAGGTCACAGAAGAGTACAGAGGAGGAACAAGGAAAGCCTAAATGTATATTGAGGTCACCGAGGAGGAGGAGTTGAGTGGTAGAGGCCAGGAGGAGGAGGAGAGGTACGCTCACTCAGAGAGAAATGAGGTGATTTGACCAGGAGGCCGGTAGATGGTAGCCACAGTAGGAGAATGGGTAGGCGAGAGAGAAAGCCTACAGACAAGGCATTCAAAAGAGGACTCGATCTGAGTAGGAATGATAGAGGCAGGAATCCACTCAGGAAAGATCAGGGCTACCACCCCACCAGACCGGGAGGATCTGGGTGCAGAGAGGATCTTGTTGCCATCAGGGAGGAGAGTGTCAAAGCTCATGACAGAGCTGGCCGTGAACCATGTCTCAGTAAGACCAAGGACATCAAGGTCTATTTCAAGGAGGTGGCAGACGTCAGAGGAGTGTTTGACAGCAGAGTGAGAGTTGACAGTGGCAATATGAAGAAGGTTGCTAGCCTTAAAGACCTTCCGGGGAGGGGTACAGATCAGAGGTACGCCTTGCGGAGGAGAAAGTGCCCTAGAAGGTGCAGAGGAGGAGGAGGAGAGAGAGGGCCAGGTAGCCAAGGGGGATAGGAGGGGACAGCAGGAGATGAGAGGAAATTGATGAGGTGAAGGAAGTGCCTATCAAAGAGGAGGAGATTGGCCTGAGGGCCTTGGACCATGACAGTGCCATTTAGGTAGACATTAATGATGACTTTAGAGGAGTCGAAGGAAGCTATGAGAACTTCCCAATGAGTTCCACCATTAATGGGAGAGGAGGAGAGAGAACAGAGACCAGAGATCATATGAGGAGCCCATCGATCTGGCGAAGGAACGATAAAGAGGATGTCGGTGAGGGCCTGTCTGGAGGAAGCATTGGAGTAGGTGTCGGCGATAGGAAGACCAGGGTTAGAGGCCAAGATATCCTTTTTGAACTTCTTACTACCAGACTTAGTGAGAAGGGAAGGATAGTCAATGGAGAAGCAGTTGGAAAAGATAGGAGAAACAGAAAGCGCCATGGGGTGGAAGTGAGGAGAGGATGGAGAAACGGGGTGGGGGGGCTAAGGCAGGTTGGTGTGTGACAAAAGAGAGTGGTAAGGTCACCGGGCTGGCAAGTTACATAGAAGCATCAGTATACAATCAAAATACAGCAAATTTCACAATGGCAGCAAGATTTGACTTTTTAGCACAAAGCAAAAGCAGCAAGATTTGACTTTTTAGCACAAAGCAATAACAGCAATATTTGACTTTTTAGCACAAAGCAAACACAGCAAGATTTGACTATTTAGCACAAAGCAAACACAGCAAGATTTGAATTTTCAATCTTGGATTCAGATGTTAGCAAAGGGTTTTAGGAAGCACTGTGCATCAGGATGACATCATGGGAGTAACAAGCAGAAAAAACAGTGATAGTCAAAGGTGGTAGGAGTGAGTCCATAAGGAGGGAACTAACCCATAGTTCTGGAGGAGGCAAAGTCAAGGCAGTCCAGATTTCTCAGAGGAGTGAGGTGGCAGCATCATTGTCATTAAGGTGCAGGAAGGACCCCAATCAGCGTTCCGGAAGCGGACAGGGAGCAGACAGGGGCCTTAGAAGTGGCCCTTTGCTGAGAGGGCCGGCTAAAGCCTGCCAGTCCCTGATTGGATGCAAGAAAACACTTAGTAACCAATGGGAGTGCTGCACAGGGAGAGGTGGTTCAGCACAGCCTGCCTACACAACAAAGAAAACCATGGTGGCCATCTTGGAAAAAACTGTCAAATAAGCAGGCAATAGTGGGTAAACTTGTGCTTTCAAAATAGCAAGGCAGCTCCAGGTATTAAAAAGCTCATAAAATGGCAGCACGATGAAAAGGCCAAATAAAACAGTCCTTTCCAACAATGTTATGCAAATTGTGTTGTTTTATTTCTTCGTTTTTTTCAAATTTCGATTTTTCAGGTTCAATAATTCCCTTGGAGGTGCAGTAATGCACAGAAAGTGCACCGACCTAATGGAAAGGTCAGCAGCCGGCCACAAACTCCACATGGGCAGGAAAACAACAAATGGCAAGGAGGGTGGGAACAGGACCTCACTCTCAGTGAAAAGCCCCAAATGGGATGCCCAGTAATTTTGTACATGAAACATGCATTCTTCGCAGTACTAGAGAGCGCCAAATCAAGATTGACAACTCAGAGCGCATCAGGGTATGAGATTATACTAATGAACCCTGCAATATAAGTGGTGAGGTGTAGGACTGTAAACCAGCAGAATTAATTGCAGAAACAATAGAAGTTGGAGATTACACACATGACTGTGTGGCAGGTATGGACATGAATGAAGGGAACCCCCTGGCAAAAGAAGAAAAATTTGATGGGGGGGGCATGATCTTTATTGACGGGAGCTTGAGTATCGGCCCATATTTGGGACAAAGGTATTATGGTTCAGCAATAGTGGGAGACAAACAAGGAATACATAAGGAAGGCCAAAGCTCTACTCTGCACAAGCAGCTGAATTGGTGGCATTAATTGAAGCACTAAAAATATCCAACGGGCAAGCAGCTTATATATTTTCAGAATCTGCATACGTAACATCCACTGTACATTCAGGACTGTCAAGATAGGAAAGGAGAGGATTTGAGAGAAGTGACGGCACACCAGTGCAAAATGTAGCACTTTTAAGGAAATTATTGGAAATTCTGCTGCTTCCAGTAGAATTAGTAATAATAAATTGCAGGGCCCATACACAGGGACATGATTTCATTTCACATGGTAATGAAAGAGCAACGTAGCGAAAAAAGCAGCATATCTGCCAGAAGGGACACATGAGCTGTTCCATGGCGAAGAAGAAATAGTACTACCTGTAGCATTGATAATAAAAAGAAAAAGATGCGCTGCTGGGAAGCTTTAACGCAACCCCGATACTGCAAATAATAGAATTACAGGGAAAAGCACCAAATGATGAAAAAGAGCTGTGGAAGAAAAGAGGGTGCCCTCTGTCGCCAACCGATTTAATTTGGCAGCATGACAGCACAGGAAAAGTGGTGATGCCAAAAATGTAGCTGAATGTGGCCCTGGAGCAGCTTCACTACACTGCCCACGTATCGAAAGAGCATATGGCTACGGGGATAATTGAGAACTGGTTCCTGCAAATGTATACAAATATGTGTCTGAGGTTGTGCGCAATTGTGTGATTTGTCCAATGTTTCTGCCAGGTCACACTTTGAGAGTGGTATGGGGAACATTACCATGACCGGAGGGGTCCTATGTCAATATGCAAGACAGATGTACCTCTTATAGATACACCTTGAGGAGAACCATCTCTGGTTCCGGAAGCACCTCAAGACCTTCCTCTTTGCTTCTGCCTTTGCCCCTCCTCTCCTCTGTTGATCTTTTTCTCTCTCTGCACTGTGCACCTGGCCTAACCTTTGTCTTCCGGGGTCAGGTACCTCCTCACCCTGTCACCCACCCACAATGCCTCCGGGCAATCCCTGCACTGGGGTCTGCATCTATATTCATACAGACCCCCCCTTATTTTCTTCGTGCACTTATCAGACATAGCCTGTCTGCTGCCTCAACCCAGCACTTGCCACTTGCTGGATGCACCTCCACTGTTTTTGTTGCCTTTGTTATTGATTTATTTTATTATTTATCTGTTTTTTCCTTTTCTCCGCACTTTCCACTTCTCCCCCTTCCATGCACTTTTCCCCTTTCCCTCTCCCATGCACTTCTGCATTCTCAATGTTACAGGGCCTAGTAAGATCATTGTTTTTTGTTCTCCCTTGTTCCCATCACTTGCCTTGCTCTGAAACACTTGTGTACAAGTGTGATACAAATAAAATATGATATGATATCATATCATAGATACATGCATGCTCTGGTGTGCATGGTTTCACATTGGCTTGAAGCTGGCCCCTGTCTTCATAATGACCTCCACTCAACAGCAACATTCATATTAAGGGAGGTGTACCCAAGGCGGGGATCCCAGATGGAATTCACTAATTATTTGATTAAGGAAATAACTGCCTTTCAGGGGATAGGGCACACATTATGCACTGTTTACTGATTGTAAGCAAACGGTTTGGCTGAGAGAATAAATGGTCTACTAAAGGAGCACTTGGCTAAGCTAACACAAACACTTGATACGTATTGGTTGCACTGCTTACCTCTTACACTCTTTTCTTTGCAAAATTCTCCTGGAGGAGATCAGCATCCACTCCACATGAGATTTGTTCCGGCCATAGAATGCATGTCCCAATATCAACGGCATGTGCAATTTCTGATGCTAACTATTCTTCTAACATACTGGGGGAGGAATTTCACATGGATCTCACAGAACGTACAAAATCGCTTGCATATATATCCCAAAAGAAAAGACCGAAAGTTAGGACTGAGCAAGCAGGCAAGCAGGGTATGGAATTTGTGCAAGTAGCTCCTCTTTACCCTAGGGACAGAGTATTCATAAAAAACTATGCCTGGAAGTGGAGGGGAGACAGGTTTATGGGTTCACAATGTGGTATGCACAACACCAACTGCTGTGAGGATTAAATGGTGCCAATGATGAGTTAATCTCACTGACATGTGCAGGGACAAGAACACTGGCTCCCCCAGAGAAGAGGGGAAGAGCGCAACATGATGGGGAGTATAAATCCACTTTCATTTACTTTTTTCTAAGAAGTGCTTCTATAGAAGACCAGCAAGTGAAGGAGGAAAGGGCGATGTGCAGGACAATGTTTTTATAAATAGACGGCAATCAATGTGTGATTTTTGCAGTGTGATAATATTAACATGCATTACTATGGGATTAATACTGTTTGTATGCTTTTTATTTAAAGAAAAGACTTATACACATTCAAATATTGGTGTAAAGAGGGGGAAAAGAAACGTGTTAAATGTAGAAGATTCCATCATGACACTGAAAAATGGCAGGTTATATCATCGGAAAACATCTGTTACTATGAAATGATGCTTGTGGGAAGAGAACGAGCAAACAGTGTATGTTACATCTGCTCCCTCATCCCACACGTAATAGGGGCACCCAAACTTTTCCTGCGTCAGACTGTATCATATGAGGAATCAGAATGCCTAATGCATCTATCCCTCTGTAAAACTAGGGGTCTCTAACAGAAGGCTCTAAAAGGGGGGAGCAGATAGTAGATGAATACATACAATTGCAGTGCATAGACAAAGAGTGTTACAGCATTGCCTGTTGTCAGACAAGACCATTAAAGAGAATAAAAGGAGCCATGTGGTATGGTGGCCAATGGGAGGAGGGAATGATTATTCTCACAAGATTACTGGCATTAGTGTGTCCAAGACCATATCAGACAATGAAGGAGCGTAGGGTGTAATGAATGGATATTCTACTGCCGGGGTAAACTGGGAGGGGCGATGAGGAATACTACAGAGGAACGTCATGTCGAAATAATGTTATCAGGGGTAAGTAACTTGTTCTTCAAATGGATTGTGCCCTCCCATTTATGCCTCATCTTTAAATAGACTCCCAAAGCAGTGTCAGTTTTGGGATTTATTCTCAACATTTTTCATGGACAGAATATAAAACTTTCCAAATCCTCCTTGCTGGCCTGAAGATGAAAACAGGCAGTTATGTTTTGTGAATGTATGAATAGTAGGCCAGGTGTCTGCCGCACAAATAACATTTATCAGCACCCCTCTTTGCAAAGCAGAAGGCATAGCTATACTCCTTGTGGAGTGAACCCTCAGGCCTTCTGGGGGTTCTTTTTTGCAAGCCTGTAGCATTCTGTAATTCCTACTACTATCCCTCTGGATAATGTTTGCTTTTTGACTGCCAGTGCCAATTTCTGTCCAGTGTACCCCACAAAGAGTTGCTCATCTTGTCATATTTTAGCCATACGTGAAATGTAAAAACTATGTGCCCTTTTTGGATCCAACCTGAACAGCCTTTCCTCATCGCCAGGATGTGGAGGTGGATAAAATGTTGGCAAAACAATCTTCTGAGAGATGTGAAAATCCAACACAAATTTCAGAAGAAATGCAGCCTTAACCCTCAGAAAAGTGTTGTCCTTAATAGAAGATTGTGTATTCTGGTTAACTGGGTACTGACTGTAACTCAATCACCCTGTGGTTTGATGTTAAAGTGACTAATAGAATGGTTTTAAAAGTCAGCAGTCTCAATGGACATGAATGGAGCGGCTCAAAAGGAGTGCACATAAGAAATGTTAGTACAAGAGTTAAATCCCAAACTGGAACTTGAAATGGTTCAGGGGGAACGCATTTGTGAGCCCCTTTAGAAATTGTATTACCAATGGCATTTTGAAATATGACACTTCCTCTGGGGTGCGCTTGAAAATCGAAAGTGCCAGCAAGCACTCTTTGATGTTTCCAATCTAGAGACCCAGATTTGCCAAGTATAATAAGAAAGTAAACACCATACGTGTATTGAACAGAAAAGGGTCCATATTATTTTCTCTGAACCAGCTGCAGAATTTGTTCTAACAGCAGAGGTACAAGCACTTCTTTTCTGGCCTTCTGGCCAAAAGCAAAATCTCCATTACATCATCTGGGAGGTCCCAATCCTTAAATCTCAACCACTCAGAAACCATGCGTTTCTTTGTTTCTGCTTCTGTACCTATGAAACACTGAGTGTTATGTTTGATACTCTGTTTGAACTTTTGGTAATGTATATTTTGTTTATTGAAAATCTTGAAAATAAATAAATAAATTAAAACATTAAAAAAAAGAAACCATGCGTTACGGTTGAATGTCTTGACCACTGGATGAAGAACCCAACCATTCTACCGTGAAAGAAGGTCCTCTTTTGTGGAAGACACATTGCACATGTCCAGAAGGTCTGGGTTCCAGGTCCTCCTGGCCCAATCCAGAACAATTAGGATCATGGATTTCCTGAACTTTCCCAACCTCCTGACGACTTGAGGAATTACGGGAACTGAAGGAAACGTGTACAGGAGTGGAAACGTGCAATCCACTATGAACGCTTCTGCTGGAGCTCCTCTTGAGGGAAATTCCCTGCAACAGAACAGTGCACACTTCTTGTTGATACTAGTCACAAACAGATCCACCTAAGGGATTCCCCAGGGGGTGAAGGTCTCTTGAGGGACTTCCTGAACTAGTTTCCACTCGTGGGAGATTGTGCTCTGCCTACTCAGAGCATCCTCTGCTGTGTTCTCCTCTCTGAATAGGTGAAGTGCCAGTAGAGAAATTCCTTCTTGAATTGCCCAGAACCAGAGCTGTATTGCCTTTCTGCACAGTGGTAGTGACTCTACACCTCCTCTCTTGTTGAGGTTGTACATGGCCACTGTGTTGTCTGTCATTATCAGGACATTATTTCCCTGTTCATTGGGAAAAAAGTCCTTCAGCACGAGTATGATTGCCCTCAGCTCCAAAACAGTGATGTGCAGTTTGGACTCTGATGGAGACCAACAACTGGTGACTGTCAGATCATTGGCGTGGGCTCATCACCCCGTGAGTGAGTTGTCCATAACTACAGTTATCTTCGGCCATGGTTATCAAAAAGGTTGTCACTTCAGAATATTGTCCTCACAGGTCCATCACAGGAGATTCTGTACGACCTTGCTTGGAACCTGAAGTAGGTCTGACATCTTGCCCGAGAATTGAGACCACTGTGTCCCGAAAACCTATTGGAGGGATCTCATTCTCAGGCAAACCTCTGGCACCAGCTAACTGCAGGATTCCATGAGGCTGAGGAAACTCAGAAATTAGAAGGCTGGAAGATGTTAGGCACTCTGGAATTTGGTGACCATCTGCAGAAAGTGTTGAGCCCTCACATCGGGTGGCAAGGCTTTTTCCAAGGATGAATCAAGACTGCTCCAATAAACTGGAGTCTTTGAGATGGTATCATGTGGGACTTCTTCAAATTGAGCGAGAAGTCCAGGCTGTGGAGAGAGTGGCAGGTTACGCTGAGATGATCCAGAGCCTTTGACTATAGCACATACATGAGGCCCCTACTGGGTGCTCTGGAAGAAGCACAGAAGAAACACAAGACACTGACATGGACAACAGAGATGGCTGATGCATTTGACCAATTGATGGAAGAAATATGCACAGCACCCATGTTAGGAATCCCAGATGACAAAAATGAATTTTTCCTGTTTTCACACACTGACGGTGTAGTGATGAAGGCAGTATTGACACAAAAAGCAAGCATGGGACACAAGCCAATAGCTTACTACAGTGGGAAGCTAGACAAAGTAATGAGAGGACACTATCAGCACGAACAAGCCTTGGCAGCTACCGCATTTGCCATGGAGGAGTCAGCAGCATTAACCATGGGGTGCACTACCACTCTGTGGAGCATGCCCTCTTTGCAATACAGCAGAAGCTAAAGAGCATACTGACCACACACAGAGCATCAGGATACGAAGTGACATTATCAAATGCATCTCTGAAAATAGTGAGATTCAGACTTGTCAACCCAGCAATTTTCATAGCAGATGTCCTCCAGGAAGATGACTACGTAAACGACTGTGCAGAAAACATACAGGCATTCAGTGACACTCGCAAAGTAAATGAGGATGCACTTGAGGGGGGAGACATGTTGTACATTGATTGGTCTTAAACTATAGACCAGGCAGATGGGTTCAGAAATACAGGAATTGCAGTAGCAAGGCTGAAGGAGAATGGGACGAGTGAGGTAGTAGCAAATGCGTGATTATCATCCCACTACTCAGCACAAGCAGCAGATCTAGTAGCCCTGATACTGTCAGTCTAGAAAAATGGATACCTCTACTTTGTGACCGCAAACGCATTTTGGTGGCTGCGGGCCAACCATCTCATGCACGATATGACAGAATATAGGTATTCGAGTTTGCCAATGAACGCCCATTTTGCTGTAACAAGAATCGCCATTTTGTTTTCTAACCATTGCTCATTGCTTTCTGTTCCTATTGCTTCGCAGTATATTTTCCGCTTACACTGCTCGACTGTAAAACATTGTTGTCTGTATGTTAAAAGGACAAGGCCGCAGGGCCGAGAGGATAACAAGAGTTCGTTGAAACACAAACATAGGCAGCACCAGGAAGAATGCCCGGCTCCCTCCCGAATGTAGCCTTGAAGCAGAGCTGCAGGGCATTTAATCATTTTGCAGCTGCCAGCCAGTCTCGTTATATGGTAGAATATGTTAGAATAACACTGCTAAAGGCTTGAATTATGCTTTTCTTACGGCCCCCCTTTGCGTAGCCCACTAGAGTGTGTCGGCTCCCAGGACACGAATAGCACCTAATAGATATCAAGGTCCGGAATGCAACTCTTCCCCTCGTATGTAGCTCGCTTCCAAGAACAGAAGCGCTGTGTTCTATTCAACAACTGAAAGATGCCTTCGCACTCACAAATTGCAAATTGTTAATAGAATAGATGTTTGAAGGTGTCATAGTAGTCAGAGATGTCCATCATCAAACCAAGTTCAAAGAAACCCAATAAAGGGGGGTGTTAAACATGTCATAGCTGATTGTTTGATATGCATTTTGTATATATGTAACCGATGTACGTAATTCACTCTCTTGCGTCCCTCGTGGTCTAGATATACACGTCACGGGGCATGAGACCGAGTTGGCCAACTGAGACTTTTGCTTTGCAATAAACCCTAGCTTTGGGAATACAACCTTGTGTCTGGTTTATCTATCGTGTGTGGTGACCTGCCTTGTTTCCATAGACGTCAGGGTCCCCTAGGGGCCACTTTCAAGATGGCACCCGAATAGGGACCCTCCCCCACTTGTTCCATCGCATAACGTTGTAATTGATTAAGGCGGAGAACGGCGAGGACGGGACGATCGAGCCAGGATCAAGAGGTGTTTGGGGCGCCCTGCAAAAGTGATGAGAGACTCCTTTACAGATCTGCACACATCTGATCCCTGATCGACGTGCCTGGCTAGAGAACAAGGAGGCAAGGGTCCCAAAACGAGGCGGAAGCCAAGAAACACAGACACAACGTCCTTTGGTGCATCAGTATACAGACGACTTGATTTATCAGGTGAGTCATTCCCGATTCAAAGTAATCCTGATATTGGTTGAGAGTTGACTTTGCAAAATCAAACGCCCTAGGTAAGGTTGATCAACCAGGGGGAAGGTTGAAACATGCCTGGGGTATTGTCCACCTTAGCAGGGTTTTTCCGCTGTGGTAGACAATCTTTGGAAGATGGCCAAATTGTACCACCTGGGGGAACGCCGGCGTATGAGATGTATGTGAATTATGGAGTGGGTGCGATAATATTCTGTGAGACTTAGCATAGGCAATCCAGAAAGCAACAAGACCATCAGTGGCTGATTAATGGTAGTTTTGAGATAGTGAGGATAGACAACCTGGAAAGGGTGTTGATAAGAAAGAAAGCGCGTCCTGCAGCATTTGAGACTATTAAAGCCTGGAGGAAGGAAGCAATGCTCCGTTTTAAAAGCATGCGCGCAGGCATAAATCGAAAGGTGAAGTAGCGGAAGAGAAAGAAGAGGAGGAGTGGACTGAGAGTTTAAGACGGGCAGGTAGGCGTGACCAGTTGAATATAGAAAAGATATACCCACAACGAGAATTACACATAGCAGATGAATTGATAGAAAATATATTGACCCATACAAACCAAGGCCCAAGATCAGAGGTAAGACCAGACACGTCAGTAGCTATTGCCCAGACCCCATCCGTAGCTCAAGCCCTCCCACAGCCACAGAACACACGCGTAACACTTCCTATTAGCCAACCAGGCCCACAACAGACACTCCCTGTTCCCATTGTCCCATCCGCACCTCCCGCCTCAGACACAGACTCGGTACCGTCCGTTCCTCCCGGGGTTGAATTTGAAACCACGGGGGCAAGAGGCGGGACTGACCAACGGGGATGCACGAGGGTAACTCGCAGCGCAATTAGCAAAGAAAGGAAGGTGGAATTACAGCAACAGGCAGAGATGTATATAGACAGGAATGATGGGACGACAACATTGGCTTCTATATATGACTTCCGTAGAAGCAACGAAAGACAGGTAGTGTTGAATGCATGGGTGAATATTTGGTGGAGAAATGGAAACAGTTAATTGGGAAATTACCACCGCAGCGATTGTTAGATTTGAATGCATTGGCACGCTGTAGGGAGAGGGATGAAGAAGTGAGAGAACATGTATGTAGACTTTTTGAGCTTAGAGATGAATTGGATAATGATTGTGTCGAAATGTTTACTACACCTGTCAAAATGTTTACTACACCTGCGTACAGGAGTAGGGATATCGGGAGACCTGGGAAGGGGGAAAAGGGGTCTCATAATAAACGGTAGCAGTTACCATCACCGGGGCAGAAGGAGATGGTGAACGAATTATCATTGCTAAAAGAGGTGGGGGCAGATTTGAAAGAATGTCTAATAAGAACACAGGTACTATTACAGCAAGTAACAGGACATAATATAGGGCGAGGGAACGCACAAGGAAGGAGTAATTCGAATATGCATGGGGGAACAGTGGGACCGAATCAGTGTGCGTATTGTAAGGAGGAAGGACATTGGCGAGCGCAATGTCCGCATCTACAGAATAGAAATGGGTCTGGTCAGAGGAGACAGCATAGAGGACACCCACGAGCGAATGGACCAAATAGGAAGAGTATGCAGCAGCATCACAATAACAGAGGTAATCAAAACCAAGGCCAAAACCAAAATGCCCCAAACCAGAGTCAGGGACAGCAAATCAACAATATGGAAACCAGAGTGGGGGAAATAGAGGAAAGAGTGGGTACGTTTTCGATACACAGCCAAACACGTATTAAAGTAATAGTAATGATTACACATCGGACGATGTATTATTTCCCCAATAGGACAGCCCAGGACAGGGGTCGGAACCAGTGTCTATTCCCATGAATCAGAGAGGACCCTATGTAGAAATGAGAGTCGGGAATGAGGAGCACCACTTTCTTGTAGATACAGGAGCACAGAAGTGTTCAATAGACCATCACTTGGCTCCGGATATACCATTGTCAGGGCAAAAGAATATTTCCGTAGGGTTCGCAGGTACACCAGTCATTAACCCAGTGTCCAAACCAGTCCAAGTTACTATAGGACTATTCACTGAACATTGTCCCTTCCTTTTAACAGAAAATTGTGGGGAGAACTTGTTGGGATTAAACTTGTTGAAAAAACTAGGTTCCGTTATACATTGCACGGCAGACGGAGTGTTTCTAACAATTTGGCCACACGATGCCCCTGTGTCAGAATTCATGTCCGAAGCGTTACCAGGGAAACTAAGTAAAATACCAACCTGTATATGGGCAATGCATGACAATGATGTAGGATGTTTAAAGATAGAGCCAGTAAAGATCATTTTGAAAGAAGGTGTTACCCTACCGCGAATACCCCAATACAGAATTTCAGCTGAAGGTGAGAAAGGATTTAAGAGTATTGTTACAGATTTGGTGAAATTAGGGGTAATCGAGGAAATTACAGGCAGTACATGCAACAGCCCGATTCTTCCGGTTTATAAAAAAAGTAGGCAATGAGGTACCATACCGTTTCATAATTGATTTGCGCGCATTGAATAAGGTAGTAGATCCACAATTTCCTCGAGTACCAGATGTCACTACAATATTGACAATGATACCTGTTCTTCAGTATTCCAGTGGACAAGGACAGCAGGTATTTGTTCGTGTTCACATTAGGAGGACGATCATTTACATTTACGCGGATTCCGCAAGGTTACACAGAAAGTCCAAGTATTTACAGTAGAGCATTAAAAGAGCAGCTAGACATGCTGGAATTACCTGTGGGTTGTGTACTCTTGCAATACATAGACGATCTATTGCTAGCTGCAGACACAGAGGAGATTTGTAAAGAAAGCACTGTATCACTACTGTCACACCTAGCGGCACATGGCCATAAAGCTAGTTTGAAGAAATTTCAGTATAATCGAAAGGAGGTGGCCTATTTGGGCTACCTACTTACGAAAGGAGGGAGAAGACTAACGCCAGAACGCATAGAAAGTATTTCTTGTATGCCTATTCCAAAGACACAAAAAGGAGTCAGAGCCATAATAGGCATGGCTTCATATTGCCGACAATGGATTGGTAATTTTGCATTGATTGTGAAGCCGTTGGTGAATTTAACTAGAAAGGATGCGCTAATGCCTTTGCAGTGGGATGAGGAATGTCAGAAAGCATTTGATGGATTGAAAACTGCATTATGTTCGGCTCCAGTTTTGGGTACGCCGAATTATGATAACATTTTTAGACTATTTGTGTGTGAAAGTGAAGGATGTGCATTGGAGGTTTTGACACAGGAACAAGGTGGAAGAAATAGGCCGTGCGGCTATTTTTCTTCTGCGCTGGACCCTGTAGCACGCGCACTACCACAATGTTTCCGATCTGTCGCGGCGGCTGCTGCGTCAGTGAAACAAACGGAAGGGATGGTATTGGGGCACACTTTAATTTTGATGGTGCCACATGCTATAGACGTTCTATTAAATAGGACACAGACGCAACACCTCACCTCTGCTAGATTGACAAGATATGAGATTATCTTGTTCGCGCCCCATATCCAAATTATGAGGTGTAGCGATTTGAATCCTGCAGAATTAATGCCACCAACCATAAAAGAAATTGGGAAGAATGAATCACCCCCCCACAATTGCTTAATGGTCATGGAGGAAGAAACCAAGGGGAGAGTTGATTTAAGTGATATCCCACAGAAAGAGCCAGATGGAGAGTTATTTTGTGATGGCTCATGTTTTAAATTACCAGATGGCACGACAACTGCCGCATATGCTATCACTACCCTAGAGAGCATTGTAGAAAGCAAAAGAATTCCCTATAATTCAGCACAAGCCGCAGAAATAATAGCATTAGCCTGTGAGATTTCTGAAAATTTGAATGTGAATATATATACTGATAGTCAGTATGCTTTTGGAGTGGTTCATAATTTTGGTCGACTCTGGGCTGAGAGAGGATTTTTGACATCACATGGCAGCAGAATTCAACATGGCCCTTTGATTGTACGATTGATGTCTGCACTCACGTTTCCAAAGCGCCTAGCAATAGTGAAATGCGAGGCACATAAAAAAGTAACATACAAAGTAGGAGAGGGAAACGCGTTTGCAGACAGAATTGCGAAACAAACTGCCACTGATTTGAATACCAAAATGATGACGGTTCAGACAGAGGAAGTACCCTGTATGATAGAAGATGGAGTTGCCACTGTCAAAGAAATGCAGGCCGAAGCTACGGCCGATGAAATACAGAGGTGGGCAGAGGGATCTGCTGAGTTGGATCTGGAGGGTTGTTTGGATCACAAGGGAACTAGAAACTGGATGTTGCCAAATTCGTACGTGACTGCAATGGTCACAATGGCCCACAGCCCTACGCACATCTGTGCGAAGAAAATAATACAGCACCTTTCTACAGTTTGGCAGAATATAAACATAAAAAAGAATGCATAGAGGTTGCTACAGAACTGTATCACGTGTTTGCAACACAATGTAAAGAAGGGAACAGTGACTCCAACAGACAGTTTTGGCCCGCCCTCCATGCCATTTGAGGTGATTCATTTTGATTTCATAGAGATGGAGAGGTGCCAAAACTTAAAATACGTCTTGGTGGTGATCTGTGCATTCAGTAAGTGGGTGGAGGCACATCCCTTGAAGGACTGCACAGCAATGAGCACGGCAAAAGTAATGTTGAAGGAGTACTTTTCCAGATTTGATTTGCCCCGTGTCCTATGGTCTGATAATGGACCACATTTTGTGGGTGCAGTGGTATTACAGATATGTGCTGGTCTTCAGATTGATAAGAGATTCCATAGTTCAAGGCATCCGAGTTCTGCCGGTCTTGTGGAGAGGAACAACGGGATTCTTAAATGAAAGATTAGCAAGATTTGTGCGGGAAGCAAGTTGAGTTGGGTGGATGCATTACCAATAGCACTATTATGCATGCGTACGTCTGTACAGGCTAAAACTGGGCTCTCCCCATACAAGATCATGATGGGGAGGCCAGCGAATGTTTGGTGCGCACCTCAGCCAAAACGACTTAGTGAGATAGAACATCCTGTGCTTAGTACTTATTGTGGCCTTTTAATGCAGAAATTGCGTTTGATTCATCAGCAGGTGCAGGAGGCATTACCAGTGAGATACACTGGTCCGGGGCACGCGCTGGAGCCAGGAGACTGGGTGCTGCTAAAGAATTTTGAAAGAAAGTCATCATTAGCACCCAGGTGGCGCGGGCTCTATCAAGTACTCTTGGCGACGCAGACGGCAATACGGGTGGATGGAAGGAAGTCGTGGATCCATGCCACCCATGCCAAGAAGATTCCAACTGCACTGAAAGACTTGCCTGACACTGATGACCGGAAAGGGACAGCGGTCCCAGAAACGAAAGAAACTGTTGCCAGTAAGCAGCCACCTAATCTGCCAAAACGAGAAGTGAAACTCGAAACAAAGCCTGAGACGATTGCCAAAGAGGGGGAAGGGCAAAGAGTGCCCAAACATTGCCCAGCAGAATCAACATCACTGCTGGCCTACGCGAAATCTGCCTTGCAAATACCAGCAGAAACAAATCGTGTAGCCCTTTGGTGCCCACCAGCACTTGCCAGCATGCCAAAGAACGGATCTGCATCATTGGCGCGGCGCACACAAGCACCTGCAGTAGCGGCACAGGCTGACTTTGAGCCTGAATCTGGAAGTGCATCGGCACTGTTCACGGATCATACGATAGCAGGAGCCAGGCGATACAACTTGCGGCCTCGGAAGACAAAGTGAGCCGCAGTTCTTTTTGGTGTTTATGTCAACCTCTGGTTCAGCTCATGGACGGAGAAGGAACCAGAGGTGTAGAGGAGAGAAGCGTGAGAATTGTGCAAGTCGGACAATTCAAATCTCACGGCTCCTCGGTGCGATCATAAAAGTACATGTGTCAGGAACCAGAGCGGAAAAGCTGGGCGCACATGGTACTATGGCAAGTGAGATAACTGATTAAAAGTACATGTGTCCTGAACTAGAGCGGACAAGCTGGGCGCACATGATACTAAGGCGATAAGATAACTGATCAAAGGTCCTCTGAGCAGTGTAAGAAAGGACAAGTGATCTCGCCTAAGAACGAATAATTGAATCCAGGCTAAAAAGGACAGGCAGAACTGAACTGTGACAATTCCATTGAACTTATTAACATCAGAGCAAGCGCGACGAAGAGAGATATCCACAACGAACTGTGATAAGAAAGAAGAAGGACGACGAGAAACATGCCGGGACCGGTTCCAGCCTCCTCCTGCACCACCACCGCTGAGAATGAGTCAATTATAAAGACTGTAAGCTTAAGGAAAACGCATGGTAAAACAAATTGTATGCTGGTACTGACAATAATTATGTGCTTTATGAGCGTGGTAGCACCAATATCGACAGCCCTAATATTATGGTGGGTGGAAACAATACAGCCATTAGAAATGTTTTTACCAATAATTAATATATCCACTACTGAAAGCCCGGTTCAGGTGATCAAGTATACCCTGCCCCCAATGGAAGAAAGACACAGGGAAGGTTTTGGGAATAACACTTTGCTGTTGATCATGAACATGACACATGCAATTCTGAAGAAAACAAATTGCTGGGTATGTGCCCATTTACCACAGCATGCTGGGAAAGGAATAGGGTGGTATGTGCAGCCACTACCATTAAGTCCTGCATGTAGTGCATCTTTAGGTGCAATGTTCTATGGGAAATGGAATGGGTCAATTAGACAGAACCAACATGAACGAGTTTGAGGAGATAATAATGAAGCCTGTGGGTTGTTCCATTTTCCATAAAGCAAAAGTAATAGCCCCATAGCCCACGAGGAAAAGTACACGAAAGATACCACGACAAAATAGACGAGATAGATTGTCCCCACCAGAAAAAACATCTGTAATGACGTTTCGTATAAGAACAGAAGGAGATAAAGATGCAATTCCCCCATCTTACACGGTGAATTATAGCCCAAGAACCGTCCCTTTTTGTCTTAAAAAGAAAGGCTCTTTTTCAGTCGGAACATATACTGGTTGCATGAATACAGTGGTATTAAAATGGGAAATAGAACCAGTATATGTAGGTGATCCAGTTTATTTTATATGTGGAGAGAAAGCATATCCTTGGTTGCCCAGAAACTGGGGAGGTACATGTTACCTAGGGCTACTGTTCCCAGGAGTATTCCTCTTAGAAACAGCAGCCATGGCCAGATTATCCAGAACTAGAGTCAAAAGGACTGACAAGGGTGTTTTAATAGCAACTGATGTAGCAAAATCATTCATTCCATTCTTAGGGCAGATAGTGAACTCCTATAATATAAGGCAACTGTCCAGAATCCTAAAAAATACAATAAACACAACAACATATATACTATTTGACATGACGTTGGAAGAAAGAGGAATCAGGTTAATGACGCTGCAAAATAGAATGGCTCTCGATGTGATCCTGGTTCATCGTGGGGGAATTTGCAAAATAGTGGGATCAGCATGTTGAGTTTATGTGGATGACTATTCCCCCACGATCTTTGAAGCAATAAAGAAAATGCACGTCCTAAGCTCTGAACTCCCTAATGGAGAAGGGAGCTGGGGAATAGGATCTTGGTTTTGGGGAATACTACGTTCTTGGGGCTGGAAGTTGATCTCAATATTAATAGTGGTGTTTGGAATATTCCTAACGTGCTGTTGTTGTATACATTGTCTACCCATAGTTTGCGCTGAGGTAACTGAGAGATGTACGGAAGGATGTATGCATATGATGACACAGAAAAAATAACCTCATGGTCGAACTGACCCAGATCCAAATGAGGTGAGAGCAGTAAAAGAGTTGATGGCAATAGATATTGATGAAGGCGATGATGTCTACGATAGCATGCAACATTCAGAAATAAGTACTTCAGACTCATCATCACTAGAGGAGGTTTCAATAAATAGATGAGACGTTTGGCATTCGGCCAAAGGAGGGTTTGTCAGTCTAGAAAAATGGATACCTCTACTTTGTGACCGCAAACGCATTTTGGTGGCCGTGGGCCAACCGTATCATGCACGATATGACAGAATATAGGTTTTCGAGTTTGCCAATGAACGGCTATTTTGATGTAACAAGAATCGCCATTTTGTTTTCTAACCATTGCTCATTGCTTTCTGTTCCTATTGCTTTGCAGTATATTTTCCGCTTACACTGCTCGACTGTAAAACATTGTTGTCTGTATGTGAAAAGGACAAGTCCGCAGGGCCGAGAAGATAACAAGAGTTTGTTGAAACACAAACTTAGGCAGCGCCAGGAAGAATGCCCGGCTCCCACCCGAATGTAGCCTTGAAGCAGAGCTGCAGGGCATTTAATCATTTCGCAGCTGCCAGCCAGTCTCGTTATATGGTAGAATATGTTAGAATAATACCGCTAAAGGCTTGAATTATGCTTTTCTTATGGCCCCCCTTTGCTGAGCCCGCTAGAGCGTGTCGGCTCCCAGGACACGAATAGCACCTAATAGATAGCAAGGTCCGGAATGCAACTCTTCCCCCCGTATGTAGCTCGCTTCCAAGAACAGAAGCGCTGTGTTTTATTCAACAACTGAAAGATGCCTTCCCACTCACAAATTGCAAATTGTTACTAGAATAGATGTTTGAAGGTGTCATAGTAGTCGGAGATGTCCATCATCACACCAAGTAAAAAGAAACCCAATAAAGGGGGGTATTAAACATGTCATAGCTGATTGTTTGATATGCATTTTGTATATATGTAACTGATGTACGTAATTCACTCTCTTGCATCCCTCGAGGTTGAGAGATACACGTTGTGGGGTGTGAGACCGAGTTGGCCAACTGAGACTTTCGCTTTGCAATAAACCCTAGCTTTGGGAATACAACCTTGTGTCTGGCGTATCTATCGTGTGTGGTGACCCGCCTTGTTTCCATAGACGTCAGGGTTCCCTAGGGGCCCCTTTCAATACTAGCATTAGAGCACAGCAGAAACAAGGAAGTGACAGCACACTCCAACTCAGCTTACATGACATCAACAGTACACACAGGGCTGGCACAGTGAATCAGGAAAAGATTGAGGAGGGCAGATGGGTCATCAGTAAAGCATGCACTTCTATTGGACAAGCTAATTGAAGTGATTGATAGTGTTCAGGGGGAACGCATTTGTGAGCCCCTTTAGAAATTGTATTACCAATTGCATTTTGAAATATGACACTTCCTCCGGGGTGTGCTTGAAAATCGAAAGTGCCACCAAGCACTCTTTGATGGTTCCAATCTAGAGACCCAGATTTGCCAGGTATAATAAGAAAGTCAACACCATACGTGTATTTCACAGAAAAGGGTCCACATTATTTTCTCTGAACCAGCTGCAGAATTTGTTCTAATGGCAGCGGTACAAGCACTTCTTTTCTGGCCTTCTGGTCAAAAGCAAAATCTCCATTACATCATCTGGGAGGTCCCAATCCTTAAATCTCAACCACTCAGAAGCCATGCGTTACGGTTGATTGTCTTGACCACTGGATGGAGAACCCAACCATTCTACCATGAAAGAAGGTCCTCTTTTGTGGAAGACATATTGCGCATGTCCAGAAGGTCTGGGTTCCAGGTCCTCCTGGCCCAATCCAGAACAATTAGGATCATGGATTTCCTGAACTTTCCCAACCTCCTGATGACTTGAGGAATTACGGGAACTGAAGGAAACGTGTACAGGAGTGGAAACGTGCAATCCACTATGAACGCTTCTGCTAGAGCTCCTCTTGGGGGAAATTCCCTGCAACAGAACAGTGCACACTGCTTGTTGAAACTAGTCACAAACAGATCCACCTAAGGGTTTCCCCAAGGGGTGAAGGTCTCTTGAAGGACTTCCTGAACTAGTTTCCACTCGTGGGAGATTGTGCTCTGCCTACTCAGAGCATCCTCTGCTGTGTTCTCCTCTCTGAATAGGTGAACTGCCAGTAGAGAAATTCCTTCTTGAATTGCCCAGAACCAGAGCTGTATTGCCTTTCTGCACAGTGGTAGTGACTCTACACCTCCTCTCCTGTTGAGGTTGTACATGGCCACTGTGTTGTCTGTCATTATCAGGACATTATTTCCCTGTTCATTGGGAAAAAAGTCCTTCAGCACGAGTATGATTGCCCTCAGCTCCAAAACAGTGAGGTGCAGTTTGGACTCTGGAGACCAACAACTGGTGACTGTCAGATCATTGGCATGGGCTCATCACCCCGTGAGTGAGTTGTCCGTAACTACAGTTATCTTTGGCCATGGTTATCAAAAAGTTTGTCACTTCAGAATATTGTCCTCACAGGTCCATCACAGGAGATTCTGTACGACCTTGCTTGGAACCTGAAGTAGGTCTGACATCTTGCCCGAGAATTGAGACCACTGTGTCCCGAAAACCTATTGGAGGGATCTCATTCTCAGGCAAGCCTCTGGCACCAGCTAACTGCAGGATTCCATGAGGCTGAGGAAACTCCGAAATTGGAAGGCTGGAAGATGTTAGGCACTCTGGAATTTGGTGACCATCTGCAGAATGTATTGAGCCCTCACATCGGGTGGCAAGGTTTTTTCCAAGGATGAATCCAGACTGCTCCAATAAACTGGAGTCTTTGAGATGGTATCATGTGGGACTTCTTCAAATTGAGCGAGAAGTCCAGTCTGTGGAGAGAGTGGCAGGTTACGCTGAGAAGATCCAGAGCCATTGGCTATAGCACATACATGAGGCCCCTACTGGGTGCTCTGGAAGAAGCACAGAAGAAACACAAGACACTGACATGGACAAAAGAGATGACTGATGCATTTGACCAGTTGAAGGAAGAAATATGCACAGCACCCATGTTAGGAATTCCAGATGACAAAAATGAATTTTTCCTGTTTTCACACACTGACGGTGTAGTGATGAAGGCAGTATTGACACAAAAAGCAAGCATGGGACACAAGCCAATAGCTTACTACAGTGGGAAGCTGGGCACAGTAATGAGAGGACACTATCAGCGCGAACAAGCTTTGGCAGCTACCGCATTTGCCATGGAGGAGTCAGCAGCATTAACCATGGGGTGCACTACCACTCTATGTGGAGCATGCCCTCTTTGCAATACTGCAGAATCTAAAGAGCATACTGACCACAAACAGAGCATCAGGATATGAAGTGACATTATCAAACGCATCTCTGAAAATAGTGAGATTCAGACTTGTCAACCCAGCAATTTTCCTAGCAGATGTCCTCCAGGAAGGTGACTACGTAAACGACTGTGCAGAAAACATACATGCATTCAGTGACACTCGCAAAGTAGATGAGGATGCACTTGAGGGAGGAGACATGTTGTCATTGATGGGTCTTAAACTATAGACCAGGCAGATGGGTTCAAAAATACAGGAATTGCAGTAGTAAGGCTGAAGGAGGATGGGACGAGTGAGATAGTAGCAAGTGCGTGATTATCATCCCACTACTCAGCACAAGCAGCAGAACTAGTAGCCCTGATACTAGCATTAGAGCACATCAGAAACAAGGAAGTGACAGCATACACCAACTCAGCTTACATGACATCAACTGTACACACAGGGCTGGCACAGTGAATCAGGAAAGGATTCAGGAGGGCAGACGGGCCATCAGTAAAGCATGCACTTCTATTGGACAAGCTAATTGAAATGATTGATTACCCAGCATGGATAGCCATAGTGAAGTGCCAAGCACACACTGCCAAGCACACACTAGAGGCGAAGATCCTATCTTGAGGGGAAACAAAGCAGCAAACTTTTAAGTAAAATGCACAGCATATTTTGGAGAGCTATTAGATATTGAGACAGTATCACATGCTCGAGAGTGCACAAGGAACATGGTACTAAATGAAAGGTACAATGTACTGCAAGAAGCACAGATTATGGAATTGCATTGAGCTGCACCCTGGGAGGAAAAGGAATTGTGGGTTAAAGGGGGATGTCCAATGTCTCCCACAGATGCCCTATGGTGGCAAAATAACACAGGGAAGTTAAACATGCCACTAGGATAATGAACACTGCACTGATGCAATTGCACAATCCAACACATACGGGGAAAGAAGTCATTGCTACCAGCACTGGAGAAATATGGCTCTGTGGTAATTTGGCAGAATGTGTGGCCGGATTTGTCTACAGCTGCTTTATTTGTAAACAGTTTACAGCAGGGCATACTTTGAGGGTTGTGAGAGGAGCCATACCTCAGCCAGTGGGCCCATTCCAGCATGTACATATTGACTACATTGACATTATCCAAGTGTGTCAAGGGTACCACTACATGATAGTGGTTGTATGCCCATTCTCCAGGTGGATTGAGGCAGGCCTCTGTTCACATGCTGATGCTCTCAGAGCAGCCATATTCTTGGCCAGTGAAGTGTTTCCACAATGGGGTGTTTGTGATGTCTTGCGGTCTGACAACGGCCATCATTTCGCCAATGAGATGTTCTAGTACATTACTACGCTGCTGGGCATTCAACACAAATGTGCCTGTGCATACCATCCGCAAGCGAATGGAATGTGTGAACGCCTGAACGGGCTCCTTAAGGGGTCCATAGACAAAACACAGCAGAGCACAAAGAAACATTGGCTCCACTGCTTACCTCTTGCCTTGTTTGCATTGTTCAATAAGTCTGGGTCTAACCATCATTTAACGCCCCATGAGGTAGTGATGGGACGGCGCATGCATCTCCCACTGGCTCCTCCCATCACAATACTGAAAGATTGTGAGAATAGTGCAGATGTGTTAGGATAAGAAATGCATGAATACATTACTTTTTTGATTGCTAGAGCCTCTTTTATCTCTCGCCAGATACAAGGACACTGGAGGGGCCCAGAAGATGGCACCAAGAACAACTGTGACAGCGCTCCAGAAGACTCTGGATTAAAAAACCCATTGAATGTAGGAGATATTGTACTTCTGAGGAACTTTGTGCGGTGCTCCAATGCACCCCAATTTACAGGACCATACATTGTCGAACAGATGGCAGACCGTGCTGTCAAACTAGCGGTGAAATCATCTGGAACCACCTTGCATAAATCAAGCCCTACAAAGCAGTGGCCTCACCTGGCAAAGTGATTAAAAAAGGGCCAACGTTCAGCAACTGGAAGATACGCAAGCAAATTCGGAACTTACACAGATGAGCAGAGGACACCCAATGGTTACTTGTGCATGGGCAGCAGAGTTAGAGACTGGACAGCTCATCGACTTAGAGTGAGGAAACACTGTCTGTTTGTTATGTCTTCTCTATACACACAGTCGACGTGCAAGCCGAAGTAACTGTAATTGTTGATGATTGCTCATGTTGCCCACTGCCCATCACCCAGATACTTTCTCAAACCAATTTGTCCATACTGTGAGAAGACCTAGTAGTTTCTGTACCCGATCCCCTGGAGTATATTACCTTGCCTTTAAAGAGTATTTGGTCCAACCATACCCACAACTTGAGATCGTTGACCTGCCTATCCTCGCCACACTGAGAGACCCATCAGTAAGGGCAGTGTTCGAAGAAGTGTTTGTTTTGCAATAAATGATTATCTAGTACGCAGGGCTTAAAAAGTTACTTACAATACTGAAACAATAACAATTTTCTTCACACATTTCAGGTGGGCAACTATATCTCCAGGCTGCAGAAGGATTGAAAGCATAGGTAACAATTAACAACATATTCAAAAATCTAATGGTACTGTTGGTCTTACTTATTCCTAATAGTGTTGTTGTGTTTGTATTTTGGAAGATTTCCTGCGTTGCTAGCACTACTGCTGTACCCTCCACTAACATTTCCCCAACCCAAGCAGGTGGAACGACCATGTCAGGTGGACAAGAGAACACTGCAGTAACAGTAAGGTGAGGTAAGGGCAGTGTTGGCACAGACATGAA
Source organism: Ambystoma mexicanum (assembly GCF_040938575.1). Taxonomy (NCBI): domain Eukaryota; kingdom Metazoa; phylum Chordata; class Amphibia; order Caudata; family Ambystomatidae; genus Ambystoma; species Ambystoma mexicanum. The sequence goes on from NC_090932.1 coordinate 1,425,505,891, forward strand.
GGGGGTAGACATGTATCTCACCGACACTGCTCGAGTGTCTAATAACATGTGGTACAAACATATGACCAAAGTAGGTAAGGAAACCAACTGGAAGAGCTGTTATGTCTGCTCACTGATCCCCTATGCCGTGAATGCCTCCAGAATGTCCATAGCAACTGAAATACCAGCAGCAAGAGAATAATGCCTAATCTACCTATCGATGGTGATGACTCGAGGGAGGTTCCAAGGGAAGACAGCAACCTTAAGGTGGATGTCCAGAGCAATGTTCCTGTATGAAGATAATTACATAAAATCATTAGACATGATGAACAATTATTGACACGTGTTTCGGCGTTTCATTGGCGCCTTTTTCAAATCCGGGCTACAAAATTCTCTTGCTCATGCCTCAAGCATCGGGGGTCCTGTTTTGGTTCTGGCAAATCCTTGTTCATGAAACGCCGAAACACGTGTCATCCATATGGGCAGAACATATATCAAATAAATTAAGAAAATATACTTGAAGAAACTTGACTACGTACTTTTATTCATTCACATCAGAAATTTGGCGCAAAGAGGTGTAGGCACAAACAAACTACTGCTTAATAAAATAATCCTGTGGAACTGCAGGAGCACCTATGGGACCTGACAGAGCCAAGTGTGACTAACCTATGGAGAATATAGTATAGCGTGGACAATGTAGAAACTGCATGATAAGGTTTGGGAAAATTACAGCAGGCTTCAGACCACTGAGCAAGTGACGAGCTGAGCTGATTTAGGCTGAATAGAGAGCAAGGGGTGTGAGACAGGACCCGCAGTCAAGTTCAAGAGATACAGGAGACATTTCAATCCCCAGTCGACAGGGGACCAGCAGCAGGAAAAGGGAATAAAATCCTCATAATTCAGAGAGCAGAGCTCAATTTCATGGTCTCTAAACACGTGATACAACTAAAGCAAACAATGGACAGTGATCAGTGGTGAGAAAGGTGAGCTGATCCCAGGCAGCCAGGCACGGACTGCAAGAAGTATGCAACAAGTGCAGTGCCGAGCAGGAGAATATTCTCATAAGGCAAAGGTGGTACACACAAGTTACAATAAAGACGCATAATCGTTCACATCACCTTGAAAAGGTGCACAGTGAGCTGAGAACCATTTCAGGTCCCGGGTCTGGGGACGTCAGCTGTAGCCAGTTTAGTACCCTAGGGGTGAGTAGCAATGGGCAAGAACCAATGGTAAATCCATAGCTCTGCAACAATGTTAGAGTTAGTAGATCAAGGAGTGAACAGGCCAGCCAACTGACATGGAAGGCCCAGTAGAATAACATATGTATGTACCCATATAGGTTATTATGCTTCTGTGGGCCAAAAGTGGCCTGCGTGCCATTTACGGTGTGACATGCTAGAATTTTTCAGAGTTCTTGTTTCGATCCCTGTTGGCTGTAATAAACCACAGTTTGAACTTGCTGTTTACTGAGTCCTCCGTGTATCCTGAGGGAGGGTGTTGGGCCCTCCAAGTCAGTGAACTTCCAGTATCACTCTGGCATACCTGGGAGCTTTCCCCAACACGTCTCTTTTTTGGGGCACTTTGGTGTACCCCCTCTTTCTTGGGGCACCTCATCTTTCTTGGGGTGCTTTGATGTACCTCCTCTTCTTGGGGTGCTTTGGTATACCCCTTTTCTTGGGGTTCTTTTCTCTCTTTTACCCCACTCTGGGATTCTGACCTCACTCCCACTCCACTCTGCGATAGCGGACCCGCTTCAGTGGCACTCTAAAGAGGATGGGATGAGCAACATATGTGATACTCAAACGGGACTCTCCTCTCCTCTCAGCTTTCAGTCATTCTGTCAGGGTCCAGGATCACCCAATCTCTCCCTCTCTTGGACAGGGACTCTCCAGCTGCAGGCGGTACTCCATCTCTTCCCCAATGGGAACCATCAGGGCACTGCAGGACTTCCCTCCAAGGAGATCGTGGGGTGGCTCTCCCAGGCAGGCAATCACCTCTCTTAGGTAGTCTCCTGCACTTCCTGGGGCAGATTTCCACACTCCAGCAGAAGCGCTTCTTCCGTTACCTTGTTTACTTACAACGAGGCTCCGACTAATTTCCCGAATCGTGAAACATTCGTGGCTCAGAAGGCCATTGCCATTTTGTAATTTATCTACTTTTTAGCTAATTTCTAGTTGCCTGTTGGGGGTGTGCGGAAATGCTCATTAAAGTCCACATCAAACCAAAGAGGCGGTAAACCCCCTGACTCATCTACACCCGGGGTACAAAACAATATGACAACAACGGAGCTGGTGTCGCATGGGATAAATTCAAACCATGAATCATACAAAAAGTACTATTCAAGCCATCAATGGGAATGGCACCAGCGGAAACGCGGAAACAAACCATAAGATACAATATTAACAAACAAAATCAAATCATTGCTAATGGAAAAACACTTGTACTGAAAAAATTTGAATTCATATCAATAATACATAAGAAAAAATAAAGTGCTGAGTAAAGGAAAGTGTGACTTCAAACTAATAAAACTACACAAAAGGGATAGACCCACAAACAACACATAAATGTCATTAAATACAATATTTTGTGCTCCCTAATGATAACAATGTAAGAAACGGAACAATCCTACATATAGACATATACACAATAAAGTGCATAGAACATTTTTCCGAAAGTGTGCCAGGGTAATATTAGCGATCTGGCAGCAGCACTGAAAGTGGAATGCAAAAGCAGTCTCTGTTTTTGCATGGCGTTGGCAGTGATGTGTATTTAGGGCCTCCGTGCCCAACAACATGATTTCTGAAATGGCACTGGAACGCGCTGACAATGCACACATCGCTGTTCTTGTGTAATTCATATGTCGATGGAAATGCCTATGCACACAATTCGCAATTAGCAAATGCGTCAAAGTGCAGACGTTATGCTAATGAGCGTTTTACTTTCCAATCACCCACGTAGTCGTTTTTCAGCGCAGAGGATTGTCAGGATTATTGGGGATACTGTGCCCACCTGGCAACCACCAGACTGGGGTCTCAGGAGGAAAGAGAGAAGGTCAAAGGAAGAGGGAAAAGTGAAGCGGGAGAAAGACAGAAGAGGGACAGACAGACGGTTGAATGGCACACGGCGTAGAAGGGGGAAGAAGCATGTACGTGTTAGTAGGAGTGCTTGTATAACCATTGGTACATGTTCGACTGAGATGCTATGTGCTATAATTATGGGATTTAAGAAGCAAAAACCAAACTAGGAATCAATAGGGCGCTATACATAGAGGACACCCCCCCGGAGAAGCATGCAGAGGGCCGGGCCATAAGAGTAACTGATGTGTGTGCTGAAAGTGGTGGGGTGCGGGAATTCCAAAGGGGAAGATCATGTCTGAGTGTTAAGGGTAGAGGTATCCCGCTGACAGGACAAATGTCTCAAGGTGCTCCCAGCAGCAGCAGAGGGGCTCTCACGCTGCTCTGTGTTGACAGAGCTTTTCAATGTCATCCATTAGGCACTGATGGGAGGAATGGGGGACTATTAGCAGGGACATTTGTCACTTTAGAAATGGGCATGGGAGGGAGTGAACAGCAGTAAGAATAGTCTATAATGCTGCAGGCTTTATGAAATAATGACTATGGCTTTTCCCAAGGGGCATTTTTTAGGCTCACATTCATCTGCATGTTGCTATTGTGACTTGGCATGAAGGATGGGGAGAATAAAACTAAAGCTATCCTCTTTTTGGTCAACATAGTTCTATGATGATGTATATAGTGTAATTATGAAAAAATAGTTTATCCTGGTTGCTATACGCTGATGACCTAGTACTAATATCTCAAACTCCAAAGGGCTTGCAAAATGTACTATCTTCCTTGGCTAGATATGTTGAAACAAACAAATTGGTAGTCAATTTAGAAAAATCACAAGTATTGGTTTGCAAAAATACTAGGAAAACCAAATCTAGCAATTACACCTGGACTCTTCAAAATGAGACCATGAAAATTGTATCAGATTATAAATATCTAGGTCTGACAATACAGAACTCCATAACAAACCCGTTGTTTCTAATCAACATACATGCCAAACTGACAGCCATGATTTCGTAAGCAAAGATCTTGATTTATAAATACGGGAAATTTACGTACAAACACGTACTTCTTTTTTACAAACAAAAAGTGATTCCTGTACTGATTTATGGAGTTGAATCTAAGTTGTATACTCAAGACAAGATGTGGAATGTAATAGAAGCTCGTTTTTGGAAGAAAGTATTAAGACTCCCAAATTGCACCCCAATGCCAATTGTACAATTTGAATTGGGCCTAGTATCTCGGCTGTACGTATTTTATGGCGGGTGTGTACTTTCTTCCGAAAATGCCTATTGGGCTTGGAAACTAATAATCTTCTGAGTGTTGTAGCTTACCAAATAACTACATCTAACCATAGCTTTCCTTTAAAATGGCGTGTATTGAATGCCTTGGTGGAAGCAGACATTATGATAGCGCTTCTAGTTTAGAATCTTACACGAGCTAAGATTAAATTCTATCATTGGGACTGGATAAAAAACAGAGAGAAATGCATGAACTATAAGCAGTTTAATACGCTGTGTTTCGGTTAAAAAAGGTTACAACAAATGGCAAGCTATCTATTGAAATGTCCTTCCCCAGATATAAGGAACAGATATCTACGCTTCAGACTTAATATGTGGCCTACAAGGGATACCCTTGCTCAGAAAAATGTTATATCGTCTGACATGAACTTTTGTCGCCATTGTAATGTTATAATTGAAAAGGAAACACTACAACATGTGGTGATATCATGCCATCAATTGAGTGCACAGCGTGATAAGTTCTTTGCAAAACTGTTATGTCTGGAAAATGTGGTTGAAGAAGATCAAATTTGGCACCAAATATTCTCAAGTACAAGGTTTACAGTGATGAAAGCAATAGTGCAGTTTCTTGAAGTAGTAATTCCAGATGAAATCAAAGTATAGATGTTTTATTTATACTGAAATTACTTTTAAAAATAGGCACAATGTGTACTTATGTATTTTAGCTATTAATTTATTCACTTTTCTTTTTTATTTTTGCTATAAAACAAATGTAAAAATAATATTATTTTGATTGTGAAACAAGACAAAAATTGTATTTGAAAAGTTGATTTTATCAGCTATACCAAATAAAATAAAAAAAAAAGTAATTATGAAAAGATAGTTTATTATGTAATGTGCTTTGCTTCCAAGGCATTTCTATAAATGTATTATTTAAGTACATTAAATTCAAAGGGAAACCTTAATAGATATCTATGTCAACTAAACCTGTGAAGATATGCTCAGTTGCTTAAATTGCCAACATCCCGGTTTCACCATTTAACCAAAGTGTGTGATCCTAGGCAGATCATTTAATCACATTGGGCCTCATTACGACCCTTGTGGAATGGGTTTACCGGCACCGGTAATGGTGCCGGTGCACCCATTCCGCCCTATTACGAGGTTCCCTTGCGGGACCCGGAACAGACGTCTGGTAAAACCAGATGTCCTTTCCGGGTCCCGCGAGGGGACTAAGAAGCTAATAACGGGCCCTTTATTAACGGGCCCGTTATTAGCTCCATCCCCATTCCCATTGAGCCCTACGGGGCTCAATGGGAATGGGGAATGGTGTTGTGAATGAGGAATTACCGGGTCCTCCAAGGTTGGAATGACCCTGTAATTCCTCATTCACAGACCAGGGACCCGGACACGATTTTGGAGGCAGCCATGGTGCTATTATAATGAGCCCCATTGTGTCTTATCTGCAGCTCTGTAAATGAATCACTTCAGAGCCTATGTTAATATACCATGCTGTTATTTAAAAAAAAAAAAAAGCCTGACTAAAGAGTTGCTCCATATATAACAATAGTGCAATTTAGGTATTTTGCACAACAAAGTTATTCACCACTTGCCAACTTATTCTAAAGTCACTTCCATGGTGCCTCCAAGTATCAAAGACTGTTCATGCTTGTTGTGATGTGTTGTTCTGTGAAGACATTTCTGTTGGTGCAATCCATATGCACATTGGGAGGTTTGCATGAATTTTGCCACAGAGCGCCTGGACACAGCTCTAATAGATGAGTTCCCAGCATCTGTAATGATTTGCAGTATTTTTTTTGTTTGTTTATTATGTGTTAAAATGCATAGGTCTCAACTCACACGCTTTTGGCGGATGTCACCCGCCTTGTAAAGGGCTGACTCACCTGCCAAGCCTCCGGCACGCCCATTCATTCCAATGGGCGTCTCACCCGCCAAAAACAAAATCGGGCGATTTCACCCGCCTTTGCACTACAAATGGTTGAGAGCTATGAAAATGCCATCTGCCACTAATGTTACCAAAAAATAGATTGGGCAGGGGTAGTAGCGGGACTTTTTTCGTGGTTCATACAGCGCCCCACCGTCCCCTCAGCCCATTCCCCGTACCCCTTCACCCCCTCCCCGCCTACTCCCCCTCCACACACCTCTTGCAATGCTGGATACTCCCCTGTCTGTATCTGCGGCTCCGAGACTTTCGCGACAATTCCTGGCCGTAAAGCAGCTCCAGTAACGGCGAGCGTGTCACCGAGAGGGAGGTTAGTAAAAGCCCGCAGACGCCATCCTCGCTGACCTCATTTGGATTTTAAAGTGCCGAGTTATGAGGGAACACTCCGAGACTGACAGGCAATTTAACACCAAGGCCTGCAGTGGTACTGGGTTAATCAAGGGGCTTAGAAGGCAGCGTTTTATTTACACCTCTGAGAGCTAATCTCTCAGGGGACAACAACAAAGCTGGACTTTAATGGAGGCCCACTGCTCGAATTTATGGGACGTGACAGACCGCACAATATCTAGGCCTTCAGAAGACGCTTTTTTCTTAGTCTGGGAAGCATCAGATTACATTTCAAAGGGAAATACCATTAGGGTAGGCTGCGCCGGGCACGCTTTCACAGAAAATTCGAGGATTGGATTCTGTTCCCTTTATTTTGTTGACAGATACCCGAAAAACGAGATGTTTTCAAAGCTCTATTATAGCTGTAAGAATGTGTTGCAGCTTCAGCAACTGGTGCTTTTTACAATAGGCTGTAGGCTGGTGAGGATGTGACGCGACTACAATTAACACTCCTCTCCTGGAAGGTCCTACTGAGTCCAAGGCCTGGCTCTCATTACGCTCTACTGATCCAACTAAGGGAGGGAGATAACGTGTTTCTATTGCCGCAATGCACGCTCTTCCTAAAACTCGCATTCCATTTTTAAATGGTATCGTTTCACTGGGTATACATTTATGTGGCTATCGCAATCAGGGATCCGAATATCAGCAAAAGAGAAGTGAATTCCTATTTCGTTTATAAACCTGTTTCCTGTGGAAGTGATTCTGGGTTACTTTGGTATATAGCCACTTTCATTTGGGGGTCTGTCCGCCCGGGCATTCCGAGCAAAGAGAAGACAGAGCTAAGGGCAGGGACGTCATTTCACCAAAATACAGGGGTAGCGGAAGTGACATCACACGACCCTTGCTCGATCTCTGATGACATCACAGGTAGTGTGACCCCACCCCTAAGTCACATCACGGGAAGCGATGGAATACAAAATGTCACCCCTTGACAAAACAGGAAGTGGCATCACATAGCATTGTTTCTAAGTACACTACGAACAATATGGTTATGATATCACTGTAAAGTCATATACATTTCATACAAGAATGGATCACCATATGTTACGTTAATATCAGTGCGTATAGACCCAGTTACCAAATTACTGTGAATGCAAGCAGACGTTTAAGGCATAATGATGTGTTATTATTATATAGCACTCACGCGTAAGCGCTTCATATCGAACAAATATACAAATATACATGCAATATCATCCAACCTGTGTTGATACTCATTTATCAACCTCAGCAGGATGAGTTGACCTTGCTGGAAGCCAAACTTGCAACCTGCAGAGCACATGCACATTGCACATTGCAGCAGCGAACGGTCCACCCACTGAGCTATCTTACTGGCTTTAGCTATCAGAACACAGCCCACTCAAGAAACACAGAACCACATGCTGCTGCAGCCTCAATTTAAAAAAAAGAAAAAAAAAGATTTTGTTTTTTAGGAGTAGCAAGGGAGACCCAAGGGGTCACAGGTGCGATGCCTGGCGAATCCTAAATGACGTCCCTGGTTAAGGGCGGAAACAACAAAGAGTTTCTAGATTTTATTCTGTGTTTACTGTTAGCCCTTGTTGGACAGCGGTTGTCACAAAAATAACCTGCATAAAACACACAAACATGTTATGTTATTTTAGAGCCTTTTACCATTGTTATGATTCCAGGGGGTGCAGTCCAGGTCAGTAGAGAGAGTAGTATAGTACAATGTGCTTGCGTGTACTCGGTATGTGAGCAGCCAGTGTGCAATAGTTGCGTAGCTGCATACTAGTGCTAGGAGGGATGCAGTGGTTGTGTAAAATTAGTAGAATGTGTGCAGCAAGACCAATGGACTATGGTATCTGCATCCTGGCAGCGCTGGTGCTTGAGAGTGACATTATGTGTGCAGCCAGGCTGACTTTAAGGGTTATTGCTGGATTCTAAAGACTGGTGAGTGAATGTGGAGGTGTGTAATATGTGTGCAGCTAGGCCAAATTAATCAAATGATGTAGCTGCATTCTATCGTTTGTTGGTGCAGAGTCAAGAGTTAGCATAGTGGTGTATTTGAGTGAATGCGTGTTTTCCCGGGGGACCTTGTTCCTGTTCAGCTTCCAGTGCCTGTCGAGGGCGTCGCAACTTCCTGTTTCTTGATGTGTCTGATTATTTGAGTGAAGACTGATGGGTGGTGACATGCAGATCTGTCCACAAAACCCATGTTACTGTACAGATGCTAGCAACGACCTCTGTCAGCAGTTTTGCTAAATAGAAACCCTTTTAGATAGTTCTACTAGGTCATTCCCAGATAGTTGGGATAAACAAAGAATATGTGCTAGAATGTTCCTTGCTATATACTTCTCCACAGGGATTTCCAGATGTGTGGGATTAACAACAATGGCATTTCCTGGATTGATAGCATAGTGCATATTTGCAGGGCAATGATCAAGTTCATAAGTGCTACAAATGCTAGGGTTGCTAGCTCTGCTAGATGCATTACAGGTGGTTAGTTCTGCAATATACATTCACTGGTAGGTGTGATTAGCAGATTAACTGCTAGACAGCCCTCCGGTATCGTGTTCTGCTCTTGGATTTCCAGGTGCATAGAATTAGCAGACAAGTGCCTTCTTGGACTGATTGTGTAGTGCATAAACTGCATAGCCTTGATCAAGCTCATCAGTTTTATTGGTTGTTGGGTTACAAGTCTAGCACAATCGCCACTGATTAATGATGATAGATGGCTTTAGACTTAGAGCGAATGGAATTCCTGCAGATGAGGTGATGAATACGTTCTGTCAGGTATATGGGTGCCACTACGATTCGGGTTTCAAGTCTGGGAACGGTGCTGGTAGTGGAGTTAGATATCATCAGGCCAGACGATCTATGGCAGGGTCCGTAATCAGCGGGGAACCAGGCCAGGTGTTGTTTGTGCTGGTAGGTGAGGTAGTTCACTGCATTCACTTGTCAGATTTTAAGTGCCTTCCAGAAGGCCATTTTGTCTTCGCTATGTCTAATGTGGGGAGGCAGTGAGTTTCACTGATTTAGTGGCAGGGTTGAGTAGGCTAACCCTCTGACCCTGGCAGAATTGGAGGTGGGACCACTAGAGGAGGGCAGTGCTTGACCTAAGGGTGAGAGTTGGGTGGTGAGGCATAATCTTCTCTTGTGGGAATTTCAGGTCTGCCTTGTGCACCAGTCAGTGTGTAATACATAGGAATTTGAATGTGGCCCTGCGTTCAATTGGGAGCCAGTGTAGGGTGCGGAGAGCCGATGAGATGTGATCCTTTCATTCCAATGCGTGAAGCAGTCTGGCAGCTGAGTTTTGTACTCTTGGCGTTTATTTAGCTGGTAGGCCAGGGCACCCAGGAGTTTGCATAGCCCAGTCTGGACAGGACAATGGACAAAATTGCAGCCAGTCTGTTCTGGTAGGTAAGGTAAGGGGAGATACACTTCAGAAGCCTAAGGTGGAAATGGCAGGCTTTTGATGTATTGTTGATGTGGTGAGACAGAGTTAAATTCGAGTCCAATGTGCAGCCAAGGTTGTTGACAGTGGTGGTGGTCATGAGGGTGGCCAGGGAGTCAATTGGGGGGATAGAGCAGATTTTCCACATGGTGTCCGGTCAAATGGTCGAACATAAAAGATCGAATGACCATTTGATCGAAAGTCAAATGGTCGTAAAAAAATGGTCGAATTTTGTATTTATTTATTTATATTTTTTGTAGTTTTGTTTGGTTAAACAAATAAATTAATATAGAAAAAAGGGGGTTGGGGGAACCCCCCCATAAAAAAAAAAAAAATTGACCATTTTTTCGACCATTTGACTCTCAATCAAATGGCATTCGATCATTTGGTTTTCGACCAAATGACTGGTAACCTCTCCACATACCATGATCTCTGTTTTACCTGGGTTCAGAAGTAGATGGTTAGTTGTCATCCAGCGGTCAATGTCTGAGAGATATGCTGCTAGGTCAGGGCTGGAGAAGGTGGTTGTTTTAGGAGTTCTCAGGATGATTTGTGTGTCATCCGCATAGTTATAGCAAGTAGGGTTGTGTGAGCGGATGATCCTGGGGAGGGGGGGGTCAGGTAATGGTTGGAGAGAAATGGAGAGAGGCAGGCACCTTGGGGTACTCCAGTGTTTAATGGGCATGCAGCAGAGAGAAAAGGAGGGAGATGGGTGATTTGCTGTCTTTTAGAGAGGAATGAGGTGATCCAGTAGAGAGCTGAATCACATATTCCTAAGGAGTGCATCCTGTCAAGGATGATCATGTGGTTGATGGTGTCATATGCTGCAGAGAGGTCAAGAAGAATGAGAGCTGCACATCTTTCTGAGTGCTGTCATTTTGAGGTCATCTCAGATAGAGATCAGCGTGATTTCTGTTCTGCGGTGTGGATGGAAATCTGATTGCGCCGGGTCTAGGAGATTGATAGATTCCATGGAACCATTGAGCTGTGAATAAGCAGTGTGGTCGATGAGTTTTGCCAGGAATCTGGTCTTGAAGTTTGGCCAGTAGTTGATTGGTAGCAGAGGGTTGAGGGATGCTTTTTTAAGAAGTTTTGCCATGCCCAGTTGAAGGAGTCTGTGATTTTGCCACAGGTTGGGGAGTCATTGAGAATGGGGTATTAGCATAATTGACCTAAAAATATTTGACCTAAAACATTTAATCAAATTGTTATGACCTTTTTTTGGTCAAATCTAATTAAATATATATATGGGGTGGGTAAGGGTAAAGATTAGGTTGAGGGGAAGTGGGGGCGGGTTGTGGGGGTCTCCACCCACATTTTAGACCGAAGAAAAGGTCAAATAAATTAGATCAAATGTGATTAGATCAAATGTTTTAGGTCAAATAGACCCAAACCGAGAATGGACCTTGCTAATTCACCTGCACAGGTGGAGGTGAAGTTTTCAGACACACAGTTGCAGAGCGTTTGTGAGGAGGCAGTCAGGGCTGTGGTGTATGGTGGGTTCAAGAATTCATAGATGATCCTGTGGAGCTCTTTGGTGTAGTTCAGGATCCTATTATTATAAAAGGCTTGTTTGTCCTTTCAGATACTGATTTGCTTTGTACGGTTCTCGAAGCTCGCCATTTGTGCTTAAAGCAGTGGTTATGGGGTTTTAGAGTTTTCAGGAGGGGGTGAACAATTTGGGGGTAGGTCTTTTGCGAGAAGGAGCGGACTTGGAGGGAGTTAGGGGAATGAGGGAGTCATTTATCCAGTGGTCGAAGAGCTTTATGGGTATGGGTCTAGCTGTGGTCGGTAGTTACGGGAGGGCTTTTAGCATCACCTCATCCAGGTCCGGTATTACTTTGACCTTGTTCCAGCACTTGAACTGAGATGTAGGGTTAGAGGATGGCTTGAGGGGTGGCAGTGGTGTGAGGATGGAGAAAGGTATGGCAGAGTGGTTTGTCCAGATGAGGGGTTTGGGGGTGGACGTGGAGATCAGGCTGGAAGAGCTGAAGATGGCATTGAAGGTGTGGCCAGCAGAATGTGTTGGTCATCTGATATGCTGGGTGAGGTTCAATGCCTCTATGTGTCTATGTCTATGTGTTTGTCTCTAGTCTGTTGACCAGTGGTAGAGTCATGGAGTTGATGGGGAGGTCGAACCAGATGTTAAAGTCCCCTAGTAGGGTGAGTGCTGGGTGGTTAACTAGAATGGGTGCTAGTGAGTCTCATAGGTGTAGGAGAGGTGTCTGTTGTAGCACGGGGGCCTGTAGATGAATAGGAAGCTGTGTGAGAGAGTAGGCAGGAGAGAGAGTTTGACTAGGAGGGATACACAGTTAACTGTGCTGGGTTGTGTTTCAGTGGAGGTAATAGAGATGTGAGGTTTGTGCAGGATGGCTAATTCACCTCCTCTGGAAGGCCTTGTGTGAGTGATGAGTGAGTAGTCAGGTGGGAATGCTTCATGAGGGATAGGTTTGAGGTTATCCAAGAACCAGGTTTAAGTGATGAAGAAAAGATTGGGGTTCTCGGAAGTTAGGAGATCAAAGATGCTGTGTTTGTTCTTGACTATGCAGCGTTCATTGAAGAGGAGGTAGGTTACTTTGAGAGAGGTAGAGGGGGCATTGTTTACCCAGGTGTCCGGGGTTGCCTGGGCTAGGAAGGTTAGGGTGATCAGAGGGTTGGTGTTGATGGTGGGAGAAGGTCAATTGGGAAGGGCAGTGTAATAGGATGGACAATGGTGGTCAGGGGGATACTATAGTGGGTGCGTAGAAGGCCATGGGTAGCTAGGGACTGGGAAGAGAGGACAGGCAGTCACAGGTCTTTGACTTAGTATGGCATGGTATGGGCGGATCGGGTGGTAGTGAAAGGCCCAGAAGGTTGAGGAGTGGTGGTGAGAGGTGGCGGGTAGTACAGAGGTGTCAGGCAAGGTGTTGTTAAGGGCTGGAAAGGGCAGGAGGGTGGGGTTTGAAAGAGAGAGAATAGAGAAACTGTCTGCAAAGAGAGGGGAGAGAGGGGGGAGAAAGGCAGAGGTGGTTGAGGAGACATGTTAGGGGATAGGAGAGGAGAGGTGGGTCGAGAGGTGTAGGGGAGGTGAGGCATGCAGAGATGAGGGCAAGGGTCATCTACCTCTGAGTTTTGTTTGGGTGCTGAAGGAGTGTGCAACAGGGCAGCAGGGTCAGTGGGAAATGGGCTAGAGGCAATGGTTTGGGTAAGGGCAAGATGCACCACGCTAAGCGAAGGAAGGGTGTTGCCGGGTTATGCCATTTGGGGTTGGCTGGTATGTTGGAGGTGGTGGTAGGTAGGTGGGCCATGCTTGCCGAGGGAGGTGTAGTTGGCACTAGGGATGTGAAGGTATCACCGAACAGGGGACGGATTGGGCGAACGCTGTCACATCGCCTCCTAGATTCCTCTGGGATGGTTGTGGTGAGAGTGTCGGACAGGTCAAGAGTATGTGTGAGGGAGGATGTTTATTTGTAGAGTGCTGGGTGGCAGGAGGGGTGGATGGGTCGAGGGGAGCCTCCACTCTTGTGAGAGATACACTGAGGCCAATGTCTGGTGGTCTCTGAGTTTCGAGCTGAGGGGGCTGGGGACGGGGTTGGCGCGAAAGAGGTACATGGTGTGTTTCCGAAAGAAGGCGCAAGGGTTGATCTGCGGCAGTGGTTTTTGGAGCACCAGAGAGCTCCTCTGGTCTGAGAGTTAGATGCTGGGTTTTAGGATGCTTTGGGATGGGGTAGGCCTTTTACCTGCGGAGGTGGATATGGGAGGATGGGGACAGAGAGGAAATGGGCCGGGTTGAAGCGAATGGAGAAGGGATCAGTTGTTTCTGTGTGTGCCAGAGTGCCCCTCTGGTCTGGGAGTTGGAGAGGCAGCACTGAGAGGATGTGGGAGGCTGTGGATTCTTAGTGCGGGAAGGCAGGAAAGAGGGTTTGGAGTTTGGAAGAGATCCAGTGGCGGTAGTTGGTAGCGGGTATGCAGTGAGTGGCTCAAGGTTGGCCAGAGAGCTCCTCTGGTCAGCGAGTTGGAGGGTGTGCGGTGAGTGAATGTGGCAATGGTTTGGTATGTGTGTGAAGTAGGTTCAAGACTGAAGGTGCAAGGGTGGAGGATGTAGATCGAATGTGGTGTGAATGGGAATGTCTGAGAGATCCGTGTGTATGAGAGGGGGTGTGTTTGTGAGGGATTATGGGTGTGTGCAGTACTGGGTTTGTGGAAGTGGGTGCATGGGTGAAGGATGAAATACAGATGGGCTGTATTCTGGAAGGTCTGAGAGGTATGAGAGCTGCATGAGTATGTGAGTAGAGGGTGTGTGGTGAGAGGTGGTGTGTGTTTGCATGATTCCGGGTGTGTGTTGTAATTGATTCAAGAATGGGGGTGTTAGGGTAGGTGGTGTAGGGCGGGTGTGGTGTATTCTCGGGTGGATGATTCTGGGAGTCTGGTAATGAGTTTAACAATGAGGGTGCAAGGGTGAGTGGTGTTGTGCGGTTGTGGTGTATTCTGGAGTGCTTGAGAGCTGCTTTTTTTATGTGGGAGTGGGGGTATGTGGTGGGTGGTAGTGTGTGCATGAGTGAGTCTGGGTGAGTGCAGTATTGATGTAAGGGAAGGTAAGGGAGTGGGGATCTAGGTAGTGCATGTGTCTGGCTTGAGAGTATGTTAATTGCCATGGTCGTGTAAAGGTGCAGCTGGAGATGGGCCGGTTGGAGGTACTGGGGTGGAGGTGTTTGATATACCACTGTATATGGGATGGCTGGATTTGAGAGAGTCTGATCAGTGCCCAGGTTTGAGGCAACAGTGGCTAGTGCATCTGGACTGAGGGAGAAGCCAAACTCCATTTGGATCCAAATCAAACTCCAACACACCACTCCACTAAAACATCTAATTGCATGCACCTGCATTCTTCTCAACTGCCACTCTGCACCTGCCCACACATGAAATGAATGAACTCATCCCCAGATATATTCTTCTGTACATAGTTCAAACCCCATCACAGACTTATCCCTGATATGTTCCCTCACACTATCTCATCCATTAGAGACTGCCTAAACAAATAAGGTGGTAAAATAAATAAATAAAGATATGTTCGATTGCATCTCATTCATCACAGACTACCCACACAAACAAGGTGGTAGCATTGCCATCATATAGAAAGATGCACTCACTCTTAGTAATCCTACACACCCCATGCACATCCTTTGAAGCACTCACTCTCACTTGCTTGCCTCCATCAGCCCATCACCCCACATTTCTCCAACTAATTTATCGCCCCAACACCCAATCCCAACTTCCACACCAACTGAAGTGGCTTCACTGCTAAAAACCACACATCCCCCTGCAAGAACATCTACCCTGCCAGCTTAAACCCTGGCAGGCAGTTCCCTTCCAGACAACAATCCCATAAGTAAAGACTATGCTCACTACACTCACCCCTTTTGACTTCACACAACACATACCTGGCAACACCCTGGACCTTTTGATCGCATACTTGCATCATGTTTCTGTGGATAATCATATCTGGGTATCGTGGTTGGACCTCTTTGCTATCCCTTCACAAACACACTACCACACAAACTTGCACCACCTGCCACACATGCCCCTTACCCCTCAGCCAAACAAACCAAACACATTACAGAAATAGCCTTAGCACCACTCATACCTCTGCCCTCACCACATGCACATCCCTCCATCCTTTTCATCCAATAAAACACCATCATCACACATGTATCGGACATAATCAAACACTTTAAATTAAAAAAACCTCAAAACAACCACGACAAACAATAATTCAAAAGTTCCCTCCTCTCTATCAAGCAGGAAGCCAGACAACTAGAAAGAGCCTATTAAAATAACCCATGCCCTTCAACCACGACGCCCCTCAGACACTGCTGCAACAAATGCAAAACAGCAATACACAATGCCAAAGCCACCAATTAGCTCCATGGACTCTAACCCGTCACCAATCAGACCCAGAAAATATCCACCATCATCAAGTCCCTTTCTTAACCACCATCCACACCTTCTGCACCCTCATTCACTGCAGTATGCAACTCCCTCATGAACTACTTCAACTGCAAAATACACATCAGGACATCCCTCTCCTCAGATTTCCCACTCACACTGTTGCCACCATATAACTTCCACCCCATCAATATGGACACCCTCATTGCTAAAATAAAACCTGAATACTTCCTGGATGATGCATGCCCACCTCAGCTGCATCCAACTTCACCACCACCCTAGGTCCACACTAGCTCAAAACGCAACAAGTCTCACCCCTCTTCGGAAAAACCATCTATAGACCTGACACTCCCTGACAACTACCACAATATTACTATCTTACCATACCTTGCCAGAATCATGGAACACTTTGGGCCTCATTCCGACTTTGGAGGCAGCCATGGTGCTATTAGCACCATGGCTGCCTCCAAAATCGTGTCCGGGTCTGGGTTATCTGAATGGGGAAATACTGGGCCATTCCGACATCGGAGGGCCCGGTATTTCCTCCTTCAGGGAACTCGGGCCCGGTCCTTCCCCATTCCCATTCGAGCCCCCATAGGGCTCAATGGGAATGGGGAGGGAGCTAACAACGGGCCCGTTAATTACGGGCCGTTGTTAGCTCCTTTGTCCCCTCGCGGGACCTGCTATGGACGTCTGGAAAAAACAGACGTCCAGAGCGGGTCCCTTGAGGGGACCTCGTAATAGTGTGGGGTGGGTTTAATGGTGTGGCACCATTACGGCGCCGTTAAACCCATTCCGCACTAGTCATAATGAGGCCCTTTGTCACTATCTAGTGTTGTGATAGAGACAGTTGTCTGACTATTCAAGAGGCTCAAAGATATTTCAATGATCAAAAAGCTTACTTAAAATCTGTTTATTCTGATACAAAATTATTCTAAAAATAAACATATATAGCGAATTTACAAAATGTTAGTGAATATACAAAATGTTAGTGAATACATTCATCAATGAATAAAGGTGAAAATGATTCATACAACAGACACTGGTGGTTGTCAATTTCTTTGGAACTAATAGTGGTAGTCGATTCGAGATACTAAGAAATCGGGTTTTGGATGGTGTTATATCCTCTACCTCTTCTTTGTCTTATGTACTAATACAAAAGATTATGGTCTCAACATGTTTCTGTTCAATGTCTCATTAATAGTGAAAACATTCATCAGGAGATTTCACCATATAGTCACTTATGTAGCGGTACATAGAATGTCAACATGCTTTGGTAAGTATTTCATTGACTCTTGGTCTGAAATGGTTTGGTGGGGGTGACAGTACTGGCTGTTATTGTAAAGAAGACTTACTAGTCTTGCCTCTAGCAATCGGTTGGCGAGGTCTTATCTGGTCCCTTTGGTTCGGCGTTCCGACTTGCAATTGGATTGGTTCCTAGTTTAGATTCTTGCGCTTTCCCATATAGTCTTTGGAGCTTCTTATGAAGAGTATTGTTTCTTGTCTGCTGCCGTGCTGTTATTTTGTCATTTTTTCTCGCCGTGACTCTGAATCGTAAGTCGGGATCCTTATCTCAGTGGATTGCGGCACTGTTAACCGCTGGCCTTCTTAGGTGTCTTCTTGGGTGTCTTTGTACATCAAGCGATCCTGTTTACAGGGCGTTGTGTTGTTACTGCTATACATTTTCATAGAAGTTGTATGAATCATTTTCACCTTTATTCATTGATGAATGTATTCACTAACATTTTGTAAATTCACTATAGATGTTTTTTTTGTTTTGAGAATAATTTTGTATTAGATTAAACAGATTTTCAAATATCTTTGAGCCTCTTGAAATTTTCAGACAACCTTCTCTATCTCAACACTAGATACTGTATGTATGCCATACCGGTAATAGATAGAGGCAGCACTTTTTTATTTGCTTAATTAGTGCAAACAGGGATTCCTTCTTAATTACTAAGACCCTTTGCTTTGTCACTACTCAACTGTGACAACATATCACACATATAACATACTCAATCCCTTCCAATCTGGCTTTTGACCTGGACACAGCACTGAGATTGCTACCCTTCACATCCTTGATGATGTCCACAGCATCACAGAAAAAGGACACACATCACTACTTGTACCCCTGCACTTCTCTGCACACTTTAACACAATTGACTGTACCATTCTACTAGACATCCTAGCCCAGAGGAGAAATCTCTCTGCCACCATACCCAACTGGTTTACCTCTTTTCTCACTGACAGGACACACTTTTCACCATGACTTCTTATGGAACAGACCCCATCCCTGACAAGTGGGGACCCACAACGCTCCTCCATATCTCCACTCCTCTTCAACCTATATATTCAATATATTCAACCTACAAAGTTGTGCTCTCTTCTCTGTAACCTATGAAAGAAAATTGCTATCATTACCTGCCTGCTATTTACAAAATATGTTCTTCTGCCTATTTTACTGATCTAAGAATTTGTTTTGCATACAGGCTCCATGTAAACGGTTTCAAGTGCCCAGATGCCTGAGGGTTTGCGTGCGCTCTACAAATGCAAAATTAAATAAATAAATACATATTTAATTCCTTGGACAGACCCTTGGCAAACACAGCATCCATTCCCACCAATACTCAGATGACACACAAAGATACTTCCAAATGTCATCCACTTCACCACTCCACACTCGCAAAACCTGACTCTCCACTATCACAACTGGATGACCACCTACATTCTCAAACTCAATCCTTCCAAAACAGAATACCTCCTCATCTGACCCCCAGGCACAAACCATACCTTACCCCCTGGATTCAAGAACACGTCATGGACAACCCACACATCTCTTATCCACACCGGTCAAATCCCTTGGCTTCCCCATTGACCCCCATCTTTCATTTAGACACCACATAGCCAATATTACAAAAACATGCAGATTACAACTGCACCAACACAAAATCAGACATATTCTTCCTCTGGATGAGTTCTGCATCACAGTCCAAGCAATGGCTCTCTCTAAGCTGTATTATGAAAATGTCTCTTCACTGGATTCCCTAACAGAAGCCTTGGCCCTTGTAAGCTATACAAAAGGCATCAGCCACACCCATCGCCCACCTACCCAAACATTCACACATCAGCCCCACTGTTGCCCAGCTCATCTGGCTCCCCATAAATCAGCAAATTGCCTTCAAAGTACTCTGTATTGTATTCAAAGCCACCCACCTGAGAATTCCATCTCACCTTCAAGAAAATTCAAACCTAAAACCCACACAAACACCAAACAAGCCAGACAACACCTTTTACACATTCCACTCAGCAAACTCGCATGCATGCAAAAAGAAGCATTTACCCACCGTGCACTTAGAGCATGGGACAACCAACCTCTTCAGATACGCAGTGCACTCTCCATAACCACTTCTAGAAATATTCTCAAAACATACCCATTTTCCCACACATAAGCCTGCCCTCCTCCACTATTTATTGGCTATCCTAATGTTCCTATCCTTTCCTAAAAACATTTTGTAACTTCTCTTTTCAACTCCCACCTTTTCAAACTTTGAACCGTGTAAAGTGTTCAGAGTCCCTCTAGGAAGGGCCAGCACTAGACAACAATAAAACAAAGAAAAGAAATAACAGCAATGGCACATCATTCTCCCTTCCTCTTCCAACTACTTTGCTTGCTGCATGGGCTGTCCTGGGAATGCTGGCACAGCACACTCTGGTTTCCCTCCAATGTCCAGGTGCTCTAAAATACAAACAGCACCTGATCCTCCTTTATTCCGCCCTGGGTACTTCCCCACATTGTCAGGTGCCAGCAGTCAATACAGCAATACAGCACCCCCCAATCTGCCCAGAGTGACGGGGCACTACTTGTAGGGGCATTGGTTCCTCTCAATCTGCACCCCCCACATCATTCTCACCTTTCCCCATTCTCTCTGACCTAACTCATTACAAACAAACTGAGATGCACCCATCCAGTAAAGCACATCACCCCACAGCTCCTTTCCTTATTAGCCATACGCACACAATTGAGCATCCTGCAGAGCACACCACCACATACTCATGACTCAACTTTCAAAGAATTCAACTTCAGATGTGGATTCCCTGATACTGTTTAAAATCACTAACCAACACTCTCCAGCCATTTTGATACTGAGTATGGTCTCATTAAGGATATACATTCTAAAACTGAAAACTGTAAATATCTCAATGAGTTGCCTTCATGGTACTCAGCACCTCTGATTATAGTTTGTTATTCAAAAACTTGGCTATCATACATAACGTATGCTTTACTGACATGTAATGAGACAGAACTTTCCTTTTCATTTCCTCCCTCCCTTCCTCCCTCCTCTGTTAACCTCACTGTTGCTGTGATTGGTGACCAGGGCCCTTATGTGTCCTCGGGGCCCTGGCCTCCCACACCTAATCGCCTCAGCCTCTGCGTATACACAGCACTTGCCTCTGCACACACCAGACCTGCGCTTACTATTGCAGCTCAATTGCTCCCTAGCACTTACTTTACTTGGCACTTACATCTGCTGCTTACCCATGAGCACAGACACTCCAGCACTTACCCGCACTGCCTCCCCCCGCTTCTCTCTCTGCACTTGCATGCTCTGAACACTTACAAGGCATGGTAGGTTTGTCTATGTCCTCCAGTTATATATTGTTTTTTACTGTTATTCTCAATCCCATGTTCCCTCCCTGTTGCCATGTGGGCGCTTTGAAACGCATTTACTTCTACAGGAGCCTACTAAAAGCACAATAACTAAAATAAGTAAGATAAATTCAACCTCGTGGAACTTAATGCAAACTTCTAATCCAGACACGTGTCATTATTATAATTTGTGAGTGTTGTGAACACTACATTTTAAATTGTCACATTTCATAACAATGTGTGTTGACATACAGGGGGTCAATTCATAGATTCAGGGGGTCACACTCTAGGTTGAGATCTGTTTATTTTGAAGGTCAATGCAAACACGCAGGTCATGTGATTAAAAAAGGGGACCTGTGTGCTTTGGATGCAACAGTCTGAAAGAGCATGTGGCCAATGCTTAAATACGTATTGACTCCTAGACCCCAATTGAGTGGGATGCTGCACAGCTGCTCCATCTAGCAAGCCACAGCCTCCCACCCGTATAGAAGCTGCCAGCACGTTCCAGGTCCCAGCCTTTAATGGACTGTCCCCTGGACTGAATTATTTCATTCCTCCCAATGAAACAATGGTGAACTTTTAAAGCTTCAGGGCAACGCTCATGTGCGTTCCTGCACACATGCCCCTGGGCCACCTCAACATGTAGTTCTATTCCCACACACGTCAATGTGTAGTCACTTCACACTACACAACTCATTCCAGACTCCTTCACATTTGGGATAGTGACTGTCCTCACATTTTCTGGGTCGTCAGAGAGTTGCCCACCTGTTTGGCACCAATCCAATTAAACAGGGTCCTCAGTGTGTTGCCCACCTATCTTGCAAGGCAGGCACCATTACCAAATGATCCCATTCCACAGTGGTGTAGCTTCTGCTGTATGTGCACCTGGACCAAACCAGGTAATTGTATTCTACAAAAAGAAGTCATGTAACAACAATGCCTATATAAACGGGTATCCTATCTGGCAGCATAGTAGTACTCTTTCATGTTTTAATTTAAAAAAAATACGAAGTTTATTAATCACATAAAGAATAAACACCTTTAAGAACAATCATAAAAATGATCATGTCACATAAAAGATTTACAAAACTTAAAAACAACACAAGTTAACCAATATAAGTCGATCCAAATAATATAATATATCCCAGGTCAAAAGTGTGATTAATTCACACTGTGATCCTTTTGCCATGGCAATTCTGGCACTGCATATTAACTTTTGTAGTCTATTATTACCCAACTTGTACACGTTTCTTTCCATTAAACATGAAAATGTAGGACATTCTTCAGGGGAATGTGATGTCTTGTGTCTGTTGTAGTCGTGGAAGAGCTGAACTCCATTAAAAAGATTTTCACTCAACAATGAGGTACCCTCCTTGACTCCAAGGAAGTCTTATCCAACCTTCAATGGTTGTCAATGGCAGGTTCCAATTAATTAGGAAGTTATTCCCTTTTTCCTCTTTTCCCATCCAGAAGACACTTGGGACTTTGATGTAGTCACAAAACATGTGATGTAAAACTTGTGTTGTTTTTTAAGTTTTTTAAATGTTTTTTGTGACATGTTAATTTTTATGATTGTTCTTAAAGGTGTTTATTCTTTATGTGATTAATAAAATTCGTATTTTTTTGGAAATGAAAACATGAAATGGTACTATTATACTGCCAGATAGGATACCCGTTTATATAGGCATTGTTGTTACATGACTTCTTTTTGTAGAATACAAGTACTTCTCCACGTAGTAAGAATCCCCCGATGTGGATATAGCCGTTTTGAGACTCGTGTCCAAACCATGTAATATCATACAGTTTCCATCTAATCCTAACTATGGACTTTAGCGCTGTGATACCTCCGGGTCTGGGCGCTACCAACACATACAATAAATAAATAAATAAATACAGGGAGGCAGGCACGGGAGAGAGCATGGACCCGGGTTGCATGCAAATATGCTGGAGCAGCCTTTACCATAACCTGAGACCAGTTCCTGCCATGCAGATTCGCCACAGCATAATGATTGAAGGAATTGGCTTGCACGACTGCCTTTCATGAATCAATCAACTGGGGCATGCAATAGTCACATCTTCTCTTTAAACGCCCGTAGGCATATTGCACCTTGTGAGCACACGCAGAAAGACTGGCATTTCTGATAAGTGTCAAAGTTTTCTTGGCAGTGTGTGAGGATAAAAACATGGCTGATTGATATTTACGCTCAAAGGACGGGCGGATGGGATTTTTATTCCTAATTGCATCGTAAAAAAGCAAAAAAAAAGCTTCTGCACTCCACAAATCCGAATAATTTATTAGACAGGAAGGGCAATCATCTCTGAGCCCCTGGATTTATTTTTCTGTGCAACTCTAAATGAAAATCTGTGCGTAAAATAACCTGTCAAGTGTGTAGGTGGATATAGTACAAAGCAAGGTCAGATCCACAGGCTCTGATTTCTGAGTGCATTAAAGTCATATTAACGTAAGATTAAATGTGGCTGTTCTTATGTGCAACCTAAGCAGCAAACTACTGACTTTTGCTCAGGGCATTTTCAGAGCATAATAAGCCTGGCAGCACTACCATTCATTTTCTGGCAATACTGGGCTATGGTGGAATACAGAATATCAAAGTTACTTAATAGCCTAGGAGAAAATTCGCTGTACATGTGTTAATCAAATTTCATTTATTACAATTTTCAAGACAGGCACGATATCGGTGGCTGGGGGGAGCCAGCCTTTACTGATCACTGACCTCGAGATGATTAGCGAAGTGTGCAGCCTGAAGCTACATAGAGGTCTTGGAGCGCTGCATGCAGTGTTTAAACATTTAAGACATTATGAAGGCAAAAGCTATGATCCAGGCTCAGCTTTCTGACCTACTACACTCAGTTTTAAAACCTAAATGTGTTTGGAAAACGTATACTTTCACAATCTTATCATTGCCGATTGTAGCAGATTCAAGGTAAATGAAGAGCAGTGAATGCATTAAATCGTCTCCTTCTTATGAGTATTAAAAGATACCTTAGAGTTTCCTATGCGTCTATTATTGCACCAATTCAATTTTGCCATGGCCTGTTGCTGTATTCTTTTTAAGAAAATCCTATATACCCTCTATAACTGAAACTTAATCCATGATCTAGTGCTCACTCTTTGCGCTCAGTCTCTGTGGGCTCCGTGTCTGTGCTCTATGCAGTCAGTCTCTGTGTGCCACTCAGACCTGCCTAGTCTCTGGATCTAGCCTAGAGACTCTCGGTTTTTATGCTCTTCATCTGCTCTGGGATTTTTGACAATACCAGCAACTCTGCCCATTCCACCATGTGACTCGCTACAAGCAGGTTACCACTACTGGCCAATCACATGGTGGTGTGGCTGGAGCTGCAGTACAGCCACAAAACCCAACCCTATCATCTAAACTTATGTTATAGGCTAGGGTGACCAGACGTCCCGGTTTTGCCGGGACTGTCCCCTCACCCCTCCCTTCCGAGAGTTGTTAGAGAGAGGGTACATATTTAATTTTATAAACAACAATCATATAAATAAGCATTATGATACTTTCACATAAGCTCGAACCCCCAACCTTATACATGCCACCCACAAGCATTTCCACATTGCAACACAGACAGCAACTGGGAAAAAATCAACGGCAAGGCTTGTAAAATCAAATAGAGCAAAAGCTCATTTTGTATTAACATTATCTACACCGTTTATATGCAGGTGCAGGGCTGGAAATACTGAGGAATAGTGGTGGGGGCGAGGGGCTTATTAAGTGGGAGTCATAGGTCGCAGGGGCTGGGGTCAGGGGTTGGTGAGGGATTAGTCCTTCTTATATCTTGTTGACAGTCCCGGTTTTCTGTCTTGAAAATCTGGTCCCATAACCAGTTAGTGTTTCGTTTTTTATAAACATGTGGGCGGAGCATATGGGCAAAGTATTTTGTAGATATGGGCGTGGCATCGGATGAGGTCAATCTCTGATTGTTTTTCTCTCCAAATGCAGGCAGGTCTGGTGCCACTCTGACTGCGTTGTTTCTCTTAATTGTCAGTCCCTCGTCTCTCTGTGCCCTTCCTTCTGTCTCTCTGTCCGCTCTGCCTCAATGGACGCTCTGTTTCATTTTATGCTCTGTCACCTTGCAAACAGTCTGTCTCTCTATTCACTATGTCTCAATCTGACTGTCTCTAGGTATCTGCATAACCTTTCTAGCTCTGTCTTGGTGTGCACTCTGTACATCTTTCTATGTGCTATGTGGACTCTCTCACTTCTCTCTGTCTCTGTAAACGTTGTGTAATATCCCCTATTACGTCTCTCTCTCCTCTCTGTGCACATTGTTTACTCTCTCTGCTCTGTCTCTATCTGCGTTGTCCCACTGTCACCCTCTAACCTCCACACTCTATCCTTCTCTCTTCCACCTTCTGGCTCTCATACCGCAAGGGGCTATTAGCAAGTGGATCAGGTTTTGTCAAGGGCTTCAGAGCTGTGCAATGAGATTGCCTTTCAGTGCCAAGTGCCCATTGCACCGAGAACCTTGCTATATATATTTTTTTTTTTTCAAAATGGCAAAACTTTGTTAAAGGGACGTTATGGTTCAGTTGCACTAATAAAAACTTATGGAATTAATTGAAAAAACGTTGCTGAAGGGGTGTTATGGTAACAAGTCAAACCGAAAGACCTCAGAAATTCGGCAGTTATGGTAAACTAAGCAACCATAACTGGCACCATCACCATGTACTGCTAAGACTAACACCCAGGACATCAAAGATGACATCACAAAGGATGGTTAGAGAGAAAGAAGGCAAGCCACGCCAGGGCTAGATCTGTGATACCCAGGGTATCACGGAGATGAGAGATCAGGATGTTGTGGTTTAAATGTGTCGAAGGCAGAAGAGAGATCAAGAAGAATGAGGACAGAAGGAGAGCTTGAGTCAAGATTTGAGAGCAGGTCTTCACAGGTGTTCAGAAGAGCAGTTTCCATGCCTCCGGATGCTTTAAAGCCAGACTGATGGTCATGTAGACAACCAACAGATTCAGTGTGGATGGTAAACTGAGAGATAGATCATTTCTTCAGGAGTTTGCCCAGGAAAGGAGTGATAGAGATCAGGCAATAGTTTGCTGAGATAGAGTTGGGGAAAACTCTAGTGGTGAGAACGAGGTTGCAGAGGTTGACCAAGGCTGGAGCAAGAGAATCAATGTTGTCTTTGGTGGTTTTTGGAGAGCATGGGTCCACGTGTTTGGAGGAGGCTTTCATGGACCGGACTTGCCTAGAGACCTTCTCAGATGTGACAATGGTGAGGGAGGAGAGAAGAGTGGCGGGTGTCCGAGGGGGACCCAAGAGATGTGGGTGCAGGCGCAGGAGCAGAAGAGAGAGGGGACAGGATGTCCTGTGTTTTGGTATTGAAATGTGCATCCAGGGCCTGGCTGGATGCAGTAGAGGAAGAGGCTGCAGTAGGACTGTTCAGTTCTCTGCAAACTTTGAAGCGTTCAGCTATGTTGTTTGATGCCACAGAGATGCAGGCTTCAATATAGACTTGTTTTTTGGAGTGAATGCAGAGTCTATATTGCCTTTTGTAGAAGTCGGCAGGCCAGTTTGTTAGATGGTGCACCTGCAGATCCCCATTTCCGTTCCGCTGCTTTGCACTTTCCTTTGAGGGCTGACAGCTCGGAGTTGCACCAAGAGATGGACTGTTTGGAAGGCTTCAGACAGATCCGCATGACAGGGGCAAGTATGTCAAGAGTGTTGGAGTTGGAGAGGTGAAAATTGCAGAGGGCTGTGTCAGGGTGGGAGTCAGCCGCAGGAGTACAAGTAGGAGAGTAGGTAGAGGCAAAGGCAGCCACTGTCACTCTTTCCATGGGTCAGATGACCTTGAAGGCAGGAGGGAGTGAAGGGTGTGCCCGTGCTAGAGGAGAAGAGAGCTTCATGGTGGAAGAGATAAGAGAATGATCAGTCCAGGAGAGTGAGTTAGTGAGAGGGATAGAGAGAGGGATGTCAGTGGAGATAAAAGCATCGAAGGTGTGGCCAGCAGTGCGCGTTGGACCAGAAGATAGAATGGAGAGAAGAACAAGTTACCTGCCAACTGTAACGTTCTTTCGATTGGATGTTCCTCCCACATATTCCTCATCTTATGATAATCATATCCCAGCTTCAGCTGCTTTGGAAAAAGTTTTTCACCGGGGGGTGCTGTGTTCGAGACCGCAGAGTCGATGTCCCTCGAGGGCTGCCGTCGGGCGTCAACATCATCCACTGTATGAAGGGCTCGAGCAGCGCCCGTTACCTCAGTTCTGTTTTTACGGTGTTCATGGTCGCATCAGTTGATCAAGCTTTAAGTCTTTAGTCTCTTAAGTAAGTTAGAGTGCAACTGGCATAAACTGTACGGAGGGGTAGGATGGGAGGGTTGATGAGGAATATGTGGGAGGAACATCCAATCAAAGGAACGTTACAGTTGGTAAGTAACTTGTTCTTCGAATGGATTGTGTCCTCCCACGTATTCCTCATCTTATGATAGACTCCCATAGCAGTGGTAATTTTGGAGGTGGGAGTACTAGAAATCTGAATTATGGACCAAATGAAGGACAGCTTTTGCAAATAGTCCTCCTTGGTATGAAGTAGAGTCCAAGCAGTAGTGCTTTACAAAGGTGTGCATTGATGACCAGGTGGCCGCAGCAGAGACATCCTGCACAAGGACACCCCTCTGAAGGGCCGTGGAAGTTGCCATGCCTCTGGTTGAATGAGCCCTTAATCCATCTGGAGGCTCTTTCCAGCCAATTTATAGCACTCTGAGATGGCTAAAATTATCCATCTGGATAGAGTTTGTTTAGTTACTGCAAGGCCCAATTTGTGCCCAGATATTCCAACGAATAGTTGGTCACATTGACGGAGATCTGTCAATCTGAAAATATAGAAACTGAGGGCCCTTTTTGGGTCCAGTCTATGTAACCTTTCCTCTTCCTTACTAGCGTGAGCTGGAGGATAAAAGGAAGGTAGACCAATCTTCTGTGACAGATGAAAATCAGACACTATTTTAGGCAAGAACGATGGTTTGACTTTTAAAATTACCTTGTCCCTATGGAAAATGGTGTGAGGAGGCTTACAAGATAGTGCCTGCAACTCACTTACCCTGCGGGCTGATGTTATAGCCACTAACAGAATCATCTTAAGAGTGAGCAGTCTTAATGGACAAGAGTGTAAAGGAGCACACATGAGACATTTTAAGACTAGATTTAAGTCCCAGATGGGCAACTGAAAAGGTGTTGGAGGGTATACATTTGTCAACCCTTTCAAGAATTGAATGACTAAAGGCATTTTAAAATAGGACACCTCTTCCGAGGAGCGCTTAAAGATCGATAGCGCTGCCAAGTAACCTTTTATCGTACCAACTTGGAGCCCCAAGTTGGCCAAGTGCAAGAGAAAAGAAAATACTGTTGGAGTATTACAAAGAAATGCTTCCACATTCTTGTCCCTGCACAAGTTACTGAATTTATTCCAACAACACCGGAACAGGGATTTTGTTGCTGGCCTTCTGGCCGAAAGCAAAATCTCCATTACATCATCTGGGAGGTCCCAATACTTATATCTTAGCCTCTCAGAAACCATGCGTGAAGGCTGAGTGTCATGACCTCTGGATGGAGAACCCAACCTTCCTCTTGCGAGAGAAGATCCTCTCTTTGTGGAAGACGTATTGGAGGGCAGATGGACATGTCCAGAAGGTCCGAGTACCACGTCCTCCTGGCCCAATTCGGGGCAATTAGGATCATGGTTTTCCTGAACTTTCTCAACCTCCTGATTACATGAGGAATCACAGGGACTGGAGGAAACGTGTAAAGGAGTGGAAATACCCAGTCCACTATGAACACGTCCCCTAGAGCTCCTCTCTGGGGAAATTCCGTTGAGCAATAGAGTTCGCACTTCTGGTTTGTCCCGGTCGCGAACCGATCTACTTGAGGGGTTCCCCAAAGGGTGAAGATCTCTTGAAGGACTTCCTGAGTTAGCTCCCATTCGTGGGAGACTGTGCTCTGCCTGCTCAGAGCATCTGCCGTTGTGTTTAGCTCTCCGGCTAGGTGAACTGCTGATAGAGAGATTCCTTCTTTCATTGCCCAGAACCAGAGCTGCATTGCCTCTCTTGTGGAAGTGATCCTATGCCTCCTCTTTTGTTGATGTAGTACATGGCCACTGTGTTGTCCATCATTATCAGGACATTCTTTCCTTGTACAGAGGGCAGAAAAGACTTCAGCGCTAGTCTGATTGCTCTCAGCTCCAAAAGGTTGATGTGCAGTTTGGACTCTGATGGAGACCAACAACTGCTGATTTTCAGATTGTGGGTGTGGGCTCCCTACCCCGTGAGTGAGCCGTCCGTCACTACCGTTATCTCCAGCCATCGTTGCCAAAACGGTTCCCCCTTGAGGATATTCTCCTTGCAAGCCCACCATAGAAGATCTTGAGCCAATTTGTTTGGGACTTGCAGAAGATCTGACCTCTCCCCCGAAAACTGGGACCATTGAGTCGTGAGGGCCCACTGAAGGGATCTCATTCTCAATCTGGCCTCTGGCACCAGAAAAATGCAGGATGCCATGAGGCCTAGCAACCTTAGGAAGTCGAATGCCGGTAGATGTAGAGAATTTTGAAATTTCATTACCATCTGCAGAATATGGTGAGCTCTCTCCTCAAGAGGCGAGGCTTTCCCTGAGCAAGTATTCAGGATCACTCCGATGAATTGGAGTTTTTGGCTTGGAATCATTTGTGACTTCTTGTAATTGAGGGAGAAGCCCAGACTGTGTAAGAAATGGCAGGTCAAGGCCAGATGTTCCTGGGCTCATTCGGATGTACTCACCCTTATTAGCCAATCCTCCAGATAAGGGTAGACATGAATCCCCCTTCTTCTGATACTCGCTGTAACCACCGCCATCAGTTCGGTGGAAAAACCCTCGGGCGGAGGTTAGCCCAAATGGTAGAACTCGAAACTTATAATGAGAGCCACCAATTGCGAACCTCAGGTACTTTCTGTGCTTGAGATGAATTGGCACATGAAAGTAAGCATCCTGAAGGTCCAATGAAACCCTCCAGTCCTGAAGTTGAAGAGCCTGAAGGATCTGATAAAGGGTCACCATCTTGAACTTGTCATTCCTGAGGAACTTGTTCAAGCTTCTCAAGTCCAAGATGGGTCTTAATCCTCTGTCCTTTTTGGGGATGAGAAAATAGGAGGAGTACCAACCCTTGTTCCTCTCTGCTACAGGTACATGCTCTATTGCACCTTTCTCTAGCAAGGTTCAAATCTTCTGCACAAGGAGCCTGTCTGGAATTTTTACAGAGTTGGCTCCTGGTGGATGATCTTGCGGTCTTTGATGAAAAGGAAGACAGTAACCATGGGTCACTATCTCTAGTGCCCAAGCATCTGACGTAATGCCCTGCCATTCGTCCAGATACTGAATGCACCAGGGTTTTGTGGGTTAAGACCTCAAAGTGACTTTGCAGCGGCTGCAGCAGTGGCTGAGGACGTAGTAGCCGCTGCTGTTGCTGATCTAGCACCTCTCCCTTTTCCACCACAAAAAGGTTTTCTCTGTTGGCCTCTGTGACTGGCCTGCCCTCTCCCTTTTCCAAAAGAGGAATACAAGTGAAAAGGGCGACTCTTCCAGGAAGATGAGCCTGCGTAAGAGTGTTGATGAGGTTATCTTATAGCGGGGCTCAGTGATTTTGCTGCCGCTTTCGAGGTCTGCAGCTTCTCCAGGCTCTCATCTGCCTTGCTGCCAAACAACCTCAAGCCGTCAGTAGTCTAGACTGCACATCAGGTGCAAATCCAGATTTTCTTAGCCATGCGAATCTGCGCAAGACCGTGCTAGAAGCCATGGACCTGCTTATACTATCTGCAGTGTCCGATCCTGACTGAAGGCATTCCTCCATAGCCTCTTTACCATCCTTCACTGTAGCCAGGTATAGCCTTCCGGGATGCGTTCAGCCGCTTATGACATGCAGTCCCACAGGGTAAAACTAAATCTTGCTAATGTACAAGTGACATTAGTTGATTTCAGGGCCATGCTGCCCGAAGTAAAGGCTTTCCGGGCCCATGCATCAACTTTTTTATCGTCCCTATCTGGTGGTATTGATGGATAAGCTGATTGCCTAGTGGAAGTTGCAGCTTGAACTACAAGGCTTTCGGGAGAGGGATGCTTGGATAAATACTCTGGGTCTGATAAGGCTGGTCTATAATTTGGTACCAGTTTTTGCTGGAATCGAATCGGGATTATTCCAATTTACCATTACCCTTTTTTGTAAAGCCTTATGGAATGGTAAAACAGGATCTTTTAAGGGACCCTCACTCAGGATATCAGTCATGTCATCCTGGTCAAAATCTAGGGAAGCTGCTTTCCATCCCATAAGGTTTGTATAACTGGGATCAGCATGATTTGTAGGGTCTGGCCTCTCAAAATCCACTTCAGGAGAAGTGTCCAAGCCACTGGCGTTTTGTATGCAATCATACAAGTCTGTTATTCTTGATTGTGGGTTCACTAATTCTTCAGGGACCTCTCTGGCCTCAAATCTAACTCCAGCTGGAGTGACATCCTCTTCAGAGAAATGTTCCTCATATATAGAAGACATGGATGTAAACAATTCCTGTCTAGATTGAGGGTGAAAAGCCTTTTCAGGCAAAGAAGGTGGAACTTGTCTAGGCATAGAAAATGGCTTCGACATTGTTCTTGTGGCTGCCTTGGGTGTGTCATGAGATAATTAAGGGTTTTGCATGCTAAAGGTGAAAACCCAGTGCAGAACTTGTTAACTTATTAAGGGAACACTTAAAATAATGATATATGTGTTGTGCCCTGTGTAAAGGGAGACCTAGTTTAGGCATCACATGTGACCAGAATTAAAGATTAGCGTATAGAAACTTTGCGTAAATCAGTGATGCGTGAGCCATTTCAGATAATATCTTAGTACTCCATGTGTAGGTATTTTTATTAACTGTCTTACTCCTGCCACAAAAATACAAACAGAGGAGGTCAACACCTAACTGAACACAATACAATGTATATGATCTGCTAATTTGTTGCCATCAAAACGGGTCTCAATCTTGATGTTTGCTTTAACTCTCAATTCACATTGAAAAGCTTTGCAGGTCTTGTATGCCTCCTCCCTAATTTTCAACTGATGGCCAGTAAGTAATACTATTGTAGTCTGTTATACTCCAACTAACAGTAGCTCACACCATGCGCATAGTGCAATACACATGCAACACAATGAATCAATCATTGTATGTAAGGGTTACTCCTCTCCAAATCATATCTATTTGTCTTTGGTGGACATATTTCAGTGTCCTGAGACTGTCATGATTCCTGCCCCCAGCCCTCTGAGACATCAGGCTGGAGCCAGGCTACAATCCCCTATATAGCCCTTAAGGGCTTCTCCATCCTACCAGAGACCAACTTGGAGTCAGACCTTGCGCCTGTGGTGCCAGGCTCACACATAGCTCTAAAGAATCACTTGGCATTGAACTTGTAATGTATTGTGGGAAAGATGAATGCCCCCACATAACCCGGTTCCTTGAACTGAGTATGCGGTATAGCATTTTGGGTGTGGTTCATCCCAGAGATACCTGGGATACCTGGAAGCTATTTAAACCACGCCTGGCCCGAGAAACACGCTTTGCATTTCTCTGTACTTGTAGCGTGACACTCACCGTGCTCCGATCGGTCTGCTGAAGGCCTTCGCCTTTTCTCTGCATCCCACGCACCTGCAAGAACAAGAACAGCATTAATATTATACTTACCTTGGGGAACAGTCAGCTTCCATACATCGCTCCTCTGGTCCTGTGGGCAGCTACGGTGGTGTCATCTCCATCTCAGCACACCGCATCCTAAGGGAGTATAAACGAATGGAAGAAAATACATTAGTAAGCATTTTTCATATTTTAGCTTACTCGAAAAACTGTAAGAAGAGTCAAATGCTTACCTGAACCCAAACCGCTTGGGGTAACTTCAGCTCTGGAGCATCTCATCGACCTGCAAGGGCAAAAGAAATTCCAGGTCAGCACGGAAAGCATAAGGAGGCAACTCACATTGCGCTTACTCACCGCACCTTACCCTCTCAGCCGGCAGCCAAGCTGGGGTATTGCAGCACCTGAAAGGGACACAGAGACAAACATTGGTCAATACAAGGAAGAGCGGGCAGCATCGCGCATCGTGCTCTCACTCACCGTAGTGCTCGGCTCCCCCTCAGTAGCACAACGCCATCTCCGACCCCCTCCAACACCTAGGGGTGGAGAGACATGTTATAGAAGGGACAAGAGTCAAAAGGACAGTTCATAGAATCGTTCAACCTACCGGTCGGGCTGAAGTTACAGCACGCCCAGTCCGTTGGGCCCGGGCCAGTGAAGCAACTAGGCAGCATAGAGCCCTTATCAGTCGACACACCCCTGCACGGAAGGCCAGGACGGAGAGTGCACCATGCAAGAAAGCAAGGTGAGGAGTGGACAAAGGGGACGATTTGGTGCCCAAAGGAAGTGGGGTTCAAGCAAGCAGAGACAATAGAGTTAAACTCTGGCAATCCTGTGTTTCAGGCCCAGTTTCGAGTCAAACAGATTCCAGGGAAGGGTTTGAGGTCGTAGGAGGTCCAAACAGGCTTAGTGACGTCCCTGTGGATACCAGGTGAGCGTTACAGAGACATAGGTCTGGTCAATTGGTTTTTGATTTTTTTTTAATGTGCATTCATCCCTGCTGGGATATGGCTCAGCTTAGATAGTAGGAGTAAGATGACGTGCAAAGCAGGCATATCCATTATGATATTCCAGTGTGTTCATTGTGGATTTAGGTGCTGAGCCTCTGAGGGCAGTTTCCCAGCACACATCACTTTTGGTCTCAGTTGAAACGGCAGATGATAGCATCAGCATTGTATAAATGCCACATTGGAGAGGCAGTAAATGCGTGGTTGCTTTCCCTCTGCCCGACCGTGCTAGCAGAAGAGGTGATACATGAATTAATTCTTGATCCTCACCTTCACTATCTGAACTTTTCTCTCAGCGATGACAAGACATGAGCATGGGGATCCTGCCAAAAATGCCTTATTTAGAATATGAATATTTAGTAGGAAAAGAAAATTATTGGAAGCAACTATAAAGTAGAAGGAGTCAAGAAGGAAATGTTTATTGTGAGTAGCAGTGGAGGATCTCATGTGACATGTGGTTAAATCTGCAATTACAGTATATCGAGCACCGACCCACCCAACAGTAGAAGTTAGCTGCTTCAAAGGACATTCTCCTGCAGTAGCTCTGGAATAATTACCCATCCTCAGACCTATTACCAAATGTGTAGTCCTGGGCGATTTTAACTACTGGCTGGGTTGTAATACTCACATTTTAGCCACTATGCTGGAAGACTCACTGAGTAACCTAGGCTTCGAGCAACTTGTAAGAATCCCGACTCACTGTAAGGGGCACACCTTGGATTGGGTTGCTACCCATAACATCAAAACAACAGATCTTTATGTCCTACGCTGCCCTTGGTCAGATCACTTGTTTGTTCACTTCACATTAGTTGGTGATATACCTTTCAGGAGAAGAGGTAAAGAGAAAAATAATGTTCTATTAAGAAATGTAAAAAAAAAAACTCACCCCGGAGCCTTGGAAACAATGGGTGTCCTCCTTGGTCCCAGAGATGACCAAACTAGAGACAGTAGAAGATATTCCGAATCTCTACTTACAATCCCTTCAGGAGAATACTGAAACTTTGGCATTTCTTAAAACCAAACAGTTAGATTATAAAAGGAAAGGTAATGTTTGGTTTACCCCCAAACTTTAAAAACTGAAAGAGGTTAAAACGAAATATTTTCATGCCGGGAGGTTATTTCAGGATACCCCCAGCATGGAGGTATACCCAACAGCGGTAAAGGAGTATACGATAGTAGTTATAGCTGCAAAGAACGATATGCTGAACAATAGGATAACTAATTCTCAATCAGAAGCTAAGGAAATCTTTAAAATGTTTAGGGAACTAGAAACTCCTTATGTGCAGAGCACCGATACCCCTATGAAAGATGCCATTTGGTGCACATGGATCCAAGACGCCATGCAGGGAAATCTGGACCGGATTAAGAAAGACAGGGAAACCAAAAAGATAAATCTCAACATGGTAACTAACGTATGTGATTTGGAGGCACCTGTACAGAGACCATCACATTGTCAGATCAGTTTCTCCTGTGTCGGAAGTCGAACTAGCTAATATTATTGACCATCTCAAACCCACTAGCTGCACGGGTGATCCCTGTTCGGCAATGATCATAAAATCCTGCTCCCCTATTTTAATGAGTGCCTTGTGCAAATTTGTATATGCATCTTTTACTGAGACCCATGTCCTGATGGGGCGCAAGAATGTATGGACCACCCCTCTACTAATGAAACCAGGACAGTGTCCGAAAATAGCTACCAACTACCGGCCGATTACCAACACACCTTTTCTTTTAAACATTTTAGATTGTGTGGCCTATGTCCAGATATCCGCTAATTTGAATAAACATGCAATCAGGTTTTAGGCAGGGACACAGGACCGAAACAGCATTATTGGACCTTAAGTCCAGGCTACTTGACTCTATGGATAAAGCTGCTAGATTTGCGGTGTCTTTTGACCTTGCAGAACACTTAATTTTAATTACCAGGTTGAAGGAAGCGGCTCACTTCTCAAATAGCACTGTGCTGTGGGTCACATCTTTTTTGAGTGATAGACAGTGTAGAGTGTGCAGTGGAGATTCAGAAGCTATGCCAATAGTATTGGCCTATGGTGTACTTCAGGGAGCTTGCTTGTCTCCATTCCTTTATAATGTTTTTAATGTACTTTCTTGAAAAAATGGCATGGCCTTTATGAACTATGCAGATGACACTCAGTGAGTAATCCAACGAACAGGCTAACATCTAGAGGATGAACACACTATTAACAAGGAATGCAACCTTATACAGAACTGGATGCTACAGAATGGGCTAGCATTGCATAAAGAAAAAACTGAACTCATGGTAGCAGGTGGTCAGAATAAAATAAAGAAATTAGCACCAGAATACATAGGTGTTTCCATCCCACAGTGTGATATTGAGATTAAAAAGAAATTGAGAACATTAGGTATAGTACTTGACCAGAACCTGAACATGAAAGCTCAGGTGAGCAGTCTGGTCTCCTCATCAGCCTACTATATAAAGCTGCTAGCTCACCTCTGGCCATTCATTTCTCAGAAGAACTCGGCAATAATGTTAAGGCCATTGTTGGGTCTAAGATTGACTATTGCAGGAGTCTCCTAGTTGGCATTCCGAAATCCGAATGCAACCGTCTGCACGTTTATCAGAATAGCTCAGTTAGAGTTGTTACTGGTCTGAAGTGGAAAGACAACATCTCTGAAGCAAGACGTGGTCTACAATGATTGCCTGTTGAGACTAGGATTCAGTACCGTTTGCTTTTAATCACTCAAAAATGTCATGCTGGATCCATGCTGGCTTATTTGAATGAGGTGCTTTCTGAGAAACATAATGTAAGGGCTGTCAGATCTAATAACACTAATCAATTGAAGACGCCGGCCTGTAAATCCAGTAAGGCCATAAAATGTGCATTTGTCAAGGCTGCACCTAGGGCAATGAATGCCCTTCCACTTGACCTTAGAGAAATACAATCCACAGCAGCTTTCAGAAAAAGCTAAAAATGCTGCTATTCTTCTAAGGACAAACCTGAATTGTTGATCCTAGTTTAATGTTCATGACTGCCTCCTCTTTCCCCCCAGGACATGAGACTTTTCTATACGTGTTTATGTTTGTCTCTTTTATGTGCACCTCGTAAGCCTCAGGGTCCTTGATTGCGCTATGAATTGAATAAAGTAAAGTAAATTAAAAGTAAATAAGCTTTACGAGACGTTTCCTAAAAGAGTGGAAGGAGACAGAGGAGCCATATTTTCCAATATGCATGTGAAAGATGTGACACATGCTAAAGTTGTATTTTATGAGGAGCTTTGAATTCCAATACCCAGTTGTCCTGGTTGTTTAACTCCTGGATGTCCCACTATGAGTCTGTGGATTTGAAAGATGCCTATGCAGCTCATGCTACTGAAAAACAGGTGGAATCTTCTTAAGGGCAATTGAAGAAAGTGCTAAAAGTTGAAACCTTCTCATCATAGTGGAGACAGACTTCATTTGTGCCAAATATTTATTTCAATCGAAGCGACAATAGTTTTAGGTTCTATTAAACAAGGCGCAGAGTCGAGCGTAGAGTCAGTCTACGTCAGTCCCTTCTGAACTTTTCACCAGAGAGGAGCTGCTGCGACATGCTCCAGTTATCTAGTGAAGGAAACTACTGTATCTTTAAAGAAACCACCTTGTGTTCGGTGGGCGGACACAATATAAGCTCAATTCAGGCACGGAGTGCGCGCGGAGTCGAGCGTAGAGTCAGTCTACATCAGTCCTCGTCTGGTCACGCCTGGTTGCAGTTGTGAGCTGTGTGGCGCAGTGTCACGGCTGACATGACTGCACAATCGGGCTTGGGGGGCCAGGCAGGGCCACAAACCAGACGAAAGACCATCCAACAACATCGGATGCAGAATCCTTGGACTGCTTTAAAAGCAGACTCTGGTCTCGAGATATCCAAGGTAAGCTCCGTACCACAAAAACGTGTGTCAAAGAAACTATTGGATTCTTGATTACGATCGGACCCCATCGAGTGCATTAATCTATCATTAGATTGCACATCCCCTTTAACAATGAGCAAAAATGTGGAACATTTACCTACAGCATTTGTACACTCATCCACTAATGAAGTTGGGGCTGAAGTTGGGGGCGAAGACGAAGACATGACGACTAGCCTCTCTGTTCCGTCTGATAACATCAACACCTTAAATAGTCTCCCGACACAAGTTCCTGCCAATCCAAACACCGCAGTGAACTCTTCTGACGCTCTTGTAGCCTTCGGTGTTGCACAAATCCATCCAAATAACTCTGGAGGCCTTAGCGTGTCCGACTGCGACCCCGATAATGAAGTTGAAGTTGAGGATACAGCCGCATTTGAAGCTTCGGATATAGAGGCTGTCCATGCTGTCATCCCACTGCAAAGACCCCTATTAACTTTGCTCGACTTACCTTTACTCGACCAGAGTGCTTCAAGAACAGCTTCACCAAATCTAATTCACTCCAAAATAGTCGATGACTTCTTCACCGCTCACAAACTAACAGATGATGAGTTAATGGAAGCCTCACAAGATGAGGGCGTAAACGAAACATTGAATAATTCAACGGCAACAACGTTTACAGCACTACCAGTAACTATTACTCACTCTGCTGATAATGACGACACAATTTTGGCCAGCTGCTCGTCAGTAGTCAACATGACTAAAAAGAGCACTCTTCACTCGAAGTGTGATATTGAGACTAAAAATAAATTGAGAACATTAGGTATAGTACTTGACCAGAACCTGAACATGAAAGCTCAGGTGAGTAGTCTGGTCTCCTCATCAGCCTACTATATAAAGCTGCTAGCTCACCTCTGGCCATTCATTTCTCAGAAGAACCCTGCAATAATGTTAAGGCCATTGTGGGGTCTAAGATTGACTATTGCAGCAGTCTCCTAGTTGGCATTCCGAAATCCGAATGCAATCGTCTGCAAGTTTATCAGAATAGCTCAGTTAGAGTTGTTACTGGTCTGAAGTGGAAAGACAACATCTCTGAAGCAAGACATGGTCTACATTGATTGCCTGTTGAGACTAGGATTCAGTACTGTTTGCTTTTAATCACTCAAAAATGTCATGCTGGATCCATGTCGGCTTATTTGAATGAGGTGCTTTCTGAGAAACCTAATGTAAGGGCTGTCAGATCTAATAACACCCATCAATTGAAGACGGCGGCCTGTAAATCCAGTAAGGCCATAAAATGTGCATTTGTCAAGGCTGCACCTAGGGCAAGGAATGCCCTTCCACTTGACCTTAGAGAAATACAATCCACAGCAGCTTTCAGAAAAAGCTAAAAACGCTGCTATTCTTCTAAGGACAAACCTGAATTGTTGATCCCAGTTTAATGTTCATGACTGCCTCCTCTTTCCCCCCAGGACATGAGACTTTTCTATACGTGTTTATGTTTGTCTCTTTTATGTGCACCTCGTATGCCTCAGGGTCCTTGATTGCGCTATGAATTGAATAAAGTAAAGTAAATTAAAAGTAAATAAGCTTTACGAGACGTTTCCTAAAAGAGTGGAAGGAGACAGAGGAGCCATATTTTCCAATATGCATGTGAAAGATGTGACACATGCTAAAGTTGTATTTTATGAGGAGCTTTGAATTCCAATACCCAGTTGTCCTGGTTGTTTAACTCCTGGATGTCCCACTATGAGTCTGTGGATTTGAAAGATGCCTATGCAGCTCATGCTACTGAAAAACAGGTGGAATCTTCTTAAGGGCAATTGAAGAAAGTGCTAAAAGTTGAAACCTTCTCATCATAGTGGAGACAGACTTCATTTGTGCCAAATATTTATTTCAATCGAAGCGACAATAGTTTTAGGTTCTATTAAACAAGGCGCAGAGTCGAGCGTAGAGTCAGTCTACGTCAGTCCCTTCTGAACTTTTCACCAGAGAGGAGCTGCTGCGACATGCTCCAGTTATCTAGTCAAGGAAACTACTGTTTCTTTAAAGAAACCACCTTGTGTTCGGTGGGCGGACACAATATAAGCTCAATTCAGGCACGGAGTGCGCGCGGAGTCGAGCGTAGAGTCAGTCTACGTCAGTCCTCGTCTGGTCACGCCTGGTTGCAGTTGTGAGCTGTGTGGCGCAGTGCCACGGCTGACATGACTGCACAATCGGGCTTGGGGGGCCAGGCAGGGCTACAAACCAGACGAAAGACCATCCAACAACATCGGATGCAGAATCCTTGGACTGCTTTAAAAGCAGACTCTGGTCTTGAGATATCCAAGGTAAGCTCCGTACCACGAAAACGTGTGTCAAAGAAACTATTGGATTCTTGTTTACGATCAGACCCCATCGAGTGCATTAATCTATCATTAGATTGCACATCCCCTTTAACAATGAGCAAAAATGTGGAACATTTACCTACAGCGTTTGTACACTCATCCACTAATGAAGTTGGGGCTGAAGTTGGGGGCGAAGACGAAGACAAGACGACTAGCCTCTCTGCTCCGTCTGATAACATCAACACCTTAAATAGTCTCCCGACACAAGTTCCTGCCAATCCAAACACCGCAGTGAACTCTTCTGACGCTCTTGTAGCCTTCGGTGTTGCACAAATCCATCCAAATAACTCTGGAGGCCTTAGCGTGTCCGACTGCGACCCCGATAATGAAGTTGAAGTTGAGGATACAGCCGCATTTGAAGCTTCGGATATAAAGGCTGTCCATGCTGTCATCCCACTGCAAAGACCCCTATTAACTTTGCTCGACTTACCTTTACTCGACCAGAGTGCTTCAAGAACAGCTTCACCAAATCTAATTCACTCCAAAATAGTCGATGACTTCTTCACTGCTCACAAACTAACAGATGATGAGTTAATGGAAGCCTCACAAGATGAGGGCGTAAATGAAACATTGAATAATTCAACGTCAACAACGTTTACAGCACTACCAGTAACTATTACTCACTCTGCTGATAATGACGACACAATTTTGGCCGGCTGCTCGTCAGTAGTCAACATGACTAAAAAGAGCACTCTTCACTCGAACACGAAAGAACAATTTGAAGTGCCTAGACGAGTGGTCAATGCAAAAACAACTGCACAAACACCACCACAAAGCATTTCTATCCATTCACGGTTCCGATTCGAGGAAGATGATGCAACGCAACGACCAAGCCTTTTATCATCAGGCTGTGTAAACCAAAGACCTCAAGGTGATTTACCCCGTTGCGTCCACAACCTTAATGCAGAAACATTGAATACATCTAAAGTAGAGCACGACGATGCCTTGACGAGGAAACGCCATATTACTGGCCTACTCTTACGAGACAATCATTCTTCAAACGATGGAGCAGATCGAGAAACAAGCACATCTTTAATTAAACTTAGAACTCATTCTCACATGAGGACTTCATTGAGTTCACCTAGAAACAGTGGATCGCGATTAAATCAACTGCACTCACTGCAAGTTCCTGCGACGAACGAAATTGAGAACTCGTCAACAACAAGTGATCCCAATTCAGAGTCATCAAACAATACACACACATGTTCAGCAGATAAAACCGGCGCTGAGTCTAAACCTAGCCTTTCCTCAGCTGCAGCCATGCAGATATGTAACAATGTATTAGCGGCTTCATCTGCAGCTCTTTTGCCATTTCTGAAGATGTATGAGTCTCTCCATGAAGCCCACAAAGATCAGACCTCACTCATCATGTCATTAAAGGAAAAGATGGACAGTTTTGACTCGGCAACAAACTTTTTACAAGCCCAGCTGACCCAGGAAGCAGAACGTACACTGCGTTGGCAAGAGCGTTTAAGCAATCTCGCCGCACGCCACCATTGTCAGAATGACTCTCTATCTGATGGCTTGCTCGACGCAGTGAAGTGGATGCGCCACTCCTCCACAATGATGAACTCAAATATCGGGTCACATTTAAATGCTCTAACCCTTGCAGGAAGACGCGACGCAATTTCAATTACAATACCCAAAAATTCAACTGAAGATCTGAACAATTCACAAGATCAGTCTACAAACAGAACAGACGAGAAAACAACATCTATGGCGATCCCTCAAATCATACCTCGCCCTGGTGCGGACATTCCAGCAAGTAACATAAATCTTGATATACCCTGCAACGTTCCCGCTCCAGCTCAAATAACAAGTCAACAAACGAAAGGCCTAACCTTAAGCGCAATATCTGCAATGCCCTTGGTGTCCTTTGGAATTTTTCAAGGATCAGCCAAATCAATAGAGGCTACGACAAAGAGGGTCGACTGTATGCCAATTCGACAAATGCCTAAGCCAGCGCAAGGCAAAAGGGGGCCTGTCACTAAGAAAGGTGTACGGTCTCAGAAACCACAAAACTTTATTCAAAATGTACCCGGAGATGCTAAGTCAGGTTTGTTCGGCCGTTCCGAGCCGTCCAAACCAAGTGCACTTAGCAATACACATGCTGAAGTGAACCCCAAAAAGGACCCTGGGTGACTTGTAGCCCCTTCCAGTAAGCGTCAAAGAGTCGACTCAGGACCGGAAAGCATCACAAGTCATTCCTCAGGATCTTCGATTGACATCTGTGATCTCTCCACATACTCTGATGACATTTCAAGTGATCAACCAATATCAAACCCTTGTATGGTCCCTGAAGCCCTCCATGCTCGACCACCGCAAACTCCAACTTCTGAGGTGCACAAGGACAAGAATTTTGATCACAGGTCAATGGTGACTGAGAAAAGTCTGAAAAAAATGCCGTCACTTTTGAACCCCAAATATACTAGATCTCAAAACAATAAGCAAGTTCATTATTCTTTTCGCGCTTCCACATCTTTAAGATCTGGCAACAGATCTTCGAACTGTAAACTGAAATTGCAAAACCTCCACTGAGAAGACGACGGTTTAAACTTAAATCGCAATAATGTGATGAAATTATTTTCCTGCATTCCATCGCTTCGAACAATCACGTCTGATGACATAAGAATTGTGGAGTATGCAACTGAACGGTGTTGCAACCAAGTGCTATTGCACATCTCCTCAGCTTCAGTTTGTAACACTATCCTGAATGCCTCAGACGAACTGCTAATTTTTGGATTCGACATATCAGTTGAACCAATTAGTTCTGACCTTGACACTCCCAGGACTAGTTGAAAGAGTACCTCTCTCAGTAACTTGGAACAAAGATGTGCTAACCTATGCCGAGCAATGCTAATTTCAGACTCTCAAAGACTGTTCACAAAGCAGGCCCCCAAATATAGCACACAAAATAATAAAGCTGGTTGGCATTAGCCACCAGCTATTGTAAATGAATGTATTCGAGAATTTTTATCCTGGAACACTAGAGGGTTTACTCACTTATTCAACCAATTTGATGTCGAGATGGAAAAGGTCTTTGCTATCTGCCTGCAAGAGACATGGTTAAGTGACCCACCAGTTAGAGACAGATTTGTGATTCTATTAAACCCTGCAATTAAAAACATAAAGGGATGTCCTTCTTCTGGATTACTGATGATGATTAGGATGCACACTTGGTGGTGACTCATTGACTCATTTAGTCCTAATCCATTTGTGCAAGGAGCCTTACTTCAAACAAACAAAAAAAAACATAGCCACAAGGAAGCACCTGCTCATCTTAAATGGGTATTGGAACCCGAATAAAATTAGTACAAAATCGTTTCTTGATTCAATAATATTTCACATCAACAAAGTAGTATTGAATTATAAGAATTTTTCAATAATCTGCGCAGGTGACTTAAACTGTACTTGGTTCAAATATGTCCCAATCAATCAGGTGTTTAAACAATCACCTAACAACGAAGTAACCAGTCGAGGGCACTACTGGAGTCACGCATTAGGTAATCGCAACTGTAAAATAGTCAACGGTCACGTGCCAGGTGATCAACCGCCAAAGCAAACGTAGTCGAATCACAAAGAAGAATCAATCATTGACTACTTTTGGGTCTCCCAAAACTTATTTGAAAAGGACTTGTCACTTATAATATCTCCTATGTCAAATAGTGACCACAACCTGTTGCGGTTGGCCTGCACAGTGGAAGGGACAAATGAACCAAGAACAAACGACATCCCGGTTTCTGTGAATGCGGAAATCGCCTCAAGATTGATGGCTCCAAAATACAAAAAATCAATCAGAAACTTCTTTATGACAAGGCAATGTCGGTTGACTATGTTCCCCTGCTCTCAGACTTCGTCATTGAAAGAGCCTCTAATTCTATCATGGGACAAAAACATAAACACTTGTTATCGACATTATTGACGCAAGCCAAAAAGGCGATGCGACACGATGTGAGGAAATTGAAAAAATCGTATGCAGATATAAGGTCTATCAAAACTGCAATTAAAAAGCATCGCCAACTGTACCGAAATTTTTTAAAATCCCAAAAAATCATTATTGAGCAAGACAAAGCAGAGTTACTAATGAAACAGCTAGTCCAGAAGAACTCACGAGAAATCTGGGCAATCCTGAACACAGGAAACTCAAAACATCACTCTACTCTGTCAAATGGGATTGATTCAGTACAATGGGAACTTCACTTCGCAAAAATCTTCAGTAACCCACATGACGAAGAAGAAATAAGACCCGTCGAACATAATTTGCCATCATGGGACACGCAAATTTCAGCCGAAGACATAAAAGCTGTAATACGAACTTTGAAAAATTCACACGCCGCCGGTCCAGATTTAATAACGAATGTAATGTTGAAAAAAAATTATGCAGAATGGGCAACTTTCATAGAATCATTATTCTTATGACTATCATCAACAAGGACGATTCCGGTCTCTTGGCGCGAAGCAATTATTGTCCCCGTTTATAAAAAGGGCAATCGGGCAGACCCAACCAACTACCGCTCGATTGCCCTTTTGGACACCATTGGTAAAATCTTTGCTTCCTTTTTACGCCAAAAGTTGGTACAATGGTCAGTAGCGGAACAAATTCCCGACATACGGCAAACAGGCTTCACCAAAGGTGTCAGTGTAGAAGTGAACCTCCTACTAATGACCATATTAAAACTCGAAAGTCTAAGAACGAAAACCCGATTGTATGCAGCTTTCATTGACCTACGCAGCGCCTTTGATAGCATCAATCGATCCAAACTATGGCAAAAATTGGAAAATTGGAACTTAATTGAACCTATAAGAGCGCTACACTCAGAAACCGTCATCAGCATAAGATTAGATAACCAAGGCACCTTATCTAACCAAATATCCACAAATACGGGCGTGAAACAAGGCTGCCCATTGGCTGCCAAGTTATTCAAACTGTTTATTGCTGACATTCCAGCCCATCGCAAAAACGTGAGATGTTTTCCGCCTATTCTAAACAACACACAAATCGGATGCATCATTTACGCTGATGACGTGGTCCTTTTAGATAGGACCCC
This sequence comes from Ambystoma mexicanum, assembly GCF_040938575.1. NCBI lineage: Eukaryota > Metazoa > Chordata > Amphibia > Caudata > Ambystomatidae > Ambystoma > Ambystoma mexicanum. The sequence goes on from NC_090932.1 coordinate 1,425,550,485, forward strand.
GATAGGTTTACAATGGCAAATGACAAATTTACATGAATATCTTAATAAAAATGACTTGGCGTTAAACACTGAAAAAAACAAGATTATCATCATTGGCCGAACAAACACCAAAAATCAACGTCCATTTAGATGGAAAATTGACAAGAAACATCTGGATTTGGTAGACTCAATAAGATACCTGGGAATTTCCTTTAATAACTCACTCTGTGAACGTCATTGGAAGAGCGATATAACAAATCGAATGATTCAATTTAGTATTCAAGCACAGCTGTTGAACAAATCCTACGGAAAATTTACCTTATCCCCCGTATTGACATTCTACACTCAAAAAGTAGTTCAGGCTATCACTTTTGGGTCTGAAGCGGGATGGAGCATTGACATCACCTTTTGGCAGAAATTGGAAGGCATCTTTTGGTGGCGGGTCTTGAAGCTGCCGACCTATATTTCAATGAAGCAGATAAGATACAAACTCTCATTGAACTCTCTTCATGCCTGTGTCATGTGGAAATCTTTGATGGCATTGCGGAAGATGATCTCGACGCCCATTCCACCAGCTTATCAAGTTTTTTCCACCAGACCAGGCTCAGGAAAATCAAATCTTCTCGAAGAGTGGAAACAACGCATGGAACAGATTCTAATCCATGCCGATCTAACAGTAGAAGCTTTGGTAACAAGACCGCAATCCGTGAAAAAAAAGTTTGAACTTTCATGTTGGATTCAGAATAATGACCAACGCCTAATGATGCCAACGACTTTAGACTCCGGATTGGGAGAACATAAGTTGGGTGTACCATGTCGCTACCTAACAAACTGTCCCTCCCGACATCACCGTGAAAAGTTTCTGCGAATTCGTCTAAATTCTATAAAAACCAGGGCTTCGTCACTCAAAAGAAGTAAATGACAATAAGTGTCGCTTCTGCCTGAAAGAAATCAAATCTTTAGAACATCTTCTTACCAAATGTATCCTGCCCTTAGGAAAATACAGTCCAGTGAGTCCAGAGTCCCGAGACTGGTGGTCATATGCAATGGCTGGCAGTTCTGTGAAATTAAGCTGTGCCGTAGTGGACTTTATAGACTCATTAGAGTTGGAGGCAAACATATGACCATTAATTGATAAATTGTCGTCTCTTTTAGCCATGGTGTTGGAGCGTCATTGCTTACACCATATTGTTTGTTTTAGTGAAGAAACCAACAAAATCATCATGTTGTAACAAAAGTCTGATGCCACAGTGTTAGCACTGAGGCACTCAAGTCTGAAGTTTCAATAAAAAAAAAAAAAAAAAAACAAGGCCTTTGTGGTTGGGAATGTCAGACATTTTACAGAGGATAACATTGTTGGATATGCATTTTTGGCAGTCTGCATCCTAGGTAACAACATAAAGTAGATGGCAAAAATGGCACTATGAGGACTGAAAGCTGCCAGTTCCGTTCAGTCTGAGAGTTCCTTAGAACATATGATATCACGAGGCACCACAAGCAGTGGCCAGAAATGTCATGCTCTAAACCTCCTTGAATCCAGGGTTTTTAACCTAGAATAAATAGAGTATTTGAAGCAGCAAATCCTGTGGCAACAACATATCCCTGACTACAATGTCCTGCTCCCCTGGTAGGAACAACTTTAATCTGTATAAAAATTGATCAATCAGATCTACAATTCGATGCAATTATACTGAAGAAGGGGAATGGGAGTTGCAGGGGTGTTTTCTGCACCCTTGTCCACTCCAATTGCATCTACATAACTACATAATAAATTTACGGGAAAAAAAGGACCCTGATGTGCAGTTTCCATGCACGTAAGCAAAGGGAACTGGCATCGCTGAAGGACGGCGGAGTCGGAGGCACACAGTGAAGTGTACCGCAAGAAGGTAAGTAAGGGGTTGAGGGGTGCAGGTTGCAAGAATTGTCTCCGGGAGACAAAACCAAAAGTTGTTTTTGTTAAAATAACGTTTGTTTTTTTCTCCCGGGGACATTCCGAATTCAATCAATTCTTGGTAAACCTAAAGAACTGCCACATGGGAGGAATCCATTTCAGAGATTTGGGTGTTGTATGTGTTAGGATGTTTGCATAGTGGACTTGCTTCCTCCTGCCTTGGATTTAGAAATGTTGGAATCACTCTAGCAGAGATAGAAAAAAAGTTGTTCTGAGTCTCCTTAGAAAAGGAGAAATGGTGTCTCCGGCAGGGTTATCCATCACTATAGGAAAGGGGTTTAGATGATCATTTGTCTACTTTCTAAGTTGTGTGGTGATTTGTCCTGGGTTGGTCAACAAGTGTCAACAAGTGTGTGCAGATGATCCAGTGCGCGATAAAGACATACTAGGCCATTTTTGCATATTGTAACATTGGGTGAATGTATGGCTTCAGTGGCCTTCGTGATAATTGTTCCAATATAACTATCTTTCTATCATTATCATAAATGTTAATGGTTGGCCTAGGTAGCCAGCATATCCAGTTTAAGTCCTATTTGCTCTAAAATTATTTCCTTGAATGTTCACCAGAACACTGGCTTCATTTGTTGATCTTCCATGCATGAAGGCTATACTCCCTCATCCATACCGAGATGACTGGTGAGCACTGTGACAATTCACAGGATCTTGTTACTTCTCCCCAGAGGGCCACCCTTCCCTGTGAGGCTAGGGAGGTCAGCCTGCTACACAACAATCCTCCTAGGGGTGGCGGAAAGCAGAACCTCACAGGGAGAGGGTCGCATCATGGGAACAAGGACTCCTGTTCCATGATGGAACTCCCTAACTCCCTTGTGTTTGAGACCAAGAAATCCTTGAGGTCCTCCAAGAACCAACCTGAAAGCACTACTGTTTGTTATTGTACTATTCCCTCCTTTCCTCATGCAAGACTTAATGCTACCAAGACGGGGAGGAACATACAGAGTGATAATAAGTCTTCTCCCAAAAGTACTGAGAAGAGGAAGATTGAAGGAGTGATGCAAACTACTCCTTTTCCAAGTCTAGAAATGACTGTGAAGAGGTGGCCCCAATGAGGCACGAAGAATACTCCATTGATACAAATGAAGGGCAATGGCACTCAACAGGGGATAGCCCAGCAGCAGGACATAAAAACCAAGAAGGGACTCACTGAAAAGTACATGAAGCCTATTGCCCTTGAGAGATTCAAGCAGGGGAACAGGGAAGTGAGCAATAGAAGATGGTCCTTGGTCAAGAGGACATTCTAGTGCAGTCGGCAGAACACTCTGTAGCCAGATGCAGACCCGACCTATGCAGAAGCTGGAGAGGCTGACGATGGTGTGATCTCGGGGAAGTGGACTGTGCGGTCCATCAACTACACAGACACCGAAAGGCCAGTAAGACCTCATAGCCAGCATGGTGCAGAAGGATGCGGAGAGAGAGCCTCAAAGAGTGTTTGTCAAACACTACCGAGAACAACACCCCGGGAAGATGCACCTCCACCATAAAGACGGTAACCAGGGCCACAGGAGATCCGGTAGGGGTTTGGGTGAGAGTGAAGAGTGCTTTGCTAGTAATCTCCCTTGTCACAGTAATTGCCAGAAAGATACCAAGAGTAAATGGTATCTCGGGAGTACTCTCCCTCGTCACAGTAGTTGCAAGAAAGACACCAAGAGTGAACAGTGCTCCAGGAATAATCTCCACCGTTACAGTAGTTGCAAGAGCCAAGAGTAATATAAGGAAAGTCCAGGAATATTTATAATGCTGAGAAAGAATAATTGTTGGACATTTCACCAAGCCCAAAGAAGCCCCCTGGGAGGAATTACAATGGCTTATAAGAACTGTTACAATAGACTATCGGAAACCAGCCCTTAGGGTGGATCCAGCTGGACCAGGAGAAGGAAGTCATTCTCCTGGCTTCATTTCTGTTTACTGCATACGTTTGATTAGTGGTAGGGTCAGAGTAGAATGGTTTCGGACAGAGGACGTATTCATTACTTTGACAACCACCCTTAAGACGAGCAACAGAGTTAGAACTCAGTTAGGCAGGGCAACCCCGATAGGGAAAGATATTTTCTTTTCTTATTTTTGAATAAAAACTTGAGTTGAAATGCCACCACTTTGGCCGACTCCTTCTTCTGACTTACCACAGCACATTCTTTCTCATTCAGTTAAACAGGTTGGGATCAATTGGCAATGTGAAATCTGTTGCCAGACCATGGTTGGACCATCATGCATAAGAGGTTTCATCGGCAACCATGCAAGCCTCTGTAATTACAGCTTCTGTAGTTTATAAAAGGACACATTTATAAGAATTTGTCACATTTCTGAAACATCTGCCTGTTCTGCTGGAAGAATATAAAATGTTAGCAAGGTGCTAGGTTTCAGTCCATGGCCAGATGATGGCAATGAGCAATGCAATGGCATGAAAATGCCAAATCAATAAAATCTTTTTTTCCAAACTACTCCACCATACTACTGAATGAAAAGTTCCCTGACAATGTTTGCCCAAATCGGACGTTTTGCAAGAAGCAAGTTGGTTGCAGGCTTTTCTCTTTCCCAGCTGTGTAGTGATTTCATCATGTGCTATTTTGTGCTACTTTTTTTACACCAATTGGATTCTTTTGGGCTACGATGGCAGATCTGTTTTAATGTCCACCTGACATACACCAACCCACCCACCCAACATCCACTCTCTGTAACCTTCCCTCCACTCTCTCTACCCCATCCAAACCACTCCACCCCCATATTGTGTGCTGGGTGAGTTTTGGTTTGACAATGTTGTGCAACTTTTCTTCATGTTTTTTGACCCAACTAGTGCTGGAAATGGAAAATATTAACTATGGGAACCCATCTAAGCCCCCATTAATCAACATTGTTATTTCAAGAGATTAATTAATTATTAAGTCATGGATAACAATCAAAGAGTTGGCACAAGCAAAGTATAAAAGATAACCCTCCAAATACCTTTTGATAAAACCTCATCTAAACCTAAATTCCTTATGGAAACGAAAGAGAAAGAGATACCATTCAACTTTTCTCTCTCTCCCACAAGAGACAAAAAAGATCCCTCATGGGAGGAATTTAGATTTCCTTCAGGGTATTGTCTTTTAGAAGACTCTTGTAAGAAAGAAGAGGACAAACCTATGTTCATGTTATACTAGAACAAAAGTGCTATTCGTGTGAGTGGAAGGTCCATATAACTAGGCATTGTCTCTTGCATTTCTTAACCTCTAAAGTAAAACCAGAGGAAGAATACCCCAAGGAAATCCAAGACCCGGAGACCTAGAAAATGAAACATCCAGTTGTCTGCATGTTGAGTACCCAGGCATCTTCCTTAGGTGTAGAGGTAGGAAAAAAGGGAAAGAAAAACAGAAGAAATGAAGGGAAGAACACATACCTTCTTGCATATAAACAACACCCCATATACCGCTTCCCTACAACTATTGAGGACAAACAGGTCTGGGCCCAACTACATACAGGGAGTAAGAAGTATGCAATTCACCCTGAATTACTACCTGTAGGATGGAAGGGAACCAGAAAGAAAGAGATTGGATGTGTCCATGGACACACCTGCAACTACCCTGTAGACAGACTCCCTATCACCATTTTGGGAAATTTAGTTTAGGTGACAGCAGCCGCAATCCCCAAGTTACTGTTTCAATTGATCATCAGGAGTAAAGTTCCTTAGTTTCAAAAATGGTTATCCCAGATCACACAGATAGAACTCAAAATAATATCAGTTGGTTTAGTTCACTTAAAGTCTCACACTAGGGAAGTGTTCGGAACCCAGAATATCGATAACTCATCTATACAGTATTCCCCTGTAGACACCTGAATGAAGAAGAGTTAGTTGATAATCTTCCCATCTGGGGTTTGGAGGACCAATGGGAGAGAACACCCCACACCCATAGCCATCTTCCTCAGAACCCTAAGGAATGCCGCAGCATAAGGGGAAAGGTATGTGACTAATCTGAGGATGTCGGCAATTCTCCCCTAAGTGGAGACCTTCCCCAAGGGGTAAGGTTGTGCATCCACAGTACAATAGTCCCCATGGGGGTGGTGTACTGAGGGGGGTCACATGAGGGAGGAACCCTTTATGGGATTAGGGATTACTATATTCAGAGAGCGTGTTATACCCCTACATTAGTACCCCTAAACCCTTCCCCAATGTTCAATTCTCATATGCCTTCTTTTGATAAGGCCAATGTCTGTTATGGTCAGGTTAGTCAATCTAATATACTTGACAGAGTTCAAACCTTAGAAAATGCAAAAGATGTACATCCAACTCTATTCCATGTACTGAGAAGAAGATGATAGGCAGGAGTCCAAGGATCGCTGTGGAGAAACAGCATACACTTTCTACACTGAGATGAAGATGATCAGAATACCAAGGATCACTATCGAAAAGCATAATGAGTGCTCTAGTTTTTCAACAAGCGTGATTGGCCCAATGCAACTCCCTTTCCCAATGCAGGAGTTTAAATGTCAGACATCTCAGATGCAACTTTGAGACAATCATCCAAGGAAGAAACCGGCAAGCTATGCCATGACCAGCAGGACGAGAGCCAGCCGGAGGAAAGCCGAGAGCAGAGGAAGAGGAGAACGCGAGCAAGCTCCCAGAAGCCATGACTGCTCACGTTATTGCTGTTTACAAGCTCTTGGCATCCCGAGCACCAGCAAAGCATCCAGCAGAGAGGATACACTGCCAGGAAGAAGCAGTCACCAGTGAAGCTGCTGCTGATCACAACAAAGCCCTGAAAATGACCAGAGCCTCCAGAGAAACCGCAGCCACTGTGGAAATGCTGGTACCTTCCACTGGGAATTAAAAAGGTACATGGGTTACCTGAGTGATCCAGGAGGCCTGGCGGAGCAAAAGGGTGAAGGCAGAGGCTGCAGAAAGGGGGGCCTGGGACCCTGGGAACCGAGTGTGAGTCTCGGACCCACACCCACATGAAATTCGGAAACAAAAACCAAACTCTACATTGCGAGTCTGGGAACCGCACCCATATAAGAAACTGAAACATAGCCAAACTAAATATTGTGAGTCTGGGAACCACACCCAAAGAAAAATAGCCTCTGCTGGAACAGTTACTTGGCAGGAGAGAAAATAAAGCAACTGTAAATGTTTTGGGTTAGGACTTGCACATATACAGGGACAATCCATGAGAGAGTGTAGGCTTAGCAGGAGAGTATACCAAGCTGGATTGAATGTTGCAAGGCTGGAACACGCACCCAAATAGGAAGTTTGATGAAAGGATAACTGCTTGGCAGGAGAGTGAACCAAGCAGTTATATTGTGAGCCTGCGAACCACAAGTGAAATAAATCCAGTGCAACAAATCCTACACTTGGCAAAAGGAGTGTGCCAAGTTGATGGGATGAATAGAAAAAGCATAAGGAGGATATTCTTGTGAACTGACTATTTACACTTTTTTTGTTTAAGCAATTCCAGGCCTTGGAGGCCTCAGAAGGAGAAAAACACTGTAAGAAGGATCCCAAGGGAAAGGACTACAATTATGCAGTTGGAATCCTACAATGTTGGATCTATCTTTATTTTGGGCCACTTTTTGCCTAAGACACTGGGAATGTTTCTGTTACTTGGAATTACAAAGAATATGTTTACTTTAGGTAAACGTCATCCTAGCACAGTTGATTTATATTACTAGTGTTAGGGACAGAAGTAGGCTTTTTTGAGACACAATAGGGACAGACTTTATAGACATTTTCTTTAGATTTCTTAGAGGCAGGGGAACCCCTCTTAGTTTTAGGGACAGAGATGCATTTTTCCAACCATTTTTCATATAATAAAAGTTTCTGCCCAAAGACATGCCACAATTGTGTCTGAGCCTTACTTCTGGATCCTCACATAGTGCATAGGCAGGGCTTCCATAGATCCTGACTCCTTTGTGTGTTTGAAAAGGACCTGAGACACAGAGCAGTTATTTATAGTCTTAATTTCCTCATTGCCATCAGAAATAATCTCATTCTTTTCTCCTACCATCCACCCTACCATGGGTTCTTCTCTCTGGTTTTTGGGACAGTTTCTAGACATGTGAGCTTTTTCTCCTCTGGAGAAACAAGATATTATGGGGACCACAAGGTCTTTTCTCTCTACGCAAGGGTCTTACTTTTTCTCTAACCCATATGTATCTCTGATCTTCCTTCAATCCACTTTCTCTAAGGCTACCTTCTTCCACTGAAAGAAGAATAGTGAAAAGTTAAAACTCTGAGTAACTTCTCCTGATGAAAGTTCTGCACATTTCAAGAGGACTGAAACATGTTGAGTTTTGTCTCTAGGAAAATGTAAACCTAGAATGGTCTATTGTGATTTACTAAGAATCTGAACAATTAGAAGATGCATATTATGATGCCTAGACTATTGTTCTAGATTTAAATAGATGTATAAAAACATCACTTTCTCTATTCAATAGAATTGTTTGTCACTTGTATTTTTTGTATATGTTTTAGTCATACTTTTTTAAGAGTAGTTCAATGAATTGTTGTGTGTTTCTAATCTCAGTCTTGAGATTTTTTACATTGTAAAACTTAATACATTGTTGAACATTTTTAAAAATGTTCTTGTGAATGTCTTAAAAAAGAATCTCCGCTGATAGATTTTCTCTAGCTTTTACTCTATGAATAATTAAGACTCTGGCACAGAGGGGTCATCGTGGTTCTTAAAGAATTTTATTAGTGTGAGAAAATGAAAAGAAAACAATGCCTTGCCCTAACTCTAAGCAGGGTTTTTCAGCCTCAACAAAAATGCTAATGTCTCTGTCAGGATGTCAAAAGCAAAAGTCCATAGTCCTGTGTCAGAATCCTAGCGTTGTCCCTCACGCTCTATGCTAAACTAAATCAGAGGGGTATTCTCCTGATCCAGAGGAATGATTCCCTTCCTCTGGACAAAAGCTAGTTCGCAGTTTGAACGTTCTCAAAGTTCAGTTTCAACTGGTGGGGGAAATGTCTCTCTTCCCTAGTCCATATATATATGTCTTAGACTACAGTTGGCAGAGCTGGTTCACATCTCTACAAGGTACTGTTATGAAGAAGGGTGGTTTTATACTCCTCCAAACTGTGGTCAGTCTCTGATGCTTGTTAGCATACCTGGTTCCCTTCTCTATCAGATACTGCATTGAAGAAGAGTGGTTTGGATACTCCTTCAAACTTTGGTGGGTCCCTGACCCTGGTTGGCAGACCTGGTTCCCCTTTCTACCAGGCACTGCAATGAGGAAGCATGGTTTGTATATGCCTTCTATTCATTGGGGGTCCCAGACCCTTGTGGGCGGACCTGGTTCACTCTACTGCCAGGTACTGCCATCCCAAAAAAGGATTGACCTTCTGTTTTCTTTCTTGCATACCTGTTTTGCCAAGTGTTATCAAGTTTTACTCTGTCTTGGTTTTGGTCCCAGACCCAGTCCTTCAAGCTTCCTGTGTTTTTCAACCATCCCCAACAATCCCAGTACCTTTGTGTTGAAAGTTGGGTCTCCTCGTGGCTAACGGAGGCTTACAGTCACTCTGCTCAGTCTTTCACGGTCTCTCCATCCCAGGCTCTTTGCTCTCTGCGGCGGCACCACAGCAGTATGAGAGGAGTAGCTGGAGGCTCTCTTCTTTCTCTGATTCTGCACCCGGACTGCTACAGCAGTTCTGTTAGGGTCTCTGCTCTCTCTCTCTCTCTCTCTGGCGCAACTTCCTTTGCTGCGGCTCTGCAGTTAGGAAGTGGTGTTGTGCTTGCCTTTGCCTGTCTCCTAGTTCACCACCCTACTCTCCCGCCTGCTGTTTCCAGATGGTTTCGGGTCCTCACAGGAGATGCCACTGCGTCCCAGTCATCAGTCTTCTCCCCACACTAAGCCAGATGGCTTCCTGGCCATTCACTCTTCCTGGGAGGAACTCTCTCTCTCTTGGCGATCCTCCCTTCCATTTTATGAACATGAAGTGCCTATTGTGTCCTTTATGTCTAGACCACTCATATTGGTTCTGTGGAGTTGCCGTCATTACTCTGCACCTCTTCCTCGTCTCAGTGGTTGTTAACAGTGTGTTTTTTAACTCCTCCCTATTCTTCTTCATCTTAGTTCTTTCGACTTCATGATTTTTATAGAAGTACATGGGATAGGAGGGTAGGGATCAAGAGAGTGGGGGTGGAGGAGAGTTGTAGGTGTAAGGCGGATATACCATTCTCCCACAATAGTCATCACTGGTCATAAGGGATTTCTCTCCCCATGAGATCCACCCCCAGGGGGACTATCGGGTAGTGGCCTTCCTGCCTGGCCTCATGGGCAGGGACTCCCCCTATGGAAGTAACAAAGATATCCTGGGATAGTCACAGAAGCCATCATCCATCCCTTTCATTGGACAATGTCCCAAATATGTCTTGGCTGTATTTGTGTTTTTCTTTTTAGAGGTACCAAAATAAACTTGGTTAGAATATGATTATTGAGCACAGACCATAGTTAAGTAACATTTTGTTCCGGGTTCATAGCAGCTACTCTGATGTAGTTCTCCTCATACTCATACCACGGTGCCATTCAAGACCCTGCATTTCATGGGCATGCTTCTCTGACTTGCTGTTGTCTGGTGCCCTTCACAACTGTATGTAATGCAAACAGGAAGCAAAAGGAAACAAGTATTCCTTATTAGAATTCAGATGGATAAAGGAATGCGGTAAACATTGTGTTATTGCATTGAGCGCTAGGGGATGGATGGATAAAAATAAGGGGAATTCCCTTTTTATAAACGGAACAATGGGATTGTGGGGTTTGGAGAATGGACAGATTGTATGTGGTGCTGACCTGATAGGTTTTGCTTTCTTTTTTCTCTCAAATTGAATGCCTACCACCTTGTAACTAATAGATGCTGTACATGTTTAGACGGTTAATCTACACAAGGTAACAACCTTTACAATGAAAGCAACTACTGGCAGGTTCCAAAGCCGAGTGTGTAAAAATAACAATCAGAGCCATCTTAACCAATTTTGGGGCCCTGGGCGTGGACATCTTTGGGCCCCCCCCTCCACCAAACCAAAGGAATTTAGTAATCAAGAGTGTCTGGTCGCTCCCTTCCCCCCAACCCCATCGTCGTGGGTTGATATGCTGCCTCATAGCATGCAAAAAAGTAAACATGCTTCCTCCCTTTAAGTCCCATTACCTGCTTCATTCTTGCTCTAATCAGAATAATAGACAAGTATCATTTGGAGGCCTACATTAACAGTTTATGAAGAGGTTACTTCTATTCTAGTATAGGACACTTTTTTATCAATAGCATCCAGGAAGATATGCAACCTGTAGTGTTAATGTAGGAATGTGTGTAAAAGGTGCATGTAACCCAGAATAGACAGAGCACTCACATTAGCTGCCTCACAGAATGAAAAAGTGCTCAAGCATGGATACAGGAAACCAAGTGGAAGGAAGGAGAACGCTACACGCACCATAGCATGGATAGTGGATGCAGATTAGAAGCTATCAGGAAGGTGACTGTATTCAGCTAGACTTAGATTAGAAGTGGGACATGGTTTACAAATAGTGCTGCCATTACAGATCAGGGGAACAAGTGCCTGTAGTGTGCAGTATATCAATGCTCACGATTATAGTGGAAGCAACATTGTAGTCTCATAGGACTCAATGGGAATGGGGATTAACACCATTCCGCCTCCGTGATTTCCGGAAAACCGGGGTTGTAATGCCCCGGTAATTCTGGTAATCACGGAGGCGGAATGGTAATACGAGTCCGGCAGTAACCAGGCAGTTTTACCGCCTCGGTTACCGCCGGACTCGTAATGAGGCCCATTGTCATTTATAAACGTGCAGCAAGTCATGGGCTAAACGTTGCCACCAGCATGCGAGAAGGCAACCCTCAAAGAAGACAGCACAGTAATGAAAGACATATCAGATGATTTCACTGGGATCACTGTATCGTCTGCTGGCAAATTCAGGATAGAAGCATGAACGCTTTGGTTCCACAGTCTTGAATTTGGATGCTTATTCACCAATTGGACTAACGGTTGGACTAACAATTTATGCCCATTGTTGGAGGTGATTGCCTAGGTTTTACAACACACCATCTGAATAAAGCAATTTCTAGACCTTCATCATACAATGACATTTTATTTTGTATAGCAACACCTATCTCGTGCAGGCACATTGCTTATAATAGCACCTTTTGCGCTGAAAAACCAAGTACATGTGCAGGCAGGTTTTAAGCTTCATTCATAGGAAAAGCTCAGCCAGCCTGGCTGTAATGTGCTATTCTAATCTTGCATATGTACACATGCCTCCACAATGAGTACTTAACACACTGAGCTAATTTCTGACCATCAATATGTATTTCAGCTTTGGCTATTGTACATGATCAACATAATTCCCACAGGGAGGAAAGAATGCTACAGGAGTGGTCCAGTAATGAGTACTCAGGCTATGTATACCACAGTGAACACAGAAAGCATTGCAAGATAAATTGATCAAGGCAGCATGCACTTGTCTACAACCGACAGGCAATAGGTTCAGAGCCTCAGCAGCATGCCATAAAATATCCTGACATGTGCTTAAGTCTGGCAAACAATGGAATCTTACTTCTCTAGATCAGGCAGCCTTGTGGGACCGCCTCCAAGTTGGGGGCCCAGGCAAGTGCCCCTTTTGCCCTCCCATAAAAACGTCTCTGGTAACAATATAACTGACTGGTGATTTGACTGCTGTATATGTATTAGAATACATCCCAGACACACTATTCAGCTGAAAGCTAGGTTAGACCTGGGCAGGGGGCGGGAAAGACCCTTCGTCATCACACTCTAAACACACCACCAGAGGATCATCATGAATCTGAACTTTTTCAGAAGATTATGATCTGTTGCTGGTGGTTGTGTTGCAACCAGTGCACATGTATTGTGATGGCACGGCCGTGCTTGGTCTTTCGGATGCTTTGATTGCTTGATTTGGTCCTGGACATAGAGCCAATGCAAGAGGCTTTTTAAATATACTCTGCTGAGACAGGTCGGGCAATGAAGTAATAGTGCTTATGAGGTAGAATAGCTGAAGGTTCGAGCTGGGATTTAAAAGGAATCCACAACGGTAAGGTGTCCTACTTTGAAGAATCATTTTGTGGTTCTCAATTAGGATATTTATAGGACTGCTAAATAGGTGTCCCCAAATGCATTAATAAATTATTACGGGCTTTTGAAAAGAGAATGTTCCACACCTGGATTAGGTCTGCATTCCCCAGTGCAGTTTCTTCAAAAAATGTGTTTGATAGCATCGGTGGATTTAAGTATATTATGTTGAAACTCTGCTGATCAGTAGAAGACAATGGACGTGCAGTTCCATAGGCGCGACAACATGGGTGACCAAACTGGCCTGTAATGTAATCTGGTGGACCACACCGATGTCTGGCTTTGTATCATTATCATGGTTTCTTGATGGTTTGCCAGTTTTGTCTAACTTAGTTGTTAGTCTGCTCGCTTTACTCAATCCTGCCTATTGATTTTGTAATATGTTCACTCTCTCTGCTTTCAGAGGCATACATGAGCTCTGTACATTTCTAAAGCAAACAAACCATGTGCTGGGTTTAAGCCAGTGGGTGAATGATCAAGAGTACTGGACAATGCTCTAGCTCAGGGCTGTCCAACTCCAACTAGTAGATACACATTTTCCTCCGATACATCCATTCCTCGTGTCCAAAAACTGTCCACCCAACAACACGATATTGAGATGCAACACTATGCCTACCATTTTGCAGACGTCTACACCGTTATTTTTTAAAAATAATCCTTCAAATTGATGTATCAATTTTCTTAACAGCCCCCTCCCGGTCTCAAATCTTTGCCAAAATAAACCTTAAGCTTTCATTAATATCTTCATCTCAAGCATGAGCATGATGTTCAAGCTCCAGGATGACACCTATTAGATTCAAACAGAGGTTATCACTTCCCAGTGATTGGCGTAATATTTCGATGTTCATCTTGACCCTTCTTTGTTTTGTAATTGTGTAAGGCAGGGATAATTTTTCCACTCAGTTCAATGCGGAAAGGTTCAGGTCAGAGGGAACAGGTTGGTGAACATTTCTGAATCGTTAACATCACCTGTAAACTGCTTTTATGAAGTATACCCATTGCTGTGCAAATTACATGGCACCAGATTGTGCAACCCTTTAACAGAATAGCGCTCACTAACTTCAAAATCCTTAAAGCACAGTAGGGCGGACCACCGGCAACCAGACAAATGAAAGACAATCCACTGAAGACAAAGGCTCAGCGCAACTCTAGCAAGGATAACAAAGTTTTATTTCTCAAATAACGAAAATAGCATGTCAGTAGGGGCTTTCACTCCCGACAGCCATGGAGCGCACTTGTTAATTCACAGCAGGACAGCACATCTTAAATTAAGTTGTCATCACAAACGATGCAAGCAATATAAAGTACTAATTACACTAGTTAATTGGACAACTCCTATGTAAACAACACCCACTCAGTATAGAATGCCAGGCAATTGGTTACATTTCTTTCAGTGAATCACCTTCACAGTGGTCTATGGCCCTGGGACTTCTGTGTCCCAGAGATATGATCAGATCCCTAATTGGGAATGCTTCTCTCTTGACGAACAACTCATGTGATGTGCACCTGACAATTGGACGTGAGCTCAGTGGATACTCTCAAGGTAAATTTGGCCCTCCGAAATTTGAGGTGCTTCTTTGGATCCCAAACACGCAAGCGCCCCCACCATGACTCCCCAGCACTCACTTAGATTAGTTGGCCTTACCCTGTGCACCTCGTAGTACAAATCACAAGACATTCTGCTCTGTGCTCCCCCCTTCCCTTGGCAGCCACTCCCTCCCTGGACCTTCCCTGGGCCCTGCCAGGACCACATTAATCAGTCAACAGTGAGGAATTTAGGAGTTCTAATGGTGGGTGTCAAGTAGAGTGACCAGTATCATGGGAGCACTAGGACTGTGAATTGGGCTGCTTTGGCAGCTCAGGACCTCTGCCCTGGCTCTCAGGAGATTATCTTTCAGAGACAGGCACAGCCCTGCTTGAGCATGGCTATTCACATTCCTTTCTAGTTGCATAGGACTGCAGTGTGAGACAATGAGATAGTTGTATCTATTCGGTTTTAGTCTGCCGTCTGGGCTGGGAATGGGGATTGGAAAGTAGCTTAATGAGGAAGGCTGAGATTTACTATTGCCTGTACTGTGGCCTGGCCTCTAATTTAGCATTTATATAGCGCTACGAACCCTCAGGTATCTGAGCGCTGCTTATTACCCACCATGTGTAGTGCTCATTTATTGACCTTGGAAGGATGAAAGGCTGAGTTTGGCCCAATTGGGATTCGAAACCTGCATCAGCAGGCTCTACACAGATGTCAAAGCGAGCGCTCTACTCGCTGTGCTATTGGACCGGACGATAGCACAGGTCTAGGTCTCAATCTTAAAATGGTGGCACTTGAGTGTTTTCTTGCCGCAGAACTGGACTGGCTCTCCCACCCTCCATTTACACTATGAGCTATTATATTCCCTCACCCCTAAAGCACACCCTTCCATCCCCTACAATCCTGCTTCTACATTTCTTTATACCCTAAATATACTTTCCTCAACCTAGGGGGCAGGGGACCTGGATATGCATCCCAACAACACTGATCCAACAGTTGTCTTGCAAAATATGATCAACACTCCCGTTCTTACCCAGGCACATTTACAAGTCTTATAAATATGGTGTAGGAACCCTGTGCTGCTACCTGAATATAGATAAAAACATGCATGGATACAGGTTTACTAATTCATCTTCTTCTGAGACCAAACTGTCCCTTTGTTTGCCCTTTCCAAAATGCCAAGAATGGCAAGCTGTTTGGATGAATAGGTTGGAGAAAAATGGTTTATGACATGAATAGGACTTTTTTCAAATCTTGGATGGTCCAATTAACAAAGAAGAGCTATTTCAAGTGAACGATACATGATGTGCTAATTATTATCTTTCGAGCTGTAACTTACTACTACTGGCCATGGTTTTCAGAAAAAAAAAAACAGCTCTGGACCTGAACAAAATGATCCTTGCGGCTGAAACTAGCCATACTGAAAAAAGCCAGACACTCGCCAGAGCATAGATTTGGGCAATGTGTATTGTATACGTGTGGAAAAATGGAAACTGATGACCTGCCAATTTGTTTTCCCCATTGACTACAAATAATGTCCCCATTAAATCAGTGTTGCATCATTTTACACATACTCCAAATGTGTGCCTGTTTCATCATAGCACATTTTGATGTTTATAACATAACAGCTCTAGTTATTGAGCATACGTTCACCCAGGTACACCTTTGCACTCATAACATATATGCATTGCTACTCAAATTAATGGTGCCCCTTTTATTGACCAGAGAAGGATGAAGAACTAAGCGCACCTACCAAACTCCATACATGCGGCTATGAGGTCAAACACCGATACCTGCAGTGGATGCATCAGTCCACCGACCGAGCTGAGCAGGTGTTAGCTCTACTATGAATATAAGGTATTTCATGGTACAGTCATTCTCTAGTTTTTACAGTAGTTCATCTGACTCATGCAGAAAAGAAATGTCTTTGCATTGGCAATATCTAATAGAGTTGTATGGCCTGCTTGTAAAAGCGGGTTTTACGTAATCATTTCTGGATTCTGAATTTGGGTAGTCACCATTTTTTAAATAAAATATTTGTGAATTTGGTTTTTCTTGCCGATTCTTTGCATTAAAGTTGTGTTCACTTATGTTCTATCATTTAGGATTACATCACTGACAGCTTATCATTATTTTAGGTGGGGTTTCGACATGCCCTTTGACTTATGTGAGGGAGTGGGCGGAGTCTATAATGATTCCTTAATGGATTTCAGGACGACCATACACGCCTTTAGTACGTAAGGGGTTACGTTATTCTATTCTTAACATCAAATTGCCTCATTTTTTTTTTAACTTATTATTAGCACACTTTTTATTTACCTCACTCTTAAACAACCTTTCAATATAGTTCATCTAATTTAAAAAAAGGAAAACCCAATTAGTGCCCCCCTAGAAATATGTATATGCAAAAAGTAGGGCAAATTATATGAGACTTTGTTGACCTGCAGCAGGTATTTGGAACAGTGAGTAGAAATCATCTGTGAAGAGGCTGCAGAGAAAGAGACCGCGAGAATCACAATGTTCGATTCCTTGGGGTTATCAAAGACATTAGCGATGTCTGGCGATGTCCGGGACCACGCCTAAAAATATCACGTTCAAATGCACTGCATATATTTTGGGGTATTTCTTGATTATAGTTTTAAACCTTACCAAAGATCAATTTTGCCATATCCATAAAAGAACTGCCTGATTCATTTGCAAAGCAAGTATTTGTGTAGGCCACATTGGGACATAGTGGATCAATTGCTGTCACTTCCTTCGAAAACAGAATTACAAGGCAAAGACATTTGAATTGAAGGATGTCATATTCCTTTATAATAGCCACCTGAAGCTATGAATGTAGGAGCTGTACTTGAAAACTCCCCTGCACATTGGGTTTAAAAGTGGTATCGGGGCAATGGAGCAATGTGTACTCCTACATTATCTCTCTCGAAATATGTTACAAGAAGGGAGGCTTTTATCTTACCTTGACTGCCTGCCTTATGGCATTCTAGAGGATATGGCATAGACCCTCTGTTCCTGAGCCTGACCGGACAGCTGTATTGTGAGAATCTCGCAGTAGTGAAGTAGGATGTGGCAGTAAATCTATGAGATCAGTTGAGATGAGAAGGAGGTGAGGTCCGATTGTGTTCTGACCCGTGTCTCTTAAACCTATGCATAAATGACCCTGCTACCAGTGCCTGTGAACCAGATGTGGATGTCACAATGATTGTGGGAAGACCAGACCCTACACCTTCATCTTCACCAACAATGCGGCCCTCCTTGCTAAGACTTCAACATCTGCTTGGATGAAAACTGTTTGGGGGGCTAGTCATCCTGCAAATAGCTGAAATTCACCTTGATCAAATCCAAAATCATTCTGGTGGGCTGGGAAGTGAGACCAAGAAACCAGCCACCTTTGCTCTGGCAGCAGGCAAGCTGCCATATATATATATTAAAAAAAAACATATGCTTACTTAGGTCTGCGTTTTGCAGCTTCTTAATGTTAGAGAGAGCAGGAGTACCCTAAGACCAGGTAGTGAAAAGGGTCCTTTGGTTTGCTATGAGAGTAGGAGGCTCAACTCAGGAAAATGCCCTGGAAATGCACTGGGCAAAATCCGTCCCACCAAGGGTCTAAATTGGCAAATGATAGGGTTATTAACAAAGAGACAGTGCTGATTAAAGCAGAGAAGTCTACCTGCAAGTGTTTTTGGGAGTTCCCAGCGGCACCTCAGAAATCTGTATGCAGCCTGAGGTCAAGATAGCGGCTGGTGGAGACATAATGCAGCTCAAGCACCTATGGCTGCAGATGTGAATTTGGACCAGCGCACACACATCCCTATATTTCAACGCGATCAAATATACTGGAAATCTGTAAGGGGCACATTTATTTACATGGGTCTCCAACATCGTGGTCTTGAGCAATATGTGCTCACCCAGAACTGGCCCAAACCAATAAGCCTTATCAAGAAAGGTGCAACAGATATGTGTGGATAGGAGGGTAAGTATGAGGCAGAATAAGGTAGCTGGGAGATGAGTCATATGTGGGCTATGTTGCCCTGAAAGTTGGACAGAGCCTGGGACCACATTGATAGCAGAAAGAGCGGCCACATCATCTCCTGCCTTTGGCTTTAACAGAGCAGTGGAGGAAATTAGAGGACTCACACTGCCAATGCTACTATTTATATTGTACTTTCAAGTCAAGAAAATAACATGACCTCTTCGAAGTCAATGCTTTGAGAGGCAGGAGCTATCAGAATTGTCCATGCTCTGACCTTGCTGTTCTATGCGTCGGGTCATGTAGTGGATATTGCAATGTCCTAGATCTCGAAAGAGCTTGGAGCCAGAGACAGTGGCTAATTTCAGAAAGCAGGGCACGCCAGCGCACTCATTTTCAGGAAGTTTAATTGTGTGGTTTTAAAACATGTTTCATGCTACTTATGATGTATCCTTCTGTTCATTTTGGGCGACTTTTACACAGTTATTGGAACGTGTTTTATCAGGCACCAGTTTCTCAAGAACGTGTGTTTGGCAATAGAGATAAAGCGATTAAAGGCCCCAAATCAACATCACAAGTAAAGAATAAGTATTTCAATCAGGGACGTCATTTGGGGGCTGCTAGTGGTCGCATCTGCACCCCTGACTTCTCCCTTTCTACCCCTGTGGACTTCCTTGTTAACCCTAACAAAAAATTAAAAATACACAAAACAACAAATGGAAGCTCCTGGGCTGGGGCCAGCGCCATATGCCTCTTTGTTTTCTGGGGTGGCAGGTTTTCTTATTCAGGCCTCTTAAAAAACAGGGGGAAACATGGGGTTCACAAGTGTAACACTTTGAGCTGTGACCCTAATAAGAAAGAATAGGAATAACAAATAGTTTGTAATTCTGTAATTCTATACAATAATTGATGGACTCATTAAAGGTTTATTTAAGGCACTCTTCAGGGGACTAGTCACCGATTTAGTCTGTTTTTAAACACTTAAAATTCACAATGCAGACAATAACTTCCAAAAAGAATGTATAGTAGAATAAGCATCAGTTTCGGACTATGGGCCTCATTAGGAGTTTGGAGGTAGCCATGCCGTTCTTACCGGCATGGCTACCCCCAAACATGGTACCGGGTCCGGGTCCAGAAAATAGGGAATTACCGGGCCATTCGGACCTTGGAGGGCCCAGTAATTCCCTTTGGCGGGACCCAGACCCAGTACATCCCCATTCTCATTTGAGTCTCCATAGGGCTCAATGGGAATGGGGAAGATGCTAACAACGGGCCCGTCTATGATGGGCCCGTTGTTAGCATCCTGGTCTGCTAGCGGGTCCCACTCTGCACGGCTGGTCTGGCCAGGCGTCCAGAGCGGGACCCGCTGCAGACCTCATAATGTGGCGGCCCAGAATGAACGGTGCCAGTCCCTCACCGGCACCGTTCATTCCGCGGCCACCTACGTTGTAATGAGGCCGTATGTATTTTGCTTTTCGCAAGTTGCAGTTGTAACTTTTTTTTTTTTACTGCCCTCGTCTCTTTTACAATCATCATAAGACATTCCATCTCAGTGTCCTCGGTCATGTGACAAAATCCTTGTGCCTAAAAGCTTGTGTAAAGTGTAGAAATGTTTGACCATAGCACATAAAGTGGCCAAAATGAATGCTTTGTTGTAATGTGTCTATCTTTCGTACCTCCCTGGCATGCTGTTCAGGGTGTTTGTTTGCATGTATGTGGTAACGAGTGCCCAGAGTAAGGTGTAGAGGAAGAGCCAAAAGCCCCTACCAAAAGCTCTGCCCCCATGTTGCCTATATGTTGTGAACCGGAAATTGCAACAAGTGCAGTACCAGTGAGGATGCCTGTACCACAAAGAATTCTTGAAACAAGGTATCCATTGAGAAACCCTATATGCATTCACGAAGATATGATGGCCTTTTGGATAAAGTCCCGGAAGAAGTGTGAAAATGAGTGCGAAAGAAGAATGGTGACGTCATGCGCAGCAGAACTGATACACCCAGAAAAGATATAAAAAACAAAAGAACATAGACATTCTATAGGATCTGAAGAGGAGGTGTCGAAGATGAGCAACATTTCAGGCTCAAAATGAAGATGCGCATACAAGGAAACAATGAAGAAAATGCAAAGTCATTTTACAATTGTACAGACGCAGTACCGCAAGTAGACAACGTGATCTTGAGGCTGGCTACATTGTGAATAGATTGCGGCGATGCCCAATGTATATACATAGGAATGTATTGAACCTGGATATTCCACAATGCACTTTAGCAAGGCTTGAAGGTTTCAGTTTGGCACAATTGGTTAACAGAAAAAGGCGAAGGAGAAATTCAAGAAAGGCTTGGCTGGCCCAGCACCAAGAGTCGAGGCCACTGTGAGCCTAGTTGTCCATCCAGTAGTTATATGAATGTGAGAAAGAAACAAACTTCTGTTTGAAGCGGAATGAAAAAACACAGAAGGCGCCAAGAGTTCAACATTTAATAATATTAAATGCACCGAAGAGCTTGAAAATGTGGTCTCCAGTCACATGGTCAGATTGAAATAGACTTTGGGTCGAGCTACACCGAAACAAAAAGATAAAACCATGCCACACTCCCTTTTATTTTCAGGCACCGAGAGCTTCTGCAAGGCCAAGTTCAAAGCCTTAATTGAATGGCAGACTGCAAGTGTGATGATGGATGTCAGACTAATTGGGTGGGAAGCTATGGTTAAGACCAGCCTACAGGCACCTGGGGTACGAGCCTGCGTACTGATGGCATGTGGAATATTCCAGAATGGTACAATGGTGCCAACCAATTTCACGTAACAGAGAGCCTTATAGTTTCTATAACCAATGGATCGTTGTATATTTTATGACGATGAAGATGACTTGCACTAGAGCATGGCTAAGTTGTCCACCTGATGTTAGAGACCCGATCACTACCCCCGTTAGTACGGACCATATACTTAGATGTTCCCTGTAAGCCTATTACATCCCCAGGTAGGTTTTTGTAGTTTTCCACAAAGTGAGACGTCATTGATGATGAGTTTTGACTATAAAAGTTGTGTTTTTTAAGAAATGCGTTGAGAGAAATCGAGCGAACGTCCGTTGATGTCATTTGTAAGTCACTATTTTAGATCATTGCAAATAAAACAGTACCTTGTTTTGCTAACATCCTGAGTTGGTTTTATTATTGATGTATGAGTAAAATCTGCATCCCCATACGTAAGTATTGCCAACTCGTCTTAAAGGGCCCTTGGTCTATGGGTTCATGTGAGTGTGCTGCCTTCACTGCGCTACTCTTAATTCTTTAATACACAGTTATGAACCCTCCCAATGGGAAGTATTTTGCCAACCTCTGAAGCCTGAAACGTAGATGCACGCAGGCTTGGCAACTTTATGCCAGACCTGCAGATGTATTGGCCTGCTGTTGAATCTCGGTTACTAGTTTAATGGTATCTACTACAGAGTGTAGTTTGCTTTCTGACTTTGAGACCATACAGACATGTAATTGCTCATTTTATAGTAGCCGATAAGATAGCTATAGCCGATATGATAGCTCATTAGGTTGAGCACTTGCTGATGCAATATGTGTGTGATCTGCAGGTTTCAGGTTTAAATCCCAGCAAAGGCAACTCAGCCTTTCATTCTTCTGAGGTTGATAAATGTGTGCCAATGCAGGTTAGGTGATAGTGTATGTAAATGTGTTCTATCTAAAGTGCTTAAGCGTAAGTACTATATCATAACACATCATTATCATTTGGCTTTGGACATCTGCTTGCATTCAAAGTAATTTGGCAATATGGGCACATACACACTGATATCAAAGATACATATAGTGATTAATTCTTGTATGAAATGTATATCACATAACATTGCTATCGTAACCATATTTTTCATATGGTACTTAGGAACAATGCTATGTGATGCAACTTCCTGTTTTTTCAAGGGGTGAAAGGTTGTGTTCCATCCCTTCCTGTGATGTCACATCGGGTGTGGTCAAATGCCATCACTTTATGGTGAAATTATGTCCCCGAAAGCAATGCCACTTTTACTGTTTTCTGCAGCTAGATTCATGAAGGCAGAGGGCTCCTGCAAGCGGAGCCAATTATAAACACAATAAACGTTTGTGGATCCCATAGGACCACTTTCGAATTTGCCCTGGGCCTGTTCACAGCAAGTCCATATCTCCCACTCTGTTATATAATCACCTGTGCGATGGGCCACCAGCCTATAGAACCACGATCTTTGCCTGCTTTCTAGTGCAGAGAAGGAGCCAAATGCCTCTACCAGAAGTCCCGCCCCTACTTTGTCTATATGTTGGAAACCATAAATTGCGACATGCACGACACCAATAATGGTACCTTATCCCACAAAGAATTCTCGAAACAAGGTATCCATTGAGAAAGCCCTATATGATGTACCCACAGAGAAATGACAGTCTCTTAAAGGAAGTTCCTGAAGAAGTGTGAAACGGTGAAGGCAAGAGACTGGTGACGTTGCATGAAGTTAGAGGTGACGTGCCAAGAAGAGAAGCCAAGGAAAAAAGTATATAAACCTTATAGAATCTGATGACGAAGTAAAGAATTGTGTTACATTTCATTTGGGTAATGAAGATTGAAAGTGCGAAGAAGCACTGCAGAAAATGCAAGCCGTATTATAATTGTACAGATACTGAAAATGCAAGTAGACTAATTAACCATGAAGGCTGGCTATATGTAGTGAATGGACTGCAGGCAGTGCTGCCATTATATATAGAATCTGGATGTTCCACGTTGCACTTTAACAAATTAGGACCTCAGCTGCAAAAAGGATGAAAGTGTGGCACAGTACAGAAAGACAGCTGATGATGAAGGAAGATTCAAGAAAGATTGTCTCGCCCCGTGTCAATGGTTGGGGCAGCCAACAAACTTGTTATCTATTTGAGAAGATACAATGAACGTGAAAAGTGAGGCAAACATCTGTAGAGGTGCAATCGAAAACACTATGAGTTTTATTCATTTAATAGTATTAAAGGCGAAGAAGGAGCTAAAAACAAGTTCTTTTGTCACATGGGATAGATGGAAATAGACTTGGAGCAAGCTACATCGAGACTGAAGATACGACTGTGCTAACACTCCCTTCTATTCTCAGGTGCAGTGATACTTTGCAAGGCCGAGTTCAAAGACAATTCGAATGGCAGACAGCAGGAGTGATGATGGATGATGGGCTAATTGGGTGGGGAGACATGGTCAAGACCACCCACACACACTTGGGGTACCAGCTTGCGTGCTGCTAGCGGGTGTAATATTCCAGAAGGGTACAAGCATGCCAACCAATTGTAGAGGGCCATGTAGCAAAGAGCCCTATAGTTTGAAAGCCAATAAAACGTGTATTTTATGACACTGGTGATGACTTGCACTAGGGGTGGGCATAGTTGTCCACCTGACTAGAAAGACCCAATCACAATCCTATTTAACATAGAAAGTATACCTATATGTTCCCGGAAGACCAACCACAAACCAACTTAGGTTTTCTTACTTTGCAACATAGTGTGACGTCCATGATGACAAGGCTTTACTATAAATGTGTGTTTTTTCATGTAACATGGTGAGAGAAATACTGTGTGATGTCCATTGATGTCCGTTGTACTCCCGGTTTTAGACAATTGCGAATAAAACAGCTAAGTTTTGCCAACTTCCTGAGTCGGTCTTATTATCGGTGTAGGAGTAACTTCTGCATCCCCATCCATCCCATAGAGTGTTACCTCGCATAAAAGGCCTACGGGTTCACTAGTAACTCTTACTGGTTGTTGTTTTCATCCTTGTTTCTTTTTTAATAATGGCTTAAGCTCTTTTCTCAAAGGGGAAGTAATGTCTATTAGAATGCATGTAGTGCTTTGCACGCATGATCAGAGCACAGTGTTTGTGGGTTGGCATGAGGGAGGCTATGATGCTAATTGTCACATGAACAACTCGCCAATGACGTGGTTGTATTGTAGAGGGCAATGGCCTTCCTGAATAAAAACCCTAATAAACACGACAGACCTTGTCAACGGGGCATCTGTGCGTCCTCAAGGCACCAACGTATCTGCCCTGTGCATCGTTACACGGTTTCTGCACAAGAGCTGTGGCGAGGATTAATAGATTAATCCACTCACGGTCACTTGCTCTCAGAAGATACACTTTAAATGAGTACACCAGGTGAAAGGAATTACAGTGCACTATTACATAATGAGGGATCAATTCTCTGATTTAAAGGTGGATTTGACCAGAATATAATCCACCTGTCTCCCATCTACGTGGTGGAGTCCATACTACAACACAAAGGTATCCAATGTTCGCCTCCCTATCCGACATGGCCATTCATTCCATCTTCTATGGAAAACCCAGGCGGTCATTTTGTGGGTAAAACTGACCACAACAAGTGGCAGAAAACACTGTGTCCATCACTTTTCCAATCAGGCTCATGTTTTTGCCTTAGTAAGTCCGAGTTGGGAGTGGGCGGACATTGCCTGTCGCCCTCGATTTCCCATTTAGCCAGCCAGATGTTGCTGCCCTATCATCAGCATCGATGTTTATGATGGCGTTAATGCTCTGGATAACTAAGAGTGCCCCAAGGCTCTAGTGTGAGATATATCATCCTTTTTTTTTGTTGCATCCTCCCTTAGGCTATAACTGGTACTGAGTCCTTGTGAATCTCGAAAAAGGCGGTAGGGTTAGTTTCAAGCCTTCCTGTTTTTTTAGTTTTTTTTTGTTTTACGATTGAAACTAAAGCATATCTATGCCGAGCATGATGCAGATGGCAATGTGGAAATGCTGCCTCAAAACTACACGGATTATTACTTTCAAGCGATATCCTAATTATGCAGTCATGTAAGGGTTAATTAAACCAATGAGAAGGCTACGTCCACCAGATTAAACATAGGACACTGCCCGCAAGCACTGGTCTCACTGGGGGATGAATGGCCGTCATATAGTTCATCATGTGGACAAATGAGACCCAAGGTTAGGAATCTTATTACTTTTAATGGCCACACCAAAGATCTACTGATAAACCTAGGCCAAGCTTTTGGCATGCATCAGAGGTGTTTCTACAAGAGGATGCCATATGTTCGGTGAAATAGGAAATCTATGTAAGAATAATCCAATCTCTGTTCTTCATCCAGGGATCAACTCTCTGTTGTAAACTAAAGCACAACAGATTCCACCAAAACCCGAGGTGCGAATAGTAATCACACCCCAGCTGGGAGGCGTACAGGTTGGTAGCGGCCCGCAGGCCTCGCCAAGGCCCTTGCTTCTCTCGGACTGTGGCGGGCCGTTACTAGCCATGTAAGCCCCCCCAGCTGGGGCGTGATTGCTACATTACTTTTTCTGAGATCTTGTGGCAACAAGCAAAAAAAAATCTGGTAAGCAAAGATATTAAATTGCTTGGCTTGATTAGCTTGTTTAATGTCATAAGGTTCAATTATAAAAACGTTGCACTGTTGCAAGTTCAATTAGAAATGGGGCAAAAATTGCCCTAGTACAGACATTATATTCTTTCAATGCATTTATGCACCAATGCAAAGGACGAAGACTATCAAATATTCATGCATTGAATGCATGCTTTGAAAGGATCTCTTTTTGCGCTCATTTTGACATAGTATTAGGTGCACTGTTGGCACTGCAAAGTTTTTGTAATACTGGCCAAAATGTGCACAAACCTCAAAACACTAATAGGCTTCAGATGCATCAGGAAACTATCTACGAATCTTGACAGCCCCTGCAAGAGCAGGGCTCTGTCCAAAAACCAAGAAGGGCCAAATGCAGTAGTAACAAACACGCTTTGGCTTTCCAAGCTTCAGAAACAACTGTCACGCTGCAGAGCGGCCTCCCGCTCTACTTGGCGAGCGTGTGCACGTGATGCATGAAAACCCAGAACGAAATAAAGTCTCTCATTCATGGAATTGTTTGCACGGTGCAAAGAGACTTTTCAATGCTGAAAATTGACTTTGCACTGCCGACACCAACCCTGATTCATGGAGCAGTGCAAAGTGTCTTTTTGTAGTGCAAAGTGGTTTGTTGGCAGTGCAAAGTCACTTTGCACCAGTGAAAAGTCACTTTCCACCGTGCAAACAATTCAATGATTCCGGCACAAAAAGTAATTCTGTGGCTCCATCACACAACTCTAGGGTGAGCAGGTTACTATTGTACTTGAACACCACTTTTCAGGCCTGATCTTTCCTTTTACCTTCACTTGGAAAGTGAAATTCACTGAATTGAAATCAGGCAACGCCACAACTCCCATGATGCTTTAGCTATGTTAATGAAAGCACAATAATTAAAAGGTGTTGTAAAATGACATCGAACCAACTGGTCATGCTACTCAAACGTGTAAATGCCTGTACATTTCTGCAAGTCTCTGCTCGACGTGCCAGGCGTGGTCTCAGAAGCTCCGATTTGCAGTCTGCACCTCTTGCAGGGACCACCTTTTCATGGCAACATTTAAGACAGGGTTTCCGAACAGGCCTTTTCTGGATCCTTTGTCAGGTTCTTTCTCAGGCATTTCTTCTTATCTCTTGCCTCAATGGGAGCAGGAGGAACGGTCGTTTCGGTTTGTAGCATAAAATGAAAAGCAAAGAAATCATATTTTGATTTTCTTCTGAAGAACATTTTCTCTGAAGACGAGCTGTACCAGCATTTTGAACAGTCGAAATGTGGGGCAAGCATGTCTGATGCAAACATGATAGCAAGTCATTGTCCCTTAAATGTCAAAAATACATCCGTGATTTTTTCTGCAAAACTGCAATAAAAGGCAGCATCGCACTCAAGGCAACCTATCTTCATCGCACAGTTCATTCGAGGATATCGCGCCCGGCTCAGCAGATGCCGGCAGAGATTCTCTGCAGACTGCCAGTCGCTATTAAAGAGAAATGTAATACACTTGAATTAACCTTTTTTCCTTTTCTCTGTGCATCAGGGAAAGGATGGCATCTTTTTTTTAGTTAGTCACCGTTTCTCCTTTTTCTTAAAATATATTCTCCCTGTGTTTTTCTTTTTTCGTTGCTTTGTCTGTGTTTCTTTTTACAACAGTACAAGGAATCATATTGGCATCTATCTAAGTGATTGCCAAAACAAAAATCTGGAATATTTAAAGAAAAACGTTAATTCGCACTTGCATGCCATTATAGTCATCCTGTCAGCCAATCGGAAATCTCGGACTGCGGTCTATAATCTCTAACATACACCTCATTCCAAACATTCTGACTTCATCAAAAGCCTAACATTATTCCGCTTCATTTTGGTTGCACAACTCCATGTTATTAGCCTTATAGACATCAGGAGAGGTTGGGATGACTTGGGATAATGGCCCTTCCAAACCGATAGAGCTCTGCTGCGCCTCGGGCAATACTAGACTTGTAATCACGCTGCGGTCATAACTACTCCTTGAGACTATAAGGCTTCATGAATATCAATGTATTCAGGGGTGATTAGTAAGGCATTGCGTCCAGCTATAAAATCGGCGTTGGAGTGCGTATTAGAAAAAGGTGGGAAACCCTGATGTGTGTGCCACTGAAAGGAAGGACTTGGATGCCCTCACATGTTGTGGGGATGCCCACCCAACCCTCAGAAACCCCATACCCAAATAAAAGAGAAGGCAAAGGAAGGAGCGGGCCCGGAAAGGGGACAATTGGAAGTTGGAATCATTGATGTAAGGGGCAGGGTGAAGCCATGTAGAGGAAGTCTGGGACCCAAGTAAGTCGCAGTGAAACCCGGTTTGTTTGTGTAGTGGTTTGTGTAGTGGTCAAGGTTTGGGACAATGGATACGACTCTGCAGCATACTCGATTGGGACAGCAGGGACATATTTGGGGATCGAACAAATAAATAAACGGAGGCGTTCTCAGAGGTAAAAAAGTGACCTTAATAAATGGGGTTTAAAAATAGGAGTAGGTAAAATTGATATTTATTAGCAACACGCTAAGGATAAGGTGTCACGGGGCGAGGGCTTGCACAAAAAAATGGGTTAAGATTGCAGCAGCAAACTAATTTGGTTCAAAATGGGAAGAGGAGGACGTTGGGAAGGAGCCTATGGATTGGTAAGGATGAGTAGTGAGTGTAAAACAATATACAAAACTTCTGATTGAGGCTTCGAAGTAACCAGCTGCCAGTGTTAACCGTGCGGGGCCCGCAATTGAATCTGGCAAAAAGAAGCCAGATTCTGCAGAATGTGCAAGGTTGTAACCAACTTAGAGTCACCAAAACCATGTTCTTACAGAGTTCTCGCAAATGGGGGCCCTTTACATGGTCATCCTCGGGCCGTTTGTTTGTAATTATAATACTATATAATCCTCTGATTTTTGGGAATTTTGTTTAAACTCTGAATCAATGTCATATTGGCACTATTTAGAGTATGGCGAAGGATTGGCAAGTATCTCACTAATAATGATTTTGGGTAATTATTTAATATGTGTGCAATTGTAGGCCTTGAAATTAATTTTCTTCTGTTTTTAAGATAGTTTTTATGAAGATCATGAATGTCTGATTGATTGAATGCTGTAATATGATTGATGTTATATATTTGTGTTATCAAATGCACCTAGAACTGTGTTGGTAATGTTGATTGTAAAAGTTCTTTCAAGAACTATGTACAATAAAGTTATTGTTATTATGCTGTGTTGTTTTGTTTTGTTGCTGTTATTCAAACGAATGAAACACTGTGCTGTTTCTGATGTTAATACTTAAGCTATGTTATTTATATTGTCTTATCTTATATTTTGTGTAAAGTTCAAAGAGAACTAAATCACAATAAAAAATATTATCAATATAAAGTTATTATTATTAAAAGAAGAGAATACATAAGAGTATTGAAGGAGTGTTTTAATTAGGATGAGGTGAAGGGGAAAGGACACCATCTCGCAAATCTAAAGTACTTTTTTGGTTTGAGAAGGATACACCAGTACCCACTCACAAAGTGCAAGGTGCAGTATAGTATATCAGTATATATGATAGTCCGTGCTTAGAGTTAGTGGAGAATACATACTAGGAGCACGTAGCAAAGCGTGATGAGTTGCCTGCCACATTCTCTGCCCTTAATACCTTAATTGGAATGAGGGTTTCTGGGACCTAATAATGGCATTGTCCAAAGATAAAGAATGGTAAGTGGCTGTGGGCATGAAGAGAAGCGAACAAGGGGCAGTTAAGAAGACTCGAGCAATGAAGGCGGGAGGAGGAACGTGCCAGGAATAGCGATAAGTGTGATGGGAATCGGTCAAACTAGAACATATATTTCATGGACAAGACAGGCAAAGACAAGCATGGGCAAAGGCAAGAAGACCAAGATAGTACTTGAAGGTGTTCTTGCCAGAGTAACAGCATTGATCAGCCACAAAGAGGGGGGCAGAGTACAAGTGCACATCTGAGAGGAAGACAAATCAAATAGAGCACTATAGTATACTATCCAGATACTCATGGAGGAATGCAACAGATGAGTGAAACAGTGAGTGTCATCATGAGTTACCAGACATTTAATTCAGTTATGAAGGGCATTGTTGAAAGAAAATAATAGTTTGGAGGGAGTGTGGCAGAGAACCAGGTTCAAAAACTACAAAGCAAAAGGGGAGCAGAAAAGACATTATGAAAGGATAGAAACTTCTGAATGGCCAAATGCAGGGGCAGTGTGAAGACAGGATGATCAAATGGGGCTCTGTGGAAAAGTTGGCATTTTCAGAAGGTTCAGGCATACCAATGGTCAGGTGGGCTGTGGATGAAATTAATTTGAAAGAGTATACACGGGCTGTCTGGGAGGTAGAGGGGGATGGCACAAATGATGTGCAATAAAACAAGGGAGAAGGGAGCTATAACCTCTTACATAACTCCACACAATAATATATGTTGTCACATCTAGATGGAGTTTAAGGGGCAGATCCGTAGGATGGGCTTTATAGATATTTGTTCAGTGCTCAAGAATGAAAAACATACTTATGACATGCTCACATGTCATTAAAAAAAATGAAAGTAAGGGATAGAACGGGGTGAATCCAGAAAATAATTTGGAAAACTGTATAGTTGTCTTTGCCAGAATGGACAAAATAATAATCACACAATGTCCAAAGCAAGGCTTGCACATCAGACATAGAGTAAATGTTTCACAGAATATGGCAGGGGGTGGATGGTTATCTATAACCATAGATTTGGGAAAAAGCTGGAGTCCAACCCAAAGATGCTATGGTCCAACTAAATTGTGGATAATTGGATGGACCATGTAGGGGCACACTCTGGAAGGAGCAGAGTGAGAGGATGGGTAACAAAGTCAGAATAATGATGGGCCTGCTTCATAGAGGGGGTGAGCACCAGGGTGCATGCCTCAGATTTCAGCACAAACCACAAGGAGCCAGGGGGCATATTGCCCGGGCAGCAATACTTCCATCGGAAGGGGCCAAGGGAAAAGAGAGCCTCGCCTGCAAGAAGGGCACAACAAAAGTGCAGATTTTAGTAGTAAGAGTCCTATAAACGGGGCCTGAATTGCAAAGTCATTGATATTTGTGTGAGTTACGTTATAGGTGAACACAGAGTAAAGAGTATGCAGTGATTATGGGGAATCTCAAAATAACGAATCAAATTACAACAAATCCAAAACAACTAATTCAAAAATAAAGAATTTGGGACAAATATAAAAATGGGGTTGGGAGTGGGAATAGTGATTTTGGGGTGGGAAATAAGTATTAGGAACAAAAAAAGGGGGCTTTGGGAAAAAGGAATTCAATATTTTGCAATTAGATATTTTGGTATTAGTTGTAATTAGATTAGCTATTTTGTGATTCCACTTAATCACATGTAACCGAGTAAAGCCATGGACAGAGGAAAATTGATGGGCAGAATGGTAGGGACGGACCACATTCAGCTGGTGATGAGCTTTATTTGGTGAATGAAAAGGTGAATAGGGAATGGCACTCCGACAGGTAGAAGGCTGGGATTTAAATATTGGAGAAACACCATCTCAGGTTCCATTCATACACTGATGATACACAGCTGTATATCAGACTTGATGATGTGGATAATGCCCTTGCCAAGGTAGGCAGATGTTTAGAAGGAATAGGGGTCTGGATGGCACAACATTAGTTTCAGCTTAATCCCAAGAAAACAGAGGTTATCCTTTTTCGACCAAAACATCTATTGGAGGGGAATAGCAGGCCACCCTCATCTCTGTTTCTGAGGACCAGACTCAAATATGCATCCAGGGTAAAACATCTGGGATGTATCTGGCAGAGGGCCTGGGCTGTGACGGCCAAGTCTCAGCTAAAGTGCAATCAGTCTTTTATAACATTCGACTTTTGCAGCAAGCGCTCCCCTACGTACCTATTTAAGCTCAAACAATAGGAAGGAAAGCACGTTTTTTGAAAACATTCAAGAAAGAGCCACTCAAAAAGGGCAACAGCTGCTTGGAACCCCAACTGAAGGTAGCTGATGGAAAATCTCTTTAAGAGGGCCATTTCCAGATGGGACTGAATGCAGAGGTCTTTCCCAAAACATAAACAGATTAACTATGAGGGATTTTGGGAGCTTGTATTTATTTATTTATTCGGATTTGCAAAGCGCGCAGCAGCCCAAAGGCATCGTGGCGCTTGTTACAGACATAGCTTAGTTAAATATACATGATCAAACCTAAGTTACAGGCATGAGTGATATTGTATATTTTTACAGTGAGGGTTCGAGGTTAGTTACATTTTACTGAGCAAGTAGTGAGATCTTGAGTTTCCTATGAAAAGCAGGGAGAGAGTTTTCTGCTCTGATATCTGTGGGTAGTGCGTTCCAGGATTTGGAAGCAATATATGGGAAGCCTAGGCTACCGGCTTTGACTCTATTGATGCGTGGGATGTGGAGTTGGTTAGTGTATTGAGTCCTGGTGGGACGAGTGGAGGAGGATTTTGTGATAGTCTCCAATAGGTATAAGGGTGCAGAGAGAGAGAGGCATTTATTTGTGAGGGTGAGGATTTTGAACGTGATACACTCTTTGACCGGGAGCCAGTGAGCTGATTGCCTGGCCTGGGAGATGTGCTCTCTTCTTGAGATGCTGAGGGCGGCACGGAGAGCATTGTTCTGCTTGACTTGTAGTCTGTTTAAGTTTTCTGCGGATGTGCCTTCCAGAAGGGCATTACAATAGTCTAGCTTGGCTCCAATGGTCGCTCTAGCAATTGATAGGCATTTAGGTTTGGATAGGTACAGCTTTATGGCGTTTTGTAGTTTGGTGGTATGCGCGGAGGAGGCCGTGATAGCGCTGGCCTGTCTGTTCATGGATAATGAGGAGTCTAAGTATAGTCCCAGCGTCTTGACAGCTGCAGATACGGTGATGATGGAGTTGTCAATGGTAAAGTTGGCGTACAGTTTATCAAGTTTGGCTAGAGTTTTCTTTTGACCTAGCATCAAGATTTCTGTCTTGTCCCCGTTGAGACAGAGGCCATTAATCGGCATCCATGCCTGGATGGTGGAATAGATTATATGGAGTGCCTTGGAGTCATCGTGGTATGAGCCTGCGAGAGGTAGAAGTACTTGTGTGTCATCTGCGTAATTCATATACGCAATACCTAGTGAGTCAAGCTTGTCTAAGAGAGGCTTTGTGAACAAGTTGTATAGTGTGGGTGCTGTGCAGGATCCCTGAGGGACTCCGCAGTGGATTGTGGTTGTTGTAGCATTTACTATATCTGAGAAGACTTTCATGGATCTTCCTTCGAGGAAGGAGCTGCCCCAGAGAGCTGCTTCTTTGGAGAAGTTGGCTGAGTGTGTGAGGTGTGATGTTGGAGTCTTGTGGTCCACCAGATCGAAGGCGGCTGAGAGATCTAGGAGAAACAGCAAGGCTGGCTTGCCTTTGTCCATGATTTGGGTGATCTGAGTCTTAAGATCGACCAGAGTTGTTTCTGTGCCAAGTCGTTTCCGGAAGCCGGATTGCCTGGTCCCTAGGATGGAGTGAGTTTCCAGAAAGTGTTGGATTTGGCTATGAGCAGCTTTATCCAATAATTTTAGGAGGAATGGCACAGTGGTTATCGGTCTATAGTTATTAGGTTGTAGAGGGTCGAGAGTCGTTTTTTTTAGAAGTCGGCGGACCCAAGCCTCTTTGAGGCTGGCTGGGATAATTCCTGTTTTGAAGGACGTATTGATGAAGGCTGTGAAGAGCGGTGCGAAGCAGTCAGCGCAGTCCTTGATGATCTTAGGTTGGCATATGTCTCCTTTACAGGGAGAGGGTTTGACATTTTTGAGTAGGTTTAGGACTTCTGATTCTGAGATGTCACTGAAGGAGAAATCAGGCTTGGTCGAGTTGGTATGGATAGGAGTTTGGTTGGTTGGTTTAGGTAGTGCTGTGCAGTGGTCCTTAATTTTCTTTTGGTGGAGGTCAATTTTGTGTAACATGACAGATTGGATGCTAGCACACCATGGTTCATCTTTAACTATTTCATCAGGTGTATTGGGTGGGGAGATGAGCTCATTGAAAATAGAGAACAATTCTTTGGAGTGCGACTGTGTGTGTTAACAGCATTGGCATTGGCTGTGGTGATGGCTGCTTTATATTGGTGGGAGATTAAGTTGAACTCGTTTTTGGCATTGTCATTTGGGTTGGTTTGCCAATTATTTAGTGCTACTCTTTTGCAGGAGTGCAATGTCTGAAGTTCATCAGAGAACCAGGAGTTGGTGTGTAGTGATTTCTTTTCTTTTTTGCATTTGAGTGGTGCTATTTCATTTATGGCTTTGGTGATAACATCTTTGTATATGTCTTCTAGGGTATTAGGGCCATTGGCGAAAGGGGGTGCTAGTTCAGGGATATTTAAGTAGGGGCGCAGGTTGTCCTTGTTGAGCTTCTTGGAGCTCCTCACTTGCGCTGCGGTAACATGGGTGAGAGTTTTGTGGCTTTTGGTGATGGGTAAGGTGAACTCGATGCAGTTGTGCTCGGTCCATGGCAGGGAGGTGTTAGAGGTGATGGTAGCATGGCAGTAGCGGTTAGCAATCCAATCTACGATACAGCCTTTGGCGTGAGTGGGATTTAGTACTTTTCAGGAGAATCCTAAGTCATTACGTTCCTTGGTGAGGGTATCAGCAAGTTCGTCTTTTGCATCATTGAAACCTAGGTTGAGGTGTTTTGGTGGAGCTTTTGATGTTATTACTGAGTATGTGGATGAGGTGTTCCTGACAGTCTGTGGGGAGGCCTGGGGGCGGTACAGTACGTGGATGTTGATGGTGCTGGTGGGGGATAGTGTGAGTTTGGCAGATAGGAGGTCAGAGTTGCTGGTCGAGGGGTGACTGACAAGTCTGAGGTGGAGGCTCTCTTTGTAGATTAGGGCTACTCCGCCTCCCACTCTTGCTATTCTATCTTGTCTGAGGATGGTGAAGCCTGGTGGAAGTGCCAGTGTGACAGCGGGGCCAGAGGCTTCATGTAGCCAGGTTTCTGTGATGGCTAGTAGGTCGATGTTATTGTCGGTTAGAAGGTCGTGAATCTCAGATGCATGCGCTGCGAGGGAGCATACATTGATGAGAGCACATTTGATGTGAGGTGTGTGTGAGTTATTCGAGGTGATGTAGGTGGAGGTGGAGTGGTGTGACGTGTGTAGTGGTACTGTCGATCCTGCCGTGGTTGGTGGGTGACTGTTTGCATGTGTTTGGGTGTTCGCTGCGAGGGGTGTGGTTGTAGGTAGAGTGGGAGCCTAGTCTATTGTTTCTGAGTGCTGTGGAATGGGTTGGGTGCTGTATTATGCAGCCAGGGTGCGAGCTCTGAGTCTTTCCAATCGACACAAAGTTGTGATGCCTGATGGTGTATGGGATGTGACTAATAGAGGTGGGTGTGTTTGCGTTGGGGTATCCATGGCGATGTGTTGAGTGGGAGTAGTCGCAGGGCTAGGTGGTGTTCGTACCGGAGGGGGAAATGTGGTGTGGGGTGCGAGAGCCGAGAGTGTGATGAGTAGGGTGAGGAGCATGGTGAGGGAGCCAGATAGCTTACTGGTATCTATGGGTCTCATTGTATGTAGGGTGGCATAAGTCACCAGTGAGCAGATACTATTCTGAGCAGGGTGGCCTAAAAAACAGCAGTAGGCAGATTCGAAAATACGCAGGGTGGCCTAAAATACAACAATAGGCAAAATCTAGTGTGAGCAGGGTGGCCTAAAATATAACAGCAGTCAGACTCGAAATTAGGCAGGGGGCCTAAAATATAACAGCAGTCAGATTCGAAATTGAGCAGGGGGCCTAAAATATAACAGCAGTCAGATTAGAAATTGAGCAGGGGGCCTAAAATACAACAGTAGGCAAAATCTAGTCTGAGCAGGGTGCCTGATATACAACAGTAGTCAGACTGATAGGAAGAGCTTAGCTAGCAGTGATGCCTGAAGCCAGTTGATGTCCCAATCTGATCTGGGTCTTTAAAAGAAAACCCAAAACTGAGTACAGTGATCCCAGAGGATTAAAAAAAATCCCATATAAAAATGAAAACAATTTTGGGAAGCCTGGTTTTTACAAGCTATGTCACTAAAAGGGGTAATATAATACAAAACAAATGTGCTAATTGATTTAAAACTAAACATTGGAATCTTAGATCGCAGTGTTGTGTGAGGGCTTGTCTCCTGTAATATGGGAGCCCTGGAAGCTCTTGGCATCTCAAATTGAAATGTGGAGCAACACACCATTTGATTGTTGTGTGCCATAATTATAAATATAATTGAATAATGTTTCTTAAATGTACACAGTGAACTGGGGTGTTGAAAAGGTGAACCATATTTATTGAGATTAGAGAGAAGGATAGGCACTGATGTCCCCACATTCCCAAAAAAAAACAGAATTCCTTAATGCAAGCATTTAAATAGAACAAAAAATTGCCACCAATTCAACACTTCACAGAATGTGCCCAACATTGTATCTATGCGGTCAAGCTAGGAACCAACAGTTTGTTGTTCCCAGCATGTCAGAGCAAATATTTTTCTCTGATGCAAAAACTGGACTATGATTTGAGAGAAAACTAAGTATATTATGTGTTTCTCAACTTGATTCTGAGAACTGCTCACCTTTAGATTTAATTTGATACTGTAGATTTCGAGAATCAACTTTTCTGAAAATCCTTCGCAATTTGTAGTCAGCATTGTGGAGTATGTCATTAGATTTGTTTTGCCATGTACAGAGCTTGTCCAAATGTGAATGCAAACATGAGTGAGACAACAGCAGGCAGGTCACATTTGTATTTCTGTAGACAAGCAGCCTGCATTTATGTGATATATTTTGGGTGACTTCACCAGCTCTAAAAGGTATGGTATACACTTTACTTCCTTTATTTATTATTTTAAATAAAACCAAATATTCATGTTTAACAATTTCTAAGGGAGTCTATGTTCGTTCGGAATCATTGTAGGCTCTGCCAACTCCATCATTTAAAAACATTTATTGTCCCAGATTGTGGGATGGGAAAGTCTTGGTCGGGTGAGTATTCGGTGAACGATATTTCTCTGTAAATGAATCAATCACTAGAAATGTAAATATATTCCATGGATAGGGTCATTACAGTATATATGTGTATGTATTTAGTTTCTAATGCAAGATTATCTTCAATCTGCAATGCCAGCAAACCAAGGCCAGCCTGACCTGGCTATCCTCTGGTCATGATTTGTCAATAGCATAATTGCCTTGGAATCTCCTTTGTCATGCAGCAAGCCTTCTAAACGGACACTCCCACTGCACAGGGACAAGGAGCGATGGATGTCAAGGGGAATGCGCCTGATATCACATGCTGTGTCTAGAATGGAATACTGCAAACGTGTTTTAGAAAGAGGTGCACCCGCAGCAGTACTGCACATCAACCTCCATGTAGCTAACTAAGTAAGAGCAAGCAAATGTGGACAAAAAAAATAAGTAGCACAGTGCAAAACAAGGCAAGACAAACTAAAATACAGTTAAAAAAAAACAGAACACCTGTGTATATGCTCACAGGAAACGCATGTTGTGGTTGCAGATTCCGTTTGTGAATCAGGCCACGCAAGGAATGCAGGATCCTTCTCCTCTTTTTTGGCACCTATGGAACAATGAAGTGAAAGCCACTTTTGTGAATCTGCTGCCCAACAGTGTTCTATTCTTTCTAAGTCTATTTCCATCCTAAAAACGTTGGTTGACATCTGATGCCAATTCCCATGCTTGCAATTGACACAACTGTATTAATCAGTATCACATAAGGAGTCTGACTGAAATGTATGAGGTCTGGCCACTGTACAGTAAAACAATATGGTGTTAAGCCTCTGGTTCCAAGGGCTGGAACAGGGCTTAATAGCCCGGCAGCCCAAGTTATCGGCCCGGGCAAAGCAAAGATGGATAACGAGGGTTCCGGGCCTTTAATCCCCGTTCCAGCCCTTGGAATGGGGGCTTAAGGCTATTAGCACCCCGGGTTGCCAAAGTGGTAACTAGGGGTGCTAATAAAAAGGATTTGCCTTCATTCAATGAGACCGTGCACGCGTCCCTTTGAATGAAGGAAAATCCTTCACAAAGATGGTCGCCATGAAAAAGGGAAGGCCGGGCTCCATATGAAGTCTCTCTTCCCTTTCCAGGGTGGCCCGCTGGAGCAGGGAAGGAGCGGCTGTGCGACAAGTGCTGCTGCACCCAAAATAAGGTGAGTGGGTGGAAAGGGTTTTTTAAAAAAGAGGGCGCATGTTGAGGGGAAGATGGTGGAGGGTGAAGCCAGCCGTCAGACTAGCTGGAACGCGGCTTGCATCGGTAGTTCAAGCCCACGTTCCTAGCCACCTGATTGGCTGACTTTCCCCGCCCGCGTGCTAATACAAGAAACAAATAAAAGGTATGACAGCAAACAAGAAATGAAAATATTGATTAGCGTTCTGGCACTTCCTTTCTGTTACCACCTATTGGTAGCTACCATTATGGCAAGCTGGAAAATCCACACATTTATTTTCGAACACTCAAAAGACCCAAGAATGTGTTCATACCAAAAGGAAGCACCCACTGATGGAGACATCCACTTTCGACAGGTCCTTCCAAATGCAGCCAGAACCTATTAATTGCTGCACTTCAATCCATCATGGGATTACAGCAAACCATATCTGAGAGGTGACATGACTTCCAGATTAGGGCTTGTCTAAGCAGGTCTGAATGTGGGAGGTATATGTCGCCAACTGCATTTTATGCCTGGTGCTCCCGTTGCAACTACAACTGCCATACAAGGCATGCTCTATGTTGCTACTCAGGCCAACGGAGAAGGGTTAATGGCACTTTTTTTGTTAGATCCATCTTTCTATTTCCATAGACATAATGGCAAGCAGAGAGATTTGTACAAATGTGGAAATTAGAGAAAAAATATTATTGCTCTTTGAATGAACCATCTCTTGAAAATTGGTGTGAAGGAACACCCTTTTGCAAACTGAAAGATTTGTACAAGTGTGAAAAACAGAGGTAAACAACATTGTTCTTTGAATGACCCATTTCTTTAAAATTGGTGTGATTGAACACCTTTTGCAAATTCACAGAAAAAAATTCAGAATCTTGACTCACCAGAATATCACAACGAATACTGTACTAAACTGGTTGGCACAATTGAGCATCACCCCTATTCTGATTTAATAATGGCAAAAGTGGTGCGTGAGATTTTTCTTTAAACATCATACATTGGAATTCACAAACATAGATCAGAGAGACTTTGCTTAGATTTGTTGACCCAAATTACCTTTTCGGTACAGACGTCAACACATTTGTCCACGGTCATGTTCAACATGATGCGGCTAACCGGCAAGGCTTGGGAGACGTTCTCAGGCCTATGGAAGCAGCCACGAAAGACTGCGCTTCCATCTGGAAATGAAAAAGAGGAAAAGAATGTGATACAACGCCACTGTGTGCGACAGCACATTTTGAGCTTACTACACAGTGTAATGCTTTCATTAGCAGTGCCATTCTAAACCGGCTTGGTCTTGGGGGCGTACAGAGAATGAGAACTAGACTGTTCAAAGTCGGAGCGAGGAAACAAAGCACCCTCAGTGCTAGCAGATGCCATTTGTCATGATAACAACGCGGGCTGCCACTGCAATCAAAAGCACTTCTTGTCTCATAACAGGAGAAACTGCCTGTTTTGTTCAGTAATTCCGGCAATAATGCAAGCCACTGTACTGCTGTATACAGAGGAAATGGAGGGATTTTTGTCGACTCTACGGAATGGAACACTTTTCTTCTGAAAAGAGTCTTTTTAATCATATTGGATTTGGGAAAGAATGGTCTTCTTCACAGATGTCGCATGCGTGTCTATCAGTTCATTTTGGCGTCCATATTTTTCTTGTCCATTTGAGAAGGCAACCTGTGATGCAAACATGTATAATTTGTATAGTTTGTGAAATATACATTCATCCAGGGTATGACTAATGCAAACCAATGCAGAGGTTTTATTTAAAAGGTGTTTCAATGATGTAAATGGATAGGTGTCTGAAAGCTCATTTTCGGTCATCCCTGCCAGTTGATTATAATATTTAGAAATCACCAATATGAATACATATGTGTACCATTATACATGCAAATGACATTGAAGCCCAAGTCCCATTTTTAAAGAAATCCAGATG
This sequence comes from Ambystoma mexicanum, assembly GCF_040938575.1. NCBI lineage: Eukaryota > Metazoa > Chordata > Amphibia > Caudata > Ambystomatidae > Ambystoma > Ambystoma mexicanum. The sequence continues at coordinate 1,425,590,516 of NC_090932.1, forward strand.
GTCTGAAGTACTGTATAGTGATACATACACATTATGCCTCATTACAGGCATGGCTGCCGCTGGTATTCATTTTTTTTCGGCCCCCTAAAATGGGCAATTATCGGGTCATTACGGCCTTGTCGGACCCAGTATTTGGCCATTCCTGGGTGCCTGAAAAAATTCTTTCCCATTGAGGCCCATGGGGAGGTCGGATGCACCGGCACCGTTTATAACGTTAATAACGGTGCCGGTGCATCCCACATGTTGTACTCGCGGGTGCCTTTCATTCCGCCAGGTCAGACCTGGCGGAATGAAAGGCACCCGCGAGCACAACTCAGAGTTTGCCATTGTATCCGGACCGGGAAGCTCGTAATGAGGCCCATTTCATATATCGAAACCTCATCTGGTGTGAGCTGTTTGAGAGAAGGCATCTAGGCCCATGCGAGGAAGTTACCAGTCAGGGCCACAGATGACTTCAAAAACACGATAACCAAGGTGTGGAGTTTAGGCGTTTTTATTAAAATCTTCAGATGTTTGTAGGCTGGGCAACTTAGGAAGGCGAAATTAAGGGGGGGTCCATAGTACAGCTTGTGTCCTTTCCATGGGCTCCTTCCATCCTAGCACAGGCTTCCCTACTCCCTGACATGATGTTACAATGAAAAACCAGAGACAAGTAATGCCTACCTGTCTAGCTCTAAGGGCTAAAGGTTGTAGCCCTATCTATATGACTCCCTTTGGAACTTCCTAAGGGTTCACTACTCGGATGTTCCCACAGTCTTTGTATTAAGTTGTGTCTCCACACGCACACACTCTCTCTCTTCTCTTTTACCTGATATGTCTCCTCTCCTTTCTTACACTCAGCCTATTCTCATCATCTCGCCCTCACCCTCCACCCTCTCTCCTTTGATTTTACCAGGGCTTTTTTCTCCTTCTCCCTTCTCTCTCCTCCCCCGTCTTTTACGGCTCTAAACCATTCGCTTTCAGACTCACTGCACCTCGCTCACCCCCTCTTGCTTCAATTCTTCTTGCACTCCTTCCATACTCTTCTCTCTCTCTTCCTCCTACTTCTTCCCTCCTGTTCTCCAACCTCCCATCTCACACGCCTTATGTCCTCTCTCCTATAACCTCTTCTCTCTCATGCTCTCTCTCTTTGTCTGTACTTGCACTGTATGCTATCCACATGTACTCCCCTCTCCTACTCTCCTCTCCTTTCTCTCCTTCGCTGCTCTCACACTTTGACACACACACCACTCATAACACTCAAGATCGGTGGCACTCACACACACTCACACACACACACACACACACACACACAATACCTTACCTGCACTCGCATCCAACACCTCCACAACTGCCACACTATCCCACTCCATCTTCCCCTCTCCATTGCCTGTTCTCGCGGTCCACCAACTCTCCTTGTGTCTTCACCAGAACACCCCTCATCAAAATATGTTTTTTATACCCCTGTTGATCTTGGTTTTCTCCACTTCCCTTTCCCATTGGTTCCTCGTATCAACCCCTTCCCATTGGTTCCTCGTATCACAGTTCCACCCGGGCCAAACTTCCCCTACACTTTTCCCAGATGTTGGTTTACAGGTGCTGTTAAGCCTCACCCCTTTTCATAAATTACTTAATTAGTGAATGATTACAGGCATCTGTTTGGCATCACTTGACTCCCTCGGGTTGGCATTCCTTCCCTAATCCCCAAAGGCTGATGTCTGGAGGGCTGTGTGTCTGTTGCTGGGAAGATGGGACTGACCGCGGATGTCTCTCAGCTGTTGCTCGGCTTGTGCTTGACTCATAGCAGTGGTTTCCAGGCCTTGTGGTCCTTTGAAATATTTAAAAGAACTCTGGCCAGAAAAGAGGATCATAGGTACTTTGAGAAAGACAATGGTACCAACATTCTGACAGCATAATACATGCTAGGGACTCAGGCATCCCCAATGGGGTAGGGCATAAACCCCGTTAGGCCTCCTTTCCCAGGTTGGCTGAGGTCCCTGCTCCCCCTTGACCGTGTCAATTCCCTGACACTGTCACATGGGATTATATCTGTGGACAAAACAGATGCTTAATGCACCCTATCAAATTGTCTAGAATACGAACCTCAGCTGTTCACAAAAAACGTTATCCTTGGCTCTCCATTTAGATAGCTTGGCCGAGCTCATAGCTTTACCTTTTACAGGAGGCAGGAGAATGAGGGAATCAAAGAATAGAGTAAAACAGATTTAAAGTCTAAGGTCCAAACAAAGGAAATCTAGGGAGTTACATTTTTGAGTTTCTCAATTATTGCCAATTAGCTCAAGGGATATTGAGTAGAAAACAGTTTTCTTCTGGACAATGTTACTGAGTTTTGCTTACTACTAGGCATTGTGACAATATGTTCAATCAACAGGATAAAAACTTCGCATTAAAACCTGATATCTCTAACCTTGAATTTACATACCTGAGGCCCATGCAGATTCCAATAGAATTCTGCATGGAATGTACAGAGACCCTATCTTTACGACAGCCGAGGAAATGGGGGCTCTGGGAACATGGGAAGAATGATATAGAACAATACCCAAGTTATATTGTAAGCTTTATAATAATCAACTTTTCTCTTATTTTGGAACAGTTACTTTACTGCCACCACAAAGAAATATAAGTAGGCTTACCGAAGAATGACTTCATAAATACATGCCAACCCTCCCAATTTAGGCAGGAGACTCCTGATTTTTAATTATAACCCCAATGCAATCCTATGGGAAAAATACATCCTCCCGATTGCTGTGGTGAAATCTCCCTCTCAGGGGCTCCTGAATGTTGGCATGTCTGTCATAAACAAGTAATTTTGGCACAAATACAACTTATCTTATGGTTTTACAGCCTTCAGATTTTTTTTTAATAGATTTGACCAAAGAGAGGGTGGCAGATTTCACGGAGGGATGTGATTTCTGTTTTCACAATTAGGTGGTGGTCACTGGGCGGTTCCGGCCTGTACACCCCCTTCTGGGGCGTGATTGCTTTTCACAACCGAGGGTTTGCCCAGGGTGCAAATCGTTTGTTCCTTTTTCTCAGAGATTGACTGCACTTATTGCGCAATGCCAATTTTCCAGAGGGAAAAAAAACAAGATGGCTGCCACCATTGGAAAAGGGACTAAGTCCCTTTTCATTTATATGGTAGCCTGGAATGGGAGGAGCACCTGGACCGGCGCACAATGCTCTGGTCCAGCAGGTCAGTGGGGAGCGGGGTAACAAAGGGGTTTGTTTTGTTTTAGGGGGTGGGGAGCCCGCCCGGAGACATTCCATGTTCCCTCCCCACATACAAAAATAAAAAATAAAAAAGTTGGTGTCACCCAGGGATGAGCCTCAGGTGGCTTGAAAGAGCAGGCGGGGATTGTGTATTCTCGGCCGCTGTTCCAGCCACCTGATTGGCTGAGCGCCTTTCCCTGGATGCGAATGCAGTTTAAGACTATAAAAACATACAGAGAAATATGAACATTTACAAACGTACCTATCCGGCTGTAGAACCGTAAAGCTATGTTTTCTTATTGTAAGTTTCCCTTCCTGACCTCTTTCCCCACTAGTTCCTCCAGGAATGGCTACTTCTTAGCACCTAGGTCCACACACTCCCATCTAACCTGAGACTGGGCGATCTGCTTCTTCCAGTTTCCTTCCCTCGTTGCTTGTAGATCCCTTGATTCCAAATTGATCACCCTCCCCCTCCCACATTGTCAGCTCCCCAATCCCTTGTATTTATGCCTTGTGATCTGCTTCCCTTGCTGTGAACATTCCCCTATGACATGTAAAGAGTTATTCTGCTTCCCAAAGCTAGGTCAGTACCTGAATAATGATGTTAAAACATTACATAATAAAATGAAAATGAGAATACATTTAGAACACATGTACTGTTAAGTGAGGCTACAAGAAGGAACACCTAAATTGACAAAGAGGGATACAATAACCAGTGTCCAATGTAAACCTGTATCTGAGCATTTGGATTGGTTGTTGCTATGCAAAGGTTGACCATATCAAGGAACTTGATGAATTGTCTAGGAAGGGTACGACTTGTCATTAACATCCCTTCAAGGTAGAACTGTGCGAGAGGCAACAAAAAAAAGCAGGTGACTAAGTGAAATAAGCAACTAGCTGCTGACATTTGTGTGCGATCAGCTGATCACAATTTCAAATCCTTACCGTGCATGCAAAGCCAACGTTTTACTCTTTCCGAGATCAATACAATTAGTACTACTGAGCCAGTGAACAGTGATACCGTTTTTCTCAGTGCTATAAAACAGCAGAAGCTGTGGTACCAGGCGCCATACACAAATTCATATTATAAATTAACTCTGTTGGATTTGAGTAATGGCTTTCTTGAGAAACTAGAGCACAAGCTTCAAAGTAGCTACACACAACTGGGGCAGCTGTTCTTCACCGCAGCCGATTTACGAAATCCTTAGGCAATATACAGTCTCTGGGGCTGTGGAGTGCTTTTAAAGCAGAAAGTCAACTTGTGCAGGGACTAGCTGTCGCAGATATCTTTGGAAAAAGGGTCTCTCTTCATTTGAGCCTGTTCTGTTTTTTTCATGTGATTTCCAATGTATTCTTCTCGCATTAGCGATCTCTTGGGTATATATGGTATACATGTCTATTTTTATGCGTAACCTTTCGTAGTTGTCTCCCAGTGAATTTCATTCAAGCGGCATGATAATCCAAATTGGTTTTAATTAATGCAGTTTTGTATTCGAGTTCAGCAGTCACCACTGCCGCCGTGCTTTTGTTTCTAATCTGGGCTCCTTTTTCAACGCACCCATTTGCTGCGAATTCTCCCTGTGGCCTTTTCCCTCTGCTTGACGCAGTTAGACTCGCAAAGTACCAGCGTCATCCTTTAGTTATTTTCGGGACATGTTCAGTGTCAGACAGTGGAGAAATCAGTGGCGAGGAAACCCATCAGAGAAGCAGCTGCAATTCTCTGGCCCACGTTTACAATTGTCAGATCTCATTACTTCAGGGTAAGTTTGCACAGCGAAGGGGAATGAGAAAAGGGCATTGAACACACGGCTGCTTCCAACTTGTTTTCCTGCAGTATTCTTCCGGCTGCTATGTGCCTATCTCTGCCCCATTGTTTCTCAGCATGCCTTTAACCAGATGGACGGAGCTAGGTGCTTTGTGGGCCTGAACTGGAAAGGGCCAGCGCTCTCATGCAAATAGGGCTTCTCCTACATTTTCAGACAAATGAATACAAAGATATTGGCATATACACTGGCCAAATTAGAGCTGCAAAAAAGACAAAAAAGAGGGGGAAAAGCACATTCTCGATCTGCGATCACCGGCTTGGAGTCTCATACTCATCAACCCTAGACTTGCACCCACCCATATGCAATTCAGAAGGGAGCCAGAGAGACTCTTGTTCAAGGAACACCTTCTTTACATGTTTTAGAAATCACTGATTTTGTGTGTTGGCCAACCCACCTACGTAACCCCTATTTATTGCTCCTGTTGCTTATTCGAATGTGACATGTCCTGTCATTACTTGTGCCCCCACTTATCTGTAGTCCTATTAACCCAACGTTGGACAGTGCACTGCTGGTTTTCAGAGCAAAGTCGTTGCTCAATAAATAACCAGAATAAAGACAAATGAAAATGAAACAAAAATATATATCTGGTTATGTTTAGAATTCTGGATAGCGCACTCTGGAATGTGAGAGGAGTCACCTTCCCTGATAGTATGCTTAGATTTGAGTTCAGCTGAACTCTTTCTGTGAACAGGTCTCACCATCACTTATGACTGGAAGGCCTCTCAAATGGGGATGGTTGAATTGACAATAACTTCCTAATGGAGGCTGAGTAGAGTTGTATTAACCCAGACCATGAAATCGACCTACTTACTTTGCTTTACAGCTTCTATTTTTAGTCCTGCTTACGTTTCTTCAGTAGTTTCATTCCTTCGTGGTTCAGCAGCACTAATTCTCTTAACAGAAAGTCGTGTTTCAGTTTCTCAAGCAGTGTCATTGCTTTGTGTTTTATCAGCACAAATTCTCTGATTAGTAAGTCTTGCTTCAGGTTCTTGAGCACTTGAGCACTTTCATTGTTCTGTCTGAAAGCATGTTGAATGCTATCAGCTTTATGGTCTGGAGATCTTCCTTCTTCAGAATGTTGATCATGTTTCAGCTTTCGATGTTTTGTTTTGATTCGGGTGGGATTAAATATGTCTCTCTTTTTTCGTGGAATTTGTTTAAACATATGTTCGTGGGATTAAAGCATTAATGAAAGGAGAGTATACCGAAGAAAGAAGACTTTTTGTTAAACATAGAACCTGATTCAAATCAACTGATTTAACCATGTCATCTTCAAATTGTGCCAAAATTCCATTTGATGTCATAAGGGTGAAGTACCTGTCCTTTACAAAATTTTGCGATAGAAATTAATCAGGTGTTGATTATGTTTCGGCTTTGATGCGTGATGATGAGCACTTCGTAGAAATGATCTGTAGATGGCGATGTAGCACCACAAAACATAATGCCAAAAAACAAAGCCGAAAAGAACAAAATGATTAATTATCTCGGGAACGGGATGTCCTATCAAGCCAGAAATAGTGTGCATTAATTCGGCAATAAAATAAAGAATATCACATGCAACATTCATGACACCCGACCTCACTGTTCATGAGGAGTCCCCAAGAACACCACATACAAACCCCCAAACAAACACAACTTTGTTTTATATATTTAGATCTATCACTGTTAATCCTTGAATGCTGTATAGGGTTTAACAACCACCATGAATTAATAAATAGCAAATGGATAGTAGTAGTCAATTCTTTAAAAAAAATGTGCATTGCGGCGAGTACAATGTGGGAATATTCTAATCAATTGCACATTAAGGTGGTCTCTGCTATGAAATGGATGCATGGGATATCTGTGAGAGTTGATGTGCCACTCCCTAGTGTAAAATTTCCACTTATAGCTGAAGAGTGCATACTCTCTGCACTCCACAAACATGTGGTATGCAGTAAAAGCATAGGTTCAATGTTTGCACGGCTGATGTGCATGCGGCGTAACTCTTGGGAGAATTGACACTTATATTCTGTATAGTTTGTATATCACTGGGTCTGTAAGTAAAGAGATGTTCAAGTATTTCAAGGAGAATAATTATGTAGGTGTATACCCCAAAGTTCTTGCAAGCACAATAGGTTCTCTGACCTATTGAACCAAGAGCATGAGACTGCAGGGCTCTCAAGTGGAGACAGATACAAATGTAAACCTATGAATATGTTGTCAAATACATCTGTGTACAAGTCAGGAAAGGGAACAAATTTGGAGTCAGTATTTCACTCTAATAACACCCAGGAAGGATTCCAATAGTAAGGTGCAATGTGGCTCAACAAGTTGAGAGAAGAATCTATGTTTCTTTAAAGGATTCTGCTGAAAAACAGTTTGAGGGTGTAAGGATCAACATCATTAGCTGGTTGTGTGATACCCTGGCAAGGGCACTGATATGCCTGCCAAAACTTAATAGATTGGATAACTAGAAGTAGGTACTTGTTTTCGAAAGCAATTGTTTAACCTTTCCTGGGGTCTACCTGAGAGAAAGAATGTGTGATCCATCATTGGAAACCACAGTCATGTTCGGGTCTAAATGTCCGAGCCCTCTATACCTCAATTTGACATGACCTAGCAATCAAGACCTTAGAGTGTGTATTTAGAGAAAGTTCAGCCTCCCATTACCAGCATGTGGAGATGTTAAATGAAATGTTGCAGGCTACTCTAGAGCATAACACATTTATTTTTAATGATATTTTCTATCAACAAATAAAAGGTGTTGCAAAGGGCACAAAATATGCCCCAGCACTTGCAAATGTATTCATTGGTCTCTTCGAATATTCAGTGGTCTACACAGATCCAGCATTTAAGGACAAAACAGTGACATTGGCCCTCATTACGACCCTGGCGGAAATCGAAAAACGATGGCGGAAATGCAATACCGCCATCGAATAGCGCTCGGTGCGACTATGACCCTTCACCGCAAAGTACGAAGCCATTAGCGACACCGTAGTGAACGCCAATGCTAACTGCACCAAGCACGCGCGCGCGCGCCATGCCAAACCGCAAACACCACCATGGCGCAACGGTACGCCAATTCCGACCCTAGCGGACATGTACCTAACGCCATCAGGCATGGCGTAATGTACCATTCCGCCATGGCGAGAAGTACGGCATCGCGAATCAACCGTAAACGGCCCCACTGAGTGCCTGTACACCGCTCCCTGCCCACAAAGTACAACCCCCCGTAGGTGCAATGAAGCCACAATGCAACCATTGAAATGTACAAGTCACCCATGCATGGCAACGAACAAAAGAAACACAAGAGGGGCCAATGGGAGCTGCAGGGCACAGATGGCACGAATACAGAAGCCATCCCAATGGACATGACCACAGTCCCCCACCAAGAAATGCACGCAAACACAGGCACCTGTGACCAGCAATATTCCGAAAATCACATCATTCCACCAGTCCACCTGGCTGACCGGCATCTGTTACACAAAACCCAATCCCCCGCCCCTGAGCATGACAACATTCAAACAGTCATATTGGCAGCCCCCATCCCTGACCTCACTGGGCTTCGTAGGCAAACGCGCCCAGCACAGTACCACGCAACTAAACCCCGAAGCTGGAACCCAATGCAGATCTCCTCACAATACATCGCCCCCCAAATAGGCATATGCCACATCACTTGCAAAGAAAAACGCTACACGGGCCAAATCAGAATAGAAATTTCATGCACATCAAAATCACCAAGCCCATACAGCCATCAGGCCATGAACTCCAAAACACTAATCACCATTGTGGGCTGCTTCCGCAAGAAATGACCAGCCACTACCTGTGTGTCGCCCTGTTCCCCCATGGTACACAGAGCCACATTCACGTACGAAAAGGCAACATGGAAGCGCACAGAACCGCAGGGCCGTCCCAATGGGGAGGCACTAGTCCAGCTGAAAGGCCGAAATGTTGCTCCGAGCCACCAGTACTGCGTAAGGGCATGTGGGCCATTGGCGATCGTCCCATAAGATCGTAATGCTGCTCCACTGATTAACACGAAGCAGCAGGTGTCGGGAGTAAAATCCATCTGCAGGAGTGGCATACAGATGGCAGTGGCAAAAGGGGAGGAGATACCTGTCAACCAAAAGAAAAGAAAAAGAACAGAATGGCCATCAGAACTACATTCCAACAACTCACTTCAATGATCACACGAAATCCACAGCCATATGCATGCTAGCCCACTCAAAAGGATCATCACCACCCCAAAACCACTTGCGACTCATAACCATCTATCTCGAGGTGCAAACACCATCACAAACGAGTGTACCTGTGCATGCGTCTGTCAAAACAGATTCCATCAGATGGGAATGTTAACGTGCATGGACACAAGTGTCTGAGGGCGCCTCGAGACAGGGAGGGCTCAACAAGGCCAGATGGACGATGGTCCCACTATGGCAGCCCTGCATCACATAGCGTAGGGGAGGCGGATAGATCCCAAGAAGCCCTGTACATGGCAAACTCTGTATCAAATCACCTGCCCATGCATCCATCCATCATTCCCTCATCCCGGGATCAAAACGCCTGAATAATTACTCACATGACATTAGAAACATCCATTGAGTCTGTGCGTTATGCAGCCTGCTAAATCCACAGTGCCCCAGCCCGTAATTCCAGTGTTGTGAAGTAACATGTATTTGGGAACGGACGGCCTCATCGCCCACGTAGCTATTGCGCATCCCAAACTATTCATATCAATCATTGCTCCCTCGCCATGGGCCCTGTCTCAAGGACATAGAACAATAGAACGTTATATTTGCAGTCAGACCTGTGGGCATCTCCTCGCCGCTAGCTGGAAACCGAAAGCGCCGCCCTTCGAATTCCTCATTTGCAACATCACGTCGAAAAGGCATCTGTGGCCGTTTGAAATCACTAATTATTCCATCGAGTGCGGCTGTGTGTGAAAATGGCAACTGCCTTCACCCACGAATGGGACGCCCCGCCCGTCGTTGCAACTCGGTACAGTGATGCATGAGGGCCCACCGTTACTCGAGTACTACGTTCCACTGACCCCTCACAAGTCTGTTCGCGACTGCACAGATAGTATGTGAAACAATGGGACCACAGCAGAATGAACATATCAACCAATCTTACACGGCCATCGGGTACAAATACATGATTGCAATAGCAAGATACAATTCCCCGAATTGCAGCGTTGTGCGCGGGACGTGCTCGGCCAAAGGGGAGAGCAGTTTGCACAGGTGGAATCAATCACCACAGGTGGAGGCCATACAGCCTGAAAACACATAAATTGCACAGCCAGTCTCCTCCCACAACCACACCGAAATGCTACCGGCAGGACTCGCGATGTTGGCCCTGGGGGACCTGATAGCACTGCAAGTGCTCCGACTCCAAGAAGAAGACGAACACCAACTACAACCAGCCGCACGGAGGAGACGCAGGAGGAGGAGGAGGCCAAGGCAGGGCCAGCAAGGCCCACCAGCACAGCCACTACCACCACGCAGGCAGCCCGCAATACCACGCCTCCGAGCACATCCGTTCAACCTCACTGATGAGCAGATCCACACCCTCTACCGTCTGGACCGGGACACCATAGCCGCCATTGTGGACATGACACAGGCTGACCTTGTCAGCATGATAGATAGCCCAACCGCCATCCCACCCCTACTGAAGGTGGTGTCTGTACTACACTTCCTGGCCACAGGCACCTACCAGCACACAGTCGGACAGTTGCATGGCATTTCTCAGCCACTGTTCTCACGGACACTATTGCAAGTTCTCGATGCCCTCCTGCAGCACGCAGACGACTACATCTCTCTACCACGCTCGGAGCAGGAAATAACCAACACAAAAGTGGGATTCCATGCACTTGCCGGCATACCGGGTTGCATTGGTGCCATCGACTGCACCCATGTTGAATTGGTCGTCCCACATGCCATGGAGGCCCAGTACCGCAACCGAAAACAATTTCATTCCCTGAATGTACAGATGGTGTGTGACTCCAACAGGATCATTACACATTGTTGTGCCCGATTCCCTGGATCAACCCATGATTCTATGGTCTTGAGGAACTCTACAATACCACGCTACATGGAGCGACACGCAGGGAACAGATCCTGGCTACTCGGTGAGTCTCATTACATGCATGATGATGTGGGGTATGTGAATTGGCAATGACCTGCCAGGAAGGGGGGGGGGTGTGTGCGTACGTATCAATGGCATTCCACATCATACGTTTCTCGTCCACATACAGGTGATGCTGGATATCCACTGAAGAGATGGCTCCTCACACCAGTCCGGAACCCACGGGACCAGCATGAGGAGGACTACAACCATGCCCACTCACGTACCCGTGTAGTCATTGAACAGGCATTCGGCCTACTGAAGACTCGTTTCCGCTGCCTCAGCAGGTCTGGCGGGGCACTCCTGTACCGCCATGAGAAGGTTGCAAAGATGGTGATGGCATGTGTCATGCTCCACAACATGTGCGTACGTAGAAATGTGCCCATGCCCCCTGACGCAGAACTGCAAGCACCTGATGATGGTCATGATGAGGGTGGGGATGTGGCAGCACCTCATGGAGTCTGCGAGGCACCGGAGGCCCGTGACATTCGTCAGCATCTCATTGATGTATGCTTCTAGCACTCACGCCTGGTGGCTGATACATGGACACGGGACTCGTGGCACTGCGTGTGTCTGGGACATGCACAATATGGACTGTACGCCTATGATGGCCTAGTACACAAAGATCAATGTCCACACTTCTCATTGGTTGATCGTGCACTTTTTATGGCATATGTGATATCATGTTGAACACCCTATCAACCCGCCACCCAAGTGAGCCCAACACACCCCCTCCACCCTCCTACCTCCCCCCCGAACACCAGTGTCCAAAGATGCTCATTGTCAGTGGGCTGTCGCTATTGCATGCCCCCTCTGCGGGTATCAGGGGCACCCCTGCCTGTGGAGCGCAGGTTCCTTCCAGATCTACGTTGGGGGCTGCCCTGGACGGAACTTGCAACGGATGATGTGTCTGCCTGCTCACGTCCATGCATGTCCCTAAGGGTTTGCGAGAGCTCAGTGAGCACACGGCGCACTGCGGCAAGTTCGGCACATACGTCTTTGGACGTCGCATGCAGTTCCCCCCTCAGGCTCTCGGTGCTTCTCTCAATTTGTGCCCTTAGCGTCTCTGTACCTCTCTCCATTTCTGCCCTAAGTGTCTCAGTTGATGTTTCTATGTCTGCCTTAGTGCCCCCACATTCATCGGCATGGTCCTTGAGGAGTGTGGCCAGTTGCTGCTGTTGTTCGATCAACTGGTCGAGGGACTGTTGCCTCTGCTGGGCCATGGCCATTTGCGGGGGTGTCACAGAGGGGCTGTTGTCCTCATGTTGCCTTGCCACAGGGCTTGTGGGGGATGGCCAGTCGTGGTCTTGTGGGTGCCCCTGCGTGGTATCCTCATGTTGTACGGGATGGGACAGACAGGGGGATTGGGACAGGTCATGGATGGATCTGACTTCGGCATCCCCGTTTTCTGTGTCCGAGCATGCTGCCATCAATGGGGTGTCACCTATGGTGCTGCTGCCACCAGAGGCAGTGCCTTCTGTGGCATCCATTGGGGGGACCTGTGGTGGTGGTGTTGTGGGCATGCTGGCTGCTGGGGTGCCTGTTGATGTTCCCTCCTCTGTGCTGCCACCTGATTTGTGCTGCTGCCGTGTCTTGATGCGTGCAGCTGAGGTGGAGGGTCTCTGGCCATTGGTCTTGGCCCTCTTTGCAGGTGTGCTGGTAGGGGTGTCCTGTAGCTCGTCGTTTGGATCGGACCCTGTGGTGGAGTAAAGGAGGGCGAGGGTTATTGATGGGTCTGTGGGAATTGGAATGGCATTGTATCACATGCTTTGGGGTGGTACCTGAGGGTGATTTGGGTCGGGGCCTTGGAGGTGCTTTGATTTGTGTGTGGAGTGAGGGTGCAGTTGTTTGGCAGCCTGCAGTTAGGGTGTGCCTGCTGCACGTGTAGTGCGTGTATTAGGGGTTTTTAATTATTTATGTATTTATTGTGGGTTTTAACGTGCGCTATCAGGACGATGTGTGTGGACGTTCTCCTGGACATGTGTTTCTGTTGCACTATGTGGACGCATGGTACTTCACATGGATGGACTGTGTGGATTTGGCATTGTTTTATCTGGCCCACCTACCTGAATCTTCGGATGTCTGCACTCCTTTCTCCATCCCTCCGACTCCCTCTATGCTCTCCATTCCGATGGTGGAGGCACAGATTTCTTCCCAGGGGGTCAACTTGATGGGTGATTCAGGACCTCCCCCGGTGGCTGTGGCAATGTTGCGGTTGGCAGAGAGTATGCTGCGGACGCGTATCCGCAGGTCGTCCCATCGCTTGCGGCATTGCTGTGGGGTGCGGGGTGCGGTCCCCACCGCACTTGCCCGCTGTGCCACCAAAGCCCATATGGCCTTCTTGTTTGCAAGTGCCGTCCTGGTCATTTGCGTGCAGAAGACGACGGCAGCATTCTCCTGGAGGGTCTCTGTTAGCACGGTGAGTTCCTCACGGGAGAAGTGGACCTGCCGCTTGCGGTCGCACGCTTTCTTCGCTACTTTTCCCATTTTTCTTGGTTTCGCTAGGGTGGTTGACGGGTTGGGGTGTGTTTCAGGGTAGTGATTTTAGTGGTTGTGTGGTTTTAGTGTTTTTATAGGTGTACGCCGGGATGTTTCCCGTTCCGGGCCCATGTTTTAACTTCCGTTTCCGTATATTTCCGGTCACCGTACTTTCCGGTAGGCGCACACTGCGGTGACCGCTAAGAGGGGTGGCGGTATTGCACCTAGGGCGCCGTACGGCGGCGGTGTGGGCCGTTTTGGGGTCATTTCCGCCATCGGGGACTTTGCACTTCCGCCGTGGCGTGGTGCTCGTGCCCGATGGGTCGGAATGGGCCGCACTTTGCTCCTTCGTGCAATGGCGGAAACGCTATTTACGCTGTGGCGCTCCGGTCAGTCGCTTTCCGCCAGGGTCGTAATGAGGGCCATTGTCATGATACATCGATGATGTGCTATTAATATGGAAAGGCACGAAAGAGGAATTGGATGAATTCACAAATAGAATAAACCAAAATGAATATGGAATTTCATTTACTGTAACAAGCAGTAACACAGAAATTTACTTTCTTGATTTGACAATGTATGCATCCGAAGAAGTCTTAAAATCCATACATGAGTTACAGTCTCTGACTGCATTCTCCCATGATGGACTGGGTTGGAACACATGGCCAGAACTTGCTAGGAGGACGGGTTCAAGCAAGAGTAATTGGCACATGTGTACCTAACCCTTCTCCTAGAATGTATTTATTTATTTGACATTTGTATGGCACCTATACTCAGGTGTTTCCAGGTGCCAAGTGGGAGAATGGGACAGGGGGCTGATAATAATAATAATAATAATAATAATAAAAATAATAATAATAATAATAATAATAATAATAATAATAATAATAATAATAATATTATTATGGCATTTTTTGACCTAGCTCCAGGAAGCGACAGAGCGTTTTACAATAATAGGTGCTGAGGGTTCTGCAACATGTGGAACATTCAAAAAATGCACCCCCTTTATCACAGACTTCAGGTCTACTGCATCCAACAAAGGCTACCCCATCAAACACAGAGAGCAATTGGCAAGTCAGCCACTTCCTAGCATGTACTCTACAAAGGAGTGTGAACGGCAGATGTGATTCCCATGCACCCCCCATTGCATTTTATCACAATGCATTTGTAATGTAATACAATGACGGGCCTTGAAGTTTTTTAAGTTAATAAAACAGTATAAAGCAAACTTCCGCTGTACGGAAAACAGCATACACGTGCCAATGCTTGGAACGTGTTTTGATGAATGCCACTGGGCTTAAAGTGGCCATTGCTGAGTATTGGTCATGAGAAAAGACAATGCATACATACCTTTGGTAGATCTCTTGAAATCAAAGTCAGTGATAGTGGATTGAATGAACAGCACTGAGGACAACCAGCTTGAGAGACTTGCAGTGTGAGGGATTAATAGGCGTAATGCCCAAGATTGACAGAATGGGCAGATTCGAATGGCAGTGGGACTGAACCAAAGGAAGAAAAGGGATTCTGCACTGTATTCCCAATTTTGGCAGTTCATTTTACCCACCCCCAGTGTGCTATAGCCAGTCAGAGGTCAAAGCAACATACTTAGCATTACCTTTTCCTCTCCCTTTTTGTTTACTAGGCTGTATTTCTATAGGCCTGCTAAGACATTGGAGGAGGTAGGCCACAGGGATAACATTTTGAAGCTGCTCTCTTAGTGCCAGTATGGCTGGTGTTGTCTTACAGCACCAACTCTTCTCTCAGCACAATGCTTAGAGGTAATGTCTCTGAGTTTCATGGAGTTTTGCTGTTTTTCCCCAAGGAGACCTACCGACAGGCTCCGACTGGCCGATTGGGCAATATGCCCGTGACCGAACCAAAAACGCAAAATTCTGGTGTGAACCAATTTTTTGGGTCAAAGTGGGCCAATTTTTTGGCCAATATGAGCCAATTTGATGAGTTCTTCACTACGCAGCTGGTAGTTTTAACCAGTGTTCCTGAATAAATATTCTTTAAAATGCACAATTTGCATCACATTTTATTAAACAAAATCCCCCTTGGTATTCAACAAGTGTTACAAAAGGAATGAATTGCCTTTTGCAATTGTGGGCCACTTTTTTATTGGTGCCCAAGGCAATATTATGGCCCAGTCCAACCCCACCTACCGAGGTCCAGCAGTCAAATTATATATCCCAATATAACTAGAAATGAATGGCACCACATGTTTCAGGCTTCCAGTAATTAACATTCCATTGGAAATTAATTTCCCTCTACAAAAAATAAAGCAGGAGGTTTTACTGGCCATTAGGGGATGCACCAAAAAGCGCGCATTTCTAGTTTAGATGTATCTTTCCGTTAATTTTGTCTCAAGAAGTATGCAGCCTTCGATCTTGTCAAGGAAGCTTGTGAACTCAAAAATGGTCAATCTCAGTAGGCAAGTGTTGTGCATTACAATGTGGCATATCTAAACACCATTCATATGATTATGAGCTTCTCACCAACTGATAAGAACCAGTAAGTATCTCTCAGAAAGTGACCCACAAAACACTTTCTTTCCCCTAAAGTTCGAGGCAAGAGCCAGTGTCTACGGTATACGAGGCGGGCTTCAACCTTTGTTGCTGCAATCACAGAGAACTCTCGTAAGATCAGCATTAGTCTATTGACAAGAAAATGGTGCACACAAATCTTCACTTTGAGCAAAAAAGAACAATCCCAGAGAAGTGTCAAGAGTGGACTAGCTTGGGGAAATGTGGTAGATAACATAAATTCATTGGAGACTGATTTCATTTGGATTAAGGAGTATTCTTCCTTTCTTCTCCTTCCCCCAGAAGCTCACTGTCTCTAGAGCTCTGGTTCTCTCTAGGCAGGACTTCTGCAACAGCCTCCTTCTAAATTTATCTGCCACCCTTCTCTGCCCTCTGTTACTCGTCCAGAACAGGACTGCGAGACTTGTCCTTGGCCTCAAGCCCAGCTATCGTATCTCTCCAGCCCTGAAATCTCTTCATTGGCTCCCAGTGGCTGTAAGGATTACATTCAAGACCCTCTGCATTGTCCACAAGATATTCTGGGGCCTGGGTCTGGAATACCTTCAACTCTCCCTCCGGAAATACCTTCCTACTCGAGCTCTTCGCTCCTCTACCTCCATCTCCCTCAGGGTCAGCCGCTTCTCCAAGCAACAAGTTGGTGGTAGATCTCTTTCTTCGGCTGGGGCCTCCCTCCGGAACAGCCTCCCTGCCTCTTTGAAACTCAAGGAGAACCATCTTCAGTTACGGAAGCACCTCAAGATCTTGCTCTTTGCTTCTTCCTTCTCTCTTCCTCTGCCCTGCTAATATTTGTCTGTTTTTGCACTGGGCTCCTGGCTACTATCTGTATTTGTGCCCAGACCAGATCCCTGCCCACCCATCTGCCTTCCCGCACTGCCTCCTGGCAACCCTTGCACTTGGGTCTGTATCTGCAACCCTACAGGCCACCTTACCAGGCACCTGTTGTCTGCACTTAATTCTTGCACCTGCCACCTGCTAGCCGCACTAACTGATTGTTGTTATTTTATCACATGTTCAGCACTTTACACTCCTCGTCTGCCCCTTGCACGTTCCCCCTTCCCTCTCCCCTGCACTTGTGTGTTCTCAATGTGACTTGGCCTAGTAAGATCATTGTTTTTGTCCTCCCTTGTACCCCTTCATGCCTCGTTGTGCTCTGAAACACGTGTGTATGGCCCCATATAAATAATCTATCGTATCATGTCATATCATAAAATGTATTTGGTTTCACTGTATTCAATACTGCTGATAAATCAGGTCTTTAAAACATAATAATTGAATTCAGTTTAATTTTCTATTGGAGATTCATGAATATAGTAGACAATTTGCTGTATTTGCTGTCAACATAGAAATGTGATTACATAAGATTTCCAAAGTTAAACATGTGACTATCACATGTTTGCAGTGCATGGTTCCCACATCCTTACTGTTTCATGCAATTTCATGTTTTCCCATCACACTTAAGCTTACAAGGTTGTATATTTCTGCACAGCAGCAAGCCTGCCAAAAGCCTTAGCCAATTTACAATCACTCAATCAATAATGCCCTCTATTCAGCATGGGGCCATAAAAGGAGATCATCATAATACATTGGAAAACAGTGCACAGGGTGCATAATTATAAAATAGAGAGATTAGGAACAACATTCGATCACAGAAAACCATATAAGAATTCAATAAATACAGAAAATCTGTAAAGGACACTAAAAAAGCACATATGAAAAAGACTAACAAAAGGCATTTAATTGATATCAGGGTGAGAGAAATGGGGGGGCAATTACTTTCAGCCCCCTTCAAGATGTAATTATATAATTATAATTATAATTGGTTACTTATAACGTGCTTAATATCCAGAGGTTTCGAAGTTCAGTCCTGGAAAAATAAAGTAAGCCAAAACAATTATATTTTAAAACCATATCCTAAGGAGCCAAATACGATGAATATACATTGCTACTTTATATACTTTGGGCCTCATTCCGAGTATGGACGTAATTATGGCGCTATTTGTGCCATGACTACCTCCCATACCGGTACCGAGTCCGCCCTGGTTCAGTGGGGATTTACCAGTCTATTCCGACCTTTGCGGGACTGGTAAGTCCCCATTGAAAAAGCCATTCCCGATTCCCATTTGAGCCCCCATAGGGCTCAATGGAAAGGGGGAAGGCGCTCATAACAGTACCGCAAATTGCGGTACCGTTATTGGCTCTGAATTCCCTTCACAGGTCCCGTCATTAACACCTGGTAAGGGAACTCGGAATAGGGCGCAAAGGGATTACCGGCAACGGTGTCCTTAACGGTGCCCGTTATCCCTTTGCACCCAACTCGTAATGAGGCCCATTGCCTAGATCTTCAGTTTTTTTTTACATAACTCCAAGGCCTCTCTAATAGTTCGAACACCTGATAATCTTAATAGGGGCTTCAGATATAAAGTTCTAAGATCTTGAGTTACTGGGCAGTAGAACATAAAATCAGAGATATTACATAACAGACATTGACCCAAGTTCCCCATAGCCCATGGCATAGTGAACCTTGCCACCTTCAGTGTACCAACCCTAAAATTCAGAGTTCAGAGTTTGAGCAAGTGGGGGATCAATTATTTTTCAAATCCAAATATTTCTCAAATCCAAAATTGAGCTTAATTGTCACATATTCTGGAGCCAACTTTAATGTTCCACAGGCAATCACCATTTTCTTTTTATAATACTCTTCTTGTAATGTTCCCTTAATGCTGTTAGACTTTACCTTATTACTCATTGATGGGTTTAATCAAGCATCCTGTTCCTTCAATTCATAAAACCCTTTCCTAACATGGCCTACCCAAGGCAACTTTGAAGCCCCCTCAAGCTTTAACATGTAAGCCAGGTCCTCCGTAAAGGAATCCAATTATCGGATCTGCCATAGTCAAAACCAATACCTTAAATACGTTGATGCTGCCAACAGAGCAATTGGGCATACGTCTAACTCAAGATGTAAAAGAGCATTGGGCATACCCCTAGGTAACCATGACATACTCTTAAGGAATGTATTCTCCACGACACTGAGGGAATATAGATCTGCAAAGCCCCATATTTCTGCTCCATAGAGAGCTGCAGATGTAGCTTGTGCTCCATACAAGTCCAAAGCTGTCGAGATTGCACCTGTCCCATACCTATTGAAAAAGGTGTGAATCCCGCCACCGTATCTTTCCAAAGTGACTGCGGCCTTAGCCAGTTGATTAACTCAGGACCCACTCTCAGAGAGCTGCATTCCAAAATAGTCATACAACTTTACTTGGTTTAAGGGTGACCCCCCAACGCTTGCATTCAGGTTGCATTGTTTCTGGAATTGGGGCTTAAAAAACAACATTTTAGTTGTGTCTATATTCACAGACAAACCCATTTGTTCACATGTACAGATGTATTCATAAATGACTCTAATGTTGATTTCAAACCTTGTGGGAACTAGACAGGATAACAGTATCATCTGCAAAAATAAGCACAGGGTACCTTCTCTGGGCCAATTTTGGGGAATCTTTACCCTCGACAAGCAATGTATCAATGACTTCCTCTATAAAGATGCAAAACAAAAGTGGAGTCGGGATGCATCCTTGTCTGACTCTGTTCTTAACATTGAACTGTTCTGTTAGCTCTCCACCCAAACCAACTCTAACAGTGGCCTATTGTCCATGTACAACATGTGTACCATAGATATTAATCCACGGGGCAATTTCTTTCTTTCAATAACTTGCCAGAGAATGTGCCTCGGAACACTGTCAAATGCTGTCCTGAGATCCACGAAAATGGCATCTTTCATCTTTCTCAGGATGGCATATTTTTGGATAATATTAAACGGCTCAAAACTCTGAGCAACTGTGCCCTTCCCACATTGAACACCTGCCTGTAGTGTACTTATGAATCCGTCTTCTGTTACCCAGGTCTGAATATATCCCAAAACTACCCGCGCAAATATCTTGGCAGAACTTTCCAGGAATGATATAGGAAGCTCGTTTCCCGGGTTCGTTTTCCCACCCTTTTTGTAGGCACAATTTCAGCCAATCACCAGGATTCCGGCACAGTGTTGGCGCTAAAGCAGGCCCTGATTAGTTTCCATGAAATCGTTGTGCAAATAGACAGTTCTCAGCAGCCTTCCCTAACTTCTGTGAGACAATTGCATTTTCCACATATCTAATGCCAACAGACCAATCCTCTTCATTACCAATTGGACAAGCATCAATTTCTCCAGAAGAACAAGTTACTTACCCCTGGTAATGTTCTTTCAACTGGATGTTCCTCCCACGTATTCCTCATCTATGATATTTCATATTGCAGCTTTTCTGCTTCAGAAAAAGATTTTCTCGGCAGAGGGCACTGTACGCGATGCCATCATGTCGATGTCCTTCGAGGGCCTTTGTCGAATGTCAACATCATTGTTAGTACAAATAGCTCGTGCAGCACCCTTTGGCTTCAGTTCTGTTTTTCAGATATTCTTTGTTCAAGCAATTAACAAGGTGTACCCCAAGACCACAAGCTCTCAGAAAGCACATTGTGTAAAACACTTAAATTGTATGCAGGGTGGACTGGGAGGGGCGATAAGGAATACGTGGGAGAAACATCCAGTCGAAAGAACATTACCAAGGGTAAGTAACATGTTCTTCAAATGGATTGTGTCCTCCCACGTATTCCTCATCTATGATAGACTCCCAAAGCAGTGACAATTTGGAGGCGGAGGTATCAATTAATTTAGTCATGGACCGAATGAAGAACGGCTTTTTCAACAAGACCCCCAAGAGTAGAGGAATAGTCTAAAGAGTAATGTTTTACAAATGTGTGTATGGACGACCAGGTGTTCGCTGTGTGAACACAAAATTAAAATATCGAGGCTGAGTACCCCAAAAGGAAATACACCGAACATGGGTTACAAAGGAACATACAAAGAACTTTAATTTATACTGAACAGTTACAGAGAAAAATAACAGATAGCTATCAGCCCTCAGCACAACACAACAAACTCCAGCGTGGTTCAGTGTGCTTAGTGAGAGACGCTGTACATTTGAATTTGTTGCTCTTTTATACCATTTGCGAACATGATGTCCAACCCTACTTTGGGTTAATATTCCTCTAATACATCACTGATCTAGGTTTCATGGCGAGTTTGCATGTCCACATGCAATTAGTTTGCCTTTAATACATACGTCAACAAGCCTACATGGTAACAGTGTATTTTAGGATCTCATAAAGGTCTTCTCAAACATTAATACAATGTAGTTAAACAAGTGTTCTTAATTCAGTATTTGGATATATTGTTCTTAACATATGCTCGTGGATTAGTATCATTGCACAAGTAATCCTTTACACACAGGTCAGTGAAGGACAAGGTCTCAGTCCACGACCCCAACAAGTGGCCTGCAGGCAAGTTACATATTAATTACACACAGAGGTCAAGACGGCCATGTTGTATTTTGGAATGACTTTGTCCACCATTTTAACTCACAGGGTGACTTTACGGAGAGAACCTAAAATGGCGGATTGACCTAAAATGGCAGTTTACATTGATTCTAAGGTCAGGACTGTTAAAAAGTGACTCTCATACCTTCTTGAATGTACTTGTAAGGTTTATTCCAGCTTCTTATGACACCTTGACAAGCAGTTACATAGTTCTTAGGTAAATTACATAAAGTACATTAAAGACATAAACACTGGCAGCCCATCACCCAGGCAGGGGCTCACCAACTCACCCAAGTCTGGAACCTTCACTCACACATTCCAACACTCAGACATCAACACTCCACATGACATCACAACATTCCTGCCTACCCAGGCAAGCCATACACAACAAGGACCTTGCAACACGGTTTGTCTTCGCAAGTGGCTTACAAGCAGCTTGGCGTAGGCCAATATACTCGTATTCGTTGCAAAGGAGGTACGATGTAATTTCCCGTTTTGACAGCTGCACAAATGTCATGTATTGGGACACCCCTTTGCAGAGCCGTAGAAGTTGTCATGGCCCTCGTGGAATGAGCTCTTAGCCCTTCTGGCGGTTCTTTGCCCACTATTCTGTAACATTCTCCAATGACTAGTATTATCCATCTGGATATAGTTTGTTTTGTTACAGCCAAGCCCGATTTGGGGTCAGTATGAAAAGTTGGTCATCTTGCTGAAATTTAGCTAACCTTGAAATGTAAAAGTTTAGAACCCTTTTTGGGTCTAGCCTTTGAAGTCTCTCTTCCTCTTTACCTGCAAGAGGAGGAGGATAACATGTTGGTAGTGTTATCTTCTGTGACAGATGGAAGTCAGAGACTACCTTAGGTAGGAAAGATGGTGTCACTCTGAGGATAACTTTATCCTTATGGAAAATGGTATGAAGAGGTTTACAAGAAGGAGCCTGAAACTCACTCACCGTGCTGGCTGATGTTATAGCAACCAGTAGGACTGTTTTCAGTGTAAGGAGCCTTAAAGGACATGAATGTAATGGCTCGAATGGGAGAAATTCTAGTACTATGTTTTGAAATAAGAGACCTCTTCCAAGGAGCACTTAAAAATAGAAAGAACAGCCAGGTATCCTTTTTATAGTTCCAATCTGGAGCCCCAGATTGGCTAGATGCAACAGGAAAGAAATCACTGTAGGTGTGCTACATTGGAATGGATCCACATTCTTCTCCTTGCACCAGTTACTGAATTTATTCCAGCGACACCGGTACAAGGATTTGGTTGCTGGCCTTCTGGCCGAAAGCAAGATCTCGATGGCATCATCCGGGAGGTCCCAATCCTTGTATATCAACCTCTCAGAAACCATGTGTAAAGGCTGAGTGTCTTCACCTCTGGGTGGAGAACCCAACCTTCCTCTTGTGAGAGAAGATCCTCTCTTTGTGGAACACGTCCTCCTGGCCCAATTCGGGGCAATTAGGATCATGGGTTTGGGTTTCCTGAACTTTCTCAACTTCCTGATTACGTGAGGAATCACAGTGACTGGAGGAAATGCATACATGAGTGGAAATTCCCTAGAGCTCCTCTTTGAGGGAATTCCCTTAGCAGCACTGTTCACACTTCTGATTGACAGCGGTCGCAAACAGATCCACTTGAGGGGTTCCCCAAATGGTGAAGTTCTCTTGAAGGACTTCTTGAGCTAGATCCCACTCATGGGATACTGTGCTCTGCCTGCTCAGAGCTTCTGCCGTCGTGTTCTGCGCTCTGGCTAGGTGAACTACCAACAGAGAGATTCCTTCTTGTATTGCCCAGAACCAGAGCTGCATTGCCTCTCTGCACAGTGGTAGTGACCCTGCACCTCCTCTCTTGTTGAGGTAGTACATGGCCACTGTGTTGTCCATCATTATGAGGACATTCTTTCCCCGTACAGAGGGTAGGAAGGCCTTCAGCACTAGTCCGATTGATCTCAGCTACAAAAGGTTGATGTGTAGTTTGGTCTCCAGTGGAGAGCAATGACCGCTGATAGTCATTTCGTTGGTGTGGGCTCCCCACCCCATGAGTGAGGCATCCGTCACTACTGTTATCCCTAGCCATGGTTGCCAAAAAGATTCTCCCTTGAGAATGTTGTCTTTGCAAGCCCACCAAAGAAGGTCTTGAGCAACTCTGCTCGGAACTTGCAGTTGATCTAACATGTTCCCTGAAAATTGGGACCACTGAGTTCTGAGAGCCCATTGAAGGGATCTCATTCTCAATCGGGCCTCTGGCACCAGAAAAATGCGGGATGCCATGAGACCTAGCAACCTCCAAAAATCGAAGGCCGGAAGATAATGGGCATTCTGGAATTATGTTACCATCTGCTGAATGTTTTGAGCTCTCACCTCAGGAGGCATGGCTTTACCCGAGGAAGTGTTCAGGAATGCTCCAATGAGTTGGAGTCTTTGGAATGGTATCATATGAGACTTATTGTAATTGAGGGAGAAGCCCAGTCTGTGAACAGAGTGGCAGGTTACGCTGAGATGTTCCAGGGCTTGTTCGGGAGAATGTGCCCTGATCAGCCAATCATCCAGGTAGAGGTAGATGTGAATCCCCCATCTCCTGAGACTTGCTGCCAGTACCTCCATCCACTTGGTGAAAACCCTCGGGCAGAGGTTCAGCCCGAATGGCAGAACTCGAAATTGATAATGAGAACTGCGAACCGCGAACCTCAAGTACTTTCTGTGCTTGAGTCGGATTGGCACATGAAAGTAAGCATTCTGAAGGTCCAATGATACCAACCAGTCTTGGAGTTGGAGAGTCTGAAGGATCTGACAAAGGGTTACCATCTTGATATTGTCCTTCCTGAGGAACTCGTTCAAGTTTCTTAAATCCAAGATGTGTCTCAATTATCCGTCCTTCTTTGGGATGAGAAAATAGGGAACCCTTGTTCCTCTCCTCTACAGGTGCGTGTTCTATTGCACCTTTCTCTAGCAGGGTTAACATTTCCTGCACAAGGACCGGATCCAGGATTTTGACAGAGTTTGGTCCCGGTGGATGATCTTGAGGCCTTTTTTGAAAAGGAAGGCAGTAACCCTAGGCTACTGTTTCCAGTGCCCAAGCATCTGAAGTAATGCCCCGCCATTCGTTCAGATGCTAAGAGATTCTACCTCCCACTATGGTCTTGTGGGTCAAGGCCGCAGAGTGGCTTAGAGGGGGCTGCAGCAGTGGCTGAGGGTAAAGATGCTGCTGATTGGGCTGAATTAGCACCCTTTCCTCATCCACCACAAGGGAATCTTTTTTGTCCCATTTATCCAGCCTGTCCTCTTCCTCTTCCAAATGAGGAATAGAAATGAAAAGGACAACCCCTCTATTAAGATGAGCCTGAATAGGGTTGTTGCTGAGGTTATCAAATGGGGCACTAAGGGATTTAGCTGCTGCTTTGGAGGTCTGCAGCTTCTCAAGACTCTCATCCGCCTTGCTGCTGAAAAACCTTGAGCCATCAAAGGGCATATTGAGTAGTCTGGCTTGCACATCCAGTGCAAACTCCGACTTTCTCAAGCACGCAAATCTGAGTAGTACGGTGCCATCTCTTTCTTCGCCTTCTGGGATGTGATCAGCTGCCATGGCAATACAGTCGCACAGGGTGTAAGTGAACCTTGAAAGGGTTCATGTGACATTAGCAGACTTCAAAGCCACACTGCCTGATGTAAAGATCTTACGAGCCCAGGCATCTATCCTCTTGTCATCTCTATCCGGAGGAATAGAGGGGCAAGTAGATTGCCTGGTCGATTGGCGGCCGGAACCACCAAGCTCTCAGGTGTAGGGTGCTTGGTTAGATACTCTGGATCATTGCTATAAGGCCTGTATTTCCTAGCAAAGTTCCTGTTCACAGCAGGTCCACATTCTGAAGTTTCCCAATTTGCCTTGACCTTCCTCTGAAAGGCTGAATGAAAGTGTAAAACTGGGTCCTTCTGAGGGCCTTGGTTCAAGATATCATGTCATCCTGTTCATAGGAAGGAAATCCCTGCTCCAGGCCATATATTCTATTCATGAGGCTCCTATAAGCTCAATCTGCATGTTCAGATGGGTCAGGCCTGCCAAATTCCAGCTCTGGAGAAGTGTCAATAACAAGCTGACTGGAGACAATCATAGAGATCACTAATCTTGGATTCATCATTAATAAGCTCCTGAGGAGCATTTTGAGTACCATACCACAACACAAAAGGGTGGGAAATCCTCTTCAGCGGACTGCTCTTCCTCATAAATTGAGGCCATATACTTGAAAAAGTCTTTCTTCGTAGTAGGCTTATAAACCTTTTCCAGAATGGACAAAGGCCTCGATAGCATTGAAGTAGCCGTCGATTGAGTCGGCGATGGCTTGGTCAATGGTGTCGACAATGTCTTCGACAATGGCGCGGTTTGCTTGGTGCTACCTTCGACCTTTGTGTTGACAAGCTTGACTCCGATGGAGTTGACAAAGTTATCGAATTTGTCAACGATTTGCTCTTCTTCGGAGGTATCAGAAAAGGACTTGGTTCCGGAATCGATACCCTTGACAATGTCTCTTTGGGCCGAGAAAGAATTGCCAGCTTAACGCTCGGCTTTGAAGTGGTAGCCTTTGACTTCCCTAAGTCGTCCGAACGAGTGACCAGGGCATGGTCTTTGCATGATTCCCTTGATGGGGTTGAGGCCGTATTCACAAATATATGCGTCATTTCTAAACACATCCCACTGTCTGGGGGAATCTAATTTGGTTGGGCACCTGATTACTTCGGTAGAGGAATCAGAAGAAGAAGATGGAGAACTATGGCGCCTCTTCGAAGAAGAAGACAAAGATTGCCTCGATTGACTCCTCCACCGGGACCTCTTTGACTTTTTGCGCCGGGACGAGTCTCTAGACTTTTTATCCCTCTTCGAAGAAGACTTCGAATCTGGCCTCCCCACTGCCATTTTACCTCTTCGTTTCTTGACAGCTTTTCTGTCATGGCCTGACAGGGCCCGCAGTCATCCGTATGGTGCCCTGAGCCCAGACACCACAGGTAGACACAGTGAGGTTCGGTAATGGACATCTTCAACCCGCAGTCATAGCATTTCTTAATCTTTGGGGGACATTGGGATTGAAGGAGTTGAAGATAAGGACATTTTCTTGAAGAAAATAGAAGTGCGCCCTTCGCACTTGAAACCAAAGCTTTCAGAAAAATGGAACAGAAGTCAGCGTGTGCTGCATAAGCGATTTGTACTAACGGTGATGTTGGCGTTCAACTGAGGCCCTCGAAGCACATCGACATGACAGCATTGCGTACAGCACCCTCTGCCGAGAATTTATTTTCCGAAGCAGCAAAGCTGACAATATGAAATATCATAGATGAGGGATATGCGTAAGGACACAATATATTCAAAACAGTGTATTGCCCCCCATTTTGCCCCCCTACATCATATAAAGCAGAGAAGTGAGCTAGCTATTTCCCTGCCGTTATGGAGCAATGAATGTGTATATCTCCCCTAACCCCTATGCCTGAAACCAGCTTCCAATAAGCTAAATAATCCCTGAAATGTAGGGCAGGAGCTAAAGATTCCCAACTAGATTTAAGGAAAATTCCCTTCTTATGCTTATAATCAGCTTATACCTATAGCTTTTCAGGCATAGCACAGATCTATCTCCTGGGATGCCATGTTTTAATACATCAGTTATCTCTCGTTTAGCTAGTTCACACTCTGCATTGTACCATTAAAGTCGACGCACTGCCTTGGATCTTATTAACCTGGCAGTTTGAGAAATAAAGGAAAACATTCCTTCAACCATATTCTCAAAGGCATCTATGACTTCAATCCCACTGATCTCATGTGAGCGTACCTTCTGCAAAAGTGGACAAATTGAGTCATCCAGTTGTGGCCTAAAATCACTCTGACTCAATTTAGACCATTTGACGCACTTACGTCCATGACCCTGTATTGCCACAGGTTAATTTAATTCCTCCTCTTTGGCCACTACCAGTTAGCCGATCTGATAGAAACATTACTGTGAGCAGTCTGTGGTCACTATCAAATTTGATTCAAACTTTTAACTTTACAATCTTCGACCATACCCCTGCTGACACAAAGATATAATCGATCACAGAAGAGCCAAAAGGCCTCTCATAAGTCGTATCAGCCGGTTGATCAGAAGTCAAACAGCCTTTACATGCTCTGAGCTCCATCTCATAAACCTTCTGCTTACATTGATGGCTGCCCTGCAGTCTTCTTAGGGTATGAAGCCTGCACTGATGAAATATCCCATGCCTCATCTTGCTCATCCCATATACCCTCATGTTCCCACAGGGTGTACAACTGCATGCTGAAGTCCCCAGTAACATCAGGCCTTTGAGGGACACCGACTCAAAGGAGGTCGATGCGCAACGCCATCTACTGGGAAAATGTTTCTGAGGCCAGCAAGCTGGAAGTGGATTTATCAAAGATAAGGAATATGTGGGAGGACACAATCCATTTGAAATTGAATTTAGATATGCATACCCCTTCCTCAGTTTCTAGTACCAATTGCTGCAGATCTGGGGCTTTCTCTACGCAATTGAACACCCTATAGTTCAAACGTGAGTCTATCCAAATCGATAATCCACAACTTGTGTGACCCCTTGAGCCTTTAATCACTTTAATGACTGGCGCACTGGAACTTTGGTTATGCTGGATGTCCACTGGTCATAATGCCCATGTTTCTTGGAATAATATGATCTGAAATCTCCCAATGAACTCAACCCAGCGCGGCGTGGATTAATGCTTGCACAAGCCTGCTATATTCCAAGACAACAAAACACATGTACCGGCCGTATCGATCTCTGCAACATCCAATGATGGTCAGTACACACCCTTCAGCCCTTCTTCTCCTGACACCTCATGGGTTTTTGTTGGCAAAACTGTATCCCTGTTCATCTTACTTACAAACTGTTTGACCCCTATAGGACCCCCTTTTTTCAACCCCAACCCTTCCACATTGGTAACAGCCCCATCTCACATTGGCAGGTAGCCCTTCAATGATATTGTGGTAATCTGTGGTGGGTGAGTTCTGTAATCAATGCACAAGGGGCCTTCTACTAAGAAAGGGGTCTGTTAGAAGTATTTGGATACAATATAATCATGCATCCACCCCCCTCTTCATAATACATTTCACAATGAGAAGTATTTGGATACAATATAATCATGCATCCACCCCCCTCTTCATAATACATTTCACAATATCATTGCAGATTATTGAAGTTCATCCTTTAACATTTCTAATCCAACATTTATTTTTCAGGCAGTCCTGAATTTCAAAGGATCCAACAGTTAACCTGAGCATGTTATGCATCACAGGGAATGATCAATCCCTTTCCTTAGGCTCAGATCTCTCAGCACCCACCTCTCGGTTCAATGGTATTGGAGTCCTAAATGTACAATAGTTATTGTTGTTATGATGTATGTGAGAATATATTGCGTCCAGTAGTGGCTTAAGGGTATTTAGAGGTTGCTTTTCTACAATTAGTACAGAGGCGATCTTACTACTCTACTTGTTTAAATTATTTACAGGCTTAGAGGTCATGGGCAGGCTCTTCCATGACACGAGAGCAGGCTTCAGAGTATAAACCAGTGCGAACTTCCAAGCTTTGACCATTTACACTATTATTTTCAGTTATAGGATTTATATGACCAATCTTGACTATATGGTGAGTATTCCTGCACAAATTACTGACACTAGAGTTTAAAACCCTAACCTCAGATGCAACTCATCTAACATTGTTGCAATTTGTTCCAATGTATCGCCCATACAACCACATGGACCCTCCTTTTGTAGGATGGTACCCACAGCTCTGGGCTCCTCAATTCAGGGGCAATTGGTCTTTCTACTCCATAACCTTCCGGGCTCATCATCGTTTATCCTGCGCTTTTTTCCTAGTACGTTCAAAGCAGGGTCTCAAACCTTTTTCCTTTTTTGGATTGAACCTTTCTTCATCTTTACAAGTTCTCTGTGGGCTGAATGCAGCAAATCTCGTGTACAAAGGAATGCCAGGTTTAATAATAGTAGCTTGCTCATTATTAGAACTACCCTCTTGGCCTAGGGTTGGAACATTGGCATCAACTTGAAGATAATCATCTTGGACACTTAAGTAAATCAGATTAGAACATCTCGACTTTTATTCTTATTCCTACTCAGGATATACTTCAATTAAACCACATGGAGCAACCCCCACCTGGCTCTTTTTTCCAACAACTACCGTGGTGGCAAGAACAACATTTCTTGCCTCTTTATGTCCATTGCTTTTGTTGACTTCAAATGGCTTGAGTGGATTGCTATCTACCACCCTTCCACACAGCCCCCTGTTAGAGTAACCCACCTCTTTCCCCACCTCGGAACATGCGCTAATTTCACAATTATCGCCCTCTACAGCACAGTTATATGCACAGCCAAAGGGAGAGTTTAAGGGAACAGTACTCTCCAAACCCAATTATTTAGCCCACTTTGATCCACTAGAATTGAGGAAGTCAATGGGGGTCATTCCGAGCATGGAGGTAAGGTAAAAACCATGCCGGTAATGATTTACCGGCATGGTTTTCTGCTCCATGCTATTCTGACCCCTCAGACCGTTAACTACGGCGCCGTAAACTACAATGCCGTAATTATCGGTCTTGGGTCTTGCGCGCGCACGACCATGCCGAAATTAGCGGTATGGCATAAACGGAAGCTGATCGCAAGTGAGGAGCACACGTAAATAACGGCCTCCCCAATGCCGCAAAGTACCTTACCGGCATGGAGTACATACAGGCATCTCAGAGAAGGAGTAAAAACCCTGAGCAGTGGTTCCCAGAGTCACAGGTGCACACATACATCACAGATGGAGGCTATGGAGTCTCCCACAGCAGAAAAGGAACACACACCACCCCCCTGCCACACCAAGATGACACCAATAGAACAAGCAAGGCCACAACCACACAAACCTCTGGAACAACACCACACCCACCACTGAGGAGACACAGGGGTAGAAGGAGGGGGAGACAGGTCCTGCATGCAGCAGCAGTGCACCCTCCGTTACCACCCCAGCAGCCCCCATGCACACGCAGCATGTCCGGCCACTCAAGCAAAAGTCCTACCAGATAGACACCCCTGACTACCTAGACCATGACACCATCACCACCATATTGCGCCACAGACACAAAGAAAAGCGAGCACCATACAAATGTACAGTGCCAACCTGGCACAAGTGACGGTGTTGCCTGTGCCCCACACCCATGCCACAGGCACCTACCAGCACACAGTGGCGCCAATGCATGGCATGTTACAACCGTCCATTAGACGGCCACATATACAAGTGCCGGTACACCTCCCCAAGCACACAAGGGCCTACCAATCCCCAACATGGACCACCCAGGAGATACACAACAGTAAAGCTGGACCCAATGCAAATGGAGGCATGCCAAATGACAATGGTGCCCCTGACAGCCCCCACAGGTCGTATGTGGACCAGCATGGCATGCAGGTGGCGGACAGCAACAGCAAACAATACCACTCCCCCTACGTGCAGATGGAATCCAACGCAACCAAGAACCGCACACATGGGTGGGCCCGACACCAAACAACTACACATGACTCAAAGGGCCAGCAGTTCACCACGCTACTGTGCCACATGGTCCAACATGCAGGATGACCTGCCTGGCTGGCTGTTGAGTTGTCTGACTGTGTCATGCAAGTGCACTGGTGCCATGAGGTGGTTGCATGCATGAACCAACTGGGTTGAAATGATGAAGCCATCGTACGGTGTTCACCCCAACAACAAACCTGCCACAGAACCAGTGCAACGACACATACAAACAGCTTCCCACTTTGATTGAATAAGGCACTCACAATACACTACATCTCCACCATCTGACAAGGGCTAATCACACCACACTAGCACCACTCATTGGCGGACACCACAACCGTAAGCGCATATCGGAACACACACTGCACATGCACAATGTGGCAGCCCCCAGCATGGCACCACATTGGAGACCCATCCATGGGAGTGGAATGAACGGAGGGCAGCAGGGATACCACATCACGTCACTGGCATGGCACACCCATAGGAGTGTTGGGAATCACCATAGAATGGATCAGAGCAGGATGATGACCATGATCCACGGACTACAGCCATCACACCCAAATACGATTCTACACAGTACACAACACCACATGGATCTAACATAAGGACAGCAGCATGCAACAAAGGAACATGTACCACAAGATGTCCATACCATCGTACACGGACCATCTTGTAGACGCAACCCCCACTGCATTCCATTGTATTGGATCGTGCTCAATACATCCATGGACATGTGCAGATGGCCATCACTGAAACCCTGCCATGACAGCCAAGTACTGTTCTCCACCAGGACAGTCCAGACACTCACCTTATTTGGCTACACATGCAGCTGTTGGTGGCTGTCCCTTGACAATAAGCCACATGACCCCTGTCATAAACCCCCTGTACAGGCCCATGGAGCACTCAAACAATGGCCATACCCGTGCATGCGTGTAGATGAAGCAGTCACCTGGCTTGCGTGAAGCACATATGAGCCGGCGAGGCAGGACTGGTGGGTGACCCATCCACTGATATCTGGTGTTGAATGAGCCCATGTCATATGTGTAGATGAACAAAAAGTTCATCCCTACATGAGCGGCTATCACCCCTGACATGGTACTGCTACAACCACATGACGATGCGGTGAAGGTGGAGAGTGAAGTGGCAACAAAGCTTCATGGAGGCAGTGCACTTGAGGAACATGTAATGCTCAAAACTTACAGTGGACAAGATCTCCAGGACACAAGTCAGTAGAGGGTGACATGACATGGGCACACAGGGCACTTGACTTGTGTATACTTGTACACCATGCACTGGCAGACGTCAATAAACAAATGCGCAATGATGAATGTCCATAACGGTTGAAGTTTACGACACCAATAGTGTATTGTGAGAAAAATAAAATAGTGAAAACATCACCATCACCCCCTCCCCCCTCCCCCCAACTCCACAACAAACCATCACCCCTCTCCCCCCTCCCCCCCAACACCACAACAAACCATCACCCCCCTCCCCCCTCCCCCCCAACTCCACAACAAACCATCACCCCCCTCCCCCCAACACCACAACAAACCATCACCCCCCTAC
Source organism: Ambystoma mexicanum (assembly GCF_040938575.1). NCBI lineage: Eukaryota > Metazoa > Chordata > Amphibia > Caudata > Ambystomatidae > Ambystoma > Ambystoma mexicanum. The sequence goes on from NC_090932.1 coordinate 1,425,623,219, forward strand.
TCCCTCCCCCCCAACTCCAGAGCAGTCGTCCCATGTAGGATGTGAAGCCCACATGTGGCAGAAATGCCTATTGTTTCTTGTCCCCCTTGTCTGGGGGAGGCATATCCCGGCGATGCATGGAACGCCGAGTGTGTCTCTCCGGACTGCCTTGTATGGCCTCACTGTTTGCGGCCGTGTCCGCCTGCTGTGGTTCGGAACTGGAATGGCCTGCCTCAAGGGCATTTGCTATGCGTCCAAGGATGTGACATAGATGGGTCATGCTGTCTGTCAAAGTGTCACACAATTGGGTGGTGCAGTCGGTGAGGGACTGCCGCATTTGTCTGAGTCCTTCATGCCATTCTGCCCTGGCCTGGCGGTTGTCCTCAATGAAATCTTGTATGAGGTCTGTCAGCTGATTCACTCGCTGCCGGCCAAAAGATGGGAAACCATCGGAGAATCCACTTGGTCCAGCATGCTCTGCACAGGGGGGTACAGGTGGACTGGGGAGATCCACGTAATACCCCTGCGGGTCGAGTTCCGGACTGTGCACAGGTGCAGGGGCATCCCCAGAGTCACTGCATGAGGCCAGTGGTACAATTCATGGCTCCGGGCTGTGCACTGTGTCTTGGCCCTCCTCCGACAAGGCCCCACAGATCGGTGACGGGCTGTGCTCACACTCATCAGGCCCGGTAGCAGCAGCCTCCCCTGAGATGCTCGACTGTGCCGAGTTAGGGGTTGGCATAGTGGCTGCTGCCGATACTGTGTGGGATGGTGGTTCAGCAGCATCCAGTGGCCTTTCCGTAGGCAGGGTGGTGGTTCTTTTTGGTGCTGTCTTTGGCCTGACCCTGCCACTGCCCGTGGAGGTGCTTGGCCGGCTTGATTGGAGCTCTGTGCTGTCATGGTCAGTGCCTGTGGGGGTAGAAGAGATGGACAACATGAGTGAATGTGCAATGTCCTATTTGCATACATGGCTGCATGGACATTTTGGTCATTTGACGTTTGTTTTGTTTTGGGGGTAGCTATGGCAGTGGTACATGTGCATGGTAATTACATTTACGCATGTTTGGGAGTGACTCATTGTGGCCTGGTTATGTACATTTTGGCTAGTACAATGCCAAACACGCTGGACAGTGTGCATGATGGGCTGTGCAAGTCAATGCACTATGGTTGATGTGTGTTTTGTGCTCGCACTTGGACCTTCGTTAGGCGGCACTTGCCTCAACATTTGTTGGATGGGGGATGCGTTGGATGGGGGGAGGGCAACACGAGAGGGTGCCTTCGATGGCCCTTGGGTCAGTTTTCATCATGCAATGGACATTGCCAGTGTACACTGTGGACACTCACCTCCTTCAACAGAAGTTGTTTCCCCGCACTCCATGGTCCCCACGCCCTCGATGCATTCTGTGCCAATGAGAGCCGCACAGGTCTCCTCCCACAGCTCAAGTTGGACTGCAGTGCTTGGTCCACCTCCCGTCTGCAGGGCCTGGCTGCGGTTGCTGGAGAGGAGGCCCCGCACCCGCAGGTCATCCCACCGCTTGCAGCAGTCCCTGAGGGTGCAGGGGGTGTTGCCTACGGCGCTCACCCTCTGTGCCAGTTCGGCCCAGATGTTCTTCTTGTGGAGGATTGACTCCCTCCGCATGTCGCTGCTGAATACAACATTGGCATGCTCAGCCAGGAAGTCGACCATGGCCTGGAGTTCCTCGGGACAGAATCTCCTCTTGCGGATGCGATCCGCAGCCCTCTTTGGTGCCTTGGGCATGTTGTGGGTTGTCTAGTCCTGTTCCCGACGTTAGTTGACTCACAAGGGTGCTGGCGGGTGAGGATGGCAATGGATTGTGTTTTTAAAGATGGTCGCCGATCTCCTTCCCGTTCCTTTGCGATGAAGTAATTTCCGGTTCCTTTTTTTTAGCGGTGTCCGTAATTTATGGTGTCTGTAAATTACGGTCACCGTTATGTACTGACGCAACAGCTTCAAAGGCAGTGTTGTTGTTTACGTGTCGCAGCATGCCGGTAGGGGTTTTTCGGGTCATTTTGCGGCAGGACGCTCGGTTGTTTTCTGGCATGGCGAAAAGTGCGTGTCCGCGAGCTCGGAATGGACCGCAATTAGCGGTCTTGTGTCAGCCCGGTGTCGTACTTTCCGCCATGCCGGAAAGTACCGGTACTTACCGGCATAGCTCGGAATGAGGCCCCATGTCTGTATTACATCAATAATTTCAGTATTCAGGACATTGACATCATTGATGGAGCAAAACATTTTAGAGATTTTCCTTTGCTGGGCCCTAGAGCAAAAGGATACATTTTCGCTTCATTTTTACACCAGGACAAAGTTTGCCCTATTGCTAATAGGGAATGGTATTAGCACTAGTGCAAACTTTGCCCTGGTGCAAAAATATATTTGAAATTAATCTTTTTTGCACTACGGCACTTTTTTACCTGGTTTTTATAACATGCCTATCTGCACTTGACATGGTGCAAATATGTTCTAATATGTCCCAGTGCTTTTAGAAATAGGGTAATCTTTGCCATAGTGCTACTACGGGGCAAATTTGCACTTGCACCGGTGCAAAGTTTCTATAATCTGGCCCTGGGTGGTTAATGCTTTGGGGCTCTAATAATGGGGATCATTAAGAAAGTTTACCAGTTTAGGAACAAATAAATGCATGAACCAATGCAAATATATATATATACGATGCTAAATTCTTTCAGACTTCATTGCTTAGAGCAGATGGGAAATAGCATCATCCCGTCTATAAAGATACACTTTAAAGAAGCATGAATTTTATCTAGCCTTTGAAACACGGATTGGCTTTACAGTCATTTGTCTTAAAGTGTCCACGAGACATTTGTGTTGTTTTAAAGGCAGAGGTGGCTTACTGAGTTCCTCCAAATTGACCTAAGTTTGTAATATTGCCCAATGCTCCTCACATAGAGGAGTGGTCTGTGCAATCTGTTCATTCTGTAGATTTGGTGGCCTTTGATTGGGGGAAGCAAGAATTTAGGCAATTCCGAATCTTGTTCGGGGTCAATTCTCAACACCAACTGCATTTTATCTGCATAAGCATAGAAGAGACACCCGTGGGAATGAATTAGCCTAGCAAGTGGCAGAACAGAAACATTAAAGAGTAGAGGTGAAATAGCTGAACCCTGTGGAACCCCACAGGTAAGAGAAGAAGCAGCAAAAGAAAAACGAGGAAGAGAAAGTATTTGTATACGACTGATGAGGAATGATTGAAACCAGTCGACTGCAGAACCTCCAACCAATTTCTTCTGAGCAGCAGTACAAGATGAGAGGGTCAATTGTGTCGAAAGCTGAAGAAAGGTCTTACAAAATAAGCAGACCTACTTCTCCCTGATTCATGACCATAGTTAGGTCGTCGATAATGGAGACGAGCACAGATTCCGTGCCCATTCTGGGTTAAAGCCCTGAGTGGAATGCATCAAGAATGTTAGAATCCTAGAAAAAGTCTCGAAGTTGGGGCATAACAACCACCTCCAGTGCTTTCATTAAAAAACATAAGGAGGGAGATTGGCCTAACATTGGCAGCGGCTTCCGGATCAGGTTTCTTCAAAACAGGGGAAACTATAGCACAGTTCAAATATGAAGGAATTGACCCAGTTGCCAAACAATGATTCAGAGCAGCCATCAGCATCGGTATGATATCAACCCCCAACTCTTTAATCTAAGTTGCAAAATAATCTTAAAGGTTTGGTCTTCAGTAATCTGGTGGAAGGCCAGAAAAGGCCACTCTAGCTTATTAGAAATGGAGAAATGGAGTTGGTTGTGTTTTGCTGTCTATCCCTTTCTGTCACTGTGAGCCAGAGGGCTCTCTACTGACCAGCAGCACGTGGCAGTATAATACTTGCTCCCACACTTGAAGTGGAGCGGGGACCAGGAGCAGGCTGTTTTTACTGTCTCTCCCTGTGAGGAAGAAGGGTCTCTACTCACTAGCAATACCTGGGGGTGTAATACAAACACCCACATTTGAAGCAGAGCAGGGGCTGGGAGCGGGCTGTTTTTGTAGTTTTGCTGGGTCTGGATGGAGTCAATATTGCTGATCCTGTTGAGCCTGCTGTACATCTGCCGAACATTTCCTCGCTTGCCACTGAGCCCACTGCGAACCCTAGCACCCTTAGTTTGCTGTATCCTGTGGACCTGTCCTGTGCAGCTGTGTTGCTGTGTGCGGTAGCAGCATAGCCTCTTGGGGTTTATGCGGTCTCCAAAGTTTTTAGCGTTCCATCTGGTGTAACTCTGCAGAGGCACAAGGAGTTCTGAGCACACAAGCTCATACATATCAGTCAATGTGCCTCAAAACTCCTTAGCCAGTTTGGTTTAGGAGCCCCCTGGAGTCCATGGTGTGCCTTTTGAAGGCCCTTGAAGCCCTGTGTTGTTGAGCAGGGACGTCATTTCACCAAAATGTCAGGGGTAGTGGAAGTGACATCACATGACCCTTGACCTCTGATGACATCACAGTAAGTGATGTCATTTGACCCAACCCCGAAGTGACATCACGGGAAGCAAAGGAACATGACCTTTCGCTGCTTGATAAAACAAACAGGGAGGCGAATCACATAGCATTGCTCCTACGTACACAACGTAAAATATGGTTACGATATCACTATAATTCTTTCATGCAAGAATGGATCACCATATATATCGTTGACATCAGTGTATATAGGACCATATTACCAAATTACTGTGAATGCAAGAAGACATCCAAGGCCAAATGATAAGTTATTATAAAGCACTTACGCTTAGGCGCTTTATATAGAACCAATATACATACAATATGATCCAACCAGTATTGGCACTCATTTATCAACCTCAAAAGGATGGAAGGCTGAGCTGGGGTATTTAAGAAAAAACTAAATCAGGGACTCACCCCCTGAAGTGTGCCTGAAATAAACCTTTAATGAGTCTAGCAATTATTGTATAGAATTCCAGAAAGACAAATTATTTGTTATTCCTATTCATTTGTATTTAGGGTCACTACTCAAATGTTACACTAGTGCTACCCCCAGTTTTTATTTTAAAGGGGCCTGAACAAGAAAGCCAGCCACTCCAGAAACAAAGAGCCACATGACACTGGCCGCAGCCATCCCAGGAGCTTACATTTAAGAAACAAAACATTTTCATTTTTTTTTTAGGGGTAACAAGGGCGACCACAGGAGTAGAAAGGGAGACCTGAGGGTTCGCAGCAGCGACCCCTGGAGCCCCGCAAATTATGTCCCTGTTGTTGAGGTCTGTGCCTGGCTCTCAACCAGCTAATTTTCAATCTGCTAAGAACATTGACACTGTGTCCTGCTTAACACGAGTCGAACGCACAAGGCGAACGAAGGTGAAGAGCACCATGAAGACGAGATTGGGGTAAGGGTCACAATGAAGGGCATGAACTGTTGAACTTTATACTGGTGAATTATAGGAGAATTATAGACCGTAATTCTTGTTTATGCTCCTGTCTGACTCATTTTCTGGCTCACCAACCAACAGTGTTTAAATATGGCCCTCTCGATTGGGACTGCCTCTCTCTCGCACCCCTTACGGTCACCACAAAGCGCTTCGATGACTATACAGGGAACGGGAGAGTGGAGAAGATTAATCGTCAAAAGGTAACTGCTGCTGCCTGCTGTTTTGAAAAGTGGTGATGCTGACTGCCCTGAGCCACAACCACCCACCCCCATTATGCGAAGGTTGATGCCTATAGGCTTATTAAAGAAATGTGCTCCTTCCTTGGAGATATTTTGAATGCACCGGGGAGTAAGACCACTGAGAGTAATACAGCAGGGATGGACTTGAAAGCACTGATAGCAGCAATATGTCCAACAGCCCGGGGAATGGGTCAACAATTAACTGTGCAGCCAACACTTCTAGTAGTGCCTTCACCAACTGAGATATATCTGAGGATTTACCTAGTGCCAAAGAGGTTACAAGCTCATAAAAGACCGCCTCTTAACGTTTTAATATCCTTAGCCCCATGTCATCCCCTGCAAAGGGTAAAATAATGACCCCCAAGGGTAAATGCCTAGAGTACTGCACAAACGACTCTGATATTGCACTGTCCACAAATCACGATTTCAACTGCTCTGGTGCAGTTGAACCCCATTTAGGTAATTAGGCTAATGCGGTTCCCTGCATCCTACTGCAGGGGTGAGGGTTCTTATCTTCTGAGACTAGAATTGAAATGGAAGACCTGGTTTGCAGACGCTGACAATGGCACACAGTCTAGCTCAAACAGTACCTGTATCCGGCTCCCATTTGGTACGCCCATCCCCCCTGCTCCTGACCCTAATAATTCTGCTGGGGGACCAACAGGCTGAAATTGCAACCTTATTTTGACAGAATTGGAGGATATAAAGAAGTTACTTTTGCTTGTCCTGAACAAACAAAAAGAAGGAGGTGGACTCGTGGGAGAGCATAACCTCATAACAGTGGCAAACATTGGCGGTGTCAAGCCCAAACCTCACTGTAATACGGCCCTTATACAGAATCTGCCTGACCCTACCAGTGATTGTACTGGCCACACTAATGTCCAGCTTGAGAAGGGGCTGGTTTCAGTTGTGCCATGTAGCCCCGTCCATACCCCATCCCAATGGTCAGAAATGTCCCACCCACCAGGGCAGGAGATACACGAGTGGGTGGTCTAGGGGTCTAGTGGGATGCTTTAGGGTAGCAGGTCATGGGGAGGAATGGACAATATCAAGCAAAATTAAGGCGGTGTTGTATTTTATTATGGGCAAGGAGTGGAATACATTAACATGAAAGGGACTATGGGGGGGGGTACAGAGTACCCAAGGCACCATCCGATTACCCGGAATCCAGGGATTCGCTCCCCAATAAATGAATCTACTGGTCTTGTGTGGTATGCAGATGTTCATCATTAATTCATGATGACAACATCAAGTGCACAAGATCTAACTATAAGGATGGGTTTGCATTTGATCACATACGTATTGACCGGAGGGACAGTAATATGGCTGATGGTGTCCTGGGCCTTGCAAAGAGACGCTACCTGTCATCTCACAGCATGAGTAAAACAGCCTCCCCCCCATACGTCCGCATTTCTTCAACAAACTATGCCACAAAATATGTTGCTCTCTGGTGTCAATGCAATTCCACTGGGGAAAAGGGTCTGTGACTCATTCTGTCAAGGAGGAGATTCTGCACATTTGGTCAACACACGAGAATTTACCTGAACTAGGGACTGCTGACCTCGGGATTGGTGTTGGGGTTGAAATTCCTGAGGTTGATTATTGATTTGTAGGCGATTCTGTGTTATGTTTTACTTGGAGGGCCTCATGACCGGATGAAGTTGTTCATGATGATAGAAACGGTTTCTGAAAAAATAGAACAAGGTAGAAATATTTGCTTGAATTGAATAATTGCAGATGCCGGTATCGACAGTTCACGGGTGACTCCGAAAAGTTCTTTAGACTGATTTTTGCAGACAAAATATGAGATGAAAAGTAGGAAACATTTGCTTCCTTGATAGCCTTATCGTAGGTCAGAAAGTTCTGTCTTGTTCGGAGTAGGCTCGATGTCACTGGCATGCTGCCTGCTCGCATTGTAATTTAAGAGCCCTCAGATGGGCAGTGAACCACGGGGCCGAAGGTCAAACGGTTTTCTTTGATCATTTTTCTGGTGCAAATTCAGTGGCAGCCGTGCTAAAGGCAGCCTACAAATCAAGAGGAGGGTCTGCGCCTTGTGCAGATAGTGCTTGGTTGTAATGGGCGTAGATAGATGTGGCCATTGTTCTGGGTTCCACACGGATCCAGTCTCGAAAGAACTAAAACAGAGCATTGTAGATGGTAGAAGCCATAGGAATTAGAAATGTGAATGGGCCAGTGTGGTGGTCGGACCATTCCACCGGGATCATGCTTCTGGCCTAAGCAAAAAGAAGGTGCAGAGCATGTCCTTGTAAGTGAGTAGAGCCAGAAGAAAGTTGGTCAGGCTGAAGGTCAGTCATGGTACTCAGCGGGTTAGCTGCCAACCTCTCAGTGAGATAATCCACCCAAAGGTTGAAATCTCCTACAATATATAAGCAAGGATATTTCAGATGCATGGTGACTACACAATCTGCAAAAGCTACTGAGAAGGAAGAGTTATAGGAAGGAGGTTGGTAAATAATATGTAGACAGCCATAGTGGGAGAGAAAGAGAGCCAGACCAGTAAAGATTCCATTTTTAAGGTGTGTGTGGCCGGGAAAAATGTATATTCTAGGTTTCATTTAAAAACAAATGCCACTCCACCATCCGGATAAACCGAGTCTCTATCAGCTTGCAGAATTGTGAATGGCATGGGTATAGCGTGGTGCAGCTCTGGGGGTGAAGACTTGCTTAACCATGTCTCTGTAATACACAAAATATCTGGACCATGGCCATCTAACAAATCGTGAATATCGAATTTATGTTGCACCAATGAGTTGCATAGTAGGCTGAATAAAGTCGACCTACCTGGAAAAGGAATTGGCCTCAGTGGTGGTGGTTGCCACTTCCAAACAGCAGGCCACTTCAGGAAGGGTGGACCCAAGCACAAAGAGAATTTTTGGAGTAAGTAGTTATCCCATTCTACTTCCTCCCAACCACAGCCTCTGAGATCTCCCTGTGCCTTCCCATTCTCCCTACACGTACATTTGCAATTGGTTTGAGTGGGTACCGGTTCTTGGCAGCACCGGCAGCTTCTGCTGCTTTCCATTGGCTTTATCAGTTTTCTGTCTGTGGCTTGGCAGCTGATCTCTTCCAGCGATTGAGTCTTCTGTTTCCCTTAGTCTATTCCACACTGCTAGCACTCTTGGGTCTGCCCCTTCTTCGGAAGCATGCTGTTCTTCTTAGTTCTCTCAGTGAGGGAGAATCCAGCTTCCCTCAATTCCCCACAGGCTGCTGGAGTTCAAGGGTTCCCCCTTCTTTCTGGGAGGCAAACAGGTTTCTTGGTTCCCCCACTGAGGGAGTCTCCAGATTCCCTCAGTTCCCCTCAGTCTGCTGGGGATCAAGTGTTCCCCCGCTCTCTGGGTGGGTGCTGCAGTGGTCCGCAGTCCCTTCTGTTCCAGCACAGGATTCCTGCTCCCTGCTCCTCCATAAAGGATTAACAACACTTCCTGGTTTCCCTACTCTACACCAATCGGAAACTAGCCACCGCTAGACTGTTCCTTGTGGTTCTCAAATGTGTTCCTCATGTCTCTGCGCTTCTCCCTTGTCACAGTACTGATCTTTCGGCTTCCTTGTGTGTCAAAGGAGTGCCTCCTCATCACAGCACTGGGAAGTTGATCTTCACCTGTGTAACTCCTAATCTTCCTCATCACAGTACTTTCTAAGGGAATGCTAGGGTGGCAATACCCCATGACTCTACAGTGGAAGGGGCTTTTGTTAAGATCGAGAGAAAGGGTTCTAGGGTCAGGTGACTGGTGGGAATACCATGTTCTCCCAACAAGGCCATCACTGTTCCCACGGGGGATTTCCCCTTACTTGAGATGCACCCACTGAGTAATGCCCCAGTGGCCTCAACACCCTGGTCTCATGGAATGATGCTCCTCCTATGGAAGCAGTGACGATACTGTGGGATTCGTCACAGTACCTAATATTGGTTCCTATTCAGAGATTAACCAGAGGTATCTGGTAACTTGTTAATGGAAGAACAATTGGTAAACATCATATGGATGACCAGTGCATTGTGGTTTGCACAAAGCAGGCTGCTATAAATAAAAGTTGTTATTTTTCGGAGGGAGATGCAACAAAGTGGCTTTACAACTCAGTAATGTAATCAGAACCTTGCATACTAAAAAGGTGTTAGTCATTACACAGAACAACACATGCAATAACATATGCCTTGTGTAGTACCTGGAATGTCTTCTTCCACTGTTTTTATTTTTCAGACCAGAGTGACATGTGCCAGACAATAAGGTAATGTTGATCTTCTTATTGGGCCATTTGTCTCCTATGCCACCGATCTGGCTTTCTGTCCTCAGGGCATCTTTTCCATTCATGTGCTCTATATGTAAATATGCTGCACATTCTAGTGCTTCCACTGAAGCATGCTTGAATGAATATCCAATTCTTTTGGAAGACTCCTTCCCTTATCTGCTTTCCATAATGCAGTCCTGGGAGGGTGATGTGTACATGTCTAATGCTTTCCCCAATAAGTATCCCTGAATGGTTTGTTGCATCATGGACTCCAGGATGCCTATGCGCCCCCAGACAGTAGAGAAGTCAACATCCTGAAGCAGTGTTGGTCTAGGATCTGCGTGTATCTGCATTGACTGGTATAGATCCTTGTCGGGCCATACGTTGATGTCTGGAAATGTTGGATCACTGAAATCCATGATCACTCCTATCATGCACAAGGCTTCCTTTTTAGAAACGTTGCCTTTGCAAGTGCATTTGTAAACCTTATTCGCATAAGGGGTCAAGTTTACCCATGTACGTAAAATTATTTTTTTCTATGCATTTTTTCTGCACCAGCTCCTAAATTGACGTAGTGCTTTTAATGATTCACATTACCATTAGGACTTACATTGCCGTGGTGTAAAAATTAATTGAAAGAAAAGATACTTTGCACTAGGGCAAATTTAATGTGTGCAATTGTTAATGTTATGCAAAATTGCACTTGCACTGGTACAAAGATTGTACATTAATGGCCCAGTGTCAAATGCAGCTCACCTACTACAAAAGTTGTCTATTGGATTGTGTGGCTGGGTGATGGGATTTTTTAAATCAACTGATATGCTATGGAGAAAAACACCAATGCATCTTAGACATGTTTGTTTGTCCAATGGTGTCGTTTGGATTCAAGTGGTATTTGTATTCACTGATTACAAATTTTAAATTCCAAATACCTGATATGCCATGTGTAATCTCTTCACACCGTGTGCCTTCAGCCACTTGATTGATAACCAGTTTATGGTTCCTTTCACTGAATGCCTGTTAAAAACAAACATCAGCAAGGCCAATAGTGTAGGCCCTTATACAGGCATTGGATAGGCATTTACCAGCCGTTGCATAATATGCCCAGCTATTAGCATGATCTGCCAGCTGTTTTGATCGTATGGCCAGGGAGTGCCACTATGGCACTGTCTGGTAAAACGTGGATATCACGCCCACACATGCCCACACAAAAGTCAAAACTGTTCACTTTGTCAATGCTTGTTTTTCTGTTACTTTTGGATTTTCTCCTAAAAAAGACAAGCATCCGTTGCAAGCCTTCATTTGATAAATTCCCATTGGCAAGAGTCTCAAAAGACCTAGATTGTTTAAACATTTTTACATAAAACGAAATGGGTACTTCTGTTGCTGAAAATGAGGTTTGCTAATCGGAAAACCCATTCATAAAGCCTCCATGCCATAACAATAGTGCAACATGCACCGACAGCCTCACCCCCAGCCCTGCAGTGGCACACAGAGGGTTCAAAAGCCACATGTGCATTCCTTACTACTGATGGAACACAACATTCCTGCAGGGAGAGGTGGCTTTGTAATTGGCTGGCCCTCTGATCTAAATATAAATAATTGTATGCCTTAGTTTGGTGGCAGGTCAATATTTAAATGTAAGCCAATCTTGGTTGTGGCATGGTGACTGCTAAAATCACACACTTATACAGCTACATCAATTTGATATCAAAATACGTCAGCACGGTGAGCATGTCCCAGCTATGACAAGACTGAGACTGATGTGCCTCAGTGTCTGGTCTGACTGTCTCCACAGTTGCCATGTGAGTAAAAAGCTATGTTGGTGACCACTGGGGTCCCCTTGAATTCAATAGGCATGGGACATTGGCAGAATTTGAGTAGCCTGGAAGGAAAGTTGGACTGTGATAGGGGCTCCACCATCCTCCTTTCTGTTAGGGCTCTGTACCTCTTCCTTTCGCCCCCATTCGCTATATGCTAAGCACACTAAGGTGATGTCGGTAGGATAAGGGAACTTGTTACAATGGCCTGGATTGGATCCCTTACATCTGGCTTGATTTGGGCCAATCCCCTGTGATATTTTGCCTTTATAGGGAGAGGAAATCAGAGGAAAGACAGAAGGCATCCAAGACAGAGGAGAACTCTGTCCCATAGCCAACCCCAGTGAACAGTCGGGGTAACTGCTGTGGATGAAGGCCTCTATGCTGGCTGCACTGGAACCCGGCTTCTGTTCATTGGAGCTGAAAGGATCCACTGTAGGTGTCAGCCCAGCTCCCAGGAATGGGATTGCAGAACAAAATATCTAAACTTGTCCTCAAGTCCCTGAATTGAGACTCCCAGGAAACTAGAATTCCAGAAGAAGCTGTGATTCTGTTTCACCACATCAAGACACCTGTGAGCCGAATTGACCATGCTCTAAACACCTTCAAGCCACCATGGCATCGGCTGTGTTGCTTTTGGCACACTACACAAATTTCAAACTTCTTGCTGCACATCAAGCCATCCCAACCCATTAAAGTGAAATGATTCATCGCGACTCGACTGCAGTTTCAGCATCGTGGGAGAAACTGACTCGAACCCCAACTCGACTGCTGGACACCATCAAACTCCCCAGTCTCAAATGCTGACTTTACCCATCAAAACCATAGTCTTGCCGCCAACTCTACCACTGTCCGATAATTGGGAACCACTGTCTCTCAGCCTTGAATGCCAACTCAACCCACCTGGAGCCTGCACCTTTAAATAAACTCAACTACGACCACCAGTGGGATCATATCAACTTGAATGCCTTGACACCAGCTTGACCATGGCTTAAGCGCCAATAAGCCTCTCTTCATGCTGTCAAGCACAAAAGACCAGAATAAAGGCGCTGTGAAGAGGCACTGTACTCCTGGTCCAATCTTTTGGACTATAGTGATGTTTATGCCACCTCCATTCCTTTTTCTTTAAGAAAATAACCTTTTTACTTTAACTTTCTTGCCCAATCTTATTTCTTGTACGGCCCCTGGGGGTTGCCCTGATAGCTCTTTTACAAACGTCTGCCTTCTTTGTGCTTCTTTAGAAGGGTGGTGTAACTAGTGTTTTCCAAGGAGTTGTTTGCATTTTATTGTTTGATTTAAGTATCTATATTTTTATAGAACCATGGTTGAACATTCTTTTATTTTTAAAGCACAGTACTTAAGATATTTGGGTTGCTTTTGCTATGAGCTCACACGCCCTCCTCAAGCTATAGCCTATGACACCAAAATAGGCAATGGCGGTATACCTTCACTGTAGTAGTAGTGTGGGGCTGAGTAGGCAGTTCAGACACTACTCATCCCTATACTCCTGAAGATCATTAGTCTTTCATACTATTTCAAGCATTATTATTTATTCATTTGGTGATTCTGCATGATAATTTAATATGAGGAAGTGAATCTTGTGTGAATGCTTTCGGTTGGGTTGGTGTTCCATTGAGTGTACTCTTGAGTGCAGGAGTGTAGGTGGAGACCAAACCTTCATTTCAGTTTAGTGTCTCGGGAGGATAGGTCATGAGCAACATGTTCGCCTTGGAAACAAGACACGCAGAGCAACACAGGTTCGATCCCCGTGTCCACACTTAGAAACCTCTGGATATTAAACAGTTATACATAACCAATTGTAATTACTGAATTACGTCACCCAAACGATAAGTACAAAAAGCTATTACGTATCTGCCAAGTTACCACTGGCAAATCCACCCTAGTGCCTATTAAACTAACAACATCTTCCAGACTGGGTCTTATAGGCCAAAACATATTGATGGACATGCAGAACTAATAGTTCACGACTGTAAGGTGCTTTTAACAAAAAAGGGCAGGACCTCCTAGACTTGTCACAGAAACAACGGCGGTACTTAGCACCTATGCTTTTAACCAAACATCCTGCCGTCCCTTACTGGGCAGGTGTATGTTGTGCTTTCGCACATAGCAATCACGCTGCTTCCACTAGAGTGATGCCTATGTAGGAAAGGATAAGTTCTACTTAATAACCCACTGTGACAGAAGATGATGACCCCATGCGTGTGGCCACATCATTCTTTTTTCAAAACACTAAACACTATATCTCGAAACCAAAAGATAAATGACTTGCTGTTGCCATGGGGCTGCTGCATTATAAAGCACATGTGTAATACTCTTAATAAAGAGAGGCTCGTCTCATAAGGAGCACACGTTTCTAGGGCCACTAGCATGTGAACCGCACTCCCCAATGTTTTCGAATGGTAAATTCAGCATTTCCCATTAATTCTGACAGATGGGAACTGAAAGTCCTGCTGGCGCGTGCACAATAGCTATGCCAGCTGTAAATGAGGACCCGGAAAGTAGCTTGCTGTCCCTGATAATGCACTGTATCCATCATGGAGGGGGATCTGTCAGAGAGAGCTAATGCAAGAAGCAATCTGCTCTGGGAAGGGATGTGCAGCCTCTTAACCTCTCACTTCATCCGATTTGTCATTGGAACTGTTGCGGCCCTTCTTAAATGGGCTATGTTACTTCCCTGAATGCGGTTCGAAGTGTGTTAACATTACAAATGCGAACTGTTGGATGTGTTCGGCACAGCATCATCCATTGTGAACATGTGATCGCTTCCCAACGCAGCCACGTATACATGTGTTATTTGTAATCAGCGCATGCCTATATCTCATGTAATATAGTCAGGCTAGATAGTTTACGAGTTAATTGCTCCCCTCAGACACGGACACCGAGCTACCCTGCACTTGGGAAGTTTTTGAATCCTGTGGCAGGACTGAGTGGTTGTTAAATCGAGTACCATTACATTGGGTGATAGTTCACCTGTTATTACAGTGCTGGGAAAGGAGAGTAATACTGCATGACGTGCTCTTGTCACAGATGGCAACAGAAATCTATAGAGAAAGACAATAGCTTTAAGGCGTTTTATTAAAGGTTGGAAGATCAAGTCTGGGGAGAGTGGGTTGCTAGAAGCGAAGGGGGACCCTATGGCTCTCTTGCCCTCCCCACGAGCTCCCTCCATCCTAGCCCTAACGTCCCAAACCCCCAGAATGTCACCCCCAAAATCTAAAGCACAGCAACTCCATCTATACAAGTATTTCTAATCTTAAAGGGAACCTAAAGACTGTGCCTTTCTCTAGCTCCCTCAGGGAATGTCTAATTGATCCTTCTCCCTTTTGTCAGCTGACAGATTTCCCAGTGGTTTCTCCACTTGCAATTCCCTGTCACACACTCAGTGTTTCTCTCGTTCCATCTCTATATCTCCCTCTATATCCATATCTGTCTGCCTCCCTCCTAGATCTTTCTACTCTCCCCGCCATATCTAGGTCTATTTTCCCCCTCGTTTCTATGTGTCTTCGCTCCTCTGCCCGATCTCTGCTACTCTCTCCATGCTCCCACTCTCCTGCTATTCTCCCCTCTCTATTTTAAATTCCCTATCTACACCTGTGTCCTGATCTTATCACACACTCTCGTATATCTTCCAAATAAGCCCCCCTTGCTTCACTACGACCTCACCAACACTCCAACTACTGCCATGCACCATCTCCACATCCTCTTACCGTACACATGTTCTCTCACTCTCTCTCTCTCTAATTCCCCCCTTGATTTTTCTCACTCTTTCTCTCTACTTTCATATTCTCTTCCTAACACAGTACACACAGCTGGCACCACTCTATTTGACAAACAATTCCTTATTTGCACTCTCACAAAAAAGTGCCTCAGTCTCCTCAGCACTCCGCTCCACCATCTCTCCTTCACCTGGTTTCTTGATCCAGCACCACTCCACCTGATCTCACTCAGACACCTTCCAATTTCCTCTGTGCTACCACCTTCCAACACTCCTTCCGGCTCCCATTGGTTCCATGGTAACATGCTTCCCTTCCCCCTAGCTAAGCTATCCCTGGAAGGCATCGCAAAAGGGGTTTAGCACTGGCCTTCTTCAATCTCCATTTGCAGTGGAACAGCCACTTGCTCAAGCTGCTTGTTTTCCTTGTGGCTTTCTTTCTGTGCTGGCTGGTTTTGTTTCTAATTCAGTTTGGGTAGGATGTCAGTGTCTCTTCTGATCCCCTGCATTCCCTGCTCACTCTCAGTTTTCTGTTGCAAAATCATTCGGCTGGAGACCATCTTGGGTTCGAAGGTCCGTTCTTGGGTGTCTCATCTTGGTTTGGTAAGAAAGATCCCAGTCCATTCCATTTCTGTTCTTGATTCTTTTCTCTTGGTTTAACTGTGGGTTTTCTTGGTTGCAGTCAGGTGCGTTCTGTGGGTTTCTGTCCTGAAAAAGACAAAGGAGAACTCTGGCCAGAAAAGAGGCTGGCAGGTGTTGTGAGCGAGACAGCGGTACCATCAGACATATACATTGCACATGCACGGCTGGGGGAGGAGGATGCTGGGGACCTCTCAACACCCTCACCCCAAATTTGAGGCATATATCAGCTCTGGTCTACAACTTGTTAGGCCACCCACACTGGGCAGGTAGAGGTCCCTTTTCATCCTGAGAGCGTCATTAGCCTGACTATGTCACATACCTCCACCCCTTCTCCTAAGCCCACCTCCTCTTTCCGGCAGCTATCTAAATTCTGACCAGATATTATTTTGGGGATGTACTCTCCTCACAGTATTCTCTGCTCCAGCGAAACATGACACAGAGATAATTTGGGACAATGATAGAAGATATGCCCTCTGGTCTCACAAACATTACACTGTGTTGCTTGGTTCACCCCAGGGGTATGGATGTTGCCCTCCAGCTTTGTTCTTGGAGGTATAAAGTCTCCATCCATTCCCTAAGTCCAGGAAACCTACTCCCCAACATGAGTTCCTATGGGTGATTCAGAATCACAAGGACTTTTGTGCTCCAGATCATGTCCCCCAACTTGATTGTGACTGTCACCATGCTGTAAATCAGCCAGTCTCTTTTGATTCAACAAGTTGCCATGTTGTTCTCTACCTTGGAACTGTGACGGGACAGCAGTTCCAGGCACATGGCACTGCTGGTGTTGGCCGTGTCTAACAAGGACCATACATCTCCCCCTGGATCTAACTCGACACCTGGAATGATTCTTCCAGCATGTCACCCAGGCATCCAGATGGTGACTCTAGGAGTGTCCCTTGGATGCCTTCTTTCTTGCTCTTCGCTTGCTTTGAAGGTTTCACTTAAGGGCTAAGATCCATATGCTGATATCTTTGGAGAGGGCACAGATATTTAATGTGCATCCTCATACCACAGACTAGCCACAACATGTCCCATGCCTTGCTCTCACTGCTTATATGAGAGGTCCAAGTCTTCCTCTTCGTGCCATTGCTGTAGGAGGACATACCTAAGTTGTGCTATGTCCTCAGGAGTTGTGGGTCCTTCATCCTATCTCAAAGAGATATTCCACCTGCATCCAAAGGATATGATCACCACCTTTGTAGGTGTGTGGCCCCATCTTCTCCTTTTTCTAGCTTTCTTTCAGGATATTTCTGTAGATGTAGGGCTTGCTGGGCTTGTATTGGTCTTTAGGCTTATCCATGTCACTTTTTGAAATCCTTTATGCCCTTTTGGATAGGCATATAGAGGGGGTCCAGCATGCCCCAGGAGTTACTACTGTTGTGCTTCACTGGGTTGACCACTGTAAACAACTTGCATGATGGTACCTTTGAGTTGCCGTGGATTGGGCTGAAATACCCAAAACGGTTTGCTGGCAGGTCATCCGTTAGGACGGTCTCCTCCATGATCCTCTCATTCGTGGGAATATCACAAGCATTGTTTAATGTAGATCTTCAGGTTAGTGGACATGCCTTATTGGTCAGTGCATGGAAGACATGACCTAGACCCTGCTCTTCAACAATACTGTTCTGATGGGGTTGGCGTCTAGGACCTGCTTATTCGCTTGCGCCACCATTTTCTCAATATCTTCTTTCTCTAGGTTTTCTCTTTCCTGTGAATGACCTCTGTAGTGGCAACCATAGAAATCAGTATTTGATCGGGGTGGAGGAGCACCCAAGGGAAACACATAGAAAAAGGGGTGAGGTCGTGGCATAGCAAATTAGGGCCAACAGTCCAAAATGCTATAAGTAAACCTATATTTTAACAAGCTGGTTCACAATTGTGACATTATACATGTTCATAGTATATTTAAGGCAATGCACGTTTTGCACATAGTTAACGTATGTTTAACAGTTACAAAAATGCCCTAAACACATGCAAAAGCATTTTGTCCCACAATTGTGTATTTGGCATTAAAAACAATCTATCATCATTTTGTTGCCCTAGCTTTAAAACAATTATTTAACAATTACATCACAAAATAAGGTAACGGTCTGCAATTTTGCCTTTCTCTTCCTTTTCATCAAACATCTTTAAGGCACAAACCACAGCACCCTGAATGTCACCCAGCCAAAAATGCATATTACAACTTCAACATGACAGTTCAATGGTCTTATACATATAACACATTACAATATTCCATCTTACCAGGAGGAGGAGGGGGAAAGAGTAGGACAGGTGAAGGAGAAAGAGAAAAAAAGGAGAAGGAGAAGGAGGAAGAGGAGGAATAAGGGGAGGAAGGCGAGGAAGAAGAAGAGGTGGAGGAGCAGGAGGAAGAGGAAGGCTTGTCTCTAGTGCTTTGTGGCGGGTACCTCCATGGTTAAACTGTTGTAATAAGTGTCATTGTTCCACACATTAATGGAATGGTAATGTAATGTAAAATGGTCTTCCATGGTTCATCTCTGGAATTTGTGGTGGTCTTTTGGCATGTGGCTTTCACAATATATAAGGAGTGGGTTCTGGCAACAGTAGACGGGGAGCTGCCCCTCCGCCCATGCAAGAAAATGATTGGGCCCTGGCACCTAATTTTTTAAAATGTAAGCACTGGTTATAAGGGAAAGGCGTGTACTAAACATGTAGTGCTGATGAGTGTGGCCCAGAAGTACCAGAGTCCTGAATGTTATTATGGATCTGTGTGGTTTGTGGCACTGACACTTGGGTATGTGTTCTATCTAGAAGGAACAAAGCGAGATCTATTCTAGGACAGCACACTGGGGAGCCCATCTCAGAACACCGTAGTATATGACAGCTAAAGATACGGAAGCCTGTGAGATGGGCTTTGAGCTGCTACAGAAGGTTTCTTTGGTGGACATGGTGCTAACAGGCACAACCCACTATACAAAACCATGTCTGCTGTGTGTAGTTTAAAGGTGCTAGTAAATAACGTTTGTGAACGGCTATGTCGTTTCAGGCTCCTGAGGAGTCCCATATGAATTTTAGGGTTTGACTGAATTGGTAGAGTTCAAGTTGTGTTGTTATCCATCTTAATGAGGCGCTGTTACTGTTCTGGTTTCAATGTTATGATGGTTGTGTTGTGGAGTCAGTGTCATATGTATGATTCCTATCTCCAAAGGGAGTGTTCTGATTTAATTGTTATGCACAAACATTTTGCACATGCCAGTGAGGCTGAACCAAATTGCCCAGTCTCTGTTGCATCCTGTTTACTAAGTGGGTGTTCAATGTTATGATGGTTGTGTTGTGGAGTCAGTGTCATATGTATGATTCCTATCTCCAAAGGGAGTGTTCTGATTTAATTGTTATGCACAAACATTTTGCACATGCCAGTGAGGCTGAACCAAATTGCCCAGTCTCTGTTGCATCCTGTTTACTAAGTGGGTGTTATGATCAGTCTTTGTGGCAAGATTTACGATGGCTATTATGATGTTAAAATTCAAATGGTCCATCCTTTGGAAGTTGTAGGACCATTGTGGTGAATATGTGTGGCTCGGATGAGTCTTAAAGAAATCTTGGGTAGAAGTCAACATTTCTGCCTGGTCCGGTTTTTAGAGTGTGTCATGATAGTTTGTCTGATGCAATCTAGGGATAGACAGGTTTTGGGAGTTTTTCTGAAGATTAGGTGATCGTCCTCTGTACAGAGATGCCTGGGCATTAAGTTGCACAGATTCGTTGATAGGAAAGAGATGGAGGATCTTCAAGGAATTCAGTCTATCAACTCTTAAAGGATGAAGGGCTATGTCGTCTCTGCCAGAATTGAAATGTGAGGCTTCAGGTTGCACACATGAAATAGTCAAACGCTTAATTAGTCTAAAATCAAGAGGTCAGACATTGTTGATTTGAAAAGATCTACCCACACTACCACTGCAATGCAATCCATATACTGACTCATGAGCAAAGAGTAATCTTTCAAACTTTGGGCTTGACTAACTCTGAGGACATACTGAAGTTCACCTTGGAAGGAAAAAGGACTCTGGCGTCATGCAAACATACACATTTAGGAGACCAACTCTTAGGTGTTGGTGGATGAGCTGCATAGAACATACACCTTTCCAAATAATCATATGACAATAGTGGTGAGTGGGGTGAGTGAGGTTAGCAGGGGGGAGACAGGACGAGAAGGGGAAGGGAAAGGTGTATGCTGAGTTTGCAATTTCTGTACCTATTCACTCATGCTGCCTGTACTTCACTAAACCTCCTTTTTTTCTGTTGGGGACAGGAGGGAGTGGGGGCTTATAATCATCCTGCCTGTGCATCAATCAATAGCTCCTTTTCTTAGTCAGTCCCTTCAACACCCAGATTACCCTTAAAGGTTAAGCTCATGTGGTGTTTAGCAGAAGCGGCATCACTCCCAGCTCAGATTCAAATGATATTCAGTCAAAAACAATCCTTTTAACAGAAGAGATAACACTCATAGCTCAGTTTCAAATGAAATGTAGTTAAAGACTACAGATAAGATATAAAGCCGAGTACACGAGGGGGTAACAAGGCAACTGATCCCTTAGTTCCTTAGCAATGGGGATGGGAAGCTCACTCTGCCTCGTAGAAATGTCTACGGTTTCTGGCTGTACATCCTAGATGAATCTGTGTGCAGTGTCAGTGTGGCTGGAGATGAAATACTGCTGGCTTTACAGACATGTGCATGAACTTCACTATTGGTACTTCATCAGGGTTTTAAATGGAAAAATAGAAGTGCAGGTACTCACCAATCCAGGCTTTAAGTGGGCTGGGCCTTAACACCAGGAATGATCGTAAAATTGATCTCATAAGTGAGGGTGTTGGACAAGAACTGACCCAATGGTAAATGTGGAAGTGCAACAGACTTAAGACTGGAGGTTTCGAAGGATGCAGAATTTGGATGCAGTTCCTCAAAGGGGTGGGGGTTCTGAAAATGTTTAAGAAATGCCAATAAAAAGATTGTTTAAAAATAAAATGCTCTCATGGCAGAGCCTGGCCAGGGTTCACTGAAACATTTCAAAAAATCACACACTGTTGGTCCTCCTCCATTTTTGTAGTTCTCCATTTGCCTCATTGTCTATGTGTGTCTTGCTCTGTGTGTCTCATTCTCTATTGTTGTCCATTTCTATTGGCCTCTCTCTCGACACCACCACTACAGTCATGTTCTCACACCCTGTTTTACTCTGTATGCAAGTCCATATTTTTTCTGAACGTGGACTTTGGGATCATGACACGCTGGAACATCTCAGTGATTCCAACCAAAATCTCAGCATAATGGTTTACTGTTACATCTCTCAAATGGCTTGTCAATCACAGACTGATTTTGGCCTGTTTGACACCAGCATGTTGATACGTTGACAGGCTTTGAGACTAATCTTAGCAGGCAAGGCACATTGAGACTAAGCTATTTACCAAGGATCACACTCTTAGGGTATGCAGGGAAGCTGGGATTCTTTCTCACAAACCTCGAGTTTGTTGTTATGTATGGTGTTCAGAAACTGTAAATATCCGAATTAAAAAAAGACTTTCCTTTTTGCCTATCAAACTTGCAGACATCATAAATATGAACTAAGCCTTAAAAGGGGAGTTGAATTATTGCTAGTTTTCGTTGTCTTGCGATAAGGTGTTTGATAGATAACTTGATCTGTATATGGGCTTTCAGTTCAAAACTTTCCATCACAATTGCAAACTCTTAAACAGTTACATATTAGAAAAGGCACAAATTAAAAAAAAAAACGTGTTAAACAAGTAATTGCCCAGGTTTTCTTAAAGGGGTTGCTTGCGCAAGGGTCTCCCAAAGTACGCCACATGAACATTCTCAAGGGACCCAATTGCTAGCAGCTGAAGCCCAATTAGAGAAATCGAGTTCTATCCCTGCTGTGCTGGCAGCTCTGGACCTCCATGTCTGGCTCTTGTTTTGTCCTGAAGGATGGGCCATAAAGGAGACACTATGGACACTAAGGGTTGGGGAGAGAGGGAGAGGGAGACGCCCTGGCTTTCCACCACAAACGCTGCAACCCTACGTTCTTCAATGAGGCATGGCTACATGAAATGCTTTCATGTTCCCCTCACATCATAGTTGAGTGTGATACTCTTCTTCAAACTTTGAGAAGTGCTGGAACTCATGTGGTCAAAATAAGAAGTGTCAGTACTGAGTTCCGGCAAATTTAATGCACATTAATGCAGGGATGTTTAGCACAATCAGGAATCCAGAGACACGTCCTATAGTAGAAAGCTACCAGCGTAGCTCAGCAGGTTGAATTACTGTTTCTGAGATAGTATATGTTTAAAACTGGCTGTAAATTTTATGGCTTTTTGAAATTCCTTATAAAAGGACCAAACCAGTGCTATAAAAGGTTTTCACCCATAACATGGGTTGGGCTGGTTGTTTGCTTATGTTGATGGCACAGGAGACGCAACTTCTGCCCCCATTGTGAAAATGAACTGTTGGCTCCCATGAACCCACAGTTTAGTTTCCGATTAACTACTGTCAGCACAATAGTAGCATTTACTTAGGCAATATGACCCGAGGAGGGGGGCATTAAAGGTCGGATAATTCCCCCGGAATGATAGTTAGAAGCCTGAGCGAAGGGAGGCCTTTAACGGAGCCTTGGGGGCATTACTGGAATGGTTATGCACCCCCCCAAGGGTGTTGGGTGTCCTGACCCACGTTTGAGCTATCATGCTGCAACATTTGGTGCTGTGGGCGTAGAAAATCCAAGATGGCCAAAAAGCCCACATGTACGCCAGAATAGGAAAACTGTGCAATAGTGGCATGGAAAACATCATGATGGCCAGAACTTCCCAGAAAATGCACAGGGAAATGCATGAAGAATAGGCTGCCACCCATTTTTGCCTAGGTTGTGAGCACAGGAGGGCACTGCCTAAAACCACCATTGGGCTACCCACACAGTAGCCTGAAACCATTGGGAATGGCAATGCTGATAGCCAAAAGCAACCTAGAACTGTGGGGAATTAATTTTCTTAAATCCCAAAAATGGTTGCATTACCAGTACTCACCACTATCAGAAAGCCGGCGTTTTAAAACCACCAGACCTTTGTGTAAAACTGAACAAATGAAACAAAACCAGACCAAGGAAAGACTTGCTAAGAGGTGGATACAATGTAAAACTATACTCTGAAATGACTTGAAGGAAGTAATTATTTAATGTGTATGTAAAAATCGTAATAGACTTAAACTGGGGGACAAAAAGTGACATTTAGCTGAAACCTGGCTTAATGAAACTGAATTCTGCCTGACATGTACCCCCACAGGAGTTAAAACCTGCTCAGCCACTCTTCCTCTTACCAAAAGGAGTTGTCACCTCTCTGATTAGATTAGGGGTGGAGCAGCTACAGAGAGTTGAACAAAGGCATGTCCTGGGCCCAGGCAGATGGTTTATTGGGGGGATCGTAAATGGCTTCCTTTTGAACAAAGCCCTTCCTTGACTCAGGCAGAAGTTATATTGGGGGCGTCGTAAAAGTGGCTTCCTCTTGGCAGAAATGTGGAGGGGCAGCCCCCTCTGAGGACAGGCTGAGCTTAAAGAAAAGTGGATAGACTGGTTTCTCCACCATGTGACCTGGGAAGACACACCACTGTTGGCCAGAATATTATTTTAAGAAAGATGTGTAACTCATGGTGCGGACTTGTCAAAATTATCTAAATGATACCATAATTCTTGTGATTTTTCTGCCCACATTTTAAGAGGTTTTTGGACCCGGTGGTATGATCTGGGGGGTTGCTAGCGGAAAATAGGGTTTCACTCCAAATGTCTGCATGTTAAAAATCTGACACTTCATCAATTAATGTCCATACTCCTTGCGCACATGTGTGTAAATTTGGGCAAATGTCCGATATTGCAAAACCAGTTAAAAAGTGCAAAATGTTGCCATTTCTGAATGCAAGCCCCCCGAAGAGCAGAGTTTGAACAGAGTATACCTCATGTGATATGTGATAGGTGCATGTAATTTTAAACAACTGTGTATCTGTGCAATATGTATATGAATCAAATATAGATTTGTGGCAAACTGACCAGGGGAGGATCCTCTGACCCATAAAACCTACAGCATCACTCTGACTCACATTTCCTTCCACCAATCATGGGAGAGGGTAGAATTGGGCCAATGACAAGTAGAGAGGGGCAGGCTTAGCGAGGCCCAGGCACACACCCATTTTCAAAACACATAAAAAGAGACTGCTGGGACAGGTAGAGACATTCAATTCCATTTGCTGCGGAGCATGCTGACCGACGACTTCACATCCAGAGATCCTACACTTAGACTTCCAAGCTAAACAGAGACTACAGAACTTTGAACCAAGAAGGCCCACTGCAAGCAAAAGTATTTGTCAGCAGGCCCAAAATCATTTGCAGACTATTCACAGCCGGGCTGAGCTGTTGATTCTGGCCTGAAACCCTGCGCCAGAAAGATCCAGAAGCATTGCTGTACCCAGAGAAAGCAGAGCAGTATCCAGAACCAGAGGCCAGAGATCCAGAGTGACCCAGACCGCTCTTAGCAGAACCAGAGAGCTGACCCAGATCACTGTGAAGTGCCGAGACCAGAACCGGAGTCCAGTCCAAAACCTGACCAGATCCGTGGCGAGGCCTATTTCAAAAATATATTGTGAGTACCTAGCAGAACTGTGCAGACCCAATCTCTTAGTTAAAATAATCTAATCCAAACTATTTTAATCTAACCAGAACTGCCTCCTAGAAGTTGTCACTTGTCATTTTGTAAAGCTGCACCACTGTCATTTGTCAATTCTGCAGCTGCAAAGCTGTCACCTGTCATTTTGAGTTTACTTAAAATCCGAAAAACTACCTTTATTTAATCGTCCGTATCTCTGGAACCGTTTGGGCTAGGAACTTTCCTCTGAAAGCTTAGAATCTTACCTTTCCAACAAGCCTAGAACCGACTTCCTACTCCTTATACTTTTTCCGCAATCACGATTCACGCACTTGCGAATTTTACCGCGATTTGCGATTTGGTTAAAAATCCAGCCACGTGTAACCATCAGCAGTCATTTCTTTCCTTGCTAAAAATTTGTTTGCCTCTTAATCACCATTTCTGAATCATTGCTAAAGTGAGCCTGCACTCATCCCTAGTATCTCTCACTCACCCTGAACCTTCTAAAGGGAATTAAAAGCATTTTCAGCATATTTATCACTTCATTGCCATCACCTTTTAAAAGCATTTTGGGCCCGTGTTTCAAACTTCTATCTGTGGTCTAAGCTTGCTGGGGTGAACTGAATTATATTTGATTGCATTCCTGAGAACTGTGTGCTCCTCTTTCCATCTCCTTCCATTTCTTACATTGCATAGGGGAGGGGGGTGAATTGCCAGAGAAAAAGTGATTATTTTATCTTTTGCTAAAATCATATCAAGTATTTCTGTACTGCATTTTCATTCAACATTGCATCCATTTGAAATCATAAAAGTATTTTTGCTACTTGATCCATCCTATACTAACTCCTCATTGATTGTAAAGAAGTGTGCTAGTGCCAGATTACCCATTGTTCATCAACATCATATGCCTAAGTGTACTATCAGATATTAATTTATTATAAAGTGTGATATATATATCTTGTTTAAATTCTCAAATAAACCTTTTAAACTTGCAAAACAGAACTACTTCTTGGCTCATTGGGGTCAGGGGGATTCCAAGAGAGGGGTGTTATATAGGGGTAGTCATCCAGAACTCATGAACTTGACATAAAGATATATCAATAAGGGTTTCCATTCAGTATCCCAGACTAGGCATTGACTTAGATGTAGTGTTGAATTGAATCCTCTTACAAGGGTCATATTGCCATTAGTACCCTGGGAAAAAGAAAACAGAAAGAATGGCCTCCGGGGATCGGGCGAAAGGACTACACCTTTCCATGGCGGCCATTCAATGTTATGTAAAAAAAATAAAGAAACAAAATGGCCACCATGGAAAGGGAGAAGGGACTACACGTAGTCCCTTCTCCCTTTCCATGGTGGCCAGTGGCGAAGGAACCCTGAGCTGCAGTGGTGATTGTGAGCCTTGTCCTTCTAGCGAGGGTCAACGTGCTTGCTTTTTTCAAGCTCATTGTCCTTCGCCGGGTACTAATTGTGATTAAGCAGTCTGGCAAGCAAATTACATCTTTAGAAGTATATCCTGTGATAAAACACAAAGGAAAGGTGCAACAATCACAGGGTATTTCTGGGGCAGTATGGGAAAAAAACTAAACCTGGTTTAAAGAAAATTAGTAGACGTAAGTTTATGAAGTATGTTTCACATTGGAATGTCTTTTTTGTTGTTTCTATACAATTGTAAGTTCACATTCACAAAACAATATGTGTAAAGCCTGTTTTTTACATGGATGGCCCCCACCCCAGTAGTATTCATGGTCCATCTATGCATGTGGTGTCTGCTTCAGTTCAGAAAAGAATAAAAACACTAAGCAAATAAAGGAACTGTAAACACGATCCCAAAGTAGGACTGTTAAGCCTTCAGAAAGGATTCTTTAATGGGGGAGGGGTAATCCGTCTATCAGGTCAATTGAGCTTCTCTGTCCCACTAGAGATGCAAATGGAACTCTGCATGGTGCAACATTCATTCAACGCCTGTTTTTTTTTTCACTGCTCTTTTTGCCAAAATTGTTTTGCCGAAAAAATCCATCAAAAAATATGGGCCGGGGAGAGGGCATATAGGGGATAGGGTGTGTGGTGTATAGGGAATTAATAATAGGGGAACAGGTGATTGGGGGACTGGAAACCCCACAAAAAATAAAAATGTTATATTTTTTCTGCCAAAATATTTTTGACAAAAAAAGCAGTGAAAAAGAAACTGGGGTTGAATGAACATAGACTCTCTGTATTGGGGCCTCCACTTGTCATTGATGGCATCTGAAATCCAGAGACACACATAATAGATTTAAGGTGTTTTATTAAATGTTTAAAGAATGTCTGGGAAGACTTGGAGGGTTGAAACTAAGGGGGTCCTTATGGCTCTCTTCCACTACCCACGGACTCCCTTCATCTTAGCCCGGGCATCCCTAACCCACAGAATCGCCTCAATGTTCAATAAGGGAATAGTTTCTTACCTGTAACTCCATTTCTCCAGCATTGGTATCTTTCATGGATTCACATGCTTAGAATATTCCCCGTCGACAGACTGGGAACCCTCGGTCCAGTCTGTCGACGGGGAATATTCTAAGCATGCGAATACATGAAAGATCCACTGCTGGAGAAGGGAATAGTTTCTTACCTGTAACTCCATTTCTCCAGCATTGGTATCTTTCATGGATTCACATGCTTAGAATATTCCCTGTCGACAGACTGGATCGAGGGTTCCCAGTCTGTCGACGGGGAATATTCTAAGCATGTGAATCCATGAAAGGTCCCATGCTGGAGAACGCAAGGTAGCACCTACTATCTAAGTCTTTTTAATCTGGGAGGGAAACTAGAAGGCTGTGGCCTACTCTTTCTAGCTCCCTTTTGGAATGTCTATATGATCCTTGTCAGCAGACAGATTTCAGTAGGATTTCTACAATTGTCTCTCTGTTTTTTTATCTTTTCACCTCTATTTCTCTCACACACTCTTTCTCTCTCTCTCTTTCTCTCTCTCTCTCTCTCTCTCTCTCTCTCTATCTCTCTCTCTCTCTCTCTCACTCCCTCTCTTTCTATCTCTTTCTCTTTCTCTCTCTCGCTCTCTCTCACTTTTACAGGGCCTGCGGCAACGGCCCTGAAGTTAGGTAGTTCAGGTTAAGTTGCTCAACACAATGAAAGAGCAATTTTTGGACGGCTTACAATGTTGCCCCTCCGTCAGGATGAAACCTCACCATCCTTTGCAAAAAAAGTATATGGCCCCCTCAGTATGATTCTGCAAAGTTTGGTGCAGTTTCTTTAAGGGGGTAGTTATGGGGGGGGTTGCATCCTTTTTGAAATCCTCATAGACACAATGGAAAACAACCATTGCTAGCGCCTACAGCCCAAACCGCTGGATGGATTTGCACCAAACTTGAGCAAGGAGCAGAAGCTTGGTCTTGAAAGTGTGCCTTTGCAAATTTGGTGTAAATCTGCACAGTAGTTTTTTAAAAAATGCCCAAAAAGTAGCAATTAAAAATGTGTGATATCTGGGTCCAGTCTGCAGACTAATTTCCTGATTCAGAATCCGTGGACACCCCCTCGACCAATCAAAGAGCAGCGTGACATTCTAATTTCCTGATTCAGAGACTGTGGACACCCCCTTGACCAATCAAAGAGCAGCGCTACATTCGTGGACGGTAATGCCCCCAGGGCCTTCATTAAGGCCCTTATAACTATGGGCCCAGGGCATTTTATTATGCGGTAATGGCCTGCAGTCGAGGGGCTTATTGCTTAAATATTGAGACATCAGAACTCAGAGGCACTGTTTTCCCAAGATCCAAAGTATGCAATAATACATTCAACCATTCCTCCCCTTAGTTTCAACACCAGCAAATATTCCATGCATTGCTCTGGGGTGAGCAGGCCCTGACACTTGCCATAAACTGATCAAAGAGTATTTTGGCAGTGGCTGGATTTTCTGGTAGACACTCAGTCTGGGAGTAAGGAGAATGACCTCCAGTCGGGGAGTAAGGAGAATGTTCCTGATGGTATTGAAATGAGGATAAAGAGACTGCAACTGCAATGCAATGAATGCAAATGCTATTTGAATTGAAGGAGCTCAGTTTTTATTTTCGGGTGGTAGTTGTATACGGAAGGCAACCAAAGTGGAGCAGCAGGTCCAATTGCTAATAGGGAGTGGGTCTGCGCAGGAGCCAAGTTAGGTGGGCATGGCCGAGTGCAGTGAGTGCATTGTTAGGAATCCGCAGAGAGCTGGTGTTGATGGGCAAAGCTGGGAGCAGAAAGCGCAGTGAGGAGAGGTTGTTCCAGAAACAAACACTATGAGGAGCATATGGGCTACAGAAAGAGCATGCAGCGTCTGACAGTGTGTCACTGTGTCAATAGCAGAGCAGTGATTGTGTCAGCCTCCCCCGTTAGATGCTCCACGTAGTCCATTTCTGGGCTGTGGGTTGACCATCACGAGGACGCGCTGAAGCTCTCGCCTGGGACACACAATGGCTTTGTGCATGCGTTCTGCTGCGACATTGCGAGATGGCATGCAAGGATTATTACTTCCTCCTTAATTGCGGGCTTCTTCTCCCACATGTAATTTGAGGAGAGGCACTTTCTTTGTGGCATCTGCTGCCGTAGTAGAGGTTTGCTTTAGCAGTTCATCAGGGACTAGCAATTCAAACTGGATTGTTAGGGTGAACTTAATCAATCAATATGATTTTTAAACTCGGCTCTTAGGGTCCTATTAGAATATTTTAGACTGTCATCATAGTTGTGTTTGGTTGTTAATTAATGTAGCAATCACCCCCACTTATAGGGCGTACAGAGTTGGTATCAGCCCACCAGTCTGAACCTAAGTAAGCCCATGAAAAGGGAGGGCCTCTGAGAAGGCTCAGGGCCGTTAACGCCTGTGTAAGCGAGAGTGGTTGCTATTCGCACCCACTTGTTCATCCTGGGTGTGAATAGTTTCAGTTTTTTTGGTGCTTTGGTGGCATAAGCCACCATTAGCCAATACATTGGTACTGTATGGACTGTATAAGAGAAAGACAAAAGGGGAGTTTGGGAGCTCTGTATGGCATTTGCATGGCAACTTGCAACGTGCTGGCCGATGAAAAGGCAAAAGCACCAGCTGGGACTTGTTCTTTTTCCATTTGCTTGGCCTTGTTTTTAATCTATGTGCTTCCGCCATTCGTGCTTTGAGGAGTGCGCTGTATGCCCGGAGACAGTCCGTGAAGGCACACCCAGGAGCGGGCTGGGTCTCCCTCCACCCAGAAGGAGGCACGCGCTTGCAGCCCAGCAGGGGGCATGAGGAGGGGGACGTTGGACATTCGGGCATGCTCAGCAAGTAGGAGGACTTAAAAAGGGGTTCTGTGCTCCTGTGGGTGAGGCCTGGTCCTCTTCATCCCATGGACCTGGGGGTCCGGTCCTACTCCTCACAGGCTTGGCTTGGCACACATGTGTTGTGGTGGGGTTTTTTGTTTGGGGGAATTGCATTGTGGGAGGGTTATGGAGGTTTATTTTGGCTAGCGATGTGTGGCCTGGGATGTGATGTTAGGGAGACAGACCCCTGCATGCTGGAGAGCTCCAGTGATGTATTTTGCATTGAATTGGGGTTTGAATGGGTCTGGGTCAACTTCGACGTGGGGTTGAGCCAAACGCACTGGCAGGCCTTGCTGAGTGCCTGGGATGTGGGCTGGGTGGTGTTGCAGAGGGAGGATGGTTTTGGATGGCCTGGCCATAGGGCCTGGTATAACAAATGAGTAATTGCACATTTCTGTTTGTAGGGGTGTAATCGGAAAGTTGCGACTATGGGGAGTGTATCCTTCCTGCCACTGAGGAAAGATCAAATGAGTGATAGGAAAAGCAAGTGCTGGGGGTTTCTGGGTAACAGGGATTATGGGATGGCAAAAGGTAGCTCAAGTGTGCAAGTGGAGAAAGACACTTCCTTTTCACAAATGAACTGACACTTTCGAAAGGCCTACTTAGAGCATTGGGATACTCATGTTATTTCAACTGTTATATTAAAGAAAGACATTGCACATGGACAGATTAAAAACTGCGGCAGTTCACATGGGATGAACAGAAATAGTTCTACATTTGAAAGCTAAAAAGGAGAAATGATAACTGGTATTTAAGAAATAAAATGAAGGACAGAGTGCATTCATCAGGAAGAAAGAGACATGAATTCCATTTTATGAAATGACAGCATGAACAAAGAAGGGCCTATTTCACTTGGTGTAGATTTGGATACTGCTTCCTTATGCAACTATGGACTATATGTGTGGAGAGAGTGAACCTATTTCTGTCTATACGGTATGTAAAGAAAAATTGTAGTTATGGATATCAGGCCTAAATGTAATCTAAAATGGAACATGTTAAACATACAGTGCCAATTGGAAATGTTATTCCTTTAGGTGCATGCAGGAAACTGGCTGCTGCTGTTTATCTTCACTGAGCCGTGAGTATCTGGAATTGTGACCCCGACCATTGGGGTCTGGGTTCACCAAAGCAACTGGTCTGTAAGTTCAGTAAACATATAAAGAAATATAAAGCTAGAGATCGAATTTGTGGTGAATTGCTGATAACACAACCAACAGATGCAACCTTTAAGGTGTCAGGTTCCACAAAAAAAGAACAGTTAGTTCTGAACAAAGACCCTTTGAAATCTGAACTCCAGACCTTTTTGGGCTCGGCCCACCAAGAAAATGTCTGGTTGTCAATTAGTTGCTGATAACATGTCCTGCAGGACTGACCTTGAGGTCAAGCTTCCCATAAACTGTACATTAAGTACAGAGCAAGGATTTGAAGCCAAGTAGAAGAAATGTTAAGATGCACACAGATAAACCAGGTGGCTGGTCACATGTCTTAAGACGAAATGAAACTTACTAAAAAAGGTTATGCCCTGCCATTGATTAAACATTGAATACAGTTTTTCCTTCATAAAAGGAATGGTTTGTGTCCTATAGAGCCCACCTCGCGTTCACATTAAACAGGAGAACATGACCATTGGGATCCTGTAAAAAAAAGGGTTTTGTGGTGTACATAATTTAAGTGGGAAATTATGATTTTCGCTATTTTCATACACCTGGGAAATGGGAAAGTTGGCACAGGAGTAGATCAGGAAAATAAGGTTTTAATTGGAAATGATCAAATGTTTTGCTATTTTGGTGCAGCAGAAAACTGCGACAAATGGTAGCTCGGCTCAGGAAGGGCATGCCAAAATAAAATAAGTATGGCCTGATCCGCCGTAAAATATAGAAACCATATATATAAAGATATATAGATCATCATGGGGTTATTTGAAAGACCAAGGGAGTTATTGCAGTATGAGATTCTTCAGAACAAAAGATTGAGAACCCCCTGTCATTTTGAAATGATGCATCTATCCTCCTCCCTCAGCCTACATCATACATATCTCCCAACTTCTAGTCCTATCAGCAGCCAGTGGGGATCTTGGTGGGAGGTGAAGGGAGCAAGCTAGCCAATCGTGACAGCTGGAATTATGACCAGGTTGTAGTGTCACTGGCCCTAGAAAAGGACAGGTTTGCATCAGAACTGGGCTTTTTGTGAATTATTCCAAGAGAGGACTGCTGCTAGACTCTTGTGAGGAACAACACACAGAGGGGCCCCGATTCTTGCACTGGAGACAGTGGCTGGGATATAGAGAAGCTAGCTGGGACCCAAACCAGAAGAGCAGAAGGAGTCTGGGTGCAGACTTGGTTGACTGTTTCTGAAATCCTGACTTCCACATAGAAAGTCATTCACTTGTAAGAAACACTTCTGTATGAGCACCACACAAATAACATATCATATCATATCATATCAAAGGTGGGGTGTCCCTAATCCCAAAAATAATTAATCCACAAAACACCACCTTTCAAGTCAGTGTGGAGGGTGCAAAAACAAAATTTCCCATTTATTTTAAATTCTAATTACCAAGTCTTGCATCTCATCTGTGTGTGTATTGCAAAATGAAATTCCCCATTCATTTTAAATCAGTATCACAAACTATTGCATCTCATCTGTAGGTGTGTTGCAAAACGAAATTCCCCATTCATTTTAAATCAGAATTACAAGTATTGCATCTCATCTGTATGTGTTTCCAAAAATGAAATTTCCCTTTGTTCCCATTTTTCTCTGACCCCAAGTTATCAAGACCTGCCTTTTATTTTCATGTGTGTTGAAAAGCGATTTCCATTTGACTCCCTCTTTCGCAATCTTGCCCTTTAAGTAAAAGCTGAAAAACAATGTTTCCCACTGTACTCCTTTCCCTAATATTGCATTTCTAGTAACAAGCCCAAAACGATATTTCCCATTGAATTCCATTCCCAAACATTGCCTTTTTAAATCAGCAGCCACAACAATGTTTCCATTGTGCTCTCACTGCCTGCACCTTGCCTTTCAATCAAAGGGGTTCATATTTAATTGATGCCTGGAAGGGGGGAGGGTGAAGGGGTTTGCTGGAAAAAAAAATATTGTTTCCAATTAAGTCATTCCTGTGGACCCTGTATTATATAGTGAATGTTTTCAATTGGTTAAATCGACATTAAATCTGTTGTAAATTGTTATTGCATGTTTCACAATTACATCTGTGTTCTTTGAACAGAGTTATTGTTGTGATCGTGGTGTTGCCACAGCATTGGTGGCTGATGGTAGCCTTGTGTCAAATATTAAATAAATAAATGTTCTTACTATATACCGGCCTGGTTTCTAATCCATTGGTGACACAGGATATTTGTTGGGGTTGGGTGCAAGGTGGGTGGACCTTCACCAAATTGAACCTGAAATAAAAAGTGCTTTGTTGTGCGCCACCTGACTTGGGGGGGTAAGGAACTCCCTGAGTTGAGAGTGAACACATAATAAACCACAACAATGCACACCAACACCAATGACAACCAATCATGCACTCTTAGATTTGCAGAAGATTCCTTTGAAATTACGGGTTCAGACAGATTGAAAGCAATGTTTGTATTATCTGCATATGTTTGAAAAGTGCTGGTGTAAGGTGAAATAATGTCAGCTAAAGTGTTGCGTAGACATTAAACAAAACAAGAGTATTATAACTGGAGGTATTTGCAATTGGGCAGAGTGCTAATGTTCTCTTTAATGGTTTTGGGAGAGCATCGATGGAATTGTTCACGGGAGACTTTCATTATTTTAATTATCTCTGAGAAGTTGACCTGGCTCACAGGATTGAAGGACAAGAAAGAGACTCTGCACTTTGCTTTCTAGATCAATGGGGCAGTTGTTCTGTCTAGGACTGAGATCGTTTGATTGCTATGTTTAAACCTTTTACCCAAAAAGTCAGACAGGCAGTCAACAAAGAGGGTGGAGACAGAGGAAGAACAGTGGGGAGGGATTTAAATGTATTTTAGATCTTGAATAGCTCCTCGAGGTTGTTGCTGGCTTGGGCAGTATGGTTGTGCAAGTGGGCTTTTTATGGAGGACTATTTCTGCATGCATGCTATGCATATTGTATCTGTCTAATTAAAGTTCAACATGCTCATCTGTCAATCCATTCACCCATCAACCACTTACTCAGCAATCAACCCAACCATCCACATTTCCATACATCCATCCTTCTGTCCATCCAGTGTGCAGTGAAAAGGTATTTTTCACTTGATCGAAAATGAAAAAGACTGATTTAAAAGACCGCTTTGAGACCACTCAGAGTGGTCTTTCTAAAGTTAACTGTCATCCCCGCCACACACAAGCGCACGCAGGGGCTGCTAGGCTCCGCCGGCCCAGAAGTCGCGAGCCACGTGTGATAAAGGTAAGAGTCTTTGTGTGTGTGTGTTTGTGTGTGTGAGTCTGTGTGTGTGTGGCATGTTTGTAGGTGGAAGGGAGGGGGGGAAGTGCTGGTGTGTCATTGCGTGTAAGGGGGGCGGTTGGGGGAGTAAGTGTGTGTGTTTTGTTGGTGTGTGTGACTGTGACTGTGAGGGGAGGGCAGGGGGATGGAATATACATTTTGATGGCAGAGATGGGTCATGTTGACAAAAGGTGGTTGGGGAAAAATAAATTTAAAAGTAAGGCTGATAAGGGATCAATGGATAGGGGGTTCAGGGCGTGGCGAACTCCCGCTACCACCGCCTCCCTCCCCCACCCAAAATAATGTTAAGTCCCAATAATGAAGCCGCACCAAATCAGTCCAAAAAACGTATTTGTTTGCGAGGTCTGTTCATCCGTCCATCCATCCATATGTCTATATGCCCTTGCATCCATCCTCTGTCCATCGTTCCCCCCATCCATTTTGTTTGATCACAGTAGCACGGGGAAAAAGCAGAATCGACGATATTGCCTGGACCTCACGTTCCCATATAACGTTGTCCACAGCCTCACAGAGTTGCACTAGCGTTACCCCCTCTTCACAGCATTGATCCAGGGCACTCTGCGCCAGCTACCCTCACCGCCCCCACACACACCACCTCAAAGTGTTACAGCTTGTGTTTCTTTCCTTTGCCTCACGATGGACTATATAATAAGTCGAAAAATGTAAGCCTGCCGACAGATAGATTTAGCGATGCAATCTATACCGTAGCTATCTATCACACTTAAGCAGATTAATTCTGCAGATAATGAAATTTAGAATCCGTAAATATCCCATCGAAAGATACCTTTTGTGCTTAGCTAGTTTTTGCAGGCAGACATACAATGTACTTTCTCATTAGCTCCAGCCTTTATTGACTTATATTTCTATAAATGTCATGACTCTGGTATATTACTCAATTGGTAGTGTTCATTTCCCATCAGTAGGTCATTGATTCAATCTGCTGGAAACTGTAGTGCTCGTTATTATGTTACGGTTTACTCTGCAGCTCTGCTAATGGCCGAGGTACTCACATCTCCGCGCAGATTCTGGAGTCAGATGTAGCCGGTAGATGGAGAGGCGGTCCACGCCCCCGCAGATGTTGCTCTTCTCGCCTTTGCACTCCATGTTGCATTCAGCTTCACTGGCATTTAATGCCTGGATCTTATGGCCACAGTAGCACTCTGCTCCAAATTCTAGTCCAGCATACAGGTACCCTCTATTGAGAGAAACAGAACAACGTTGACGGGTAGAGTTAGGATCAGTTCATGCAGGTAGTGAAAAGGAAATCACACATCATCAAGTGAAAGTTCATACACAAAGTTGAAATTGTCACATTCTCCACTGCATCCCTAGCTTGTGTAACACGTATGATGGGGTACAGTGTAAACAATAAAAGCAATCATGTAGGCTTGCCAGTTTCCAAGATAACAGACTGGCCATTGCAAACCAGGGGCTGATTTACACATTGGTCATCGAGTGCAGGCACTTCTGCATTTGCTGAAGATCTACCAATAACCACAGGACCCTGATTCAAACATGCGTGTGGTGCCTTCTTGGAAGGTGTTCCTTCAATATGCAATGTCCAGGTCCTCCCCTGCTCTACAAAATGGGTCTGATTCTCAAAACCTTAAACATGTGTGCAGATACAGCTGCACAGAGACTACATGGTCTTTATTCTTAACAAGGCACATACTACATACACATGTTTTTTTTTTACAATCTAGTCTATAGGCCAGGGGTCCGCAACCTTCGGCACGCCAGATTAGTTAACTACAACTCCTATGAGATCTCACCATGGACTTTGGTGTTAGGGGTGATGGGAGTTGTAGTCCAATACATCTGGAGCGCTTTAGAGATCGCCCCCCCTCACTAATGTCTGCATAATTGGCATGTCTTGTGACTGCATTCTTCCGCTTGTCCAATGTCTAACATTATTGGTCCTTAACACAACATTATTCGAACATTGGAGAAGAGAGGATTTGGTGTTCGAAATGAATAATTGTAGACAGTGGTCAAAGTGCATGCAAATAAGTAGTGGAACTATTTTCCCTGCTAGCCTGCTCCCGCACCCCACAAACTCCATCTCCATGCCCTCTCCCACACACAATACAATCCCCCAAACAAATGTGCCTGCTGTTTAAGGGAACGTTCAGTGCAGTGCACTGAATGCAAGTTTCAACCGCTTCCTACACTTTTATTTTAAAAAGAAACCATTCTGAACAGTTTCTTTTTAAAATAAAAGTATAGGAACAGTCACACTTAATTTTAAAAAGTGGAGGAGCCCTGCTCCCACCCGCAACCGCCCTCTTCGATCACTGATGTAGATGGATAGTGGTCTACTCCTCAATCTGGCAACCATCCCCAGTTTTAATTGTGGAGGCTAATAAACAAAAATCAAGGGTTGCCCATTATACATCCCAACTCTATTGAGGAGTCAGATACAGCTTTACAAAAAGGCAGCTACTACTACTACTAATAATAATTATTATTGTTATTGTGGTGTTTATTAAGCGTGAACCTAGTTTCGGGAAGCAATGGAGCACTTTACAGAGGTGTACAACAATACCGATACATAACAGAGCACTTTTCATAGGTAACAACAGAACAGATATACACTGAGGGGTGGGATACAGAGGGGCACAGAGGAGAGATACCTCAACTGTACTGGGTTGTGGCAAGTAGAGGGGGGGTGGTGCCTAGTGAGTCAGGTGGCACAAGTGGCGATGTGATGGCCTAGGTGTTGAGGAGGCGAGATTGGGTCTAGAGATATTTTCTTATTTTCTAATTGTAGGAGCGTGGGGGTAAGTCTGATGATGACTGAGATGGAAGAGGTTCCATAGACTTGGGGTGTAGGCAGAGAAGGTTTGTTTTCTAGTCCTTTCCTTTTTGCAGCAGTGGATTTCAAGTCTGCGCGTGTCCTGGCTTCTGGTGGTGCGGTGTCCACCATAGATGCTGAGTTTCTCCATGATGTAGCTTGGTGACTCGAGGGTGACTGCCTAAAAGATGATGCAGCAAGACTTGAAGGTGAGAGGAACAGTGCTTGAACAGTGGATCTAAAGTGTCCGGAGGGAGGGAGGACTTGACTTTCCACAGGAGGGAGAGCTGGCACCAAGCTGTCTGAGTTTTCTTGGCTATGTGTGTCTTGAATGAGAGGTGTTTGTCAATGTAGAACCCGAGGGACTTGGCGCAGGAGGTGAGCTCGGGTGAGAAGCCCTCAGAGTTCATGGTTGATAGCCAGATCTGCACGTCTGGGTGTTCGGTTTTGTTGGTAAGGAGTAGGAATATGGGCAATTATACACTGGACATGCAAGACTGGATCATCGAGAGGCAGGTTTTGAGCCTATGGATGCCCTTGATAGAGTTAATCTTGAGGTATAGATGTGTGTCATCATCCTTTCTGGTGGATGTGGATGTTGTGTGTGACTAGGATGGCTCCCAGTGGCTCCATCTATAGATTGAAGATCACTGGGGAGAATATGGAACCCTGTGGGACACCACAGGTGACAGGTAGCATTGGCAATCTGGAGAGGTCCATTTGAACAAACTGCTGGCGGTTGGAGAGATAAGACGTGAACCAGGATACAACAAGGTTGCTGATCCCCATGCAGATACGTAGGGTGTCCGTAAGAACTTGGTGGTCTACTTTGTCGAACAGGCATAATGTCGAGTAGAACCAGAGGCAGAGGTTGCCGCCTTCAAGGATGTTGAGGGAGTCGCCAACCACCTTTATGGTTGCTGTCTCCTTGCTGCATCTGGGTTTGGACCCAGATTGGGAGGTTTGGAGGAGATTGTTGGTGT
Source organism: Ambystoma mexicanum (assembly GCF_040938575.1). Taxonomy (NCBI): domain Eukaryota; kingdom Metazoa; phylum Chordata; class Amphibia; order Caudata; family Ambystomatidae; genus Ambystoma; species Ambystoma mexicanum. Next base: position 1,425,661,467 of record NC_090932.1, read on the forward strand.
CAAGAATAGGAACCATTTATATGGTTTGAATTTAAAACTAGTATTGCTATTCATAGGAATCACCACTTTCCTCATAGCATGCATTTTGCATCTTTCTTGCAGTGCTTGATGCTACAGTGTCAGTCTGATTACTTATTCTGAAAATTCTCCAAAACTAATCACACCACATCTACAGCTTTCTCACCACACCCCACACTACAATATCAGCAGCTACAACTCTGTTTCTAGGATTGCAATACTCTGCATATCAATGCTCTTCTCCATCATCCATTTTGGTGTTACCTTAGGGCTTCTTGGATTCTCCATTCATTATCAGTTCCTTTTCCATGGTGCCTACTGAACAGCATGAATTCCAGGATTTCTTTTTCATTCAAAAGAAATGTCTTGTGACGCAATTTAAGCGCGCAATAAAGCGCATTTAAAAAAGAAATTACACAAGGGGCCAAGTTCTCAAAACATTTTCGGGGCACAATAAATGTAATGTGCGAGCCCAAAAAGAGCAGCCCATTCGACAAAGGACATCGAAATGGGCGCATGCAGAGGGCCCTTTTCAACTCTTTGCTCATTTGCACAAATCAGGAGGCATTTCTGCACATTTAAAAGTGCATCCCAAATTTACAAAGACGATGCGCTTTTAAATGTGCAGAAAACTAAACCAACCCCATGTGTCTGCTTTGAATAGGCCCAGGGGATGGGCACTGCATGACAGGGTCATTCCTGATCCTGATATGCAACTTTATTTTTTAAGTGTGACAGCAGAGGTATGAACCACTGTTGCTTCATTTGCATTTCTGCTCCTCAAAAGGGATAGAAATATTATTTTTTGGATCACACTTTACAGTGATAGACCCTTTAAGGGTCCTTCATGGTGAAATGCGATCTTAGCCTGTAGACATTGTCAGGAGAGCGGTTTCATCTCAAATGTATTCAAGGTGGCTGGCCATCACATCATCTGTGCTAGAGCTCAGCCCTGTGGAAATGCACAGGTCTCCTTTGTTCATTTCCAAAAATAAGGTATCTAAAAAAAGCAACCATATCCTATGAGGACAATGGCCACAATAAAAAAAATACAAAAATAAAGAATTGTACAATATGTAAGGGGAAATGGGAGTGGGCTGACAGATGGGGAGTGATAGGAAAGAAATCAGAGGGAGAACAGTGGGCTAGAGGGGGATGCGGTGGACCACAGTTGGAGCGGTGGGCCAGAAAGGAGAGGGGTAGCACGGGCTGCAGGGGGAGATGCGTCCCAGAAAGCAAAGAGAGAGCAGTTGGCCGGAAAGAAGCAGCAAGCTGCAGATTGGAAGAAAGGATGAGGGAAGGGTGGGATAGAATGATAAAAAGGATAGAAGATGCAGAAGTAGCAAGAAGGAATGAAGGACTGCAGGAGGAATTAGGGAGCATAAGGTGTGAGTGGGAAGCATCGTTTGGAGTATGGCACAGACTGGGGGAGTGTAAGTTGTGATTTGACAATGTGATAGAGCATGTGAGAATGCATATAAGTGAGAGATTTGGCAATGCAAGTTGTGATGAGGAGTTGGTGAGTGTGAGAGGTGTTGGTGGGAGACACATGTAGGTGTTTGGGGATTAGGGAACATAGAAGGGGAATTTGTTCACCATTGCCACTGATAATGATGAATAAAGTTAATAATATTAAATAAGCATGCACATTAAACCAAAAATATATAGCAAAACAAATTCTGTTCTGTCAAGCCATGGACATCTAGGACTCTTCTTATTAAATGCATCCAAAAGGTACAAATAATGACAACCTGGATCTCTTGTAGCATCACACACTGCCTCTTACCTACAATGTGCCAATCTTTCACACCCGTCATTAAAAAAAGTGCTGCAAAAAACTGCAATAAGTGCAAATTTGTGCCGCAAAATTTGCTTTTTTGTGCTGCAAAAGTTTCCATTTCATGCAGCAATATCCTGGAGGGTAAGTGTAATGGAACACACAGGCAATGCAGCCATTTGAACACAGTGGGTGCAATGGGTAGAGAATCACAGAAGTCTGTTGCAAGTTTAAGTTCAAGACATTTGGGGCTCATTATGAGTTGGCCGGTGTGGTAATAACATGCCGGTATTAATGTATACTGGCAGGTTACTGCACCAGCCAACTACAGGTTTGCCAGTGAGGTAGGGGAATAACCTCCAGCTCAGAGCTGGATGTCATTCCGCCACCTCACTGGCAAAAATTGCTAGTTTTACTGCCGCCGGTAACACCGGTGCCTGTAATGGCAGCAAAATCCCCCATGGAGTCCAATAGGACTCCATGAAATAGGGATTTACACTGGCAACCACCACTCACGATCCGGTAGTATTGGTAAATCATTTGCTGGTATTCTGGCAGATTTACCACCAGAATATCAGCAAACTTGCAATGAGCCCCAGTGTCTTTAAAGGCATAGGTGGGGCCTTGAATGTCACTACGGCCATTAATCAAGCCAAATGGTATAGGCTCACTCTTTGATATCTTATTATATTTTGTCAGATGTTGACAGCATGCCAGTCTGCTGTGCCCATTCCAATGGGTCAATAACTCGAGCTGCTTCAACAGAATTCAGCAATGTGATGCAATTAAACAAGCAGCAACGTCTTGAAAAGCTTTGGACAAGCTTCATTGCTTGGACACATGCAGTTTAGAGGTTTGACATAGTTTCTAGGTGGCAAATCACTTCAGCAATGGGATGTCTTGACTGGATCTGACAGCATGGCACAGCTGGACGAGCTGCAAACAAGAGTCTTGAAAAGGTTGGGTATATGTGACTCGGCTGGCTCTAAGGTTTGAAGTTGGTCAACCTGGCTAAAAATGGTTCAACATTACAGATAGAGCCTGTAAGAGGATTCAATTCAACACTACAGCTAAGTCAACGCCTAGTCTATAATACTGAATGAAAACCCTTATTGATATATCTTTATGTCCAGTTCATGCGTTCTGGATGACTACCCCTATATAACACCCCTCCCTTGGAATCCCCCTGACCCCACTGAGCCAAGGAGTAGTTCTGTTTTGCAAGTTTAAAGGTTTATTTGATAACTTAAACAATATATATTATATATCACGCTTTATAATAAATTAATAATTGAATATCACACTTAATCTGAGATGATAAAGATTAACAACGGAGAATCTGGCACTAGCACACTTCTTGATAATCACTAAGGAGTTGACATGAAATGGATAAGATAGCAACAATACTTTTATAGTTTCAAATGGATGCAATGTGGAATGAAATGCAGTAAAGAAAATAACTTGATAGGATTTCAGCAAACACAATGTAATCACTTTTCTCTGGCAATCCCCTCCCCCCTTTATGCAATGCAAGGAAATGGAAGGAAAGCACACAGTTCTCAGAAATGCAATCAAATGTAATTCAGTTCACCCCATCAACTTAGACTACAGAAGTTGAAAACACAGGCAAAATGCTTTGATATGTGCTGGCAATGGAGTGAAAAATATGCTAAAATGCTTTTAATTCCCTCTAGAGGTTCAGGTTGAGGATTAGTTGGTTTAAATTAGTTGCAGGCTTACTTTAGCAATGTCCTAGGAATGATTAGCAGGTTAAACGAATTTCTGCAACGGAAGCAAAAACAAACTGCTGTTTTCACACGTGGAGAAATTTGCAAATCGCGGTAAAATTTGCGGGTGCGTCTTTCGCGATTACGGCAAAACTATAGTGGGGAAGGAATGCATAGGAAAGCCACGATTCTCAGCTTTCAGAGGAAAGTTACTGCAAGTCTCTAGCACAAACGGTCACAGAGATATGAGCGATTAAATAAAGATCGTTTTTCAGATTCGAAATTTTAAAGTTCAAAAAGACAAGTGCAGCTTGCAACTAGAAAATGACAAGTGACAGCTTTACAAATGACAGGTGACAGTTAGGAGGCAGTTCTACTTAGATTAAAATAGCTTGGATTATATTATGTTAACTAAGAGATTGGTTCTGCACAGTCTTGCTATGTACTCACAATATATTTAGAAATATGCCTTCCCACGGATCTGGTCAGGTTTTGGACTGGACTCCGGTTCAGCTCTCTCTGGTTTTGGATACTGCTCTGCTTTCTCTGGGTCTTTCTGCACAGCTTTCTCTGGAGATTGATGGAGGTAAAGTATGGATTTTCCCGGCAGAGCTTCCAGCTGCAAATGGATTTGAAGGTCCCTATCTGTCCTGTCAGTCTGCTTTTATGTGTTTTGAAAATGGGTGTGTGTGAGCAGCATCACTAGCCAGCCCCTCTCCACTTATCATTGGCCAAGCTTTCATTTCTCCCCTGATTGGGGGAGCTAAGTTGTGTCAGAGTGATGTCATTTTACAGCCTGCAGAAAGTCCACTCCTCCTGTCAACTTACACACAAATCTAGATTTGAACCAAATACATATTTGCAGAGGTACATGTGGTTTTAAAATCATATGCACCCATCATGCATTACAGGAGGTATACCCTGTTCAAACTCTGCTCTTCCTGGGAGCTTGCATTCAGAAATGGCAATATTTTGCACTTTTTAACTGGTTTGCAATACCGGACATTACCCCAAATTTACACACATGTGCGCAAGGAGTATGGACATTAGTTGATGAAGTGTCAGATTTTTCACATGCACACATTTTGAGTAATATCCTCTTTTCCGCTAAAACCCCCCTGAACATACCACCGGGTCCTAGCACGTCTTAAAACGTGGGCAGAAAAATCACAAGAATTATGGTGTCATTTAAATAATTTTCACAAGTCCGTACTATGAGTTATTCATCTTTTTAGAGTTATGTTCTGGCCCCAAAGGGGTGTGGTTTTCCTCCAGCACAAGGTTGAATTTCTGGTTTTTCCAGTTCTGCCAAGCCAGCTTGCTCTCACAGGCAGTGCCCCCCCCCCCTTTGCTTCAGGAGGAAGCTACTTTTACGACATCTGCAATAAACCATCTGCCTGAGTCAGGAGAGGGCTTTGTTCAGAGCTCCTGTATTCTGTGGGGGCTCCCCTTAATTCAATTATCAGAGAGATGGCATATCCTTAGTGTGGCCAGCAAAAGGCAGATAGGCCTGGGAACACAGCTGTGACTCAAATTTCACTCCTGATGGGGGTAGTTGCCAGGCAGAATTCAGTTCCTTAAGCCAGGTTTCAGATAAAATGTCACTTTTTGTTCCCCAGTTTAAGTCAAGACAATGTTTACATATGCAGCTAGAATGCTGATTCTAAGTTTAAAACTATGACATTTAAACAATTGCAACCTATGTGACACTCAGAGTAGGTCACTCAGTCAATTTAAACACTTAGATTTTTAGTGTCTTTCAGTCCAAATTTACTTAAACTGCTGAAATCCACAGCTCAGCCAGTCTTGTTATAAACCTTCCAGTCACTTCAGAATATAACTTTACATTGGATCCACCTCTTAAAATGTCTTTCTTTGGCATGTTTTGGGTTCATTTATTCAGTTTTCTACAAAATCTGGTGGTTTTAAAACGCCGGCTTTTGGATAGTGGTGAGTACTGGTACTGCACCCCTTTTTGGGATTTAAGAAATGAATTCCCCACAGTTATGGGTTTGCTTTTGGCAATCAGCATTGCCATTCCCAATGGTTTCAGACTACTGTGTGGGTAGTCCAATGGTGGTTTTAGGCAGTGTCCTTCTGTGCCCATAACATCGGCAAAAATGAGTGGCAGCCTATTCTTCATGCTTTTCCCTGTGCATTTTCTGGGAAGCTCTGGCCATCATGATGTTTTCCATGTCAGTACTGCACAGTTTTGAGGTAGGGATCGGATGCCTGGGTAAATACATCCCACAAGCCAAACCTTGAGGTCGTGTATGACCATCCAGTGGGTCTTTAAGGAAAGGTCAGTCTGTTGTGTGTCCTTTCCAGCCAGGAGGGCAGCCAGGGACACTTGCAGATTGGTCACTTGAGCAGGCATTGTCCTGGCTTCCACTTTCAAGCAGCAGGTCATTCAAATGTTCCCGTGAGTAGTGAGAGGGTCTGCACCCTCATTGGAATTTCTTATCTTTAATGCATGGTTGGGGACTTCGGGCAGTCCGTACAACAAGGATCTATCAAAACAAGGGATTTGATTTCTGATATCTGCCCCAGAGTATCATGTCTGCAGTTACTGAAGGGTCAAAAGAAGGAAGTGTGGCCTAGGAATTTTGAAGATGGGGGGTCCCATTTTACATCCTGAGCTACACTAAACTACCTCCTCTCTTGTCTTTCTGTGATCAGAAAATGTCTGCAGGTTATTCCCCTGGTGTGACTCCTTTATTGTGTTGCTGAGGTCTGCGTGAAGTACTCAGCTAACACCCTACAAGTCAGTTGTATGTACTGTCCAAAGTGGAAAGTGTCAAGCCTTCCCAGCCGAGAATAAAAGAGCATCCAAAGCTGGGCCAAATATCTGCTGTGGGTGACGCTCCTAGTCCCAGGCAACAATAGACTAACAACTGTGACAGCTACAGAAATCACAGGAAACCAGTTGATGACAAAGAGACACCAGATGTGTTGTAGCATTTATAATTGTATTTGCTCACATGCCACTATATTAAACTAGATATAGCATGATAATTACATGTAACCAAAGTTCTACCACCAGGCCATGGGGATACACCGATTTATATATAAAATCCTGTCTGCCCACTATTAAAGGCAGCCTAGAATTAATCAATTCCAGCAGGCTGTTTCAGAAATGTGCATGTTTCTCTAAATGCTAGGTTTTCAAATCTCACTGCAACTCCTGTTGTGCTATGCAAGGGTGTTGAAGTAGGATACTGACACGAAGGTGGCCTTTTAGTTGTTAAAAACGTTTTATTTATTAAAAAGAAGATGCTCACTATCCTGATCTTCTAAGAGGAATTTCCCTGCCTCAAACTAATACTAAATGATGTGTCCGAATTTCAATGGAAATCAAACTCCACCATCCTCTGTCACAACCTACTTCTATCCCTTACACTACAGTTAAAGAATAAGCAAACAAAAAGTTTCTTCTCCAGGAAAATGACTCCGTCCTCCTGGTATTTGGGTGGTATAAGGATGCCAGGGGAAATGAATCCCTTACACTGGCTTGTGGTTCCAACAAAACTTTGCACCAGTCAACGTTCGGAACCAGGATACTGACTCCCTTCTCCTGGTATTGGTTCACACACTTCAATAATGTTCACACTAAAGCCAGAGAGAATGACTCCCTTCCCTGGTGTCTCTTGAGTGTATCAAAAGGGCTTTCAGTTCCTTTTCTATATGTCTCAACTTGATGTTTCTTTGTCCCCCTTCTCGTGGAATTAGCTTAGTTCCAAATATTTCACGGGTCTAAGTGGACTTTTCCCTGTCACCGCAACGATGATGCTTTCCTTAGATGCTTAGTATAGTTATGTCCGGGTCCCTGAACCTTCTCTGCGGTCAGTGGGTTTGTTGCAGCCCCTGCAATGAAGAAGTTCTCCTTGGATGCTTGATGCACTTGTGTTGGGGTAGCAGAACCTTCTCTGGTGGTCAGTTGGCTTATTGGTGCCACAGCGACGAGGAAGCTCTCCTTGGATGCTCAGTCCACAGTTTGATTGTTACTACTGGGCAGGTGGAAAGCCGCTCAAGCCTGCCTCTATTCCAACACTGCGGCCCCAATGGGTCTCTCATATGTTCTGTTACCTTCTTTGGGACTTCAGTACACCACTGATGCTTCCTGGGACAAGGGTGCATCTATCCGGCTCCTCAAGCTTCTCTCCTCTGCTTCTGCAGCACCACAGCAGCTCCATGCTCTACTGGACTACTTAGCGCTCTCTCTTCCTGCTTTGTGTTTGGGCCTGCTCCTGTCCTGCTGCTGTCAGCTTTTCGCCGGCATCTTCCCCTCTTCAGAATTCCTGGTCAGTCAACACGATCTGAAACTCCTGCTCTGCATGGTTTCCACACCTGACTCCTCTCCTGGCTGGGCTTGACAACATTTTCAGTTCTTCTTCTCTACTTATAGATTGATGCTAGAAGCGCCCTGTGGGATTCTGGAAGTACTTTGTTGTTTTTGATTGGTTGATCTTCATGCATCTTTAGGGCCAGTACCAGCACAGCCAGTAATCTATAAGTCTTCTGTGCTCTTCGTCCTGGTACTTTCTCTTTTGGCTGCTCTCCTACATTACAGAAATATACAGGTCTATTCTCAGGAAGTGGTTTGGAATGAAGCAGGGCTGGGGAAGGTTTGGGTTTGACTTTGGCCCACAGTCTGTACCCTAGGTGATCGTCCATTTCCCAGAGAGGGAGTACCTCCCCTTGAGGACCTCCTGCATTAATACACCCCTAGGGGCCTCGCCTCCCTAGCTTCATGAGAAAGGTCTCCCACTTGGGCAAATTGTCACATACCCTTCCCCTTTTGCTGCAGGCTTCTCCATCTCCATCTAATTGAATTTAATTGAATTGATTTTTTATTTATATTGCGCTCGTACACATGTGTTTCAGAGCACGACAAGGCAAAGGAGGGGGACAAGGGAGAACAAAAACAACAAACTTACTAGGCCCAGTGACATTGAGAATGTGCAAGTGCATGGGAGATGGAAAAGGGGAGAAGTGCAACGAAGGGGGGGAGCAGTGGAAAGTGCAGAGCAAAAGAACAAAAGATAAATAATAAATAGATAACCTAGATAAAATAAATAACAAGCAACTAACAGTGGAAGTACAGCCAACAGGTGGCAAGTGCTGGTTAAAGGCAACAGACAGGGTGAGTCTGGTAAGAGCAGCGAGAAAAAGGGGAGGGATGTATGGTTACAGATACAGGTCCAAGTGCAAGGGAATTCCAGTGGGCAATGTGGGTGGGTGGCACGGTTGAGCAGGTACCCAGGCCCAGAAATAAGAAGGTAGGCTAGGTGCACAGTGCCAAGAGAGCAGATCAGCAGGGGAGAGAAGGGGTGAAGGAAGAAGCAAAGAGGAAGGTCTTGAGGTGCTTCCGGAACCGGAGATGGTTTTTCTCAGCTTCAGAGTGGCAGGGAGTCTGTTCCAAACTGAGGCCCCAGCCGAAGACAAGGATCTACCCCCAACTCGTTTCATTGAAAAACGACTGACCCTGAGGGAGTTTAGAGGTAGAGGAGCAAAGAGCTTGAGAGGGAGGGTATTTACAAATGGAAAGCTGAAGGTATATTGGACCCAGGCCCCAGAAAGCCTTGTGGACAATGCAAAGGATTTAAACATTAATCCGTGCAGCCACTAGGAGCGGGTGGAGAGAATTCAGGGCTGGAGAGATACGATCCCAGGGCTCAAGGCCAAGGACAAGTCTTGCAGTCCTGTTCTGGATAAGTTGCAAAGGGCGGAGAGTAGAAGCAGGTAGATTTGAAAGAGGCTGTTATAGTAGTCCAAACTTGAGAGAAATCTAAGGGAAATCCTCTAAGGGAAATCAGGAAATTAAATTGCCATTTCCCAGTTCTTGGCCTTTTCTATTCTCTACAATAAACGGAAAGCCTGGAGATCAAGGAACCATCACACTATTTGTGGGTTTGTATCTTTCTTTAAACTGAGCCAGGTGAGTGGAGAGTGGTTAGTTACTAACTTAAATGTTCTACCCGTTAGATAGCATTTCAAGTATCCCACCACCCATTTGATTGCCAGGGCCTCAAGATCGATGCTTGCATAGATTTTCACCCTTAGGAAGAGCTTCAGACAGATGTATAAATCCTGATGCTCTCTCTCATCATATTCTTGGGACAAAACAGCTCCTATTCCCATCTTAGAAGCATCTGTTTGCAGGATGAATTCTTTATTAAAATTGGGAACCTTGAGGAAGGGCTCACTGCCAATATCTGTTTAAGTGCAGTGTAGCTGGCTTGATCTTCCTTTTGCAAGCAGAGTTTTTGTGGTTCTGAATATTTCAATTTGTCAATGAGGCATGATGTTATGGCCGAATAATTAGGAATGAACTTCTAGCAATACACAGTAAGCCACAAAAAGGCCCTAAGGTCTCTCTTGGTCTTGTGGGAGTTGTTTCCTCACAACCCTGAATTTTTCCATTTGGGGTTGGACTAATAAATTTACCACAAAAAAGTATTTAACCACTGACTGTGCTAGGTGACACTTTTTGGGATTAGCGGTAAAGCTGGCTTGCCTCAGAGCATGGGTGATTTAATTTAAGAGAAACTGGTGGTCCTCCCAGGTTTTGCTATAGATTACAATGTCGGACAGATACGCGTCGCAGAAATAGGAAAAGTTTTTCAGTATTTGGTCCATCAGCCGCTGAAAGGTTGCTAGGGCCCCATTAAGTCCGAAGGGAAGGACTTTGAAGGGAAATAGTCCTCTGTGGGTGTAGAAAGCCATCTTCTCTTTATCAGAGGGGTTCAGTTGCACCTTCCAATAGCCCAACGATAGATCAATCATGGAGATATAGACAGCCGATCCCAGCCTGTTGATGAGGTTATCAATTCGAGGCATCAGATAGTGTTCAAACTGTGATATGTCGCTCAACTTCAGAAAGTCTATAGAAAACCTTGACGACTGATCAGGTTTGGCCACAAGGACTATTGGTGATGCCCACAGAGTCTGTAATGGTTCAATTATATCTGTGTATAATATTTTCTCCAGGTCCTGGAGGACCACTTTCTTCCTTGGAATTCAGTAAGGCCTCAGATTAATCACCTTACCTGGGGTGTGCAAAAGTAATGTTTAGTCCCTTTCACTTGCCCTAGTTCACCATTAAAGACATTCAGGAATTGTTCTATTAGATCTGGGAGGTCCTGCTGTTGTCATTGTGGTAGGTCAGAGGGGACCAAACTAGGTTTGGATTTCTCTTCAGCTAAGAAGGTGGCCATTAGGACAGAAGAAGACCCCACCGGGGCTTCCTTCCACTTCTTTCAAAAGTTGATATGATATATTTTGGACTTTAGTCTTCTGTCTAGCCGAGCAACCTTAAAATTATAGGCACCTGTCCTCTCTAGGATTTCATAAGGGTCGTACCATTGCAAAAGCATTTTGTGCTCTGAGATGGTTAAGAGGGCCAACAGTTTTTGTCCGATGGAAAAGGACTTTGGTACTGCCTTTTTGTTGTAGTCAGTCTTTGGGCTTTCTTGGGCCTGTGCTAGATGTTTTTGGTCTAGGTCCTGCATGATATCATGTGCTCTTTGAGCCGTTGGGTTGTTTTAGACATGGGTCACACTGCCTCTTCCCTTTCTTCACAGGTTTCTGCAGAATGTTCAATAGATCTCGGGAGTCGTGTCCATAAATGAACTCAAAAGGTGAAACCACTAGGATAGGCCTGGGGGGATTTTCTGATGCCAAAATTGACAAAGTCATCATTGTGTCCCAGCTGTGTCCATCAGCTTCCATTAGTGTATTTAGAACGTTCTTTAAGGTTTTATTAAAACGTTCTACTAAGCCGTCTATCTGAGGGTAGCAAATAGACGTGCATAGGGTTTTGATCTGTAAAATCTGTTTTACTTCTGCCATCAATTTTGACATAAAAGTACTTCCGTGATCGGTCAATATTTCTCTTGGAAAGTACACCTGTGACAGAAAAGGGATTAGCTGTTTAAGAATCTGTAGTGAGGTGATTATTTTTCATCGGGAAGAACTCCGGTTAACGAGTTGCATAATCTAGAATTACTAGAACAATACCTATTTCGTAGTTTGGACAGTTCTAATGGCCCCACTATGTCCATACCAATTCTACAGAAGGGTACCTGTATTATAGGGAGAGGTTGTAATGGGTCTGGTGGAGGGGAGTGTGGAACTCTTTTCTGGCATAGGGCACACGTGGCGATGAAGTTCTTGATGTCAGCGTAAACCACTGGCCAATAAAACCTGTTGATAATCTGCTCCTGTGTTTTTGCTGTTCACAAGTGTCCCACAGTCAAATGGGCATGAGCTATCTCCAGGACAATCTTGCTCTAGCGCCTAGGAATGACAATCTAGAATCTAGTTACCCCTTCTGGTGTGAGATCTCCCCAATAGAGAGCTTGTTCAGAAATGAAATTGCCTATCTTTAGACTTTCCTCCCTCTTCGGGAACTACCTTTAAGAATGCTTCTGACAGAATAAGGTAATTTCACTGAGCGAAAGCTAGGTTGGGAATTATTTTGGTTTCTTCACCAGTGGCTCTCGGAGTTACTGGGGTCACAATAGAGGGGGGTACTTTATCAGCCTCTCCAAAACCCTTAGTACCTCTTTCTGTGAGCTCTTGTTCGTGAACCTCTAGAGGTTTGGGAAAGAAGGCACCTTCTAAGATTCCCTGGGGGATTTCCTCCCCAGTTTTTACATGGTATGTTTCCCATGGTTCTGAATTAATATTTGTACGTTACCTCTGTAGTCTGCATGTATTACTCCATCCATTATTTCCAAGCTGTACTTCCAAGCTAGGCCAGGAAATACTATCTCTAAAGAACTAATCTCTAAAGAGATATCCCTGCTAGTGTGTAGGTCAAAACCTATTGATTCATTAGAAGCTACAGTGCGACCAGTGGCTCGGTTGCTAAGTTTCAAGTATTTCAGGTTTCCCCAATTTATATCAGTTGAGACAAATCCTGCTCCTGATACCATATGTCAGTGTATTGAAGAAGGATGCTAACAGAAGTGTGGCATTTTGGTTGGTAACAAAGATTATTCGTTAAAAAGAAGACCCTCAATATCCCTATCTTCCAAGAGGGGTTTCCCTGCCTCAAACTAATACTACCGGATATATCAGAATATCCATCAAAATCACACTCCAACATCCTGTGTCACAACCTACTTCTATCTGTTACACTGCAACTAAAGAGTAAGCCAACCAGAAAAATGACTCCCTTCTCTTCGGGTTTGAGTGGTATTCTGGGAGTATTGGAAGTATATGTTTAATATTTAGGATTGGATTGCATTTGAGCATCAGATGTTCACCTAACAGAAGTTCTTTCTATTTTTATTTGGTTAGTAAGTGCTTCATGTTAGGTGAGCTATTGTTGCAATAACTCCATGACAGAAAACCATCTCTCTATTCTTTCAAAATCTTCATTGGACCAGCTCAGAAAAGAGAAGTAAAAATGTGGAAGGAGCTACTTAATGGTTTGGTGCCTTGAGGGAAATTCAAGGGATAAAAGGCTAACACTGCTTCCTCCAATCCCATACTAGGAACTGCCTGAGATGAGAACAGTGATGCAGACCCACTGGCTGAACATTGCAGTTTTTCAGTTCAGATGTATTGGAACCTCATAGAAATGCAGCTTCAAGTCTTGCCCTCTGCTTTATATAATTATAAGCCTACAGGCTCCCCAGCACTTAAGGGTCTGTATCTGCAACCCTACAGTCCCTTCTCTCTGCACTTATGAGCCGCCCGCTGGCTGCACTTGTGAGTTAACTGCACTTACCCCTTCCCCTCCCCCCCTGGCACTCCTACCCTGCCCTCTTAGAAGGCAATGATGAAGTTCCCCTCTGATGCTTTAGTTCACTTGTGTTAGGGTCCCAGAAATTTCTCTGGTGGCTTTACCTCTCCTTGGCCCTCTCAAACCGGAATCCTTTAACACACTGGATCCACACATCCTAGCTTATCTCTACACCAGCAGAATAACTGCTGCTGTCAACGCTATCGCCTCTCTATTCCCTTAAAAAGCAAAGCCTACAACTCATGCTAATTCTTGGTTCTCCCAGGAGCTTGGAGACCTTAGAACTAAAACAAGATCTGGAGAGTCTTGTTGTAAAAACACCCCCACCGATGCTCTCAAACTGAAATTCACCAGCCTGGCTAAACAATACAAACACTCCATCATTGATATTGATATTGATATTGATATTTTATTTCTATCGCGCTCGTCCACAAGTGTTTCATTACACCTAAAGCCTCCACCTTCAGCACCACAATAGATAATACTAACTCAGACATGCAAGAACTATTCACCATCCTCAGTGAGCTGGAAACTCCAGTCCCCCAATTCTCCACCAAGGATAAAGATTCGGCCTGGTGTACGAGCATACAGAATGCTTTGCTGCAAAAAAATGGACATGCTACAAAAAATAAAATACTCTCGAAACAATCCAGCCTTAAATGCTTCTGCCAGGGCTCCCCAGCCAACCATGCCACTACTCTCGACACCCCAGACACCCCGCGGTTCAGCTTGAACAAAATAACCATTAAAGGAGATGTCTGTCCAGCCTCGCTCATCAAAGACTGCGTGGATACACTGGCCCCCATCATCACAGAATTCATGAATGCCTCTTTCACAACAGGCAAGGTCCCATCCAGCCTTGAAGAAGCTTGGGCCTTACCACTACTAAAAAATCCTTCTCTTCACCTTGCCATACCCACCAACTACAGAACTTTCACCACAGTACCATTCCTACTGAAAATACTTGATAGAGCAGCCTATGTCCAGAACGAACGCCATCTAGAGTCAAACCAGATCCTAGGTGTTCGCCAGTCGGGGTTCCGCCCGGGCCACGGCATGGAGTCAACACTCCTTGATCTCAAAAACCAAATGGACGAGATTAGGGACAAGAGTAAGCCGGCTTTACTGTTCCTTTTAGACCTGTCTGCGGCTTTCGACTTAGTACACCACACCATATTATGCCACCATCTCACTTCTGCTGCCACCTTCTACCCAGAAGCAGCATCATAGATAACCTTCTTCTTAGAAGGTAGAGTTCTGAAAGTATTCTCTGATAATGCATGTGCAATGCCTGCCCCTATCAACTGTGGAGTTCCTCAAGGGTAATGCGTCGCTCCTACACTTTACAACATCTTCACAAAGCCACTCCTTGATCTCCTGGATATTCAGGGCATAGTATACACTAACTATGCTGATGATACACAAATTCTCCTCTCCCTCTCTGGCGACTACACCAACGATGACGCCCTACTTAACTCCACATGCGCCACTACCCAAGCTTGGTAGGCGACCCATGGCCTCTGCCTTAATAACGAGAAGACAGTACTTATCCTAGTTGGGTCCCATCCTGTTTACTTAAAAAACTTGACCTGGACTACACAGCCTTCAACATCGATGGTACTAAGATCTTGGTATCACCTGCCGTGAAAACTCTAGGAGTCTACTTAGACACCACCCTCCCCCTATACCGCCAAGTAATTGCCATGTGCTCCTCAGCAGCATACTCCACCAAACTCCTAAACGCCGCCAGACCATATCTATCAGTAGATAGGTGCCTACTGATCCCCCGGGTGGTAGTAGGTTCAGGGCTGGACGACTGCAATGCCCTTTACGCCTGCACATCCTAACACAATATACATAAACTTCAGACTATTCAAAACAATGCCCTACAAGCTGCCTTAACCTTCCCACATCTGAACACATATTGGATGCCCGTAAAACAGTGCACTGGCTTCATTGCCATTGAAGAATCCTATGTAAGACACTTGCCATCACACACAGATGCATCTCAAAATCGTCTGCTCCCTATCTGTCCCAGAAAATTGTTATGCACCAAACGGATAGGCCAACTAGAATGACATACACTCACATACAGGTGCAACCTAAATTCAGGCGCACTAGAGCTGGAGGTTCCAGCTTTCCGGTCATTGCCACAAAACAATGGAACTCCCTCCTGCATGCTCTGAGAGCGGAGTAATCCTATTGGACCTTTCGCAGAGCCCTCAAAAGTTGGCTGTTTGCATAAACCCTGCCATGATGGCTGCCCCCCAACTCTTGTACCCTCTCTGTAACTCATATGTAATGTCATCTCTGATTTATGTAACCTTTATGCAACCTGTATCCGCTGATTATGACTCTAAGACTTGTACATTATGCTTTGTAATGTGTATGCTTCTTGCCTGCGAGCAACAAGTAA
The DNA here is from genome assembly GCF_040938575.1 of Ambystoma mexicanum. Taxonomy (NCBI): domain Eukaryota; kingdom Metazoa; phylum Chordata; class Amphibia; order Caudata; family Ambystomatidae; genus Ambystoma; species Ambystoma mexicanum. Next base: position 1,425,677,159 of record NC_090932.1, read on the forward strand.
CTGGTCTTCTCAAGTGCCCTTATGCCTGAGGGGTTGTGTGCACTATATAAATGCAAAAATAAATAAATAAATAAAATAAATAAGTGGGCTTGTTGCTGCCACTGCTATGAAGAAGTTCTCCTTAGATGATCGTTGCACTAGTTTCGGAGGGTGGTGTGGGGGTCTCTCCCTGCATTAGGGGGTGTTGCAGGGGCAGATCTCCCCACACAGTAGGTCCAAAACAATTTGACCCAAACAATTAGGTCAATTCAGCAGTAGGGCATTTGTTTCGGTAAAACAACCCATATCCCGTGTCTGCCATGCTCTAAGTATTTGAATGGTCCTCTGTTGGGAAATCTATGAAGAAAAGTAGGCAGAGAAAACAAAGCGCCAGTTAAAAAAAAAAAACCTGTTCTGCAGCCTGCACACATGTGAAAAACAAACATGTGCGGAAATGTGCATTGTTTGCAGCCCCTCTATTAATAAGAATATATGCCCAAAGTGAAAGACAAAGCTCAAAAAGCGCACCTTTTCAGTCACACTAAAGATTCCAGCAAATATTTATTAAATGGAAAACAGTCCAATCTGAAATAAAATGTAGAACTTGTCACAGGAAAGGCAAAACAACACATGTGGGCCATACATTGTGTTCATTTGCTTTACCGAATTAAGAATCAGTATTTTGAAAGCTACAGATGCTGAAAATGTCTTTTTGAAAGAAGTGGTATTGCAAAGAAATATATAAATTGCTGTGTTTTGTGAAAAGTGTAAAATCAAGGGGAAAAGAAAATGTAACTTTAAAGGCTGTAATTTTGAATGGAACTAGACCTGAAACTGCCAGATGGCCTTCCATTATAGCAACAAGCGATGGGACATGGAGCTTGCTTTCCCATTAAATGAATGAAACTCATGGCTTTGGAAACTGAACCATAAAACGTTAAGACTGTTTATACATGATTCTCAGTAAACCAGAATCTGCAATAAAAACAAATGGTGCACATTGTGAGGAACCAGGAAAGTGACACAGACACAGAGGACTCATGATGAGTGCTATACACTTTTATTTAAATAATAAAGGGGTTGGAAATGCCTCACTGTCCCTAATCTAGGAGGTATTTCCTTACCTCAACCAAAGGCTTAAGGGCGTGTCCTGTGTCAACATGTCCAAAGCAAAAATGTCCTCTGTCTGAAATCCTATCCTAGCCCTCCCATTCTAAAGGTAACTCTCAGGTGTTAAGGGCAATGGCTTTGGCTTGAAAAGTGCACAAATGTTCAAAGGTATATAACCAACAAAAGTTTCAAATAGATATGTTCAAAGTTCCAGGGAATGACTCCCTTCCCCAGGTTTCACTCCAGCAAAATTAAAGTTTGAAAGAATAACCAAGTTCTTTGTAGCCCAAGAGGATAACCCCCTCCTCTAGGTGTTGCAACTCACCCCAGGGGAAATTACTTATTTCCCCAGGTCTTTCCCACATTCAATGCAGTTCAAAATCCTGAGGGAATGAACTTTACTTCAGATTCACTGACTCACAAAACACCTGGTATAACTCTCCTGCCAGGTTCTCTCACGTAGTTTCTTGATACTATTTGGGTGTGGGTCGCAAACTCTCAAAACACCTAGTGTACTCTGCTGCTGGTTTCTCTCAACTTAAAAAAAACAACCCTTGGTAATCTCTCCTGCCAGGTTGTTCAATGTCTACCCCACTCTCTTATATGTCCTGATATACTCCCCTGGCCGGACAATATCTCTAAATGTATGATTTTTCCTTGAGATAGTATACTTCAACAATTACACTAATAGGTGTAATTAATTCCACTGTTCACTCTCGCTGTCATCTTGGTGTACTCTCCTGCTAGGACAACCTCTTATTGAGGTGGTCAGGAATGATTATGAGTGTTTCATATTGCATGCACCGTATTAATAACTGCGGGTGGCGGCAAACAGGGTGCGATGTTGCAATTTCATGTGTATCAAAGTTTAGTTAATTATGGATGGGAAATGTTACTTTAGCATTACTGTTTGTCTACAAATTGATACACATTAGCTTGCACGCTCTTAGAAAGATACAATGTCAAACCCACCAAATGTAAAAACATACATGAACCTTAATACAAATAGATGGGGAAACTCATGGACCTCAATATACTTGGCTTTTCACAAATGAATCAAAACATGATAGTCAAGGGCTGTCTTGCAAAGTGAACTTTAAAATTGGTTCTGTGAGTTTTTAGGAGCCGGGGGATAGGTGAATAAGTAGCTTCACAAACCTTTGTGTTCATCATAGCTGTAGAAAATAGCCAAGAGTTTTATAGTCTAGTAAGCATCATAGATAATAGATGTAAACTCCTGATGCCTGCAGCATGACTGAGGAAGTTAAGTTATTTATTTTGGTCAGCAGTAAAACATGGGGTAAGCCAGTGCCCAAGGCTACCCAGGAGTTTCAATTGTGCAAAAAAGTGGCAGATTTGTAGATTGGAAAGTTTCAATGGAACAGTGACCTGGGGAATGAGATAGTATCGCTACCTCAAAGAGAAAATAATTTACCTAGCCTTCCTCACATCACTTGAAATATTTACACAAACCGTGTGCAAATTAAAAGGTAAGGCTAAAGAGCTTAGGCTAGTTAATGCTAGTAATGAATTATTTTTCAAAACACATGTATAACCCTGTGCTGACATCATGACCTACTACAGACCAATTCTAATGAGGTGTGTTCTATATATGATCTGAAGATGACAATTAAGATAAAACTGTACAATGAAAACGTAGGAATTGGGAACAGATGGGATTTGTTTGAAGATGTTTTTGTCCAAGCATATGTGGGGGTGGATTGCAATAAAATATCCAGGAGTGTTTTATCTGTTCCAAACATGTATATAATATGTGAAATGATGTGCTTTGTTGAGACCTTGGTTAGTTTGGTCATGCAACACCATCTAACTGCTCCCCGGATAATTGTACAATAAACTTTCTTTATGAACAACTGAATACCCACTTCTTAAGTGGTGGGCCTGTTTGGGTTAATGTGCTTAAAGGCCCATCCACAAATTTGGCATCCCTGGTTTGGGCCTCAGGCTTTCCAAGATGTTGGGGGTCTCCTGTCTGGACCACTCAGCTGCGGAACCTCAGTGCGGGGACCAGTCAACCGTGCTCAGTGAAAAAGAGGTCTGCGGATGCCATGTTGGTTAAAGGTCAATCTGCTCCCCAGAAACGCAGTGCTATGGCCCAGCTGTGCAGGACGACTTGACTGAGCATCACAAGGGAGCACTTCGGGTTCGCGTGAGTGCATGTTTGGTGTGTAAAGGAAGGGAGAAATAAGGGTAAAAAGGGGTTGTTTAAGGGGTTTGGCAAGAGTAGACTTTGGCCCTCATTACGACCTTGGCGGAGGACCATGGTGCAATTTGCACCATGGTCCATGGCGCTAAGCTGCCAACTCCGCCATGGGGGTTGGCGGACTTACATCCCCATTCCGAGGTTGGCGGGGCGGTAAGTCCCCAATCCCCATTTACCCTTCCCCATTCCCATTCCTGGCCCCATAGGGCATAATGGGAGTGGGGAAGGCGTTAATTACGCCACCGTAAATTACGGTGGCGTAATTAACAACAAGGTCCCTTAGCGCCATGGATTTTAACGCCTGCTAAAAGCAGGCGTTAAAATCACCATGGCGCTAAGGGAACTCGTACTCAGGCGGTAAGGTACGCCATGGTTTACGCCGGCGTAAACCCCTTTCCGCCAGGGTCGTAATGAGGGCCTTTGAGTGTGGGTGTGAAATTAGTTGAGTATGTGCGGATTGAAAAAGTTGATGTATTAGACAGAGTGATTTAATTGTTCTGTGTTGTAAGTCCCTTTTATATATCATGTACCTAGTTTGTTATTTTAGAGGTATGAGGGGGTATCTTAACCCACAAGACCAGTGTGAATTTTTGTCCTGGTACCCTTTAGTTTACTTTTCTGGTTGACTGAAGCCTCACCTGGAGGTGGGGTTGTATTTTAGGATAAGTCCAACAATAGATAACTTTCTTAAGTAGGTTTCGACATTCTTTTGTATTAACCATGTGGTTCAATCCCCTCACCTCGATTTTCTTGGTTAGTCAAAGTAGTAAAGAGGAAACTTCCTGTAGTGAGGAAAAGACAGTTTTGTAGTAAAGAAGGCTGTACTAGTGATAAATAGAGCGACGGCAGCAGTGGAAAGCATTGCGCCCCTCCTAAACTCGAGTGATGGGGATATCACAGAAATATTGGCAGGAGAGTGTTTTTTATAAGATGCTGTCGTTTGTGTGCAAATGAAAAATAGAATTGAAGTAAATAGTGAAGTGAGACAATTGCGGCATAGATGAGGACGGTGAGTGAGTGTGAAGCTCGACTAAGGAATTGGATAATGATACAAATGTAGTTCTTTGGGTTCAGCTTCATATCAGGTCTTTCATGAACCTCATTTTTTTTGTTTGTGATAAACGTGGGTTTGGGTATGGAGACTCTGTTGAAACAATTGTGCCAGTTGTTGCCTGGCTATGAGGCAATAACTTAAAAGTATCATCGAGAATTGTTACGGGATGCTGAAGAATTTGCATACCTTCTTGACTACAAAGCATAAGGGCTTGCAATTAGAGAAGAGGCTAAATGTTTGGAAGAGGGGCCAAAAAAGGAGGGTGCAGGAGTTCCTTCTGCACCGTCCCCATATGGGTTGTATACTTCATCACCTGCAGAGGGGCATAAAGACTGTGAGTTCGTACCACCATTCTCCCCAGCGGCTGCTCCAGTGGCTATAAGATGGACACAGGTAGTGCCTCCATTGGCTGTGACTCCTAGAAATTAGGATCTTGAAGGAAGTGAAAAGGTGACTCCTTCAATGGTTATGTCAGCAGAGAGGTGATTAATGGACAGCAGGAAGGAGGCCACTCTCTTGACAGCTAGACTAGCAGATAGATTCAAAATGGAAGAGCAAGAGAGAGTGAAACTGGCAGCTAGAAGCATGGATAGAATATTGAGAAGGAGGAGGTCAGGCCTAGGATAGAGGATAGAATAATAAGGTTACTCACCATAGTGACCAGCTTACTCCTAGTCCATAATCCCCTTTCCTCCATACTTATGGGATATTCCTCTGTCCTGTGACACGGGACCGTAGCACTTTGTAAAAAGCATCACATTTTTCAAAAATGTGTTCTTCCTCTCTTTTTACGCGGGGTACCGCACGCGGCCGTATCCCTGCCCTCCTTAGCTCCGCCCAGTGCATCGCCCATCAGTCCTTTTCTATCGCCTTTAAGCAATAATGGAGGAACATTATTAGAGGGGACGGCGGCCGGGCATATGGAGGAAAGGGGACTATGGACTAGGAGTAAGGTGGTCACTACGGTGAGTAACCTTATTATACTCCTACGTCCCGTCCCCTTTCCTCCATACTTATGGGAGATTCCCAAGCACTCCTCACAGGAATTACGGGTGGATGGAAAACCCCTTACTGAAAAAGTTTTTTAGGCACAGCCTGGCCAAACTGAGCATCAGACTTGGAACACAGATCCAAACAGTAGTGTTTACAAAAGGCCGATGGAGAGGACCAGATAGCCACTTTCATGATGGTCTCCCAGGGGACATACTTTTGAAAGGCAACAGCAGCTGCCTTGCCCTGTACCAGATGTGCATGGACCCCTTTTGGAGTTTGAAGATCTTGAACAGCGTAAGACTCCATAATACAGGCAGCGATCCATCTGGAAACAGTCGCTTTGGAGGCCTATTTACCCTGCGGATTACCGAAGGTCACTAAGAGTTGAGAAGAACTCCTAAATTCAAATGTTCTGTCGAGATAGAACTTAAGAGCTCTTCTAAGGTCCAGGCAATGCAAAACCCTCTCAGCCTCTGAGGCTGGGTTTGGAAAGAAGACAGGCAAGGAGATTGACTGATTCAGAAGAAAATCAGAGACCACTTTTGGAAGGAAAGAAGTATTTTTCCTCAGGACAACCTTATCCTTATGAAATACCAGAAAGGGATGCTCCACCGACAAGGCCTGGAGCTCGCTCACACGTCTTGCCGAAGTCACAGCGACCAAGAAGGACACTTTCCACAAAAGGTTCTTAAGGTCTACAGTAGCCATTGGCTCAAAAGGCTTATGGCACAAGGCTGTAAGGACCACGTTCAGATCCCACGTAGGATGCGGTTTGCGAACAGGAGGGTAAAGACGCATGAGACTCGCAAAGTGCCTTTTAACCACTGTGTTTGACAGTGAAAAAGAGCATTGATCCGTGGATAGGTATGCGGCAACAGCCGAAAGATAAGTCCTGCATGTCAAGACATGGATGCCCGACTCTGCTAGATGAGAGACAAAGGACAGTACTGTGTCGATCGTAGCCCCTCTGTGGTCCTGCTGTCTGGCTAAGCACCAGTGACAGAACCTAAGCCATTTGCTCCTGTATTGAGATCTCGTCGAGGGATTCCTGGCCACCTGAATAATACGCATGTTATCAGTGGAAAAGTTGAGGTGTTCTAAAGATCTGAACTCAGGCACCATGCCGCCAAGCTGAACGATTGTGGGGTGGGGTGCTACAGCTGCCGATCTCTCTGGTGAAGCAGGTTGGGGAACCAACGGAAGCCTGATCAGTGCACACACCGACAGATGCTGAAGCTCTGAAAACCAAAACCTGGCCGGCCACCACGGTGCTATGAGCAGAAGAGAACAGTTCACCGTGCTCCTCAGCTTGCACAGTGTCCCATGAATCAAAGGCAGAGGTGGGAAAGCATAGGCTCTCATGTTGAGCCAGGGAATTTCAAGGGTGTTCCCCAGAGAGGAGGCTCCCAGCCGGTTCCTGCAGAAATACAGGGGAAGTTTCCTGTTCGACGCCGTTCCAAAGAGGTCCACTTCTGGAGTGCCCCAATACCGGAAGATTTGCAAGAGAACCTCCGAGTTCAGTTCCCACTCGTAGCTGACCATTGTACTTCGGCTAAGGGCATCTGCAGTAACTTTCAGCTGACCCAGGATGTGCACTGCCACCCGCCAGATGCTATGCTGAACCGCCCATTTCCATATCTGAATGGCAAGATCCACAAGAGGAGGGCACTTGGTAACCCATTGCTTGTTGATATAAAACATGGACACCACATTGTCTGCGCGGATCCTGACTACTTTGTTGACAATGTGTGCTGGAACGCGTTGAGCGCCAGGAAGATTGCCAAGAGCTCCAAGTGATTTATATGAAGGAGTTTGTCCTGTGTTGACCAGTGATCGGAAACCTGAAGAAGGTCCAATGTCACACCCCATCCCAGAAGGGAAGAGTCTGTCGTGATTGTTACTAGCGCGGCCGGGGTCCTGAAAGGCTGCACCCACCAACAAATTGCTGAGAGATTTTGTTTAGATACATCAACCTTTTATGGCTCATAGTCCTTTCAAGGGCGATTCTACTGTTCCAATAATATTCTTTGTGCTCGGATCTGCACTCCAAATGACTCTATTGTGGCTGAAACAATAATGTCTAGATATTTTTCCTCATATGTTGTCCTTTGTAATTTGTGCGACTCCTGCACCGGATGTGATACGATAGACTCTTAGTTTTTTAAATCATAAATGGTTTTATTCTTCATGTGTTAGTTTCATACATTCCAGTCATCTAAGTTTACATGAAAACACTTTTATTCTCCGAACAACGTGGTATATTGGGGAAGGTACATCGATGATGTACTTATGATATGGAATGGAAACAAGATTGAACTAGATAAATACATTATGTACCTCAATGACAACAACTACAATATCAAATTCACAGAGAAAGTCAGTGCAACAACAATTGAATTTTTGGCCTTAAAACTATACATGGATGGAGAAAAAATACTAACAGATCTCTACATTAAACCCACGGCAGTGAATAATAAATTACATGCACAAAGTAACCATGTGAAACACATTATCAAAAACATCCCATATGGGGAAATGTTAAGAGTCAAACGAAACTGCAGTGAAGAAAAGAGGTATAAAGTATACCTAAAGGATTTAAAGGAGAAATTCATCCAAAGAGGATATAGAGAGGAGACTTTGAATGAAGCTATAAAGAAAGCAGAACAAATTCCAAGATCAAATCTACTGAAAAACAAACAGAAAATTACAAAAACATGTGCGAAAACACACTTTATCACCACATATAGCAGTGAAGCACATATAGTGAAGAAATTGTTAAACAAACACTGGAACATTTTACTCACTGATGCAACCCTACAAGGATATCTAGAAGAAAAACCAACAATGGTATACAGAAAAGCTCCCACATTAAAAAAAAGGTTAAGCCCTGGCCATCTCAAAAACCTCAAAACGAGTAATCTAAGTGAATTAGTGAAACTGCCAGCACCAACAGGATCACATAAATGTGGAAGTTGCACAATATGTGTTTATATGTTACATGGAACTAAACAAATCAATCTACCAACTGGAAAAATACAAGAAATCAGACAATTTATTAATTGCAGTAGCAAATTTGTCATTTACGCAATAATATGTGTTTGTGGAAAGAAATATGTGGGCAGCACAATAAGAGAGATGAGAATTCGTATCATGGAACATCTAAGAGCTATAAAAAATCGAAACACAAGATACCCAATGGCTACACATTTTTTAAATGAGCACAATCTAGAAAACATCAAGGATATAAAAGTTTTGGGCTTAGCAAAAATTGCCCCACCGGAAAGAGGTGGTGATAGAGAACTTCTACTACGAAAAAGAGAATCAAAATGGATCTGCAATTTGGACACATGTTCCACAGGTTTGAACACAGATCATGAGATGGCATATTGGTTGTAAAAAGAAGATTACGTCAACACACAGGGATAATGAAAACTAACTCATATAACAACAACATATATGTCATCAAAAACTATTTTTTCCAAATTATTCAGAATATTGTTCAGTCTGTGCAAATATTGAATTGTATAATTTTTAATGTTTTGTAACATTTGAATGTAATCATGTATCCTCTTTTCCAACCACACATTATTTAAACTAGGACCTATAAACCAAGAAATTTGAGTATCATTTAAATGAGAATAAATTTAACAAAACGAAATTACTAGTAAAGTAAGCCTCTCAACAAGTAAAATATGCACCAAGATGGCGGCGATACGTTCATAATATCCAATAAAATGAAAGTATTAGTAAAAGTAGGTCTCGCAGTAAACAACACATACACCAAGATGGCCACGGCACGCTTTCGGAGCGTCTTGATGTCATCGCGTGCCAAATTTAATTATAAAAGCGGAACGAAATGAGTCTCACAACAACCGCGGATCCTGGCGAGCATGCTTAAGGCAATCGGACCTGGCAAATAACAAGAAGATTAAGGTAAAGCTTTACCTCTTTCATCCTTATTTTTAACTTTTAGATTACCCAAACCTAGCCACGTTGTAGAAAGGAGAGAATAACACAACATCTATATAAGTAAAATAACTGGTCCTTCTGAAATTCTTTTCAGATTTATCAATTTTGGCACAAAGGAAACCCACTTTCAAGTATTGAAATCAAAAAACTACAATTATTTTTCAAAAAAAGCGAACAACACAAAAGGGTGAGTTAACCTGAATATTTAATTCAACACAATAGAGTTCCTCTTCTTTAGTCTTTTCCTATACAGAGATGATACAAAAGTTCAAGAGAATGCATTAATAATGTGTAAAAGGTGAAATTATTATTAACCAATGTTGGGTTGAGCTCAATTTTCAATAATTCTGTTAAGAGTATTCTAAATTACAACTATTTTTTAGTGCAGAATCTCTCCTGAGGAACCACGGCTTAAAGCTGTGGTGAAACACGTGTTGGGAGAATAAAAGTGTTTTCATGTAAACTTAGATGACTGGAATATATGAAACTAACACATGAAGAATAAAACCATTTATGATTTAAAAAACGAAGAGTCTATCGTATCACATCCGGTGCAGGAGTCGCACAAATTACAAGTGACAACATATGCTGAGAGATGACCACCACACAAGGTCCACTCTCATGAAAGATGGAAAAGGAATCATTTTGGAGTCTCGGTCCACTGCTTGGCGCCAAGAACTACAAAGAGCCATCTGTGTTCACCTCATCTTGAGACGAGCAAGAGGAAGAGCCAGCACACACGAGGCCATGAAGCCGGGATGCCTCTGGAACCACCAGGCCGACATGCTCTCTGACTGCGCAAACACCTGACATGTGGCCAACAGATCCGCCATTCTGTCCCTGGTCAGATACACTCTGCAGTCAATCGTGTTCCACTGAAAACCCAGGAAAATCAGGTCCTGAGAGACTGTCATGGAGGATTTCCGCCAGTTCACCAACAGCCCAAGATTGAACAGGAGCTGGAGGAGAGACTGAAGGTTGCTCAAGGCTGATTGAGGACAAGGACTGCGCAGGAGCCAATTGTCCAAGTACGGATACACAAGGATACCCCGAAGCCGAAGATAAGCTGTGATAACCGACATCATCTTCGTAAAGACACGCAGTGCCAAGCCGAGGCCAAACGGGAGCACTCAGAACTGGAAATGCTCCTTCCCCACGGAAAAACGTAGGTATTTCCGATGCGGACTCCAAATCAGAATATGCATATAAGCATCCTGATGGTCCACCACGCTGAGCCAATCGCCCTTCTGTAAAAAGGACTTTATCTGCCACGGCGTGATCATCTTGAATTTCTCTTGGGGTAGAGAGAGATTGAGCTGGGAAAGGTCTAGGATGGTGCGCAGGCCAGCCAGGTTGGGCTTGGGCACCATTAACAGCCGTGAGTAGAAGCCCTCCCCTCGCTGCCCTAGGGGAATGGGTTCCACAGCCCTGAGATCCAGAAACTTCTGTATCTCGGCTCTGAGGGAGGGCACCCCGACTGCTGGAAGGAGGGATTGAAGGGTGGGGTAGGAGGAAGGGGCAAGCGGAAGCCTACCCGACCGACTGACAAGTTCTCAGTGATGGCCTGCCATGCCTCCCAGAGAGACGCAATGTGCCCTCCCACCGGGGTCTCGTGCGAGCGCAGAGAAACTTAATTTAGTTGGTTTATCGGTGGCGGCGCCACTTGAACCTGAAAAGGAGGCTGATGAACGGGAGAAAAACCTGCCCCGTTGTTGCCGTTGATGGGAATTTCCTGATGGAGTATTGACCGTACGGGACTTCTGATCCAGACATCCCCTAAAATCAGAGGAAGACCGAGGTTGCGAAGATGTTCTCTGTGTCCTGACAGGCGGTTTCACTAAGACAGACAAGGACTTGGTGGTCTGGGTGCTGTCCTTAGTCTTAGCCAGTTCAACATCTGTCATTGAGTGAAAAAGCTCATTGCCATCAAAAGGTAGGTCCAGAACTTTATCCTCCAACTCTTTAGAGAACTTGATAGCGCGCAGCCAAGCCTGACGAGAGGTGTTCACGCCAAGCATAAGGCCCTTGTCCAAGGTGTCGACACGATGCGCCGTGGCCTCCAGCATATCCTGCGCCAGGACCCTGGCATCTGACAATCCTGCTTTAAAACCCTCTAGTTTATTAGCGGGAATGAATTCCTCAAACTCTGACAGACCTTTACACATTTTCATATTCGTGCCCACTAATACCACTTCCACATTAGCTTGCCGTAACTGCAGGGCTGAATTAGCGAAAATCTTCCTCCCCAAAGAGTCAAGAAGTTTATCCTTTTCGGCCAGAACCTGCATTGCCGCTGTAGAAGACGATGAAGCGGGTCTGGATTGCAATGTAGCAGCAGCCACCACTGTGGAGGAAGGGGGCGGACATGATGCTAAGGCCACTTCTTCCGAAGAATGGAACCTGTAACAAGCGTCAATCTTTTTGTTAACAAACAGTCCAGAGTGTGGTTTCTCCCAGACTTTACGGACCTCGGCTAAAACGTCCTTTTGCAAGAACAAGCCCTTGCGCTCCAAAGGAGACAAGGTGAATGCCCCCGAAAGCACGCCTTCCTGTGGAACGGGTGCCTCAGGTACTCAAACATCCAGAAGACACATCATGTCCAGCACCCGGTCGTGAAAAGCTCTAACAGAGCGGGGCTGGTCCTCGCTGTCCTGATCCCCCTGTGCGTCGTCCGGCACATCCGGATCAAGTTGCGCAACATCTGGCAGTGCTGGAGATTTGTCCACTGGAGACAATGGAGGCAAGGGAGGGATGGCTCGGGGGGGGCCGGCCAGTAGTGGCGGCGCTGGAGGAATCACTGGTGCCACAACTGGGACCGACAGCTCAGGCGGGCATATCTCCCTAAACAAGCCTCGAAAATACTGCTTCATGGGGTCGGAGCGCATTAGCTTTTGAAATTTGCTGAAAAAAGCATCCTCTGCCGACGATTTAGGGGCGACTGGAGGAGGCCTCTCATGAGTGGAGTAACTGTATGGACGTAAGGGATAGGGTTGCCAAGAGGGCCCTTCTCCGCTGTTATCAACATAGATCAAGGGCAAAGATGCTGCAGGGAGCGAGACGTGTGGTAGGGGCATCTGAGTGTTCTAGTCAAAAACTGGACGAAAGGGATGTTCACAAGGAAAACGATGTTCACCTGAAATGCCACTCCCCACACCCAGCACCGATGGCATAGATGTAAGGGAGGTATCCAAAATGGCCACCGTAGTCTTGGCGGGAGTAGCCGCTATTTTGTCAGCACCTGAGGAGAACTGTGACACGTGTGAAAGTGAGACAGGGGTCTCCACAGATGGGTCAGAAGTGTTCATGTTAGCCTTGACACAAGGAAACTCGGGGGGCCGGTACTGTGTGGCCTAGAATGTTTTTGAGACATGCTATCAGCCAGAATAGCCTTTGATGGAAGGACCTCAGCAACTCCAGTAACAGAGGAATTCCGGTCAGAGACCTCACTCCATGCCCCCTCAACAGAACTGGCGTCACCGCTTGAGCAGGAACGATGAGGAGTAAGCCTCACTGACAAGACCTTAATAGGCCTCTCAGTACTGTCGGTCACCTTAGCCTCCAAACGAGGGAACTCTGACCCGAGCCCGGTAAAAGCCTCTTTACAAAGGGCCTTGAACTTTAATTTGGTACAGAAAACCTCAATAGAGGCCTCAGGATGTACCCCGCTCTCTTTACGGGAAGCTCCGGACAAGGAGACCTCGAAACAAGCTCCGGTACCCGCTGCCTCAGTAGAACTGGTCCCACAAACAGCCCCCACAGGAGGGGCCTCGGATTGTAATCCGGTGTCAATAGGCCCCTTACAGAGGCCCTCACAGAAAACCCTGGTACACTTTTTAGGCCTGGAAGGCACCTCAGGGCAAGCCTCGGTAACAGAGCTTTTGATGCTCCTGCCAGACCAGGGGGACCCCGGGAAGGAGTCCCCCGGCCGGGGTGCCCTAAAAAGTAAAGAACTCACCGAGGGTTTCTTCTTCTCGTCGATGAAAGTTTGAAAGTCCGTAGGGGGGAACGGCGCTGAAACACTTCCATCCCACCACTCTAAACGACGTTGAAGTGCCCGGACCAAAAGGGAATTGCAGTAAAAACACAAATCCCACTGGTGGTCTGGATCCAAACACTCTAAACAAAGAGGATGGGGATATGCACTAGTGAAGCGTCACTCACAGGAAGAACAAACAGGAAAGTCTAACTGAAATGGCACAGACGGACTGCCACGCGACTGCTAAGCCAGAGCAGGAGAGGAAAAAAATCTTCCAACGGTGCAAATGCATCCAGTCCCGATCGAGCGGAGAAAAGGACTGATGGGCGATGTGCTGGGCGTAGCTAAGGAGGGCAGGGTTACGGCTGCGTGCGGTACCCTGCGTAAAAAGAGAGGAAGGAAACATTTTTGAAAAATGTGATGCTTTTTACAAAGTGCTTCGGACCCGTCCCACAGGACGGATGAATGTCCCATAAGTATGGAGGAAAGGGGACGGGATGTAGGAGTATGAGGGAAGTAGTGGGGACGCAGGAGCAGTAAGCAATGAAAGAAACACTGAGGCTAGTGGAGGAAGAGATAGTGTTGCTATGGCAACAGAGAAATAAAGAGGAGGAAAAGGAGGAAAGACAGACAAGGGATGTAGAAGAGGGAAAGTTGAGGCATGGGCAGTTTCTTGTGATGCTTGATAAATCAGTCATCAGAAAGGTCGAGGTGGACATGGAGGATGGACTTGGGGGATGAGGACACTGCCACAGTTACAGGGGCCAAGCAAGTAGGATGGGAATAGGTACCATATGGTACTGTCAAGTATGCTTCCATGACTGTGGAATGGTTGGGCGATGGGGTGGCTGAAGTAGATGATGAAGGGGACGAGGAGAGGGATGTTTAGCAAGGAGAGTAGGGTGTAGTCACTCTACCTCCTACTCCAGTAACAGGTTTTGGTAATACACCATGGAATCATAGGATGCACCAGGGTACTTCATAGCTGCAGTAAGTTGTACGGGAGAGATGGGAAAGCTGCAGTTAAAATGGGTGTAACTCAGTTTTTGTTGCTCCAGAATAATAATAATAATAATAATAATTTGGCATTTGTATAGCGCTACGAACCCTCAGGTATCTGAGCGCTGCTTATTATTACCCACGGTGTGTGGTGCTCATTTATCGACCTCGGAAGGATGAAACGCTGAGTTTGGCGCTGCCGGGATTCGAACCTGCGTCAAAGCGAGCACTCTACTCGCTGTGCCACTTGACCGCTGTGCCACTTGCCCTTCCCAAACCTTGAATGGTTTGGGAAGGGCATTGTAAGTTGTGTCGTCACACATGGACCCAAGTAACTTGTTGAAGACACTCCCTTTGCTCAATGCAGGGGCAGGGAAGTGGATTTATGCATTAAAGAAACAAACTTCTGGACCCTCATTACAACCCCGGCACTAAACCATGGTGCTATTAGCACCATGGTTGGTGCCGGTGTTGTAACGAGTCCGCCATGGTGGAATGGGGAAATACTGCCCCATTCCAAGGTTGGCGGGGCGGTATTTCCCCATTTCACCAAGGTCCTTCCCCATGCTCATTTTCGCCCAATAGGGCTCAATTGGACTGGGAAAGGCGCTAAGTACGGTACCGCAAATTGCTGTACCGTAATTAGCACCGAGGTCCCTTTGCGGCACCCTACTTTAATGGCTGGTAAAACCAGTCGTTAAGGTCGGGTCCCGCAAAGGCACCTCGTAATCAGGCGTTAAGGGTTTAACGGCGCCGACATCTTTTACGGCGCCAGTAAACCCTTAACGCCAGGGTTTTAATGACCCCCCTGGTGTCATGTTCGCCATAGAAGACATGAAGAGCTTATTCATGGGCTGATTGGGGGAGCGGTCAGACACGCTTTGGAAGAGATTGGGGTATCCAGGAGTTCAGTTGGATACAAATGCAAATGATGGAGCAGCTTTTAATAATCTTAGGGGACAGGAATGGAGGCCCTCTCAGATTATGTATGCAGATACGCCAGATATCAATTCACTTTTTAGCTAAAACGAATGAAATTGGATGATGAGCTTGCCGCACATATCCGATTCAGGAGATGAGGTGGGCAGAAACGGGAGAAGCATGGGACAAGAATGTGGTGATTATTTACCACATGCTGAAGAAGGGACTGCCCAAAGAAGTCCAGCATTATTTACATAAAGTGGCAGGGATGGAGGGCAATGGTTGGGCAGAGTTTCAAGCAAATATTGTGCATTTTTGCAAAAGAAGACATGAAAAAAGAGGGAAGGTGTAGAGCAAGCACAAAAAGCTGAGACTAAGCTTGTCCAAAAGAAGTTGGTCTAGAAGGGGCAGTAGTTACAAATTCTATGTAGGTGCAGCAGGGGCAATTGGGACAAAAGGAACACACTGAACTGGCTATGACAGAGGTGTGGATGGATGGGTATGTTCCCGGTCGAAGGCTAATGCGGCGGTCTCGGAGGGTCAGGGTAGCATTTCCACAAGGGAGCAGGACATATGACTGGTTTGGCAGAATGGGTCCTTGGTTTAATGGCCCGATGGGAAACAGTTATGGAGGGGTCTATGGGATTCAGTGTTTGTTGCATGGAAGGTTAGTGCACGTGTCTTGGGATTGTCATGAATGGCCACAATACTTTAACATGGGAGCTCAACAGATGCAGGCCCCGACCCTGCCATATGCCCTGGCCTTTGTGCAATTGCTGCAGGCATGGGTTGAACAGAACCCAGTGACTGGGGCGGCATAGACCTTCAGGATTCCATCGACCATGCCAGCATAAGCATCTGTGTAGACTTGGGAGAAGAATCCTTTACCCCAAGGAAGAGTTACACACTACATTGGAGCAAGTGTTTTTGCAGAAAACCCTTTTCTCTCCCCTATAACAATATGTACCAAGAGTAGGACAGTCCACAGGGGTCCTGTCCATTACCACCAATCCGTTAGAGGAATGCCTGATAGGTGTGAACGTAGGTAACCAAACATTCTCATTCCTAGTTGACACAGAGGCTACAGAATCTTGCCTTATGGAAGGTGAGTTCCCCTTGACAGGCAAAATGATGGAAACACAGGGATTCTCTGGGGATATCCTGTCAGTTCTTTATACTGAGGATCTTCATATTAAAGTGGGTAATCAAAATGTGAAATCACCTTTGTTGTATTGTACAGACACCCCAGCAAATCTTTTGAGAAGAATCATCCTAAGCAAGTTGCAGATGTTGATTGCCTTCATAGAGGAAGGTATTGTATGCTCAACCCGAGGGTTGTATCCGGTAAGGGAAGCAGCACATTTTCAGACTTATTATTGTGACAGAAAGATTAGCAGTGTTCCTGTGCATGCAGCATTATTTCTTTATGGGGTGATGCTTTTGTTGAGTTAGGTCCCAGGGATCAGAAATCAGGCCTGGTGGTTACTGTTTGAGTCCCTATTTTGGCCTGATGTGCTTCAGGAAGTAACGCCAGGCACCATTGTTATGAGTCTCTTACTAGAGTACCCGGACGGGGAGGGAGTCGCAGTAGAAGCAAGAGTCCCATTGGTGTTCCGGGCCCAACCGCTCCAGACAGAGAAAGTGGGGATCCGCCCTCGCAAAATGACGTTCGCACGAAGCACAGGACACGAATCCCTGATGCTCCAGCATAGACAGATGAAAGAAGACTGTGTAACCAGAGCAGGAGTATGAAGACAAGGGAACAAAAAGAAACAATTCCCTAAGATGCAAGTGCGTCCGACTCCGACCATGCAGAGAAAAGGACTGAAGGGGGCTGCTCGGGGCAGGAAGGTCATGTGTGGTGGCCCTGCATAAAAATAAAAGAAGGACACAAACATTTTTTTTAATGCTTTAAAAGTGCTCCGGTCCCGTACCGATGGACGGATCGTCCCACAAGTATGGAGGAAAGGGGACGGGATGCAGGTGTATGCATTTTTCTGTGTTCCCTTACACCCCGATTCTCAATCCCTCCAGTGTTTACATATGGTAACCAGAGATTCGAGCACACAAGTGAATCCGAAGGCCCTTTAAGACGTGGTAACACTCTACAGGGTGGATGAGGATGCAGAAATTACTCAAACATCAATAATAAAACTGACTCAGGGAGTTGGCTAAAGAGTTGGTCTGTTTTAATAACAATTATCTAAAACAGGGAGAACAACAGACATCATCGGATATCTGACAGTAAGATCTCAAAATATTTCATAAAAAGCACACTTATAAACTAAACACTCATCATCATTGACGTCACACTTCTTGGCAAACTAAGAAAACGTATGTGAGACTGTGATTGGGTAACGGGGAACATACTTTCTATAAGGGTTGGTGTTCTGATTGGGTCTCTACTGTCAGGTGGACAACTCCGCCCACCCCTAGTGCACGTCATTGTGAGCCTCATAAGATACACAACGTCTTATTGGATCTCTAAACTATCGGGCTCTTTGGTACGTGGCTCTTTAAAATTGGTTGGCACACTTAGAAGCATTCAAGCTGGTCCCATGTGCCAGTGGGTCAGACTTGACCGTGCCTCCCAACCCAATTAGCCCATCATCTACCATCACTCAAGCTGTCTGCCATGAGAATAGTCTTTTGAACTTGGCCTTGCAAGTATCACTGCTCCTGGGAATAAAAAGGCAATGTGAGCATGGCTTTATCTTCTGGTCTCGGTGAAGCTTGCCCAAAGTCTATTTTCATCTGACCATGTGACTGGAGACCGTGTTTTGCGCTCCTTTGTTGTGTTTAATACCATTTAGTGAAAAAAACGTGCCCTTCCGCCGCACCTTTACAGGAGTGCGGCTCTCGCCTTCTTGTTCATTGTATCTCTCCGCGATAGATAACTAGTTTCTTGGCTGCCCCAAATCTTGACACTGGGCCAGGCAAACCTTCTCAATTCTCCTTCCATTTACAGTCGGGCTTATTTTGCTGCACCACACTTCAAGTCCTTCTATTCACAGGGTTTTCAGTTCGCTAAAGTATGATGTGGAACTTCCAGATTCCTATGCATACATATTCTTTGGCGGTACCACCTGCACTATTCACTACATATAGCCCACCTGATTACTTCCTATACTTGCGTTACTGCATCTGTATAATTCTAAAATGGTTTTCAGTTTCTTTCGTACTTTACACATGCAATCTTCATTCAGCATGAGAAAGTTCACTTGATTCTTAACTTCATAATTAGATTCTATATGATCTATCCATCTTCTCTTTTGTCATCTCTTTTGAGATGCATCTATTTATTCATGTGACGTCACCAGTCTCTTCTTTGATCCGCCTTCACATTTCTTTAGGGATCTTTCCCAAGAGGCTGTCAGCTTTTCGTGGATACATAAAGAATGGTTTCCTTAATGGATACTTTGCTTCAATGGCTGCTCGTGATATAGGCATCATTACAAGTGTTGCCTTTGTCACAATCTTTGGTTCCCAACCAATAGGTAAGTTAGGGGTGGGACTTCTGGTGGAGGCTTTTGGCTCCTCCTCTACACAAGGTTGTCACGGGGTACCGAGAATCTCAGAGCATTTTTAACAGGGTGGTTCAGATGGACTTGGTGAATTTATATGTGTATATTGCTGTTATTAACTATGTGAAAGATCTATTAGTATGTAGCACTTCAGAATAGCAGTGTTGATGGGACTCTATTACACTCCTCACCCTGATCACAGATAAGGGGTAAAGTGGACAAAGAAAAGCTGATGTAATGCCAGACAGAGGTAGTATATCTGGGGCAAGTAATATCACCTGCAGGACAGAAGGTAATGCCATAGAGAGCCACTGCATTTCAGAGTACGCCTCATCCTGTTACGTCGAAATAGATGCAGCAGTTTTTGTTGCTCTTTAACTATTGTAGATCTTGGATCTTTGATTACTCTAGTTATGTGAGTCCCTTACTGCAAGGAATCGGGAAAGCATAGAAGGTTAAAGGGCTAATAGAGTGGTCTGCGGGATTGGGGACTTGTTTTTGGGCGCTCAAGGCTGCAATCAGCGATGCTCCAGTCTTGGTGACCCTGAATGACAAGAAGCCAATTAATCTTTTTTCACATTCGAATGGGCAGGTGATGACAGCAGTCTGATCCTGACCCAGTAAACATTGCTAGGCCACAAATCTTTAGCGCTTTACGGTGGTTTCCTAGAACCAGTGCTGCAGGGACAGTTCCATTGTGAGCAAGCTCTAGCGACAGCAGCTTTTGTGATTCAAAAGTCTTCCAACATTACTATGGGTTGCCCAGCGACATTATATGTGGAGCATGTGGTCTTCACGATTCTAAAAATGTGTAAGGGCCTCATAACAATTCTGGCAGTAACCCTGCCAGTGCTACCGCTGGGTTAACGCTGGACTCGTAACATTTTACCGGTGCCTGACTTCCCAATGCCACCGGATCATTACAAGTCTGGTGGTCCGGGAAGTCAGGCGCCGGTAAAATGTTAGTCCCCATTGCCAGAGAGTCCCATAGGACTCTATGGGAGTGGGGACTCAGAAGCGCCGGCACTGTTACTAACGGTGCTGGCGCTTCTATGAAGAGTCTGCCTACCATGGCTGCTGTGGCGAGCAGAGGCAGACCTGTCGGGCGCAGTGGCCCTGGAAGGCAAACTCATAGTTTGCCAGTCCAGAAACAAGGGTGCCAGTTAGCTTACCTGCACCCTTATTACTGTACCGGCAAACTTGTAATGAGGCATTAAATACATGTGAATGACACAGAGAGTGTCAGGGTATGATGTACTTGTATCAAATGCATCAATTCATCCCTTATGAATCCAGCAACATTTGCAGTAGAGCCGGTGCAGCATGAGGACGTTGTTCATGATCATGTCATGAATAAAGGGGAAGAAGAAGAGAGAGGAGATGGGTGAAAGGCATATGGGTGCAGCTGTCATGGGTCTTGTGGATGGGGAGTACAGGTTTAGACTGAAGAGACGTTTGCACTTTCATTACTCAGCACCAGCAGCAGAACTAGTGGCACTCATAGAGGCGCTGGAGATGAGTAAGAGGAAGGTGGTCACTGTTTATTCTGGCTCTGCGTACATCACCTCCACTGTCCATTCTGGGTTGTGAAGATGGCAGAGAAGAGGTTTTAGGAGGTCTGACGGGTCTCCAATCCAGCATGTTGCACTACTATCTCGGCTAATTGAAGCACTAACTTTGCCAGTGGATATAGGTTTAATCAAATGCTTGGCCCATACAAACTGCACTAATTCAAAAGCTCTTGTGAATGAGGCTGCAAAGGAAGCAGCGTATTTACCTTTTACAGATCCCAATAAAATGAAAACTGTGTCCCAACAGGTACAGTAAAGAGTTCCGTACACCACAGTCTTGGTGCTCCAGATAATAGAAATGCAATGGAAAGCCCGACAGAAGAACAGGAGCTAAGGATGTGTTCTCTCACCCATGAATTTGCTTTGAAGACAGAAGGTGAACGTAGTAGCGCCTGTAGATCAGCTTCTTTTGGCTCTAGAGCAACTGCATTACCAATTGCATACTTCTTGATGACAAAACAAAGCAGAGCTCCTGGAGGACTGCTTTATTCTTAACTTACATAAGTAGATAAGTAGATTCATAGGGATTTGTTTAGTGTGCAAGGAGTTCAAACCTGGAAAATACCATGAGGTCAGTGAAGGGGGTCGTCCCCAGACCCTATGATCCATTCAAGGAGCTCCACATCAACGTCATGGGCATGATCATGAGGTGCAATAACTTCAGATATGTAATAGCTGTTGCTTGTCCATTCTAACTGTGGCCTGAGGTTGGTCCCTGTGTACATCCAGATGCTAAATCAGCAGTGTGGATTCTGATGAGGGAGGTGTACCCAAGGAGGGCAATTTGTGAAGTTTTAAAATCTGACAACAGAACAGAATTATATAATGCCTTGTTCGCAGAGATCACTTTGTTGTTAGGAATAAAGCAAAGGTTGCACTTGGTGTACCACCCACAGGCCAATGGGATCATGGAGAGGCACAATGGCATTATGAAGACCCGTTTAGCTAAATTATGTGCAGAATTAAATAAATCCTGGTATGGCCCATCAACGTATTATGAGTTCTATATTAGATAGTACCTGGCATGCAGCCAAGCTGCTGATGGAACTGGGTTATCCATCAAGGAATCTCAGAAATCTAACTTACCTAACATCCCAGCTGTTATGTTGTGAGGATTCTTGAAGTAATTTGAGCTGTGCGGATCAGAATCAGATGTTGACACTTTGACCAAAATGAAGGCGCAATGTACGTTCAGGCCAGGTGACTATCAGAGAACAGATAAGTTGTGAAGGTGCTGGCAAAGGCATGATGCTGAATGGAAGTAGAATATTTGTTGCCAACAACTGCTGTATGAAAATAAACCTAACTCTGCCGCTACTACTGGATTCCCTTATTGGATATTTATGGTAGGTTGCTGCAATTATCACTTGACTTTGATTTTAATTTGAAAATCAACTGTGATGACCTGGATCCAAGTGAGTGGGATTCCCAGCTATATATCCTGCAAGCAAAATCAGAATGTTGGGAAACTTAACGCCTATGTGCTTGAAAGGTCTTCTGGGTCACACTCTTCGACCCCTTACTTTAGGTTTAAAAACCAACTACTTTAATTATTCAACTGATAAATGTACTGTATGCTAAACTAATTTCCTCTAATGGAGCCACATAATTTTGTCCTATTAAGTTGCAGGAGTTGAGTGGAAGAAAACTCATTACATTTAGCTAAAAATACACATTGTAAAATATTGTTTGACATCACGTTACACAGGAACACATTGTATTGACCCAGAAAAAACTTGAGAATAAAAAAAACAGTACATAATGCATACATCAAAATAAATCTAAATACAGTGCCCTCAGTAGTGTCAACTGTATATTGTTGAAAATACCATTCGTTGGGCAGATAGAACCTGACTCCAAGTTGATCCAAGGGCTTGCAAGGCTGATATAGGGGTTTACTATGATGAAACACTGGTTCCCAAATAATTGAGGCTACACCAGGTGAAGACTCAAACTCTGATCAATCCGAGGTTATGGCGAACAAATGGCACCTGAAAATATCTATGCTCTTGAAAGGGCATTTACATCTCATTGTCCTCCTTTGGTTTCAGAAGGATAGCTCAGCGGCAATGTGCTCGCCTTGGAGGCAAGACAACACGAAGCAACACAGGTTTGATCCCCGAGTCCATGCTTAGAAACATCTGGGTATTAAGCGTGTTATAAATAACCTATCATATCATATCAAATCCTCTCACAATGTGTTATGTGTGTAAACATATCATGCAGGTGCAGGCACTTTGACCCCTGTTAAATGACAAGGGGCCATCTAGTGGTAAAATGCTAGACAGTGGGCCTCACCGTGAGTGTGGCGGTCTAAAAATCAGGGGGCCGGTTGCACCGTACTGGCACCCATTCTGGACTGCCACACTCCAACTCTGCCTTCCTGGGCCATTGTGCCTAGTACGTCTGACCTTCCCGGGGCAGCAGCCCTGATAAGCAGAGTGTCACAGAAGCTGCTTCTCCCCTACCCTCTATAACATCTATACCAAACCCTTCTTTGACCACCTAGACAGCGATAACATACCCTACACCAGTTTTGCCGATGACACGCATGCCCTCCTCAAAATCACTGGAAACCATGAACTAGACTCCGCCAACATTAACCATATCTTCAGCATCATACAGACGTGGATGGCCTTTCATCATCCTTTCCTGAATGATGAAAAACGGAGCTCTTTGTCGTGGTATCCCCACACCGCCTAAAACACCTCAGTCCTGCCTTCTCCTCTTTCTGCATCGACGGTAACACCATCCTGGTCTCTGCCCATGTCAACACTCTAGGCGTTTACCTGGATGCTGATCTCAGCATGCAAAAACATGTCAAAGCAATCACAGCAGCCTATTCCACCAATCTAATAACGCTTTCCAGAAGATTTCTTACTCCTACCAATTGCCTCACCCTAGCTAGAACCATCATAGGTAGCAAACTGGACAATTGCAATGCCATCCTAGCAGGGACCTCAACCAAAAACATCAACAAACTCCAATTGCTTCAAAATAATGCTCTCAGAGCTGTTTGGGGCTTAAAACACTCCAACTTTACAGCCTACTATCCATGCTGAATACGACTATCTTTGATGAAATGTACCCTTACTGTTTCTAACCAACCTGTAACGCACTATATACTGCCTTCTTAGCGCTGTGATACTTCCAGGTCTGGGCGCTACCAACAAATACAATAAATAAATAAATACATAAATAAGCATGGAACAGTTAGCAACGGTGCCAGTGCTTTTGGGACTTACACTTTCCGGCGCCTGATTACCTGGGCTGCCGGGACTTGTAATGTCCCGGTGGCACTGGCATATCAGGTGGCAGAAACAGTGTTATGAGTTTGGCAGCGGGTTACTGCCGAACTCGTAATGAGGCCCAGCGTCTCAGAAGACTGTGTCCAATATGAATTGGAGATATATTAGGGTCACAATAATGGAGAAATGTGCTAGTGAGATGGTGTATTTGCCCAAATAAGAGCGTGGTATTACTTTCGCCTGAAAAAAAATGGATGATACTGACATCTCTTTCACTATCTTCCTTTGAAAACAGCAAATATAGTAATGTAAATATGGCCAACAGAGTGATATTCTAGTGACAATAATATGAACTTCAGATATTGTGTATTGATGTATTTAATGCCGACAATTATCTGGGACCACTTTCCCATTCTTGCATCATTGCTGCCCTTCCGACCTAAGCCTCACCGGAGCCGTGCATGCACTGAGGAGCCGCAGTGAAGGTTCGAATGGCGCTTTATAGATGCTTCTATATAGGTACTATGAATGCATTATCTAAGCTCCTATAAGGAGCTATTTGACCGTGGCTTGATGAAGAAAGGGCACAGCTGGGAACATGCAGAGGTAATTTGACAACTAAATAGCAGAATACACAACTGTAGGAAATAGCACAGAAATGACCAAGCAACGTACGCTCCTTTCTTGGGATAGAAATGTGCATTGTTATACACTGTGTGGTTACAGTCAGGAAGCTCCTGTTGTTCCAAATGTAAATATTGCAAAACATCTTAATACAGTTATGATCCTCGTGGATAAATATTTTGACTAAGACATTGGGATGCGTGTCTACAAGGCACGCTTTTCATCTTTGCGTGTGTGGCCTCGTTTGCGCTGCGTACACGGAACCCAGAGACAATCGTAATATTTAGAAATACTTCGTTAGTGCTATTCCACATCTGTTAGACCACAACTGGAACGGTCCTTTCCTGTTTAAATGGAAATCACTCTTTACAGCCATTGGAAACAGTTGAACAATCTCATTAGCAGGAGAGAGCACATCTGGCTGGGCAGTCTCGGTGCCCGTGTGACTGACAGATGTCGACGCACATCTCAACACCACTCAAGGGGCCGTACTTGAGCAGATCAGGAGCTACATCCCAGATTTGCACCTGCTGCTTCATCCCTTATTTATGAAGCCTAACGCTAGTGTCTGGAGCATCTCTTGGACGCCTTGGAACACATCTTTGTTAGTCAGAGTTCAACATTAGCATCCCAACGACGGTCCAGGCAGCTCTCGAATTGCTCAAGTCCTAGGCTTTGTGACTCAGGTATAGGGTGACCAGATGTCCTGGTTTCACTTGAACTGTCCCGGATTGTGGTGCGCTATCTCCCTTTCTCAAGATTATTTTTCCATTGGAAAATACAGTCTGGGTTTTTGGTAGTAGGTTTTCGTAGCTGGCAGGCATGAATGCACTATCTCACACAGAAGAAATGCTGCATTTTGTGAATTGAGATAGTGCTAGCTTGTGATTAAATATATGTTTGCTGGTCTGGAATTAATGGTGCCGGTAAAACCATACCGGACCGATTTTCGGACCGGAAAACTAGGAGTTCTGTGCGTGGGTGCCGTACCACCCGCCAGGTCTGGTCTGACCTGGTGGGCGGAATGGCACCTGGCCGCAGAGAAACACCGGCACCATTATGACAAGATGCCGGTGTTTCCACAGTCCCCATTCCCATGGAGTTCGATGGGATTCCACGGGAATGGGGATTAACAGAATTGGTGGCGCCGGATTTACCAGACCACCGGGGTTGTAATGCCCTGGTAAATCCGGCAAGTCCGGTGCCGGTAATTCACTATGCGTCCGGCGCCAGCCTGCCGTTTTACCGGCACGGCTACTGCCGGACTCGTAATGAGGGCCAATATGTGTTTATTCCACCAGTAAAACTTAAACCTCCTTCTCCTCCAAACGCTACTGCAGTGTAGTGCCTTGACAGCCACTTTGAAAAGTTATTCCTACTTTTATCTTAGTTGCCCTGTCCCGGTTTTTTACTTTTTAAATCTGTATACAAAGGCCAATGCACATCTGAGATGCTCACAGCCATCTTATTTGCTATTGCCATGAGCCTGAATCTTTGCAAATCAGGCACATGGCACTATACCAATCCCAAGTGTCTTTTTTATTTAGGAAAATAAATTATGAATTACATTCTGGGACCTACTTGTCAGCAGTACTTAATTACCTTATTTTAAATAAGCATAACATGTTAAAGTAATATGAGTTAGCATTTACCATTATGAAAACGTGTCCTGTGCCCTTATCTTTGGAAAATCAGTATTTTAATGATCAGAGCATCTGAGAATATCCTGTTCTCCCTGGCAAAAACAAAGCACTTCAAAGTGCGGGTAACGTGATAAAGAACCATTGATGAAGAAAACAAGCCTCGAGACGTGACAGGTTGAGGGTTGCGGATGTTATGGAAATTAATGAAGAGCCGGTGTTCTTGTGTCACCCTACCTTTCGGCGCAGTTGTCCTGGCAACGGAACACTGTCATCTTCTTGTAGTCAAAAAAAGAGACTCCTCGGAGGCCGCGCTGGTGTGTGTCATCCACGAAGCAGCCGATGTATTTCGCTGAAAAACACAAATCGGGCTTGTTAATAATTCAGCGACCTCAGTCCCAATTCACCTCCTTGAAGCCGAGCCTCTGGCTAAGCATTATTTACAGCTTTGCACAAACAATTGGGTTGTGGGGTAATAACATGAAACGGGGAGACAGGCACGTGTCCCTTCAGGCTTTCTAGAAGAGAGAAGAGCGTATTAACACACGTACAATCTTCGATTCTCTACAATGGCTTAAACAACAGAGATTCCCGTAATCAAATGAGTCGTAAACTAGCCAGGAAAGTGTGCTGCAAATAGGAGACTGGGAGCCTGATTCTTAATTGGGTGTTAATTACCGAAAATCTCGTGAAATGTGGTAACGACATTTTCGGTAATTAACACCGATTCTGAAGGTGGCACATTCTTCCAAAGTCAGACTGAATGCGCCACTTTCAGAATATGGGTGCCAGTTGCTAGGAAGGGCTAAAAACCGACCTAGCAACCGGCACTTTCGTTATCTGTGCTTTTGCATGGGTATTCTTGTGGCACTCCTTAAATCTCGTAAGTGTTTGAAATTGGTGCCGAAGTACGGTACCAAATTGGTGTCGTACAGGAGGAGTGTCACAAGAAACACGTTGTTTGGTTGTGCAGACGTTGACAGGTGGGACTGATGCACGTGAGCATTTGTGGTTCAAACACTGTAAGGCAGCCGGTGGGCATCCTTTGCCCTGAGCTTTGCTTCCAATGCACATGGCGTGAACGGGTACTGGGCAGATATTGATACAGCTAGGCTATTTTACTCTTGCATCCCTATGTGTTTTGATCTCGGCAGCATTGTCGTTAAATAACGAATCACTTGTTATTTAACGAAAGTGCTGCAGAGATTGTGCAATCCACCTGTTTTCAGTAGAAACAGGCGGATTACAGTGAAAGCACTGTTGTGCTTTCCAAAGACCCCCATGCCCACCGTCAGAATAGTCGTGGTGCCGGACGTCAAGATATGGCGCAGTGAGACATGCTAATTAACATGCTCACTGCTCCATCATGAGAATCGGGCCCTGGAACTGCACTCAGAGGCCGATTCACAAGCTGGTGTTAAGTACCGAAAAGGTTGTTAAAAGCGTTAACAACCTTTTCAGTACTTAAGAGCTATTCTGAAGGTGGCGCATTCTTCCGAAGTGAGAAGGAATGCGCCACTTTCATAATACATGTGGAGGTTGCTAGGATGGGTTGGACACCAACCTAGCTACCACCACCTTCGTTACCTGCCACTTTAGACTGGTATTCTTGTGGCGCTGTTCCAGTTGTATATCTGCGCTAAAGACACGTGCATATACGGTACCATTTTGGTGCCTTTATTCTGGAGGAGTGCCATAAGAAACCGGTCGCAGTGTAGGTAAGCTGCTTCAACGATGGCAGAAAATGTTCACTTCAGTCCACCTATGCAAACCTATGTTCATGAATAGCATTGGATTAAGCCAAAAAGAGCTTATGGTGCGGAGATGTCTCCATCCTAAAAGAGACATGTCTGCAGCCTTGAGCGCTCTTTGTGGTTTAATAGTATGATAACTGCCTGAATGCAATTCGCTAACATAGGTTTGCATGGGTGGACTGACAACACTGTTCTCTGCAGCATTGTTGTAAAATAACAAATATGTTGTTATTTTACAAAAATGCTACTGAGATTTCCGGATTGCACCCAGTTATGCCAAAAACAGCGCAAACGCTGATGGTGCACTGTCGTGCACTACGAGGACGCCCAGGCCCACTTGAGAATAGTGGTGGAGCCTGGGCGTCCTGATTTGGTGCAGTGAATTGTGCTCTTTAGCACATTTACTGCACCAATTTAAGAATCGCGCCCTCAGTATAACATTTCCTTTCACTTCCCGATAGTGTGGGGGCTATGCATGTGCCAGTTAGATGTCTGGAAGCATACTGCCAAGTCCTGCTGAATCCGTTTGTGGCATCGGTTTCCAAATGCTTTAAGTCTGTCAATGAAATTGATATGTCTAAGTAGAGCAGGGAATTTGCAGACGCACGAGAGCCAGGAGTCGGGTGTGGGGATTAAAGAGACATATGAAGTAGGTAGCTGGATGTAGAGAGAAAGTGCGGATAAAGGGATGGCTAGATTTGCAATAGAGAGATGGGGTAAATGAAGGCAGAAAGAAAGTGGGAGAGCGAGATAAGCCTCACATGAACAACCCCGATAGCAAAGCGAAACAGCTCAGGAGGGGGGTCTCATTGAGGGGCCCACCAAGAAAGCTGACTCTGATCTGGTCACACAAAAGATTAAGAAGCCTGCTGTGCCGGTGAATGCTCCTCGGCAATGCGTGGCTGGCTGCTCTCTGCCGACTTTTGGATGACTGTGATGCATTGGAATATGCAAACAAAGGAATGCATATTCCAAAAGCAACGTGTCAGATGCCCTGGAGTCACACACCCTGTGCCTCTCATTCTTTGTCTTGACAGCCTCTCAAGTGGAGCAATTTATAAGTGATGGCTCACTTGTCATTTAACAAGCCATTGTTTTTTTACACAGTATACGCTTAACATTTCAGTGTTAAGAACTGAACATCAGACATTTTTATTCACCAGGCCAGCTCAAGTATCAGTTAGCTGACCAAACTTATGCATGCTTCAAAGAGAATTTAAATGCCACACATAAAAAGTTTGAAACTATTTTGTTTATTTTCATGCCTGTTTATTTGAAACACCAAAACTTTTTTTTGTATGTTACCTTTAAATTACATATGGCACATCCCTGGGAAGGTTAACTATTATTTTCTTGCTCAAGTATTCTAGTGGCTGTTTTGAGACATGGACTAAAAGCATGAGCTCAGCATCAAAGTTCTTTTAATTTTCTAAACAAGCCAGGCACTTCCTTGCGCGTACACCAGTTGGCAACTCAATGTCACTTGGCACCTTGATTAGGAAAGTGGAGTTCATTGTTTGTCACCATGCAGACAGTAGTCCATGGCAAATCAATGCAGTGATATTTGTGCAGCAATGTTTTGTGCGCTGCACATGCCACCACCCTGTTGATTAATGGCATCTATGTGGTGCTTCTGTATGCAACAGGACATATGCCTATTTTTGTCTGATGTGTCCAAAGTCCATACAATAGCATACTGGAACGTTTTGTTTATGTGGCTCTGACGAGCATGCCATACATGTCCAAACTTAAGCGCATAAAGCAATCAAAGAAGTTGCCTCAAATTGTACATCCACTAGGCCAAACGCCCTTTCACCACCGTCAAACCATGATTTTCACTAGCTGCAGGGAACACTAATGAGAGATGCTAATGCCAGCTCTGTTAGATAAAGCATAGACCTGCTAGGTTTTGCAGAAATAACCCCTGAGTAATAGTGAGGAAGTAGTGGCTGAGGAACTGGTGGCACTTTATCATGCATTAGAAGCCGGTTTTGTTGCAAACGCTTCATCAGCTTATTACTGGTAAGGCTAAAGTTTGTTAGAGGTACAACCATTTCTGTGTAGCCTTTCTGTGTATTGTTTATTGGGTCTCTCTTCTGCGGTACCCTGCACTGTCTATAGATATAATTCCCAAAAGAAGTTTCTTTATTGGGGGTTGGGCATGCTTACACTGAGACCCAGTCCTTCCTTCTCTAAAATTCTTCAGAAACAAGAAGCAAAAGAGTCCTTGAACCCCATTTGAGTGTCTGATGTTGCAGCCATTTTATACTCGCATCCAACAACTTAAGCTGTCCAAATGAGTATGTATGGTTTATGGTTACAAACTTTTTAATGTTGGGTGAGTGTTGTGAACAGTGATGTGAGCACCAAGCCATGAAACTGTTATAAATGTAGAGATTCACAAATATAATCCTTTTATCAAAGACTTGTTTATCCAATATAGAGATCTCTGATCACTGTTATAGTCCTGAAAGGCTGAGTGATTTGATGCAAAGCATACAGGAACCCTTACTGGTGCTATTTGTCCCCTTTCCCACTCTCATAGATGTATTGTGAAAGAGTAGAATAAGAGTGTACCACACTGTCAATCTTGGAATGATAACCTTCCATCAGAAAATAATTAATATGGTTAGTCTAGCACTGTCCCTTGTGAAGTACAAGTGAGGTGGTATGAACAGAACACCTGCAACACAGGGTCAGTGGGCCCTCAGATCCGGGTAGACTGGTCACACCACAGTGTGCCAGTATGGACAGTTTAAAACTGCATTTAGGCAAGGCCTTCCGTAAAAGCCAGAAAAAACATTTACTTCGACAGCAACAGCTGTGTTTTCACATTAGAAGTCTTCTGTAAAATACTTGCATTACAATGTAATGAAACCAGCATCCATTTATATAACCATTATGTATTCATACTGAGGAGGGGTTTTGTTGCCCAACACATAGATGTAGTTTAAGAGTGACGTGTGCCAGTCGGGCGGGGGTGAATTCTGGTGTTTCGCCCTGGGCACCAAGTTTTCTAGAAATTACCCTACACATGAACATATTTTGGAAGTTGATAACCTGCAGAAAAAATCCACAAAAGAAAACAGAACCCTAGAAATGAAAGGACTCCATAAAATACGCTGGAGCTCATTTTCTCGTCAGAGACCTGTTAGTTTGCAAACAAGTCACCTCCTAGCAAATCCCATTATTTGCAAAACTAAGGTGCAAATGCAGGCATGATCGCCTGTATACATTTGTTTGTGCTCTCTGCAATAGAGTATACAACACATGGCTGGGAATGATTACAGAGGATTTCTTTGGAATCTGCCTACATTTTGCTGGTGTAAAAACTAGGCAGATTCCAGAGGAATGTAGGGTGCATTTAAAGGCCACAAACAGAAGTCCCTTTCACATGAATAGCAAGATTTTAAACACTGAAACAAAAACGGCCTGGCATTTGTTTTTCAAGTACAATTAAAGAGCCATGTGGAAAGGGGCCTATCTGTCATTACCAATGGACATGCGGCATTTTAATTTACAAAAGAAGGAAGAATCAATGATCATTGTCACATGGAAAACAGGATTGTTAAACATTGAAAACAAAAACGGCCAGCACATGTGTGTGCAAATAAAATTGTTTTTTGAAAAAGTATAAGTCATATAATACCACTGCTCACAGACAAATGTCAGGAAAACAAAACATGCTGCGTGGTTTGACAAAGAGCAATGTATATTATGTTTAACCCACAAAACTCCAGTGACAGTTGAAGAGCCACTTTGTCTTCATGAAAAAGTGTCAGCCCAAGGCAGACCTTTTGCTGGCTGTGGGTAAAACGTCACAAAGACATCTCCCACTGCCATCCTGGATGACACATCTCCATCTAATGACCAACCACAATAAAAATTTCCTGCTAAAGGCATTGAAATTCAGTGTTCTCCAGACCTGCTGGTTCTGAAAGCAGGGACTTCAAGAAAAGTCATCCTTGTCTGGAGCACGACTAATATGTGTGAAAATGTGGGCATCCACTTCAAAGAGCAAGCTTCAAACGCAAAGGAGACTGATAAAGGGACAGGCTGACCCAGGGAAAACAAATGGCCGGAAGGCAGAAGGCAGGACTATTTGTCCCACATTAAGATTCACAATTTATTTAAAAGGACTATTATCATTTAGGCCTTTTTCTCAGCCATTATATGGTGGAAGGATTTCATCTATGTACCATTTTTTATGTAATTACCAGGCGAT